>NC_092372.1:201331897-202581897 GCF_030028105.1 Mobula birostris | reverse complement strand
TGACACATTTTTGTAAAGTGGTCCTTTCTTGTGTACTTTCTGCCTGTCTGCCCACAATCTGGGCACTTTGGGTCTCTAACCAGGTGATCCGTTTTCCCACATCTGTAGCATTTCCTTTCATTTGTATTAGTAGACTTTCTTTTCCCCTCTGTCTTTTTGCCACATGCTCTGTCCTCATGGTGTGAAATATGGTGCACTGTCTCTGGCTGGCTCCCTTGGAGTGACATGGCTGACATCTGGTCCTCTATTTTTTCACATTGTGCTGCTACTTCCAGTGTAGGGGCAAGCGTTAGGCCCTGCGTCTTCTTCAGCAGCTTTCTCCGCACATAGACTATTATATTTTCCCACTGTGGCATCCCTGATTTGGGTGTCTTTGTCCATTAAAAATTGCAGACTTTTGCTGCCTGTCGAGAGTGAATAGAGTACTGTTGAACCATCTCACTTTGTTTTTGGGCAAGCTGATGAAAATGCTGCCAGGAAAACGTAGTGTAAGAATTCAGTGCATCCACCGTTGCCCCATGGTCTGTGACTTGTCCCGTGTTTGGTAATGTTGAGAATATATCCTGCACACCTGGTCCTGCAAGGTGCAAAAGTAGTGCTCTCCTTTCTTTTGTATTATCGTCCACTATCAGTCCTTTACCATCGGCATAAAGTTCAAATGAGTGGAGCCTCCATGTCCATCTTGAACCTAGCATAGCTGGCTCAGTAAAAGTTTGGAAGTGTTGGATCCCGAATTTCTCCACTCCCATTAACTAACTTTAAATTTACCTTCAATGTCCATATCCTCATTGCCACTGTTGTGCAACCTATCTTTGTACTTAATTAGATAGTGCATATATCGTGACTCAACACTACATGCTCTGAACATGTCTTTATTCCTCATTCCCTTTTCCATGCTCCTTCACATCATGTGTTGTGGAGGCCTGGTCATTGGGTATATTTAAGGCAAAGGTTAATATGTTCTTGATAAGTCAGGGGATGGAAGATTATGGGCTGAAGGCAGGAGAGTGGGGTTGAGAGGGAAATTATTCAGCCATGATCCAATGGTGGAGCAGATTCGAATGGACAGAATGGCCTAATTCTGCTCCTATGTCTGATGGTTTATGAACATTCAGTATGTGAATGAATTCAGTTATGACTGTGTATAAGGATCAAGGATCAACTTTGTTCATGATATGTTTTTATATGTATTAGGAATTTGTTGTAATGTGTTGGTCAGGGTGTAACGTGCAACAGAAAATAACAGCGTTCAATAATTATAAAGAATGAAGTAATATTTAAAATTATATACAACTATATCCTCCCTAGTGTGTCACACCAGACAGTCAGCCATTCTTATCTGGTGCGTAGTGTCAGGATTGGTCTCCTTTCGGATTAACCGGGTCACGATATGAACGTTCCTGACTCGACCCTTATTTTTTACGATGCTGAGTGGCTAGCTCGACGCTCAACCCAGCACGGATGGAAAGCGTGCACGGGGGGTGGCCGGACTTGGATTCGAACTTGGGAGCCTTCGCTCCAAAGTCCGGCGCTGATGCCACTGCACCACCAGCCGGCCTACAACTATATGAAATATTATATAAAATAAAAGAACAGGACCGTTCAAAGGAAATACTAATTCATAGAAATTTGAACTATTTTATATCATATTTTCTCAAGGAGTTTCATGGTGCATTCTATATTATACTATTTGTAGTGGTTGTATTATTAATTTATTTGTGATTTTGTTTCAGTTTTACAAAAGTTTGGGTTGTGGAGCTCTGTGAACTTTGAGCTGCCCAATAGGTTCAGAAATTAGTTGTAAAGGAAAATTATCCAGATCTTTAAATTAATTTATCAGTGTTTGATTAAATGTTTTAGCTCCCCAGCAACATTTAGGAGTCACAGAGTTTTATGGTCTGACTCATCCATGCTAGCCATTTATGT
Source organism: Mobula birostris (assembly GCF_030028105.1). Classification (NCBI taxonomy): domain Eukaryota; kingdom Metazoa; phylum Chordata; class Chondrichthyes; order Myliobatiformes; family Myliobatidae; genus Mobula; species Mobula birostris. Next base: position 202,579,971 of record NC_092372.1, on the reverse strand, counting down.
AAAAGCCATGGGTCAGCCCATCTAAATTCCATTTATAAATCTGAAGTCTTCCAGTAGTAACATTCAGACACAGCAAAGGAAACTGGTGCCATGGGAATGCATGGGTTAGCAGATAGTCAGAAAGGTCATGGAAAGACCAATAAGCTAAATAGCTAGAACGTCCAAAGGGAAATGTAGAAGTGTTTTGTTTTAACAAATAAAAAATACACAGATATAGGGAGCAAATTGTATTCTCTAATTGCCTGAAACGTCGACTGTACCTCTTCCTAGAGATGCTGCCTGGCCTGCTGCGTTCACCAGCAACTTTGATGCGTGTTGCTTGAATTTCCAGCATCTGCAGAATTCCTGTTGTTTGCATATGAGACAGCATATCACCCCAAGAAAGAATAACATGGACACCCATTGTTTCATTTACTCTATTATCTATATTATAACCCAAGCAAAGGGCTAGCTAGCGACTTTATCAGCATTTGACATAGCAAAAAAGCCATTTTAATTAACATACGCAGTAACATAAAATATTAACATAACAAAGAAGCCATTTTGATTTAAATACACCGTAACATAAAAGAAGAAGCCCTTTACGCTCTCCCCCCACCAAATAAAAGTCATGCCCTCATGACATTAACAGAGTTCACCATTGCTCCTTGCAAAACACAAAACCCAACCCAGGTATATAAAGCAGCGACATAACTTCCCAGGGCAGTAGAGATCACACCCTGTTCTCCCGGCGCTGTATAGGTCAACCTCTCTGGGGGGTGCCTACTCCTCTGAGACCTCTGTACCTCCTCTGCTGACTCTTCCGGCTCAGACACCACAGGTGACACCCCGGGCCTACCTGTTGGACTCTCACCCTCACTGGGACCCCTCGACACCTGTGAGCCCTCTGCCTCGGGTTCTGGTTCCGCCTTCTCTTCCCCCCAGTGCCGGCTGTATTTCAGGCGGCTCCTCAACACCCTCCCTCCTCTCCCATAACTCTGTGGGGGAAGGGCCAGGAGCCTCTTCTTCTGGTACCAGGGAATTAGCGAATGGAAACAGGTGCCACAAGTCCAAATCATCGTCTTCCGATGACGTATCCCTTTCTGGGGTGGGGACCGGCCCCATCTCCTTCACAGCGGGCTCTTCCCTCGCCCCGCGCCTTCGCGGAATCCTCGTACGAGCCGTAAACTCCCATTCGGGCTCTTGGCCTACCTGCAACTCTCTACCCAGAGGCAACAGGTGGTTCCGATGGAGTACCTTGACAGGCCCCTTCCCATCCTCTGGTCTCACCCAGTAAACAGGTAGATTTGGCAGGGGGGTGGCCGCCCAGTGATCCAGCCAACTTGTGCTTACCAGGTAGTCCTAAGTTGCGGATATGGACCCGGTCTCCCGGCAATAGTTGGGCGAACATTACTTTCTGATCATACCTCCTCTTATTCCTCTGATTTTGCTTGGTGGCCGCCGCCTCAGCCAACTTGTACACCCTTTTCAACTCGCTCCTCATATTGGACACATACTTCAGGTATGGCTTCGAAGGTATTTCACCCGCTTCAGTCCCAAAACACAGGTCAATGGGCAACCTCGCTTCCCGCCCGAACATCAGGTAATAAGGCGAGTACCCCGTAGCATCATTGTGAGTACAATTATAACAGTCACCCAAATGGCTGATGTGCTGACTCCACTTACTCTTCTGACCGATCTCCAGAGTGCCGAGCATGTCCAGCAGGGTCCGGTTAAACCTCTCGGGCTGAGGATCACCCTGCGGGTGATAGGGTGTGGTCCTAGATTTCTCGACCCCAAGGATACCCAGTAATTCATAGATAAGCCTGCTCTCAAAGTCCCGTCCCTGATCACTATGGCTCCGCTGGGGGAGTCCATAATGAACAAAGTACTTCTCCCATAATACCTTTGCCACTGTAGTCGCTTTCTGGTCCTTAGTGGGAAATGCCTGCGCATATCTACTGTAGTGATCCGTGATGACTAAGACATTCGCAGTGTTGCTGGTGTCTGGCTCAATAGACAGGAAATCCATACACACCAGGTCCATGGGTCCTGCACTCTGCAAGTGGGATAACGGGGCCGCCTGCGCAGGCAAGGTCTTCCTCCTGATGCAATGACTGCATTTCTTACAGTATTCTTCAACCTCCCCCCTCATCTGGGGCCAGTAAAACCTGTCCTTGAGTAATCCATAGGTCTTTTCCACCCCCAAGTGCCTCGAATCATCAGGTAGTGCCTGGAGCACAGTCTTCCGATACTTCTCAGGCATGACCAGCTGCCAGCGCCGGGGGTGGTCGGGGGGTGGGGGGGGTGACGTGACCTGGTACAAGACTTGGTTCTTCAGCTTCAACCGAGGCCAATCCTTCAGTAGTAGGGGCACCGAGGCATGTTTCGTCTTCTCCGCCTGAGCCATATCCCCCTTTCTAACTGCGTACCAGATAGTGCGAATGCTCGGGTCATCCTGCTGAGCCACCCCCACTTGCTAGGGGCTCAACTCCGGCAGCTGCCTGTTCCTCAGAGCAGTCAAATTACAGTAAACAGTGGGTAGCGCGTCATCAACCCCCAATTGATCCACTGCCCAATCCGGCCCCATCGGGGGTTCTGCTTCAGCGTTGCTCGCAAATTGACACATGGCCTTCACTCCTGGGGCAGGGACACTCTCCCACTCCTCAGCCGTGCCCGACGAGATAAAGCATCTGCATCGATGTTCCGACTCCCCGGCCGGTACTTCAGGCTGAACTCATAGGCAGACAAAGCCGCCAACCACCGATGCCCAGTAGCGTCCAGTTTTGCTGAGGTCAGGGTATAAGTGAGAGGGTTGTTGTCCGTTCTCACCTCAAGCTTGGCTCCGTATAGATAGTCGCTCAACTTGTCCACCACCGCCCATTTCAGCGCCAGGAACTCCAACTTGTGAGTGCAACAGTTTCTCTCAGATGGCGACAAGCTTCGGTTGACAAACGCCACTGGCCTCAATCCACTGCCCTGTTTCTGGTACAGGACAGCCCCCAGGCCCTCGCGACTGGCATCAGTGTGCAGCACATACAGCTTCCGGGGATCGGCGAAGACCGACCAGGGCCTGTGTCAGCGTCCTTTTCAGAGATTGGAATGCCTCCTCACATTCAGCATCCCACCTCGGTCCTAAAGGCTCTGCCGGGTTCAAGTATCCTCCTACCTCTGACCCTCGGTCTCCCTTCCATTTCTTCCCCACAGGCGGATAGCCACAAAACAGTTGGTTCAATGGGTGACTCATTTTAGTGTATCCTTTCACGAATCGCCGGTAATACCCACAGAACCCCAAAAACGAGCACAAGGCGCTCACCTTCTGGGGTCTCAGCCAGGTGGTCACCGCGGCTATCTTAGCCGGATCACTAGCCACTCCATTTCGCGAAATTATGTGTCCAACGTGGCCGACTGTTGGCTTACAGAACTGGCATTTATCCAGAGGAAGTTTCAACCCTTCCTCCTTCAGCCGACTCAACACCTTCAACAGCCGCGCCTCATGTTCCTCCAAAGTAGATCCAAACACTAGCACTAACAAAGAAGCCATTTTGATTAACATACGCAGTAACATAAAAGAAGAAACCCCTTACATAAGTTTACATAAAATTGGTTTTAGGTGTATTAGCATGTTATTATGTCTGGAAACTCACCATTAGTCTGTAGTGCAGAATGCACTGCTATGTATTAACAGATGCAGTTTCAATTCTGCATCTGAAGTTCATTTTCATTCATGCCAGGGAGGACGGCTTAACTAAAATTCTTTCAGTGCTTTCATGTGCAGGATTTGCAACATGGTGCCATTTATGTTTGGAAGGCTTTGGAAAATGAAACAGCCACATCAATGAAATTATATCAGACGTTTTTGAAGGAGAAAGTAACTGGAAGGTATGCCGAAAGTGAGTGGTCATATCATTTGCTAGACTGAGCAGGTCTTGGCTACTGAGAGATTCTGGCCATCTAGAACAGGTCAAGGGCACATTTAACTCACAATTAACCACCACTGGCTAGAAGAATGATCAAACTCTATATTTTAATACTTTTCCTTGGGGGGGAATTGACAAATTAACCTAATCTCTCTTCATATATCAGTTTTGCCAATCCAAGAATCAGTCTTTTAAATCTTCATTGAACTCACTCCAAAATAAGAATATTGTTCCTCAAATAAGATGATGAAAAATCTTGTTGGAATTCCCTGAATCATGTGAGCAGTGATTTCAGACTGAGCACAGATCAGCAAAATCCTGCTCATTGTGTTTTTTTTTAAAATGTTAATTCACAGTATATCAGAAAGGACACCAATTTATCAGAATCAGATTAGTATCACCTGCATATGTTGAGAAACTTGCTAACTTTACGGCAGCTGTACAATGAAATACATGACAAAGTTAAAATGAGAAGTGCAAAATAACAGAAATAAAAAAGTAATAAGCTTCAAGGTCCATTTAGAAATGGGGTGGCAGAGGGGAAGAAACTGTTCCTGAATAACTGAGTTGATGCCTTCAGGCTTCTGTAGCTCCTTCCTGATGGTAACAGTGTGAAGAGGGCAGGTCCTGGGTTGTGGGGATCCCTAATGATGGACCCTGCATTCCTAAGGTGGCTCCTTGAAGATGGCTTGGATTTATGCTAAGAGTTAAGAGATTTCGGGGATATCTGAGGGGAACCTTTTCACCCAGAGATTGGTGAGTATCTGGAATACACTGCCTGGGAAAGTGGTGGAAACAGACCCACTGGCAGCATTCAAAAATTGTCCAAATGAACACTTGAACACCTAGGCATACAAGACTATGAACCATGAACCAAAAGATGGCATTAATACAGATGGGTGTCCACTGATCACTCTGGCATGGTGGGGCTTGCAATCTGAATGACTCTATGATGATATGAGAATTAAAACAAGGTTACTTTTTAGGATCTAAATATCAGAGGTAAAGCCACCATCTATTACCAATCCCTAATTGTCCTTGACAAAAAGCCAAAACATTTTCTTGAATCCCTACAATTTTTCTGGCAAAGATCCTCCAAAGTGCAACTGGACAGGGAGTTCCAGGAAATAGATGCAACGGTGATGAAGGATAGATGTACTTCCAAGTCAGTGCAGTGTGTAATTGAAGGGAACCTGCAGGTAGTGACAGTCTCATGCCTTTACTGCCTGTCTGTTTCTTGGTGTTGAAATTGGTTTATTATTGTCACATGTACTGAGATACAGTAACAAGCTTGTCTTGTATACCGTTTATACAGATCAGTCATTACACAGTGCATTGGCATAGTACTATGCAAAACAATAGCAGAATGCAGAATAAGATGTAAAAGTTACCGAAAAAGTACAGTGGACATAGACAATAAATGTTTTCAGGCTTTTTTTCATCTTCTGCCCGAAGGGAGAGAGGAGAAACGTTAATATGGGGGTGAGTTGGCGTCTTTGATTATGCTGACTGCTTTACTGAGTAGCGAGAGATGTAGAGACAGGTAGTGCTATTAGAATAGCTTTGCTGAGTGATTTGGAGTGCATTTTGGAGGTGGTTTACATTACATTCTGTGTGCAATGAAAGAACCTAAGTGGTAATGCAGAGCAGATCTGAATTCAAAGCCATGTTTGTGACATTAATTCACCCAAAATGCAATTAGCTCATCTGTCACCCATTAAAACAGAGAGAGAGAAGATATCTTCTCTTCATTGTGAACCATAAGAATCAGAATCTTGCATTATAGAAGAATTTATGATTTTATTAGATGGAATAGCTTTAACTTCACGTTCATGAAATTGAATCTGTCAGCATAAGTACATATAGAGAGACACACAGCTGACAAATGTATTAATGACCTTCCACTGCATCATGCTTACTAAAACAAAGCTGCAAATTTACAGCAGCACAGAGGCAAAGACCAGTTGTTTTGGTATGAGCTTACGGAAAGTTATCTCTACATATTTCAATGCCAGGTGAATATAAACAAATATTGTTGTACTCTGACATTGGAAACATTGCCCAAAGGCTAATGCTAGCATTCCTAATGCTAAAATCAAGGCAGACTTGCCTCTTTCATCACATTCCAGTCCTCTTTACAGCCAGTCAAGTACTTTTGAAGTCTAATCACAGTTTTAATGAAGGAAACATCGCTGCCAATATGCACACAATCTCACATCAGTAGTAATGTAATAATAAGCAGATGATTTCTTTTAGCTGGGTTATTTGAGATATAAACTGGGTTCTGGATTCTGGGCAAACACGAAGAAAGGTCTTGGCCCAAAATGTCAGTCCTGACGAAGGGTCTCGGCCCAAAACGTCGACCATACCTCTTCCTAGAGTTGCTGCCTGGCCTGCTGCGTTCACCAGCAACTTTGATGTGTGTTGTCTGGATTCTGGGAGAATGCTCTTATTCTTTAAAAGAGTGCCTATAGGATCTCAGAGGTTGGATGGTTTAGCATCCGATAACAACAACAGAGGTGCTACTGGTGCAGACTCCTATCCATTGGTGAGATGCAATGTAGATTGGGGGATCACTTTGTCAACCACCTTTGCTCTGTCCACCACGAAAGGCAAGCTACTCATTTCAATTCAACTTCCCATTCTTACACAGACATGTCTGTCCAAGGCTCCTCTACTGACACAATGAGGCCAAACTCAGGTTGGAGGCACAACACCTCATATTCTGCCTGGCTAGTCTCCAACCTGATGGCACGTACATCAATATCTTTAACTTCCATATCTAGTCCCCTCTATTTCCTACCACTCCCCCTTTTTTGTTTCTCCCCTACTCTAGCGGCCTTCTCACTCCTTTGTTTCTCCTCCCCCAACATGATGATCTGCCTATCATCTCCCTGTGACTCATCCGATTCCTTCCCTTAATTCCACAGTTCACGGTCCTTTCCTGTTAGATCCCTACTTTGTCAAAGTTCAAAGGATAAAGTAAGTTTATTATCAAAGTCCGTATACTAAATATCAGCGGTCCTCAACCACCGGACTGCGGACTGGTACCGGGCCGCAAAGCATGTGCTACCGGGCCGTGAGGAAACGATGTGAGTCAGCTGCACCTTTCCTCATTCCCTGTCATGCACTGTTGAACTTGAACATAGGGTTGCCAACTGTCCCGTATATTGGGCTAAATTGCCTTGTCCCATACCGGACCGCCCTTGTCCCGAACTTCCCCCGCCAACGTAGAGCTTTCCTATGAAACCTTTCATACCAAGATGGCGTAAAGTGAAGAAGCAATTACCATTAATTTATATTGGGAAAAATTTTTGAGTGTTCCCGGACCCAAAAAATAACCTACCAAATCATACCAAATAACAGATAACACCTAAAATAACTCTAACATATAGTAAAAGCAGGAATGATATGATAAATACACAGCCTATATAAAGTAGAAATAATGTATGTACAGTGTAGTCAGGAAGATTAAGCCAAAACCGATATGTGGAACAAATATCGGCACGTATGCGCATGCGCAGGTCACATATGCACACATCACGCGTGCGCACACAGGTGCCCGTGCAAGACTTCATGGTCATGGTAGTCTTTCTTGGGGTAAACACAAGCGTCCCGTCAACACACACAACAAGTGCTGGTGAACGCAGCAGGCCAGGCAGTATCTATAGCAAGAGGTACAGTCGACATTTTGGGCCGGGACCCTTCGTCAGGATTTGACTGCTACTTTTGTCCCTTATTTGGGAGTGAGAAAGCTGGCAACCCTTACTGCAAAAGACATTATGTTGAGGTGAGTTTAACCTTACTTGAATACCACCCCCCGCGCCCCCCCCCCCCGCACCCCCACCGCCGGTCAGCCAGTTCACAAGAATATTATCAATATTAAACTGGTACGCGGTGCAAAAAAGGTTGGGGACCTCTGCTGTATGTAACCATATACAATCCTGAGATTTATTTTCTGGTGGGCAATCACAGTAAATACAAGAACAACAAATAAAATCCATGAAAGACGGCACCCATCAGGACGGGCAACAAACTTTTATAGTTATGGCTTTTATAGTTGACTTCTGTTGACTTTTAAAAGCTTTCCAGTTTCCTAAGTTCCCACTAATTTTTGCTCTATTATATGCCATCTCTTTTGCTTTTATGTTAGCTTTAACTTCTCTTTCAGCCACAGTTGTGTCATACTTCCTTTAGAATAGTTCAATAGTTCATGTTCAATTTACTATCAGAGAATGTATACAATATACAACCTGAAATTCTTGTTCTTTGCAGACATCTACGAAAACAGAAGAGTACCCCAGAGAATCAATGACAATAAAAACATTAGAATCCCAAATCCCTCTTCTCCCCTTCTCATACGCAAGCAATAGCAAAGCATCAACTCTCTCCCTCCCACTTTTATTTCTGCAAAATATCATCAGCGCCCACCATACATCAAACAAGCAATAGAAAAGCATCAGCTCTCCTCCTCCCCCTCTTATTTCTGCAAAGTAGTATCAGCACCCACCATGCACCAAACAAGCAATAGCAAAGCCCCCAAGAGAGATCATGATCTGCAGCACAGAAATACTAATCGTTCACCCAACCAATTCAACATGCCATAGACTCTCTCCCTAATAAAAGGGCAGAGAGGTGCTACACAGCGAGAAGGGAGACCCACAAAAGCAAACTCCTCACTGATCTATGATGTTAACGTCTGCCGTGTAGCTTTTTCTGAGTTCTTTTATCTGGGATCTTTTTTCTCCAGTTCTGATGAAGGGTCTCAGCCCAAAACATCAACAGTTAACTCTTTTCCATAGTCATTTTCTGGCTTGCTGAGTTCCTCCGGCATTTTTGCGTGTTGCTCCTTTTTAAATCTCACTCACGGACGTGTGAGTTGTCGCTGCCTTCTCTCCTGCTCCCAGTTTGTTCTGGGCCATCGGAAAACACACATCAAAGTTGCTGGTGAATGCAGCAGGCCAGGCAGCATCTCTAGGAAGAGGTACGATCGACGTTTCGGGCCGAGGCCCTTCGTCAGGACCAACTGAAAGAAGAGCTGAGATGCTGCCTGGCCTGCTGCGTTCACCAGCAACTTTGATGTGTGTTGCCTGAATTTCCAGCATCTGCAGAATTCCTCGTGTTTATGAGGAAAATACACTCATTATTTTTGAAAACACCCCAATAAAATTAACCTCAACAGCAGAAAAGTTTACAAGGTTGTAGTCTGCCCTTCTTAAGACAATACAAATGCTCAATGTACAATATTTTGTCCATTTTAATGGCTACACTTAAAATATTTCAGATTGTTTTTCATATATTAATTACTCTATATAATGCAACAAAAGGCATCTGTTTATTTATCTTTCCGGAATTCCTAAGGCACTTTGCAATTAGTAAAGTGATTAGAAGTGTGGTTGCTATGGTAAACATGATAGTCAATTTCTTCACAGAAATTAATATGGAATCAGGAATAAATATTTGTCAGGAGTCCACAGGTTATCCTACCACCTCACATTAATCGTCTTCAGTACACTGTGTTCCCCGACAGAGGAGGAAGACTTCTGATTTAAAGTTACATCCGGAAGGAAAGCATATCAAGCAGTTCTGCTCTCACTCTGTATCCTGAACTAGCGTGGACAACTCACTCACACAACTCTGAACTGATTCTACAACCCTACAGACTCACGTTCAAAGACTGCACAACTCAGGTTGTCGGTATTTTTTATTTGTGCAACTTGACTTCTTTTGCACATTGATTGTTTGTCAGTCTTTGTTTATACATGGATTTTCGTAAATCCCGATTGTAATTTTTCCTGCAAATTCCTGCAAGAAAATGAATATCAAGGTAGTATATGGTAACATATACGTACTTCGATAATAAATTTTATGTTGACTTCGACAGCATGTGTGGGCTTGCTGTGCAGTTGCAGGAATGTATGGCGATACTTGTGGGACGTCCCCAGCACATCCTTGGGTGTGTTGGTTGTTAATGCAAAAAACACTTTTCACTGTGTGTTTCAATGTGCATGTGATAAATAAATCTGAATCTGAATCTCTATAGTGAAGCTCTGATAAACCAATGTCTGATTGTTAGAATCTGGCTACTCATTAATCTGTGTTGTGGAGGTCTTGAAAGAAAATATGGAGTGCAGCTGGGGCCAGAATCAGGTCCTTTGGTCAAGTGCATGACCATTGGGAGTGTGCAGTACTGGAGGGCGGGACAAGGGTAGGTTTGTTGCTGGAGTTGGAGTTCTGTGTGCTTAGATGCTCTCTGTTTTCTTTAAGCTCACCGGATTTCCTGAAAGGTTAATTATATGACTTTCTAGCATGTAAACTAAATGAAATACAAATGTGTAGAGAATAACTTCCAATAATCCCAAAAATGTATTAGTCCAACACTGCCATAGTCCTAAGGGTCCTGGAGTATTTGAGTTTTACTAGATTGTACTTGACTGGGAACTTGGGTGTTTGGACATAAGCCTCAAGTGTGAGATTTAAACCTAGAATCTCACATTTTCATTATATTAATAGCATGCAAGACTATTAGAGCCAAGCCTAGAATCAAATGGATTCTCTCTGATGTCTGCCAGACTCTGTTTTTACCATCTCTCTGGCTCTCTCTGTGTCCGCCTTCTGCTCTGTCTCTCACTCACACTCTCTCCCATTTCCTCTTCCTTTCTCTATCTTTGACGTTTTGTGTAATATAAAACTTCACGAATTAGCTTTATGTCTAGATTGAATACATGTTCAATTAATTCAATTTTCCTAGGTTTCCCAATAACAAAGTATGGAGAGAAACCAGAACCTCAACAGAGAAACGATTTCCACTAAATGGGGAGCCTAGTATTGGTTGACACGGTCTAAACATTTGAACATGACTTTTCAGGAGCAAATGAAAATATAAAATGCTACAGATTCAAAAAATAGGAAAGAAAAACAGAAACTCTGACAAACGATTAAGCTTTTAACTGTGCTTCTCTTTCCATAGGGCTTGCTTGAAATACTGAGATTTTCCAACATTTTTTGATCTTCAGTATGAAATTCCTACATGCATCGGGGGCTGGGTGCTCAACCAGTTATTAATTTTAAATCTGTGATCGATGGAGTTTTGCTAATCAGAAATATTAAGAGATTTATGGAAAATGTCACTTCTGGAGGATGACTAACAGCAGTCGTGTGACATTAATACGACGTAGCTTCAAGGGACTAGATAGACTTCTCCTATGTCCCAGAATTAATAGGTGCATCATTTTTCTCAGACTGTGTGTTAATCTTTCCAACTATGAAAATTATGTTTGCAAAATTTAAAATAGTATGTTTTACAGATATATGTGTGAGGTTGGAATACACGCCAGGTTTGATGGAGCCCAGACATATGCCTAAAGGAACTGAATGTAATTGATTGCCACGACTCACCTAATCTAAGCAGGAACCCTACCCGACTGCTGTGAACTATCAGATTCAGAATGAAATATGTTGCTACAGAGGGAGGAAATCAAACAACGCTAAGCTGAGCATAGACCTACCTATTGGAACCAAAATGCCTGTGTGTTTTCCTGCAGGTATCTCAGGAGATGTAACACACTAACCTTAGCACAGAGTGGAGCAAGATATATAAATTTTGCATTGAATCAGTAATAGACTGAGCACAGTATGGGCAATAGAAGTAGATTGTTATTGCCTTGGGTTAGTTTGCTCTATAGGATACCCTGTATATGAAAGTTTATAGAGATTATTAAAAATTTATTTCAAGTTACATGGTTCAAAAATACCTGTTTGATATTGGAAGAACAAATTGTTAAACTTTATTATTTTTATCAGAGTGTTTTGATGCCTGTCAACTAATCAGATTTCTGTCTTTGGTTTGATAATGACTACATTTTAAATAATGACCCGAGAAATCTTATTTACCTCAGTTTCACAAGGTGTCAGCTAAAAGATAAAAACTGAACATGTACAATCTAATTCTTTTCTCCTCATTTGTTTTTTTTTTAAGTGACCTCTGGAAGTCGACCAGTTTGAACATGCTCATTCACCTCTCATGGTGTCAGTATTTTTGAATCTGACTATGCTCCTGCTAAGCACACTGGAATATTTATATGCTAAAATCAGGATGTTAATGAGAATTTTATTTTTTAGTTCAGAAATAAATACTCAAAGTGTTTTAAAACCAACTCTGTTTACTTCCTACCACCAGAACCTTTATAGCACTCTCCATCATTAACCTTACCTTAGAAACATAGAACATAGGAACATAGAAAACATACAGCACAATACAGGCCCTTCGGCTCACAAAGTTGTGCTGAACATGTCCTTACCTTAGAACTACCTAGGCTTTACCCATAGCCCTCTATTTTTCTAAGCTCCATATTCCTGTCCAGGAGTCTCTTAAAAGACCCTATCATTTCTGCCTCCACCACCGCCGCTGGCTGCCCATTCCACGCACTCACCACTCTCTGCGTAAAAAACTTACCCCTGACATCTGCTCTGTACCAACTTCCAAGCACCTTAAAACCATGCCCTCGAGTGCTAGCCATTTCAACCCTGGGGAAAAGCCTCTGACTACCTACACGATCAATGCCTCTCATTATCTTGTACGCCTCTATCAGGTCTCCTCTCATCCTCTGTCACACCAAGGAAAAAAGGCAGAGTTCACACAACCTATTCTCATAAGGCATGCTCCCCAATCCAGGCAACGTCCTTGTAAATCTCCTCTGCACCCTCTCTATGGTTTCCATATCCTTCCTGTAATGAGGCAACCAGAACTGAGCACAGCACTCCAAGTGGGGTCTGACCAGGGTCCTATATATCTGCAACATTACCTTTTGGCTCTTAAACTCAATCCCACGATTAATGAAGGCCAATGCACCATATGCCTTCTTAACCACAGAGTTAACTTGTGTAGCAGCTTTGAGTGTCCTATGGACTCAGACCCCAAGATCCCTCTGATCCTGCACACTGCCAAGAGTCTTACCATTAATGCTATATTCTGCCACCATACTTGACCTACCAAAATGAACCACCTTGCACTTATCTGGGTTGAACTCCATCTTCCACTTCTCAGCCCAGTTTTGCATACTATCAATGTCCCATTGTAACCTCTGACAGCCCTCCACACTATCCGCAACACCCCCAACTTTGTGTCATCAGCAAATTTACTAACCCATCCCTCCACTTCCACATCCAGGTCATTTACAAAAATCACAAAGAGTACGGGTCCCAGAACAGATCCCTGAGGCACACCACTGGTCACCAGCCTCCATGCAGAATATGACCTGTCTACAACCACTCTTTGCCTTCTGTGGGCAAGCCAGTTCTGGATCCTCAAAGCAATACCCCCTTGGATCCCATGCCTCCTTACTTTCTCAATAAGCATTGCATGGGGTACCTTATCAAATGCCTTGCTAAAATCCATATACGCTGCATCTATGGCTCTACCTTCATCAATGTATTTAGTCACATCCTCATAAAATTCAATCAGGCTTGTAAGGCACAGCATGCCTTTGACAAAGCCAAGCTGACTATTCCTAATCATATTATGTCTCTCCACCTTAGCCCCTTGCAATTGAAAACTTCGTGACTGTCTTGTCTTAGCACATGGGTATTCTAGTGTTTATAATATTCTAATATTCTAGTATTCTAGTACCCAGACATTTCTTAGTCTTTAAGAATTTTATTACCTGTACTTTAGACCACTAGACCATAAGACGTTGTTATGGTCCAGACCATTAATTCCTCATATTCTCCTAATTCCCTTTTCCCTGTGTTCTGCTGGGCTCCTTGATTGCGACACCTGATTCTCATCTAAACCTGCAGCATAAAAACCCCAGCTTTGCATCCACTCTTCGCCAGATCGTTGTTTTAGCCAGTGTGGTAATTCACGTTCCTGGCCGCTTAGGATTGTGTATTCTAAGTTTTACTTCAGTACCGAGGTTTGCCTGTGTAACCCTGTCTCTCCATGTCAAGATAAGTTTTGCCTGCCTCTTGCCTTTCCTCCTATTTGCCGCTTAGCTCCAGCAACGTTCCGTGTCAAGATAAGTACTGCCTGCTGCCTGCCTTTCTGTTCATCTTCCTGTTTGCCGTTCAGCTCCAGCCACGCTCCCACCCTCGCCTCCATCCTAACTCTATCTCCGTGCCAGTGTCCTGCGTTTGGGTTCACCCATTCAATGCAACAGAACGATCTGGCCATGATGGACCCAACGGATACAAACACCCTTCAACAAGCCACGACACTGAAACATCTCCAGCAATTTCTGGGATTCGCCAATTTCTATCGTCGCTTCATCAGGGATTACAGCCAGGTGGCAGCGTCCCTCACCCAGCTCACCTCTCCTGCGACCCCCTTCCACTGGACTCCCAAAGCAGACTCAGCCTTCTCAGAGCTGGAGAGGCGTTTCACCTCCACCCTCATCCTGGTCCAACCTGACTCATCTCGCCAGTTCATTGTGGAAGTAGAGGGCTCTGACACTGGGGTGCGAACGGTCCTCTCTCAACGCTCCATCCCAGACCAAAAGCTTTATCCCTGTGCCTTCTCCTCTCGCCGTCTATCTCCCACTGAACTGAACTGTGACGTTGGGAATCAGGATTTGCTGGCCGTCAAACTCGCCCTGGAAGAGTGGATGCACCGGCTGGAGGGAGCAGAATACCCATTCCTTGTCTGGACAGACCATAAGAACCTGGCATACATCCAGAACAGCTAAACGCCTTAACTCCCGCCAAGCCCGTTGGGCACTGTTTTTTGGCTGTTTCAATATCACCCTCATCTACCATCCTGGTTCCAAGAATGTGAAGCCAGATGCTCTCTCTCGTCAGTACATCTCCGAGGAGGACCCTTCCAATCCTGATACCATCCTGTGTCATGGCTGCCCTCACCTGGGAGATCGAGTCTGTAGTTAAGGAGGCCTAATGGACTCAACCCGATCCAGGCAATGGTCTCCCCAATTGCCTCTTCGTGCCTGACTCTGTTCGGTCTCAGGTTCTCCAGTGGAGGCACACTTCCCGTTTCGCCTGCCATCCTGGAATCGATCGAACCCTGTCCCTTCTGAAGTGACATTTCTGGTGGCCCACCATGGATGCTGACACTCGCTCCTTCATCTCCGCCTGTTCTGTGTGTGCCCGCAGAAAAGCCTCCCATTGGCAACCTGCTGGGCTGCTTCGTCCCCTACCTGTCCCTGGCCGCCCTTGGTCGCCCTTGGTCGCACATTGCTCTGGATTTCGTCACTGGACTACCCTCTTCACGGGGTAACACAGCTATTCTCACCGTGGTGGATCGTTTTTCCAAAGCCGTGCACTTCATAGCCCTTCCCTAACTCCCTACAGCTCATGAAACAGCCGACCTCCTTGTCTTCCGCCTTCACAGAATCCCCTCTGACATTGTTTCTGACCGGGGCCCCCGATTCATCTCCCAAGTCTGGAAATCCTTCTGTCAAGCCCTCAGAGCTTCAGTAAGTCTGTCTTCCAGTTTCCATCCCCAGACTAACGGTTAAACGGAGCGAGCAAATCAGGACTTGGAAACAGCACTACGCTGCATATCCGCCAACAACCCATCATCCTGGAGCACACATCTCCCTTGGGTGGAGTACACCCACAACTCCCTGGTCAGCGCCGCCACGGGGATGTCTCATTTTAAATATTCTCTAGGCTATCAACCCCCTCTGTTTCCTGTCCACGAAGACGACATCGCTGTGCCTTTAGTTCAGGCCCATCTCCGCCGATGGCACAAGGTCTGGAAGGATGCACGCTAGGCCTTGCTCCACTCCGCTGACCACAACCAGAGTATCGCCAATCACCACTGGATTCCAGCATCCAACTATCAGCCTGGTCAGAAGGTTTGGCTCTCTTCAAAGGACATCCCCCTCAAAACTGAATCCAAGAAACTCACTCCTCATTACATCAGACCATTTGAGATCGAGAGCATCATCAACCCCTCGGCGGTCAAGCTCAATCTACCCAGATCCATGCGCATTCATCCCATGTTCCACGTCTTCCAACTGAAACCTGTGTCTGGCAGCCCTTTGTGCCCTCCTGCTGAACCTCCTCCACCCGCCCGGGTCATCGACGATCACCCAGCGTACACCATCAGCCGAATACTGGATGTGCGCGGCGGCGGCAGGGGTTTCCAGTACCTCGTCGATTGGGAGGGACATGGTTCTAAGGAGTGCACCTGCATTCCCCGCTCCTTCATCTTAGACCCCTCCCTCATCCGAGACTTCTATCCAGACAAGCCCGGTGGTTCGACTGGAGGCTCCCGTTGAGGGAGGTTACTGTCACGGTCCTGACCGTTGATTCCTCATATTCTCCTAATTTCCTTTTCCCCGTGTTCTCCTGGGCTCCTTGATCACGGCACCTGATTCTCATCTAAACATTAAAGCCCCGGCTTTGCATTCACTCTTCGCTAGATCATTGTTTCAGCCAGTGTGGTAATTCACATTCCCGGCTGCTTAGGATTGTGTATTCTAAGTTTTACTTCAGTACTGAGGTTTGCCTGTGTAACCCTGTCTCTCCATGTCAAGATAAACATTGCCTGCAACCTGCCTTTCCTCCTGTTTGCTGTTCAACTCCAGCAACGCTCCATGTCAAGTTAAGTACTGCCTGCCACCTGCCTTTCTGTTCATCCACCTGTTTACTGTTCAGCTGCAGCCACGCTCCTGTCCTTGTCTGCATCCCTACTCTATCTCCATGCCAGTGTCTGACGTTTGGGTTCACCCGTTCGATGCAACAGACATAGGAGCAGAATTAGGCCATTCAGTCCATTGAATCTGCTCTGCTGTCACAATACGCACTGGCAATATCGGAACCTCAGTCCGGAGCAATGGCAGACTCCAATATTGAGACAGCGATGAGAGTTTATTCATAATAATTGCTAAAGCACATCAGTGGCTCAGCTGCAAGCACATAACATTCACCAAACTAGGACCCTGCTAATTGGGCATCCAGTTAAATAATACAAGTAACACAGAATCCCTAAGCCTACCAAAATAAACTTAGCAAGCTTAAACAGAAGGTACCAGGAGACTGCATTTCAAAGAGTGAGTCGCTTGAGAAAAACACAAGGAACTCTAAACAATTAATGACTGTTGTTAAACAACAATTAACCAATTCAGGAGCTCTAAAAACCTTGGAGCACAGGATCGAAGGACTCATTACATTCCACCATTCCATCATGGCTAATTCATTATCCTTCTCAATCCCATTCTTCTGCTTTCTCCCGTGACCTTTGACACCGTTACTAATCAAGAGACCTTCAACCTCTATTGTAAATATACCCAATGACTTGGCCTCCTGAGTCAACTGTGGCAAAGAGTTCCACATATGTACCACCCTCTGGCAAAGAAATTCCTTCTCATATTTTTACACCTTTAACCAAAGTTTTAGTCACCCGTTCCAATACAGCCTCCAGGGCTTGATCAGACTTCTTTTAAAATATAATTTTTATTGAGTTTTCGAAGTGAATACATAGAATGATAATATCAACCCTCCCCCCTCCCCTTAACCCTTCCCCCCCGATATATACCCCTAACTGGAAAAAAAGAAAAAAAAAGAATGAAGAAAGAAGAACTGCCTGGACATCGGAAGGTTTCCACATGCTCCATGGGATTCAAAATTAATTTAGTATATTTATTTATTACTTTCCCCAAGGGACTAACATCTTTATCATTGGAGCAATTAAATATGCCATCCTATATTTCGTAAATATGGGCGCCAAATATTCAAAAATGTATCATATTTATCTCTTAAATTATAAGTAATTTTTTCGAGTGGAATACAACTAGAAATTTCATTATTCCAGCGATTCATACTTAAATACGAATCCGATTTCCAAGTAACTACTATAGCCTTCTTGGCTACTGCCAATGCAATTTTTATAAATTCTTTCAGATATTTATTCAGTTTAAGTTTCAGTTTTATCCCTTCAATATCACCTAATAGAAATAATATAGGGTTATGTGGAAGTTGAGTTCCAGTAATTTGTTCCAATAAAACTCTTAAATTTATCTAAAAAGGTTGAATTTTGGAACAAGACCAAGTAGAATGTAAGAAAGTACCAATTTCTTTATTACACCGAAAGCATTGATCAGATAAGTTTGAATTTAATCTTTTTTGCGGTGTAATATATAATTGGTGTAAAAAATTATATTGTACTAATCTAAGTCGAACGTTTTTTGTATTTGTCATACTATCAAGACACAGTCTTGACCAATTTGTTTCATCAATATTAATATTCAGATCCGTTTCCCATTTTTGTTTTGACTTGTCGATTCCTTGTTTAATTGTCTATTTTTGAATCAAATTATACATAAAATAAATACATTTTTTAATTTTTCCTTTTTAAATTAAAATTTCAATTTCATTGGGTTTTGGCAAAAACATTGTTTGACCTAGTTTGTCTTTTAAATAAGCCATTAATTGAAGGTAACAAAAGAAAGTGTTATTTGATATTTTATATTTATTCTTTAATTTTCAAATGACAGCAATATACCTCGTTCATAACAGTCTCCTATTGATCTAATCCCTTTTTGGTACCAATTATATAAAAGTTGATTATCCATTGTAAAAGGAATAAGTCTGTTTTGAATCAAAGGTCTCCTTGCTAATAAAGATTTCTTTATTTCATTATCAACGTTTATCTTATTCCATAGATCAATCAAATGTTTTAATATAGGAGATTATTTCTTTTCCCGTATCC
This sequence comes from Mobula birostris, assembly GCF_030028105.1. Taxonomy (NCBI): domain Eukaryota; kingdom Metazoa; phylum Chordata; class Chondrichthyes; order Myliobatiformes; family Myliobatidae; genus Mobula; species Mobula birostris. Next base: position 202,561,404 of record NC_092372.1, on the reverse strand, counting down.
ATTTAGATTCCCATTTATATATAAAATCTTCGGGTGTATTTTCTCCTATCTTATCTAATTCTATTCTAATCCATGCTGGTTTTTGTTTGTCAAAGAAAGATGCAATAAATCTAAGTTGAGCTGCTTTAAAGTTAAATTCTTAAAGTTTGGAAGTTGTAACACTCCTAACTCAAATTTCCATGTCAATTTTTCTAATGATATTCTTGACATCTTACCTTTCCAAAGAAGTTTTCTCACACATTTATTTAACTCCTGAAAAAATTTCTGTGGTAATTTTATTGGTAATGTTTGAAACAAATACCGTAATCTAGGAAATATATTCATTTTTATAACACTGACTCTACCCACTAATGTTAATGGTAGTATCATCCATTTGTCAAGATCTTCTTGAATTTTTTTCAATAGTGGTAAATAATTAAATTTATATAAATTCTTTACATCATTATCAAGTCTTATACCTAAATACTTTATACCATTTACCGGCCATCTAAATTGGGTTACTAATCGACATTGGCTATAGTCTCCTTTAGTAAGAGGTAAAATTTAACTTTTATCCCAATTTATTTTATACCCTGATACTTTCCCATATTCATCCAATCTAAAAGATAATTTACGTAACGAATGTTATGGGTTTGTTAAGTAAATCAAAACATCATCAGCAAATAGATTAATTTTATATTCCTCCTGATTAACAGGGCTTGATCAGACTTCGATAATGTATCCGATGAACCACCTTGGAGTTTTTGCTACAATTCAGATAATTCAGTTCATTGGCATCAGTACATTGGTTGCTGAAAGTGGTGCAGCTAGTAGTCAGAGTGATGTAGAAAGTATTTGGACTGTTGTCCTTCATCAATCAGTGCACTGAGTATAACAAGTCAAGTTTATTGTCATTTAACTGTATATATGTATACCATCAAATGGGACAATGTTTCTCCAGACCAGGCTGTAAAGCAGAGTAGTACACATAACACTCATGTAACCTGTGAAAGCAAGGATAAAATCTACTGATGGTGGTTGTCTCTCGGGGTCCGAGGAAGACTAAACATTGTGCACTCATCTGTGGATACGCCTGTGGCTTCGGAGTCCAAAGGCCGAAGCACACATGCGGTTGCAGGTTGGACATGGAATAGCGGTTGTTAGAACAGGTGCATGCACAGCTTTGTGGCGTCAGTCTTGTGCTGCTGCAAGGCGCTGATTTTGGTCATACTCAAAGTCAGATTCAGCTTTTCTGGTCAGGGCTTGCCACGCAGCCCTATCGGCTGCGGACTCCTCGAGTTGTCAAGGCTGGAGGTCTGCCCATTTGACGTACGATTTCAGATTGTCTTTGAATCTTTTTTTTGGGCAGCCCTGATTGCGACTGCCATGCTCAAGCTCACCGTAGAGCAGCTGCCTGGGGATGCTTGTTTCACCCATGCAGATTACATGGACAGTCCAGCGTAGCTGGGCCTGGAGGATCCTTGCCTCAGTGCTTGTGCTGTTGGCTCTGTCAAGGACTTCCTGGTTGGTGATTCGGTCCTGCCATCGGATCCTCATGATCAACCGCAGACAGCGCATGTGAAACTGCTCCAGCTTTTTGATGTGCCTGCTATACAGGGTCCAGGTTTCGCAGCCGTACAGGAGAGAGGTGAGGACCACGGCCTTGTACACCTTGAGCTTGGTTGAAAGCTGAATGTCCTTGTGCTCCAGAACTTTGACACAAAGTTTCCCAAGTGCTTGGCTGGCTTTCTGGATCCTTGCTATGATCCCTTTGTCAAGGGATCCGTCACTGGAGATGGTGCTTCCTAGATACTTGAAGCTCTCCACATTCTTCAGGACAGTGCCATCGATGGTGATGCATGGCTGAGGAGGGTGACTGTTTGGTGCAGGTTGTAGGAGAACTTCTGTCTTACCGAGGCTGATTGTCAGGCTGAACAGCTTTGAGGCTGCGGAGAACTTGTCAACAATCATCTGCAGGTGGTTCTCCTGGTGGGCCATGGGGGCTCAGTCATCAGCAAACAGGGCTTCAGTGATAGCCTCCTCAACATTTTGGTCTTTGCAGCAAGGCGTCTCAGGTCAAACATCGATCCGTCTAGACGATATCTTATGTAAATACCCAGATCTAGGTCCTTAACAGCATGCTTCAGCATTTGGGTGAAGAAGAGGTTGAAGAGCACTGGTGCTAGAACGCACCCTTGCTTCACGCCATTTGAGATGTTGAAAGTCTTGGATGGGTAACTATCTGAGAACACTTCTCCTGTCGTGCCATCATGGAGCAGGCAGCGGAGTGTAGTGAATTTCTGCGGGCAGCCAAGCTTTCTCAGGATGATCCACCGCGCATTTCTGCTGACTGTGTCAAATGCCTTTGTCAGATCAATGAAGACAGAGTATAAAGTCATGTTCTGTTCCAGGCACTTCTCCTGTATCTGTCTCACTGCGAGGATCATGTCGGCAGTGCTGCGTTCAGGACGAAAGCCGCACTGCAACTCAGGAAGGTTCTCTTCTGACACTGTTGGAATCAGTCTGTTGAGGATGATGCGGGCGAGGATTTTTCCGGCAATGGAAAGTAGTGAAATACCTCTGTAGTTCCCGCAGTCGGTCCTCGAACCTTTATTTTTGTAGAGGACGATTATTGTTGCATCTCTGAGGTCAGGGGGCATCTCTTCTTCTTCCCAAATGCTAGTCAGGGTGCTGTGGAAAGCCTCATGTGATTCCTTGCTGAGTGCCTTGTACAGTTCAGCAGGTATTCCATCCTTGCCCGGCACCTTGCCACTGCTCATCTGCATGATAGCCTTCTTGACTTCATCTATCGAGCGAGGATCATCTAGTTCCTCGTGAATAGGCTGTTGGGGGATTTGGTCCAGAGCCGACTGGTCGACCTATGAAGGAGCTGGCTGAAATGCTCTTTCCATCTGTGTTGGATGCTCTCTCTGTCCTTCAGCAGTGTGGTTCCATCAGTGGACAACAGTGGAGATGATCCAGATCTTGAGGGGCCGAAGATCATCTTGATGGAGTTGAAGAGCAGCTTCGAGTTGTTGATGTCCGCAAAGTGTTGCACCTCTTCAGCTTCCCTATCCACCACAGGTCGTGCATCTTGCAAATTTCCCATTGGGCATGGGCCTGAAGGGACTTGAACTGCTCTTCTTTGGGAATGGAGCTTGGGTCGTTTTGCCACTCCATGAATACTTTGTTCTTCCTGGCCAGGAGGTCTTTGATGGCACTGTCATTCTCGTCGAACCAATCTTGGTGGATCCAGTCCTTGGGGCCGAGGACTGATTTTGCTGTCTCTGTCACCATCTCTCTAAACTGATTCCACTTCTGGGTTGGCCCACCAGTTAGTGGTCCATTGGCAGACTGCTTTTCATCAAGGGTGGTCTGGAACTTGCGAAGATACTGCGGCTCTTGGAATCTGGAGGTATTAAAAGCTGTTCTGATTAACTTAGGGCGCTTGGGATGGTGGGGAGCAATACATAGCTTCAACGTGGTACAGACAAACCTGTGGTCAGTCCAGCACTCTGCTCCTCGCATGGCTCTGGTGATGAGGACATCCCGGATGTCTTGGTGATGTACTATAACGTAGTCGATCACGTGTTAATGTTTGGATCTTGGGTGCATCCTTGTATTCTTGTACTTGTTTGCCAGCCTGAACACTGTGTTTGTGATGAGGTGGTCATATTCTGCACATTTGCTAAGGAGCCAGAGGCCATTGCTGTTCATATTGCCAATACCATGTTTGCCTAGAACCCCTTCCCAGCGACTGTGATCGCAGCCTACTCGGGCATTGAAGTCATCAAGCAGGATTAGTTTGTCATTGGCAGGGACTGAGCACAGAACAGAGCTAAGGTCAGCTTAGAACTGTTCAATGGTCTCGTATTTGCTGGTCATGGTGGGGGCAGAAGTGCTGATGACTGTTGCGTGATGTTTGTGGCTGAAGGGCAGAAGTAGCCACATAAGCCTTTCGTTGATTCCCATGGGCACGTCGGAGAGTTGTTTCAGGAAGCTGGACTTGACTGCAAGTCCATCTCCATGAATCCTCTCTTCATCTTGCACTTTTCCTTTCCAAAAGAAAGTGTAGCCGCTGGTGGTTTCAGTCAGGGATCCTTCCCCCGCAAGCCTGGTTTCACTGAGGGCTGCGATGTCGATGTTGTAGCGTGAAAGTTCCTTGGAAACAAGGGCTGTTCTTCTTTGGGGTCTTACTGAGTTCTCTCTGTCCATGAGTGTGCAGACATTCCATGATCCTAACAGAAGTTTCTTTCTTCTCCTTTGAGTGTAACCGCACTGGTGGATGAACTGCCAGCTGCGGCAAGCTGGCCAGTTATCTGTCTGTAGGGCAGGCAATGTTTAGGCCACCTTTTCTAGGCCCCTCCCTATCAAAGGGTGAGCAGTGCTGTCCTGAAAGGGGCTGCTCAGTCGCCATTGGTGCTGCCGGACTCCTCTGCTGCCCTGGGTACAGAGAAGAACGACCACTTGTCCAAAGGCCGCCTACATGAGGGTTTATGACTACAACTCCCAGTGGTCACCTCCACCTATTGCTTTGCCACTCCCCCATTGCCGTAGGACTTGTAGAAGACTGGTAAGAATTGAAAGCTGGGAGGCGAATGTTGCACAATGTAACCAGTGCATGAAAGAGATTACAGTGGAAAAGCCTTGCACAGAGACGATCCCACTCTCTCAGCCTCAGAAGTCAGGATCCAGTGGCAGGAAGCATCGTTACGTCTGGCAACTCCCTTGGCTGTATTGGATGGCCGCGTCTTCTTAAATGCTCTGCGATGCCCTACACACTCCACAATGCGCTGCTGTAAGGTCTTCTCAGCCGCTGAACCCCTGGGGTTTCCTCCGCCTGATCCACTGAAGCAGTTTTCACATGCTGGGATGAGCAAATTCCTACCTCACTAAGGGTTTCAGACCTGTTGGCTACCCTCACCTGGTTTAGCCGGACTGCTGAAGCCGTTGCCCGGGGTGTGGCTGCTGTCGCATGCAAGCAGCTACGAGAAGCCACAGGTGAGAGCTGGGCGCTAGTGGGGAACAATAGATGAATTACGCATAAATAAAGTGAAGTGCATAAATTAAATATTGTAGTGTACAGAACAGATTAACTCATGACACTTCAAATGTGATGCAGTAGGGAGTTCAAAAACTTCATGGCCTGAAGGTAGAAATTGTTTCCCATTTTTATGTATCGGAGTCTCTTGCCTGATGGTAAAAAGTCAAAGAGGACGCTGGATGGATGGGTGCAGTCCTTGATAATACTATGTTTCTTATGTATGTCGCGCTCCTGGTAAATGTCTCCAGTGGATGGCAGGGAGACACCTATGATTCTCTCAGCTGTTCTCACGGTCCTCTCTAGGGACTTCCAGTCCAATGTTCAGCTGCTCCCATACCAGATGGAGATGCAGCTTGTCAGAACGCTCTCAATAAAGGTGCTCCTATAAAATTCAGTTGGGAGGGGGTGTGGGGAGCCTTCTTTGCCTCCTCAGGAAGTGGAGGCACCTCCGTGTCTTCTTGTTCAGGGATGTGGTATTAAGGGACCAGGTGAGGTCATCCATGATGTGAACTTCCAGGAACTCCCTCTACAGAGGAGCCATGTATACGCAGAGGAGGATAACTCATCTGCACCTTCCTGAAGTCCACAATGATTTCCTTGGTCTTCTCCATTTTCAGACTTAGGTTGTTCTTCTCATGCCAGTCCACTAGCCACTCCACTTCCTCTCTGTACATTATCTCACCATTGTTGTTGATGAGACTCAGCAGTAGGGATATTAAGTTAAAGTATTATGTTGACCCTTACCTCTGTCAATGAACTGTGCTGAGGTAAATGACCACATGAATTCTAATTAAGAACTCATACTTCATCGTATCAATGTAAACATTCCATATAAAATTGTTATTAGTGTTCCTGAGACAATGATTTTGGATCCTGAATGCTATTGGTTCTTCTGTACTAATAGTTGCCCAGACTGCTTCTCCCATTTAAAATCCAAAATAGGGCATTTTCCTTTAGGCAAATGATTGGAATTGGAATTGGTTTATTATTGTCACATATGCAGTGATAGGATAAAAGGCTTGTCTTACATACTGTTCATTCAGTTCAAATCATTACACAGTGCTTTAAGGTAGTACAAGGTAAGACAATAACAGAATGTAGAATAAAGTGTAATGTCTTCAGCAGGGAATAAGGTGCAAAATCATACTGAGTTAAACTATGAGGTCAAGAGTTCACCTTATCGTACCAGGGAACCATTTATTAGTCTTATAACAGCTGGGTCAAAGCTATTCTTGAGCCTAGTGGTAAAGGCTTTCAGGCTTTTGCATTTCCTGCTGAATGGAAGAGGGGGAAAGAGAAAGATTGATCCCTTTTCTCTCTGTCCCAGACATAGGGTAAGGGATCTTCCTTGTGGTAGTAATTCTCCGGTGTTCTCTCTGGTCTTCCTCTGAAATCTTTCTTTCTTTTTAGTTATCAGTTCTTCACCATTATTCTGTTGGTTCTGACTTTATCAGGATAGCCTGTGTTTACGTTTCATTGGCTCTGGTCTATGTCTACAGGCTGCATTACTTCATTGCTCTTCTCCCAAATAAGGGTTTGCCTCTTACATTATTCCCTTGCTTTCAAAGAATCAGGCCATTTTATACCAGTCACAGCCAGTTTAAGTCAGTCATTGGGTTGAGGTTATTTCAGTTCACAGACACAGACTCTGCTTTTCAGCCTGCATTGATTCTTCTGCCTTATCAAAGAGCATCCCAAAAATTACTTCTCATTTGGAAATGATCTCCGATTTAGTAGTTTATCATCAGGGCTTTAAATACGTCCAGTTCTGATGACTTTAAACCAGCAAGAGTAAGTTCGGATAACCAGTTGACAAAATAGTGGTCACAGGAAAAGGAACAGTCTCAGACCACGTGGCAAGAACAGAGACATTTATTTTGGCTACTTGTCCACTGTCCTTGACTTACTCCGTCTTGCTAATTTTTAAATTTTTTATTTCTTTAGAATCCACATGGAGTATTGTGTAAAATTCTGGTCACTCCGTTTTAGAAAAGATGCCAATAGGTGGAGAAGATCTCTCAGTATGTTGCCAGGACTTGAAGGCCTGGGTGATGCAGGCTAAGACTTTATTCCTTGGAACATAGGAGACTGAGGTTGAGAGGTGACCATACACAGAAGTATAAAGTCATGAGGGGCAGAGACAGGGGAAAAAGAACAAAAAAAAGAATGGGATAGGATTAAGGTGAGAGTGGAAATATTTTAAAGGGAACTGAAGGCAACTTCTTCACACAGAGGGCGATGTACAGCATATATGGAATAAGCTGCTATTGAAAGTAGTTGATGCAGATACAATGTCCACATTAAGAGACATTTGGATAAATACATGGATAGAAAAGGATATGGGCCAAGTGCAGGCAAATGGGACGAGCTTAGATTGGAACCTTGCTCAGAATAGCTGAGTTGGGTTGAAGAGCCTGAATGACTGCTTCTATTATGTTTCTTAGATCTTCTGAGTATGCCTGCAAGAAAACAAAACTCAGAGTTGTATATGGTGCCATCTGCGTATTTTGATATTAAATTTACTTTGAACCTTGAACTTCCATGCTGTATTGCTACATGTCTGCAGTTTGTCAATATTTAGGTTAGATACTGGGAAAGATGAGCAGAGCTACAAAGATCATACAAAGTCTCCATCACGAAGTTCTCACTTGCAAGTGAGTTGTAGTAAGAGACGTGGGGGATGTGGAATTCACTTTCATACTTTTCAAATATTTTCTAAAAACCAGTATACTAAGCTACTGAGTTCAATAGTGTTTATGTGATAAAACGTCAAAGAATAATGTGTGAGATTAACAGGGATTTAATCAATTGTTGTGCATTGATTTACATCTCTGGATTTGAATATTCTAATACATTCTTGTTTGGTCTCCTTCACTCTGCTCTCTGTTAATCTCATCCAAAATTCTTTTACCTGTGCCCCAACCCAAAGATAAGTCACGTACCCATATCACCTTTTCCTTGCTGACCTACATTTGTTCCTGCTGAAGCAACTATTGAAGCTGCGTGCGCAGCTCTCCGGTGAAAAATAATGTTGTATCTGTTAAATAGGGGCCGTGGACAATTCTGATTTGATGGAGAATGGACGTGAAACACTTGTTCGCTGCAGTCTTTACTGCGCGGTCGGGAATCTTTCAAAATCCCTGGCCTTGCCTGCTTTTGGCGACAGAGAAAGAGGTCGAATCGCTCAGAGATGGCGCTCAGTACTCGGTGTCGGAGAGCTGATCAGAGCTGATCAGAGCTGGGATGACTCAGAGTCGGATTGTAGTCGGCATGGCAGGGAGAGTTCTTCCTTCTCCCGTCTGTGTGAGATGTGGGACATTTGAGAAACTTTGAACTTTACTGTGCTCGCGGACTTCTTCATCAAGTTATGGTATTGTGCACTGTTGTAACTATATGTTATAATTATGTGGTTTTGTCAGTTTTTTTAGTCTTGGTTTGTCCTGTGTTTTGTGATATCACACCGGAGGAAATAACGTATCATTTCTTAATGCATGCATTACTAAATGACAATAAAAGAGGACTACGTGTCTTCATAATCTAATATTCCTCATAAATGTTGCAATCTCATACATGCCTAACTTCACAGTCTCCTCTGACACTATAATTATCTGAGGGATTCTCTGTTCTCCAAATCTATCCTTCTAGTTGTGCCTGACTTTTAGTTACTCCATCATCTGGGTCAAGGTGCTAAATTCTGAAATTATATCCCAAAGCCTCTTGACATTTCTATCTCTCCTTGCCCCTTTAAAGACACCTGTAAAACCTTTCTTGTAGATTGTGTTTTGTGGTCATCTGCTCTGATATATCCATATGTGACTTGACACCAAATTCTATTTAAAAATGCTTTGGAACATTTTGCCATGTTAATGATGCTTTATAAATAGAACTGTTATTTTTTTTCCAACAAGTTACTCACCTTATGATTATGATGGGAAGAATTAAGAGGAGACTAGAAAGCAATACTGTCTTGCAGAAAAGCACTTGAGGTGGATTCCATGATTAGTGAATTAAGGAAAGACTGATAGAATATAGAATATCGAAATCTACATCGCATTACAGGCCCTTAGGCTCACAATATTGATTCAACCGTATAACCTACTCTAGAAACTGCCCAGAATTTTCCTACCACATAGCCCTCTATTTTTCTAAGCTCCGTCCCTATATAGGTGTCTCTTAAAAGATCCTATTGTATCCACCTCTATTACCTTTGCTGGCAGTGCATTCTACGCACCCAACACTCTCTGTGTGAAAAACTTACCTCTGACATCCCCCTTGTACCTACTTCCAAGCACCTTAAAATTATGCCCCCTCATGTTAGCCATTTCAGCCCTGGGAAAAAGCCTCTGGCTATCAACACAATCAATGCCTCTCATCATCTTATACACCTCTATCATGTCACGTCTCATTCTTTGTTGCTCCAAGGAGAAAAGGTCAAGTTTACTCAACCTATTCTCATAAGGCACACTCTTCAATCCAGGCAACTTCCTTGTAAATTTCCTCTACTCTATCTCTATAGTATCCATATCCTTCCTGTAGTGAGGTGACCAGAACTGAACACAGTACTCCAAGTGGGGTCTAACTAAGGTCTTATATAGCTGTAACATTACCTCACGGCTCTTGAACTCAATCCCACGGTTGAAGAAGGCCATCACACTATATGCCTTCTTAACAACACTATCAACCTGCGCAGCAGCTTTGAGTGCCCGATGGACACAGAACCCAAGATCTTGCTGATCCTCCACACTGCCAAGAATCTTACCATTAATATGATACTCTGACTTCAAATCTGACCAACCGAAATGAACCACTTCACACTTATCTGGCTTGAATTTCATCTGCCACTTCTCAGCTCTGATATACTTGGTTTAAACATGACACGTGAGCTTTAAAAATCTGTAGTTCATTTATACATGTTCTGAAGAGCCAATTTCATTACTGCAATATTACATTCATTTCAACTACAGGGAGCGCCTTGCTATCTTATAGGACCATCTCAACAACGTACCAATGGGAATCTGAAAAAAAAACTCTGAAAAATATCAGCTATTAGACTTGACCAACATTCTTTATTTATCGGACAAAGTCAGCATGGATTTGTGAAAGGAAAATCATGTCTGACGAATCTCATAGAATTTTTTGAGGATGTAACTAGTAGAGTGGATAGGGGAGAACCAGTGGATGTGGTATATTTGGATTTTCAAAAGGCTTTTAACAGGGTCCCACACAGGAGATTAGTGTGCAAACTTAAAGCACACGGTATTGGGGGTAAGGTATTGGTGTGGGTGGAGAGTTGGTTAGCAGACAGGAAGCAAAGAGTGGGAATAAACGGGACCTTTTCAGAATGGCAGGCGGTGACTAGTGGGGTACCGCAAGGCTCAGTGCTGGGACCCCAGTTGTTTACAATATATATTAATGACTTGGATGAGGGAATTAAATGCAGCATCTCCAAGTTTGCGGATGACACGAAGCTGGGTGGCAGTGTTAGCTGTGAGGAGGATGCTAAGAGGATGCAGAGTGACTTGGATAGGTTGGGTGAGTGGGCAAATTCATGGCAGATGCAATTTAATGTGGATAAATGTGAAGTTATCCACTTTGGTGGCAAAAATAGGAAAACAGATTATTATCTGAATGGTGGCCGATTAGGAAAAGGGGAGGTGCAACGAGACCTGGGTGTCATTATACACCAGTCATTGAAAGTGGGCATGCAGGTACAGCAGGCGGTGAAAAAGGCGAATGGTATGCTGGCATTTATAGCGAGAGGATTTGAGTACAGGAGCAGGGAGGTACTACTGCAGTTGTACAAGGCCTTGGTGAGACCACACCTGGAGTATTGTGTGCAGTTTTGGTCCCCTAATCTGAGGAAAGACATCCTTGCCATAGAGGGAGTACAGAGAAGGTTCACCAGATTGATTCCTGGGATGGCAGGACTTTCATATGAAGAAAGACTGGATGAACTGGGCTTGTACTCGTTGGAATTTAGAAGATTGAGGGGGGATCTGATTGAAACGTATAAGATCCTAAAGGGATTGGACAGGCTAGATGCAGGAAGATTGTTCCCGATGTTGGGGAAGTCCAGAACGAGGGGTCACAGTTTGAGGATAGAGGGGAAGCCTTTTAGGACCGAGATTAGGAAAAACTTCTTCACACAGAGAGTGGTGAATCTGTGGAATTCTCTGCCACAGGAAACAGTTGAGGCCAGTTCATTGGCTATATTTAAGAGGGAGTTAGATATGGCCCTTGTGGCTACCGGGGTCAGGGGGTATGGAGGGAAGGCTGGGGCGGTGTTCTGAGTTGGATGATCAGCCATGATCATAATAAATGGCGGTGCAGGCTCGAAGGGCCAAATGGCCTACTCCTGCACCTATTTTCTATGTTTCTATGTTTCTATGTGAGTCAACACCGGTTAGTTTCAATGGTACAAGTAAACCCAAACATTTGATGTCTGAGTCAATCTATTCAATGATTATAATCTTTAAATCTGTGATCATAGGATTAGGATTTATAATGCAAGAATGTTTGAAATATAATCATATTTTCCAGGAGCTTAGAAATCAAAAGTACCTGTTGGAACATGTGAATTTGAAATGCAGTCTGCTCTTTTTTAGTCACAACACAACTTTCTCTCACAGTTCATTGTCCTTCTTCCATCAGGTTTTCACATCACATTTTCCTGTTAATAATTATGAGTGAATTCATTCACAAGTTACATGCATTAAGAGAGATAGATACTTTATTGATCCCAAAGAAATTGCAGTCACCGTAGCATTACAAGTGCACAGATATACAAACATACAAATATTAGAAGAAAAGTAAGAAAGAATAAAAAATAAGTTATCTCAAACAGTCTGACAGGAGGCCGTCATCACATCCCTAGCTGTAAGTTGACTCACTATAGAGCCTAATGACCGAGGGTAAGGATGACCTTATATAGTGCTCTTTGGAGCAGCACAATTGTCTTAGTCTATAACTAAAAGTGCCCTTCTGTTCAGCCAAGGTGCAGAGAGTGAGAAACTTTGTCCAGAATTGCCAGGATTTTCCATGGGGTCCTTTGTTCCACCACAGCCACTAGTGTGTCCAGTTTGACTTCTATAACAGAGCCAACCTTTCTAATCAGTTTATTGAGCCTTTTGGCATCACCCGTGTTGATGCCATTGCCCCAGCACACCACCATATAGTAGATTGTACTGGCGACAACAGACTGGTAGAACATGTGAAGGAGAGGCCTGAAACTCCAAATGGCCTCATTCTCTTCAGGAAGTAGAGGCGCTCTGGCCCTTCTTGTACACAGCTTGTGTGTTCGTGCTTCACTTAAGTCTGTCATACAAGTGCACTCCCAGGTACTTGTAGGTCCTCACCGCATCCATATCCACATCCTCACCATCAATAGTAACAGGGAGAAATGCAGGCTTAGTCTTCCTAAAGTCCATCATTATCTTCTTTGTCTTACCGATGTTGAGCTGCAGATGATTCAGTTTGTGTGGGTTGAATCTGTGGTTAAGAAAGCATATGGTGCATTGGCCTTTATCAATCATGGGATTGAGTTTCGGAGCCAAGAGATCATGTTGCAGCTATATAGGACCCTGGTCAGACCCCACTTGGAGTACTGTGCTCAGTTCTGGTTGCCCCATTACAGGAAGGATGTAGAAACCATAGAGAGGGTGCAGAGGAGACTTACAAGGATGTTGCCTGGATTGGGGAGCATACCTTATGAGAATAGGTTGAGTGAACTTGGCCTTTTTTCCTTGGAGTGACAGAGGATGAGAGGTGACCTGATAGAGGTATATAAGATGATGAGAGGCATAGATTGTGTGAATAGTCAGAGGCTTTTTCCCAGGGCTGAAATGGCTAGCACAAGAGGGCACAGTTTTAAGGTTCTTGGAAGTGGGTACAGAGGAGATGTCAGGGGTAATATTTTTAGGCAGAGAGTGGTGAGTGTGTGGAATGGGCTGCCCGGACAGGTACATGGAGCTCAAAAAAATAGAGGGCTATGGGTAACCCTAGGTAATTTCTAAGTTAAGGACATGTTCAGCACAGCTTTGTGGGCCGAAGCGCCTGTATTGTGCTGTAGGTTTTCTATGTTTCTATTTGACAAAGTCCTCTACCAGGGTCCTGTATTCATGTCCTCCCTTTATACACTTATCTATTGCTGAGTCATCAGAGAACTTCTGCAGACAACATGACTCAGTGGTGAATCTAAAGTCTGAGGTATACAGGGTAAATAGGAAAAGAGTTAATACAGTGTCCTGTGGACCCTACTATTGCTTATAGCCATATCTGACACAGAACCCTGAAGTCACGCAAATTCTGGTCTGCCAGATGGGTAGTCCATTATCCAGGATACAATGGAGGTGCCATTGAATGGAACTTTTCCCCCAGCAATGAAGGCTAAAGTGAATCGAAGGTACTTGAAAAATCAAAAAACATGATTCTCACAGTGGCTGGCTCGTGATCCTTGTTCAAACCACAAAAAAAAATAGAGAAAGAACACCCTTGATTGTGAATCACACAACAGGGAAACAGGCCCTTCAGCCCATTCCATCCATACTGACCACCATGCCTTTCTACATTAATATCATTTGCCTACATATTCCTCTGAATCTTTCCTATCCATGTGCCATCCAAATGTCTTTTAAACATTGTAATAGTACCTTCCTATATTACCTCATCCTGCTTTTTATTCTACATACACACCATACTCTGGAAAAAAAACCTATCATTTGAAGTTCAAAGTAAATTTATTATCAAAGTACATATATGTCACCATATACTACCCTGAGATTAGTTTTCTTGTGGACCTACTCAATGAATCCATAATAGAAATATAACCAATATAGAGTCTGTGAAAGACTGCACCAACATGGGAATTCAACCAGTCTGCACGAGACAACAAAATGTGCAAATACAAAAAGAAAGAAATAATAATAATAAATAAAAATAATTAAATAAGCAATAAATATCAAAAACGTGAGATGAAAAGTCATTGAACATGAGTCCATAGGTTGTTGCAACATTTCAATGATGGCTAAAATGAAGTTGAGTGAAGTTATTCCCTTTGATTCAAGAGCCGGATGGTTGAGCAGTAATAACTGTTCCTGAACCTGATGGTTTGAGTCCTGAAGCTCCTGTACCTTCTTCCTGAGGGGAACTGATGAGAAGAAGGCACGTTCTGGGTGTTTTCTTTTAAGCGTGTTGCACCAGACATTCTTGTCTGGTGCATAGTGTCAGGATTGGTCTCCTTTTCGATTATCAAAATGTGGCCATCAAACTTTACAACTCCTCCCTTGGAGGGTCAGACACCCTGAGCCAATAGGCTGGTCCCGGACTGATTTCATAATTTACTGGCATAATTTACATATTACTATTTAACTATTTATGGTTCTATTACTATTTATTATTTATGGTGCAACTGTAATGAAAACCAATTTCCCCCGGGATCAATAAAGTATGACTATGACTATGATTAACCGGATCACGATATAAACGTTCGACGCTTAACCCAGCACGGATGGAAAGTGTGCTCGGGGGGGGGTGGGGGGCGGGTGGCCTGACTTGGATTCGTACTCAGGAGCCTTCGCTCCGGAGTCTGGTGCTGATGCCATGGGTGGTGGGGGTCCCTGCGACACTGCTCCATGTTGATGGTGGCGAGGGCTTTACCCATGATGGACTAGGTTGCATCTACTTCTTTTTGTAAGGTTTTTCATTCAAGGACATCGGTATTTCCATACCAGGCGGTGATGCAGTCAGTTAATATACTCTCTACTATACATATATGGACGTTTATCAAAGTTTTAGATGTCATGCCGAACCTCCACGAGCTCCTAAGGTGAAGAGTCTTTAAAAGTGAGTCCATAGCATGTGGGCACAGTTCAGTGATGGGTTAAGTGAAGTTATTCCCTCTGGGTCAAGAGGCTGATGGTTGAGGAGTAGTAACTGTTCCTGAACCTGGTGGTGTGAGTCCTGAGGCTCCTGTACCACCTTCCTGATGGCAGCAGCATGACCTGTTAGTGATTGTCCCTGATGATGGATGCTGCTTTCCTGAGACAAAGCTTCATGTAGGTGTGATCAATGGTGTGGAAGGCTTTACCCAGGATGGACTGAACCGTATCCATTACTTCCTGCTGAAGGGTTTTGGCCCGAAACATCAACTGAACATTTTTCCATAGATGCTGCCTGGCCTGCTGAGTTCCTTCAGCATTTTGTGTGTGTTGTTTAGGTTTCCAGCATCTGCAGATTTTCTTTTGTTTGTGATTTGTCCACTACTTATGGACTAATGGTCTGAGGGTGGATAAATCTCCTGGACCTGATGGAATGCACCCTTGGATTCTGAAGGATGTAGCTGGAGAGATTGTGGAGACATTATCAGTGATCTTTCAAGTATCAATAGATTCTGGCATTTTACCAGATGACTGGAAAATTGCAATGTTACTCCGCTATTTAAGATGGGTGGAAGGTAGCAGAAAGGAAACTATAGACCTGTTAGCCTAACATCAGTGGTTGGGAAGTTGTTGGAATCGATTGTTAGCGATCAGATTACAGTGTACCTGGAAGCACTTGACAAGATAGTCATGGTTTCCTGAAAGGAAAATCCTGCCTGACAAACCTACTGCAATTCTTTGAGGAAATTACAAGCAGGGTAGACAAAGGGGATGCAGCAGATGTGGTGTACTTGGACTTTCAGAAGGCCTTTGACAAGGTGCCGCACATAAGGCTGCCTAGCAACGTAAGAGCCCATGGAATTACAAGGGAGTTAATAGCCTGGGTGGAGCATCGGCTGATCGACACATAACAGAGAGTGGGAATAAGGGGATCCTATTCTGGCTGGCTGCCGGTTACCAGTGGAGTTCCACAGGGGTCAGTGTTGGGACCGCTGCTTTTTATGATGTAGGATTTGGACTACGGGATTAACCAATTTGTGACTAAATTTGCCGATGATACAAAGATAGATGGAGGAGCAGGTAGTGTTGAGGAAACAGAGCCTGCAGAGAGACTTGGATATTTTAGGGGAATGGACAAAGAAGTGGCAAATGAAATACAATGTTGGAAAGTGTATGGTCATGCACTTTGAAGGAAGAAATAAATGGGCAGACTACTATTTAAATGGGGAGAGAATTCAAAATGCAGAGATTCAAAGGGACTTGGGAGTCCTTGTGCAGGATACCCTAAAAGTTAGCCTCCAGCTTGAGTTGGTGATGAAGAAGATGAATGCAAGGTTGGCATTCATTTCTAGAAGTATAGAATATAAGAGCAGGGATATGATGTTGAGGCTCTATCATCGTCGTCGTGGCTATCCCTGAAGATCGAGGATGATGGTCTTCGTTCTGTTGATCTACTTATGGGCTCTCAGGTGGCTTATGAGTTCAATCTTGGCTTTGAAAGTTCTTCCACATTCAGGACAGGTAGTTTCAGATGGCAGATCGGGCTTTGGTTGTTGCTGCCTCTCTTTCCATTTCCTTGTCTTTTTTTCTGCACATCTGTTGGCTTTGAAAGTTGCTGTTCCTTCTCGGATGATGGCTTGCCAGAGTCTCCTGTCTTTGGCATTGGTTTTCCAATTGTTGATGTTGATGTTACATTTCTTCATGTTGGCTTTTAAGATGTCTTTCAATCTCTTCTGTTGTCTGCCTCTTTTACGCTTGCCTTCTTTAAGCTGGGAGTAGAAAATTTGTTTCAGCAGACATTCGTCTTTCATCCGAACAACATGACTGCTCCATCTTAGTTGGTTCTTGATGACGTAGGCTTCAATGCTTGTTGTTTTTGCTTCATTTAGCATGCTGACATTGGTTCTTCTATCTTCCCAGCTGATATTTAAGATGTTTCGAAGACAGCGTTTATGGAACTTTTCAAGTGCTTTCAGATGTCGTCGGTATGTTGTCCAGGTTTCTGATGCATACAGGACCGTTGGGATTACCACTGCTTTGTACACTAAAATTTTGGTGTCTATTCAGATGTCACGATCATGAAAGATTCATGTTCGGAGATGTCCAAAAGCTGTTCCAGAGCATTTAAGTCGATGTTGGATCTCGTCATTAAGGTCAACATTGGAGGACAGGTGACTTCCAAGATACAGAAAGTGGTCCACGTTTTCCAGGGTTGTTTCACCAAGTTGAATTGATGGTTCCATCTGATTTGTCTCAGTTGGTGACGGTTGATAGATAATCTGAGTTTTCTTGGAATTGATGGTAAGTCCAAGTTTCGTGTAAGCACGGTTGGAGGCAGTCAGAATCTGTTGTAGGTGGTTTTCTGAAAGAGCTGCAACACTGTTGTCATCTACGTATTGGAACTCGATGAGGGAACTCATGGATGTCTTCGTTTTGGACTTGAAATGGGCAAGATTGAAAAGTCTGCCATCTGTTCTGTAGAAAATTTCGATTCCTGGGGGTACGTCGTCCTTGATAATGTGGATGATTGTCGCAATGAAGGTGGTGAACAAAGTTGAGGCAATCACGCATCCCTGTTTTACTCCTGATCTAACTTGAAAAGGCTCACAGTTATTGTTGCTGACCATGACTGTGGCAAGCATGCCATCGTGGAGGAGTCTCAGGATTTGAATGTACTTTACAGTGCATCCATAGGTGGATAGGACATCCCACAGGAGTTCCCTTGATACCGAGTCAAGGGCTCTAGTGAGGTCGATGAATACCATGTACTAAGGTTGAAGTTGTTCACGACATTTTTCTTGTAGTTGTCGCATTGTGAAGATCATGTCGATTGCTCCATGTGATGGTCTAAAACTGGCTTGTGGCTTCGGAAGGATCTTCTCAGCCTGAAGGCTTGAGCTGGTTGTTCATGATGCGGGTGAGGATCTTTCCTGCTGTTGGTAACAGGGAAACTCCACAATAGTTTCTGCATTCGGATCGATCGCCTTTCCTTTTGTAGATGGTAATGATTGCTGAATCTCTAAAGTCTGCTGGTACATCTTATAAGATGCACCAGCTCTATAAGGGACTCATGAGACCACACTTGGAGTATTGTGTGCAGTTTTGGGTTCCTTATTTTAGAAAGGATATTTTATCATTGGGGAGAGTTCGGAGAAGATTCACAAGAATTATTCCAGGAATGAAAGGGTTACTGTATGAGGAACATCTGGCAACTCTTGGGCTGTATTCCCTGGAGTTCAGCAGAATGAGGGGGGATATCATAGAAACATTCTGAATGTTAAAAGGCCTGAAAAGATTAGATATGGCAAATTTATTTCCCATAGTAGGGGAGTCTAGGACAAGAGGGCACAACTTCAGGATTGAAGGACATCCATTTAGATCAGAGATGCAGAGAAATTACTTCAGTCAGAGGGTGGTGAATCTGTGGAATTTGTTGCCACAAGTGGCTGTGGAGGCCAAGTCATTGGGTGCGTTTAAACCAGAGATAGATAGGTTCTTGATTAGCCAGGGCATCAAAGGGTATGGGGTACAGGGCATCAAAGGGGAGTGGGGATGACTGGAAGAATTGGATCACCTCATGATTGAATAGCGGAACAGACTCAATGGGCTGAATGGCCTACTTCTGCTCCTATATCTTATGGTCTTACTTTCTGTAAGAGTTCCTGTTCAAGGGGATTTATATTCCCTTCAAATATTTTCCCTGTTATCTTAAGCCTATGCCTTCTAGTTTTAGGCTGCCCTACTCTGGGAAAAAGATTGCGGCTATCTAACGCCTCTAATGAATTTATTAACATCTATAAGGTTACCCTCAGCCTGATTTGCTCTGTAGAAAATGGTTCCAGCTTATCCAATATCTTCCTATAACTCAAATGCCTCCAATCCGGACAATATTCCTGTGAATATTGTCTTCAACCTCTCGAGCTGAATCACACCTAGCACAATGCAATGATTAGAGCTGCCTACAATACTCCAATAACAACCTAGCCAGCACTTAGTGCATCTATCACAGGATGTTCCACTCCTATACTCAAAGGCTCGACTGATGGAGGCTAGCATGCCATGTGCTTTCTTCACCACTCTATCCACCACTATTGCCATTTTCAGAGAAGTATGTACTTGTACCCAAAACTCTCTTCTTTCAATGACATTTCTCAGGGCACTGCCATTCACAAGGTATGTCCTGGCCCAGTTTAACTTCCCAAAGTGCAACACTTCACACTTGTCCAAGTTATATTCTTTTGCTCTCTTTCTCCGTTGATCTGGAACCTGTTGCAAACATAGACAACCTTCTTAACTCTCCACTGTACCTTCAGTTGTAGTGTCATCTGCAAATATTTTTTGAGATTTCTGATATCTTTTAAAGCCCTCTTTGCCACAAAACACTTCATAGGCAAGCCTGTTATTTTGAAGCATTATCAGTTGTGCTGTAGAAAAGTGCATCAGCTAATTTCGCACTGCATGCTTCCATAACCAGTAATGAGATAAATGAATATCTAAGATATTCTGTAAGATGTTGTGCGAGGGGCATTTGCTGACTATCAGAACAACCCATTTCTACTTCTTTGAGCAGCAAGGTGGATTCCTTGACTTCAGATGGCAGGTGCGATGTTTCTTTAATGTCTGATGGAGAGAGATGGGGCCCCTCCAGTGGTTGAAGAGTAAGGATGTGAATTAGACCAATGATGATCTAATTGAGGTAAATTAGATCTTCAAGCTTTGCACTTCACCATCCACAATTAACTGAACCTGTCAGATTTTCTGGAAATAAGCATTCACAATGAGTTCCCAGCTGAAATGACTAAGAGGGAGACAAATACAAAGTGGTCTTTAAAGAATGAAGTCAGTTTTAAAGGGATATTTTCCATTGTATTGCCAAAAGCTAAAAGCTTTTGAAATCGTTCAAGTGGCCACAATATGACTCCACATCATGTTTGTACTGTACAGTAAGCACTATGTACACAGCATAATTGAATTCAGGCAGTTTTATTAAACGGAAACTGCTCCCAACAGTGCTGAATATTAACCTTGGCAAAATCCAAAAGAGTATGGACAGAATCAGTGAGGATTGAATAGAATTTCAATTACGCATGAAAGGAATTGACAACTGATCTTACTTTGGGTTAGTGCATTGGTTCCATCAGAAACTCAGTGTAAGCTCACTATTATTCAATTGTTGTTTATGCTAACAACCAAAACACCTGAGGATGTGCTTCGAGCCGCCTGAAAATGTTGCCACACATTCCTGCAGCAATGTAGCATGCCCTCAATGTTTGGCAGAACGACACAGGTTTACAATAAAACAGAAAACAAAAATAAGTTTAACGCTCAGGGCTATCGGCTCATGTTTGTCTAGGGGAAACCCATTCGCCTGCCAAACCGTGTCTCACGTTTTGCGTAGTTGCTGGGTAATGCACCCTGGTTCAAACTCACACCTCAAATATCAGACAGCCCACAATGTACGATTTACTGATTACAATTTATAGATCTTACTGGAACTATGTAATTAATAGAGATACAATATAAAAGGAAAGTAAAAGGCGCCAAATTTATCAGAATTCAACCACTTGGTGCACAACCGTTGGAGCTCAATGAACGGGGTCTTCTTTCCCCATGCGATCTCCTCCGACCCCCTCGACCCGCCGCCTGGGACCAACCATGGTGGTCGACCAGAGCGTGTCCAGCACATCCTTTCTCTTCAGTTCTCCTCCTGAAAACCCACCAAATCACATGGTTCCCAGCCACATGAGACAGAATATCACCCACAAAGAGAATAACATGGACACTCATTGATTCATTCTCTCCCTTATCAATAATATAACCCAAACAAGCAGGGAGCGCGAGAACTCCTTACATCGCAGTTATTATTATAGAAAAGCCATTTTATATTACATACAAAGAAGCCATTTTAGACACCTCAGCAGCTAGTGTAACCAAGACCCAGTTACATAAGCAAAGCAATAACACCAAAATTAGCCCTATTCCTCCCTGCCACCCACCCACCCACGCACACAAACTGTGCTCCAACCTCAGGATAGGCCATCTTTGGCCTCCAACTTCTAGCGAGCTCAAAATCAGGCTTGCAGATTTTTGGCATCGACTTTTAGACATCTGATTGACCCATGGTCTGATATGGCCCTTGTGGCTACGGGGGTCAGGGGGTATGGAGGGAAGGCTGGGGCGGGGTTCTGAGTTGGAGGATCAGCCATGATCATAATAAATGGCGGTGCAGGCTCGAAGGGCTGAATGGCCTACTCCTGCACCTATTTTCTATGTTTCTATGTTTCTATGACACCAAGGCCTGTCGATCCACAAAAAATTAGGCCTTGCACTCCGGACTCACTGATGATGGGATCCTGAACACTAGGCTACAAATTCTGATCTCAGAGATCCTCTTTTTCTCAAGGAAGTCTGACTCTGGAATCTATCAGCAACTTGCTGACCCTGCCGGTCTACCAGCCTTCATCCATGCTGTTATCCAAACATGGAAGTTCCACATCCGTGTCATTGAACACCAGCAAAGTCTTAGACTCTGACATGACCTCAAATTCACCCCATATAAAAAAAACGTGCCAGAAAAAGGCCAGTAACATCATGAAGGATCCCATCCACACTGCTCATGGACTGTTTGTCCCACTCCCATTAGGGAGGAGGCTAAGTAGCATTCACACCAGGATCACCAGACTGAAAGACCAGTAAGGCTGATCAACACCTCCACCCACTAACCACCCTCCCCCCGCCCCCACTACTTTATCATTTCCTGTCAGATTTACCTTATGAATAGACATTACTCTTCCTGGTGTCAATTTATGGACATACAAATAATCTATAAGCTATCTAATGTGTTTATATTTATTGCTTTTTATTGTGTTCTTTACCTTACTGTGTTTTGCTTTGTGCTGGAGTAATAATTATTTCACTCTCCTTTACACTTGTGTATTGGAAATGACATTAAACAGCCCTGAATTTTGAATCTTGAATCTTGAATCCCTGTCCCTAAACCCTTACCTGATCTCCAATTCTCTCCCTTTCCCCATAACCCATCCCTACAAATCTAAAAAGCAACTGTAGAACAACTCAACGCACACAAAATGCAGGAGAATTCAGTAGGCCAGGCAGCGTCTATGGAAAAGAGTCTCGTGTCTTGGCCCAAGATGTCGACATTTTACTTTTCTCCACAGATGCTGCCTGGCCTGCTGTTGTGTGTGTTTCTTTGGATTTCCATCATCTGCAGATTTAAACGTAGAACATAGAACATAGAATAGTACAGCTCAGTACAGGCCCTTCGGCCCACAATGTTGTGCCAACCCTCAAATACTGCCTCCCATATAAGCCCCCACCTTAGATTCCTCCATATACCTGTCTAGTAGTCTTTTAAACTTCACTAGTGTATCTGCCTCCACTACTGACTCAGGCAATGCATTCCATGCACCAACCACTCTCTGAGTAAAAAACCTTCCTCTAATATCCCCCTTGAACTTCCCACCCCTTACCTTAAAGCCATGTCCTCTTGTATTGAGCAGTGGTGCCCTGGGGAAGAGGCGCTGGCTATCCACTCTATCTATTCCTCTTATTATCTTGTACACCTTTATCATGTCTCCTCTCATCCTCCTTCTCTCCAAAGAGTAAAGCCCTAGCTCCCTTAATCTCTGAAATTTTCTGGTGTTATTGCCATCCTAAGCACTAATATTTTTTTGGATCAGTCTTCTCATGGTGGCTTGGTATTTTAGATTCTGAATTCACTAGCCCGTTGAGGGCAGACAGTTGTGGTGAAAAGATGTTACTCTGGCTGGACATCCTTGAGCAGTAGTGTTCCACAGGCATTAGTGAGGCATCAGGCATCTGTTGCTTGGGATTATATTGATCTAGCCACATGCGATCCTGGACCTTCTCATGTGATTGAACTACCTCATCAGTTCAGGGGTCATTAGAGAAGGACAATAATTGTCGATTTTGTAATCCAATGAATAAGTAAGTATAAAGGTAAAACTCTAATGGTATATAATTATATTTCACTTGCTGCAGATGTTGGACCAATAATTTTGGGTATTAGATGGAATGAACGTGATCAATATTGACTTCTGTTACCATGCATAACCTTCGTCCTCCTCCATCTCCACTCAATGAGTATAAGAATTGGGAAGTTACATTGCAGTTATATAAAATGTTGGTGAGACTATACATGAAGTATTGTATACGAATTTGGTCACCCTGGTTAGGAAATAAGTTTTTAATCTAAAGAGACTGCAGGAAAGATTATCCCAACTTGGGAGGCCTGAGTTTCAAAGAGAGGTTGCATGGAATAATACTTTATTGCCCAGAACATAAGAAATTGAGGGAGACCAGAAAAGGCATGTAAAATCCTGATGGGCATAGACTGGGTGAAAGCACATAGCCTTCTTCCCAGGGAAAGGGTGCAAAAAACAAGAGGGCATAGGTTTAAGATCAGGGGAAAGAGATTTGAAAGGAAAATCAAGGGCAGATTCTTCACGCAAAGGGTTGCATTAAAAATGAGTTGCCAGAAATAGTGTTTGAAGGTGGTACACCAGCATCAATTAAAAACCATTGAGATAAATCCATGGATTGGAGAGGCTTAGGTGGCTATAGGCCAATGCGGGCAGATGGGACTTTCTTGCCAGGGCAGCACAGTTGGCATCGACGAGTTGGGCCAAGGGCCTGATCCTGTAAATGATGAAAATGACTCATCTCAGCATCTCTAATGGCTAAACAAACACAAAATCCATTTAATTTCGGAGAGTCTTCTTCACTAGGTATAAGCTGAGAGGTGACAGTGAGCTATCAGAGTGCAGATACTTTTGATAAAAGGTGATGGTGTTGAATGGTGAGAGCCGACAGAAGGCTCTCCTGCTATTTTTTCAGAGAGCATTGAAAAATTGCATCCATATGTCAGGTTTTATACAGTATTGCCTGAAGCATAATGTTCATATTTAAAAATAAAAGTGAAAATAGGAGCAACAAGAGGCAAAAGCAAGGGTTAATAAATTGGCATTAGATTTCCTCAACCTTCCTATGATACGTTCTCAACTACCATTGAGGAGAGAGTCATCTGGAAAATAAACATTATTCAGATCAATTTAAATACTTGAGGAAAATATTTTCAATGTATAACAAGACAGAACTAAGCAATTCTGATGGCATTTCATTTTGCTAAATTTTATGGGACATTCAAAGGCTAATATTGCAATAGCAATCTGAAGAATAAATGTACTGGCAAAATATGAATCTGGAAAGGGAATATTATTCTAATGCTTTCAACAGGAGTGCAGTGAGTCGGCAGATGCCGTGGGACATTTTGGCAAGTACTTACTTCCCTTTCCTTATTCTTTAGGTTCATAACAACCATATATTTGGCCCCTCTGTGTTGTTCTGCCACTCAATTATTTCATCTCCACTTATCTGCTTGCCTTTAGATCATATCCCTTTGGCCCTATGAACAACTCCATGGTACTATAAGCAATCATGCAAGGAAATACAGTGTGTATTGAAGCAGTAAGCCCTATTATTTGAAGCAATAAACAGCAATGCCACAATGAGTCACCCAGGGGGCAGCCCTTTCTACCTGTAATCATTATCATTAGTCAATACTTTCTGCTCCAGACATTGACTGTTGTTCAGCTTCTGAGCACAAGTCTCTGGAGAGATGTAGTTTATAGATCCAGTCCATGTTTTATATCTGGTGTATGACAAACTGCATTGATCCATTTGATCTGACACTGGAGCGTCGAATGTGTTAACATATTATGGAAGGATTACAGTCACAGAAACATCAACACTTACAGCATGGAAGGAGAGTACATCTCACCCATTCTCATCTCTGCCAACCTTCTCCAGCCATATGTCCACCAAAATATTTGTGCTGCTCGGATTCTGGATTGTTGCATTTCCTCAAATTTTATTAATTTCCCATTGGTAATTGTGCTCCCAGCTACCAATGTCTAAGCTCAGGCATCCTCTCTTAAATGTTTACAACTCACTTCAATTTAATTTTTTTTTAAATTAAATTAAATAAAAATTGTTATTTAGGGTATTTCTTAAATCCTATTATTTTACCAAGTATTTGGTCATCTGCATTAATGTACCCTCATGTATTCCACTTCACTCCACATGAAAAACCTTCAAGCACTTTGTTATGTTAAAAGATTCATAAGAATTGAAGTTCTTGTTGTTTATGAATCTACTTTGAGAGATTTACAGATGTGCCAATAATCATATGAATACCACCCTCTACAACATACAGAGAGCATCATGATATTGGTAAAACTTCTCCATACTTAGATGTGAGGGATGAAATTGTCAATGAAGGAGAAGAGAAGATGGCTGGCAATTCCCTCATTAAAGGCAGATGAACAAACACTACTGCTTGTTAATCTGAACCTAGATATTAAAGAGGATCAACTGTTGGCTAGCACGGGCTTTGCTGATACCAGAAGAATACAGCAGACTCTAAAAGTCTTGGTCTACTCTGTTCCTTGCCTTGGTAAAGCAGCCAACACAATCACAAAACCACATCCATCCCAAACATTCTCTCTTCCATTCCCCCCCCCCACCCCCACCACAGGGCAGAAGAGACAAGAATACATACTAACAGGCTTAAAGACAGTTTTCTTCCACTATTGTAAGATTATTGAACAGTACAATAGTACGGCAAAATGGACACGACCTCAAAATCTCAAACGAGAGAAAATCTGCAGTTGCTGGAAATCCCAGCAGCACATATAAAATCCTGGGGGATCTC
The DNA here is from genome assembly GCF_030028105.1 of Mobula birostris. NCBI lineage: Eukaryota > Metazoa > Chordata > Chondrichthyes > Myliobatiformes > Myliobatidae > Mobula > Mobula birostris. Next base: position 202,535,753 of record NC_092372.1, on the reverse strand, counting down.
AGAAGGCCAGGCAGCCGCTATGGAAAAGAGTATAGTCGACTTTTTTGGGCTGAGGCCCCTTTTTTTAGGACTGGAGAGAAAAGAAAGATGAGGAGTCAGAGTTAGAGGGTGGAGGAAGAAAGACAAGGTGGTAGGTGAAACCGGGAGTGGTGGGAGTGGTGAAGTAACGAGCTGGGAAGTTGATTGTTGAAAGAGATACAGGGTTCGAGAAGGGGGAGTCTGATAGGAGAAAGCAGAGGCCATAGAAGAAAGAAAAGGGGGAGGAGCACCAGAGACAGGTGATGGGCAGGTGAGGAAATAAGGTGCAAGAGGGAAAAGGGAATGGGGAATGGTGAAGGGAGGGGGGCATTACTGGAAGTTCGAGAAAACGATTTTCACATGATCTGGTTGAAGGTTACCCAAACGGAATATAAGGTGTTGGCTCTCCAACCTGAGTGTAGCTTCATTGCGACAGTAGAGGAGGCCATGGATTAACATGTTGGAATGGGAATGGGAAATGGAATTAAAATGGGTGGCCACTGGGAGGCCTGCTTCTTCTGGCAGATGGAGCGTGGGTGCTCGGCGAAGCAGTCTCCCAATCTACGTCAGGTCTCCTCGATAAACAGAAGGCCACACTGGGCACACCAGATACAGTAGATAACACGAACAGACTCACAGGTGAAGTATCTCCCCGCCTGGAAGGACTTTTGGGGCCCTGAATGGTAGTGAGGTAGAAGGTGTAGAGGTAGATGTAGCACTTATTCGGCCTGCAAGGTTATAGGCCAGGATAGAGATCAGTGGGGAGGGATGAATGGATAAGTGAGTCGTGTAAGGAGCGATGGGATCCTGATGGAGATGGTGGAAGTTATGCAGAATTACATGCTGGACGCAGAGGCTGGTGGGATGGTAAATGAGGATAAGAGAGGCCCTATCCATGGTGTGGTGGGTGGAAGGGCAGACGTGCACAAAATGCAAGCAATACGTTTGAGAGCAGCATTGATGGTGGAGGAAAGGAAGCCCCTTTCTTTGAAAAAGGGCATCTCCATTGTTCTGGAATGAAAAGCCTCATCCTGAGAGCATATGCGACGGAGACGGAAGAATTGAGAGAAGGGGGTGGCATTTTTACAAGTAATAGGGTGGGAAGAGGTATAGTCCAGGTATCTGTGGGAGTCAATGAGTTTATAATAGACATCAGTACATAAGCTTTCTCCACAGATAGAGACAGAGAGTTTGAGAAAGTGGAGGGAGGCGTCAGAAATGGACCAAGTGAATTTAAGGGCAGGGTGAAAGTTGATGAAGTTGACTGGTTGCTGGAAGCAGCAACAATACGTTCATCAGTGTAGTGTGGGAGAAGTTGGGGAGTGACACCAGTGTAGGCTTGGAACGTAGACTGTTCGAAGTAGCTGAAAAAAAGGCAGGCATAGCTGGGACCCATGCAAGCACCCATTGCTACACCTTTTGTTTGAAGGAAGTGGGAGGAGCCAAAGGAGAAATTGTTGAGAGTGAGGATAAGTGAGGTAGGGGGGAACTGGTTGGGTCTGATGTCCAAAAAGAAATGAAGAACTTTGATGTGTTCCTGGTGGGGAATGGAGGTGTATAGGGACTGGACATCAATGGTGAAATTAAGAACCTCAGGGCCAGGGAACTTGAAATCATTGAAAAGATCAAGAGTGTGTGAAGTGTCACAGATGTAGGTCAGAAGTGTCTGAACTGGGGGGGATAAAACTGAGGTGAGGCACGTAGGTATGAGTTCAGTGGGGCAGGAACAAGCTGAAACAATGGCTCTACCTGGACAGGTGGGTTTGTGGATCTTGGGTAGGAGGTAAAAACGGGAGGTGTGGGGTGCAGGAACTACGTGGTTGGTGACAGTGGATGGGAGATGTCCAAAGTTTATTAGGTTGGTGATGGTGTGAGAAACAATAGTCTGATGCTCTTTGTTGGGATCCTGTTCAAGGAGTAAGTAAGAGGAGGAGTCTGAAGTTGTCATTAGGCCTCAGCAAGGTAGAGGTCAGTCTGCCAGACTACTACAACACACCTCTTATCTGCACATTTGCTAGTAAGGTTAAGATTAGTGCAGGGGGAGTGGAGAGCAGTGTGTTCGGAAAGAGTGACGTTGGAATGGGAGAGAAGAGTGCTGAGGCCGAGACAATTGGTGTCCTGTTAGCAGTTGGCCATGAAAAGATCCAGACCAGGCAGAAGACCAGAGTGGGGTGTCCAGGAAGAGGAGGAGGTTGAACATGGCATAAAAGGTCTTCGGTGCAGGGTGGAGAGCCTTTGACAAAGAAGTAGGCACAGAGACAAAGGCGGTGGAAGAAGAAGTGAGTGAGGAAGAGGTGAACTTGCTCAGCTGAGTTATAACCTTGTACTTTATTTTCTGCCTGCCCTGAATTTTCTTTTCAACTGTAACAATTTATTTTGCATTCTGTTGTTGTTTCCCCTTGTACTACCTCAATGAGATAAAATGCTCTGTATAGATGGCTTGCAGAAAACAAAGATTTTCACTGTATCTCTGTATATGAGGGAATAATAAACCAATTTGTCAATTTACAGTGTGATTGTCAATAAACAGATTCAATCATAATCTAACTACAGATGTTGAAGCACACAAAGATAGCTTGGATGAGAATACCTGCAGATTTTTACTATAATTATAGGAAGTTTTGATATATCACTCCCTTAACTGGTCAAGGCTTCTGAAAGATTGTTTTTGGATCACCTCTCCACACTAGCAGAAGAACATTAGAAAGGTTGAAAGATAAAAGTTCTACACAAAGGCTCCACTTGGTCCTTTTCTTCCACACTTTATAAAAGACCCTGTCCACAGCACTCTATCGCCAATCTTTCATCATTCTACCTACAAAGGTAAAGAAGGCTTGAGCATGTAGATATTAAAAAAGAAGATGCATAGGAGCTTTTGGAAAGCGTCAAGTTGGATAAGTCACTGGGACTGGACGAGATGTACCCTAGGCCAGTGGTCCCCAACCACCTGGCTGTGGACCGGTACCGGTCCGCAAAGCATGTGCTCCTAGGCCGCAAGGTAACAATATGATTTGGTGATATGAAATGATATGAGTCAGCTGCACCTTTCCTCATTCTCTGTCACGCCCACTGTTGAACTTGAACACATGTGAGGTCATTACCCACGCAAGGTCATCGTACGGTCATTAACCTACAACTACTTGATGAGTAAAAAACAAACGTTGCTTGAGAGTTTCTTTGGAAAGGGTGGTAGGGGACATAAAAGGCCTACTGATGATGATAACACAGAGACAGCTGAGACCGAGACTGCAAAAAAAAGATAGCTTCCTTCAACAGAAAATACGACCAGTCGAACATAAAGTATGGCTTTATTGCGACTGGTGACTCACACGCTCCAAGCCCCTGTGTGTGATATGTGGAGACAAGCTGTCTAATGAGGCATTGAAGCCCTCAAAACTGCTTTGGCACCTTGAATCCAAGCACCCTGCACATAAAGACAAAGCCATTGAGTTTTTTGAGCAGAAAAACATGAGCAAGCGGGACAGAAGCAAGTGCTGAGAGCCACCACCTGCTGCACTGAGAGTGTCGTACTTAGTGGCTACCCGTAGTGCTAAGGCTAAGAAGCCTTTCACTGTTGGTGAAGAATTGATTCTGCCTGCTGCCAAGGACGTGCCGTGAACTGTTGGGAGAAGCTGCAGCTAACAAGATGGCACAGGTTTCTCTTTCAGCTACCAGTTTCAAGGAGAATTGATGACGTAGCGGAGGACATTCCAGCACAGCTGCTGGAACGGCTTAACGAGTCACCATGGTATGTTATCCAGATCGATGAGTCTACCAATGTCGACAACAAGGCAATACTGCTGGTTTATGTGCGATATATATTTCAAGACGATGTACACGAGGAAATGTTGTGTGCACTGCTGCTGCCAACTAACACAACTGGGGCAGAACTATTCAAGTCTTTGAATGACTACATGTCAGGCAAACTGGACTGGTCATTCTGTGTTGGCGTGCAGCTATGACTGGACAGATGTCTGGTTTCACTACCCGAGTCAAAGAGGTTACTCCTGAATGCCAGTCTACACACTGTGTCACACACAGGGAAATGCTGCCTAGCCGAAAAATGTCACCTGAACTTAACAACGTATTGAGTGACATTGTTGAAGTTATCAATCACATCAAAGCAAAAGCCCGTAACTCACATCTGTTTGAGCAGCTTTGTGAGGAAATGGATGCAGAGCACAAATGCCTTCTCTTACAGGTGGCTATGAAGGGGGAAAGCCCTGGCCAGGGTTTTTGAGCTAAGAGAGCAGCTACAGAGATTTCTTTCAGGAAAAAAAGTCACCACTGGCAGCACACTTCAGTGACGAGGAGTGGATAGAAAAACTCGCTTATCTGTGTGACATCTTCAACCTGCTCAATGAACTCAATTTGTCACTTCAGGGGAGAATGACAACTGTCTTCAAGTTGGCAGATAATGAGTCTGCTTTCAAAGCCAAACTGGAACTGTGGGGACGGCGAGTTGACAGGGGCATATTTGACATGTTCCCAACATTAGCTGGGATTTTGGGGGAGACTGAGGCTGCACCGTCCTTCTCACAGCTGGTGCGTGATCAACTATCTTCACTGTCGACAGAATTCGAGCGTTACCTCCCCACCACAAATGACCCAAGTCATGCAAAGGAATGGGTCCGTGACTCATTTTTGAATGTCCCTGGTGAATCATCCATGTCAGCGTGGGAAGAAGATCAGCTCCTCAAGCTTGCAAATGACAGCGGGCTGAAAAGTATGTTGGACATAACATCTCTGCTGGCATTCTGGATCAAAGTCAAGGCTGACTATCCTGAGATAGCCACGAAAGCACTGAAAATGTTGCTTCCATTCCTAACATCATATCTCGAAGCTGGGTTTCCTGCAATGAATGTATCGAAAACTAAATTGCGGAATAGACTGGACATAAGGAACCCCCTCTGAGTATCGCTGTCTCCCTTCACCCCTCGATAAGACCGTCTTGTTGCAGGGAAACAAGCCCAGGGCTCCCACTGCTTCAGCGACATTGGTGTGTTGCAATGATTTTATATATTCATATGAGGAAAATATGCACTGTGTGTTTAATATCCAAACGTTACTTAAAATGTTATGATGCTATTGACTTATAAGTGACTTATAATTGACTTATCACTATATTCATGTGAGGAAAATATGCACTGAGTGTTTAATATTAAATTCGTTAGATAAACCCTTTTAGAAATGAAATTGAGTGTATTAGCCACTAATAAATGACTTATAGTTGACTTATCACCTATATTCCGGTCATGATTAACATCTACCCCCCCCCCCCCGTCCGTCGGCCGGACCGCAAGAATATTATCAATATTAAACCGGTCCGTGGTGCAAAAAAGGTTGGTTATCCCTGCCCTAGGCTAGGCGAGGGAGGAGGTTGCTGAGCCTCTAGCGATGATCTTTGCGTCATCAATGGGGACAGGAGAGGTTCCGGAGGATAGGAGGGTTGCGAATGTTGTTCCATTATTCAAGAAAGGGAATACAGATAGCCCAGGAAATGATAGACCAGTGAGTCTTACTTCAGTGGTTGGTAAGTTGATGGAGAAGATCCAGAGAGTCAGGATTTATGAACATTTGGAGAGGTATAATATGATTAGGAATAGTCAGCATGGCTTTGTCAAAGGCAGGTCGTGCCTTATGAGCCTGATTGAATTTTTTTTGAGGATGTGACTTTGATGAAGGTAGAGCTGTAGATGTAGCGTATATAGATTTCAGCAAGGCATTTGATAAGGTACCCCATGCAAGGCTTATTGAGAAAGCAAGGAGGCATAGGATCCAAGGGGACATTGCTTTGTGAACCCAGAACTGGCTTGCCCACAGAAGGCAAAGAGTGGTTGTAGACGGGTCATATTCTGCATGGAGGTCGGTCACTAGTTGTGTGCCTCAGGGATCTGTTCTGGGACCCTTACTCTTCGTGATTTTTATGAATGACCTGGATGAAGAAGTGGAGGGATGGGTTAGTAAATTTGCTGATGACACAAACATTGGAGGCGTTGTGGATAGTGTGGACAGCTGTCAGAGTTTACAGCGGGACATTGATAGGATGCAAAACTGGGCTGAGAAGTGGCAGATGGAGTTCAGCCCAGATGAGTGTGGGGTGGTTCATTTTGGTAGGTCAAATATGATGACAGAATATAGTATTAATAGTGAGACCCTTGGCAGTGTGGAGGATCAGAGGACACTCAAATCTGTGGCGCAGGTTGACTCTGAGGTTAAGAATGCATACAGTGCATTGGCCTTCATCAATCATGGGATTGAATTTAGGACCCGAGAGGTAATGTTGCAGCTATATAGGATCCTGGTCAGACCCCACTTGGAGTACTGTGCTTGGTTCTGGTCGCCTCACTATAGAAAGGATGTGGAAACCATAGAAAAGGCGCAAACGAGATTTACAAGGATGTTGCCTGGATTGTGGAGCATGCCTTATGAGAATAGGTTGAGTGAACTCGGCCTTTTTTCCTTGGAGCGACAGAGGATGAAAGGTGACCTGATAGAGGTGTATAAGATGATGAAAGGCATTGATCATGTGGATAGTCAGAGGCTTGTTCTCAGGGCTGAAATGGCTAGCAAGAGAGGGCACAGTTTTTAGGTGCTTGGAAGTAGACACAGAGGAGATGTCAGGGGTAAGTTTCTTACGCAGAGAGTGGTGAGTGTGTGGAATGGGCTGCCGACTACAGTGGTGGAGGTGGATACAATAGGGTCTTTTAAAAGACTCCTGGATAGGTATATGGAGCACAGAAAAATAGGGGACTATGAGTAACCCTAGGTAATTTCTAAGGTAAGGACACGTTTGGCACAGCTTTGTGGGTCATAGGGCCTGTATTGTGCTGTGGGTTTTCTGTGTTCCATATTAAATCAAGTCCGTAGCATACAAAGCAGAGTGATTTACTTGCGAGTTGCAGAACGTAGAAATAAAACAGAAAAATTGTTTTATCATTACATGTACTTGATAAAAATAATCAAGGAAATGACCTAATAAATGAAGGTTCACTATTCATGTGGTTTTGAGAGGATATGTGATGGATACTTACAGCCAAAAAGAATATTGCTAACCTCAAATTTCAGGCAAGCAACAAAAAATACTGTTCAAAGGTCTAAAATGCTTATTATAAGACAACAGAAAGGATGTTTCTACTTCCAGTCAGTAATCTGTAATCTTTGACCATCCATTTGATATAATTGAGCAACGTAATACTATTCATACTGAGATGATCAAGACTAATCGTATCATGAAATCACAGAACCAGATGTAACATCACATACATACAATAAGATGACTTGTCAAGACAACTATAGAAAAAGCATAAAAATAGAGGACAGTTGGGGGGGTCAGTTGGAGTTACAGTAAAGGACACAGAGTTTACTCCTCTGCTTCAGTCCAAGCAGGATCTCTTCTCAGCATCTTCCTGTAACAGATGACGCATCACGGTTGGAGCCCTCCCCACCCCATGAGCGCATCTGCATGGAATGCTGTTGCAAGAAACCGGCATCCAATCTCAGGGATCCCCACCACCCAGAAAATGCTCTCTTCTTGCTGCTGCCATCAGGAAGAGGTGCAGGAGCCTCAGGACTCTCAGCACCAGGTTCAGGAACAGTTATTACTCCTCATCCATCAGGCTCTTGAACCAAAGGGGATAACTTCTCTCACCTTCTCTTGCTCCATCATGGACATGTTCCTACAACTAATGGACTCACCTTCAAGGACTCTTCATCTCATGTTCTTGATATTTGGTGTAGGTTGGCATCTATCTGTCTCGATGGGCAATGGGTGATCATCCACATCACAAGCCTGGTAGGAAGGTATAGAGATCCTGAGATGCCCAGTCGTCCAATTCCCCCTCTCGGCCTCATCAGTGTAATCCAAAGGAAAGCGAAGCTATATGTTTGGCATCAGCTTGGCCGCAGGAGGTGCCAGAAGGATGTTCAAAGATGACCAGTCACCTTAGGGGCTCCACTCCGGACTTGCAGTCTGTGTTTACTCCCATAGCCTTGTTTCTTTCTCCTGAGGCTGCTCACAAGGCAGTGGGGCTATTTACCCATAGCTGGGGATCTCAGTATTTATTGCTTGGGTCACAATAAATAAATGGGAAAGGCAAAAATTCCAGGAGATCAGCAGTTTCTGAGATACTCAAGCCACCCTGTCTGACACTAATATTATAATCATTCCATGGTCAAGGTCAATTAATTTTTGAAATATAAGTTGTTACAATATAATCTCCTTAAAGTAAGGATACTTGTAATCACAGAATTACAGGGAAGACTTAAGGTCTTTACTTAAGTTTTAGACACTAGAACGGGTACACTCAATATCATCTCACATTATTTGTTTAGTCAGTATGGATGCCATCTGGATATAATCAGATATTCATTATTATAACCATCATCTGTTTTCTAAGTAGACAATGTCTAGGTGCCAAAGCACCTAATGGAAATTCCAACAGCCTTGTTAAAAAATGAAACTGTGCTTGACTGATTCAGGATTTTCGAAATTGTGGAGTACTTTGTAAAACACTTTTTGCCACTTTAACTGGATCTATAACTGGTCACGAATTGCAGGAAATATTTTACAGCATCACAACCTTGTCTTAGCCTTGCTTCACTCATTTAACTCTGATGCAAAACCTGGGTGAAATAGTCTATGCCAATGAAGTAAGACTTGGGATAATGCTTTAGTTCAGACTGCTTATTGGCCACACGCTGTCAACTCATTAGTTGGAGGTTGGGGATGATGTATGATTCACAGCTAGTAGTGTACTGTATTGAAACTAAAATCAACTTATGCACATGATTAATTCTGTTTTGGATTTGGAGAAACTGAAATCACTGCATCTTGTGGTGCACACAATTCACTGCCTGCAAAGGGATTGCTGTGCTAAATTAGGGAACATCTCTTCTATTTTATAAGGTTCACTTGGGTCACTCATTAAATAAATGGGAAAGATGAAAGTGGATATTGGTCCACTGGAAAATGACATAGGAAAGGTAGTGATGGGGGATAAAGAAATGGCAGATGAACTTAAGTATTTCATGTCAGTCTTCACTGTGAACATTTGTGGAAGACACTAGCAGCATGACAGAAATTCTGGGCACAGAGTAAGTGCTATTACTAAGGAGAAGGTTCATGGGAAGCTGACAGGTCTGAATGTAGATAAGTCATCTGGATCAGCTGGACTATACGCCAGGGTTCTGAAAGAGATAGCTGAAGAGATTGTGGAGGCATTAGTAGCAATTTTTCAAAAAGTAATAGATTCTGGAATGATTTTAGAAGACTGGAAAATTGCAAATGTCACTCCATTTTTTAAGTGGGATGGAAGCAGAAGAAAGGAAGTTATAGGTCAGTAGTTGGACAGATGCAGAAGTCCATTAGTAAGTATGAAGTTTCATGGTACTTGGAGACATATGATAGAATGTGTCAAAGTCAAAATCAGCATGATTCCCTTGAGAGGAAATCCTTCCTGAAGAATCTATTGGATTGTTTGAGGAAATGACAGGCAGGATTGACAACAGAAAGTCAGTGGAGTTCTGCAAGGGTTGGTGTTGGAAACTGCTTGATGTCACATTATTTGGATGATGGAATTGATAGCTTTGTGGCCAAGTTTGTGGATGATATGAAGATGGGTGGAAGGGTAAGTAGTGTTGAGGAAGCAGGGAGCCTGCAGATGCACCTAGACATATTAGGAAAATAGTCAAAGAAATGGCAGATCAAATATAATGTGGGGAAGTGTATCATCCTGCATTTTGGTAGAAGTAATAAAGACTATTTAGTACTCTCTTTTCTAAATGAGAAGAAAATTTTAAAAAATCAGAGGTGCTAAGGGATTTGGCAGTCCTTATGCAGGATTCTTGCAGTTTGAGGCATTGGTAAGGAAGGCAAATTAGCATTCATCTCAATAGGACTAGAATATAAAAGCAAGGATGTAATGCTGAGGCTTAAAAGGCATTGGTCCAACCACACTTGGGAGTATTATGAGCAGTTTTGGGCCATTTATCTATGAAAAGAGGTGCTGGCATTGGAGAGGATCCAAAGGAGGTTCGGGAGAATGAATCGGGGACTGAAAGAGTTAACGTATGAGGACCTTTTGATGGCTTTGGGCCTGTACACATTGGAATTTAGAAGGATGTAAGGATGAAGGGGGGACCTCATTGAATTCTTTTGAATATTGAAAGATCTACATACAGTGGATATGAATATGTTTACTATAATGGGGGAATTTGTGACCAGAGGGAACAGCCTCAAAACTTTTAGAACAGAGGTGAGGAGGAATTTCTTCAGCCAGAGGGTGGCGAGGCTGGTGGAGTGCAGAGTTCACTGCCACAGATGGCTGTGGATGCCATGTCATTGGGTAGATATAAAGTGGAGATTGATAGATTCTTGATTAGTCAAGGCATCAATGGATATGAGGAAAAAGCAGGAAAATGTGTTTGACAGAGATAATTACTTAGCCACGATGGAATGGGAGAATAGACTCAATGGTCCAATAACTTAATTCTGCTCATATGTATCATGGTCTTAAGATATTATGGCGGTATGGTTTTCCTTTGTGCAGGAACCTGGAAGGGGAAACATATGAAGTGTAGTTTCAGAATAAGGAGGGACCCTTTTAATACAGTGATGAGTAGGAATTTTATTTCTCAGAAGGTCATAAATCCTTGAAAGCTAGAGGGAACTGTGGAGGTCATGAAATACACACAACTCCAATGTAAATAACTTGCTTATTTATTTATTTTTTGACGGATTGAGATACAGAGTGGAATAAGCTCTTCGAACCCTTTGAGCCATATCGCCCAGCAATCCCATAATCTAATCCTAGCCTAATCACAGGACAATTTACAATGATCAATTAAACTACCAACTGGTACACCTTTGGACTGTGGAAAGAAATCGGACCACCTGGAGGAAAGCCATGTGGTCATGGGGAGACTGTGTAAACTCCTTAGAGGCAGCGGCAGGAATTGTACCTGGGTCACTGGTACTGTAAAGTGTTGTGCTAACCACCATGCTAATGTGCCTCCCAAGGTAGCATAGTGGTTTACATAACATGCTGTAAAACAGAACTAAGGATTATTGGAAGCAGCCTGGAAAGCCAAGATTAGGTGAGCCATGATCTCATAGAATGGCAGAATTAGCTTGATGGGCTACACATCTGATTCCGACCACTCAATGCTATCATCTTAAGTTCTAACCCTTTCTCCAATACTCAACTTAGAGCCAATAATTAGCCCTGTTTCACCCTCCCCTCAAGTTTACTTGGTCCATTTATAACAATTTTCTCTCTCTTCTCGATTTCTTTATCTCCATCTTTGGAGACAGATTACAATATCTACTGACATCTTTTACAAACCCACTGACTGTTTAATGAGTCCTGATGAAGTGCCTTGGCCTGAAACATCAACCATTTACTTCCTTCATAAGTGCTGCCTGCCCTGCTGAGTTCCTTCAGTGTTGTGAGTGTGTGTGTTGCTGCTTTGCTTTAATTCAGTTGTAATATTTCTTTTCTCTGAGGAAAAATGCACTTTGAGAATTTTTACTGCATTGAAGGTGCCAAAGACTTGGAACCTGTTGTTGTGTAACATCTAAATTAGCTCTGCTTCAGTTGGAGACAATTAAAAATGTACTTCAAATTCAATAAACACATAAATCATAATTTTACACGTCGGTGAATGTGCTTAAGTCAAATTTCTCTGTGCATTATTTTAATGTCATTAACTTGTTTCAAATTAATAGGCTAAAATACTAAACAGCCAAATTAACTGCACATAATTCAAACCACGGAAAGATTGATTGTGTACAGTTCTCAAGGTGCACTCACTCATCCAGCCCATCTCCTCAACACCCTCCTCCACCAACTCCACTCAAATTCATTAGTGGCCTGGTACAACCAGACCGAGGTAGAGGATTAGTTAGTGGAGGTGCATCATCTGCTAACACACAAAACTGGTGCAATGACGGTCATTATTAGTTGACCATAACTTTGCATCCGCTTGTCATTCCACAGCCCTTCAGCATGCCCACAAGGATTGTAATTGGTCAGTGGTCATTAGTTTATTACCGTCACACGTACCAAGGTACAGTGAAAAGCTTTGTTATGCATGCCTTCCATACAGATCGTTTCAGAGCACAAGTACATAGTAGTACAAAGGGAACAGCATAACAAAAAGGAGAATATAGTGCTTCATTTATGATAAAGACTTAAGGTTCCTTAAGGTTGTTATAACCAGCAACGGGCATAGGCTCCCAGTCCCCATTAAATGCTCCCAACGGCGTGCACCACAAATAGCCTCTGATAACCAAGTCCCGCTCCTGACCTTCATGTGCAGCTTAGCTACTAAGGCCAGTGGAATCATGCCCACTGACAGGAGAAAAGGCAAAGGCAGGTTACTGGCGCATTAAAACCAGTTGCTTTATGCAGATGGGGATCGTCAGCCAAGGTTGGCAGCTCATCTTGGAGAAGGAAAACTGATTTCAAACCTCTGCCGCCTTGCAGCTATACCTACTCATGAGGAAGGCCTTGGGAGTAAACCCCGAGGGAAATACCTGGAACTGGAATCCCTAAGGCAATCATTCGCTGAGTTCAATGCTGACTGGCAACTCCTGCTAATGCCAAACTGTATTGGTCTCTGCCATTCGTTTGGGTTCATCAGGTGCATTGAGGAAGTGAATTTGCTTGCTCTCCATATTGTACTGCCCTGGCTTTGTGTATCTAGACAGCTAGAGCGCAACATCCGTGGTTGGTCCTGACCGACAGAGGCCTCAGGAAGACGAACTCTTGACCTCACAATCTATCCCATCATGCACCTTATTGTCTTTTTCCACTGCATCTCCTTGGAGCTGTAAGACTACACTCAGTGGCCACTTTATTAGGTACATCTGCTCTGTAATGCAAATATCTAATCACACAATCATGAGGTGCAGCCCAATGCATAAAAGCATATAGACATGGTCAAGAGGTTCAGTTGTTCTTCAGAACAAATATTAGAATGGGGAAGAAATGTGTTTCTAAATGACCTTGACTGTGTTTTTGCCAGACAGGGTAGTTTGAATACCTCAGAATCCCTGATCTCCTGGGATTTTCATAGGATTTTCATGCATAACATTTTGAATTAGAATTAGAATCAGAATCAGGTTTATTATCACTGGCATGTGTTGTAAAATTTGTTAACTTAGCAGCAGCAGTTCAATGCAATACATAATATAGAAGATAATAAATAAATAAATAAATAAATGTACATGGAACAGACTAATCTAAAAATCGTGCAAAAAAACCGAAATAATATATATTAAAAAAGTAATGTAATGTTCACAGGTTCAATGTCCACCGAGGAATCGGATGGCAGACGGGAAGAAGCTTTTCCTGAATTGCTGAGTGTGTGCCTTCGGGCCTCTGTACCTCTCTGTAGCAATTACAGAAAATGGTGCGATAAACAAAAAAAAAAATCCAGTGTGTGACAGTTCTGTGGGTGAAATGCTTTGTTAATGAGAGAGGTCAGAGGGAAATAGCCAGACTTCTTCAAGCTGACGGGAGGGTGACAGTAACTCAAATGACCACGTGTTACAACAGTGGCGTGCAGAAGGACATCTCTGAATACACCACACATTGAACCTTGCAGTGGCTGGGCTACAGCAGCAGAAGGCAATGAACATACACGGGAGGTACCTTATAAAGTGAACACTGAGATTATATTCTGTTTCCTGTTATTGCTTTTTCCTTTGTACTATCTTTATGTACATATGTTTTGAAATGAGCTGTATGGATAGCATGTAAAACAAAGTTTTTTACTGTGTCTTGATACATGTGATAATAATAACCAATTACCAGTTACAATACTTGAGCAGTTGCTGTAATAACAAAGGGCAGTGAAATGGCCTCCAAGGCCCTCAACACCTAGCAGTTTGGACACATCAGACACCACAGGTGTTAGAAATTGGAGCAATAGAAAATATGCTGGAGGAACCCAGCAGGTCAAGCAGCATCTGTGAGGTATTTCTTAATGCAGTGTTTCAACCCAAAATGTTGACAGTTCCTTTCCCCCATTCAAATACTGTTCCACTCTCTGAGATCCTCCATCAAATTGTTTATTGTTCCTGAGAACTGGGTCTGGTGCTGTTCCTTTGCTTGCCTGAATCTTAGCAAACCTGGACATCAATCTCTTCCTCTCTGTAATGAAAGACTTCTATTCATACTTAGAAAATCTTTGGCCCACACCCCAGATGGATACAGACTGATTATCCTGGGTAGTTTAAATCTGAAAATGGAGAAAGAACTAATAAGGATCACTTTAGCAGCTAAAAAGTCACCTATCCATCTTTTATTTTCCACTCTCCACACACATCAGACATAAGAAATAAGAACAGAATTAGGCCATCTGGCTCATTGAGTCTGCTCCTACAATCCATTATGGTCACAGCCATCTGTGATAATGAATTCCACAGATTCACCACCCTCTGGCTGAAAAAAAATCTTACTCATCTCGGTTCTAAAGGGATTTCCTTGATTTCTGAGACTGTGCCTTCTGGTCCTAGACTCCCCTACACTAGGAAAGATCCTTTGCATATCCACCCTTCCTCTCCACGTCCACTCTATCTAGACCTTTTAGTACAGTATTTGATAAGTCTCAATGCGATCCGTCTTCATTCTTCTAAACTGCAATGAGTACAAGTCCAGAGCCATCAAAGGTTCTATGTTAACCCTTTCATTCATGAACTCATTCTCATGATTCTTCTCTGGACCATCATGAATGCCAAAACATCCTTTTTTAGATAACTGCTCAGAGTACACAATATGCAGCCTGATCAATGCCTTAGGAAACCTCAGCAATGCATTCCTGTATTTATATTCCAGTACTCTTGATGTGAATGCTGACATTGCATTTGTCTTCCTCACCACTGACTCAATCTGTAAATTAACCCTTAGGGAATCTTGCCTAAGGAATCCCAAGTTCTTTTCAATCTCTGATTTCTGAATTCTCTCCCTGTTTAGAAAATACACTCAGTGACAATTTTATTAGATGTCTCCTGCACCTAATAAAGTGGGCACTGAGGGTAGTCCACAGCTTGATTCCTTCCACCAAAGTTCTTGGCCATACACTTCCCTACTCTGTATTCCACTTACCACCTCTTTGTCCATTCTCCTAATCTGGCTAAGTCCTTCTGCAGATTCCCTGCTTTCTCAATATTTCCTGCCCCCCCCCAACAGCTGTAATTGTATTGTCTGCAAACTTGGCCACAAGTCCATCAAATCTACCCAATACTGACACCCTTTTCCATGTTTTTGATACCTTACCTGTACCAGTAGTCTCTTGTCCCCCCTCCACTGTACCCCTTTCCCACTCTGTACATCCTCCACACGCTGTAAAATTAGATTAAACCCACAAAGCAGCCTCAAAATAAAATTTATTTGAATATTTACACTGCTAATCTCTTCTCCTGGGTGCAATACTCCACTAATTCTTTTTCTACCTAGAAAGCAGAATGGAGGGAGGGAGACATTTTGAATGCAGAACCCTGTCCAAACTCATCCATTCTTCCATGTAAAAGTCCAGAAAACTCTCTAGTGCTTTTTTAATGGAAGCTGTGAGGGTATGTGCAGAAAACTGCCTACAAAAATACAAGGCTATATTTGGAAGTTGTTCAACAGTGGTAAATCGCAGCAGCTGATGTATTAAAACTACTGTTCTTCAATTATGCAACAATATGTTGGACTGATTTAACTGAGTGCAAGTTGATTGGTTGCCTTGCACAAAGACGTGCTAGGTGTGAAGTATATCAGATTGATGATTCATACTTGGCCTAATGCCAAGTGTTTGCCTTTATAAAGATCAAGGCAATATGTGTAGGGGCATTATGCACATGGTTTTGTAATGCATTTATCATTGTTACATACTATAGGTTGCCCTGTCATTAACACAAGACAAAAGAAAATAGGGGCAGGAGTATCCAGCCTGCCTTAATGTTTGATCTATGCTGACCTCCACCACTCTTCTGTGCTGGGTCCCATAACACTCACTTTCTCAATCTTTAAAAAACTTTCTCCATATCCGCCTTAGATACATCCCCATCACACTTGGGGCTGAGCATTGCACAGATGCACTACTTTCTGAGAGAAGAAATTTATTGGCACCTCAGTTTTAACTGGGGAGGGGAGGGGAGGAGGGAGGGACGTTGACTCAGACCATGAGAGGACTGTGTCGGGCATTTTCATGCCTTACAAGGTGCAGATTAGAAGTCTGTGTGGGGTGCCACTCCTCGCACAGTGTGGTAAACCATATATATGTTGTAACTGGGTTAACTGTCTGGACACGACCCTCTGCTGACTGCCCCTGTGGCTCCTCCCACACATTCCTGTATAAAGGTATTTCACCTTGCCCCTCCCCCTCAGTCCGGGGCAGACACTCACCATGGAGGTCGTGTTGTACAGCGAATAAAAGCCTTTCAGTATTTTACCCAACCGCAGTCTTTTGGAGTTATTGAAGGTGCTTCAATTTTATTTGCTGTACAATGCGACCTCTATGGTGAGTGTCTGCCCCTGGACTGAAGGAGAGGGGCAAGGTGAAACACCTTTATACAGAAATCTGTGGGAGGAGCCACAGGGGCAGTCAGTAGAGGGGCGTGCCCAGACAGTTAACCCAGTTACAACATATATATGGTTTACCACACACAGACATTAGAGCAATGTGTGATTAAGTGCCTTGCTCAAGAACACAAACACGCTGCCACAGCTGAGGCCTGAACTAGCCTTACTAGTTTTAAATGACTACCATGTATCTTATCTAGGAACTATGCCCACTTATTTATGATTCAGGCACAACACGCTGGAGGAACTCAACAGGTCGGGCAGCATCCGTGGAAATGAACAGTCAACGTTTTGGGACGAGACCCTACATCAGGACAGAAGAGGGAGGGGGCAGGGGCCCTATAAAGAAGATGGGAGGAGGGTGGGAAGGAGAAGGCAGGTAGGTGCCAGGTGAAAAACCAGTAAGGGGAAAGATCAAGGGGTGGGGGAGGGGAAGCAGGGAGGGGATAGGCAGGTAAGGTGAAGAAGGAATAGGGGAAAGCACAACGGGTCATAGAAGGAGGCGGAACCATGAGAGAGGTAGTAGGCAGCTGGAGCAGGAGGCAGAGTGACATAGGGATAGGGGAAGGGAGGGGAGGGAATTACCGGAAGTTGGAGAATTCAATATTCATGCCCAGGGGCTGGAGACTACCCAGATGGTATATGAGCTGTTGCTCCTCCAACCTGAGTTCGGCCTCATCATGGCAGTAGAGGAGGCCATATCTGAATGGGAAAGTGAAGCAGAGTTGAAGAGGGTGGCTACCGGGAGATCCTGTCTGTTGTGGCGGACGGAGCGGGGGTGCTCGACGAAGCGGTCCCCCAATCTGCATCGGGTCTCACCGATGTAGAGGAGGCCACACTGGGAGCACCAGATGCAATTGATGACCCCAACGGACTCACAAGTGAAGTGTTGCCTCACCTGGAAGGACTGTTTGGGGCCCTGAATAGTGGTGAGAGAGGAGGTGTAGGGACAGGTGTAGCACTTACGCTTGCAGGGATAACTGCTGGGTGGGAGATACATCCCACCCAAAAATGCTATTCCCCATTCCCAGTTCATCCGTCTCCACTGCATCTGCTCCCAGGATGAGGATTTCTGTTCCAGGACATGTCAAATGTCCTCTTTCTTTAAGGATCGTGGTTTCCCTTCTGCTGTCATCAATGATGCCCTCACCCGCATCTTCTCCATTTCCTGCACTTCGGCTCTCACCCCATCCTCCCGCCACCACAACAGGGACAGAGTTCCCCTTGTCCTCACCTACCACCCCACCAGCCTCCGGATCCAACACATTATCCTCCACAACTTCTGCCACCTTCAACAGGTCAACAGGCTAAGCACATCTTTCCCTCTCCACCCCTCTCTGCTTTCTGCAGGGATTGTTCCCTCCGCGAATCCCTGGTCCACACGTCCCTCCCCACGGATCTCCCACCTAGCACTTATCCCTGCAAGTGTAAGTGCTACACCTGTCCCTACACCTCCTCTCTCACCACTATTCATGGCCCCAAGCAGTCCTTCCAGGTGAGGCAACACTTGTGAGTCTGTTGGGGCCATCTATTGCATCCGGTGCTCCCAATGTGGCCTCCTCTACGTCAGTGAAACCCAACGCAGGTTTGGGGACCGCTTCGTCAAGCACCTCTACTCCGTCCGCCACAACAGACAGGATCTCACATTCAACTCTGCATCACATTCCCATTCGGATATGTCCATACATGGTCTCCTCGACTGCAATGATGAGGCCGAACTCAGGTTGGAGCAGCAACACCTCATATACCGTTTGGTTAGTCTCCAGCCCCTGGGCACGAACATTGAATGCTTCAACTTCTGGTAATTCCCTCCCCCTTCCTTCCCCCATCCCAGTTTCTCTCTGCCCCCTCCTCCAGCTGCCTATCACCTCCCTCTTGGTTTCGCCTCCTTCTACTACCGATTGTACTTTCCCCTATTCCTTTTTCACCTTCCCTGCCTATCCCCTCCCTGCTTCCTCTCTCCCACCACTTGATCTTTCCCCTTACTGTTTATTCACCTGGCATCTACCTGCCTTCTCCTTCCCACTCTCCCCCCCACCTTCTTTACAGGGTCCCTGGCCCCTCTTCAGTCCTGACGGAGGGTCTCGGCCCGAAACGTTGAATGTGTATTTCCACGGATGCTGCCTGACCTGCTGAGTTCCTCCAGCGTGTTGTGCGTGTTGCTTTGACCCCAGCATCTGCAGAGTATTTTGTGTTTATTTATGACTCTCCTACTAGCAAAGGTATCTCAAAATTTACCCTGTCAAGCTCCTCAGGATCTGATATAAAATCACACTTTATTCTTCTTCCAGTAGCACTCATACCTACAGTGATGAAGTGCTTTGAGAAGTTGGTCATAGCTAGAATTAACTGTTGTCTCAGCAAGGACCTGGACTCACTATAATTTGCCTATTGCCACAGTAGGTCAACAGCAGATGTGATCTCATTGGTTCTTCACATGGCCTTAGATTTTCTGGACAATACAAATACCTATGTCAGGTTGCTGTTTATTGACTGCAGTTCAGCATTTAATGCAGTCATTCCTACAGTTCCGATCAAAAAGCTCCACAAACTGAGCCTCTGTACCTTCCTCTGCAAATGGATCCTTGACTTCCTAACCAGAAGACAACACTCTGTGTGGATTGAAATTAAAATCTCCACCTCATTGACAATCAACACTGGTGCACCTCAGACATATATACTTAGCCCTCTGCTCTACACTGTCTATATCCATGACTGTGTGGCTGGGCACAGCTCAAATGCCATCTATAAATCTGGTGACAATACAACTATTGGCAGATTTTCAGATGGTGACTGGAAGGCATACAGGATCGACATATGTCAGCTAGATGAATGGTATTGCAGCAACAACCTTGCACTCAATGTCAGTAAGATTAAGGAACTGAATGTGGACCTCAGAAAGGGTAAGACAAAAGAACACACACCAGTCCTCATCAAGAGATCTGAGGTGGAAAGAGTAAGCAACCTCAAGTTCCTGGTTGTCAATATCCCTGAGAATCTATCTTGGGCCCAATGTATTGATGCAGCTACAAAGGAGGCCCAACAGTGGTTAGATTTCATTAGGAGTTTAAGGAGATTTGGTATGTCATGAAAGATACTAGCAAGTTTCTACGTTTGTACTGTGAAGAGCATCCTAACTGGCTGCATCACCATCTGGTATGGTGGGGGGATTGGGTTCTGCTGCACAGGATTGAAGTAAGCTGCAGAGAGTTGTAAACTTAGTCAGCTCCATCCTGGGCACTAAACACTCCAGAAACCACAAGGAAATCTGCAGATACTGGAAATTCAAGCAACACACATCAAATTTGCTGGTGAACGCAGCAGGCCAGGCAGCATCTCAAGGAAAAGGTACAGTCGACATTTCCGGCCGAGACCCTTCGTCAGGACTGACGTAGTCCTGGTGAAGGGTCTCGGCCCGAAATGTCGACTATACCTCTTCCTAGAGATGCTGCCTGACCTGCTGTGTTCACCAGCAACTTTTATGTGAGACACTCTAATATCCAGGACATCTTCAAGGAGCGATGCCTCAAAAAGGCAGTATCCATCCTTAAGGATCTCCATCACTGAGGAGATGTTGTGTTCTCATTGCAACCATCAGGAAGGCAGTACAGAAGCCTGAAGGCACACACTCAGCAATTCAGGAAACGTTTCTTCCTCTCTGCCATCCAAGTTTTGAATGCACATCAAACCCATGAACACTACCTCACTACTGTTTTTAAATTTTTTTACCTCTTTTTTATTTCTTTTACCTCTTTTTTATTTTTTTCACTAATTTAATTTTTTTTCTATTATTATGAAGCATTGTACTGCTGCCACAAAGACAACAAATTTAATGATCTGTGCCGTTGATATTAAACCTGATTCAGGTTCGGATTTTTTAAGTGAGCATTGTTATTGAGAGGTACTCCATGGGGCAGATCTGGAGAAGATCTCCTGAATTTAGTTTATTTCCTCATGAAGTCCACTTGTAGTTAATTTTGACTCAGAGTATTGGTGCTGGGTTCCTTAAAATCTGTGCCAGAGCCCATTCAATGAAATATCTCAGAAAGTAAGTACCCTTCCATGCAAATATGATTGTATAAATATTGGGTTCTAGTAGAGAAAGAAGCCAGGCAGTCACTTCAATTCATTCCAGGTCACAGAAAGGGGTTTATAGGTAATCTCAATTAACCACCCTCTATCATAGCCATGCATCTTTTATGTACTGAACCAATTGTCTTTAAAAATCTTCATTGAATTTGCTTTCAAGCTCTATTAGGCAATATGTTCAAAATGATATTTATCAGCATGAAAAAATAATATTTTCCTCCTGTTGCCTTTGGTTCATATGCCAATTACTATAAATCCTTTTGTAGTTGGCCCTCTCAGTAATGGGAATGTATTTTCTTAATCTACCCTATCTACTTACATTTTTTTTGGAACCCTTCAGCCTTGCTTGCTGTCAGGTGAGCAATCTAAATCTGTCTAGGCTTTCTCTGTAAAATGTCCGTCATGTTCAGAAAATCTTTTATGCATGT
This sequence comes from Mobula birostris, assembly GCF_030028105.1. NCBI lineage: Eukaryota > Metazoa > Chordata > Chondrichthyes > Myliobatiformes > Myliobatidae > Mobula > Mobula birostris. Next base: position 202,514,644 of record NC_092372.1, on the reverse strand, counting down.
TTTCAAAGGTCTTCACATTATTTCTTGAGTGTTACTTCTTGAGATTTGGGAAGAATACTTCAATATATTATAAATGCGCATTTTGACTACCTCACCTTATCTCTATTTCTGAAACCTAGGATCCTGTGTGCTTTTACAACTATTTTCTCAATTTGCTTTGCCTCCTTCCAGATGTATATACCGTATGTATATACCTGATGTCTACCTACTGTTTTGGAATTGTACCCTTTCTATTATATATGTAGTCCACCCTGTAGCAATGAATTATTTTTTTTCATTTGGCTTGTTCACTTGAAGTCCATCATCATCCTCTTGACTGTTCACTACCTATTCAATATGCAATCAATGGAATTGTCTCCCTTTCACCCAAATCCAAGTTGTCAATGACTATCATGAGAAGATGTGGGTCCAGTATTTATTCTTTGTCAACAGTTTGATCCTACCTAATTAAGATTTTCTCAAAGCAAAGCATCTCTCTGTCCAAGAGTGACCTACAGGCTAGCAGAGGGAAGGAGCACCTGCTTTGGTAGAGATGTATCTCCACCTTGCCATCCTACAAGGACAATTATAGATGGGCAATAAATGCTGACATTTCTGTTCCATATCCCATGAGCAGGTCACTCTTGGACAAGGTGTAGTACCTATTTAGCCTCCCAATCAGGGTCACATGAAGCCATAGGAGCAGGTAGTGGATGATCATATGAGCAGCTGGTGCATGGTTATGTGACTACTGACGCCAGGTAGACAATCTCTGACAGCATTGATAATGGCTGGGGTCACCCGTCTTGTAAAGACACTGCCTAGAAGGAGGCAATAGGAAACCACTTCGTCACACATCGTCACACATAATTCATTCTTTGCAATCAATAATGAATTATTCTGCTTATTTAATGAAAACGTATGAAAAGGATGTAATGTTGAAACTTTATGAAGCACTGGTGAGGCCACACTTGGAGTATTGTGAGCAGTTTTGGGTCCATTATCTTAGAAAGGATGTGTTGAAACTGGATAATGCACAAAGGAGGTTCACAAAAATGAAGGGTCTTGGCCAGAAACATTGACAGTACTCTTTTCCATAGATGCTGCCTGGCCTGCTGAGTTCCTCCAGCATTTTCTGTGTGTTGCTTGGATTTCCAGCATCTGCAGATTTTCTCTTGTTTGTCACAAAAATGATCCCAGAAATGACTGGCTTGTCTTGTGAAGAGTGTTTGATGGCTCTGGGTCTGTCTTCACTGTAATTCAGAAAATTGAGGGATAATCTCATGGAAATCTATCAAATGGTGAAAGGCCTTGATAGAGTGGATGTGGAGAGGATGTTTCCTATGGTGGGAGAGTCTAAGACCAAAGGACAACAGCTTCAGAATAGAGGAGCATCCTTTTAGAATGGAGATGAGGAGGAATTTCTTTAGTCAGAGAGTGGTGAATCTGTGGAAGGCAAAAATTTATATATATTTAAGGCAGAGTTTGATAGATTCTTGATTGGTCGGTGCATGAAAGGATATGAGATGAAGACAGGAGATTGGTGCTGAGAGGAAAATTGGATCAGCCATGATGAAATGGCGGAGCAGACTTGAAGGACCAAATGGCCTATTGCTCCTTTATCTTATGGTCTTATTGTCTTATGGAAATTTTTCTACTAATTTCCTACATACAGCTTTTCATGCCACTGTTAAACTATTACTTGGACAACTAAAGTTTTCTGCTAAAACAAACTAGAATGTTTCCTTCAGCTGCTCCAACAGCTTAGCATGCTCTGAAGTACTTTCCTACTTTTAAAATGCAGTTACAATGTAAGTACGTATAGGCTAAGTAATGCTGGAAATGTAATAGAAGACTTGTACACAGCAAGACCTCAAGAGAAGGAAAGGGATGTCAGCTCAGTGATTATTAATTTTTCAGCTGAGGGAATGATAACATCCAGGGAAACTCTTTTGACGTCTCACTGAGAAGGCAGGTGAGATTTTGGCTAGCACTTTAGTAGTTTCATGTTCACTTCTTCAGTGTTTCAGTGAGACATTTTTCGCCACTTTCTATTCTCTGAATGGTAATGTTGATGACCTGTACAGTTTTTACTCAGAGCCTGCTACACTTTGTTCCTTTCACCACTGCTACCATCTGCCCATCACTGACACACCCCTTCCACTGGATCCCATCCCACCACTATTCCCATCTGTCTACTCCAATTTGTGTTCCATTTTCCATCTTCCTTTCCTATCAGATTCCATCATTTACAGCTCTTTGTTGTCTTAACTCACCACTTCCCAGCCTCTGACACTCTTTCTACTCTTCTGTCCTCCACCTTCCTGTAACTTCCCCTCACCTAGATCCTCCTATTTCTTGTGAAATCTTCGTCCACCTGTTCCTTCTCTTCATTACCCCAAATATCTTTCAATCCAGATGAAGGGCCTTGACATAAAACGGTGGCTGTCTATTTCATTCCACAGATGCTGCCTGACCTGCTGTGATGCTCCAATAGTAGGTTATCTGCAAAGATTATCACTTGTTTTCTCTCTTTCCTATTTCTGAGGAAATAGATGAAACACAAACACTTCCACAGAGACGGCCTGATCTGCTTGGTATTTCCAACCGCTTTTTGTTGTTATTTAAGGAAAAATTGCAGACAGTAGTTCTGCAGTCATGGTACTGAAATGGAGAAGGTCAAAGTCGTGAATGACAACATGGGCTGGGAAAATCCTCCTAAGAAGTGAATTCTCAAGCAAGTTGGATATTCTTCCACCACCAATGCGCCCAATGTACACTAGTGAGAAAGTAGGAAAAGGAGTCCGAACTGTTTTAAAGAGCCAGGCCTATTGGGTTTGCTGCATTTACTTGTGTCCTGAAAATCCTTCAATACTTCTTAAAAGATGTTTTTTTTGGAGGGGGAGTGGTGTGGCTGGGGTTCCCAAGGACAAAAAAGATTTCTCAACAGGAAATCTTTCTGATCAGAACTTAGGCCAATGCCATTTCTACACAAGCCATTTGAAATAGGTGTAATTTGTTTCATTTTTTCCTTGCAGTAAGTTCTTGGTCTTCAAATATCAGTAAATTTGAGACAGTCAATTAATCATGTGATGACCTAGTGGGCATAAGTCTATAATCCGATATCGCCTGAAGATCTCCTCTATATATCTGATTTGAAGCCCAACTTAAAACTTAAAGCTTAAAGAGAAGCAGCATTAAAACTAGGATCAACGCCATTGATGTAAATCATGAGAAACTTTGTTTTGATTTTACAGGTTTCTTATTGACCATTACTTGTTTTACAAAATTAAGTGGGAAATCGATGCTGAGGACTTATTTCTATCTATAGGACATTTCTCAAGAAGATGAAGTACAGACTTAGCTAAAAAGCTTTCATGATGTGCCTAATTTTGATGAATCTCCTGAGCTTTAAATAATCACATCATGGATTGTTGAGCATTACTTGTCTTGAAATCTCCTGGTCTTTCTGCCAGCACTGTACCATAACCAGAGCATGCTGCTACCAGATGTAAGGCCTAAACCAAAGCATATTTATTACTCTGGGCAGATAATATTGAACTATTTTGCTCAATATTCAGATATACACTCAGTGGCTACTTTATGAGGTACACCTGCTCGTTAATGCAGATATCTAATCAGTGACACAAACAAAATGCCGGAGGAAATCAGCAGACCAGGCAGGATCTATGGAAAAGAGTAAACAGTCAATGTTTCAGGCCGAGAATGTTCATCAGGACATGTTGATGAAGGGTCTTGGCCCAAATGTCCTCTGTTTACTCCTTTCCATAGATGCTGCCTGGCCTACTGAGTTCCTCCAGCATTTTTTGTGTGTCGCCTGAATTTCCAGCATCTGCAGATTTTCTCTTGTTTTGACTGTGGAATGATTGTTTTGGTGCTAGACAGTGTGGGTTGAGTATTTAGAAACTGTTGATCTCCTGGGATTTTCATGAACAACATTCTCTCCAGTTTACACAGAATGGTGCGATAAACAAAAAAAAAAATCCAATGAATGACAGTTCTGTGGATGAAAACACTTTGTTAATGAGGGGGTCACAGGAGAATGACAAGACTGGTTCAAGCTGCCAGGAAGGCGACAGTACTCACGTAAGGCAATGTTACAACAGTGGTGAATAGCAGAGCAACTCTGACCACACAACTCATCGGACCCTGAAGTGAAGAGACTACAACAGCAGAAGGTGACAAACGTACGCTCAGTGGCCACTTCAGTAGGTCCAGGAGATACCTAATAAAGTGGCCACTGAGTGTTCTTTCTTATGATATAGAAGGGGGTCTATTTAACCCATCAAGTCTTTCCCACATTGGAATATCCCTTTCAATTTTAGGCTCCTACTAATTTTCTGTACCTATACTCTTCTGCATGCCCATTACCTCCCCTTTGTTTTTTCTAGCATTCATTGTCACCCTGGGTGATTTATAATTGCCAATTATACTAAAAACCGTTGGGATGCGGGTGGAATCTGGAGCACCCAGAGGAAACCTAGGAGATCATCAGGGTCAATGAGGTAATCAAGCAGCAGTGTTACCTGCTGCAACATTGTGCAAACCTGTAGGGTCCTGTAGAGTGCAAATTGGTTGTTATGTCTCTAAACTTCACTCCTCAGAAATGAGGAACATTAAAATATTTTGATGATGTCATGGAACTGTTTCCCCTTGGAGCCTGCTGGTCTATTAGAGTGGAAGCAACTGCTATGTAGTTATCTAGCTTTTTCTTAAATGCATCTCCACTGCTTACCTCAACTGTTCAACGTGATACCAGTTTATATCTTCAGATCACTTGCACTGGGAATCTGCTGTGATCACTACAATAGCAGGAACAAGGCAAATTAAACACAGAAGCACAGGAGAGTGAAAATCTGAAAGGATAGCTCCCTCTTGAACAGATTTCCTCCAGGTGTAACGACTGAGTGCAATGTCTTCTAGTTTTCTAGATGTAATGTTGAATTTTTCAGGGTGATTTTGATGTTATCTTTGAAGCATTTCTTTTGCCTCCAGAGGCTGACTGGCCTTCCTTCAACTGGGAGTAAAGGATCTGTTTGGGGCATTTGGTATGGCATTGTGGATCTACTTCTATACTTTGCTCTATTACTAGATAATATTCTTTTCAAAGCAATACAAGACAGAGGGACCTGTCATAAAGAAGTCTCTCGATATTGATATGCATATGATGATAAGCTTCTGACAGTTTCAGGTGAAAGTTCCCTTCCCTTGAACCTCCTGGAATTGGTATCAAATTCCCATGAGGCAGGGATCTCATATGCTGGACAACTTCTTCTTTTTCTGCTTCATAATTCTACCTGAGAATTATAGGTCAAAAACTTGCTGCTTATTGTTATTTATTGACAAATTAACAAACAACTAAATTCTACAGTGCAAACACGAGGAAACCTGCAGATGCTGGAAATTCAAGCAACACACACAAAATGCTGCCTGGCCTGCTGCGTTCCAAATTCTACGGCGTGTGGATTGTAAAATAATCGCTTAGAAGTGTATGTCAACAGACAAATACAAAATTGGATTGAACAATATTCCTATTGTCATTATATTAATAGATCAAAATCAATTTTAACCCTAATTGGGAGATGAGCAACATGAATCACCAATACCAGCAATAGGAATTGATAAGTGAACAGATAACAGATTGCCAGAGGATTCTGAAAATGAGTCTGAATTCTCATCCACTTCTTCAGAAATAATAGTTCAATCATTCCATTTAATATCAAAGAATGTATACAATATACGACCTAAAATTCTGACTCTCCACAGACATCCTCGAAACAGAAGAAAAAAACCCCGAAGAATGACTGACAGAAAAACATAAGAACCCCAAAGCCCCTTATCCCTCTGCCATGCACAAACAGCAACAAGCAGCATCAACTGTCCCCTCCCCCCTCCCCCCACTTATTCTAGAATAAAGCATCAGCATTCACATCACCCATCATGCAAGCAACAGCAGAGTCCCCGCGGAGAGATCATGATCATGTCCATCAAAAACTAACTGTTCACTCAAACATTTTGACATCCCACAGACACTCTCCCTCACTAAAAAGAAAGAGACAGATATCACTCCCTCCACATTGAAAGGGGAGACAACTGTCACTATTTCGACGTTAGTCAGTCTGAAGTGTTGCTTTTTTATTTTGTGTTCCCCATCTTGAGAATCGGCAAATCATTTACGAGTGCAGAGCCCTTTGACAACCACTCTCACCTTCTTCGATGTTCCGGCTCCCACTACACTTCAGTATGCAACACCAGCAAGAATTCATGTCCACAGGGCTGCTCGGGCCCCGGAGGTGTCTGACTTCAGGCCGAACCTGGACATGCTGAAACGTGGCTGATTGGCGAGCTCCAAGAATGGCAACACGCCATTGTGAAGAACCACAGTCTTTGAGTGCTGCTGTAGATCAAAGATCCCAGTAGGACCCAGCAACCCTGAAAAAGAAAATAGAGATGTTAGAAAAATAAGAATTTAACTGTTTCACTGATGAGCTGGGAGAAGTCACCTTCTGTGCCATCTTTAAAATGTTAATAGAACAGTGTGAAATGTCTGTCTCACTCCCTCACTATGGATCAGAAATTAAAGCTGGAGACCATTAAATTGGACAAGAAATAATTTGGCTGGTGCCCTTCCAAAACTATATGTGGTTTATAGTTTAACACTTCTAGATTGCAAACATCTGCCATGTAGCAATATAAAATGGAATGGGAATTAATTTATTACAGATGCATTAATACATAATTTACTATTTATTTCAATAACAACATTTATTGATTTTGCAGTGAAATAAATATCCAGTGTTTGCTTGGTGGAAGAACAAGCTAGACCAGGACAATATCTGATGCATCCTCATTCTACAGGCTCTGCCATTCAGGGACTTGGGCTATATTGTTGTTTTTGTGACTGTATGTTTTCTGTTCATTTATCCAAAAGTGCTATGTGCTGTGTGCTGTAGGTAGTATGTCATGCAACTTGGTTCCAGAGGAATGCTGTTTTGCTTGGCTATTTTCATTTAGGATTGAATGATAATTTACTTTAAATTGAACTTGATACATTTCAGTTACGAAATCAGAGTATTTAACATGTTTACATGATATTGCCTAGTCTGTTATTGCAGTCAAATCACCCATGTCAACAAGAAGACTAAAACCAGATGTCAACTGGTTTCATGGAAGTTCTCCCAGAAAATTATTACATTAAAATGAGAATTCACAAGAAATCTGTTATAGTTTATCAGAGGTTATTGACGAGTTGAAGAAAATAAACAACTGTTTCAAGAAAGCAATGCATGACATTTTTATTGTGTTTGGAATATTGTCATAGAAGACCTTCAATGAGATTGACTGAAACATATGATATAAGCTAGTAGATGATAAGAACAGTAGTATGTAAGATAAAGAAATCAGAGTGACTCCATCTTACAATGTGATCAGAATCAGAATCAAGTTTACTATCACTGACATATGTTCTGTTCTCTGTTCTTGTTATTTAGTAACAGTAGTACAGTAGAAGGTATAAATAGTGGCTACACATTAGAATAAAATAGAAAAGAAAAGAGCTATAGTGAGGTAGTGTTCATAAGGTCATGTATCATTCAGAAATCTGATGACAAAGAGAAAGCAGCTATTTTTAAGGCCTTGAGTGTAGGTCTTTTGTCTCCTGTAACTCCGCCCAGATGGTAGTAATGAGAAGTGGGCATGTTCTAGAAGGTGAGGGTCCTTAATGACAGAAAAGGTCCACAAGCTACCTACTCCACATTCCCACTCAATTCTCTTATCTGTTGACCCCCGTTGAGATGCAAATTGTTGTCAGTCTTAACCTCAAATGTATTCAATGAACCTTCCTCTAAAACTCTCTTATGCAAAGAATTTGGAAGATCTTTGACCATCTGAAAGAAGAAACTCCTACTCATCTCCATGTTCAATGGGAAACCCCTTGTTCAGAAACAATGTTGGAGATCACTTCAATAAAAGGAACAGCATATCAACAACCGACCTGTCAAATCTTCTCAAAACATGATGGTTCAATAAAATGACCTCTCCTTCTTTCAAATTTGGCTCAACCTTTCTTTATATGTTTGCTCCTTCTTCCTTGTGCACTTCCTCTGCATCACCTCCAGTATATCCTTCCTAAATGAGTGACTAAAATATTATGCGATTCTCAAACTGTGGTCTCACAGCACCTGGTTGGGATGCATCAGAACGCCCCTATTGTTATCAACCATGCTACTAATTTTATTAACCTTCCTTGTTGGAATTGCTTTATTTAATTCAAGTGATGTGGGCTCTATAGGCTGAGCCAGCATTTGATTGCCTTCCTTAATTGTCCTGGAGAGATAGGTGATGGGCTTCTGTCTTGAACCACGGCAGTCCTTATGGTATGAGTTCACACACAATACTGTTAGGGAAAGAGCTTCAGAAGTTTGACCTAGTGACGGTGAAGGAACAACAATATATTTCCTAGTCAGGATGGTGTGTGGGCTGGATGGCAATTTCCAGGTAGTGGGTTTCCCAAGATTTGCTGCCCTTGTGCTTGTAACTGGTAGGGATGCTGGGTTTGAAAGATACTGGCTTTGGAGCCTTAGTGAATTTACGCGGTGTATCCTGTTGATAGCTCATGCACATCAGAGGTGGAGTGAGAGGATGGTTGGGGATGGGGAGCCTTCCAGCAGGCAGCTATGCCTTGCAGTGTTTCAAGCTTCATTTACTTATCATTCAACCATACATGGATATAGCCAAACGAAATAGCAATCCTCCAAAGCCAAGGTGCAAAACACATCAGCACAGCACACTGCACAGAGCACAGACCAGAAATACCACATATGGTTACGATTTCAGAAAAAAAAACATACAGTCACAAAGAGAAAAGAATAGTTTTGGTCCACTAGAACATTCACCAAATGGACGCTGGAGAGCAGCACCGAGCAAACACTAGAAAGCAGCACCGAGCGAACACTGGAGAGCAGCACCGAGCGAACACTAGAAAGCAGCACCGAGCAAACACTGGAGAGCAGCACCGAGCAAAGACTGGAGAGCAGCACCGAGCGAACACTGGAGAGCAGCACCGAGCGAACACTAGAAAGCAGCACCGAGCAAACACTGGAGAGCAGCACCGAGCAAAGACTGGAGAGCAGCACCGAGCGAATACTGGAGAGCAGCACCGAGCAAACACTGGAAAGCAGCACTGAGCAAACACGGGAGAGCAGCACCGAGAGAACACTGGAGAGCAGCACCGAGCGAACACTGGAGAGCAGCACCGAGCAAACACCGGAGAGCAACACCGAGCAAACACCGGAGAGCAGCACCGAGCAAAGACTGGAGAGCAGCACCGAGCAAAGACTGGAGAGCAGCACTGAGCAAACACCGGAGAGCAGCACCGAGCAAACACCGGGAAGCAGCACCGAGCAAACTCTGGAGGGCAGAACTGAGAGAACACTGGAGAGCAGCACTGAGTGAACACTGGAGAGCAGCGCCCAGTTAACACTGGAGGGCAGTACAAATGGGAAGAGTCAGCCCTCAACACAGTACAAAATACAGTGGCACAGAACCAGCTCCTGTGTCGCCTTTGCTAGTGCCCGCAACTGGCCAGCAGAGAGTTTTCCATCACTCCCCCAATTTGAGCCATTAGTTGGCGAGTAGCTTGGAAAATAAGTGTTTGCTGTCGGGTTTCTTGCCTCTACTAACACATGTAATCATATTGTATATATAGCTATGCTAGCTCAGCTTCTGGTTAATGGTAAACATGCAGGATATTGATAGTGGGGATTCAGTAAGGGTAATGTTATTGAATATGAGGAGGTATAGATGGATTTGCTCTTGTTGAATATTGTCATTGGCTGGTACTTGTACGGTGTATTTGTCAGCCTAGGCCTAGATATTCAGTTCAATGTGTTTCATATCCTGAGATACCGAGATCCCTTTGCAATGCAACATTTTATATTTGAAAACAATTTTAATAATAATTTGTTTTTGTATTTTTCCAAAGAGATAACATAAAATTTGTCCATATGATACTTCACCCACCAACGTTTTGCCCATGCACATAATCCATATTTAATGGCAGCACATCAGATAAAATTATCAGTCTGGAGGAAGATATGAAGAGGTTTTAAATGAATGCAACTGTTTTGCATTCTCCTGGTCTTCTCTCGCATTTTTGTCCATTATTGTTGTTTTGTACAATTGTTTTTGTTCTTCTCCAACATTTCCTGACCTGTTCAATAGATTTTAATCCCTTCCCTGGGTATTTTTACCAGCAAAGGTATTTTAAGTGAGGGAGATTGCAGAAATTGCAATCACTTTGTGGTCAGACTGCATGTCAGTCAAGGACTTTTTCAACTTATATATGCTCTTTTGAAATTTTATTCTGTAATATTGCATTTGAACATAAAAGCTGAAGGTATTGGTGGTGCTTTTTGTGAATATGGTATACTGGTCTGGACTGTGCTGACCTTTTCCTCTGACATGTTTATTCTTCCCAAGCCTACTGAACAACAACAGCTCTTGTCAGCCCCTGCTTCATTTGACTCTCTCGTTTGGCAGCAGCACACATTCACCAAGCAAAACAACCAAACCAAAATATTACTATAAGAAAAGGAAATGTCATGTCTCCCTGACTTAACTACTCGTGACCCTCTGCTGTCATTAGCATCTTTCAGAGGCAATGACAGGAAATGACATTAAGGCCTCTCTTTCGATACACCACATTTATTTGTGATAAGCTTTGTCAGTTTGTGCTATTAAAACCCCATATAAAATGCACCTCTCCAGAAAAGAAAACAGGATCCTGTGAGCAATTGAAGCACATGCAAATTTAACGTAAACATCGCATTGTATTGAACAAAAATAGAGGCAGAGTTGTATGGCAAGACCTACCTGAGGAGGCAGCATTCTGCAACGATTCCAGTAACTATTGTAAAAGGATTGTTGTAAGACTGTTAATTGTTAAAGGGCAGCAGTATACAGGGGAACTAATTGCAATGCTATTCTTTTCCTACAGCACACCAAGCTTTAACTGTTTTGAAACTACGAGTTCAAAGTTTTTACGAAGGTGAGTTTTTCTGGTGACCACCCATTTTAATTCCATTTCCCATTCCCATTCCACCATATCAGTCCATGGTCTCCTTTGAGGCTATTCAAAGACCTCATATTCTGTCTGAGTAGCCTCCCACCGAGCAGCATGAACACTGATTTCTCAAACTTCTGGTAATATCTCCCCCTTCCACTTCTCACTTCTCGATTTTTTTTCATTCCCCTCTAACCCCTTCTCTTCGCCTCCCTTTGGTGCCCCTCCTCCTTCCTTTTCTCCCATGGTCCAGATTCTTTCTTCTTCAGCCCATTACCCCTTACAGCATCTCACTTCATCCCCCTCTCCCACCCACTCACCTTTCCCTTCTCCTGGTTTCACCTATCACTTGCACCCCCCTCACCTTCTTTATCTGACTTCCCACTTTCTTTCCTCCAGCATTTTGCTTGCGTTGTTATGGATTTCTAGCATCTGCAGAAACTCGTGTTTGGACTAGAGATTTTACAGTCAATTGTGTTGAAGCCATCATCTATAAAACGCAAGCTTTTTCAGGTTAGGAACATCCACCTGAGTGAGAAACACCTAGGACCACAGCATCTACGTTGTTAAACCCTGACTTTCATCTGTGACCACTGCGCAACTGGGTGTTGGGCTTCCTAACCAACAGACCTCAAAAGTCCTTCCGCCCACCTTCTAACTCTGACTTCTCCTCTTTCTTTCCAGTCCTGATGAAGGGTCCCGGCCCAAAACATTGACTGTTTACTGTTTTCCATAAATGCTGCCTGGCCTGCTGAGTTCCTCCAGCATTTTATGATTGTTACCTCAGATAGCCAGGATGCAAAACCACTCCTTCCTCCCCATCATCCTCAACACTGGTGCCACCCAGAGCTGTGTGCTGAGCACATTGCTGTACTCTCTGTTCTCATATGACTACCTGAGCAACCATGTTGTCAAGTTCTCCAACAATGATGAGAGGAGGTGAAAGATCTCAAGGTCTGCTGCAGAGTAAATAACCACTTTCTCAAGGTCAACTATACAAAAGAGATGGTTATTGACCAGGCCAACTCGATACCACTCACTCACCCTCTCTTTACAATGATGGCACAGTAGGGGAAACCGCGAGCAGTTTCGCACATTTCGCACGACCTCTCATGGTCCCAGAACATATCCTACACAATCAGGGAAGCTCACCAACATCTCTACTTTCTGAGAAGGCTGAAGAGAACTTGACTTTGCACATCCATACTGAGGTCCTTCTTCAGCTACACAGCAGAGAGCATCCTTGAATGTTGTATGGGCACTGCACTTTAGTAGGCAGAAAGACTCTCCAACGGGTAGTCAAAACTGTGCAAGGCATCAATGGCACCAGCCTACCTGCCATCAAGGATATATATTCAGAAAGGTCTCAGTTCTGGTCGCCTCACTGCAGGAAGAATGTGGAAACCATAGAAAGGATGCAGAGGAGACTTACAAAGATGTTGCCTGCATTGGGGAGCATGCCTCATGAGAATAAGTTGAGCGAACTCGGCCTTTTTTCCTTGGAGTAACAGAGGACGAGAGGTAACCTGATAGAGATGTATAAGATGATGAGAGGAATTGATCGTGTGAATAGTCAGATGCTTTTTCCCAGGGCTGAGATGGCTATCACGAGAGGGCAGCTTTAAAGTGCTTGGAAGTAAGTACAGAGGAGGAGTCAAGGGTAAGTTTTTTATGCAGAGAGTGGTGAGTGAGTGGAATGGGCTGTCGGTGACGGTGGTGGAGGCGGATATGATAGGGTCTCTTCAGAGACTCCTGGGTAGGTACATGGAGCTTAGAAAAATAGAGGGCTATGGGTAACCCATGGTCATTTCTAAAGTAAGGACATGTTCGGCACAGCACTGTGGGCCGAAGGGCCTGTATTTTGCTGTAGGTTCTCTATGTTTCTATGTCTCAAAAAAAGGTCAGTAATATCATGAAGGATCCCACCCACCCTGCTCATGGACTGTTTGTCTCACTCCCATTAGGGAGGAGGCTACGTAGCATCCACACCAGGACCACCAAAATCAAAAACCAGATGCTTTCCCAAAGCTGAAGGGCTGATCAAGACCTCCACCCACTAACCCAAACCTCCACAACTCCCACTACCACTACCTTATCTGTCAGAATCACCTTACATATATATACAGACACTCCCGTGTCCAGTCTCACTTTATGGACATACCATCAATGTATGTATAGTAGCTATCTGATGAATTTATATTTATTGTGTTTTTATCATTGTGTCCTTTATCTCATTGTGTTTTACTTTGTGCTGCATCAGATCCAGAGTAACTATTTCAATCTCCTTTAACCTTGTCTACTGAAAATTACTTTAAAAAAACTTGAATCTTGAATCTGAGACTTTGGTGCCAGTTCTAGGCTTGCTGTAATGTGCATGTATTCATCAACATTTTGGCAATGAAAGACAAAGGCATTGGAACAAGAACCTGGGGTCAATAAGCAAACAGGAAGAAATAGCTCTAGCCAGGTAAACCTGTGGATGTTTGATGTGGGATAGAAACATAGAAACATAGAAAACCTCCAACACAATATAGGCCCTTCAGCCCACAGTGCTATGCCAAATATGTACTTACTTTAGAAATGACCTAGGGCTACCCGTAGCCCTCTATTTTTCTAAAATCCATGTACCAATCCAGGAGTCTCTTAAAAGACCCTATTGTATCCACCATCTTACCAACCACTGAAGTAAGACTCACTGGTCTATAATTTCCTGGGCTATCTTTACTCCCTTTCTTGAATAAGGGAACAACATCTGCAACCCTCCAATCCTCTGGAACCTCTCCTATCCCGATTGATGATGCAAAGATCATTGCCAGAGGCTCAACAATCTCCTCCCTCGCCTCCCACAGTAGCCTGAGGTATATCTCATCCGTTCACGGTGACTTATGCAACTTGATGCTTTGTAAAAACTCCAGCACATCCCCTTTCTTAATGTCTATATGCTCAAGCTTTTCAGTCCACTGTAAGTCATCCCTACAATCGTCAAGGTCCTTTTCCATAGTGAATACTGAAGTAAAGTATTCATTAAATACCTCTGCTATCTCCTCCCATTCCATACACACTTTCCCATTGTCACACTTGATTAGTCCTATTCTCTCACGTCTTATCCTCTTGCTCTTCACATACTTGTAGAAGAGGACCAACTTTATCCCTTACAATCCTTTTGCTCTTAATATACCTGTAAAAGCTCTTTGGATTATCCTTCACTTTGACTGCCAAGGCAACCTCATGTCTCCTTTTAGCTCCCCTGATTTCCTTCTTAAGTATTTTCTTGCACTTCTTATACTCCTCAAGCACCCGATTTACTCCCTGTTTCCTATACATTTCATACAACTCCCTCTTCTTCTTTATCAGAGTTGCAATATCCCTTGAGAATCAAGGTTCCTTATTCCTATTCACTTTGCCTTTTCTTCTTGACAAGGTTTTCAACAGCCTTTGTACACCATGGTTTCTCTACCCTACTATCCTTTCCCTGTCTCATGGAGCATACCTATGCAGAATACCATGCAAATATCCCCTGAACATCTGCCACATTTCTGCCATACAGTTCCCTGAGAACACCTGCTCCCAATTTATGCTTCCAAGTTCCTGCCTGATAGCTTCATATTTCCCCATACTCCAATTAAATGCTTTTCTTACTTGTCTGTTCCTATCCCTCTCCAATGCTACGGTAAAAAAGATAGAATTATGATCACTATCTCCAAAATGCTCTCCCACTGAGAGACCTGACAGCTGACCAGGTTCATTTCCCAATACCAGATCAAGTACAGACTCTCCTCTTGTAAGCTTATCTACATATTGTGTAAGGAAACCTTCCGGAACATGCCTAATAAACTCCACGCTATGTAAATCCCTTGCCCAAGGGAGATGCCAATCAATATTGGAGAAATTAAAATCTCCCATCTCAACAACCCTGTTATTATTGCACTGTTCCAGAATCTCTCCCTATCTGTTCCTCTATGTCCCTGTTACTATTGGGTGGTCTATAAAAAACACCCTGTTGAGTTATTGACCCCTTCCTGTTTCTAACTTCCATCCACAGAGACTTAGTAGACAATCTTTCCATGACTTCCTCCTTTTCTGCACTCATGACAGTGTCTCTGATCAGCAGTGCCACGCCCCCACCTCTTTTACCACCCTCCCTGTTCTTTCTGAAACATCTAAAGCCTGGCACTCTAAGTTACCATTCCTGCCCCCGAGCCATCCAATTCTCTGTAATGGCCATAATATCATAGCTCCAAGTACTGATCCACGCTCTAAGCTCATCCACTTTGTTCATGATACTCCTTGCATTAAAATAGATACATCTCAAAATATTGGTCTGAGCGCATCCCTTCTCTATTACCTGCCTATCCTCCCTCTTACACTTTCTACAAGCTTTCTCGATTTGTGAGCTAACCGCCCCTTCCTCCATCTCTTCAGTTTGGTTCCCGACCCCCAACAATTCTAGTTTAAACTCTCCCCAATAGCCTTAGCATACCTTTCTGCAAGGATATTGGTCCCCTCGGATTCAAGTGCAACCCATCCTTTTTGTATAGGTCACACCTGCCCCAAAAGAGGTCCCAATGATCCAGAGATCTGTATCCCTGCGCCCTGCTCCAATCCCTCAGCCACACATTTATCTTCCACCTCACTCTATTCCCATACCTCACAGTCACTTGGCACAGGCAGTAATCCTGAGATTACTACCTTTGAGGTCCTGCTTCTCAACTTCTTTCCTAACTCCCTGTAGTCTGCTTTCAGGACCTGCTCCCTTTTCCTACCTATGTCATTGGTACCAATATGTACCACGACCTTTGGCTGTTCACCTTCCCATTTCAAGATATCGTGGACGTGATCAGAAGCATCCCAGACCCTGGCACCTGGGAGGCAAACTGCCATCCATGTTTCTCTCCTGTGCCCACAGAATCACCTGTCTGACCCCCTAACTATAGCGTCCCCATCACTGCCGCTATCCTCTTCCTTTCCCTACCCTTCTCAGCCACAGGGCCAGACCCTGTGCCAGAGGCATGGCCACTTCTGTTTCCCCCAGGTTGGTCTTCTACCCCAACAGTACTCAAACAGGAGTACTTATTGATAAGGGGAACAGCCACAGGGGTACTCTCTAGTATCTGACTCTTACCCTTCCCTTTCCTGACTGTTACTCACTTATCTGTCTCCTGAGGCCCCGGTGTGACTACTTGCCTATAGCCCCTCTCTGTCAACTTCTCACTTTCCCTGACCAGACAAAGGTCATCAGGTTGCATCTCCAGTTCCCTAACACGGTCCCTAAGGAGCTGCAGCTCAATGCACCTGGCCAGATGTGGCCGTTCGGGAGGCTGGGAATCACCCAGTACACCCAACTGCCTTGCAGACATACTTCCTATTCCTATTTTTCTCAAGTAACTTACCTCGCCTCGACATGTTGAGCCAAAGCTCTCCTACTCTGTCTGACTCCCTCTACTCTATTGCCCACTCCTCTGATGCCCGGTCTATGAAGCTGTCCGCTTTTTAAGTTCTTCCCGCCAGTCTAACTTGCTGACGTCCTCACGCCTGCCCAGTCATGTCTCGATCAAACCACTGAAGTAAAAGTGCACTCCTTTCAAATTTTTCCTACCAGTCTAACTTGCTGACGTCCACGCACCTGCGCAGTCATGCCTCAGTCAAACCAGGAATGACTGATGATTGTAAATGATCACTTTTATGGCCACAGGGTGTGTCTCAGTCATTAGCTCCGATCTGTCCGGAGCTGATGCTCCTAACGCTCAAATGATTAAAGTCATCCTACCATCTCAGCAGTTTATAGCCTCACAGGAGGTCACTGAGCCCATTCTGTCCAAAACAGAATTATATTGGTTACCTCCATTTCCCTGTCCTTATCTAAGGTCTTTGCGATTACAGCTGTACAAATGTTCATCTAGGTACATTCTAAATCTAGTTGGTTTGTTTTCCTCCACCAGTCTTTCAGGTGGTAAGATCCAAATCCCACTACTCTATAGGTTGAAAAAAATCTGCAGGTCTTCTATGGCATTTCTGCAAATTAAACGTGTCCTAATACTGAGGAGGAGCTGTCAACTGTGCTAGTTGGTTTGTGAATGATGTAATCTCACACCCCGTGTGCAGGTACTACTGCACTCTCTTCCTGCCCTGATGTGCTGAAGAAATATCCAGCATAACTGGGTCAGTTTACAGGAAGGCTGTGTGAAGTATTTACCTATAACAGTACAGTTCAGGGATAGGAAGAAATTTTAAGGATGATTTGAACCAATTTCCCCTGGGATCAATAAAGTATGACTATGACTATGAAAGACAAGTTCTTTACACAGAGAATGGGAGGTACTTGGAACATGTTGTCAGGAAAGCTGGTAGAAGTAGATAGAAGAGTAACAATTAAAAGGTTGAATGGTCAGGGAATGATACAGATCATATCTGATGTGACGTAGATCATATCATATATTGTCAGCAAAGATAACAAGGATAATCCAGAGAACTATAGACAAGTGAGTCTTAAGGATAGGATTTATGATCATTTGGAGAAGTATAGACATATTAGAGATAGTCAGCATGGCTTTGTGATGTGCAAATCATATCTCACAAGCCTGATTAAACTGTTCCAGGAGGTTACAAATCAAATTGATGAATGCAGAGTGCAGGATGGGATGTATATATATTTTATTAAGGCATTTGGAAAGGTTCCCCAGTGTAGGCTCATCCAGACAATCATGAGGCATGGGATCCATGGAAATTTGGCTGTGTGGATTATGAATTGGCTTGTCCTCAGAAGGCAGAGGAGGTTAGTAGGTGGAGCATATTCTGCCTGGAGGTCGGTGACTAGCGGTATTTTGCAGGGATTAGTTTTGGGACCCCTGTTCATTTTGATGATTATAAATGACTTGGATGAGAAACTAGAAGGATGGGTTAGAAAGTTTGCAACCTGCATAAATGTTAGTGGTGGTGTTAATAGAGTAGAAGGCTGTCATAGGCTAGAATGGGATATATCTGTAGACAAGATACAAAATTGGACAGAAAAGTGGCAAATGTAATTCAATCCAGAAAAGTGTGAAGTGATACAGTGTCATGGTCTGGTCCATGAAGTCCGCATTCCGGTTCACGGTCCAGTCCATTGATCCTTATTTCAGGTTTTCCAGTTTTCCCTTGTCCAGTGTGCACCTTAATTGAGGCACATGATTCTCATCTTGGGATGGCTACATAAACAGCTCCTGCATTCAGCTTTGGTTGCTGGACTGTTCTCTTCCCTTCCCCTTCCTTCTGGAGCCTTGCCTGCAATCTTATCAAGTTCAACCATCGGAGCAAGACCGGAGACTTGCTGTGTCTAGATATGGACCTGTCTTTCGTTGTTTGGAAATGTCTCTTTCTGTCCTCACCTTCGCTAGGTAGGTCTGGCCATTTGCTGCTACCTTGTGTTGAGAACCGTCTCTGTGTCCATGCCTTCGCTTGGTAGGTCCGGCTGTTTGCCACTACCTTGTGTAGGGAGCAACACTTTCAGTACGCTGGATGAACTCAGCAGGTCGGGCAGCATCAGTCAGAAATGATGAGTCGACGTTTCGGCCCAGAACCCTTTGTCAGGACTGAAGAATGAAAGATGGGGAAGGATTTGAAGAATGCTTATTGCATTGTTTCTGACTGATGCTTCCCGACCTGCTGAGTTCATCCAGCGTACTGAAAGTGTTGCTTTGATCTTTTACAGCATCTGCAGATTATTTTGTGTTTACCTTGTGTTGGGAACCGTCTCTTTGTGCCCTCACCTCCGCTGGGTAGGTCCAGCTGTTTGCTGCTACCTTGTGTGAAGATCTGTCTGTCAGTGTTCTGTGTATGAGTCCCGGCCCTACGTCCTGCTCCCAAGGAGGGGTCCTGGCTCCGTGTTCCATGTCCCTGTGTACCTGTCTCTCAAGTCCTAGGTTCCGTGTTCCCATGCTCTAGACCAAGGCTCTGCGTTCCTGTTCTCCCTCGACCAAGGCTCTGTGTTCCTGCCTCTCTCGATCTAGTCAAGGCTTCAGGGTCTCGTCCTGTCCTTGTGCCTCGCCCAGCCCAAGCCATGTCCAAGAACCTTGTCTAGTCCTAGCCCAGGCCCTGTATCCTAGCCTCGTCGGGCCTGTGTCTTGTTCAGCGTCGTTTCTTCCCTACTTCCCTTGCTTTCTTGACACTCCTAGTCCTGTTCCTAGTACTTCAGTGTTTGTGTCTTGCATTTGGGTCCACCTTCAATGCCCACCTTATGACATATACTTTGGAAGATAGAACTTGAAAGAAAAATACAATGTTAATAACAGGATTCTTAGCAGTGTAGTGAAACAGAGCGATTTTGGAGACCACATCCGTAGATCCCTCAAAGTTGCCATGCAAGTTGATAAGGTGGTTAAGAATGCATATGATATTTTGACCTTCATTAGCCAGGGGACTGAGTTCTAGAGCTACGAGGTAATATCGTACCTCTATAAAACTCTGGTTGGACTACACTTGGAATATTCTTTAGTTGTGGTTGTCTCATTGTAGGAAGATTGTGGGGGCTTTAGAGATGGTACAGAGGAATTTACCAGCATGCTGCCTGCTTTATAGAACATGTCTTATGAGGAAAGGATGAGCAAGCTAGGGCTTTATTCTTTGGAGAGATGGACAATGAGAGGTGACTTGATGGAGGTCTATAAAATTATAAGAGGCATAGATAGAGTGGACAACCAGCAACTTTTTCATAAGGAAAGGCTAATACCAGAGGACATCCTTTTAAGGTGAGTTGAGAAAAGTTTATGGAAGATGCCAGAGGTAGGTTTTTTTTACACAGAGTGTGATGGGTGCCCAGTATACACTTCTGGGGCAGGTGGTGGAGGCTGGTACCTTAGGGATATTTAAGATTGGCATGTGGATGTAAGAAAAATGGAGGGCTGTGTAAGAGGCAAAGGTTAGACAAATTGTGGAATGGCTGTATATAGGTCAACACAACATTATGGGCTGAAAGGCTTGTACTTTGCTGGACTGTTATATGTTCTAAGATGATGAAGCACTGAAGAAGTGGAAGAAGCAATTTGATTAGATTCTGAGGTGTTAAAAGGAAATGATAGTGGGAGATAACAGCAACATTGCAAGAATACATAGATAAGTTGGCAGAATTGGAAGGATATAACAGATAAATTTAATACAGAGAATTATGCTATGATACACTTTGGCAGAAACAAAGGACAAAATAAATTGAATAGTGAATTCTAAAGTGGTGTAAAGATAGAGAGCCCTTGATATCCATCTGCTTCAATCCTTGAAACTTGCCGTGCATGTGTAGGGAGTAGTTATCAAACATAACTGATTTTGGAATACATGGGAATTCATAAGTATTGAGGACTGGATTGAGAAAGTTAACACTGGTTTGCTTACTATTCTGCTCACCACATTTTAAGAAGATTATGAATGTTCCATAGAGGATGCAGAACATCATATTGAAATGGCTTGAGATTAGATTGGAGAAGCTTGGTTTGAAATCAATGATTTTCGAAGGAAATTTGCTGGAGGCACAGATCGCGACAGCTTCGTCAAGCTAGAAAGAGAGAAGCTGTTCCTATTAATAATAGATGATTCAAGCACCGGAGGACAGAATTAGACATCTGGGGGAATGATATACGTGGGGGAATGGGTGGTGTGGAGAGGTACTCCAATTAAAAACTACATAAAAGGTGAGGTGAGTGCCTCCATCAGTTAGAGTTGGCCATGAATATTGCATCCTAGCTGTCTAAATACACAAGCCTGGGCAGTACAATATGGAGAGTAAGCTGTTGCCCATGTAACAAGCTCCTCCTCTCCATGCATCTGATAAACTCAAAGGTCAGGCAGGATCTGATACAGTTTTGTACCAGCATCATCATAGGAGTTGCCAGCCGGCATTGAACTTGATGTAGGACTGCCTTAGGGACCCCAGCTCCAGAATTTTCCCTTGGGGTTTACTTCTGAAACTTTCCCCATGAGTGAGTATAGCTGCAAGGCAACAGAGGTTTGAGAACAGAGTTTTCCTTCTCCTAGATGAGCTCCCAACCACAGCTGATGAGCCCCATCTGCTCGAAGTGACTGGTTTTAAGGTGCCAGTAACCGCCTTTGCCCCTTCTCCTAAGGGAAGGAGTAATTCCACTGGCCTTAGTAGCCCAGCTGCACATGAAGGCCAGGAGCTGGACTTGGTTATCAGAGCCTATATGAGGCGCCCGCAATTGTGAGCATTTAATAGGTAGTGAGAGCTTGTCCCCGTTATCACCCCCAGCCATAACAACATGAAGGAACCACAAATTCCATGAAAAAACCAGTAATAATGTGGAATGTACTGCCTGTCAGGTGTAACAAGTGGATTAATCTGGAGTTTAAATAGGAAGTCGATAGCCAAGTGAAAGAAATTAATTACAGAGCTCTGGGAGAAGACTAGGGAAGAGGGATGAGGGTTTTCCTTGATAAGGATCTAGAATACACTTTTTTTTTGAAGTGAATAGCTCTAACAATGTTAAGATTCTGAGTTAGAGAGAAACAGTTCTTCCTGGCTGGTGAGATGAGGGCAATGGAAAGCAGACTAAAAGTTAGTGTCGGACCTTTTTGAAAATTTGGAAGAGAACTAAGGCTGGCAGAAGCTTTGAGCCCTCCTCTGCAAATAGCATTGGTTGCTAGTTCATTTGTTAATTTTGCATTTGAGATTGGTAATGCTTTAAGAGATATAGTGCTGGGTACAGATGCTATTGAATGGGTGAACAGATTTAAAGACCTAACCTGTTTATGCTAATCCTATTTTAAACTCTTATCATCAAACTTAGCCCTAATTTTGGAACTAACACATATGAAAAAGAGAGCTGTGCAGATCAAGCATCAGTGCTTGAGGTAGCTGTTATGTTAGGATAACATAAATTGGAGTGATGAAAGACAAAGTCAAGAAGATAGAGGTGTATGAGCTGATAAAAGGCACAGATGAAGTGGACAGCCAGAGACTTTTAACTAGGGTGCAGATTGAGCACAATTTTAAGGTGAAGCATGGGGGGGAAAGTCAGAAGTTAGTTTTTTATACAGATAGTGTTGGGTGCATGACACACCCTATTAGGGTTGGTGTCGAGACAGATCACCAGAGACATTCAAGAGACTCACAGATGAGCATACAGATGACAGAAAAATGGATCTCTATGTCAGGGAGAAGGGTTAGATTAATCTCAGAATATGTTAAAAGATCAGCACAACATTGTGGGCTGTAGGGGTTACAATGTGTTGTAACAGGAAAAGGCCAGATCATTTGGGTGTATGTTAAGCAAAAAATTAGGCATAGTAGGCTGATGTAGATTGGTTAGGCTGGAAGATCTGTCTATCAATCAGAGTTGTCCTGGACTTCCAAAAATAATTGTTATCAAGCAACATGAGGAGAAAATCATAGCTGCATCAAATACCGTTTGTAATTGTGTGCAATGTTATTTTCTTTCAATTGTTTTATTGTTATCAGGGATGAAATACTAATCCATTTATTATTATTATGCACCCGAATCAATCAGTGGTATAATATTCCTTGAATGACCTGGAAAATCAGAGAGTTGGGAATTGGTGTGCCAAGCAGCCAATGTCAGGAATGTGAAGGATGGGTATTGGGAGCCCGTCCAATCAGGATAAGAAGAGACTTGACTTTAGGGATCCCACTTGCAAGAAGATGCAATGAAGTTTACAATATTAGAATTAAGAAAGCAAAGAATATCAGAATCAAATCAGAATCAGGTTTATTATCACTGGCATGTGATGTGAAATTTGTTAACTTAGCAGCAGCAGTTCAATGTAATACATAGTCTAGCAGAGAGAGGAAAAATATAACAATAATAAATAAAATAAAACGTAATAAATAAACAAGTAAATCAAATACATATATTGAATTGATTTTTTAAAAATGTGCAGAAACAGAAATACTGTATATTAAAATAAGTGAGGTAGTGTCCAAAGCTTCAATATCCATTTAGGAATCGAATGGCAAAGAGGAAGAAGCTGTTCCTGAATCATTGAGTGTATGACCTCAGGCTTCTGTATCTCCTACCTGAAGGTAACAGAGAGAAAAGAGCATATTGAAGCAATTGAGAAGGTCAAGAGTTGCCAAAACATAACTTTGTTTCTCTTTTCACGGATGTGGCCAGACTCCTTTGTTTAAGGTTCAATACTGACCATCAATGTTGTCTGCATAGAGCTTGTATGTTCTCCCTGTGACCACATCACTTTTCAGTAGAATGCTAACACATCCTAAAGGTATACAATTTGT
The DNA here is from genome assembly GCF_030028105.1 of Mobula birostris. Lineage (NCBI taxonomy): Eukaryota > Metazoa > Chordata > Chondrichthyes > Myliobatiformes > Myliobatidae > Mobula > Mobula birostris. Next base: position 202,491,347 of record NC_092372.1, on the reverse strand, counting down.
TAAGTTAATTGGCCACTATAGCTCTTTCTCTGGTGTGTAGGGAAGTGTTAAGATCAGTAGAGAGTTGATGGGAAAGTAGGAAACAGTTTAAGAAGTCTAGTGTGAATGAGTGTTTGATGGTTGCCATGGATTCAGTTTCCAGTCTGTATGACTTTATGAGTATTTGGCAGGAGATGCAATCGTGGACTGCTTCACTCTGAGAAATCTAATGAAACGAGCACAACTCACTTCACCGGCTGCATCAAACAACCTGCTGGAGGCACTCAGAATGTTGAGCAGCAATTGTGCGGGGGAAAAGGAATTGATGTTCTTGGGTTGAAGCACTGCATCAGGATTGAATCTGTAACATTGCCTTTGCCCCCTACTGCTGCTGCATAACCCAGAATGTTACTTCATCTGATTGCTGGTGGCTAACCATTTCTGTGACAGCTGCTTGTGAGAGGTCTTGGTCCACATATTGGCTGCTCCATATTAACATCAGATGAGGTATCTTAGTGTCATGGACCAGATGGGCCAAAAGAACAGTTTCCATACTGCATGAATCTATGAGAAACTCCTTCACTGGCTTTGTAAGGTAATGGGAGGGTTGATTTCATGAGAAATGCCAGACAAACGCATGTGTACTTCTTTAATAGGTTTGCTCAATGGATAGAAATAGTGGGAAGAAAAGCTGCGTACAATGACACACAAAATGGCGGAGGAACTCAGCAAGTCAGACAGCACCTGTGGAGGGAAATAAACAGCCAACATTTCAGGCCAAAACATCGACAGCTTATTCCTCTTCATAGATGGTGCCTGGCTTGCTAAGTTCTTCCAGTATTTTGTGTGTGTGCGCTCAAGATTTCCAACATCTGCAGAGTCTTTTGAATTTATGTATACGATGGCAATGTCATGAATCATGGAGGGAAGTTAAGCCCTGAGCCAGGGTTCAATGGCAGCTGCTTTTATCTATTTCTAATATGTTACACCTGCAGAACTGCTGACATTTCCATTTCTTTCGCACGGTTGTCAGAAGATATCAGAAAAATAAAATTTCTTTAATTGATACACAGTGCAGAAATATGATTGATGCCAGCATGACTTCTGTAGGCTAGACTCCTTTGTTTAAGGACAAATGGGAGTGATAAGCAGTGACTAAAAGCAAAAAGCATGGGAAAAGATATCTGCAGATGCTAGGCATGCTGAGTAGGTCAGGTTGCATCTGTGGGCAGGAAAGCGAGTCAAAATATCGGGTCAATGACTTTTCATTAGAATGAGGAAAAACTAGAAACCACTGCCCACTCCCCTTCCCACACCACCTCCTCTCATGCAAAAGCAAGATATGCAACATCTGCTCTTTGATCTCTTCCCTTGGAATATAGAACAGATTCAGATTCAGAATGATCTAGTTGTTTCGTTTCTATTTAAAGATGCAGCACAGAACAGGCCCTCCTGGCCAAATGAGCCATGGTGCCAGGCAACCCTAGCCTAATCACAGAACAAGCTACAATGACTAATCAACCTACGTCTTTGGACTGTGGCAGGAAACTGGAGCACCGGAGGAAACCTGCGCGGTCACAGGGAGGATGTACCAATTCCTTACGGACGATGCCGAAACTGAATTCCAAACTCTGACTTCCCCAGCTGTAATAGCACCACGCTACCATGGCGCCCAACATGTATCACTTGTATTCAAAGCATGCAGTGAAGTGTGTCGTTTGGGTTAACAACCAGCCTAACCTAAAGGTGTTCTGGGGGCACCCACAAATATTGCCACACACCCCACGTAGTCACAAGAGATTCTGCTGATGCTGGAAATCCAAAGTAACGCACACAAAATGCAGCAGGAACTCAGTAGGTCAGGCGGCGTCTATGGAAAGGAACAACGAGTTGAGGTTTTGGGTCGAGAACCTTCATCAGGACAGATCAAAGAGCCTCAGCCTGAAATGCTGCTTCTTTGTTCCTTTCAGTAGAATGCCTACAATGTTCTGCAAAGCAACACAAGCAACAATGACAAAACAACAATTGTAAAACAAGCCCTTTTCTTCCCTCCCTCCCACTCATGCACCAAACTACTCATACACACAGACAGTTCTCCAACCAGGACAGGCCATCTCTGGGCCTCCAGCCTGCAGCGGACATATGGACTTGTAGACATTGGGCCTCTGACTTCCCCAGTTGACTTTCAGACTTGCAAAGCCACGGCTTTGGACATTGGGCCTTGTCTTCTGATCCGAACCACCAATGGGAATCGACCTTTGGTATCAACCCCAGGATTCACCATGACAGGACCCCAAACTCCAGGCCTCAGACTCTGAACTCCTCAACTCACATACCTGGGGTGGCGGGGAGGTTGTGGGTCAGCGGCCCTTATACCTCCTGCCCATGTGAACCTCCAGTTCTGGGATCTGCCAACTTGGGGAGAATTTCCTGACCCAGGTTGGTAGCCACCAACCCTCACCTTCACTGGTCTTCACCCACAACACTGGCCAGCCTGGTATCTATATAGATGTCTTTTATCACATCTCATCACTGGCCCTCGAATGCAGAGCAAGGAGTGGAGGCCTAGACTCTGGCTTGATCTTTAACTCCCCTACATCCTGACCTCTCCTCTTGTTTCCCAAATTATCACTATGAACCTAAAAAAAACAATATAGGACAGAACAGCAGAGGAACCAGCTGTTCAGCCCATGATGTCTGTGTCACCCATGCCAATCTAACTAATTCCATCTGCATGAGATCTGTGAAATTTATTCACCGTGTAGTAACCACTTGAAAACAAACTAAAGGTTTTTGAGAGGCTCAGTGAGGGAGTATTGCGCTGTATGATGAGCTTCCAACTAACCAAATTCCAAATCAAGAAAGTATCTTTAACCTTTATTACAATCCAATAATAAAATTATCTGACTCTTCCGTAATTCATGTAAAAGTAATTGGACCAGGTGGTGACGAGAGGGCGTACAGGAGTGAGGCATGCCAACTAGTGGAGTGGTGCCGCAGCAACAACCTGGCACTCAACATCAGTAAGATGAAAGAGCCGATTGTGGACTTCAGGAAGGGTAAGACGAAGGAGCACATACCAATCCTCATAGAGGAATCAGAAGTGGAGAGAGTGAGCAGCTTCAAGTTCCTGGGTGTTAAGATCTCTGAGGATCTAACCTGGCCCCAACGTGTTGATGTAGTCATAAAGAAGGCAAGACAACAGCTATACTTTATTAGGAGTTTGAAGCGATTTGGCATGTCAACAAATACACTCAAAAACTTCTATAGTTGTACCGTGGAGAGCATTCTGACAGGCTGCATCACTGTCTGGTATGGAGGGGCTACTGCACAGGACCGAAAGAAGCTGCAGAAGGTTGTAAATCTAGTCAGCTCCATCTTGGGCACTAGCCTACAAAGTACCCAGGACATCTTTAGGAAGCGGTGTCTCAGAAAGGCAGTGTTCATTATTAAGGACCTCCAGCGCCCAGGGCATGCACTTTTCTCACTGTTACCATCAGGTAGGAGGTACAGAAGCCTGAAGGCGCACACTCAGCGATTCGGGAACAGCTTCTTCCCCTCTGCCATCCGATTCCTAAAAAGACTTTGAAGCTGTGGACACTACCTCACTTTTTTAATATACAATATTTCTGTTTTTGCAACTTTTAATAAACTATTTAATATGTAATTGATTTACTTGTTTATTTATTACATTTTATTTTATTTATTATTTTTTTTTCTCCCTCTGCTAGATTATGTATTGCATTGAACTGCTGCTACTAAGTTGACAAATTTCATGTCACATGCTGGTGATAACGAACTTGATTCTGATTCTGATTCAAACGGGGACGAGACGTGTGGTCAATGAAAAATGTGCACTGCCTGCTCATCCCTTCTCTCTGCCACCAAAACAGGTGAACAAGGGACTTCATTTTAACAGCCACCCAAAGCCTTGTGCTGCCCACTAACCGCCATCCAAACTCCCATGACAAATTACCTTCACCAGAATGAGGATTTGTAACACAAATACAATGCAAAAAGACAATAAATAGCTCCTACACCCTGCCTGTCCATGTGCCTCTCTAAATGCCTCATAAACATTATCTGTGTTGGCCACCTCAGGTACCCATCACTCTCTGTATCAATAAAAACATGCCCAGAACATCTCCTCTAAACTTACCTCTTCTCAACTTAAAGCTGCGCCCTCTCGTATTTCTATCCCTGGAATATCTACCCCATCTACGCATCTCATAATTTTATATATATTTATTAGGTCTCCCTTCAGCCTTCAATACTCCAGAAGAAAGAATCTCACCATCCAAGCACTCAGACATTTCTTGCTGCCAACAACTACTTGGTTCAACCAGTTATCTTGGTTTCCAGCCTTCCACAGACATTCCCTTTTTTTCCTTGACCTCTTGCCCTTCTCTCCAGCTTAAAGCATGTCCATTTAATAATCTTACCTATTCTGATGATATGTCATCAAGTTCAAACTTAACTGCTTTGCCCTCCACAGATGCTACCTGACCTGCTGAACATTTTCAACAGTGATAAGGATTTGAAAACACTTTTCTTATTATTTCCATAATTTATAAAAGTGTGAGGTGTTCTCTATGGCGTATATTGTCAAAGAGGTTTGCTAAAGCTCCTCAAAAGAAGCCTTTCACTGGAAGTCACAAAAAAGTATTGGGTGCTGCGGCATCCTAGCGGTTAGTGCGACACTGTTACAGCTTGGGGCGTTCTGGAGTTCGGAGTTCAATTCCACCGCCGTTCTGTAAGGAGTCTCTCACCGTGGGGTTGCTCGGAGTCCTCCAGTTTCCTCCCACAGTCCAAAGACGTGCCGGGTTGGTTAATTGGTCATTGAAAACTCTCACGTGATTACAGTAGGTTAGGGTTAATTGGGTTTGTTGGGGGTTGCCGGGACTACACCATGCTGTATCACTAAATAAATGAAGTATTAAAATGGCACCGTTAACTAGAGTGATGATTTTGTACAGATTTGATAAGAGGATGAGGTGTTTGAAACTTTCAGAATACCAGCTCCTGTATGTCAACGTCTATTTACAAAACCAGCATTCCAAACATTTAATAGTGGAATGAGTCCTATTATATTATTGCACAAGATATAAATAGTCAAAGTGTCATTGTAATGTTGGCAGCAGAAACATATGGTTGAGCTCCTACCTTCTACGTCAATGCTTTTCAAAGTCTTTATGAACTCAAATCCAAAACTCCTTGCTCTGTTGATTTTTTTTTAATGTTCATTCTTTGCTCATATGTTTCCTTACAACTTCGGGAAATCCAGCCCATCGAGTCTTACACCAGCTGTCAGAGTAATCCCCTCAGTCTCAGTACTATTTTCTGTGCAACTCTGTAACCGTCTTCTTTCATCACTCATCTGCACTGGGAACAGCTTCCTGGAGACAGTTAACCTACTTATCCAGCATGTATTTAAGATGTGGGGAAGTACTGGAGTGCCTCGGGGAAGCCTATTTACTCACAGAGAGAACCTGAAAACTCCACACAAATGACACTGGAAGTCAGGGTTGAACCCCAGGATTGCTGGTCCTGTGCAGCATACCACCACACACACACACACACACAATACCACTTTTAATTAAGTACATTTAGAACTACTATGATTAAAGATGGTCAGAGAGAAAATAAAATGCTAGAGTGCATGTTTAATGTTTAAAGAGTAGGGCATAAAAATTCATTGGAATTGTGCTTATGCACAGTCTAGGAGAGTCATGTGCCCCCATTCCATGCTAAGAAATGTCACCTTCCTTGTTTCATCTTGAAGAGGTTGAGGTAGGGGATCAGATGAGCAGAGAAAGAATCCTAGTTGGTTGCATCACTGACTGGTATGGAAATATTAAAAGCTAGGAATGGAAAAGGCTACAAAAAGCTGTGAATCCAGTCTACCTCAGGCAACGTCCTTCCCGCCATTGAAAACATTTACGTGAAGTGTTGCCACCGGAAATCAGTATGCATCCTCAAAGACCCCACCTCCAGACCATGACCTCCTCCTGCTACTGCTATTGTGAAGGAAGTACTGAAGCCTTAGGTTTCACATCACCTGGTTCAGAAACTGATATCACCCTCTAACCATCAGACTTTTGAACTGGTGTGCATAAATTCAATCACACTAATCTAAACTGATACTACAATCTACAGTCACTTTCAAGGACACTTTACAACTCATGTTCTCAGTTTTTTTTATTTACAGTCTGTCTACTTTTGTACATTGGTTGGTTGTCAGTCTTTTTTTGATAAAATTGTATTTTGTAAATTTCTGTTTCTCCTGTAAATGCCTGCAAGAAATTGATTCTCAAGGTAGTATATGGTAGCATATATGTACTTTGATAATAAGTTTACTTTGAACTTTGTGATTGTACCCTGCAGTCTTTAGAGAAGAACCTTCTGCTTCTCCCAGCCTACAGGCTGTGTTGGTGTGAAGAAAGACAAAAGTTAGGAATATTGGAAAAGGGAGCGGGTGTAAGCAATCTTTCTCTTTGAGCCTGTTTCAACATTCAAGTTTCAAAGTAAATTTATTATCAGGTATGCATATGTGTTCCTGCAGGCATTCACAGTAGAACAAAGAAGTACAATAGAATCAATGAAAAACTACACACAACCAAAGAAAGATAAGCCACCAATGTGCAAAAGAAGACAAACGGCACAGATAAATAAATAAATAATTGCTGAGAACTTGAGCTGTAGAGTCTTTGAAAGCGAGTCCATAGGTTGTGCAGTCAGTTTAGTGTTGAGCTGAGTGAAGCTATCCACGCTGGTTCAGGAGCCTGACGGCTACAGGTTAATAACTGTTCGTAATCCTGGTGGTGTGAGACCCAAGGTTTCTGTATCTCCTTCCCGATCGCAGGAGCAAGAAGAGAGCATGGCCTAGATGGTGGGTTCCTTGTTAATGGAATCTACTTTCTTCTGACAGCGCTCCTTGTAGATTTAGAATTCAAATTTAGAATTTATCCATCCCATAACGCGAGGGAGTAAAAATATTTGCATTATGTATAGACATGCGAATTTAAAAGTCTAATGGCTTGTAGAAAGAAGCTGTACCATAGCCTGTTGATCTTGGCTTTAATGCTACCAAAGCATTTGCCAGATGGAAGCAGCTGAAACAGTTTATGGTTGGGGTGGCTGGGGTGACTGGTGTCCCTGATGATCTTCCAGGCCTTCTTTCTACACCTGCTGCTATAAATGTCCTCAATGGATGGAAGTTCACAGAGATGAGCTCACAGGTGGGGAGAGCTTTTCCATTCGCCAAGATCATGGCTGATCTTCTACTTCAACATTACTTCCCACATCTATTCCCGCATCCCTTTATTCTCCTGATGTTCAGAGGTCCAGAATCATGGGAAGATGCACATGGAAACAAGCCCTTCATTCTATACTAATATTATGCTAACCAACATTTTGTCCCCATGTTCCCAGATTCTACCACCACTCACAAAATATGGGCAGCTTACAGCTACCAATTCACCTAACAACCTGCACTCTTTTGGGATGTAAGTGGAGGACCTGATGGAAACAGAAACATAGTCACAGAAAGATGTGCAAACCTTGCACATACAGCACTGAACGTTGGTATTTTTCTAGTCATAGAGTCATAGTCTTAGAGCACAGAAACAGGCTCTTTGGCCCATCTAGCCTGTAATGGTCTGTTATTCTGCCTAATCCCAATCACCCACACTTGGATCATCGTCCACCATCCATGTACTTACCAAAATTTCTCTCAAATGTTCAATTCAAGTCCCCATCCACCACATCTGCTGACATCTTGTTCCACAATAGCACCAGCTAGGGATCTCAGTCACCAGGCAACCTGGTCACATCTGGGGTATTGAGCACTTGTTGTCTTCTCGATGACAGTGAATTAATTTCCTGGATGCTTTTCTCCTCCCTTTGGAAGGAGAGGGAACTGATATTTCTTGCTTCTTCTGTCCTGGACCAGAGTTTCCAACTCTTCATCATAAAGGTACTCTCTGTAAGTCTTACCATCATTTCTCATCTCACAAATATTAACCTGAATACATTTTCAAGTTATAAGAAGTGGGATGCTTTTTAGTGTACCAAAGCAGGCACATTTTAATGGATAACACTGGGTACATATCCTTCTTAATTTGGGCAACAATTGCTGATGTACAAAGAGTACCTGCCCTTCTTTCTGCCCGTTTCCACTACAAACTGATTTCTAAGCCTGAAGATTTTGAATGGAGGCAATATTGAAATGGAGAACACTCTAACTGATTACAGCTCTGTCTGGTATGAGGGTAGGTGGTGGTACTGCACTGGACTGAAGTAAAACTAGTCAGCTCCATGATCAGCACTAGCCTCTGTAGTATCCATCCTCAAGGAGTGCTGCCTCCAAAAGGTGGCATCTACTATTAAGGACCCTTGCCACCCAGGACATGCCCACTTATTATTAGACAATAGACAATAGACAGGAGTAGGCCATTCAGTCCTTCGAGCCAGCACCACCATTCACTGTGAACATGGCTGATCATCCACAATCATTACCCTTTTCCTGCCTTCTCCCATATCCCTTCACTCCGCTATCTTTAAGAGCTCTGTCTAACTCCTTTTTGAAAGAATCCAGAGAATTAGCCTCCACTGCCTTCTGAGGCAGAGCATTCCACAGAACCACAACCCTCTGTGTGAAAAAGTTTTTCTTCAACTCCATTCTAAATTGTCTACCCCTTATTCTTAAACTGTGGCCTCTGGTTCTGGACTCCCCCAACATCAGGAACATGTTTCCTGTCTCTAGTGTGTCCAATCCCTTAATAATCTTATATGTTTCAATCAGACCCCCTCTCATCCTTCTAAATCCCAGTGTATACAACTACAGTCGCTCCAACCTTTCAACCTATAACAGTCCCGCCATCCCGGGAATTAACCTCGCGAACCTACGCTGCACTCCCTCAATAGCTAGTACGTCCATTATTGTTACCATTAGGAAGGGGGTACAGAAGCCTGAAGACACACACACAATGATTCAGGAACAGCTTCTTCCCCTCTGCTATCCGATTTCTGAATGGACATTGAAACCATGAACATGACTTCACTACATCTTATTTCTATTTTTATTTGCATTACTTATTTAATTTAACCATTATACATATATATGCTTACTGTAATTCACAATGTCTTCTCTCTGTATGATTATGTATTTGATTGTACTGCTGCTGCAAAGTTAACAAATTTCACGTCATACGCCAGTGATATTGAACCAGATTCTGATTCAGATATTTGCCTTCCCGTTCCAGCCAATGTGTGCATCTACTGCCTACACTTAGCAATGTAAATAATAAATTCAGCTACATAATAGAAATAGGTTTTAAAAAATCAATTATAGAGGTAGAATTGTGCTGTGAATGAGACATAGGGAAGATGATCTTCAGAAGTGGCTGAGTTTGGACAGAATGCTCTTGCAAGCTTCTCGCTGCAACTTTGATCATCCTCTACTGAGGAAGGCGTTTAGGCCACAGGTGTAGGTACAGCAGGGAACAACATTAACAGCTAAGATTAGGCACCTGCATAACGCAGAGGGACTGCAATAGCTGTGAATATTGACACTGCAGTAAGGAAGGCTCACTGACGTATTCAATTTCCTTTGGGTATGAACGAATATATGCATTACAGGTTTTTAACCCAGCGACAAGACAGACACAGCATCAAGGTGAGCAGAGGTGGCTGAAGAGTTTTAACCGTTCAGCAGGATGAGTAAATAGAATGCATTATCAAAGGCCTATGGGAGGAGGTACATTAGCCAATTCAGAGAAAACATTTGAGCAAATAACACAAGCGCTCTTGCTGGCTGTAAGACTTCAGGAGATATGAATACATAATAATTACTATGTAAATTGCCAGAAAAATGAGAAGCAATTTCCTTCCCAAGGACAGCGGATAGAATATGGTGGCAGGATTGCATAGCAGTCAGTGTAATGCTATTACAGCACCAGCAACGGGGCTCAATTCCCGCTGCCATCTGTAAGGAATTTGTCTGTTCTCCCCATGACTGCGTGGGTTTCATTCAGGTGCTCTGATTTCCTCCCACATTAAATATACATATGGTTTAGTAGGTTAATTTGTCACTGGGGCATAATTGAGCAGCAGAGAATCATTGGGCTATAAGTGCTTGTTACCATGCCGTATCTCCACAATAAATAAAGAATAAAATACAGAACTTACGATCGCAGGAAATGAGCTAGGCAAACAGAATGAAAGCTTATAAAATGAAACCTGATTGGTACAATACCACAATACCTAATGCACTCATTGCTAAAATCTTGGACAGTGGCCTTGGGCCCCTATCTATAAATGGCTTCTAGATCATCTGATCATTGGATCTTGGTTGGTTAGTTATGGCACTTTATCTATCCTTCGCCTCAACATTCATGTTCCCCAAGGTTACATTCCAATTTGCCAGCTCTAATCTTTGTATCTAGATGACTGTGTGCATAAATATTGCTTCAAGTTCACTGATGGTCTCACTGTTGTAGGTTGGTTCTACAACAACGATGAGACCAAGTACAGGAAAGAGATCATAAACCTTGTACCATGGCACCTGAACAACAACTTAACCCTTAATGTCAGCAAGAGGAAAGAGTTGGTTGTCGATCTCAGGAACAGAAACACCATCCTCATTAATAAAGCTGCGGTAGAGATGATCAATAGTTTCAAGTTCCTCGGCATCCATCTCAGCATCAAGCTCTCATGGTCACTCCAGACAGATGCGGTAATCAAGAGGGCAATTCAGCACATGTACTTTCTTAGACATCCAAGGGGATTCTCTCAAACTTCTACAGATGTAGTAAGGAAGGTATCCTAATGGGTTGCATTTTAATCCGGTATGGCAACACCTCTAATGACGACTGGCAAAACTGGTACACAGATTTTAAGATGAGAGGAAAAGGAGAGGGCGGGAGAAACTGGAAAAGGCTGGAAGGAGTGATACTGCAAGATCACCAAAGAAGAGATGGAGATGCAGAATAACAACCCAAAATTACAAAAGAAATTTGGAAAGAATGGTGGATAGATGGAATAAAAGTATGGAAATATGCTAATGACTTTTATTTGTCATATTTAGCACTGAACCAGAAGACTAATTCAGAAGCATTTAGTAAGTAGATGATTATGATAAGCTTTATTTTAACAACATTTTGGGGGCCAGAGATGGAGATCTCAGAATGGGAGCGGGAAGAAAATTAAAGCAACATTTGACTGGTACAAGGCAGTCCATCAATATCTTGCAAGATGCTTTATAAGTCTTCTTTGCCCAGCAGGAAATACCTTGTAACTGCAGGGTCAGCAGACCAGCCCATGCGTGATCTGGCCCATCACCCATACTTAGCCACAGACCGTCCCTATGGCTAATTTATCTTTTGTATCTTGCCTGTAGCGATTGGTCTTGAGGCATGGCTACATATTAGATGGTCAATGAGCATGAACTAGACTTTGAACTGTTTTAAATGATTCTGAAAATCAAATTCAACTGAAATGAATTCAAAAGGATTTAAATAATTGTAAAAGAAGTCCCAAACGAAAAGATACATCCACTTAAAATTAATTAAATACTGCATGTAAAATTAAAGTTAGCTATGGAAACAAAAACATAACACACACATGAGCTTATCTTTTTAATCAGCTTTATTGACCACATTCAAATGAAAATCCTTGTAGGTTCAACATCATTACTCCCTGAATAGACTGAGTGGCTTGATGTGAAGTGCATCTCACCTCGCAAATGAGGAGGTTTCTCCTTTGTTCCTGGATTCAGTGGAGAAGGAGGCTAAAGCTACCAGCATCTAGTCTCTGAACTTCTATACTACAATGCGTAGGAATGAAAGTGGGAGGGTAACATGATTCATGAGGAGAACAATTCGCTACAAAACCACTGGCATTGATTTTGCATCTTTCTCCACAGGAATGCTCTGCCCCACCCTGAAATAGCAGCATTTTATCAAGTTCCCTGCGTCCATTGAATATTGCTGCATTTGATGCAACAATGACGACCCTTATTCAGCTGAACCAACACACAAAAATGCTGGAGGAACTCAAAAGGTCAGGACAGTATCTATGGAAAAGAATAATGAGTAGTCATTCAGGCTAAGACTTTTCATCACACTCAGCTAAGAATCGATATTCACACTTCCAATTGTCTGTTGGAGATGGAAGGTTAGTGAAAAATAAGGTGAAGCTGCTTTATTCCATATAAATGTGGATGTAATGAGATGTAAAATGTTACTGCAGTCATGTGGGATTATCTTCCTTGGTAAAACATATAATTTAAATTTAAAAATGTATTTGGAATAATATAGGAAGCAAAGGTCAGAAAGATCAGAGTCCACATTCTGCTGAGAAGTCTTCAACCTGAAAAGTCACATTTTTCCACCTTCATAGATGCTGACGGACCTGGTGAGTGAGCCGCAATTATCTGTTTTTATTTCAAAGCCTCAAGAGCTTCAGAACAAAATCAAGCAATTGCTACATTTTTAAATATAGAGGCGAATTACACACTCCCAGCACTGCACTCAAAAGGAGTATTGGATCTGCGCAGTCAGTAGTGTGGCACTGTCTCCAACCTGTGTTTCCTTCAGACATTTTGTTTACTGCATCATAAAGTGTATAAGTAAACAAACCAACAGACTCACTGTAGCTGCAAATGTACCATGGAAGACCTTCTAAATCAACATCATTAATCTCACATGCATAGCTTCCAAATATTTGCTTAAAGCCTGAAGTGTGCTCTCATTCTTGCTCTTGTGTGCATTCCTGCATTTGCTTTGGTTTATTTTTCATTTTCTACCATTCCTCATGTCCTCCCTCCTCTTTTCAGTGGTTCCCGTCAGATTCTAGCCCTTAATTTTCCCTCTTTTTGAGTCTTTCATAATGTTTGCTATTGACCGTATTTTTCTGTCCTAAATTCCCTCTTTCCATCCTCTTTGTCCCCATCTTAATTCCTTTGAGTTTCTCAGACTTCATTTGTAATTCTCACATTTCCATTATTTCAAGGATCTATTATTCTTTTCTTTAAATTCAACTTTCTCTCACTTAATTTACTTTTCCTTTTTATTTTTATTTGCTCACTGCCACTTCCTTCCTTAACAGCTCTTCCTCACCTGTGTGTTTTTTTTTCTTCTTGAGTAGCACACACAAAGTGCTGGAGGAACACAACAATTCAGGCAGCATCTATGGAGGTGAATAAACAGTCGAGATTACAGAGATATAAGGACGTGCAGATCTATGGAGAGATTTGAAAACAAAAATGAAAGTTGCAAAACAAATACAGATACGCAACAGGTCAGACAGTAGCTCAGTAGGGAGGACCAAAGTTAGTATGTCAAGTCGAATTAAGGCTGGTGACAAATCGGCATATAAGAGGGAGACTGAAAATCTGCTTGAATGGTGCCACAACAACAAACCCTCACTCAATGTCAGCAAGACTAAGAAGCTGATTATCGATCACGAGGGGGAAATTGGAAGTGCAGGAGCCAGTCTTCATCGGGGCATCAGAACTGGAGAGAGGGGCTCAGCAACTTTAAATTTCTCAGTTTTCATCATTTCAGAGGATCTGTCCTAGATCCAGTAATAAGTGCCATTTCAAAGAAAGTATGACAGCGCCTTTACTTCCTTACGGGTTTGTGAAAATTTGGCATGACATCTAAAGCTTTAACAAACTTCTGTAAATGTGTGGTGGAAAGTATATTGGCTTGTTGCATCATGGAATGATATGGAAACACGAATGCCCTTGAAGTGAAGTAATGGATACGGCCCAGTCCATCACGGGTAAAGATAGATAGATTAGATAGGTAGATAAGGAAGTAAAAATACTCACTGTCAGTAAGAGTAGGGGTATCAGAAAAGCTGCATACTCAGTAGAAGCAGATAGTCATAGTCATAGTTATAGTCATACTTTATTGATCCTGGGGGAAATCAGTTTTCGTTACATGTATAGGTTCAGACTGCTTTGTAACGATTTTTCACAGAATTGATGGAAGGATGGACTCCTTCACCACTGCAACAGTTCTGTGGTTGTACCAAGTTCAAGCATATGTGTAAAGACGCTTAAATGAAGCACAGGTATACAATGTAATTAAGAAGGCGTATGGGATGTTGGCCTTCATTAGTTGAGGCTTTGAATACAGGCTATGTCATCTCATGCAGTCACTGGAAAAAGGAGAATGGTTGAAGGAGATAGTAAATCAGATGAGGAATTTGAACTGGATCATCCCTGCAAAATGTTGCAAGAGGAAGAAGGGGAAGATGGATATTCATTTTCTAGATTTTACATTCACGTTATATTGAATAACTGATTAATGCTTAGGAAAGCCAAGAGAGTGTGCTAGCAGCTTTACTTCCTCAGTAGGCTAAGGGAATTAGACAGGTTCTCATTGACCCTCAACTCATTTTATAGATTCATAATAGAATGGATTGTTTCAGAACACATCACAGCTTGGTATTGCAACTGCTCTGCCATTACTGCAGAGAGCTGAGAACACAGCTCAGTTCATCATGAAAACCAGGCCTCCCCTCTACGAACTCTGTCTTCACTTCTTCCTGCCTCGGAAAAGACCATAAGACATCGGATCAGAATTAGGCCATCGACTCATTGAGTCTGCCCCACCATTCCCTCATGACTGATTTATTACTGCTCTCAACTCCATTCCCCTCCCAGCTCCCTAATCACCTTTGACACCCTTACTAATCATGAACCTATCAACCTCTGCTTGAAATATACCCTCCTGTGGCAATGAATTCCGCAGACTTACCACTCTGGCTAAACAAACCCCTCCTCATCTTTGTTCTAAAAGGAAATACAGATAACATAATCAAAGACCAACCCACCGTAGAAATTCTTTCTTCACCCTCTCCCCATTTGGCAGGAAATACAAAAGCTTGAAACACATGCCACCAGGCTCAAGGACAGTTTCTAAACTATTCTTATAAGATTATGGAATAATTCCTTAGAACCATAAGATGGACTCTTTACCTCGTAACTTACCTGCTGTGACATTTCACTTTATCGTTTGCTTGCACAGCACTTTTTCAGTAACTTTAATGCTATATTATGCGTTCATTTATTATTATCCCTTGTACTCCCTTGAAGTGCTGACATTGTGAAGTGATCAGAAAACAAAGTTTTACCCTACACTTCGGTGCATGAGACAATAGAATCATAATCATGTTTATTATCACTGATATGTGTTGTGAAATTTGTTGTTTTACAGAAACTGTATACAGCAGTACATAAAAAATTACCTTAATAAAAATTGCCAAATTCCCAGTGTGGCTATCACCTCAGCAATGGCAGTTTCATTTTAAATATTTAACTTTAACTTTGTACCTGTTTTGATGCGCTGGGGGTTTCATATCTATTCCTTTAGCAGCTGAATACTAACGCTTTTGTCGTTCACTTGTACCCTCCAGCACACACCCCGAAATGGATGTCAGTGGCAACATAATGTGGCATCATCATAAATCTGATCATAGGTGTCCCACAGAGCAGACCATGAGATTTGTTGATCTTCTTTTTGCATGAATGATGGTGAAACGAGCTGAAGCGATTCAATGTAAAAAAAAATGCTGATGTGTACTCTGCACTTTCCTCGGGCAATTAGTTTAAATAAGCAAGAAATCACAGTCATAAACTCTGAAGCAGTAGCCCCAGCCCTGTCTGGATATGTCTGATTGCACAACCGTCTCAGCAGCCAGAAGGGAATAAAGCTGGTCCAGCACTAGGACCCAGCCTTTAATGAACACTGATGACTCTATGGGGGGGGGCGGGGGGGTTGTCAAACTGACCATTAAAATGAGGGCCTAAGGAAGGATCATGATGGATAATATAACAAACTGGGCAGAAACAGGAACTAGGATGGTGAAAGTAATATTCTAGCAAGGGCTAGTAAATTCATAATACAGAATAGTGAATAGTTGTGTGGTGCAGCAGATAGGGGGATAAGCACGTAGTAGAGAGATAAAAGGGGGTCCCTACAGTGAAACTCTGCAACATGCACAAAGGGCCTGGGACAGAAACTATAGGCTAAACTAAACTTATGCCTAGTTACTAGCCTAGTAACGGCTTCATAAAACTCCAGGGTGGAAGCTAGTCATTACACATATAAGGTGAAAGTGAATCTGCACACATCTCATATCGCTGTTAGGTACTGAAGCTCAACACGGCAAAAGGGTTACCTCACTCTATGTATACAAAGCACATGCAGGGTAGAAATAGTGGGGAAAAGGTAGACAGGAAATAATTGACCGTTGAATCTTATTCATTATCGTTAAAAGTGTGCTTAGGCATCCATCTGGGTAATGCTAGAATAGTTGTCTGTGCCTTTAGGCGGAGGCGGTGATTCATTACGCACGCACGGGATAGTGGGGAGTCCATTTTTGTTTTCTGCAGAAGCTGGTGGGGCTTTGGGATTAAGTTCCTCCCAGAGCTACTGGACATGGTGAGGAATGGTGAGTGTTAACTGACAATATCCGTGTGAATTGGTTTATGCTCGTTGGCGAATCAAGAATATCGGTAATTTGACATGTTTTACATGTGGATACTTTAGATTTTCATGAGTGAAGGCATCGGTGCTGGACAGCGTGGCTTGTGCAAAGTTCCTCACCGGCCAAGTGGGTCAGTCTTCCTGTAATTTAACCACCAGGCAATACCTTGTGAAAGTTGTGCCAAAGTCTACCTATTCTCTAACTTCATTGTATCATGACTGATTGTGAATGTAACAATGTAACGTGAATGTTTAGTCTCTGTTTGGAAGTTATGCACATGTGTACTAAAAAGTAGTACACGTCTTAGATGAGATGTACAGGTTTTCCCCGCCATCCGAAGGTAGAGCGTTCCTATGAAACGGTTCGTAAGCCGAAATGTGAAGCGAAGAAGCAATTACCATTTATTTACATGGGAAAATTTTGTGAGCGTTTGCAGACCCAAAAATAACCTACCAAATCATGCCAAATAACACATAAAACCTAAAGTAACATTAACATATAGTAAAAGCAGGAATGATATGATAAATACACAGCCTATATAAAGTAGAAATATTTTTCCACAATCATTACTGAACTGTTCTCCGTAGCGAAAATCTCAAGCAAGCGCCGTCGACAGAAAATCTCACGCAAGCGCTGTTGGCAAAAACACGGCGCAAGCGCTCTCCAGTAACCTTTAAGCTATGAAGCTGCCAAATCATACCTAATAACACATAAAAATACACAGCCGATATAAAGTAGAAATAATGTATGTACAGTGTAGTATCACTTACTGGAATTGGGAAGACAGCGCAGAGCACACTGATGGTGGTGTGTTAGACTGAGTCGTCGAAGATTGGGTGGTGCAGTGGCCCCCACCCTCCGGGCTGCCGACCGATACATTGTCGCGAAGCATGCAGGGGTCCAGCAGTAGCCGGGAGGCACACAGCACATCTTTAAGAAAAAAGCCAAAACAAACATGCTAATTAATTAGGTGCTGCCCTGCACGTAATTGTCGGCCCAGATCAGTGCCGATTGCCTATTGCATCGCCTCTGATCTGGGCCGACAATTACGTGTCCACGGCACCTAATTAATTAGCATGTTTATTTCGGCTTTCTTCTTAAAGATGTTCTGTGTGCCTCCTGGCTTCCGTAGCATTCTCCGCGAATCGGTATCTGTCCGTGGCCTGGGGTTTGGGGTGGTGGGACACTGGGGTGTCATCTCATCGTCTGTATCCATTAGACCTGGCAGCTCATCTTCTCCTATGACTGCCCGCCTCGATGTCAAAGGTCGAGGTTTGTCGTCTGTTGTGGCTGATGTGGAAGGCTTGCTTGGCTGCTGAGCCTCGCGCATTTTTCTATCACACAGTTCTTTAATAAGGACTCAAATCATCCTGCAAATACCCCCTAAACCGACATACCCTTTCAAAATTAAAGTCATACTTTATCATTACTCATTCGGTTTCGATTGTTATCGTTTTTTCTTCCAATTGCATCAGCTCTTCATCTATCAGTTCTTGGTCATGGGATGCCAAAACCTCTTCAACATCATGTTCGTCAGCTTCCACAAGCCAAACTCACTTTGTCCTTACTTCATTCACCACGATCAAAATGCTTAATTATGTCTAGTTTTATGCTAAGTGTAACACCCTTACGAGCTCTTTTAGGCTTTTCCGACACCTTAGAACTCATCTTGCAAACAGCTGCTCACAGGCTCATGTTAAAGCAATGCCGTTCCGAATCCGGGGCAGAGCGGCTGCTTGGGGCGCGCGCTGCCTTTTATCGCACGCTGATTTTTTCGCGTGCTGATTTTTTATCGTGTGCTGCTTTTTTTTTGTAACAGTGAAAACACCTTCTGAAAGCGAAAACAGGGAACTAATGTAGGTCTTTCGTAACAGTAAGGTTTCGTAAAGCGAACGTTCGAAAAGCGGGCAACACCTGTGTTCACTTACATTTTCGCTGCTATGTATAAGGTACAGGGTTGATGGGATTCTAATGTTGTTTGTATTGTGTTCCTTCAGAATTGACACCACCATATTAATTTTGTATTAGCTTTGTGGGGTTTGCTTTATGTATTTTTATACTGCGTACGCAATTCGTCGATACACAAGGGTGTGGATCGAAAGTTAAACTGAGATTGTAACGGCAGGAACTGGTTGTAAATTCATTCATTTTGTTTTGAGACCCTCTTCCAGCACTAAAACACCTAAAACAGATAAAGGAATTAAAACCTGAATAAGTATTTGTTGTCCTGAGTGTGTACTTTTCCCCAGGCTACAGAATAATAAGGACAATGGATCAGGGAGCATTTGTTTCAAGGTAAGTCATTCCCCTAATGTCATCGGCTTGTAATAAAGTGAAAGTTTGTTCTGAAGGTAAACCCCAGATTTAGTGTGAATCCTTTCATTTTACAAGTATGTTAATGTCAACAATGTAGTTGGCATACTCTCAAGCCATGTTTGAAATCAACATAAAACCTTGATTCCTCAATGTTTACAATCATGTACAGGTAGTCGACAGGTTACATCAGGGTTAGTTTCCTGAGAACAGTCCACGAGTCAATTTCTCTGTAAATCGCAGCATTTAGTTTCTGATAGCTTTATGTACACTTGCTATAGTTCTTCCATTCTATTGAATAATCATCATAACACTACCTTCAATTTAACAAGTGGCACAAATAGTGTATCAAGTCAATAGTAAATAAAACTGGGACATAGGAGCAAGATTAGGCCATTTGGCCCATCAAGTCTGCTCCACCATTCCATTGTGGCTAATTTATTATCCCTCTCAACCCTGAACACCATGAAACATTTAATTATTATTGTTACTAGTTAGGAATCTGCTTTGAAAAAGTATAGGAGAATTTGGGTATAGCCAGATTTTGATAAGTCAGGTCAAGGAGCCCCTGTGTTTTAAATTGAAGTGTGTTCTTCCTGTGATATGTTAGCCAGCATCCAGATGGAAGCTCTTGCCAGAGGTTGAAACTCCTTCTGCAACTTAGTGTCTTATGCTAAGCACTGACCAAACTAACAATGCAGCTCAAGGAACCGAGCTTCCCTTCTCAAGGGAGTACTTGTTCTGTGTGAATATGCTATCAAAAATTGTCTCCAGCAAGTTGCACTTAGGCTGTTTCTGTTTTCAATGTGACTCTTCCATTAACATTTAAAATAAATGGTATTGCAGAACACCCACTTAAACATTTCAGAAAATTGCAATTAAAAGCACAACTGCATGAACCACTAGTAATATTGGTTCATGATTTGGGTTTTGCCAGAGTATGGCTGCAATCTGGAACATAGTTCCTGAGAAGGTGATGGAGGCTTGTACTCTCCCAACATTTAAAAATTATCTGGATGGGCATTTGAATGGGCAAAGCTTCAAAGCCACAGCTGGCAAATGGGATTAGTCCACACCTTGTATTTCATTGAGCAGCCTTCGATTCAATGACAGGAACATCAATTTCTCTCATTTCCAGTGATATCTGGCCATCTCCTTTCTCTCTTTTCCCACTTAATACTCCACTTAATTCTTCTCTTCTCCTCACCTGCTCTCTGCTGCTATCAGATTTTTTCTCCTTCAGGGCTTTACCTTTCCATGCTATCAGCTTCCAGCTTCTCACTCCATTCGCCTCCCCACCACCCATATACCTTCCTCCTAACCTGGCTTCACTTATCACCTGCCATCTTGTACTCCTTACCCCTCCCCTTCATCTTTTTCATCTGACTTCTTCCCCCTTCTCTTCCAGTCCTGATGATGGGTCTGTCTCGAAACAAAATGTCGACCTTTATTCCTCTCCATAGATACTGCCTGACTTATTATTATAATAATTATAATTATTAATACTTGATGGTTGGCGTGGGCATGTTTGGCCAGAGAATATTTTTTCTAAATTGTATGACTGTATTTTATTAATGATAGATAATTGGAAGAGGAATGGCCATTTGATAATTTGTCAGAAGCAGTGCACTTATGTAGAAATACATAATATACAACAGAGATATGGCCAACACTTTAAAAATAAGAAACCAAATTGTATAAGCTATCAATGGATATGGGCGAACTAATCACCAAAATAGTTTTGCAGAGATAAAATATTACAGATATTTTGTACATTTTTAAAGTTTTCATACCTATGGAAAAATATTATTTCTTTCGAGATTGTACCTTAGATTTACAAGATTGATTCCTGAATTAGAGAAGTTGTTTCATGAGGAAAGATTGAGTACAGTTTGCTTATAATCTTCGGTGTTTAGAAAAACGAGTGATCACATGAACATATGTAAGGATCTGAGAGAATTTCAATGATAGTGGAGAAATAGGCGACTCAGTCCCTGGAAAAAATGGTTGGCATTCATTGGAGTCCTGATGAAAGGTCTCAGCCTGAAAGGTCAACTGTTTATTCCTCTCTATAGTTGCTGCATGATTTGCTGTGTTCCTCCAGCATTTTGTGTGCTACTCTTGACATTTAGGATTCAGAAGAAAAAGAAAGAAAGATCAATACCAAGCATTATTGGTTGTCTTCATTCTCTGCTACTTTCCTGATGTGCTAATGATGATGAAATGTGGAAAAATATTCTGATCCTTCACGTCCAAAGCTGCAGTACAATAAGAAGGCATAGAGTGTCTTGACCTTCATTATTCATGGGATTGAACTCAAGAACTATAAGGTAACGTTGAGCTTTATAAAACTCTGCCTTAGACCACACTTAGAATATTGTGGTTCAGTTCTGCTTGCCTCATTATAGGAAAGATGTGAAAGCTTCAGAGGTGGCGCACAGGAGATTTGTCAGGATGATGCTGAGATTAGAAAGCATGTCTTATGAGAATAGGTTGAGTGAGCTAGGGCTTTTCTGTTTGGAGCGATGGAGGATGACAGCTGACTTGATAGAAATGTATAGATGATGAAGAGGCATAGATCGAATGGACAGCCACAGACTTTTTTACCAGGGTGGAAATGGCTGAATCAAAGAGGCATAACTTTAAGATGTTGGGAGGAAAGCATAGGGAGGGATGTCAGAAGCACGTTAATTAAACACAGAAAGTTAGGTACACACTGCTAAGGGTGGTGGGAGAGACAGATACATTAAGGACATTTAAGCAACTTTTAGAGAGGCACATGGATGAAAGAGAAATGGAGGTCTATACGGAAGAGAAGAGTTAGATTGATCTTAGAGTAGGTTAAAAGGTCAGCACAACATTGTGGGCATAGGTGGCCGTATGTTATTTAATTATTTATTCAGTCATACAGTGTGGAATAGGCTCTTCCAGCCCTTCTATCTACGCTGCCCAAGACAGACCTGATTAACCCTATCCTAATAATGGGACAATTTACAATGACCGTTTGACCTACTACCAGAGTATCCAGGGGAAAACCACACATTCTATGGAGAGAATGCATAAACTCCTTACAGAACGAGTCCGAAATTGAACTCCAAACTCCAGAATTTCCTGAGTGTCACGTTAACCGTAATGCAGCCATGGCGCCCATTGTGCTCTGCCATTCAATGTCCCATGTCTTACTTAGATCATACCTCTAGCTATGATCATCCAACGGCAAGTCTGCATGTTAGTTGTTTAAATTTGTTTCCCTTATTAATTTATTTAAGCTGGCTCCAAATACACTTGTCCATGCAAGTTTCCATTTCTGTTTTAGGCATTTTCATACAATACTTCATCTGTAACCTCTGAGTGTTGTAAATTGTTTCAGAATGCCTCATCCAATCAACAAGTCTAATCCTGAGGAGAAATATCATGAAAGAACTGTGAAATACAGATATTGAGAATGATTGAGTAATCAGTATTTCCCCAATTTAGAAAAGTCTAACAGTATATTTAATCAACACACATCAAAGTTGCTGGTGAACGCAGCAGGCCAGGCAGCATCTCTAGGAAGAGGTGCAGTCGATGTTTCAGGCCGAGACCCTTCGTCAGGACTAACTGAAGGAAGAGTGAGTAAGGGATTTGAAAGTTGGAGGGGGAGGGGGAGATCCAAAAATGATAGGAGAAGACAGGAGGGGGAGGGATGGAGCCAAGAGCTGGACAGGTGATAGGCAAAAGGGATACGAGAGGATCATGGGACAGAAGGTCTGGGAAGAAAGACAAGGAGAGCAGGGGGACCCAGAGGATGGGCAAGGGGTATATTCAGAGGGACAGAGGGAGAAAAAGGAGAGCGAGAGAAAGAATGTGTGTATAAAAATAAGTAACAGATGGGGTACGAGGGGGAGGTGGGGCATCAGCGGAAGTTAGAGAAGTCGATGTTCATGCCATCAGGTTGGAGGCTACCCAGACGGAATATAAGGTGTTGTTCCTTCAACCTGAGTGTGGCTTCATCTTTACAGTAGAGGAGGCTGTGGATAGACATGTCAGAATGGGAATAGGATGTGGAATTAAAATGTGTGGCCACTGGGAGATCCTGCTTTCTCTGGCGGACAGAGCGTAGGTGTTCAGCAAAGCGGTCTCCCAGTCTGCGTCGGGTCTTGCCAATATATAAAAGGCCACATCGGGAGCATTGGATGCAGTATATCACCCCAGCCGACTCACAGGTGAAGTGTTGCCTCACCTGGAAGGACTGTTTGGGGCCCTGAATGGTGGTAAGGGAGGAAGTGTAAGGGCATGTGTAGCACTTGTTCCGCTTACACAGATAAGTGCCAGGAGAGGGAGATCAGTGGGGAGGAATGGGGGGGGAAAGAATGGACAGGGGAGTTGTCATTTCACCCCATTTCACGTACATCTGCTCTCACTCCATCCTCCCGCCGCCCCACTAGGAATAGGGTTCCCCTGGTCCTCACCTACCACCCCACCGGCCTCCAGGTCCAACATATTATTCTCCGTAACTTCCGCCACCTTCAACAGGGTCCCATCACTAAGCACATCTTTCCCTCCCCCCCCCCTGCATTCCGCAGGGATCGCTCCCTACACAACTCCCTTGTCCATTAGTCCCCCCCATCCCTCCACATTGATCTCCCTCCTGGCACTTATCCGTGTAAGCGGAACAAGTGCTACACATGCCCTTACACCTCCTCCCTTACCACCATTCAGGGCCCCAAACAGTCCTTCCAGGTGAGGCAACACTTCACCTGTGAGTCAGCTGGGGTGATATACTGCGTCCGGTGCTCCCAATGTGGCCTTCTATATATTGGCGAGACCCGATGCAGACTGGGAGACCGCTTTGCTGAACACCTACGCTCTGTCCGCCAGAGAAAGCAGGATCTCCCAGTGGCCACACATTTTAATTCCACATCCCATTCCCATTCTGACATGTCTATCCACGGCCTCCTCTACTGTAAAGATGAAGCCACACTCAGGTTGGAGGAACAACACCTTATATTCTGTCTGGGTAGCCTCCAACCTGATGGCGTGAACATCGACTTCTCTAACTTCCGCTGATGCCCCACCTCCCCCTCGTACCCCATCTGTTACTTATTTTTATACACAAATTCTTTCTCTCACTCTCCTTTTTCTCCCTCTGTCCCTCTGAATATACCCCTTGCCTATCCTCTGGGTCCCCCCCCCCTTGTCTTTCTTCCCGGACCTCCTGTCCCATGATCCTCTTGTATCCCTTTTGCCAATCACCTGTCCAGCTCTTGGTTTCATCCCTCCCCCTCCGGTCTTCTCCTATCATTTTGGATCTCTCCCTCCCCCTCCAACTTTCAAATCCCTTACTCACTCTTCCTTCAGTTAGTCCTGACGAAGGGTCTCGGCCTGAAACGTCGACTGCGCCTCTTCCTAGAGATGCTGCCTGGCCTGCTGCGTTCACCAGCAACTTTTATGTGTGTTGCTTGAATTTGCAGCATCTGCAGAATTCCTGTTGTTTGCAGTATATTTAATGAAGGTCTTTGAAATTATGAATGGTTTCAACGGAGTAGATAAGAAGAAAATGTTTTATATTTGCAGGAGAATCAAAATCTCAGTCATAAATGCAAGGAAATTATGAATGAACTGATTCAGGAAATGAAGAGATATATTTTCACCAAAGGGATGACTAGAATTAGAAATTTGCTAGCATAGGAAATGGTTGGAGTAAATAGCTATTCTAAAAAAGAAACTAAACAGATGCATGTGAGACCAGTGCAAAGGCTGACAGGCTGAAATATGGTAAATAAATCATGAGTCCCACATGGAGCATAAACACCAGGTCAGATGACTTGGGCCAAATGACTTGTTGTTGAGAGTTACTACTCACTTTTATGGAAACTATTTATTCTCTTGTAATCATATCAAAAGGTAAACTGAGACAAATAAACAATTTTTTTACACACTATAAATCAGCAGTCCTGGTCAACTAAGTCCTTAAGGTGTACCAATATGAAGCATTGCTAACCTTCTAATTAAGTTCCAACTGGAGAAATTTTGTATAAGTTAAAGGGAGAGGTACAACTTAAAAATGTACTTTCCCACTTCTATTTGGAATTCTAACACAGATCCAAAAGTACTATTGCCCCAATAAATTGAAGTGCTGGAGCAAAAAAAAGATGCAGGAGATCTCAGCAGGACAGGCAGCATCTATTGAGTAGCTGAAGTTTCGAATTGAGACCCTTCAGCTGCACAATGGGTTCAGATGAAGGGTGTTGACCAGAAACTTGCACTGTCTCTTTCCCTCCACCAGTGCTGCCTGACCCACTGCTTTCCCCTTGCAGCTTGTATTTTTGCTCTAGGTTCCAGCATCTACAGCCTCGTTTTCTCATTTCTCCACCTTGAAGTACAGTGCTGCTTTTGTTGTGTTAGGTGTGGACATTTTTCTTAAAGTGACTACAACTCCTGAAACATTTCAATTGCTTTTGAAACCCTACAATGTACACGATCAGAATCAGGTTTAATATCACCGGCATATGTCGTGAAATTTATTAACTTTGCGGCAGCAGAATAATGCAAAAAAAACAACAAAAATACTGAATTACAGTTAGCATATATCTGTGTATTAAATAGTTAAACTAAGATAAGTAGTACAAAAAACAGCAATTTAAAATAAGTAGTAAGATAGTGTTCATGGGTTCAATGTCCATCTAGAAATTGGATGGCAGAGGGGAAGAAGATGTTGCTGAATCCTGAATATTCTCAATGAACATGATATTCTCATTCTACCTTTCTAAGATTTTGATTTTGATGATTCGATGTTCTCTCTATGTTTTCATGCACCGTGCTACTCAAAATAAAAGCTACCTTTTGCTTTTTTTTCCATAACATCTTCCATAATACTCTGCTCTTTGGGGAAACCTGACCTTAGTAAAATTGCAGTGTACTACTGTTATTTTCCACTGGAAAATTAATAAAGCAATTGGACTTGATAGACAGGCTGTCTGCAATTTGCCTGCTCAGGAATAACAGCCTTTCAGTTCTCCCCTGAAAGGTCATAATGAGTGCAGCTCAATCTGTAATTGCTCGAGAGGATGTAAAGAATGGGTACAACATAGTCCTCCAAAATTCTCCGGGCTCCTCCCTCCTTGCTATTCTTCAGAACTTCTTCCAATTGCCTCCTCAGTCAGATGATGATGGTTAGAAATGAGCCAAGCCATTCTGTATTGCATATGATGATGATTCAGACTGATGACCTTTCAAGAGAACTAGGAAGACTTAGAATCTTTATTAATTGTTTGAGTCCCTTCAATTTCTATCCAAGACATCAGGCTTTTTGCTTTTATTTTGGATTTCCAACATCTGTCAGATTTTTTTTAAAATTTGCACGAATACTATTATAATAAAAAAGATGCCTGAGATTATTGTCTGGAAATGACAAAGAAAAGAATTGTGCAGATCAGCTAAAAGAGATCAATATGGTAAGAAAACAAATAAATAAAAAAAACTTGGAGAACATCAAAATAACTGGAAAAAATGTTCCAAACTACTCATTCTTTTTGTTTATATCTCCTTATGACATAAATGAAGACTATTTAGTCAACTTCCTCACAGCTATCCCACCAATCATGATTCTCCCACTTACTTCCCTGCTACTTAATCTCTCAGACATGTCTCTTAGCTCCTCACATTTCTTATACCTGTCATTCTCACTAGGGGCTATTAAATACTATAATATTTTTGGTATATGAAAGACATAAAACTATACATCAGGAAATCAGGCCATTCAGCCTACCACAGTCACACTGACCAGTGCTTACATAGCCATATAATTCAAATCTTTAAGCACTGGGCCCACAGCCTTCTATGCCTGATAATTCAAGTACTCATTAGGACAGTTAAACACTGTCAGCCACTCTACTTCCACATTCTCAAGTAGTGCATTCCAGGTACCAATCTCTGGGTGAAAAAAGTCCCCTGCAGATATGTATTAATTCTCTCACCGCTAACATTAAATCTAGAGTGTATCCTTCCTTAAAATGTTATTTTAGTTCATAATTATTTGTTAATATTTTATTGCTCTTTTAATTTTAATTTATTGTATTAATTGCTTAAATCTATAGGAGAAATGTTGAAATGTCTCTGATTATGAGAAACATTGCAAAATAAATCGGACATAAGGTATCTAAGATATTCTGCAAGAGACTACAGAGTTGTCAGCTCATCACAGGAACCAATCTCTCCTCTATGGACTTCTTCTATCCTTCTTGCCGTCTAGGTAGGGCACTCACCCCCAATATTCTCTGTTCTGCCCTCTCCCTTCAGGCAGAAGATACAAAAGCCTGCAAGCATATACCACCAGGCTCAATGACAGCTTTTATCTCATTGCTATCAGACTCTTGAACAGACCTCCTGTAAAGATGGACTCTCGGCTTCATCGTCTACCTCGTTATGATCCTGAGCTTAATCATTTACCTGCACCTTATGCTTTTCTGGTCTTTTACCCTCCGTTCTGTATTGATGTTATTTTACCTTACTCTAGCTCAATGCACTGTGTAATGATTTGATCTGTTAAACAGTAAGCAAGACAAATGTTTCACTCTATCTTGGTAGATGTGACATTATTAAACCAATATTAGTACCAATAAAAGAAAGAACCAGGTATGAAATTAAACAGCAAAACTGAAAAATTCAGACAGTAATTCAAATCAATTTTTTGTACAGAAGGTTACAGCTTTCTTGGGAGAGTTTGTAGGTATTGTTGAAGCTTGCATTGTGTATTGGATCAGTGTTCAGGGCAAGTGGTAAGAAGATCACACCACTGTAGCAGTACTTTCAAAAGGTACATATGTTGAAGTTTGTTAGCGTGTTCAGTAACAAGCTGAACCTCCTTAACCTAAGAAAGTAAAGATGGAGACACACCTTTTTTGTGATTGTATCTGTGTTCAGCACCTAGCGCAGGTCATCTGATATGTTAATTCTCAGGAATTGAAAGCTGATGACTCTTCCACTGCTGATCACCCAATGTAGACGGGTACACTCTCCTTCCCCTTCCTGCTGACCCTCTCGACCACTGACTCTCTTGAAGACTGGCTCATGGACTTCTGGTTTCCTCCTCCTGAAGTCAATAATCAGGCACCTTGGTTGTGCATGCATTGAGTAGGATGTTGATGGTGTGGCACTACTCAGCCAGATTTTTAATCTCCCTCCTGTATGCTGATTCCTCGCCACCTTTGATCTGGCATTCTACCATGGCTGATTATTTTTTATCCCTCTCAACCCTATTCCCCTGCCAAGTCCCCATAACCTTTGACACCCTGACTAACCAAGAGCTATTAATCTCCACTTTAAATATACTCACTGACTTGGCCGCCACAGCCATCCGGGCCAATAAATTCCACAGATGCATCACCCGCCAGATAAAGAAAATCCCTCCATCTCTGGTCTAAAAGAATATCCCTCCATTCTGAGGCTGTGCTGTCTGGTCCGAGACTCAAACACTATAGGAAACATCCATTCCCTATAGACTTAACAACATTCAATAGGTTTCAATGAAATTCTCTTCTCAGTCTACTAAACTCCAGTGAATACAAGCCCAGAGGCATCAATCTCTTCTTAAATGTTGATTCTTTCATTCCCAGAATCATTCTCATGAACCTCCAATAACAACACATTTTTTCCTTGATAAGAAGCACAATACTGCTCACAATACTCCAAGTATGCTCTGAGCTATAAAGTCTCACCATTAGATCCTTGCTCTTATATTCTAGTCATCTCGAAATGATTGCTAACATTGCATTGGACTCAACCTGGAAGTTAACCCTTTAGGGACTCCTGCACAAGGACTCCCAACTCCCTTTGCACTGGTAATTTTTGAATTTTCTCCCAATTTAGAAGATAGACTACACCTTTATTCCTTCTAGCAAAGTGCATGACCATACACTATGGAAGTGGAAAGATGGGTTAGTAAGTCAGCAGCTGACACAAAGGTCGGTAGTGCTGTTCATGGTGTTGAAGGCGGTTGTAGGCTAGAACAAAATATTGCAGGATGTAGAACTGGGATCAGAAGTGGCAGATGGAGTTCAATCTGGAAAACTGTCAAGTGATCCACTTCGGAAGTTTGAACTTGAAGGCAGAGTATAAGGTTAATGTGAGGATTCTTAACAGTTTGGAGGAACGGGGGCTCTTAGGATCCAAGTCCATAGATCCCTCAAAGTTACTGCACAATTTGATAAGGTGGATAAGAAGGCATATTGGGTGTTGAATCAAATTAATCAGGGGATTGAGTTCAAAAGCTTCAAGCAGCTCTATAAAAATCTGATGAGTCCACACTTGGAGGGTTGTGTTCAGCTCTGACCACCTCATTATATAAAGGACATGGTAGCTTTTGAGATTTACAGTGGTGCTGCCTGGATTAAAGAACATATCGTTTAAGGTAAGGTTGAGTAAGGCTTTTCTCTTTGGAGTGAAGGAGAATAATGGATTACTTGATAGATGTGTATAAGATTATAAGAGGGGGACAGTCAGCACCTTTTTCCCAGAGTGGTAATGGCTAATAGCAGAGGATTCCTTTTAAGGTGAGTGGAGGAAAGTTTCAGGGAGATGTCAGAGGTTGTTTTATTTTTGCACAGAGAGTGGTGACTGCCCGAAAAGCACTGGATGAAAGACAAATAAGGCTAATATGAGAGGGAAGTGTTATATTGATCTTATTTACTTCCTTTATTGAAAAATACAGCAAGGTAACAGACCCGTCCCAGCCCAATGAGCCAGTGCATGCAATTGCACCCATGTGACCAATTAGCCTTTGAATATGTCTTTGAAATGCGGGAGGAAATCCACACTGTCATGGGGAGAAGGTAGAAACTGCTTACAGATAGTGGTGGGAATTGAACCCTGATTGGTGGCATTGTAATAGTGTTACACTAACCACCATACTACCAGGCCACTCATTTTGGAGTAAGTTAAAAGTTTGGCACAACATTGTGGGGCAAAAGATCTGTACTATGCTGTACTGTTCTTTGTTCTATGCTCAGTATTGGTTTGTAATCATTTCTTCTCTCTCACTTTTTTGTATTAAATAGTGGGATTACATTTACACCTTCCATTTTGTGGAAGCTGCTGCAGAAAGAGGTTGGCAGCTGACAGCACTACCTATTCTCTGCTTCCAGTCCCACTTCCTCTACTACCCTTGAATATAGCTTAATAGACCCTGCTGATTTGTCAGTCTTCATTCCCATGAATTTGCTAAACACTGATTTCCTTTAGTTTATTCCTCTTTCTTTAGACCCCCGATTCTCCAACATAATTGGAAATTAATTTGTGTTCTCCTTTGTGGAGACAGAACCAAAGCATGTGTTTAATGATTCTGTAATTTCCTTATTCCCAAATGCAGTTTTCCTTTTTCTGTATCAATGCACACAAAACACTGAAGGAACTCATCTGGCCAGGCAACATTTCTAGAGAGGAATAAACAGTCAAAGCTTCGGGCCAAGATCCTTTATCAACCCTTGAAATAATCTGCAATAGAAAAGAGGATGAATGATCCTACATCCCCTTTTCTATTGCAAGGGGGTGATCAGTTGCAGGGAGATTTATCTTTGCCTTGACTATCCTTTTCCTCTGCACAGATTTGTAGAAGCCTACATAGACAATGATGTTGTTTCTACAGGAGTTTTTAAGATTAACTTTATTTGTCACATTTACATCGAAGCATACACTGAAATGCATCATTTGTGTCAACAACTGACACAGTCTAAGGATGTTCTGGGGGCAGCCCGCAAGTGTAGTCATGCTTCCAGCACCAACATAGCATGCCGATAGCTTACTGGTCCTAACTCATGTGTCTTTGGAATATGGGAGGAAACTGGAGCACTCGGAGGAAATCCATGTGCTCATCGGGAGAATGTACAAACACTTTACAGACGGCGGTGGGAATCAAACCCCAACCTTCTGATCACTGATGCTGTAAAGCATTGGGCTAACCACAATGCTATCGTGCTACCCTTGCTGTATTTCTGTATCTTCCCTCTCTTAATCAATCTTCTCGTCCTCCCCCTAATGAATTCTAAACTGCTTTCACTCCTCAGGTCTGTTACTCTTTTCTGGCAATTTAATGTTTCCACTTTGGCCCTAATAATATCACATGTTTCTTTTTCAAAGGCTTTCTGGGAAGATGGTAGAACATAGAACATAGAACGTAGAATAGTACAGCACAGTACAGGCCCTTCAGCCCACAATGTTGTGCCGACCCTTAAACCCTGCCTCCCATATAATCCCCACCTTAAATTCCTCCATATACCTGTCTAGTAGTCTCTTAAATTTCATTAGTGTATCTGCCATCACCACTGACTCAGGCAGTGCATTCCACGCACCAACCACTCTGAGTAAAAAAACCTTCCTCTGATATCCCCCTTGATGGTGGGGCATTTGGTCATTGCAGCCTCTCTGGATACAACAAAAGGTGAAAATGTTTGTCTTAAACATTTTTCTTGTGATCACAGGACCCTTTTGGACATTGGTAATACAAAATACTGCAAGTGTGTTTCATTGATGAGACTGCTGACGGGAGAGCTGTGTGACTACATAGTTGTGTGGACCAGGCCCTCGTGACACGGCATTGGCTTTTACAGACACCCAACGGCGGAGGTGTTTGAGGCACTGTAGAACAGAACAAGGGTGCTGCAGGTGTGCTGGAATCCATACTGGATTGGGGCATCCTCAACCTAATGCTGCAAATTCCTGTCGCCGTGCATCCGACACCCCGAGCTCCAGCCACCTCTATATTTTTCTGCTGGAGGGTCTCAGCCCAAAACATCGACTGTACTCCTTTCCATAGATGCTGCCTGGCCTGCTGAGTTCTTCCAGCATTTTGCGTGTTTTGCTCGGATTTCCAGCATCTGCAGATTTTCTCTTGTCTGTATGTTAGGACCAAGAAAAGATTGCCTTTGTCATTTCTCTCATAAATGGTTGAGCTCTTAGCTGGATCACCGCTCACTGGGACAATAAAAACTTCATTTGCAATAAAGATGAGGATTTCACTGCTGAGATGCATGGGGTTTTTGACTATCTGGGAACTGGAAGGAGGGCAGTAGACTGGATAATTTTCCTGCATCAAGGCTCACACTCGGTGCTGGATTACACGGACAGATTGTGAGTGGTTCAGTACCTTCATGATGGAGTATGGCTGGAATGTGGAAGTGCTGCTTGCCCGTTACCATCACGACCTCTCGGAGCACTTGAAAGATAAGCAATCTACCTGGGTGATGTCCACCAACCTTGAAAGCCTAATCAGTCTGGCTCTCCAAATTGTCATGCATCCTATGGAGCAACCCTCCAGACCATCTGCCGGAGTCCCCATTCCATTCCCAGAACCATTTCAGACTGCAGGATCATCTAGAACCAAAGCAGTTAAGGAGATCTCCCTTAAACCCCCAAGAGTGTGAGGGTTGTGTACACCTTGGGTACTTACTGTGGAGCCACCAATCACCCATGAACCTCCCAGAGCATTATGAGTCCATTCAATTCCTCCACATCAACTCACACAACACTCCCCTTATCTTGGCTCTCCACTGACAGCCATAACTTCACCTGGTCATCCAATTCACTTTGAGTTGGGGATCCTCCTGCCAGACCACCTGTCCGTAACCTCAGTTGACCTCAACCTGTAAAATTGTGGAGACAGAGGAAAACCTTGACCTAACCAAACTCCCACAAGAATACCATGGCTCAGCCATTGGTTTCATTAAAAGAGAGGCTGGTACCTTGACACCTCACAGAGCACATGAATGCATGCTTGATCTCCTCCTGGCTCCTCCCCTCTCAGAGGACTTCTGTTTTCCCTCCCTTCCCTCCGGAAACCTAATCCATGAATGATTACCTAGTTGAAGTGATATGGCATGTTTTTTTTCGACTGTGCCAGTCCCCAGCTAGTGCAAGGCTCTTTTTTGTCGAGAAGAAAAATGGGGGTCTTCACTTCTGCATTAACTGCCATGGACTCAACAAAGTGGCCATTCAGAAATGTTACCTTCTCCCTTTGATGGATAGTGCATTCGAAATCCTCCACCAAGCTGCATCTACAGAGCATGTACAATCTGATCTGCATCCACCAGAGGGATGACTGGAATTCACTCATACCACCCACTGGCCTCCACAAATCCATGGTGATGCCTTTTGGTCTTTCCACCAGTCCAGCCAATGCCCAAACCTTCGTCAAGTAGATCCTTCATGGCATGCTACATAAGTGTGTGTTTGTCAACCTTGCTAACATCCTCATCTTCTCCAAGGACCCCCAAGACCACATCTGTCTCATCTGATCAGTCCTTCAATATTTCCTTGAAAATCAACTGTACTGCATTAGGAAAATTCCAGTTCCACAGCCCAATCATTTCCTTCCTGGGTTACGTACTTTTACCCCAAAGCATAAAACTGGATCCAGAGAAAGAATGGCCCTGACCGCAATCCTTCAAACAGCTGCAACATATCTTGGGCTTCTCCAACTTCTACCACCAGTTCTTTAGAAACTATAGCCCAATTGCCACTCCTCTCACCACCCTCATCAAGTCACCTGCCTCAAGGATAACCTGGCTTGTTACCACGGACACCAGTCCCATTCCCTGCTATCCTAACCCCTCTGGATCTTTTGTGTAGAGGTAGATGCAACTGATGTGGGTGCTGGAGCCATCCTCTCCCAGCGAGGACCAGGTGGGAAGACACAGCTTTGTGCCTTCTTCTCATGCAAGTTCAACTCCACATTTTGGTGTTATGGTGTAGGAGACAGGGAGCTACTCACCATCAAATGGTTGTTGGAGGAGTGGAGTCATTAGCTGATGGGAAACACTAAGACCTTCCTGATATGGACTGACCACCAGAACAATGTATACATTCAACATACATTTTCTGTGTCATCAGTTCTGGGGGCCCACCATGACTGCTGATGTATGTCAGTTTACTGCTGCTTGCCTTCAATGTATGCGGTACATTCCTGCAAGCGGTGACCTTCGGGCTCCTGCAACCTTGCCAGTCCTGTGATACTCATGGTTCCACGTCACCGTGAGTTTCATCGCAGGTTTGCCATCTTCCAAGGGGTCCATGGTGATCATGACAGTGGTGGACCGATTCTCCAAGGTGGTCCACTTCAACACTCTCCTCAGACTACTGTCAGTGGCTAAAACGGTGGACCTGATTCTCCAACATATAATCCGCTTCCATGGCTTCATAGATCCATCACTCATCGAGGAGGTCCACTGGACCCATCTAGATTTCACTGGCCATAGAAGGGAGAAATCTTGTCAAGCCTGCACAGACAAGTACTTATGACCATAAGGCCATAAGACATAAGAGCAGAATTAGGTCATTCAGCCCATCGAGTCTGCTCCACCATTCCACCATGGCTGATCCTGGATTCCACTCAACCCCATACACCTACCTTCTCACCATATCCTTTGATGCCCTGACCAATCAGGAAACAATCAACTTCCACCTTAAGTATACACACGGACTTGGCCTTCACTGCAGTCTGTGGCAGAGCATCCCACAGATTTATTACTCTCTGGCTAAAAAGACTTCCCTGTCTTCAGCCAGCTAACCACCTGCCACTTGTTTCC
The DNA here is from genome assembly GCF_030028105.1 of Mobula birostris. Taxonomy (NCBI): domain Eukaryota; kingdom Metazoa; phylum Chordata; class Chondrichthyes; order Myliobatiformes; family Myliobatidae; genus Mobula; species Mobula birostris. Next base: position 202,456,998 of record NC_092372.1, on the reverse strand, counting down.
AGCTCATCACCTGCAGCCTATTTAAACCCAGCTCTCATCCACGATCCTTGTTTGCTGATCTGAACCAGCCAATCTCAACCAGATGCTCCTTGCCTTCAGTTACAATGTTGCCTTGTCATGTTTAAGTATCTGTTCTCTCCTGTTGTGGTTCCTCATGGCTTGTTACTTAGCAGTTTATTATTAAAGCTATTGCTCACCATTAAATCATCTCCACTGCTCTGCATATAGGTCAAGCCTCTTCTGCATTTCCTGACAGGAAGGTGAAATATTTAAGGGGAACCTGATGAAGAGTTTCTTCCCTCAGAGTGGTGCAGGTGATGGATGCAGTTTTGATTGCAACATTTAAGAGAATTTGCGTACATACATGAATGGGAGGGGTATGGGGGTCTATGTCTAGACTGAGGCCAATAGGACTAGGCAGAGCAACTTCTCAGTATGGCCTAGATAGACTGAAGGGCCTGTTTCTGTGATGTAGTGCTCTATGTCTCTATGACTCTGTTTCCTCTGTTAATCATAGATGAGCCCTCTTTGCAATTTTGTTTTTGTGTCAGACATTAATGAATAATTGCTGCAATTCATGCATGCATTATTTAAATATTATCTATTGCGTATCTGTCATCAACCCATTTAGTAAAGTTTCCCAATCCATCATGGCCATTGCATGCCTTCAATGTTCATAGTTTCTTTTGTCTAGATTCAGGATCCTAGGTTTCTGATTCTGTCATTTCGCTCTCCATCTTAATGACAAATTCTATCCACGGTTTGTCTTCCTAATGGGATAATGTATACTTATTGTTCTTTCCACATTGAAAATTCTCTGAGCTGAAAAAACTTATTCTCTCAAGATATTAACCTCAAAAAACACACTCCAGGTATTCCTCCTCCACGGTACTATAGGTAGTTTTATCTGACCAGTCATCATATAGTTAAGATTTGCCATTGATTACAGTTAAATACTTGTTGCATGCACCCCTAAATTCCTCTTAGATTCCAGTCTAGTACTTTATCACCAGTGCTGTTCAGGGCATGTGGGCATCCATCACTGACATTTTCTGATCTTTGTTGTTTATTAGCTCCACTGACAAATTTTCCAAATTGTGATTTCCTCTCGCCATTGTATAGAATTCCCCTTTTACCAACAACTTCACCCACCCTCTTTCCTAAACGGTGACCCCTCTGGATGATTAGTTCTCATCAAAAGCAATAATATTAATCCACCTACAGTACATTGTTGTGAATGCTCCATGCATCTTTCCAAGTTATCAACCCTCTTGGTTTATTGTTACTGTATTCTTGCCCTATTTGCCCCTTAATCTTTTGCTCTATCTTTTTTTTGTCTTTTATTTTTCTCCTTGTTTCCATTCCTGCCTCTGAAGTCTGTGCCTTACAGGAAGCAACCTCATTAAGGAGGTTATCCACACACAATTCAGCATAGTAGATGATCTATATTGTGTGCTCCAGCTCCACAACGTGGTTAACTCATTGCTGCAGCTAAATATACATACATCCTGAATACTCAATCCTTATGGGGAATATTGCAGGAGGAATATTTGATGGGTCTTACCTCTCATGCCATGAATTAATCTTAAATGACCTTAATTGCACTAGACCTTATTTCATTTCCCACAATCTCACAAAGATTATTTTAACTTAAATTACTAAACTGCAAAAATTATGTAACTGCTCGCTTGATCTTGCTAACCAATCAGGAAGATTGTAGTGGTTCAATGCTTAGAACGTCTTCCTCGATGATGTTGTTGGTGGGCAATAAAATTCAAGTTTATTGTCATGGGCAACTATGCCCTGAGTATTAAGGCCATGATAATTAGCTTTTTTGCAGCAGCAGCACAATACATCACTGATGACACACAAAAACTATCTCAATTTAAATTAACATAAGTTATGCACAACATATCATAACTTGTACAACATAGGAAACAAAAAAATATAACAATGTCATTGCAAGTTGATGAAAATATAGCCCAAAATAGAATTAGTGTTTTTCAGATTGGTTCAAGCACCTGATGGTAGTGGGGAAGAAGCAGTTGCTGAAATTGAGGTGCGGTTTTTCACTCTAGTCTACCTCCTGCCTGATGGCAGCAATGAAAAGAGAGCATAATCCAGATGTTGGAAATCCTTGATGATAAATGTTACTTTCTTGAGACATCATCTCTTGTGGATGACCTTGATAGTAGGAAGAGGTGTACTTGTGATGGCCTTTACACTGGTTGCTGCATCCCAAAAAATTAATAATTTGAAAAAGCAATTTCGAGTTAATGTGATCTACTTTTGTGTTTGCTGTCAAAGACCAGTTAAATCTTTCTTTGCTGACATATCATTAAAAATGTCATTCAGTGACGGATAACAATCCGTGCTGCTTCTGAGGTGATCTGAGAGTTAAAGGTTGTTCCTATCATTTCTTTTATAGGTACTGACAGCTGATTCACACTGACTAGTCCATCTTCAGTGCTCTAATTCCAAGCAAATTCATCTCCAGATTCCTAGAACTGGAATTCAGCACCTCTCTTTGCAACTCGATACTTGGCTTCCTGACCAACAGGACACAATCAGTAAGGAAAGGTAGCAGCACACCGCCATGATTATTCTCAACACTGGCACCCCACAAAGTTGTGTCTTCAGTCCTCTACACTGCTCCCTATATACTCACAACCAGATTCTGCTCTAGCTCCATCTACCATTTTCCAGATTATATGGCCATAGTTGGCTATATCTCAAATAATGATAAATCAGAGTACATGAAGGAGACAGAGAGGCTGGAAACATGGTGTCATGACAACAACTTTTCCCTCAATATCAATGTCAAGGAAATAAACTAGCTGGTTATTGCTCCTGTTTACATCAACGGTGCTGAAGTCAGGTTCTTAGAAGTGAACATCACCAACAGTCTGCCCTGGTCCAATCACTTTGATGTCACAGCCAGGAAAATTCATCGGCACTTCCTTTTCCTTGGGAGGCTAAGGAAATTTAACATGTCCCATTTAACCCTGAACAATTTTTGTGGGTGCAGCATAGAAAACATCCTATCCAGATACATCATGGCTTTATATGACAACTGATCTGTATGTTACCACAAGAAGCTGGAAAGAGTTGTGGACACAGCTCAGCTTTTTACAGAAACCAGCCTGCCTTCCATCGACTCTGTCTAAACCTCTTGATGTCTTGGTAAAGCAACCAGGATAATCAAAGATCCCATCCACTCCAGACATTGTCTCTTCTCTGTCCTCCTGTTGGGCAGGAGATACAAAAGGATGAAAGCACATGCCATCAGGCTGAAGAACAGTTTCTATTCATAAGTCGAGGGATAGAGTTTAAGAGTCGCAACGTAATGATGCAGCTCTATAAAACTCTGGTTAGACCACACTTGGAGTACTGTGTCCAGTTCTGGTCGTCTCACTATAGGAAGGATGTGGAAGCACTGGAAAGGGTACAGAGGAGATTTACCAGGATGCTGCCTGGTGTGGAGAGTATGGATTATGATCAGAGATTAAGGGAGCTGGGGCTTTACTCTTTGGAGAGTGGGAGGATGAGAGGAGACATGATAGAGGTGTACAAGATAAGAGGAATAGATAGAGTGGATAGCCAGCGCCTCTTCCCCAGGGAACCACTGCTCAATACAAGAGGACATGGCTTTAAGGTAAGGGGTGGGAAGTTCAAGGGAGATATTAGAGGAAGGTTTGTTACTCAGAGTGGTTAGTGCGTGGAATGAACTGCCTGAGTCAGTCGTGGAGGCAGATACACTAGCGAAGTTTAAGGGACTACTAGACAGGTATATGGAGGAATTTAAGGTGGGAGCTTATATAGGAGGCAGGGTTTGAGGGTCGGCACAACATTGTGGGCCAAAGGGCCTGTACTGTGCTGTACTATTCTATGTTCTATATTCCACTGTTATACTACTATTGAATGGTTCCCTAATGCAATTAGACCATTTCCACCCTGACGGTTATTGTGACCTTACTCTCTACCTGCACTGCAGTTTGTGTTCTGTAACACTTTTTTCTGCATTTTGTCATTATTTCCCTTTCTACTATCTCAATGCACTGCTGTAATGAATTGATTTGAATGGATAGTATGCAAGATAAGTTTTTCACTTTACCACAGTATATGTGACAATAATAAACTACAAACAAGAGAAAACCTGCAGAAGCTAGAAATCAAAGTAGTACACACAAAATGCTGGAGGAACTCAGCAGGCCAGGCAGCATCTATGGAAAAGAGTAAACAGTTGATGTTTTTATCCAAGACCCTTCATTAGTACTGGAAAGGAAGGAGAGAAGTCAGAGTAAGAAGGTGGGAGGAGGGGAGGAAGAAATACAAGATAGTAAGTGATAGGTGAAACCGGGAGAAGGGGAGTGAGTGAAGTAAAGAGCCAGGAAATGGATTGGTTAAAGAGATAAAGGGCTGGAGAAGAGGGAACCTGAGAGGAGAGGACAAAAGACCATGGAAGGGGGAAGACCACCAGAGGAAGGTGATAGGCACATAAGGAGATAAGGCGAGAGTGGGAGACAGGAATGGGGAATGGTGAAGGAAGAAGGAGCAGTTACCGGAAGTTTGAGAAATCTAATTTTATTAACTCCATTTAGCACACTACAATAATAAACTACATTTACTAATTTTGGTGAGCCTGTACTTTTGCCTTTTTAATTGAGCTGTTACTATACAGAATTGATTTCTGAACCACTTTAAGAATCACATTCTAATGTTAGAGGCAAATGCCATGCAATTTCTCCTGCGTCAATGTAATTTCCCTTCTGAGAATTTAGCAAACTTTCCATGCACTGTTTCCCCTGCTGCCAAATGACACACAAACTACAATGGTCCCAGCTGAGTGGGGGACATTTGAAAATGTTTTAGATTTGAAATTGCTAGGAGGCTGATTATTCCTTTGTTTGAGCATCAATGCATTTATTTCTCAAACATTGTGCTCAGTAAGCGTAGAAAAGTAATAAGAAAGGTATTGATATCGAACAAACCACCCAAATGTGAGTGGTAATTTTCCGGTACTGTGTTCTTGATTGAAGCAGACATTTTGGTTGAACTAGTCTCAAATAAAAGATATGGGAACAGGATGGACTTTTGGGATTATGACTGCTATTTATGTGAGCAATAAACCACATAGTGTGATTAATCTGAACAAAATACTTCCATGTTTTGATTCTTATCTCGCAGGCAATCCCAGGTAAAAGCAAAATGGATCAGGGACATAAAATAAAATAATAAAAGTGTGGTGGCATGGTACCGTAGCGGTTAGTGTAATGCTATTACAGAGTCAATGACCTGAGTTCAATTCTGCCGCTATCTTTAAAGATTCGGTAAATTCTCCCTGGAATTACGTGGGTTTCCTTTGGGCTCTCTGACTTCCTCCCACATCACAAAAATGTATGGGTGATTAAGTGGTCACATGGGTGTAATTAGGCAGTGTGGGCTCAATGGGTCATGCTGTGTCTCGAAGTAAGTAAAACTTAAAAATAAATTAGCTATCAATTTCACATCACATGCTCCATCTCTATTGTTTATTTATTCCAATTAAATTAAAGGATGAGAGCTGATCTCATTGTAACAAAGGGATTGACTGGGTGAATGCAGAGAAGCTAAACTCTCCAAGACAAGAAGCTTCAGATATGAGATGGACTATTTGGGGCTGAGATGATAAGAAACTACTTTACTCAGAGTACTGTGAATGTTTGGAATTGTCTGTCACAGCGGTTGTTTAGTTGTTGAAGCGTACTTATGATGGAATACCAAATATAATCAAGATAGAATACAACTTTAAAAATCAGAGAACCAACAAGTTTCATGTTATATGCCAGTGATATTAAATCTATTTCTGATTTGGCTCATGACTCTGAGCAGGAATGTGAAGTAAAGTCACCTTATTAGGTACCTGTACACCTGCTTATTAGTGCAAATCAGCCAATCATGTGGCAGTAACTCAGTGCATAAAAGCATGCAGACATGGTCAAGGCTCTCAGTTGTTGTTCAGAGCAACAACAGAATAGGGAAGAAATATGATCTAAGTGACATTGACCATGGAATGATTGTTGGTGCTAGACAGGGTGGTTTGAAAATCTCAGAAACTGCTGATCCCTTGGAATTTTCATGGACAACAGTCTCCAGAATTTATAGAGAATGGTGTGAAAAACAAAATAAACATTGAGTGAGGGGCAGTTCTGTGGGCGTAAATGTCTTGTTAATGAGTGATGTCAAAAAAGAATAGCCAGACTGGTTCAAGCTGACAGTAACTCACGTAACCACGCATTAGAACAGTGGTGTGCAGAAGAGAATCTCTAAGTGCACAAAACATCAGAACTTGAAGTAAATGAGCTAGAACAGCAGAAGGCCATGGAAATAGACTCTGTGGCCACATCATCAGGTGACAGGAGGTAGCTAATAAAGTGGCTACAGAGTGTGCAATGGATATTCACTGCAACACACACAAAGTGCTTAAGGAACTCAGCAGGCCAGGCAACAAAGATGAACACAAAGCAAAGCAGAAAATATACTTTGACAGATGTTCTCATCCATTATCTGAACTGCACCAAGGAGATGATATAAGGAGATAAGACAGAATGAACACATGGACATAGAAAGCTACAGTACTTGAAGATGTACAACCCAGATCATACATGGTCCAAACAGAAGAAATCACAAAGACCTTAAGAAACAGCCAACTTCAGGGTTTCAATTAACTGATACAGACTAGACAAAACATGGAAATAACAATGAAACACAAGAACTGTGTGAACCATTTGGGAGGTCTACTCAAGTTCGTAAACCCCCAGAGAGAATGATAGAGACATGTTAAATTATGCATTTGCTCTGGTCAATGTTGCTAATTGTTTTTCTTTTCTGTTAGCTGCCTCAATGGGGCAAACTGTTCCGAAAGATTGGGTATGAGTTTTCCCATGTAGTTGACCATTCCCATAAACCTTTGAACATCCTTTTTACACTGAGATCTTGGCATGTTCTTAATAGCAGAAACCTTCAATGGATCAAGACTCACACCCTCCTTGCTGATGATATCACCCACAAAGGCAAGTTCAGTCACTCCTAGCTGACATTTGTCTCTATTCAACTTCAGGTTTGCCTTGTGTGTTGAGTCAAAAACTTGTCTGAGTCTGGCGTCATGCTCTTGTTTAGATGATCCCCAAACAATAATATCATCCATGGATGTATCCATACCCTCAATATACTCATATAGAGTGTGAATGGTTTTATGGTACGCTTTAGGAGCTGATGCAATTCCAAACTGAAGTGGAAGAAAACAGTATCTAGCAAAAGGAGTGTTAAGGGTACACAACTTTGAACTTGGTTCATCTAGTTTAAGTTGCCAGAATCCAGAGGATGCATCTAATTTACTGAAGGCAACCAAGCCCTTTGAACAAGTCCTCATACTCTTTCATCAAGTCCCTGTATTCTGACTGTGTCACTATCCAGGACGAATACTCTTTTCACCAAATTCAGTCTCTTACAGGCAGATAAATCCAGTATTTACTGTGCATTCTTTGGCAACACAAGAAATGAAAGTGTGTGCACAATATTTGTGTGATACTTTTGCCACACATGTTCCTTTAACTGGAATGTCTGCACTTGAATACTCAGTCACTTTTATATTTGTCTTATGTAACTTTGGTCTTGGCTTTAAGGCATCAAACTCAGATTCTGCAAGAACATTTACTTGTGCTCCAGCATCAAGTTTAAACAGAATAGTGTTTTGGTTCACTTGCGATGGAATAGTCCAGTCATTCTTACTTTGTTTGTTTCCACAAAGCACATCTATATAAAACTTCTCAAGTTCATTTTCAAGCACTGCATTTACTTGTTTTATTTTCGTTCTACTTCTGCAACAGAGTGAAAAATGATTACTCTTACCACAGTCGTTACACATTTTCCCATACGCTGGACACTGTTTTGGCTGATGCTGCCACCTACAGCAATCATATAGCTTTTTCTCTCAGATGGCGTCTTGCTCTCTGTCAGTTTTGTTGTTGTTTTATTATTTTTTCTAATATTTTCATGTTTTTACGGCGTCTACGTTGCAGCTCTCAATGAAAAGGTCTTTAGCCTGCGACATTACAGTTTCCAAAGCTTTGCAGAGCATCAAAACTTTTTCCAAGTCTAAATCTCGTTCTCTTAAATGTCTTTCTCTCAGACTTTCTCCAGAATGTCACAAACAATTCTGTCTTTGATGAGAGAGTCTGTCAGTTCTCCAAACTGGCATGTTTTACTCCAGTGTCCCAACTCAGTAACATATTGATTAATTGTTTCACCAGCACTCTGCGTCCATGTAAAAAATATGTGCATGTCACAGTATGTCACATTATGTCACATTACGCTTCGGTATACAAAATGCTTCAAATTTGTCCATTATTGATTCCAACTTTAAATTATCTCCATTTTCAAAAATAAAATGATTTGCGTTGTCACCTATTATGTGGAATAGAAGTGCAGCTTTTGTTTTTTCTGGTTTTCCATCTGCTTCGATCGCCAATAAATACAGATCAAAACGCTGTTTTAATTTTCTCCCGTTCTCAGTTATATTCCCAGACAATTGAAGTGTCAGTGGAGGCTGCAAACCTTCCATTTGCAAAACTGTTAGTGAACACCAAAACAGTCCGAATTCTTTTTTATCTTCGATTGTCCCATGTTAAGAAACGTATTAATCTTCCAGACCGACTTCTGACACCAAGTAGTGTTCTGTATATTTATACGTACCGTGGGTTACTAATAAAGAACCATATTCTGGAAGATATAGGACTTTTATTTACAGCAACTACCAAACCACATTTCTTACAGTACCATGTTCTCAATTATTCTATCATTTCTGCGCATGCTCAGAACTCTCTCCAATCACGTTCTGACACGTCATATCACCATATCATATATATCATATATCATATCACATATCAATGTTTTGGGCTGAGACCCTTCATCAGAACTGGAGAAAAAAACAATGAGGAGACAGTAAGAATGTGGCGGGATTAAGATGCCACCAGCAAAATCTTAAACTAGAGGTGTAAACTGGTGAACCTGGTGGCATAGTGCCAAGACAATAACCTGTCCCTCAATGTCAGCAAGACGAAGGAATTGGCTGTTGAATTCAGAAGGAGTAGCGGACTGCACGACCCAATTTACATTGGTGGTGCACACGTGGAACAGGTCAAAAGCTTTAAGTTCCTCGGGGTCAATATCACAAATGACCTGACTTGGTCCAACCAAGCAGATTTCACTGCCAAGAAGGCCCAACAGCACCTTCACTTCCTGAGAAAACTAAAGAAATTTGGCCTGTCCCCTAAAACCTTCACTAATTTTTATAGATGCACCGTAGAAAGTGTTCTTCTAGGGTGCATCACAACCTGGTATGGAAGTTGTCCTGTCCAAGACCAAAAGAAGTTGCAGAAGATTGTGAACACGGCACAGCACATCACACAAACCAATCTTCCGTCCGTGGACTCACTTTACACCGCACACTGTCGGAGCAGTGCTGCCAGGATAATCAAGGACACAACCTACCCAGCCAACATACTTTTTGTCCCTCTTCCCTCCAGGAGAAGGCTCAAGAGCTTGAAGACTCATATGACCAGATTTGGGAACAGCTTCTTTCCAACTGTGATAAGACTGCTGAACGGATCCTGACCCAGATCTGGGTCGTACCCTCCAAATATCTGGACCTGCCTCTTTTTTTGCACTACCTTACTTTCCCTTTTCTATTTTCTATTTATGAATTATAATTTAAAATTTTAATATTTCTAATTTTTATTTTTACTATTTAATATTTGTAATCCAGGGAGTGGGAAGTGCAGAATCAAATATCGCTGTGATTATTATATGTTCGAGTACCAACTGTTTAGTGTCAATAAAGTATAAAGTTTAAGGCTGTTGGCTCAAACCACCAAGCTGGCTGATCAAGATATGCAGTGTTATGTTGATTGGGCTTGCAACAAACCAGACATCATTGGCTAAGTTATTCAATTCAAGCAAGCTTGCAGACCAGAATGATGCAACACACACAAAATACTGGTGAAACGCAGCAGGCCAGGCAGCATCTATAGGAAGAAGTACAGTTGACGTTTTGGGCCGAGACCCTCCGTCAGGCCTAACTGAAAGAAGAGATAGTAAGAGTTTTGAAAGTGGGAGGGGGCAGGTGAGATCCAAAATGAAAGGAGAAGACAGGAGGGGGAAGGAAGAAGCTAAGAGCTGAAAAGTTGATTGGCAAAAAGGGATACAGAGTTGGAGAAGTGGGAAGATCATGGGACAGAAGGCCAAGGGAGAAAGAAAGGGGGAGTGGAGCCCAGAGGAAGATGTAGAGCAGGCAAGGGGTGATTGTGAGAGGGATTGAGAGGAGAAAAAGGAGGTAATAAAATAAGGGATGGGGTAAGAAGGGGTGGAGGGGCATTTATGAAGGTTAGAGAAACTAGAATGGTACTATCATTGGCACATCAAATAGTGGATTTATCAATAGTTGGGAGATTTGTGTACTCAAAGTCAGCCCTCACAGCATTAATTTTGGATGCCTGGATCTCTGACCCCAGAAGCCTTTAGACTGTGAATTTCAAAGCAAAGGTATCTGAAAACTATCATCTGTGTATGAAGTCACCAAGTAGAAAAAAAAAACACTAAATATTAGGGAGCATTCAGGATCAATAGGAATGGTCAAAGAATGACATGAAGAATGACAAAGATTGAATGACTGGAATTTCTACCATGGATTACTCATTTGTCAGTAACTCATTGGTAAGTCTTTTTAGCTTATAGGAATTGTTTCAGAAATTATTTGTAATTTGGAAGATTTTTTTTCTGAAGATAGAAATCCTCTGCAAGTTTTAAATGTGTTTTTAAAGAATTTTATGTAAATTTAAATGAGTATCACTAAAAGTAAATGAACTGTTCAAACTACTATTTGGAATTACTCCTCCTTAGTCAAGGGAGGAGAATATCCACCATTCAGATAGTGGGTATTGCCAGCTAAACTCGCTGTGGATGGAAGTGATCTAGCCTTCAAAGATGGCTTATAGTGGTTTATATTGGATAGGGCTTAATTTCTTCATTTCAATTTAGAACTTCGTGGACATTAATCCAACATGGTCACCATACCAAATATATTTTAGAAAGAATTATTATTCAGCAGTAGTCCCACTTGACAAGTGCTACAGCACTCAACTTAGTACTATAAAATAGCCAACATCCTGGTTCCAGTAGCTGCGCAGGCAAATGCTGGTTGACATTATGAATGTGTTAATGGTATTGCAGAAATATGGGCTAATACCCCAAATGTTCCTCAAATTGAATGTGATGAATGTTGTATTAGTCAGGTCAAAAACTGGAATGATGAAGGACTAGAAGATAGAGCAGGATACAGATTAGATAGACCAAACCCTATTGTACGACCTTCTGGACTCAGAGCATCACTGTTTGCTCCAGACCCCAATAGTGTAGCAATAATTTGTGTCTGAAAAACACAAATTGGTCCCTTTTTAAAGATAGAAACCAAGCACCTGAATGGGGACCATGTGCTTATGTTATAGAACCTAGTAACCCATATCTTAATCCTTTCCCACACCTGAAACTGTTACACAAGCATGGCAGTGGACAAACCCAAGTGCAGAACATGGGCGCGGGGGCAGAGTCGGGAGGCTTTATTGCAGTAGCGAGCGTGGAATCAGTTTCCAGGACAGCCATTACCCAAAGTCTTGGGTTTTGAAGGGAATCCAGGAGCGATGCTAGACTTAGAACTGACTGTCATAAGAACCATGAAATGTAGTTACTCACACCAGAATTGACCAACGAACTGGCAGCTCCTTTTTTGTTTTATGGTGGTTGGCAACCAGTTTTTAGTGCATTATCACCACCTGCTAGACTTGTGTTCCAACCAAATATGTCCTGGAGTTCTCTACTTTAAATAATCTAGTTCAGCCCACAGTTCTCTATTAGCATCACTCTGTAGTTGCAATTCCTCATGAATGCTTAATGCTCTCATTAGATAATGCTGCAAACTGCTATTCTTCCTGAATTTTGTCACATGCTTTCATGTAGTTGAATTAACTCAATTACATTGATTTCATCTACATCACTTGTAAGACTAAAATCATCTTGTTAAAGAATAGTAATTATCACATGTTAAATCTTTAAAATTGCTGTTTTTCCAAGTCTGCTTTTTCAGGTTTTCTTTTTCTTGGATCATAGCCTGCCATTGTTTACTGAGACCTTGGAGTTCTTCATTTGCTTCCATGTTTTCATTTTATAATCTGAATGTAGATAATTCACTTCAACAAATTCCTTTTCCTTTTGTATCCTTGTACTAATTTCCTCTATTTTCCAATCTCTTTCCAACTCACTGTTGTTCTTGTCAGGTACTTCTATTTGTTGTTAGAGTTCTGCACATTTACCCTGGGCTTCAGCCATAAAATCTGAGGATTTTCCTTAAGTTCTGAAACATTTCTTAAATTCTTGACCATTTGCAATATACTGCCATTAAGATTCCATCTCCCCTACCTGTGAACTGTTGGATCCTCCATTCAGTGTTTCTTTGACTTAGTCCCACCTAATTTTAATTTTCTCAGTTCTTTTGCTTGTTTGCGCTGAACAATTAATTGCATCCACCATAAAAAGCACGAAATCCTTTCTACTCATTAATACTGTATCCTTATTTTTCCCACATTACAGCTCTCACAATTCACCGGTTTATTGTTCCCTGTATTTGTTTGCTTGACAGCCTTTTTTCCATCAAACTTTTTCACTGCCTCTGCATAACTGATTCCTTGAGTTACTTTTACATATTGTATCTCAGCCGCCTTCTTGCTATAAATGCACCCTCGATAAGCTGCGCTGTGTTCCTCGCCACAATTGCAGCATTTCAGCCTAGCTCCCGCTTCACATTTCTCAGATTCATGTTCTCCAGCACATCTCCCACATCTTTGTTTTCCTCTGCAGACCGTTGCAATGTGCCCGAATTTCTGACATTTATAGCATGTTAAAGGCGGTGGTATATATATTCTAACCGCGTAACACATACCCTAAGTAAACGTTAGTCGGCAATCTCTCTTCATCAAAGTTAATCATTACCGATAAACTATCATACTTTTTCCCGTTTCTTATAAATTTCAAATGTTTGGCCTCAATAATTTTTGCTCCTTTTATGTTGTTTAATCTCATGCATAGCAACTTTTGTTGGTATCCCCGAAATAACTCCTCTAGTCCACTTTCTATTCTTGGGTATTGAGCACTATTTCTTTGCCGTCTATTTTACATAATCTTATCACTTTGTCTTGCTGAGCACTATCCCGACAAATCACTAATAGCGATCCATTTCGTAAAATCTTTGCTCCTTTAATCTTGCCTATAATTTTGTTGAATATCTTCGTCAAACAAATCGGGTTCCAATCACCAAAAGACGCTCCGTCTTCACTTAGTTTTATAATTGCTTTAATCTCAATTTCTTTCCATTGTTTTGCTATCCTGTTTTGATCATCCGCTGACTCCGCAGAGTTTGATATCCTGTACCTCTGCTTTCTTTTCTTCCTCTTTCCATTCTGTTCCTGTTTCCCGCCAACGTCCATCTCTAGTTCACTTCCCCTCTTGCCAAAAACTTACTTCAGCAGCTTGGCTCTTTCTTTGATGTTCTGTCTCCTCCATTTTCTAGTCACAACTCCACCACGTCCCACCACACACCTTCACTAGCACTCAGCCACACCTAGGTCAGCAACCCTGGCAGCTCCTTGTTGTGATCAGTGTCTTTATCCTGCCTTTTCTGATGCAAAGCAGGTGTGTGTAGTTAGTGGAAACTGAGAATGATTGGAAATTAAACGAGGGGATTGAGGTTCAATTCCTGAGGTAAATAGTAAGGTGGGGGATTGCCAGAAGGGACCATGACAGTATCCCTCCCTCAATGGGGGCCTCCAGGTGATCTTCCAGGCCCGTCTGGTTGGTCCCGATGAAAGTCTTGGATGAGGGAAGGGTTTAGGATGAAAGAGCAGGGCACCCAGGAACGCTCTTCTGGACTGTACCCTTCCCAGTCTACCAGGTATTGGAAACTCCTGCCCCGACGGCGCACATCCATTAATGGTTGGACGGTGTATGCCGGATGGTTGTTGATGATACGGGCAGGTGGGGGAGTCACGGCAGGGGGACACAGCGGGCTGATGGAAACTGGCTTTAACTGGGAAACATCAAAGGTCAGGTGGATGCGCATAGATCTTCGCAGTTTTAGGCAGACCGCTGCGGGATTGATAACACTTTCGACCTTGAATGGTCCCAAGAAGCGAGGGGAGAGTTTTCTCTGCTCGTTCTTGAGCGGGATGTCCTTGGATGAAAGCCCCGGTTGATACTCAAGCGCCAGAGTCCGGTGCCGGTCGGCTGTCTTTATTGCGATTTGCTGATCTGAGTAGGGCCGTGCGTGTCTCCTCCCACACTTTAAGGCACCGATCGATCTGGTCCTGAACCGACGATACCGTAATCTCTTCTTGCGCGGGGAACAACGGGGGTTGGTACCCCAGGGAACACTCGAATGGAGACCTTCCAATGGCAGAGATCACCAGAGAGCTGTGGGTGTACTCATCCCACGGGAGGTGGTCGCTCCAGGTCGACGGGTTGTTTGCCGTTACACAACGTTAGCGTCCCCTACAGGTCTTGGTTGACCCGTTCTGTCTGGGGGTGGAAGCCGGATGACAGGCTGACCGATACAACTAAGGCTTGACAGAATGCCTTCCACACCTGCGAGACGAACTGGGGACCTCGATCGGAGATGACTTCTGCGGGGATTCCGTGGAGGCGGATGACGTGGCGGACGAGAAGATCTGCAGTTTCTTGAGAGGAAGGGAGTTTAGGGAGGGCTACGAAGTGCACCGCCTTGGAGAACCGGTCTACCACGGTGAGTACGATGGTGTTTCCATGTGAAGGGGGTAGACCGGTGATGAAGTCTAGGGCGATGTGCGACCTAGGACGACCAGGATAAAGTAAACCCGCAGGTGGCCAATGAGAGGGCCAGATGGAAGATGCCGAAACATAGGAACGGGTATCCGCCTCCATGGACGGCCATCAAAAGCGTTTTTTTCCGGAGTGCTAGGGTCTGATCACTCCTAGGATGGCAGGCGAACCGAGATGTGTGCCCCCATTGCAGAAGCTGAGACCTGACGGAAACGGGCACATACAGGCGATCGCCGGGTCTTTTGCCGGTGTCGTCCCGTTAGGCTTCTTCTACTTCGGACTTGATCTCCCAAGTGACAATGGCAACCACGCAGGAAGTGTCCGCCTTGGAGTCGTATTAGCGGGAAAGCGCGTCCGCCTTCCCGTTCTTGGACCCTGGACGGTATGTGAGGGAAAACTTGAATCATCCAAAAAATAATGCCTAACGGGCCTGGCGGGAGTTCAAGCGTTTGGCGGTCTGAATATACCCCAGGTTTTTATGATCAGTCCACACCACAAACGGCTGTTCTGCCCTTCCCCACCCAGTGCCTCCATTCTTCCAAAGATAGTTTGACCACCAGGAGCTCCCGATTCCACACGCCGTAATTCTGCTCGGCGGGGGACAGTCGGCGAGAAAAGGCGCAGGGGTGAAGCTTTTCATCCGAACTTGATCGTTGGGACAAGGCTGCTCCTATCCCGGAGTCAGAGACATCCACCTCAACAATGAATTGACGGGCTGGGTCCGGGTGGACCAGGATGGGAGCGGTGGTGAAACGCCTCTTCAGGTCGGTGAACGCCGAGTCAGCTTCGGAGTCCCAACAGAAGGGGGTAGTTGGCGAGGTAAGCCAGGTAAGTTGGGGGGGGGGCGCCACTCGACTGCAGTCTCTGATCAATCGGCGGTTGAAGTTCGCAGACCTCAGGAATCATTGAAATTGTTTGCGGGTCGTGGGCCTAGGTCATTCTTCCACTGCCCGGATCTTCTCGCGGTCTGCTCTCACCTACCCGCTCTCAACGATATAACCCAAGACACTGACTGAAGGAACGTGGAACTCACATTCCTCCACCTTCACAAATAACTGGTTTTCCCACAGTCTCTGGAAGACTTGACAGACATGGGGGGGGGGGGTGCTGGAAAATATTAGGATATCATTGAGGTAAACAAATATGAACCGATTAATAAAATCCCTCAGCACATCATTGATTACGGCTGAAAAACAGCGGGAACATTGGTGAGGCCAAACGGCATGGCCAAATATTCAAAGTAGCCATAGGTGTACTAAAGGCCGTCTTCCACTCGTCCCCCCCCCCCCCCATCCTGACTAGGTGGTAGGGGTTACGAAGGTCCAGCTTTGAGAAGATGGTGGCTTGATGCAGTGGTTCAAAAGCCGAAATAATAAGGGGTAGAGGGTACTCATTCTTAACTGTTATACTGTTTAGGCCTCTGTAATCAATACTGTATAAGGACGAAGCGACCCGTCCTTCTCTACAAAGAAGAAACTGGCACCTACCAGGGAGGATGAAGGTCTGATAATGCCCACCGCGAGGGACTCGCTAACGTACTTCTCCATGGCCTCTCTCTGGTCGGGATAGGTTAAAAAGGCGACTGGTGGGTACGAGGCCCCGGGGAGAGGGTCGATGGCACAATCATATGGGCGGCGCGGAGCCAGGGAAAGGGCCCGTTGTTTACTGAATACCCGTCCCAGGTCATGGTACTGTGGGGACTCGGGACAAATCGAGGGGTTCCAGGACAGGTGGGGTCGCGGTAACTTCCCTGGGAGATGGGGCTGACTGCAGACAGTTGGCGTGGCAAGACTGGCTCCATTTAGCTATCCTCCCGGTAGACCAGTCGATGTGGAGATTGTGTTAGGTCAGCCATGGGTAACAGAATTACCGGGGCTTGAGGTGAATGAATGAGACTGATGGTTGCCGGGTAGGATCAAGGTCAGGGGTGGCGTACAGTGGGTCACCCGAACCAGTAGTTAGCAGCTCGCAAGGTATTCCAGCCTGGGAGGCTATGTCTTCGTCCAGCAGATTGCCCTTGGCACAGGAATCCGCCAAAGCGGATAGGGACAGGGACAGGGACTGTTGTTGGTAATTCACGGTAGCCGGGATCTGCATGAGTCTGGGGGTGCTGAAGGGAGTATCGCCCGGCTCACCAGGGCCCCCCTTTCCACTGGTGAGCCTTCCCTTTTGGCTGCTGAGGGCAGGTATCCTGGAAATGTCCCGGCTGGCCACAATAGTAACAATCCCCAGCTCTCCACCTCCAAAGTCGTTCGGACGAGGAGAGACGGTTCTGTCCCAGCTGCATCGGTTCATCCCCCAGGGTAGTGGGGACGGTCGGAGCAGGAGCTACACTTGGAGCGGCTGGGGAAGGGAGGTTGGCTGAGACTGATAAAGTGAACCGTGGGCTTCCCCGAGGATTGGGGCGACCGGTTCTTTCTCTCAGCCGCTCTTGAAGTCGATTATCTAATCTAGTGGCTAGCGAGATCAAAGAGTCCTGACAGTCCAGGTTGTCCCTCGCTGCCAGTTCAGCCTTTATCTTGTCCAAGAGACCCTATCGAAACACCTCCCGTAGGGCCTCGTCATTCCACCCTGAGTCTACAGCTAAGGTCTGGAGCTCGATGGAATACCTTGCTACGCTTGCGAACTCTGACAAGGGTCAGCAAGCTTTTAGTGGCGTCCTTACCGCGAATGGGTTGTTCGAAGATCTTCCTCATTTCAGCAACAAAGGAGGGGAAGGAGGAACAAACCTCTGGTCGGTTATCCCATATCGCGGTTGCCTAAGCCAAGGCACCCCATGCTGTACGCAGTCTTGGAATTATTTGAAGTGTAGATACGTGGCTATAGCTCAAAGACCAGAGAGCATTGTAACAGGAAGGCCCGCTACCTCCCTAGGTCCCCAGCGTAGGGTTCGCGCTCAGGTACGCATGGCTCTCAAGGGGAATGTGCTGTTCCCGGGGGCGACGCTATCCTGAGTAGTGCGGTTTGGGTAGTCGGGGTTCTTGGAGGGGACGGAGAAAGAGAAGCTGAAACTCGGTCCACCTGCTAACTGACCTTCCGTACATTCGTGGATAGCGTCCAAAGGTTTTCAATGACCTCTCTAAGTAGTTGGTCATGGGCGCTCAGTAGGTAGCCCTGGCTGGCGAGGGCCTGTTGTACGGGATCCGTGTCTGCCGGGTTCATTATGGCCAGTTCGTTCTGTTACATGAGCGTGGCGGTGGACGAACCCAGGTGCAGAACAAGGGCACAGGGGCAGAGTTGGGAGGCGTTATTGCCGTAGCGAGCGAAGAATCAGTTTCCAGGAGAGTCTTTACCCGAAGTCTTGGGTTTTGGAGAGAATCCAGGAGCGATGCTAGACTCAGAACTAACAGTCCTAAGAACTATGAAACGAGGTTATTCACACCGAAGTCGACAAACAAACTGGTAGCTCCTTGTTGATCCTCATAGGGTCTTTATCCTGCATTTCCAAATGGAAAGCAGGTGTGTGTAGTTAGTGGAACCTGGGAATGATTGGAAATTAGATGAAGGGATTGAGGCCTAATTCCTGAGGTAAATAGTAAAGTGGGAGATTGCCAGTAGGGACCATGACAGAAACAGTAGCATATTCTTGACCATATGGGAAAGCAATTCCTACAGGAAACCGTAGGCTCTCTCAATAAACAAGGTGGTCCTCAGGAGTTTGTGGAGATTTAGCATGTCATCAAAAACTTTGGCAAACTTCCATATATGTGTGATGTGAAGTGTGCAATCTGGCTGTATTATGGTATTGGATTTGGCCCAGTACTTCATGGGTAAAACCCTGTCAACCATTGAGGACATCTACATGAGGTGTTGCCACCATCCATCAGCAAAGCTCCTCACCACCCAGTCCATGCTCTTTTCCCACTGCTGCCATCAGGTAGAAGGTACAAGTGCCTCAGGACTCACACTACCAAGTTCAGGAACAATGACTGCTGCTCAACCATCCTGCTCTTGAACAAGAAAGAATAACTACACTCATTTAAGGGCTTTTTTTATCTTGTTATTTCATGCTCCTTGTTTATTGCTATTTATTTATATCTACATTTGCACAGTTTGCTCTCTATTGTCTACAGTTACTGTTACATATATTTGCTGGGTATGCCTACATAAAAAAAATCTCAGGGTTCTATGTGGTGATATGTATGTACTCTGATAATAAACTTTACTTTGAACTTGAACTTCGGAATTTGTTTTATAAGATAACCTTCTCGATTTAATTTGCCCGTGTTCAGTGTAGCAAAGCATAATGGATGAGAATGATTGGTCTTCAACTACATCATCCTGAATAAATACACAGAACTAATTCATTAGAACAAATACTGCAAGGATTGTCTCATAAAAATATAAATCTTGCATAAATCTGGCCAATGCCTTCCAATTCTTGAAAGTTGTGGACAATACACAGCCTTTATAGAATCCTGTTGCTCATAGCATCAGCAGACCAGACGCCCACAAATTTTTCAGAATAGTTCACAGATATTTTCTGCAGACGTCATTCAGACTCCACAGGGAATGCCAAATATTTATGGGTCTGTTTTGATGTATATTGCACAGCTGACACACTGGATGCGCATTTAACACAGATTCAGACTGTTATTAAAAGGTTGACAGACAGAGGCTATTGAGATTAAAAAATTTTAACTTGTTGAAGAGATGTAAATCTCCTAGCATGACAATTACCAATCAGTAATGTGGTTTAACCCCAGAATTTAGACATGAAATCTCTCAAAAGGTACATCCAAAAACACTAAAAGCCTTACAATCAAGCCGAGGCCGATTGAATTATGCTAGAGCTTTCATACCTGACCATGCCCAGTTGTGAAAACCATTATATGATCAACGTACACCGAAAAATGGAAACCCTTTTGTTTTTGCCCTGAAAGATAATGAGCCACTAGGGAATTGATGAAAGCAGTTCAGCAACCACTAGACCTCCAGACAAGAGACTACCAAAATCTCTTGTTCTGTAAATTTGTATTTTTCCAAAAACTGCAATAGCCATCTGCTGTAATGAGGGAGAAAAAAGACAAGCCCACATACTCTATGCCTCATAAAATCTCACCCCAAACGAACAGAAATTTACTGCTTTAGAATGATGTCTGTATGGTATTTGGATGATGACTGAAGCGCCAGGCTAGATTGAAAAGGTCAGGGTGTCAGAGTCTAATCCAAGGGACAGGCTGGTTCAGCTCACTGTTTGACCCTGAGCTGAACTAAGGGTCTGAGGATGTACTTCTGTTCAAAGTTCTATTTGCTTGCGTTTAAGAATGCTATTGAAACTCTTAAATTGGGTTTATTATTTGCATGGTTTCTTTTTTTTAATCTGCACATTGGGTGTTTTACCATCCTTTTTTAATGAGTTCTTTGGCTTTCTTGATTTTGTGGTTGCCTATCGGGAGACAAATCGCAAAGTTGTATAATGTATCATCATCATCAGGTGCCGTGCCCAGTTTGAGCTTTGACTGCCATGGCTCACACACTGCTGTTTCAGGTCAAGTGGATCAATTCATTGGTATTCATTTCCAGTTCTCTGGCTGCTGTCTCCATCATCATTTGTCCTTGTCTTCCTCTTGCTTTCTTCCCTTCAATCTTCCCCATAATTACCGTGCATTCTAACTCCTCTTTCCTAATTACATGTCCAATGAAGTTACGTTGCCTTTTCATGATCTCATACATTATTTCTCTTCTTGTGCTTGCTCTGTTCATGACATCCTCATTAGATATTCATTTTATCCATGATATTCTTTGCATCTTCCTCAAAAACCACATCTCTGCTGCTTCAATTCGTTTCCTCATGTTACTAGATATTGTCCAATATTCTGAGCCATATAACATAACTGGATAAACATAACATTTCAGTACTCTAAGGTGGGTTGTCATGCCTAGTTTAGTATTGGTCAGTATTCCCAAATGTTCATCCGCCTGTAATATAGCCATTGACATTTGAGGTCCTAGCTCATCCACTTTCTGTGTCATAAGTTCAGTTACTGAACCTGCCGGATCTGCCGTTGGCCTTCGCTCGTATCCTGAGCAGGAACCCTTGCAGGTGCTACCATTCCAGGTCAGAGCTGCCCTGGGAGCAATGAATGACTAAGGGGTAACTCCACTTTCCCCAAAGCTCTGAAAGTCCCCAATCAGAGCCTCATCACTGGTTGCAGTTTAGAGTCATACCCAGGACAAGTATAATGTATATATACTTTTATAATAAATGTACTTGGAACTTTGGGCTCTGTGGATAGTGCTGTTGTTTTGCAAAGTTGTACTGTTAAATACCTCTCTGGACATTTAAGGTTCCCTGTCCTTGTTGCCTTTGTTTCCCCTTTTTCTGGAACATACCTGTCCTGCACTTAGTGTAGTTGGCCTCTCAACACCCTTCATGCATCAGATATGGTCTTGCCTAAAAGCAGTTGTTTCCGATATACTCTCCCTAGTTCCTGCCTATTACTTTGTTAATTTGCTTTGTTCCAATTTACCACTCTTCCAGAAAATACTGAATTATCCCATTCTATAGCTACAGTATCTTTAAACTTCAGGAATTGTGATCATTATTCCCTAACTGGTCTCCTACTGAAAGGTCAGTCACCTGGCCAGAATCATTAGTCAACACCAGGTCCAGTATTGCCCTTCCTCTTGTTGGACTATTTACATATTGATTTAAGAAACCCCTCTGGATGAAGAAAACAAATTTTTCCCCATCTAAACTTCTTGCACTAAGGAGATTCCAGTCTGTATTAGTGAAGTTAAAGACATCCAAGAAACTGGGTGACATGATAGCAGAACAGTTAGCTTAATGCTATTATATCACCAGTGACCTAGGTTCAATTCCTGCTGCTGCCTGTAAAGAGTTTATAAGTTCTTCTTATGACCACATCAGGTTCTCCAGTTTCCTCTCACATTCGAAAGACGTGTTGGCTGGAAAGTTAGTTGGTCACATGGGAGTAATTGGGCAGAATGGTTTGATATTGTGCTGTATCTCTAAATAATAAAAATTAAAATAATATCCACAACAACGCTATTTTTTAACACCTTTCCCCAGGCAGCCTGAATATCTGTTCCTCAATGTCCTGGTGACTGTTGGTGTGTCTGTAGTACAATACCATGAGAGTAATTGCACCTTTCTCATTTCCGAGTTCTACCCATACAGACTTCGCGGTTAAGCCCTCGATTATGTCACCACTAAGTGCAGTTGTGATATTGTTTCTGATTAATAATGCAACTCTCCAACCCCTTTGACCTAAAGTATTTCTCTATATTTTCATAAATATCAAAACCTGAAATATTAAACATTTGTTCCTGACCCTCTCTCAACCAAGTCTCTGTTATGGCCATAACATCATCGTTCCATGTACTGATCCATGCTCTAAGATCATCACCCTTACCATAATACTCCTATCATTAAAATACTTACACTTCATCCCATTTGTCCCATTGCGTCTATTACATTTCTCCTGCCTGCTCTTACTGGTTATGACAGCTACCTTCATCTCAATTCCTTCACTTTCTGTCCAGGTGCTGTGGTTTCCATTCCCCTGCCAAATTAGTTTAAACCTTCTCGTTAACTCTAACAATCCTCCTGGTGAGAATAATGGTTTTTCTCCAGTTAAGGTGCAAATTGCCTTCTTGTACAGGTCACTCCTTCCAGAGAAGAGGCTCCAATGATCTAAGAACCTCATAGCTTACCCCCTGAACCACTTCCTCAGCCACCTGTGTACCTGTTCCTGCCCTGACTAGCATTTGGCACCAATACTCCAGAGATCACTATCTTTGAGGTCCTGCATTTCAGCCTCTTACATCTCTAATATTTTCGAGTTTTCTTGGAACCCTTTACTCTTGTCTTTACACATTAAGTGGGAATAAAAAATACATCCCCTTCACCTGCAGATTTCAACACTGTAAAATCAAGGATCCATGTCTTTATGGTAGGAGTAAGTGATATTTTATGACATTCCTATAAGGCTTTGCTGAAACCATAAAAGCTGTTTGAGAGAGTGTTGATCTTTCTTCTGATATTGTTTTTCTCGAGGCATGTACTGTACAGCTTTAATATATTGTGGATGGCCTTCTTAGGTGTCCAGTTTGTTCAGCTAAACATTATCAAATAGTTGCTATTTGCATAATTTATCATCTTTCAGATTTTCAATGGGAATTGCTTCCCCACAAGAGATGACAGGCCACTAACCATGTAGAAAATAATGTTTTTTAAGACTCTAAGAAAGTCATTTAAACAACAGTTGATAGACTGGATCTTTGGGAATATTTCACCAATCATACTTTAGTTTTCTTAATGTAATGAGGTATAGAAAGGATAAATAGTAGGAAACTTTGCCCAATTATAGAAATGCTTGAGATTAGAGGCATTGGTTTAGGATAAAGGTGTAAGAGTTTTCGAAAGAGTCTGACAAAAAACATTTTTACCAGGAAGGAAGTTGGACTTTGTTACAAACTGCTTGAGGGGACAATGATGTTAATTACTCTCACAATAATAATATGTACCTGGGACTGTTTAATCACATGCATACACCAAGTGTTACTAGATGGGATGGGTTTAGAAACGTGCTTGATGATCAGCATGGGCATTGTGAGCCAAGTGGCCTGTTCTGGAGCTGTGTGACTATAGATCTTTCACCCTATCATGTTCTCTTTGAAAAATCATATAGTGGAAGAAGAAAATTGACTTTTACCCTTTAAAGATTGCATAAACTGCACTTGCCATTGTTCCTTAACCAGGGGTGGTAATGGGAACAAGCTCCCACTACCTGTTAACTGCTCCCAATGGCATGCGCCTCAAATTGCCTCTGAAAACCAGGTCCAGCTCCTGACTTTCACGTGTGGCTTAGCTACTAAGCTCGGCAGAAATGCTTCTTTTGACAGAAGAAGAGGCAAAGGCAGATTACTGCCACATTAAAGCCAGTTGCTTTTGGGTAAATGGAGCTTGTCAGCCATGGTTGGCTGACAAACTGATTAAACTGATCTCAAACAAGCTATACCCACCTTGGGGAAGGCTTTGGGAGTAAACCCGAAGGGAAAAATCCAGAGCTGGAGTCACTAAGTTCAATACTGACTGGCAACTCCTGTGATGCTGCTGGACTGTATCAGTCTCTGCCATTCCTTTGGGTTCATCAGATATGTGGTGACGGGAGGCTTGCTACATGAGTAACAACTTGTTCTCCATATCATACTGCCCAGGGTTGCATATCTCGACAGCTATACAAAGACTGATATAAAGTCAGAGGGTTACTGAACACTATAGTGAAACATTATTGCAAATCAAGACAGGCCCTGTGGCCCATCTAGTCCATACTAAACTATTAATCTATCTAGTCCCTTTGAATTACACCCAGACCATCCATGTACTTCTCGGAATTTCTAAATGTTGAAATCGAATATGCAATCATCACTTCCGCTGGCAGCTTGTTCCACTCTCATCACCCCCTGGGCCTGGATGAAAAAGCTCTCTCAACAATGTCTTTTTTATTTTTATTTATTTAGGGATGCAGCACAAAATAGGCCCTTCCATCCCTTTGAGTCACACCACCAAGCAATCGCCGACCACCCCAAACGATCCCCGTTTTAACACTAACCAAGGGACAGTTTATAATAACCAATTAACCTACTATCTGATATGTCTTATGCAACTTCAACATAACTTCCCAACTCCTGCACTTAGTACTTTGATTAGTGAAGAACAATGTGCCAAATTTTTCTTTACAACCCTTATCAATGTGGTGCCATTCTCAAGGAATTATGGATCTGTAATCCCAGATCCCTCTGTTCTACTACACTCCTCAGTACCCTACCATTCATTGTAAGGCCTACTCCGGTGGGTCCTCACAAAATGTAACACCTTAACTTTGTCTATATTAAATACCATCTACCATTTTTCAGCCCATTTCTCCAGCTGATCCAGATCTCACTGCAAGCTTTGATAGTCTTCCTCACTGTCCATTATATTCCCAATCTTGGTGTCATCTGCAAAATTGCTGATCCAGTTTACCACATTATCATTCAGATCAATGATATAGATGACAAATAACAATGGATCCATTACTGATCCCTGCAGCACACCACTAGTCATAGGCTTCCAGTCAGAGGCAACTATTTACTACCACTCTCCGGTTTCTCCTTTAAAGCTAATGTCTAATCCAATTTAACACCTTAACTTAAATACCAAGCGACTGAATCTTCTCGACCAACCTCCCATGGGGAATTTTTCAAAGGCTTCGCTAATGTCAATTTAAACCGCATCCACTGTTTAACTTCATCAACTTTCTTGGTAACTTCCCTGAAAAACTCTAGAAGATTGGTTAGACACAACTTACCTTGCACCATGCCATATTGACTATCCCTAATCAGTCCTTGTCTATACAAATACTTGCATATCCATTCCCTTAGAATACCCTCCAATACCTTACCCACTACTGATGTCAGGCTCACCGCTTATATTTTCCTGGCTTATTCTTAGACCTTTTCTTAAACAACACAACAACATTAGCTATTGTAAGAGCAGGACAGAAGCTGTCTTTGACCTCGGTGGGACATGTTTCGAATCTTTTAGATCTTCTACTTAAAGTGGGGGAGAAGAGAAAATGACTGAGGTGAAATGGAATGGGAGTGCAGAGTTAATGGAGAGGAGGCTGGTTTCTGTGATAGCCTGGAAGTAAATCTATTGTAAAGGAGAATTTAAGATAATTTAATTCCTTATTTATTGATAACAACCCAGAACAAACTACAATTTGCTGTGTTTTGTTTCTCCATTTGGCCTGACTATCAAGCCTTTGCAACATTTTGATACATTTTTTTCTGTAGGTTCTTCACATCTTTGTTCTTCTTATCACTGCATTGCAATGCTTTCTTTTGCAATATCCTCTAGGACCATTTCCTTCTGAACTACGAGTTAAAACTGTGCTATCTTAATTGTTTTCTTCTTTTCTAATGTCAAGATCTTCTTGCAAAGGGAATGATAAGGGGCAGCATCTGTGAAAATGTACACAATACAAGACAAAAACTATATTCTACCTGCTCTCTGAGTTTTATTTTTAACTGTGTGCCAAGTTATCACAGTGCTCTTTGGGCATGCCAGTGAAGAAGATATATGTAATAAGAACATTTTAAATGCAGCACAATAAAAGATGTATTCTATGTCCATAATTCCAAGTAACTGCTGTGAAATGTAACTTTTGAATATGAAGATCAGATATGACTAAAGGAATATAATCTACATAAAACAGGTCTCGTTGGGATAATCATCTTTATTTATTACTTACTTTTATTCAAGACAGCCGGATTATAGTTTGACTGAGTCTCCAAAACCTTGATAAATAACAACTAATGCAGGTAGTCTGTCTTGTTTTGTTCTCCATGTCTATAACTTGAAGATCGCATGGAGACTGGTGGTAAATAATGTATTTCTTTCTTCAAGGAGATACATTGGTTAAGATGATGCCATGGACTGCTTTTATACAATCAATAACTTTTCTCTGTCTACATTGGGATAAACATTAAAGTACAAAACAGGATGTAAATTTTGTGTGTGTGTGCGTGTGTGTGTGTGTGTGTGTGTCTGTGTGTGTGTGTGTGTGAGAGAGAGAGAGAGATGATATAAAATCAAAATCAACTCAAATTTAAGTTTAATTATCATTTAACCATACATGAATACAGCCAAATGAAATAGTTTTCCTCTGGGGCAAAGTTGCAAAACATACACAGCACGTTCAAGATAGTGAGCCCGCATACAGTCACCACCACTCCCCCCCAAAAAAAAAGTAGGGAGCGCATTTCCCAGAGTGGCATATCCCGCAAATTGATGGTGTAGTTCCCGGCAGCTGGCAGCCAAACACATGCACACAATCCAGCTTGTCATTCCGCCAATCAACACTGGGGGGAAGCACCAACGGGAGAGGCTAGCCCCCAGCCAACCATAGATGCCACGCTACACTGCTTCTGGCATCTCACCACCTGCAGCAGCAGGTTAGCCCTCGGCTTGAGTCCTATTCTTCACTACAACTGAAGCCTCACAGCGCCACTGCTATCTACCTCCCCACCAAACAAGGGAACTAGACCAACAGCATCTTGAATTATTAATGTTCAACAGGGTCTTGTGATCACAAGAGAGACGTATAAGGCAATCACCCTTAGATACTCAGCTCATCACGGTTGCGCACCAACTCAGATGCCTTTGATAATTTTCTGTAGCAGGCAGCAATAAAGTCTGCACCAAGTCCAGCTGCTTCACCAACGAGCAGCTCACCGTTGGGTAGACCTGCAGTACCTGAAGTTCCTGGAGTCCAGCATTGTCTTGCAATCAGAAAAAAGATATTTTAAAAAAATCTTTGATTGACCCCTGAGAGGTAGCGCGGCGGCTGGATACTAGCTGACTAAACTACCGCAATTCAAAGTTTGTGTTGAATTACATTGGCTCAGGCTGGTCAGCATGAATAGTGTCTGATAGTGTTTCTCCATCAAGAAAAGGAAAGAAAATCATATTCCATTTGGACTAGGGTGCTGCAGACTTTTGGATCCGAAATATCAGAACTCTGATGCAATCATGCTTCTGAGTGGCCCATGAACCTATGAAAACTGCCTTGTTATTCCTTTTCATGCAGAAGTTTTTTTTATATAATCTATAGATTTCTATGTCTTTGCATGCTACTGCTGCTGCAAAACAACACATTTTATTTCATATTTCAGTGATATTAATTTTGATTCTGATACTGAGACTGTATCACCAGCCCTCTTTCCCACAAAATATTAAAAATGGTGGCTCCTTCAGAAATGCTTATCATATTAGCATATAATTGATGAGATAGAAGAATCCAATTGCAAGCCAGAGGAACAGTATTTCATGTCTGCAACTCAAAGGCATGAACAATGAATTGTCTTATTTCAGAAGAAATGCTGTACCCTTGTCCCTCTGCTTCTGACCTACCTAGTCCTTCCTGCACTCAACCCATTCTGTCCTCAGCCTGTTTCTTTCCCCTTCTCCACCCACTCTATCCACCATTCTCTCTCTCTCTCACACACACACACTCCTTCCACTTGGTCTGCTCCCACTACAGTTCCCATTTGCCAGTCCCACCTCCCTTACTTCATTCCATGCTCCAACTTCCTTTCTAATCTGATTTCATCATCTTCTGCCCCTTGTCATCTCTACCTGCCATCTCTCGGCCTCTTATGCTAATTCCATTCTTCCCTCCTCCATCACCCCTCCTCACCTGGATCCATCTATTTCTTACCAGCTCTTCCTCCATCCCTCCAACTCACCTCTTTATCTTTATTCTCCCATCTATCTTTCAGCCCAGATAAAGGGCCTCAACCAGAAGAGTTGATTGAGCATAAAACTCCACAGGTGCTACCTGATCTGTTGTTTTTCTCCAGAATTTTACTTGTTGCTCAAGATAAAAAAATCCATTTAACCCATCAAGACGTGGCTGCTTCATAGGAATTCTGTATCAAAATTGCATTGTTTCCAGTCAGTTTGGATTGGCAACAATATCTAGTCCAAAATCACCGTCATTACAGATTGACCGCAAGGCTGTGTTCTTAGCCCGCTGCTCTATTCGCTTTATAGTTATGACTGTCAAGCTAGGTACAGCTCCAATGTCATACTTAAGTTTTCTGATGACACCACTGTTGTTGGCTGAATCAAAGGTAGTGATGAATCAGCATTTAGGAGGGAGATTGAAAATCTGGCTGAATGGTGCCACAACAGCAACCTCTCATTCAATGTCAGCAAAACAAAAGAGCTAATTATTGACTACAGGATGAGGAAATTGGAAGTCCATGAGCCAGTCCTCATTAAAGGATCGAAAGTGGAGAGAGTCAGCAACTTTAAATTGCCTGACGTTATCATTTCCGAGGACCTGTCCTTGGTCCAAAATGTAGGGCCATACAAAGAAGGCATGGTGGCACCCCTGCTTTCTTTGGAGTTTGTGAAGATTTGGCACGTCATCTAAAACTTTGACAAACTTCTATAGATGCGCATTAGAGAGTATACTGACTGGTTGCATCATGGCCCGGTATCGAAACACCAATGCCCTTGATTGGAGAAAGCCAACTGAAGGTAATGGATACAGCCCAGTTCATCACAAGATAAAAGCTTTCGCCACGTCTATAAAGAGCAGTGTCACAAGTAAGCAGCATCCATCATCAAGGACCCCACTATCCAGGCCACGCTCTCTTCTCGCTGCTGCTACTGGGGAGGAGGTAGAGGAGCCTCAGGTCCCACATGATCAGATTCAGGAACAGTTATTACGCTCCAACCATCAGGCTCTTGTTGAACCAGCTGGAATAACTTCACTCAATTTCACTCACTCCAACACTGAACTGATCCCACAAGCTATGCACTCACTTTCAAGTACTCTTCAACTCATGTTCTCAATATATAGTTTATTTATTTATTTTTATATTTGTGCTTTTTTTTGTCTTTGGCACGTAGGTTGATTACTGTTTTTGTTGTGGGGTTTTCACGGATCCTATTGTGTTTCTTTGTATTTACTGTGACACCTGCAAGAAAATGAACTTCTGGGTGATATATGGAGCCATATGCAGTATGTACTTTGATAATAAATTTACTTCAAACTTTTAACACCATTTCCCTGCTCACTCTCTTTATCCCTTGACTTTCTTGTGCTTCAGATATGTGGCTTCAGACGCATATATTTGTTTGTCATTCATAGCATGTTCAATATTGTTGTATTTATGGCAGCCGTTGGATCAGGTCAGGTTGGATCACTTCTGGAAAAGTTATAAGCACTTTTGGTTTAGTTTCCAAGAGAGAGTGTAACTGCTGTGTGACCTCACCAAATGAACTTTCAACAGAGGAGAAGGCTAAAGCATTTGCTTACAGAGAAAAGCAGGCCTTCCAGGAGATTTAGTATGCCCCTGAAATACTTAAACCATTCCATGTACATTAGCTAAGGGCTTATTTGTAATGTTTTCAGAATGATTATAATAAGCTACTAAATTCAATCATTTAAGAAAGATTTTTTTTTAAATTAAGGTTTATTACCATAGCAGAAGGCATTTTAAAAAGCTGTATGCCTGGAGTGCTTTGCCAGGGAGGCAAATAATTGGAAGACATTTAAGAAACTCTTATATAGACACATGAGTGGAGAAATATGGACACTGTGTAGGTCGGAGGGTTTCATTTATTTGGGCATCTCATTACTAACTTAGTTAGTTTGGCATAACATCTTGGGCCAACGGAGCTGTTGCTGCTCTGTACCGTGTTACATTCTGTGTGAAAAAGACAGCACAGTGGCAGCCCTGGTGAAGCTGTTGCCTCACAGCTTCAGTGATCCTGGTTCAAACCTCATTTCCATTGCTGCCTGAGGGAAAGTTTGTGCATTTATCTTCTGGATTTCCTCTGGGTGCTCTGGTTTCCTCCCACATTCCAAAAATGTCTGTATTGGAGGTTAATTCACCCTACATCGAAGTAGAGTTTGGAGAGAGTTGATGGGGATGTAGAAAGAATAAAATGGATAATAGAAGGATTAGTATAAAAATGGGCGTTTGAAAGCCAGCATGACTTCAATGGGCCGATGGGCCTGGGTTCTGTGTACCTCTGTATGAAAGTCAGGTAAGGTTTTAGTTATTATATTTCACCGGATCTCCAGGCAGTCGTGGTACTCAAGTTCATCCTTATTTTCTTCTTGATTCAGCCACAGAGCCCACCAAGGCAGCTCTGAGATTCAATGATTACACTAATTTAACATCAAGTGACAGTGCAATAATGCCCTCCAAAAGTGACAGCAGCTTTTGATATAAAACGTTTTTGCTCATTGATGAAATTCGCTTTTTTCCGCACAGATTTTTTGCACAATGAATTATAGAGGTAATAAATTTAAACTGTGCTCACCCCGGAGGAAGAATTACTGGCACTCAGACAGCAGATAATCCTTATGAGCAATAGGAAGCTATTTGTCATACAAGCGGATCAGCCCTGACCGGGAAGCACAGACCAAGCACACAACTCAAGGTACTCAAGAGAATGATTGCCTTCTAGGACTGCAAACAAGTGGCTTCCAAAGGGAATTTTAAAAAATCTGATTTTCCTGATCTCAGGAGATGCTTGGTTTAAGGCTGGAGATTTGTAATATTTCAAGAATGCAGACAAAGTGGTATCAGACACAGTTTGATTTGGGGGGAGGGTCAAAAAGGCATAAAAAACAATAGAGAATTATCATCATCATCATTATGTGCCATGTCGTATGTCACAGGCTATCATGGTCAATGGCCATGATTGTTCTAGGCGAATTTTTCTACAGAAGTAGTCGGCCATTACCATCTTCTGGGCAGTGTCTTTACAAGACAGGTGACCCCAGCCATTATCAATACTCTTTACAGATTGTCTGTTTGGCATCAGTGGTCACATAACCAGGACCTGAGATACACACCAGCTGCTCATATGACCTGCTCACAGGGCTTCACATGACCCTGCTCGGGGGCTAAGCAAGTACTACACATTGCCCAAGGGTAAACTGAAGGCTAGTGGAGGGAAGGAGTGCCATACACCTCCTTTGATAGAGACCATGATTAAGAATAGGACGGCAAAAAATGGGGTCCTTATTTGTTTTATTTGCAGTTTAGAATATTTGCTTAGAATAAGTAAAGTTTGATAAGATATACGGGTCCAGATTTTATTTTGTTAAGTTGCTTATCTTACCCATCTGGGAAATGGTACCACAGCACAAAAGCCAGGTCCAACAGGCTCCAGGACAGCTTCTTCCACCAGGCCGAGAGACTGATTAACTCACGCTGATTTGAGTGTATTTCTATGTTACATTGACTGTTCTATCTATTACAAATTATTACAAATTGCTATGATTGCATATTTGCACATTTAGATGGAGACGTAACATAAAGATTTTTACTCCTCATGTACGTAAAGGATGTAAGGAATAAAGTCAATTCAATTCAATTCAATTATCTTTTGCTTACAATGCTCTCTGAATATCCCAGCACAATCTTCAATATCACAGAAGACGCACCTTAGGGTGGGCACTGTCACCTGGGTTCCTAACAGTATATTTCAACGTGGGCATTAATATCACATGTACTCTGGCATGAGAATCAAATAGCAGAGAAAAAGACCTTTCAGCTGTTTTTTTCCATTCTAATCTTTGTTACAATCTACATGAATCCTGTTTAGTACATTTTTCTTGTATTCCTTGCCTATACAACTTACTGTTCAAATGTCTGTTAAATATTGTAATTGTATCTGGTTCCACCATTTCCTTTGATAACACATTCCAGATATCAGCTGTTCTCTGTGTAAATAAAAATGTCCTCTGCAGACCCCCTCTAGAACTTTTTTCCTTTTAGAAGTTGCATTCATATTCTTCTGAGGTCAGTCTACATTTCACATGCTTTTCAGCCCCTCTTTTTGAATTTACACAGTTTGGTGTCTTTTGCACATTGGTTGTTTGCCTGTCTTGTTTGAGTTGTTTCATTGATTCTATTGTATATCTTTGTATTTACTGTGAATGCCCACAAGAAAATGAATCTCAACGTCATATATAGAGACATATGTTTACTTTGATAATAAATTTACTTTGAACTTGAACTTCATTATTGACAGGAGAAGCTGGTGCTGTTCTAGAGAGCAGTTGAGATAGATAGGTGGATCTACAGTGATACTTAAAATTATGAAAAGTACACTATAAGCAGAGTAAATCCTGAGATACTGTTCCCTTGATGGATGCACCAAGAAATAAAGGGACAAAGAATGAAGGCAAATGACAAAAGAAGTAAGCAAGAAAGTTAATTTTAATCAGAGGTTGGTTCGAATTTGGAATATGCAGCGAGCAGAAAGGAGGGTGAGGGGAGTGGTATGGAATGTTGTGTGGATTAGGAGGATTGAGGGACACGGGAGGTAGATTTAAACTTGCTGTTGCAAAGGGAACTTCATAAATATTGTAGAGGGAAATGATGTGCATACCCAATGAAGCATACGGTTTTGTTCCATATTGTGAATTTACTATGATAGTGCGGTAAGGAAGTCCCGATTAGATGGTTAGTTTTAGTAAAATTGAATCATTTGAAAATTGTCAGATTTTGGAGTAACATACCAAATTCTGGATGAATTCAGAGAAGCAACCTGCATCTATGATGGGAAATGGACTGTTGATGTCTTAGGTTAAGACCCTCCTTCGGGACTCAAATGAAAGGTCCTGGTTAAGTTGCCTTGACCCAAAACATTGACTGTCAATTTTGCTCCTTAGTTGCTGCTGAACATGTTGAGTCCACCAGCATTTTGTGTGTTGCTTCAGATTTCCAGCACCTACTGTCTCCTGCATCTCTTGTTGTCAGATTCCAAATTAGTGTCAATTTATTAACCATCCTCACCTCTGCTACATCTATACCCTAAAATTTTAATGCTCCATTACAAACTGCAGAGGCTGTCTGATTGAGAAGTTGCAGAACCTGGTCCTCTGTACCTCCCTCTGCAATTGGATCCTCAACTTCCTAACTGGAAGACCACAATCTGTGTGGATTGGTGATAACATACTCTCCTCGCTGATGATCAACACTGGCGCACCTCAGGGGTGTGTGCTTAGCCCACTGCTCTACCCTATCTACACCTATGACTGTGTGGCTAGGCATAGCTCAAATGCCATGTATAAATTTGCTGACGATACAACCATTATCGGTAGAATATCAGGTGGCAACAAGAGGGTGTACAGGAGTGAGATATGCCAACTAGTGGAGTGGTGTCGCAGCAACAACCTGGCATTTAATGCCAGTAAGACAAAAGAGCTGATTGTGGACTTCAGGAAGGATAAGATGAAGAACCACATGACAATCCTCATAGAAGGATCAGAAGTGGAGAGAGTGAGCAGCTTCGAGTTCCTGGGTGTCAAGATCTCTGAAGATCTAACCTGATCCCAAAATATCGGTGTAGTTATAAAGAAGGCAAGACAATGACTATACTTCATTAGGGGTTTGAGGAGATCTGGCATGTCAACAAATACACTCAAAAACTTCTATAGATGTGCCATGGAGAGGATTCTGACAGGCTGCATCACTGCCTATTGCACAGGACCAAAAGAAGCTGCAGAGGGTTGTACATCTAGTCAGCTCCATCTTGGGCCTACAATGTACCCAGGACATCTTCAGGGAGTGGTGTCTCAGAAAGGCAGCGCCCATTATTAAAGACCTCCAGCACCCAGGGCATGCCCTTTTCTCACTGTTACCATCAGGTAGGAGGTACAGAAACCTGAAGGCACACACTCAGCGATTCAGGAACAGTTTCTTCCCCTCTGTCATCCGATTCCTAAATGGATATTGAATCCTTGAACACTATCTCACTTTTTAAAAAAAATATGTAGTATTTCTGTTTTTTGCACGATTTTTGATTATTTCAATATACATATACTGTATAAAGTATACTGAATAAGAGTTACTAATTTATTATTATTATTATTGTTATTTTCTTCTATATTATGTATTGCATTGAACTTCTGCTGCTAAGTTAACAAATTTCACGTCACATGCCGGTGATAATAAACCTGATTTTGATTTTGATTCTGATGACTTATGATATTACTCCTGCCACACATCTTCCTGCAGCCTCCTGAAGGCCACCCAGTAAAATTGCTCTTCTGTGTTGCAACATGTTTGGGAATCTTTCTTTGTAATATTGTGTAAACACCTTCCTTCTTTCCCTGGGCACTTCACCTGGCCTTCCTCTTACTGCCTGACTCAAAATCATGCACAAGCCAATCATGTTTCAGACCTGAGAAAGAACTCTCTGTGGCAAACATTCTTCAACATAGCAGCTGCTCTCCCAAGCTTCTGCTGAATGTTTCAATCATTCCTGACATTGTAAACACAGGAGGCACCTCTCAGTGAAAGTAGACATTGAGGATAAAATGCATCATTGCTTTCAATGCACAACCAGGGCCCTTACTTGATTGAGCAAAAGATTATTTAAAGATCAAGACCTCACACCTGACACAAAATTCTGGGCTTCCAGGGCTGCAGTGATCCTTGTCTTTTCATAAGGTCCCGAGACCTGCAATGTTATAGTGGGCATCTCAATTCACTGACATATCGCCACCAATGCAGGCTCCGACAAATCCACTAAATTTACCTGAATCAGCATCAGTGTCCTCTCCTAGGCAATATCTCCAACATTTAGGGGTTCAAATCCACACCAACCATCCCACAACCTACCTCTGGAGACAACTCAACAGTGATAGAGTCTGCGTTTCCCATTTTGGATCTCATTAACTTTCTCAGAACCCACAAAGCCAGAGTGAAGGCAGTTCATCCTCGATTCTAAATGACTGCCCAAGAAAAAAGAACTTACCACGGCAGTTCATTGGATATATGAATTATCAGACCTTAGGTATCACAGATGTGGGTGTTTTAGTATGTTAATCCTTGAATGGTTTTGGGGATACGTTGTTGGGCATGTGAATGCCATTGTTACCCTGAGCAGTAACTAAGGCCACCTTACTGGGGATGTCAGTTTGAAGTGCACTCCAGATGACTGTCCAGATATCAGCGGCATAGAAGATCATGTCTGTCGAGCAAAGGAAAGGATAGGAAAGTTCAACCAAGGAAGAAGATACCCAGGTAAATAGGAATATGGATGATGGATAGATAAAACCAGGTGGAGGAGCGCAACAGGTCTGGATTACAAGATGAGGGAAGGGATGGAAAAGCTGAAGAAAGGGAGCAAAAATTTTAGTGAACTATTGCTAGTGGGGAAGGAACATAAATCACTGCACCTTCCCATTCCCACACTGACCTTCTTGTTCTTGGCTTTCTATGGTAAAACCAAACAGAAACTAGAATTGCAGCACCTAATGTTCTGCTTGGGTAGCTTACAGGTCACTGGTATGATCATTATCTTTTTTTCCAATTTCAGCTAACTCACTACTCCCGCATTCCTTTTCCATTTCCCCCTGTCTTCTCCCTTTCTTTACCTTTTGCATTCCTCACCCCTCATTATCAAGACTTGTCATCCTCACCCCTGCTGATCACCCACACATCTATACACCTTGGTTTCTTCTCCATTGGCCTTCCCTTCCTACCCCTTCACTATCTGGTTCCATCTGGTCCCATGTGTCTCCCACCACTCCCTTTATCACCTTTCAGCCTCTATCTTGTCCTTCTCCCTCATCTCCACCCATCTGGCTCCATCTGCCTAATCCCCTTTGTTCCCTTTTTCTCCTTATCTGGTTCAACATCAGCTTCAGCCTTGTCTCCAACTTCCAAATCCCTTCCCCTCACCTGGCTTCATCTGTCATCACCACCACCCGGACCCCAATCTAACCTGGTTCCACCAATCACTTACTTGCTCCTATTTAAGCCCATTCTCTCCCATCTTTATACCAGCTATCCCCCCCCCCAAGTCCTGACCTGAGATATTCACCATCTCTTTGCCTCCAGAGATGCTCTTCCACCTGCTCAGTTCTTTCATCAGTTTGCTTTTCTTTCTATCCAAATTCCAGCATTTGTGTCAGTTTTGACGTCTTGATCTTCAAGTGCTATTTTCCTTAGTTGACCAAATATTTCACTGTAGCAGTAATGATAGAGCTGAATTTTATAACTAAACTCTGCCTCCACCAAGAGCTGGATTCCAAGATATAAGTAGTAGTTTTTATCCATGGGTCCACTGTCCTCTCCTATTAGATTTCCTCTCCTTCAGCCCTTTACCTCTTCCACCTATCCTCTCCCAGCTTCTCACATTATTCCCCCTCCCCCACCCATTCACCTTCCCACTCACCTGTTCTCACCTGTCACCTGCCAGCTTGTACTCCTCCCCCTCCACCGCCATCTTATTCCAGATTATACCCCTTTATCTTCCAATCCTCATGAAAAGTCTCAGACTGAAAAGCCAACTATTATTCCCCTTTATAGATGCTGCCTGACTTGCAGGGTTCCTCCAGGATTTTGTGCATGGCTCAGGATGTTTAGCCTCTACAGATCTCACATTTTTCAGAAGTAATTCACGTTTTCCAAGATCTTGCCAAGAATCCGAGGAAAAGGTACAGTGCAGACAGTTAGGTAGAGAACTATTATTTTAGAGATTTTGAATGTCAAGTCCATCTGCTTTTCTTGTGGAGTAAAGATAACAGATAGAGTAGATGCCTGCTGTATCACATGGTGCCACTTTCTTCATGTCAGGAGCTTGTGGGTTTCTATCCTAACCCAGAGAGGAAAAGAGTATGCTGACTTCAACAACAAACAATCCACACAAGGAACTCACTGGGTCAAGCAGCATCTGTGAGAAGGAAGGAATTGTTGATGTTTCAGGAGTATTCAGTGTTTCCTGATGTCCCGTAGTGACCTGCATTCTTTTATGTCTCCCAGGCTGACTTAAAGGCAGACTGATGCCAATTCTGTCTGAACAAATCCAGCACAGAGGAGCTGCCTTCACATAAGACGTGCAGTTTTACAGAACTTTCCAAAATGTCTCAGAATGCTTTCAGATCAGTAATGTGCTTTTAAAACATTAAAACATTGAAATGTGAAGAATGAGCCATTAATTTTAAGTCAAATCACTGAAGTAGGTGTAAGTGATTGCCAGGCATCAATGAGGAAGTGCAAGCCAGTTCTTCTGGATTCCAGGCCAATGTTTATTTCTAAATCTATCTCTGAACGAATGGCCTAGTCTCCTGAAGTAGATATTCAACATACCGCAGATGATAGAAATTTAAAAAAAAACAGAAAAGTTCTTAAATTCTTCAAGAGTCAGCCAGCATCCACAGAGAAAGAAGAAAACCTTACACCTCAAATGAATAACATCCTATGTTTAAATGGAGAGCTATGTGCGAGAGAAGGGTTAGATTGTTCTTGGAGTAAGTTAAGATGTCGGCACATCAACGTGGTCCAAATGGCCTGTACTATGCTGTACCACGTGCCAATTACCAGCTGCACTTCCTAGAGCAGTGTTATTTTTATAACAATTTCATTCAATGTGGTGAGCTATGAAGGGTGCTATATAAACGTAAGTCTAACTTTGTTGTTGGATCAGAGTCCAGTTGGAAGTCCTACATTGCTTCATATCATTTTTCCCCTTATTCAGTAACTGCCACTCTGAGTTTGTCTATTAAATACCAAACAATTAAATTCTCCAAATTTAGTAAAGGTATAATTTATGTTATTTGTAACAGAGGGAGGACTATTAAATGCAGTATGTTGCGCTGCCAAGTTTAAGAGGCAATAAACAGAGCTCATGAATTGAATAAATGTCAAGACCGTAAGATGAGCCATTTCTCACCTGTTTTGCCAATTAAACTAAGCATGTCTCAGGTCTGCCGCGATTATAGAGTGTTATTTCACTTAGTGGCCTCTGTTAGTATATTTTTGAAATCAGTTTCCTCATATGTGATACTTCTATGATTCAGTGTGGACTGAATTTGTCACCTACTAGTGCTACTGATAAAATTAGTAGA
Organism: Mobula birostris; assembly: GCF_030028105.1. Lineage (NCBI taxonomy): Eukaryota > Metazoa > Chordata > Chondrichthyes > Myliobatiformes > Myliobatidae > Mobula > Mobula birostris. Next base: position 202,418,650 of record NC_092372.1, on the reverse strand, counting down.
TACGAGGTAAAATAAATAATGATTTACTTAGTTTTCATTGCTTAGGACTATACTACAGTATAAACTATACTACCTGTCATATAATAGATTGACCAGTGCCGAGAGCTAATATTCTTAAATATCAGATTGCACCCTTTCCTGGTTAGCGACCATTTCTGCATCTTAATAATCTTTAAATAATCTTAAATAATCTTCAGATCTGGAAATCTCTCAGATGTAAAAATCTCAATATTGATTTCAAAACTTCAAAGTTCAAAGTAAATTTATTAATAACATGCATATGTTGCTGTATACAACATTGAAATTTGTTTTCTTGGGGGCATTCTCAGTAAATCCAAGAGCCATAGTAGAATCAATTAAAGACAGCACCTAAAGGAGCAGTAAAACAAACATTGTGCAAAAGACAACAAACTGCAAATATGAAAGAAAAAAAGAAATAATAATAATAATAAATAAATTAGCAAAAAAATATCGAGAACATGAGATGAAGAGTCCTTGAAAGTGAGTGAATAGGTTGTGGGTACATTTCAGTGATGGAGCAAGTGAAGTTATCCCCAGTAGTTCAAGAGCCTGATGATTCAGGGGTAATAACTGCCCCTGATGGCAGCAATGAGAAGAGAGCATGGGCCGAATGGTGGGAGTCGCTAAAGATGGATGCTGCTTTTCTACAACAACCCACCACATAGATGTGCTCAATGGTTGGGAGAGCTTTACCTATGATGGACTGAGCCATATACATTACTTTTTGTAGGATTTTCCATTCAAGGGCATTGGTGGTTTCATACCAGGCCATGAGGCACACAGTCAATATACTCTCTACCGCACATCTATAGAAGTTCATTGAACTTTTAGATGTCATGCCAAATGTTTTCAAACTTCTAAGGAAGTAGAGGTGCTGCCGGTTTTCTTCATAATTGCATTATGTGTTGGACTCAGGACAGGTCCACTGAAATGATAAAACGGAGGAAATTAAAGTTGTTGATCCTCTCCACCTCTGATCCCCTAATGAGGACTAACTCATGGACCTCTAGTTTTCTCCTCCTGAAGTCAATACAGCTCCTTGGCCTTGCTGACAGTGAGTGAAGGTTATCGTTGTGGCAACACTCAGCCAGATTTTCAATCTCCATCCTATATGCTGATTCATCACTACCTTTAACTCTGCCAACAACAGTGGTGCTGTCAACAAACTTAAGTATGGCATTGGAGCTGCACTTGGCCTCACAGTGATAAATGTGAAGCGAGAAGAACAGGGGACTAAGCACACCGCCTTGTGGTGCAACTGTGCTGATGGGGATTGTGGAGAAGATGATTTTGCCAATCCAAACTGATTGGGGTCTGCAAGTGAGGAAATCAAGGATCCAATTACTCAAGCAGGTATTGAGGCCAAGGTCTCAAAGGTTATTGATTAGTTTTGAGGAGATGATAATATTGACTCTTTAGCTGTAGTCAAAAAAGAGCATCCTGATGTATGCATCTTTGCTGTCTGGATGTTCCAGAGTTGAATGAAGAGCCAATGAAATGGCATCTGCTCTGGACCTGTTGTGCCAGTAGGCATAATGAAGCAGATCCATATCACCTTTCAGGCAGGAGTTGATGAGTTTCATCAACAACCTCTCAAAGATTTCATCACAGTGGATGTAAGTGCTACTGGATGATAACTATTGAGGCAGGTAATCATGTTCTTCTTAGGCACCGATATAATTGAAGCCTGCTTGAAGCAGGTGGGTACTTCAGAATGCCAAAATGAGAGGTTAAAAGTATCTGTGGACACTCCAGCCAGTTCGTCAGCACAGATATTTAATACTTGGCCAGATATCCCACCTGGTCCAGATGCTTTCCATGGATTCACCATCTTTAAGGATGTTCTCACGTCAACCTCAGAGATTGAAATCTCAGGATCATCGGGGGGGGGCTGTGGGGGTTCATGAAGGTTCATCCATGTTAGAAGAACATAAGAAATAGGAGCAGGAGTAGTCTATCTGGCCCATCGAGCCTGCCCCACCATTCAATAAGATCATGGCTGATCTGTCCGTAAACTCAGCTTCATCTACCTGCCTTTTCCCCATAACCCTTAATTCCCTTACTATGTAAAAACCTATCCAACTGTTTCTTAAGTATATTGAGTGAGGAAGCCTCAACTGCTTCCCTGGGCAAAGAACTCCACAGATTCACCATTCCCTGGGAAAAACAGTTTCTCCTCATCTCCTTCCTAAATCTTCTCCCCTGAATCTTGAGGCAATGTCCCCTAGTTCTAGTCTCACCTACCAATGGAAACAACTTTCCTGCTTCTATCTTATCTATCCCTTTCAAGATTTTGTATGTTCCTATAAGATCAAAGTGAGCATAGAAGGCATTGAGCACATCTGGGAGTGAAGCACTTTTTTAACTATGTCGCTTGACTTCTTTGTTTAAGAGTAAAATGATAACATTCAAACCCTGCCACAGCTGCCGAGTGTCCTTCACAGATTCTTGTATAGTCATAAATTGCCATTTTGCTGTGAGATAGCTTTCTGGAGATTGTACATAGACCTCTTGTAACATTTTTGGTCGCTAGACTTGAATGTCTTTGATCTGGCTCTCATGGTTCATTCCATACCTGTGGTTGGGGAAGACTGAATAATTTTCTTGGGACACATTCATCTGCGACTGATTTTAAAAAGTGTGTGAACAGGCTTGAGATCCTCTGAGTCCCTGAACACGGCTTATTCCACTGATTCGAAGCAATTCCATTGCCACTGCTCTGTGTTCTGCAGTTATCTTTTTGTTTTCCCTGTCTCTAGATCCTTGTTCTTTAATCTCTGCCCGTATGCAGTCAGGAGCAGGACAGCCAAGTGATCCAATTTTCCAAAATGCGGTCTGGGCATGGAACGATAGGCCTTCCTTATTGTAATATAGCTGTGGTCTATTCTGTTGGGACCTCTGGTACTGCAGGCTGACAGTAATAGGGCAGAGGTTTCTCTAATCAAGCATGATTGAAGTCCCCAACTATGATTGGAAATGTGTCAGTGTGGACTTCTTCTTCATTGGTGATGGCAGAATACAGAATCTCATGATTACAGATGGCTGATGGTGGTATGTGAACTTCTCGTGGGCTTGCCCCTCCCTACCGTTGTAACCTCTCCTTCTAGTTTCAGATGGTGCTGCTGATGTCCAGCATCTGCTTACCAGCAGTCAAATACAAAGCAAAGAAAACTACTAAACAGCTTATCAAATACACTTTATTAATAGTGGTCACCGCTATCAATGGAGAAGCATGCAGAGGTGAGGTCAGGTGATCAGAGGTGAAGACAAAGGTGCAGGCGAGGCGGAAGTGAGCAACGTCCTGATGGCTGATTGATTTAAGCACCAGGCTGGATTGGAAGGGCTTGGTATGGGTCATGTCGTGGCAGCCGGGTCCAGGCTCCAGAGTGGTCCGAGAGCGGTGATCAACCCAATATTCGGATGATATAAGTGCTGGGCCAGATTGAAAAAGTCAGAATATTGGGACAGGAGACGAAGGACGGGCTATTTCCACATGGTTCTGCTTGTTGCTCTAGAATGTTTACTCAGCTCTGCGCTGAACTGAGGCTATGGCCTACTCCTGCAGTCATGACTGGCTTCATGTCCTTTGTAAAAGTTCAGTTCTGAATGCTATTTGTTTACATTTATTGTTTCCACAATTTTTTTTCTCTCTGTGCATTGGGTTTGATGGTCCTTTTGAAAATTTTTTTTTTTGGGATTTCTTTGTTTTGTGACTACCTGTTAGGATAGAATTATCAAGGTTATATAATGCTACATGCTTTGAAAATAAATGAACTTTGAACTTTGAACTTTTGAACTTTGACCCTATGATCCTTTTAGACTTTGAGATAACTAGGTTCTGGGTTCTTGGGCTTGAACTATTTCATATACTCCAAAACCAGTGATTGTGTTATCACCTGTCTGGGTCTGGATAGGAAGTCTCTTGTTCCTTTACTTCTTCGTTATCATCTTTCTTTCTTTCTTTCCTTGAAGATGCCTTTTAAAAGCCTGCTCAGAGTTTTACTCATGTGCAACTGTGCTACACTTTAACGGCAACACTCCTTGTGAAGCAAATTGGGACATTTTATCCTGTTCAGGTGCTTTATAAATGTAATATTTGTTGCAAGGCTTACAACATAAGTTAAACTTAAGCAACATGCACAACACGCTGGAGGAACTCAGCAGGTCGGGCAGCATCTGTGGAAACAAACAGTCAACGTTTCGGGCCGGGACCCTTCATCAGGACTGTAGAGGGAAGGGGCAGAGGCCCTATAAAGAAGGTGGGGGGAGGGTGGGAAGGAGAAGGCAGGTAGGTGCCAGGTGAAAAACCAGTAAGGGGAAAGATCAAGGGGTGGGGGAGGGGAAACAGAGAGGTGATAGGCAGGAAAGGTGAAGAAGGAATAGGGGAAAGCACAATGGGTAGTAGAAGGAGACGGAACCATGAGGGAGGTAGTAGGCAGCTGGGGGAGGGGGCAGAGTGAAACTGGGATGCGGGAAGGGAGGGGGAGGGAATTACCAGAAGTTGGAGAATTCAGTGTTCATGCTCAGGGGCTGGAGACTACCCAGACGGTATATGAGGTGTTGCTCCTCCAACCTGAGTTTGGCCTCATCATGGCAGTAGAGGAGGCCATGTATGGACATATCCAAATGGGAATAGGAGTGGGTGGCAACCGGGAGATCCTGTCTGTTGTGGCGGACGGAGCGGAGGGGCTTGACAAAGCGGTCCCCCAATCTGCGTCGGGTCTCACCGATGTAGAGGAGGCTGCACCGGGAGCACCAGATGCAATAGATGACCCCAACAGACTCACAAGTGAAGTGTTGCTTCACCTGGAAAGACTGTTTGGGGCCCTGAATGGTGGTGAGAGAGGAGGTGTAGGGACAGGTGTAGCACTTATGCTTGCAGGGATAAGTGCTGGGTAGGAGATCCGTGGGGAAGGACGTGTGGACCATGGAGTCGCAGAGGGAATGATCCCTGCGGAAAGCAGAGAGGTGTAGAGAGGGAAAGATGTGCTTAGTGGTGGGGTCCTGTTGAAGGTGGCGGAAGTTGCGGAGGATAATGTGCTGGATCCGGAGGCTGGTGGGGTGGTAGGTGAGGACAAGGGGAACTCTGTTCCTGTTGTAGGGAGGATGGGGTGAGGGCCGAAGTGCAGGAAATGGAGGAGATGCGGGTGAGGGCATCATTGATGAAGGCAGAAGGGAAACCATGGTCCTTAAAGAAAGAGGACATTTGAGATGTCCTGAAATAGAAAGCCTCATCCTGGGAGCAGATGCGGTGGAGATGGAGGAACTGGGAAATGGGATAGTATTTTTGCATGTGGCAGGGTGGGAAGAGGTATAGTTGAGGTAGTTATGAGAGTCAGTGGGCTTATAGAAGATGTCAGTGGACAGTCTGTCTCCAGAGATGGAGATCGAGAGATTAAGAAAGAGGAGAGAAGTGTCCAAGACAGACCAAGTGAACTTGAGGACTAGGTGGAAGTTAGAAGCAAAGTCGATGAAATTGACGAGCTCAGCATGGGTGCAGGAAGCAGCACCAATGTGGTGAAGGAAAAGTTGGGGAGCAGTACCAGTATAGGTTTGGAGCATAGGTTGTTCCACATAACCAACGAAGAGGCAGGCATAGCTGCCCCCTCCCTCTTCAGTCCTGACGAAGGGTCTCAGCCCGAAATGTTGACTGTTCTCTGCCCCCTCCCTCTTCAGTCCTGACGAAGGGTCTTGGCCTGAAACATTAACTGTTCATTTCCACGGATGCTGCCCGACCTGCTGAGTTCATCCAGCGTGTTGCTTTGACCCCAACATCTGCAGAGTATTATGTGTTTAAGTTAAACTTAAAGAGTGAAAAAAAAATCAGCTCACAGTAACCCGTCTTTTGTGAAATGGATGTATCTGGCAATTTGGTGGGGGAGTCAGGTTAGAACTTCCAGTACAATGACCTTGTTCCAATTCAATTAATTATCTTTTAATTTCTCTGGTTCTCCTGCTTCCTTCTTCTGAAGGTGGTGGCACACATTAGAATGCAGTCTAATGTTCATCCGTCATCGTGAATACCTTGTCTAGTAGCTAGTTGTGATATAAATCTAAGCAATCTGTTGTGTCCTGTAGACTATGAAAGTGTGGCCAAATTAGCATGTGCTTGCGTAACATTGAAATGCAAATTCACATAAATATATGTGAAAGCACACAACCGTACACATATACACGCGCTCTTACACAGTACACATACAAACACAATAGACATACACACACGTACACATACTCATACACCCACACACACGTTAAATCCAGCGTATAAATGCATATGTTCTGCCCATTCTTCTCCTTAGGCTGTTCCTTGGTATTGAGGATGACTCTGGTTTATGGGACAGAGGTGGCTCATAGGTGTGTGTTCGTCCATTGTCAACGTCGATGGGGACCTCAACACCATTTGATTTGGATTTGGATTTAAGTGAGGGAGAGTTGCGCAGCGTCAGCCTCACTCTCTCTTCCCAATTCCCATCTGGATCCAGTGGCAAGACAAGAGTCGAGACGGCTGGAGATGGGACTAGGCGCAGTGGATGACCAGGACATCTTCTATGTCTTGTCCTGCTCTACATGTTTCACGATGCTTGCAGAGACTGCCTTTGTGACCATTGGACCTTCCATTGGTCTCGTCCGCTCAATCCGCCGGAGTCTGTCCGGGATAGACAACTCCCTATCTCACCGAGGGTTTGAGACCCGTCGGCTACCCTCACCTGGTTTAGCCAGCTTGTAGAAGCTATTGCCTGGGGTGTGGCTGCTGTCACATGCAAACAGCTACAGGGAGCCACAGGTGAGAGCTGAGTGCCAGGTGGGGACCAAAGGTGGACTAACTGCCTTGAAAAGGACGTGACATGTTCCCCCACCAGAGTTGCTATCACTCCCTGACACCCCATACACCCCTGGCTCATAAGACCACTGTAGAAACTGCAGCCTTTTCTATAGATGAGCTTGTAGGTGGTGTGGCAGATTTCTTCCACTGTTTACACAGGGTTTCTGTGTGCTGTCATGGATACATGTCTCTCAGTACCAGGAGCTAATGAAAATGTTGTATTTCTCTCTGAAGCTTTGACCAGATCTTTTTCTCTGGTTATCTTCTGTGACACAATTTGGAAAACGGTGCCCCTTTTGAGAGTCTGACATAAAGTATGCAAACAAAGCAATTATTTCATTCTCTGTAATACTTGTGTACTGGAAATGAAATTAAACAATCATGAACCTTGAATCTTGAAAAATTGTGAGATGGAGATGAAACTCTGTGGGCAGCCAAATTTAAGAAGGGATTTTCCTAGTTGGTGGAACAAATGGCTTGAATGAAGCTGTATACACCCACCCCTTCTCCCTCATCCCCTGCATTTTTCTTGGACTTACTGACAATGCCTACTGTGCCTCTGGATGGATGAGTCAACACATCAGGAGAAATTCTTCAGTCTTTAAGGTGAGACTGATAGGGAGGACCCTCATGGCCTTCCTTATAGCAGATCCCGCTGGAGTTACCACTGTTGGACATGTCTCCTTTCTTAGAGATGGTAGCAATTATGGAGTACATCCTCCTTAATTCATCAGTCAGGAATAGCAGCAAGGCTGGGTTGAAGGACAAAGGACAAAGAAATTCCATCTTTGTTTAAGGAAAAAGGAACAACTTAATTAAAGATTAATGATTAGTTTTATTTCTCACCTGTATATCAAAACATGCAATGAAATGTGCCATTTGCCTCAACAACAAACTCTGTCTGAATATGTGCTCGGGGAACAAACCTGGCATACCTTTAAACTTACTAACTGTTCCGAATGAATATCGTATGTGTAACTAGTGGGCCGTGCACAATCCGGATTTGATGGAGACAGCCGTGAGAAACACGGAGGAACACTTGGAGTAACTTCTGAAATGCCTGCTTCACTGCTGCTGCTACTGCGCGATCGATAATCTCCAGAGACGAAGGCCCCAAATCCTCGGCTTTGCCTATTTCCTGTTGCCGGGGCTGGGGTTGAAGCGCTCGGTGCTCGGTGTCGGAGAGCTGGTCGGAGACTCGGAGTTTTCGGACGGACTCAGAGTCGGACTGTGGTCGGATGCTTCCAGGATGCTGCATTGGCAAGTTGGCGGCGCTGGAGGTTTACTGTCTGCGTGAGATGATGGGACTTTCGAGAGACTTTTACCGTGCCATGGTCTGTTCTTATCAAATTACGGTATTGTTTTGCACTGTTGTAACTATATGTTATAATTATGTGGTTTTTGTTAGTTTTTAAATTGGTTTGTCATGTGTTTCCGTGATATCACTCTGGAAAACATTGTATCATTTCTTAATGCATGCATTACTAAATGACAATAAAAGAGGACTGTTTGTCCTCATAATCTGATCTAATCTAATCTAATTTGTATGTCTTTGGAATGTGGGAGGCGACCAGAGTACCTGGAGGAAACCCACATAGACATGGGGAGAGCTTGCAGTCTGATTACAGTCAGCAGCAGAAATTCAACTCTGATCACTGGTACTGCACAGTGTAATGCCATTGCACCTCCACTTTACATGCAGTTGGAAGCAGAGCTCCAACAGGAAAACCTGTGACCTAAAGAACAGGTGGGTGATTGGAGAGAGAATAGATGGCTAAGCAACTTGATGACAGCCAGGATGAGAAGGTATTCTTCAGTCTGGCAGAACCAGTTGCAGCCCCAGTACCCAAGGCCCCACCCTACTGACGGGCAAAGACAGGTGAAGTCATCAGGAATAGACAGTCCTGCCTGCTAGAAGGAAAATGACGTAGACCTCCACACAAACATGGCACATGCATACACACACAAAGAACAACACATGCATGATACTGACCAATATTTTTCTTTACCATTAATGTTGAGTAGTTTGTGAGTTGGTGTTATCACTCTGCTTCTGAACATCAAGCTGAACAGAAACCAAAGACCAACATCCAGTCTTTTCAGTTCTGAAGCCACACTAGAGCCCCAGTATTGGCCAAAAAGATTCTTCTGGTGGAAGACCAGCTGAGCCATATATCTGTTTAGGATTCCACAATTTCAATGCAAACATCCCTTTCAATGTCATGAAGAAGACACATTTTATGTAATCATTGTTTTCTATTTTCATTGTGTGAATTTAAGAGTTTCTTTGGCCAATGACCTTATCACTCACACCAATGGAATCAATTTCTCTTGAATGATTATATGACAAAGTGCAGTAGGAAACCACTTATAATTCAGTTACTGGGAAAGATGAACTACAAGAGAATAGTGGATGTGAATTTGGACGATTACTCTCTCGGCTATCTCTTGTCAAATATTTTTGAATATTGCAGTATTCCTGTCAATCGTTAAAGCATATTAGCCATAAGTAACAGAGGTTCCCAAAGGACATTGATTCTCCCAAACAAAAACTAAATGTGGAAAAAAGTCAGAGACTTAGGGAAAGTCAGAGATGAGAGGGACCTACTTCATAGCCAGTACCTGGAATGCAGTGTCTGAGAGACAGTTGTCAATAACAGATGTATGACGGCATTTTAAGTAATATCTCGGTGAGTACTTCAATCACCTAGATAAGGATAAACTGCTGGGGGATGGGATTAATATGGAAGGGTGTTCATTAGTGTCTGTGAAGGATTTGGGCCAAGTGGCCTGTTTCCACACTGTACTGTGATTCTAGTAAGCTTGAGGGGCTGAATGTCCTCTTACAGCTCCCATTTCTTATATGTTTATGCAGAACTGTGACAGAAGATAAAGGGATGGAAGTTCATCCTTTGCACTTGATGCTCAAAGGCGAAGTGAATCTTGAGTTGGTGAATAGTTTTACCTTTTTTTGTATTTTATTTCTGTTCACTTGCAATCTGGGACTCAATGGAAGTGAATGGTCCAGTAACACAATATAAAGAAGTGAAGAGGTGACCTCTCCGTTACACCAGCCTACATTTATTGTTCGGCCAGTTGCTGGTTATCTACCTGTTCTCACATCCCTGTGTGCGGGATCGTTTTGTGTTTCAATAAGCTTCTGAGTTCTTTTACATTGCCAGATTTCAAAAGTAGCTTAGCAGCGATCATTTCCAATGAAACATCCAAACTACAGGCCTTCCTCAACATATAGAGCAACGAACAACCTGCTGGAGGAACACAGCAGGTCTAATATCATCTGTGGGGATGAAGGAATTGTCGATGCTTTGGATGGAAAGACTGCACCACGGCTCTTCTCTAAATAAAGATACTTTACTGTCAACTGGCAGCCCTAGAGGCAGGAGACTCTGGCTGCTTTCAGTTCCTACCTGGTCCAGCCAATATGAAGCCATTTGCACCTTGAATGCAACATCTCTGTCTTGCCCCCCAACCCCGACTATCATGACCTACCTGGAACTGTTCCCTGGATGATTTTGTCACAGAGTGATAGAGCATGGAAACAGGCCCTTCTGCCCCTCAGTTTTTGTACCAGATCAGGTAGTGAGATTACATAAGAACATATGAAATAGGAGTAGGAATAGGCCACCTGGCCTGTCGAGCCTGCTCCGCCATTCAATAAGATCATGGCTGATCTGACCATGGACTCATCTCCACCTACCTGGCTTTTCTCCATAACCGTTAATTCCCCTAGTGTACAAAAGTCTATCCAACCTTATCTTAGATATATTCACTGAGGTAGCTTCCACTGCTTCATTGGGCAGTGAATTCCACAGATTCACCACTCTTTATGAAAAGCAGTCCCTCCTCATCTCTGTCCCAAATTTACTCCCCTAAATCTTGAGGCTATGTACCCTAGTTCTAGTCTCACCTACCAGTGGAAACAACTTTCCTGCTTCTACCTTATCTATCCCTTTCATAGTTTTATATGTTTCTGTAAGATCTCCTTTCACCCTTCTGAATTCCAGTGAGTACAGTCCCAGTCTCTCCTCATAGACTAACCCGCCTCATCTCTGGAATGAATCTGGTGAACCTCCTCTGCACAGCCTCCAAAGCCAGTATATCCTTCCTCAAGTAAGGAGACCATCTCAGAACTCAGTTATTTCTTATCTCTGCATATAAGATGACAAGACGATCCAAATATTCCTCATTGAAAGAACACCTATTGCAATAAATGATGCATGGATGGCAGAAGAAGAAAACTATGGTGACCATTTAATTATTTAACAACTATCTTGTGAGCCTATGCTGACAACTTTTAAATTAACTTTTTATAATTACTTTGGAATAACTAATTATTTCATTGAAAGTCAAATAAAATAAGCAGAGTGAGTATAACAAAAGCAACAAAGATTGATATGTCTGCTTCTGAAGAGTGCAGGTCTTTCTACATTCTGATACATTTTTTGTTAGTCTATAATCTATAATAACAAGACAGACCAAGCCAATTTATAACTTGGACACATATAACGTGCAATCAGTACAAGCCTGAAACTGCAAGTTAGCAATTGGTCACTGTAGTTGCTATGGAGACAAGCAGCTTAGGATTTATGGAGCATCCAGATAGGAAAGTACTCAACCATGAAATAGCCAAGGATGTTTTGGGATTACAGACAGGAATAAGAGCAGGCTCAGCCACAATTTTTGAACAGAGGATGTGTCCTTGACCCAGTCTTGGCATGTTCTCCGAATCAAAAATGGCACCCCATGCAACAAATCAGCAGTCTGAAAAATGCTACAGTTGGGACAATAACAGCATGTAAGTGTGTTGTTAGTTTATCAGCATTGGTATCCTATATACACATAATATGATGCAAAATTAATCATCAGCCTTTCGATCTATGAGAAGCTTGTGTGCATTTTAGCAGTCACTAAATATTTGAGTTAAGTGTTTCCCAGATCAGTGGGGCCCAAACATATTCATTGATAACTTCCTGAAGACTTTAGATCATACCAATTTATGCCTAAATATTTATGACAGGACAAACAAATTAATTTCAATCCAGTGGGGATTGCTGAAAAGAATGGAGAGATCATACAGTGTTTCTATCCAGATAAGATCACAGTACTGACTATATTCAGATTCACATTAATTTATCTGAATCAAAATATAGTCAACACTGTGACTTTATCTAGTCATTATCATGGTAGCTATCTGTTATTCTGTCTGTATAAAATCTCACTGCTGACTACACTGTATACTGAGAAAGCAATGAGGCAAAACCTATAATTACCCTTGTATTATATCCTAGAAAGCTGTAACAAAGTTTCCTTCCTCAGTATCAAAATAACATCAGACTTTGATTGTTGAATGAGGCTGTGTCTTCTGCTGGGAAAGTCTATCTGTTTCAGTATATTAGCAAACCAGTCACTATGAAGATCATGTATGGCTCAGCAAACATTGAAGCTGGATCAGTCAAAATCCTTCACCTAATTTACTCTGAGCTTCTAAGTCATATCAGGAAGGCAGTTTCAGATTATGTTCCAAGAGTGAGTGCCATATTCTTATAGTTACCATGAGCTCTATGTTCATCAGCTTTCTTCAGATTGTGTACCCTGAATGTGTACAGCTGTCGCCTCCTTTCTGATTGAGTGATTGAACTGATAATGCCGGAAACCCTCTAAGAGGAAATGAAAACCTTCTTCTTTATAAATCCTTGGTGTTGTAGTTTGTTTAAATCTCAAACAGGTCCAGCAGGAACCTCTTATCGTTCACTTCCGATGTGAGTCCGAATAAAGATTGGTCATTGGGAAACGCAGGAAAATCCCACCCCTACTCATGGAAGGGAGTTACTGGAAGCCAGTCAACAATTACTACACCACGTAGTTAGTCATAGCCAAATCAATTCCAGCCATCCAAATTTACAGCAATTTACCAAATGCCAAAAAGGTCATTGATGGATGCTATCTCCCTGGCCCTATACTTAATTCTGAAACATCTGGACAGTAAAGAACACCTACAACAGTGTTTGTTGATCATTGTTTTCAGTACTATAATTCTAGGCCAATACATCACCAAGCTCCAGACCCTGGGATCCAGTGCCTTCCTCTGCATCTGGATCTGTGACCTTCTGACAAATCGACTGCAATCAGTAAGAGTAAGGAGCAGTACCTGTACCACGATTATTCTAAACACTGGTGCTCCACAAGGTTGTATCCTGTACCCCCTACTCTACACCCAGTACACTCATGATGGTGTGACCAGATACTACTCGAACTCTATCTACAAGTTTGAAGACAATACATCTATTTTGGATTGGATACCAAATAATGATGGGTCAAAGTACAGGACAAGGGCTCAGTAACATATTGTAATGAGCACAACCTTTCTCCAATGTCAGCAAAACAAAAAAGCTGGTCATTAACCTCAGAAAGGTAAGGGGTGCATATGTTCCTCCTGCATCAATTGTATTGAGGTTGAGGAACTGAAAGCTTCAAGTTCCTAGGAGTGACATCACCCTGGTCAACTATGTGGTTGTCACGGCCAAGAAGGCTCACTGGTTTTGGCATGCCCCCATTGATCCTTACAAATTTTATTGATGTACCATAGAAATCATCTGGATGTATAATGGCTTGGTATGGCAACTGCTCTGCATGTAACCATAAGAAACTGCAGAGAGTTTCTGATCATAGATCAGCACATCACAGGAGCCAGCTTCCTCTATATGAATTTTGTCAACATATCCCATTGCCTCAGTACCTCAGCCAGCACAATTAATGACATCACCTACCCCAAGCATTCTCTCTTCTCCCCTCTGCCATTGTGAAGAAAATACAAAAGCCTGAAAGCACCTACTACCAGGTTCAAGGGGAGCTTCTGTCCCAGAGTCATCAGAACCTATAATGGACCCCTTGTATGATAAGATGGACTCCTGATCTCATAATCTGCCTCATTATGACCTTGAACCTTATTGTTTACCTGCACTGCACTTTCTCTGCAGAATAAAGTGTAAAAGCTAAATTGTTAGTGTACTGTATAATGATTTGATCTGTATGAACAGTATTCAAGACAAGTTTTTAACTGTATCTTGGTGACAATAATAAACCAATACGAATAACAATACATGAGTTCTAGATCCTGGGTATAAATACCTTCTGCTACTTTGTCTGTGAAGTACTTTTAACATAAATCATAAGACCATAACCATAAGACATAGGAACAGATGTAGACCATCTGGCCTATTGAGTTTGCTCATCTATTTGATCATGGCTGGTTTATTTGCCCTTTCAACCCATTTCTCCTGCCTTCTTCCTATAAGCTTTGACACCCTTGCTAATTAAGAACCTAACAACCTCCACTTGTAAATAAAATGACTTAACCTTCACAGCAGTCTGTGGTAATGAATGCCACAGATTCACCAGATCTCTGTTCTAAAGGGACATCGTATTATGAGTCTGTGCCCTTTGGTCTTAGGCTCTCCAACTATATTGGAAACATTCTCTCCATTGTCCACTCTTTCTAGGCCTTTCAATATTTGATATGTTTCAATGATACCTCCACCCCCATTCGTCAAAACTCCAGTGAATACAGGCCCAGAGCCTTCAAGCTGTCCTCATATGTTAACCTTTTCATTCCTGGGATTATTTTCGTAAGCCTCCTCTGGATCCTTTCCAATTCCAGCACATCCTTTCTTAGATATGGTTCCCAAAATAGCTCATAATACTCCAAATATAGTCCGACAAATGCTTTACAAAACAGGGCCTTCTAAGTCAATGCAAGATTAGTGTTTGCAAGGTGCAAGGCCATAATGACGTAGACTGTGAAGTCGAAAGTCCATAGTATCATAGGAGAGGTTTATTCAATCTCTCTCTCCCTCTGGCTATCCATCATATAGGATGATGATGATTCCTTTCAGTCAGTTAGTGGGGTGGTACCCCACTCCTCAGAAAGAAACAGCATGTGCGTGAATGGATTTTAAGTGAGTAGGGGGTTGCACAGGTCAGGACCCACCCTCTCAACATCCCCTCCCAGATCCAGCAGCATGGTGGGGTCCAAGACTGCTGGGGGAAGTTCTGTTGCGGTGAATGGCCAGACCAAGCTTCGATGCAAGGGATGCCCTTTCCGCGCTTCACGGCACGTGTTTGCTAGATGGCCATCTGCCCTTTGACAGGTCTTGTTTTTCGTCCTGCAGGGTGTCTAGCCATCCTCCTCACCAGGCAAGCCTGGTGGGGGAGCCGGTTTAGTCGCCGACCACCCGACCATGCGACAGGTAGTACCGGGTTACATGGTACCAGTAGCACTCAGTCGAGAGACCTGACCAGAGGATAACATACAATTTCACCCTTGCACTCTGATGTTGTTATAACTGGTGTCTCGCAAGAATCTAGTGTTGTTCACCGTTCACCGTTCACCGTCACCGTCACCGTCCCCGGCCCCTGCCCCTGTGTTACTGAGCACTGCATCTCTCATCTGCTTCTCATTATTATCTATATTGCTGCCACTTGTGTCTCATTGTGCTCCACCTATCATCTGCCTCTCTGTTTATTGCTCAGTGTATTTCAGTCCTGTGTTTTCACCTGCTTGTTGCTAGATTGTGCCACTGAGTTTTCCTGAGCCTTTCCAGCATTTGTATTGGTACTCTGTCTGTCTGAATGTCAACTCTGCCTGTTTCCTGATTCTGGTTTTTGGATTTCTCTGAATGTTTTTATCTCTGCCTGAACTTTGATGCTAACTTTGTTCACACCTCAGGATTTGTTACTCAATTAATATCACTGTGTGCACAGTACTGTGTCTGTGATTAGTTCCCTGCTCCAGCATCCTGACAGGAATACTTTTAGAATCTGGGAGCTGAAAGGTTGGAGAAGCAGATAAATGAAGAATGAATCAGATTGGAGAGAACAGCAGACCATGGAATAAAGGAAGAAACAGAGAACCAGAAGGAGGTGAAAGTGGTGGGTTGAATGTAAGGGCAGGGGAGAGGAATAAGAAGAGGTAATGGAGCCACAGGGTTAATGATTGGAAAATGGAGAGGTAAAGCAAGGGGAAAGAGGGGTGTGATTCCTGGAAGTTTGAGATATAGATGGTGATGCCATCAGTTGGAAATGCCTCAAATGGAAAGAATATCAAGTGTTACTCCTCTGACCAGCTGACCAATGTGCAGTCCATGGACGGACATGTCAGTGTGGAAATGGGAAGTGGAACTAAAATGATTGGCTACAGGGAGGTCCTGGCTATTGCAGCAGATGGAAAAAAATGTTTGATGGATCTCACCCATGTAATGAAGGTTGCACCAATAGCATTGGATACAATGTGGAACAGCAATGGACTTGCATGTGAAGTGTGGCTTCACCTGGAAGGACTGTTTAGGGCCCTGAGTGATGGTCAGGGAGGAGATGTAAGAGCAGGTGTAACACATAACCCAGTTACAGGGATAAGTCCCTGGAGATGATCAAAGGAGTGGGATGATAATGGCCATGTGGAGAGAGTGATCCCTATAGAAAGTGGAGAGGGAAGAGGAAGATGTACTTGGTGTGGTGGACTATGCACTTGTTTCAGAGGACAGTGAAGTGGAACTTTTGTTGATGATTAAGGGACATTCATTTTTGAAAAAAGTTGCATTGATGATGGCAGAGCAGAATAGTACCTGAGAAGAAAGAGCTGTCAATAATATTAATGCATGTCATAGTTAGGAAAGGATATTAGTTAATAGAATAGGGTCACATGGTTAAGGTGAACTTACTGTTTAAAAACTAATTAGATATTCAGTGGTGAGGGAGGTCTGGAGGGTGAGATGAAACAGACAAAGATAGATAGCTAGATGGAGAGATCAAGAGAATGAGAGAGAAAATGAGAGAAAAAGAATGAAAACATTCCTTTTTGACTCTACCCTGCAAAGTCTTCAGAAGCATTTCACGTTCAATCATATATCCATTCACATTTCTAAATTTCAGCAGAGACAAGCCTCACCAAGTCAACATTTATTCATGGAATAACAGTTTTAGTTTTGTAAACTTACTCTGAACTATTCTCAACCAATTAATGAGACCAGTACTTTACACTGTACTCTGGGTACAGTCACTACACCCCATATAAAGGAAACCTTACCTACCTACTTTGATACTCAACTCCCCTAGCAGTGAGTGATAATATATTTGGTTACTTATCCTCGTTACTCCTTCTACCTGCATAATGACCACTTGTCAATAATGCATTTGGTCAGCAGACCATTCTACATCTCAGAGCCCTACAACATCTCACTATTTAGCTCATTTGCTTACTTTTGTATTTCCATCCACAATGGAGAATTTTCCTTTTTTTCCACATTATACTGTTTCCTAGATCTCTGTATGCTCCATTAACCTAACCGTATCCCTTTTTTACCTTTCGTGTGCCGTCCTTAAAATTTCCTTTTCTGGATACCTTTGTATAAGCTACAAATATACCAACTGTGCTTTGGTTTCTTCATCCAAAGTTGAAGTGACACTATGGCACTCCAGTTTTTTCATTAGCCCACCTGAAATGGACTCCTCCATGCTGACGGTCTTTTCTCTGTCAGTCTTCCACTCTGCTTCCTGTGCCATGATGTTAGTTCCTCCACCATGGGCTTCTGTAACGGTGTCCAACATGGCCCCTATTCAAATACCTTCTGGTAATCTAAGTGTCAGGATGCTGAAGTGCTTTTGAGATGTCTATGTGAAACAAAAGGGACTGAAGTACATTCCTTTATCCAAAACACATGTCACTTCTTCAAAGAATTAAAATAAATTGATCAAGTATGATATTCATTTCACAATATTCTGTTGAATTGCTTTATTATCTAAAACTTTTCTTTATGCTTTGCTATGAATAGCTACTGTCTTCCACATGACAGATGCTAAGCTAACTGGCTTGTTGTTTCCTGCTTTCTGTCTTTCACCCTTTTTTGAGAAAAAAAGAATTATATCTACTATTTTCCAAACTGGTAGAAAGTTATCTGAATCTAAGGGCATTCATTCCTGGGTTCAACATCAATTGTATTGGATCGAAACGTTGAAATATGTTTCAACATTAGGGCGCCTGAGGAGAAATCTTTGAAAAATATGACATTGGAAGTACATATTTCAGGACATAGAGAAACCAGTAACAAAGATTCAGCCAGGAAATACAGAGAAAAGCTCCTATTATTATAGCCCAAACACGAGAAAATCTGCAGATGCTGGAAATTCAAGCAACGTGCACAAAATGCTGGTAGTCCTGACGAAGGGTCTGGGCCTGAAACATTGACTGTACCTCTTCCTATAGATGCTGCCTGGCCTGCTGCGTTCACCAGCATTTGGTGTGTGTTACTATTATTACAGCCCCTTTTGTTTCACAGAGCCAGTACAAAAACACTTCAGCAATGGCTTGTATTTAGGTAGCACCTTTAATTTTGTAAAACACACCATCCTGTATACCAGATTGTTATTATACAAGCTAAAACTGAGTACAACTATGTTAACATGCAAACTATAACAGAGAATCAATATCCAAATAATTACCTGCTTTATCTGTTTAGAATTCCAACTACAATGACAGCGTTTGAAGGAAGTGCCATGCTTGAGAAGCTAACAATCTATTCAAAAATGTTATCAATAATATAAAGAAATATTTATGCTCTGTTACTTCTTCCATCAGCCTTTCTGCTTACAGTGAACATTATGTGAAATAAAAACTGAGGGAGTGAATTGTTTAGTGAGTAGACATTTAGTGCCTCTTCCTGCACTCTTCCAAAAAAATTTAAACTTCAAAAATGGTGTTATGTGCTCCAGAATTTGCATCCATTAAAATATTGTTGTTGCATTAAGGAGATGAAGTCAATTTAAGTTGCTCAAATAGTGTTAGGTTTCTGTGGGAACAAATAAAACTCCCTGAAAATTATTGTGTGGCTGCTTGAAGATTGACATGTAGAGTGTGCCTCACCCCTAGTGCTCATTTTGCCCTCAATGAAGATCTGAGAGGGTGCAGGCAGAGTTTAACAAGGAAACACCAGTATATAAGATGATGAGAGGCATTGATCGTGTGGATAGTCAGAGGCTTTTTCCCAGGGTTGAAATGGTTGCCACAAGAGGACACAGGGTTAAGGTGCTGGGGAGTAGGTACAGAGGAGATGTCAGGGGTAAGTTTTTTACTCAGAGAGTGATGAGTGTGTGGAATGGGCTGCTGGCAATGGTGGTGGAGGCGGATACGATAGGGTCTTTTAAGAGTCTTTTGGATAGGTACATGGAGCTTAGAAAAATAGAGGGCTATGGGTAATCCTAGTAATTTCTAAGGTAGGCACATGTTCAGCACAACTTTGTGGGCCGAAGGGCCTGTATTGTGCTGTAGGTTTTCTATGTTTCTAAGAGGCATTGGATACATGGGGAGATAAGAGAGCTTCACATAATTTATTAAAAGGATGTCAGTGCCACTAGCCTTTCTGTGTTTCCTCAGAAGAAATTAGTGTGTAAGAAACACTTCAGGTCCATCTAGTGAAACTACTCGCACCATGCAGTTGGGTTGGAATTTGCTTGATATAGGCACAACATTGTTCATAAGATTGCAAAATATATGAGGGGTGATTGATAAGTTCGTGGCCCAAGGTAGAAGGAGTCAATTTTAGAAAACCTGGCACATTTTTTTTTCAACATAGTCCCCTCCTACATTTACACACTTAGTCCAGCAGTCGTAGAGCATACAGATCCCTTCTTTGTAGAAGTCAGCATCTTGGAACTCCAGAAAGTGGTCCACAGCAGGGGTAATTGATAAGTTCATGGCCTAAGGTAGAAGTAGATGAGTTATTAACTTCAAACTTTCTGCATAATCACTCAAAGAGTTAAACTGCACATGCATGTAACGAGAGCTGTATAACTCACATGCCTAGTGCATCTCTGCAGTTCTCTGCCCAGTGGTGGTAGAGGCCAGATCATTAGATATAGTTAAGGTGGAGATAGACAGATATTTGAAAGGTTGAGGAATTAAGTGTTATTGGGAACTGATGTAGCTAAGGAATTGAGGCCAGTATTGATCAGCCATGATCATTTTCAGTGGTATTTAGGCTTAAGCAGCATCTAGGCTTCAAGTGATGGATCCATAATAAAGAAGTTCAAATTGTCTTAAATATTTTTAATTAAAATAATTATAATCAGAAACACCCAAACAAGCAAACATTTATTTGAAACATTTTATATAAACTAAAAGAAAGACTAGCAAACCATTTTATTAAAGGTTGGCAGCCACATTCAAATGAATATTGCATGATTTGCCCTAGCCATGATTGACTTAAAACCAAGGGACTGATTGCAAAATGCAACCCTATCCTATACTTAGTTCATCACTGCTCCACCACTGGGCTCATTGTTGAGTTCAGAGATGGTGCAACAGGTCAGACCTGCCAGTATGGTTGCCAACTTTCTCACTCCCAAATAAAGGACAAAAGTAGTAGTCAAATACGGGACACTTGTGTGTACCCTGAAAAAGGCTACCATGACCATGAAGTCTTGCACGGGCACCTATGTGCGCATGCGTGACGTGTGCATACAATATATGCGCAGGCATGTACGTGCTGATTTTTTTTTCTACAAATTGGTTTTGGCTTAATCTTCCCGATCTATAAAGTGAAACTACACTGTACATACATTATTTCTAGTTTATATAGGCTATGTATTTATCATATCACTTCTGTTTTTACTATATGTTAGTATTTTAGATTTTAAGTGTTATTTGGTATGATTTGGTAGGTTATTTTTTGGGTTTGGGAACGCTCAAAAATTTTTCCCATATAAATTAATGGTAATTGCTTCTTCGGCTTACGGACGGTTTAATAGGAACACTCTACCTTAGCGGGGGAAATACAGGACAAGGGTGGGACAAACCAATTTAGCCCAATATATGGGATGTGCCGGCTAATACGGGACATTTGGCAACCCTACCTGCCAGTACCTTAGATCCAGCTCAGTCTAATCATCTACACTTCACAGTTCCAATCCAGAAGTTGGAAATAAGTTGACCCACAAGCTGGTTATATTCAGTAATCTTCTATGTGACTGCCAGTCAAGGTAAAGATGACATAAACTACTGTTAAAATTGTTAAACTCTCTATTACTTATTCCAACCTGCACCAAGATACTCACACCTCCTGCCGTTTACACTCTGATCAATGCTGGATCTGAATCGATCATAAAACATAGAGTGAGTGTGGCTTCTGTCAGTCAGGCTCCACCATAAATATTGCATCCTAGCTGTTTAGTTATGCAAGCCTGGGCAGTACAATATGGAGAGAAAGCTGTTGCCCATATAGCAAGCTCCCCCTCTCCACGCAACCGATGAACCCAAAGGGACGGCAGAGACAGATATAGTTTGGCACTAGCAGCAGTGCAAGGGTTTGCCAATCAGCATTGAACTCAATGTAGGACTGCCTTCAGGACTCCAGCTGCTAATTTTTCCCTCGGGGTTTACTCCTGAAGCCTTCCCCATGAGTGGGTATAATTGAAGGCAGTGGAGGTTTGAGATCAGAATTTTCCTTCTCCTAGATGAGCTGCCAACCATGACTAATGAGCCCCATCTACTCAAAGTGACAGGTTTTAAGGCTTCAGTAACCTGCCTTTGCCCCTTCTCCTGCCAGTAGAAATGTTTCTGCCAGCTAAGCCACACGTGAAGGCCAGGAGTTGGACTTGGTTGTCAGAGGCATGCCATTGGGGGCATTTAATAGGTAGTGGGAGCTTGACACCATTACTGTCCCTGGCTATAACAACCTTAAGGAACTATAGATATAGAATATTACACCACAGTACAGGTATTTTGGTCCACAATGCTGTGCCAACCTAAGATCAATCTAATCCTTCGCTCCCACATAGCCCTTCATTTTTCAATAATCCATGTGCCTCACATTTTAAAATGCTCACCTTCATTTCCGATCTATTGTATGATCAACCTCTCTACAACTCCTCCTTTTCCTGCAGAACTCCAGGAAATCTACTCTCTTCCATCTCTGGCTTCCTACTCATCTCAACTCTCCCTTCTCATGGCTCAGATTCTTCAATTCTCTTTCTAAATCTACACGCGCCATTCTTCTGCTCTAACATGCCAGTAATCCTATCTCTTCAACAGCTTCCTATACTAAAATCACACTCAACCGTTCAAGTTAATTTATCTCTGGTGAAACGCCTTGGGCTATTTTGCTGCTTTAAAAGTGCTTTTCAAGTGGCAGCTGCCAATGCCGTGAAATTAAAATCTGTATCGTACTTGTGCACTCAAAATTGTTGTTCTTGCTAAGTACTTAAGCAATGTGACTGACGATCTGAATCACTCGGCACACACAGTTTGCTGCAGTTCACCCTTGATTCAGCAGGGAGCACACTCGAGTAAAATAATCAGCTTCCAAAATAGCTAAGTAGTAGATGTAATTGCTGGAACCAGATTTAGAACTGAGCAAATTTGGTTATGCTGTTAATTACCCAGCATGATCTTGGTTTAGTGCCTGTGTGTGAGCTACTGCAGCCAGTTTCCTGACTGATGCCCTGGCCTAATCTACTAATTCTGACCTCACCTATCTTCAGACTGCTGACTACCATTCAGTCACAACCCCATTACTCCTGCTGTTCACTGAGCATCACTGCTGGTGCACTGGTTTACAGGCACACGGTGAGCTATCTCCTGTTACCCACGCTGGTTCTGCAGCCCGATGGTTGATGGGTAATAACCGGTCCTGAACCTGGTGGTGTGACACCTAAAGCGGCCTTCCTGATGGCAGCAGCGAGAAGAGGGCATGGCTTGCATGCTGGGGTCCTCAGTGATGGATGCTGCTTTCTTGTGGTGGTGCTCCATGTAGATAAGCTCAGTGGTGAGAAAAGTCCTCCCCACTACTGAGCACATCTACAAGGAATGCAGCCACAAGAAAGCAGCATCCATCACCAAGGACTTCCACCACGCAGGCCACGTTTTCTTCTTGATACTGCCTTCCGGATGAAGATACAGCAGCCTTAGGTTGCCCACCACTGGGTTTAGGAACAGTTATTACCCATCAGCAGTCATGCTCCATTGCTCACTTCTACACTGAACTGATTCCACATCCTATGGACTCACTTTCAAGGTCTCTACAACTCATGTTCTCAGTATTACTTATTTATTTACATATTTATTATCATTGTGTTAGTGCATGGCCAAGTGGTTAAGGCATTCGCTTTGTGATTTGAAGGTTGCTAGTTCGAGCCTTGGCTGAGGCAGCATGTGTGTCCTTGAGCAAGGCACTTAACCACACATTGCTCTGCGACGACACCGGTGCCAAGCTGTATGGGTCCTAATGCCCTTCTCTTGGACAACATCAGTGGCGTGGAGAGGGGAGACTTGCAGCATGGGCAATTGCTGGTCTTCCATACAACCTTGCCCAGGCCTGCACCTTGGAAACCTCCCAAGGCACAAATCCATGGTCTCACGAGACTAACGGATGCCTATAATAAATTTATTATCATTATTATTTATTTCACTTTTAGCATTTCATCAGTTTGTCTCCTATTATACTTTGGTTGTTTGGTAGTCTTTATGTATAGTTTTTCATTGATTTTATTCTATTTCTTTGTTCTACTGTGAATGCCTACAAAAAATTAATCTCAGGATAGTATATGATGACATATATGCAATTTGATAATAAATTTACTTTGATCTTCGGACTTCTCCAGCTCACTCATCTCTTTGAGGTGAGATCTGAGGCTCAACTGGCTTCACATTTCAGCTGCAGGTTTTAAGTATAGTGCCTTCTTACTGACCCCAAAAATGGCAATTGGTAATTGACTAACATGAGAAATTCTGCAGATGCTAGAAATCCAAAGCAGCACACACAAAATGCTGGAGGAACTCAGCAGGCCAGGCAGCATCTATTGTTGGTGTTCCTTTTCACACCCTGTGGAGCACTGGGCAGTTTTTTGCCATTTCCGTAGCATTTAACTATTTTTTTATGAGGCCAAGTTGCTAACTTGATGCTCAACATGGAGGGAAGTCGTGCAAGGGGCTGGCTGGATTTGAACTCAGGACCACTCATCTCGAAGTCCGGTGCTGATGCTCCTATACCACCAGCCGGCAGGGTAGCATCTGTGCATTGTAAAAACAGCTGGCGTTTCAGGCCGAGATCCTTCTTCAGGACTGGAAAGGAAGTGGGAAGACGACCAGGATTAAAAGGTGATGGAAGGGGAAGGAGGATAGTGAGAAGGTGGATAGGTGAAGCCAGGTGGGTAGGGAATGTAAAGGGCTGGAGAGGAAGGGGCCTGATAGGAGAGGAGAGTGGACCACAGGAAAAAGGGAAGGAGGAAGGCCATTGGAGGGAGGTGATAGGCAGGTAAGAAGAGGTAAGGAGTCAGAGTGGGAAATAGAAGAAGAGGGGAGAGGAAGAGAATTTATTTTTACCATAATGAGAAATCAATATTCATGCCTTCAGGTTGGAGGCTACCCAGACAGAATATTAGGTGCTGCTCCTCCACCTGGAGGGTGGCCTCATTGTGGCACAAGAGGAGACCATGAACCGACATGTCAGAACAACAATAGGAATGAGAATTAAAATGATTGGCCTCCGGGAAGTTCTGCTTTTGGGGGATGGAGTGGAGTTGCTCGACAAAGCGGTCACCCGATTTTCAACAGGTCTCACCAATGTGGAAGAGGCCATATTGGTGGCACCAGACACAATAGACAACCCCTGCAGATTCATAGGTGAAGTGTTGCCTCACCTGGAAGGACTGTTTGGGGCCCTGCAGAGATGTGAGGGAGAAGGTGCTTGGGCAGGTGCCGCTCTTCGGTCATTTGCAGAGATAAGTGCTGGGATGGAGATTAGTAGGGAGGGACAAATGGACAAGGGAGTCACAGAGGAAACAATCCCTGTGGAAAGTCGGGGGAGGGGGAAGGTAAAGTTATGTCTGGTGGTAGGATCTCATTGAAGATGGCAGAAGTTGCAGAAAATGATGTGTTGGATGTGGAGGCTGATGGGTTGGATGGTAAACACACTCTATCACTGTTAAGGCGGCGGGAAGATGAGGCTTCTTTTTACATTATATGTCAATGATTTGGATGATGGTATTGACGGCTTTGTGACCACATTTGCAGATCCTTATGAAGATAGGTGGAGGGGTAGGTAGTTTTGAGGAAGTAGAGAGGCTACAGAAGGACTTAGACAGATTAGGAGAATGAGCAAAGAAGTCGCAGATGAAATACAGTGTCGGGAGGTATACGGTCATGTGCTTTGGTAGAAGAAACAAAAAAGTACACTGATTTCTAAACGGAGGGAAAATTCAAAAATCTTAGGTGCAGAGGGACTTGAAAGTCTTCATGCAGGATTTGCTAAAGGTTAGTTTGCAGTTTGAGTTGGTGGTGAGGAAGACAAATGCAATTTTAGCATTCATCTTGAGAGGACTAGAATATGAAAACAAGGGTATGATATAGAGTCATTATCAGGCACTGGTGAGGCCACACTTTCGATTCAATTCAAGTTTAATTGTCGTTTAACCATATATGAATACTCATGAATACAGCCAAACAAGACGGTGTTATTATGGGATCAAAGTGCAAAGACACATTACCGACAATCACACACAAGATCTCAATCATGTAATGAGGTCCCGATGCCCACTCCCCCCTACCTACCCTGCGACGTTGCGGCTTGATGCCTATAAGTCAACAAACCGATATAGATTATCAGTAAAGATACATTAATGTGGAATATGCATGTCTATATACAATCCAGACTCTCCCCAGCCCAACAATATCATCTGTTGACTGCCCCCCGATGCCCTCTAGGCGACACCGTAGCTTTAAGGCCCAGTCCTTGCCCCGACACCCGACTCCCACTAGGCAAATCCGAGGCTTTGAGGCCTAGTCCTCGCATATACAAGCACATGTAAAACATCAGTAAAAATACAACTAGATATATATGTATATAGTCCAGACCCCTCAATGCATTTTAAATCTTTAGTCACCACAACTTATATCTTCTGGTTTTATGGTCTTAAGATAAGGACAAGAGAAACTCTGTCATTGTTTCGGTGGTGGGAAGATAGGGTGAATGCAGATGTTTAGGAAATGGAGATGGAGCGGCTGAGAGCAGCCTCAATGGTGGAAGAAGGGAAACCCCGTTCTTTGAAGAAGGAGGACATCTCTGATGTCCCGATAAAGAATGCCATATCCTGGGAACAGATGCTGCGACGGAACTGAGAAAAGGAAAGAGCATTTTTGCAGGAGACATGTTGGAAAGAGTTATAGTCAATTGGTAATATGTAATTGGTTTATTATTGGCATATACACTTGGCATCTAGACAGATCACTTCAGTACAGAAGTACACCAAGGTAGTACAACGGGAAGAGCAATAACAAAATGCAGAAAATCTGGACGCAACATGTCTTGGTGTGGCAACTGCTCGGACGGAGTCTGCAAGAATGGGCGCCACGGTAGTGTAGTGGTCAGCACGTGCTATTACAGCTCAGGACATTTCAGAGTTTGGGATTCATTTCCGGTGCCATCCTGTGTGTCCTCTCCATGGAATGCATGGGTCTTCCGCAAGCCCTCTTGTTTCCTTCCACAATCTCCCTCACTATTTTGCATTTTATTGTCTACTTGCACTGCTTGTAGTTGCACTTTATTCTGCATTCTTTACTGTTTAACCTTGCACTACTTCAATGCACTGAGGAATGATTTTGACCTGTGTGAACAGTATGCAAAAAAAGCCTTTCATTCCACCTCGGGACATTTGACAATAATAAACCAACTCACTTCAGTAAATTAATTTGGCTCAGCAGTGCGACCATTACAGAGAAATTGCAGTACAGGTAGAGAGTAAGGTGCTAGTTGGGGTAGAAATAGAAAGATAGATCAGATGTTGCCCATGCAGCAAGCTCCCCCTCTCCATGCATCTGATGAACCCAAAGTAATGGCAGAGACCGAAAAATTTTGGTACCAGCAGCGTCACAGAAGTTGCCAGTCAGCTGTCAACTCAGTGTAGGACTCCCTTAGAGACTCCAGCTTTGGATTTTTCCCTTGGGGGTTTACTCCCAAAGCATTCCCCAGGAGTGAGTATAGCTGAAGGCAGTGGAGGGTTGTGATTAGAGTTTTCCTTCTCCTAGATGAGCTGCCAACTATGACTGGTGAGTTCCATCTGCACGAAGCAACTGGTTTTAAAGCAGCAGTAATCTGCCTTTCCCCCTTCCCCTGTAAATAGAATTGTTTCCGCCGGGCTTAGTAGCTAAACTACATGTGAAGGCCAGGAGCTGGACTTGATTGCCTGAGGCTATCTCAGGTGCACGCTGTTGGGAGCATTTACTAGGTAGTGAGACCTTGTCCCCATTACCACCC
This sequence comes from Mobula birostris, assembly GCF_030028105.1. Classification (NCBI taxonomy): domain Eukaryota; kingdom Metazoa; phylum Chordata; class Chondrichthyes; order Myliobatiformes; family Myliobatidae; genus Mobula; species Mobula birostris. The sequence goes on along the minus strand of NC_092372.1, from coordinate 202,391,488 downwards.
CCGTCTATAACAACCTTAAAAAAAGCAAGGCAAATTTAGTTGATGCCATCTTTAAAGGGTTAAAACTCAATTTTCTTCTTCCACCATATCATTTTACACTCCATGGGATTTACACTCCATGAGTAGGTATAGCCGCAAAGCAGTGGAAGTTTGAGTTCTCCTTCTGCTAAATGAGCTGCCAACCAAGGCTGATCTGCCCATGCACATATACACTCAAACTTCAAAGTACATTTATTATCACAGGACATTAATGTCACCATATACAACCCGGAGGTTTATTTTCTTGCAGGCATGCTCAATAAATCCATAATGGATTAAAAACCATAATAAAATTAATCAAAGACCACACCAATCTGAGCATTCATCCAATGTGCAGAAGACTGTCGAAGAAAGAAAGAAAGAAAGGTATCATGGAATGCTTTCTTTCTCAGAAGATTATAACTATCTGGAATTCTCTGTCCTTGAGCGTGTGGGTGTGAGATCACTAGATGTAAACACAAAATAACCTGCAGATGCTGGGGTCAAAGCAACACGCACAACACGCTGGAGGAACTCAGCTGGTCGGGCAGCTTCAGTGGAAACGATCAGTCGACGTTTTGGGCCAGAACCCTTCGTCAGGACTGTAGAGGGAAGGGGCAGAGGCCCTTTAAAGAAAATGGGGGGAGGATGGGAAGGAGAAGGCTGGTAGGTTCCAGGTGAAAAACCAGTAAGGGGAAAGTTAAAAGGTTGGGGGAGGGGAAGCAGGGAGGTTATAGGCAGGAAAGGTGAAGAAGGAATAGGGGAAAACACAATGGGTAGTAGAAGGAGGCGGAACCATGAGGGAGGTGATAGGCAGCTGGGGGAGGAGGCAGAGTGACATAGGGATAGGGGTAGGAGGGGGAGGGAATTACCAGAAGTTGGAGAATTCTATGTTCATACCAAGGGGCTGGAGACTACCTAGACGGTATATGTGGTGTTGCTCCTCCAACCAGAGTTTGGCCTCATCATGGCAGTAGAGGAGGCCATGTATGGACATATCTAAATGGGAGTGGGAAGCAGAGTTGAAGTGGGTGGCTACTGGGAGATCCTGTCTATTGTGGTGGACGGAGCGGAGGTGCTCGACCACTAGATGTACTTAAGGTGAAAATCAATAAATATTTGAAAGATTAAAAGAATTAAGGGTTATGGTTTCTGGTACAGAAGAAGAGTTGAGGCCAGGATAGAGCAGCCATGGTCTTATCAGATAGTGGGGCAGGCTTAAGAGACTTGCTGGCCCACTCCTGTTTCTAATTTCCTGCATCTTTTAGTTCTTGCACTCCTTTTCAAAATGGAATGTGCTTTTCTTCCTTCCAAATCTAAGGACAAATTGTTGGTCTGTTGATGGGTATGTTTAATGAGCACAGATCAAAAGTTGAAGGTCCTCCTGAGCACTCAGCGATGGGTCATCCAAAGGATGTCAGGAGAAGAAGAGAGCACACCTTGTTGAACTTTGAATTGGATTGCAATGCTACCAAATAAATGAAATTATTCAAAAAGTTAGCCTGTTGAACAGTAAGCAAATTGGCAACATGACTGTCAGACGTTTCTCTGTTTTCAGTACAAGAAAGGTCATATTCAGGGACCCTTTTACTCTGCTATCTTACAAAGAGCAGCTGGCTCTATTTGTCTTGTAAAATTCACTTACACTGCCCTCTTTACATCAGTAAATCCAACAGGCAGCTGGTTACCTGCAGCATTTGCTGTAGATATCTGTGTTGGTGAATCTTTGCATTGCCCTCAAATCCTATAAAAGGTAGGAAAGCAGAATCAATATTAGATTATATAAATGTGTATTTTTGGAATCCTTTATCTACCCGTGCCCACAATCAGTGTGAAAAATCTTGCTATCAGAGGACATCTATCCTTCACAGAAGGTGAGTGCGGATTTAGGAAGCAGTGCCTGAAACTGGTTTCAATTCTAGCTGGTACCTTTTAATTTGATCATCAAGGGACAGTGGATGCAATAATTAAGGCTAAAAGATAGGCAATAGAAGCTTTATTAAAGGATGTATTGAAGATGGGAATTTGATCTTAGAATTAGATTATCATTAGAGTTGCTAATGCAGCTGCACTGCTTTTGAATGACAGTGAGAGAGATGAATCGAGCAGGCAATTATAACTCTAGAAGCCTTCCTAATCTTCACACTCTGAACTCCCTTACTCACTCAGATCCAAATTAATTTTTAACATGGCAAATATTTCATCTAGACTTTGCGGGAAAAGTCTGTTTGTTTGCTCACAGTCACACGGCCTCCATGTTATGTGTGGGGAACAAATACTGCCTGGTCAACCTTCCATGACTTGTAATTCAAGTCATGTCATTAATAGAAATGAGCTTAATAAGAAATCCATTGCTTTTATGAAACTGATTGATTCTCAGCTGCCAGATATTATTATGAATGCCTGTCAGAAGGTCAAGAGGGAAGACAAAAAGGAGTTAGCAGGCTGACTCACTCATTTCCTTGTCCTTACTAAACAGGTGCACAGAGAAGAGACATAATGGAAAGCATGGATTACATTTGCATGTTGCCGGGATCTGTTTTGTCATTTAAAGGAGCTGCTTCACAAAGCCGCACATTAAGATACATCAATTGTTCCATTATAATTGTCGATTGTCTGCAGTGATGGTTGACTGAAACACTAACCTCTGATAACCAACATTTCATACCAGATTTTTATTCATTACAAATTCAAGGTTAAAGCATTGTTTGCGGTATCTGAAAGGGGATAGATATAAAGCACTGCTGCTGTTGTGCTTGGCAACTAAATGATTTCATATCTTGCATTTTCTTCTGTTCTCCAGCCGATAAACAGAGAAATAAGCTAGTATTTGTCTTCCAAAATGTGTGCAGGTGAATAAACAGCAAAAGACCAGAATACCTGGTACCTGATTTTTAATTTGGTAAATATTTGCATCCATTAAGGTAAAGGATATTTGTGCATTGGAATCGAGAGTTTTGCCATTCAAACAGATGAGTCAAGGACAGTACAGAATTGCAGTGCAAGCAACTTCTCCCAACAATGCTTCACCAGTTTATTTTTTGCCTTCAGCATTAAAAGTGCAGAGCATCCAATAATGCCAGATATCCTTCTGCAGGACTCTGCTGTGTGGATCACCAGCTTCTGAATGTCTACTCCAAACACAAAGCTTTGTCCAACACTAGAGCACATGAGGATGTTGCAGCCATTTGTTATAAGATTGTCAATGTTGGGGAACATTTATCTATAACCATTGTTAAATATCATAACCAGTCCACTGAACAAAAATCGTACAGTACATATTCTTGAAAATCAAAAAAAAACTGCAGAAGCAAGAGCATAGCGTATAGAACAATGTAAACTACAGCACACTATGAGCCCTTCAGGCCATGATGTTATGGCATCCTATATAAACATAACGATCAATCTAAACTTTTCCTCCTACACAGCACATAACTCTTTATTATCCTATCTAGTAGTTCCTTAAATGTCCCTATTGTATCAGCCCCTGGCACTTACGACTCTTAAAGGAAAGGTACGTTGCATCCGCAGTTTCTCCGGTTGGCGGACGATTTCCCTCCATGCCTCTCTGACGTAGTGGGGAACCGTGTACGAGGCAAGTTACAGCAGTGGTTTGCCTTGCCTTCTGCCGGGTGAGTTTCCAAAGAGATCACCAGCTCGTAACCCAGCACGGATGGAAAGCGTGCAGGGGAGCTGGCTGGATTCGAACTCGGGACCTTTCGTCCCAAAGTCCGACGCTACCACATTTAAACTTTGTGAAAAACTTACATCTAATATCTCCTCTAAACATTCCTCCACTCACCTTAAATGGATGTCTTCTGGAATTGGCCATTGCTGCCCTGGGAAAAAGGCGCTGGCTATTCAGTCTAACTATGCCTCATATAATCATATAGTGGTTGCCTGTCGAATCAGACATTGACAGGAAACCTGTGTGGGGGAGCTTTTAAAGTGGAAAATCCATTGCACTGGGGCAGCCCCACTATCTCGACCTCAGAAGTCTGGGTCTAGTGGTATGAATGGTCAACACAACTGGGGTCTTCCTTGGTTGCAGTTGATATGATGTCTTCTGTGGCTTGTCATGCCCTTTGCTCTCCACAAAGCACTGCAGAATTTCCTTCCTGATCATTGGATCTCTCAGTAGATCTCATCTGCCCGGTCCAATGGAGCTAAGGTTGCATACTAGGACGGGTCTGTGCTACATAATCTTACATAGTACATCTCTATTAAGTTACTCCAGAGGGAAAAGGCCCTAGCTCAGTCAACCTTTCCTCATAAGATTTGACCTCTAATCCAGACAGCATCCTAAAAAATCCCTTCAGCACCCTTTCTAAAGTTTTCTCACCCTTCCCAGGACTGAATACAAAGCTCCAAGTGTAGTCTAACCAGTCTTATAAAGCTGCAGCATTACCTCATGGCTCTTTAATCAATCCCCTGAATAATGAAAGCCGACATACCTTAACCTTCTTAGTCACCCTATCAACCTGCATGGTCACTTTCACAGGATCCTATTTAATCTCTCTCCTCTCTCCTTAAACCTATGCCCTCTAGTTCTTGGTTCTCCAACCCTAAAAAAGAATGTGTGTGTTCACCTACACACTTGAAACCCAAGATCCTTCTGTTCCTCTACGCTGCCAAGAATCCTACCATTAACTTGGTACCATTAACCTTGAACCTGAAATAATAAACAACCTACTAGAAGATCTACTTGGACCAAACAGCATCTGTGGGAGGAAAGGAATGCCAACATATCCTTCCTTCCCACAGATACTGCTCAAGCGGCTGAGTTTCTTCAACAGGTTGTTTGCTGATCAGTTCTGTTGAAGGATCTTTGATATGAAAAGTTAACCGTTCCAAAGGCCCTCACTGAAACTGTTGACTTTTTCCAGTACTCCTGAGTGTCTATCCTTGAAGACCAAAATAGGAATGAAAGAAAAGGAGTCAAGAGTAGGCCATTCATCTCATGGTCATAGGGTCACACAGCATGGAAGCCAGCCTTCAGCCTTACCTGTCAATGCTGACCAAGATGCTATCTAAGCTAGTTCCACTTGCCTGCTTTTGGCCCACGTCCCTCTGAGCTTTGTACCTTTTCACGTACCTTTTAACTATCGTGAGTACTATATATCTGTCTCCACACTTTTCTCTGGCAGCTCTTTCCATGAACAGTCCACCCTCTTCCTCTCTCCTTAAACCTATTTGTCCTCTAGTTCTTGATTCTCCAACCCTAAAAGAAGAATGTGTGTGTTCACCTCCTTAGCTTACCAAGCCATTGAGTAGGATGCACAATATGGTGGAGGAAATCAGCAAATCAGGCAGCATCTATGGAAATGAATAAAATCTTTATTCATCTCCATAGATGTTTCCTGTCCTGCTAATTTCCTCCAGCATATTGTGTGTGTTGCTCCGGATTTCCAGCCTTTGCAGAATCTTTTGTGCATTAAGTATGATCACGGTTGTCTTTTATCTCAGCTCTGCACTTTCTTGTTTATCACTCTCTTTCCTCAATATCTAAATATCTTTCAATCTCTACTTTGAATGTACCAGAAACACGTACCAGAAGCCATTTGTGTGGTGGTTTCTGAAGGTTTATTCCACCCTTTCACAGGAAAGAAGAACTTCCCAATTCCATCCTCAATAGTAAAGCCCTTATCTTGAGGCTGTAATACTTGATTTCAGGTATGCCTGTCAGGAGCACTATTGACTGTAGTTTTGATGGGGGAGTTGATGGGGAACAACAATTATGTGTATGGTGGTTCCTTAAACTTGGTATAACCAGGGGAGGTAGTAGAGGTAAGCTCCCACCACTTAGTAAATGCTTCCAATCACATGTGTCTCAAATAGCCTCTGACAACCAAGCCCCGCTACTGGCCTTTACATGTGGCTTAGCTTCTAAGCCTGGCAGAACCATTTCTGCTAACAGAAGGGGTAAAGTGACATTACTAGTGCCTTAAAACCAATTGCTCTGGGCAGATGGGGCTTGTCAGCCGTGGCTGGCAGCTCATCTAGGGGAAGGAAAACTCTGATCTCAAACCTCTGCTACCTTGTGGCTACACCCACTCATGGGGAAGGTATCAGGAGTAAATCTTGAGGAAAAATCTGGAGCTGGAATCTCCAAGACAGCCCTACATTGAGTTAAATGCTGACTGGCAACTCCTGCGATGCCACTGGTGCTAAAATACATTGATCCATGCCGTTCCTTTGGATTCATCAGCTTCATAGAGTAGGGGAGCTTCCTGCATGGGTAACAGCCTGCTCTCCATATCATATTGTCATGTAGACAGCTAGGGTGTAACATCCGTGGTTGACCTCAACTAACGGAGGGTCTCATGTGCATGCTGCTGCAGGTGGATAATGTTGCAGTCAAGAAGTATACCCTACTACCTCCACATAATCAGGTATGGACATTCTTCTGTTACAGATTTACATTCAATGGGCTTTTAATTCTGTTACTTCCCTCAGTGATTTTGGTCAGTTTTTGATCTGAATTCCAGCATTTACCGCTTCTTGTGTCCCTGATTTTGAGCAAAACTAGATTAAAAGCAGTGCCATGCTGGCTTGCACGGGGTGAATATGCACTGAGGGATGAGTTAGGCTGAAGAGCCTGTTGTAATGCTCTATAACTCTGTGATATAAATATTTTTTTTTAAACCAGATTTGGTTTGCAAATTTCCTGATAGTTTTGGAGTTTGGGTGCTAATGTATTTACCCCATCAACAAAGGACAAACTTGGATTTCTTGCTCATTTAATTAACGTGTCAATAATTCTTTTCAGGACTGACAGATCCTTGCAATTTTCTTTCCACCCAATTTGTCTCATAATAAATTTGGATTCCTTAGATTTACTTTAATCCTGTCTTTTACAGTGTACATTCAGTTCCCTGTCATACATGGAATGCTGTCACGCCATAACTTCTATCTGATCTGTTTTCTTCTGGAAAAGGTAAATGTGTCTCTTACTGTCAAGAATATGATGCAAAGCTGCAGAACGCATATCCAAATCAAATGATTTAGAGCACCTTTCAATAAACAGCTTTCATACCCAGGTGCTTGTTCCTTTATTGCAACTGTTGTAGAAATATGACTAAAATGGGAATGTCTCTGATACTAAAATGTATTGTTCCAAAATCTATTGCCAAAACCAGGACAAGTAACTCTCATTATTATTTATTAGCATACAGCACAGTAGCTTGAGGCAGAAGCAGACTTTCAATTAAGTGTCGGACTCAGAAAATTGCTTCCAAGACATGCTGCTCTGCTTGAAAAGGTTGCATTGTGAAACTCCTGTTCCTTCCCTGTAAGTACACAGTGAAATCATCACAGAGAGTTACATCAATTATTTCAGTCCAAGTCAACACTTAGAGTCATGGAGCAACTTAGTACAGTTACAGGCCCAATGAGTCCATGCTGACCATGTTATCCACTCATCTAGTCCCAGCTTCCTGCATTTGGTCCCTATTCAGTCTCTAATGTCTAACACAAGGAGGCATAGTTTTAAGGTGCTCGGAAGTAGGCACAGGGGGGATGTTAGGGGTAAGCTTTTCACACAGAGAGTGGTGGTACATAGAGCACACTGCCAGCGGTGGTGGCGGACGTGGATACAATAGGATCTTTTAAGAGAAGCTCAGATAGGCACGTGGAACTTAGAAAAATAGAGGGCTATGCAGTAGGGTAATCCTAGGCAGCTTCTAGAGTAGGTTACATGATCGGCAGAACAGCAGGCTGAAGGGCCTGTAATGTGCTGTAGATTTCTATGTTTTATGTTCTATCACTCTAAGCCCCACCACTCTATTCAAGTGTTTCTTAAATGATACTGTTATTTCTACCCTCAAACACTTCTTCTGGCAGCTTGTTCTGTATACTGTTTACCCTCAGTATGAAAAAGTTGCTCTTCAGTTTCCTGTTGGGGAGAAAAGATTGTTGCCGTCCACCTTATCTAAGCCTCTCACATTTTAAACATTTCTATAACATCACCCCTCATTCTTCTCTGTTCCAAAGGATAAAGACATAGCCTAGACAACCTCTCCCTAAACTCAGGCCCTCAAGTCTTGTAAGTCTTTTCTTCATTCTCTCCAGTTTAACTGCATCTTTCCTCTCAGTCCAATTGTCAACAATGACTTACACAACTGCAACAAAATATCTTAATTCCTTGACTCAGTGCTCTGGCCGATGAGTTTAATTTAGTGAGTTTCTTCTTTCTTCTTCTTCTTCATCATTCTTCATTCTTCATATGTTACTGTATAGTTAAGTCAGTGAGAATAGCTCCAGGAGCTGTACTGTGTTCGTTGTGTGAGATATGAGAACTTTGGGAGATGTCCAGCCTCCCAGATAACCATTTCTGCACCAGGTGCACTGACTTGTATCTCCTCAGAGAACATGTTAAGGAACTGGAGCTGCAGCTTGATGACCTTCAGCTCATTCGGGAGACTGAGATGATAGACAGGAGCTACAGGGAGGTAGTCACACCTAGGTTGCTGGAGGAAGTTAACTGGGTGACTCTCAAGAGAAGGAAGGGAAATGGGAAACCAGAACATAGAACCCCTTTGGCCATTCCCTTCAATAGTAAGTATACAATTTTGGATACTGTTGAGGAAGATGACCTACTGTGGGGGAGTCACAGTGACTGAGTGTCTGGTACTGAGTCTGATACTGTGGCTCAAAAGAGAAGAGGACTGCAGTAGAGATAGAGGAATCCATTGTTAGAGGAGTGAGTAGACACAAAACTCTGTGAACGCAATAGAAACGCACCAATGGCATGTTACCTCCCAGCTGCCAGGGTCAGGGATGTCTCAGATCGGGTTCACAACATTCTAAGGGGGGAGGGTGGGCAGCCAGAAACCTTGGTATAATGGCACCAATGACAGAGGAAGGAAAGTAAGGAGGTCCTGAAGAGAGAATTTAGGTAGTTAGGTAGAAAGTTGAAAAGCAGGACCTCCAGGTCAGCAGTCTCTGCATTGCTGTCTGTGTCATACACCAGTGATGGTAAGAAAAGGATGATTTGGCAGATGAATGTGTGGTGGATAAACTGGTGAAGGGGGCAGGGTTGCAGATTCCTGGATAATTGGGATCTTTTCTTGGCTATCCTTGCAGGCAGATTTGCTAAAGCTTTTGGAGAGGGTTTAAAACCAGGCGTGGTCAACCTTTTACATTCCATGTGTCAATTTTTCCACTCACGAGTTCAGATGTGCCGTACAACTCCTGTACCCCCATTCAATTCTTGTAAAAATATGTTAATATAGAACTCGTGCATGAAAAGGGATGGGAAATGGAGTAAAGGGCTGAGGAAAGGGCTGTTGGTTTACAAGCAGAGGCAGTGCGTAGTGAGACTGTCAGGAAGGTGATAGGGCAAAATTTCAGTCAGTGGGATGAGTTACAGTGCAAAATTGAAAAGGGGGAAGTACACAGGACTGAAGGTGTTATATCTGAATACACGCAGGTATATGGAATAAAGTAGATAGTGTACAGATTGGCAGCTATGATGTTGTAGGCATCACTGAGTCATGGCTGAAAGATGATTATAGTTGGGAGCTTAACACTCAAGGAGACACATTGTTTCAAAAGGACCAGCAAGTAGGCAGAGTGATGGGATGGCTGTGTTGGTAAAAAATAAAATCAGATCCTTAGAAAGAGGTGATATAGAATTGTAAGGTGTAGAATCCTTGTAGGTAGGGTTAAGAAACTGCGAAGTAAAAAGACTCCGATGGGAGACAGAATCTACAAGCATTTGGATAGACAGGGGCTTATTAGGGAGAGTCAACAAGGCTTTGTGCGTGGTAGGTCATGTTTGACCAATCTGTCGGAGTTTTTCGAGGAGGTTACCAGGAAAGTGGATGAGGGGAAGGCAGTGGATATTGTCTACATGGACTTCAGTAAGGCCTTTGACAAGGTCCCGCATGGGAGGTTAGTTAGGAAAATTCAGTTGCTAGGTATACATGGAGAGGTGGTAAATTGGATTAGACATTGGCTTGATGGAAGAAGCCAGAGAGTGGTGGTAGAGAATTGCTTCTCTGAGTAGAGGCCTGTGACTAGTGGTGTGCCACAGGGATCAGTGCTGGGTCCATTGTTATTTGTCATCTATATCAATGACCTGGATGATAATGTGATAAATTGGATCAGCAAGTTTGCTGATGATACAAAGATTGGAGGTGTAGTAGACAGTGAGGAAGGTTTTCAGAGCCTGCAGAGGGACTTGGACCAGCTGGAAAAATGGGCTGAAAAGTGGCAGATGGAGTTTAATACTGACAAGTGTGAGGTATTGCACATTGGAAGGACAAACCAACGTAGAACATACAGGGTTAATGGTAAGGCACTGAGGAGTGCAGTGGAACAGAGGGATCTGGGAATACAGATACAAAGTTCCCTAAAAGTGTCGTCACAGGTAGATAGGGTCGTAAAGAGAGCTTTTGGTACATTGGCCTTTATTAATCGAAGTATTGAGTATAAGAGCTGGAACGTTATGATGAGGTTGTATAAGGCATTGGTGAGGCTGAATCTGGAGTATTGTGTTCAGTTTTGGTCACCAAATTACAGGAAGGATATAAATAAGGTTGAAAGAGTGCAGAGAAGGTTTACAAGGATGTTGCCAGGACTTGAGAAACTCAGTTACAGAGAAAGGTTGAATAGGTTAGGACTTTATTCCCTGGAGCGTAGAAGAATGAGGGGAGATTTGATAGAGGTATATAAAATTATGATGGGTATAGATAGAGCGAATGCAAGAAGGCTTTTTCCACTGAGGCAAGGGGAGAAAAAAACCAGAGGACATGGGTTAAGGGTGAGGGGGGAAAAGTTTAAAGGGAACATTAGGAAAGGCTTCTTCACACAGAGAGTGGTGGGAGTATGGAATGAGCTGCCAGACGAGGTGGTAAATGCGGGTTCTTTTTTAACATTTAAGAATAAATTGGACAGATACATGGATGGGAGGTGTATGGAGGGATATGATCCGTGTGCAGGTCAGTGGGACTAGGCAGAAAATGGTTCGGCACAGCCAAGAAGGGCCAAAGGGCCTGTTTCTGTGCTGTAGTTTCTATGGTTCTATGGTTCTATGGGAGTTATACACAGGTCTCTTAACAGTACTGAGGATATGAGGTACAAATTTCAGTGGGAAATAGAAAAGGCATGTAATAAGGGCAATGTGATGATAGTCATCGTGGATTTCAATATGCAGATAGATTAGGAAAATTAGGCAGGTGTTAGATCCGAAGAGAGATTGTCTACAAGATGTCTTTTTAGAACAGCTTGTAGTTGAGCGTACTAGGGGATCAGCTATTCTGGATTGGATATTGTACAATGAATTGATTAGGAACATAAGGTAAAGGAACACTTTGGAGGCAGTGATCACGATATGATAGAATTCTCCCTGCAGTTTGAGAGGGAGAAGCTGAAGTCAGGTGTGTCAGTATTACAGTGGTGTAAAGGGAATTACAGAGGCAAGGGAGAGGAGCTGGGCAAAGTTGGTTGGAAGGGGACACTAGCAGGGATGGCAGCACAGCAGCAATAGCTGGAGTTCCTGAGAGCAATTCAGAAGACGCAGGAGAGATACGTCCCAAAGAAAAAGTATTCTAAAGTATGATGGCATAACTATGGCTGACAAGAGAAGTAAAAGGGAAGACAGATAATAGAACAAAGATTAATGGGAACTTAAGGATTTGGAAACTTTTAAAAATCAACAGAAGTCAACTAAATAAACCATAAGGAGGGAAAAGATTAAATATAAAGGTAAGCTAGCCAACAATATCAAAGAGGATACCAAAAGTTTTTTCAGGTGTACAAAGAGTAAAACAGAGTAGATATTGGACCACTGGAAAATGTCACTGACTAGGAGACAACGAAACGGTAAATAAATTCAATAAGTATTTTGTATGGGTCTTCACTGTGGAAGACACTAACAGAATGCTAGAAGTTCAAGAGTGTTAGCAGGGAGAAGTGAGTGTGGTTCCTATTACTAGGGAGAAGGTGTAGGGGAAACTCAAATATTGAAGGTCGATAAGTCATCTAGATCAGATGGACTACTCCCCCAAGATTCTGAAAGAGGTAGCTGATGAGATTGAAGAACCATTAGGAAAAATCTTTCAAAAATCACTATTTCTGGAATGGTTCTGGAAGACAGGAAATTGCAAATGTCGCTCCACTCTTCAAGAAGGGAGGAGGGCAAGGGAAAGGAAATCATAGGCCAGTTAGTCTGACTTCAGTGGTTAGAAAGATGTTGGAGTTGATTTCTAAGGATGTGGTTTTGGGGTACTTGGAGGCACATGATAAAATTGGCCAAAATCAGCCTGGTTTCATCCAGGGAAAATCTTGTCCAACGAATCTGTTGGACTTCTTTGAGAAAATAACAAGCAATATAGACAAAGGAGAATCAGTTCATGTTGTGTACTTGGGTTTTCTAAAGGCCTTTGACTAAGTGGACACACGAGGCTGCTTAACAAGATAAGCACTCGTGGTATTACAGGAAAGATACTAGCATGGATAGAGCTTTGGCTGATGGGCAGGAGGCAAAAAGTGGGAATAAAGGGGGGCCTTTTCTGGTTGGCTACAACTGACTAGTGGTTTTGCGTAGGGGTTGGTGTTGGGACTGCTTTCTTGCATTTTATGTCAATGATATGGATGATGGAATTGATGGTTTAGTGGTCATATTAGCAGACAATATGAAGATAGGTGAAGGGGCAAGTAGTATTGAGGAAGCTGGGAGGCTGTAGAATGACTTGGACATTAAAAGAATAGGCAAAAAGTGGCAAATGGAATGTCAAGAATTGTAAGGTCATGCGCTTTGGTCGAAAGAATAAAAGCATAGTCTGTTTTCAAAACAGGGAGAAAATTCAAAAATCTGAGATGCAATGGGAGTCTTCATTCAGACTTTCCTAGAGGTTAATTCGCAGGTTGCAGGTGGTGAGAAAGGCAATTGCAATGTTGGTATTCATTTGAGAGGATTAGAATATAAAAGCAAGGATGTAATTCTCAGGTTTTATAAGGCACCGGTGAGGTCTCTTTTGGTGTATTGTTGTCCTTATTTATGAAAGGATATGCTAACATTGGAGAGGGTTCAGAGGAGGTTCATGAAAATGATTCTGGAAATGAAAGGTTTATTGTATGACGAGCGATTGATGGTTCTGTGCCTTCACTTGCTGGAGTTTAGAAAAATGAGGTGGAATCATGGCGCAGCAGACTCAGTGGGCCAAATGGCCAAGTTCTGCTCCTTTGTCTTAGGTCGTATGGAATCTGATTGCAACCTATCAAATGTTGAAAGGCCTAGTTAGAGTGGATGCAGACAGAATACTTCGTGTGTTGGGGGAGTCTATGGCTACAGGGCACAGCCTCAGAACAGAGGATGTCTATTTAGAATGGAGATGAGGAGGAATTTCTTTAGCCAGAGTATGGTGAATCTGTGGAATTCGAGCCTCAGGTGTCTTTGGAAGCCAATTCATTGAGTGAGAGGGAAATGGATCAGCTGTAACAAAGTGGTGGAGCAGACATGATAGGCCAAGTGCCTAATTCTGCTCCTGTGTCTTAAGGTCTTATGGTCTTATGATGAAAGCCAGCATGATAAATGCTCTTTTAACCATCCTGTTCTCCTGTTAGGCTGATTTTGATAAACTATGCATTTGTCCCTCTGTTCCACTGCAGTCACGAATTCCCACTACTCACTGTGTAAATTGTATGCTGGTTTGACTTTTCAAAGTGCATCACTTCATACTTCTGTGTGTTGAAATCGATTTGTCACTCCTTGAAACACTTCCTGAACTGATCAAGATCCCATTGCAATCTGCGATTAATGCCTTCACAATCAACAACACCTCCAAATTTTGTCATCTGTAAACTTACTAATCAAGCCATATGCATTCACATCCAAATCACTTATGTAAGTAACTAAACAAGAAGGCTCCCAACTCTGACCCCTGTGGCACACCACTCCGTTTCAAGAAACAACTTTCAACCTCTACCCTCTGCTTCCAACTTCCAAGTCAATTTTGGATCCAACTAGCTCTCTCTGTAGTCCATGAGGCCTCACAATGGACCTCAATGGACCGCATCAGCTTACCACGTGAGATCTTATCGAAGGCCTTGCTAAAATCCAAACAGACAAAATCCACTGCCCTATTTCCATCCACCATTTTAGTTATTTCTTCAAAACTCTAAAAGGTTTGTCAAACTCAACTTCCCAAACACAAAGGGAGGCTAATCAGATTCTGTCTATCCAAATACTGGTGAGCCCTTTCCCTCAGGATTTCCTCCAGTAACTTCCCACTACTGATTTCAGGCTGACCAGCCTGGCTTGTCCTTAGTACCGTTCTGAAACAATGGAACAATATTAGCCACTTCCCATTCCTCGGAAACTTAACGGGTGGCTAATGTTGAAGCAAGTATCTCCACAACGGCATCTGCAATTTCTTCTCTAGCCTCCCATAAAAACCGAGGATTCATTCAGTCAGGCCCTGGGTACGATTCCATCTTGATGTGTTGTAAGGCTGCAAATACCTTCTCCCTTGTAATATGAATGTCCTCCAAAACATCTTTACCTGACTCTGTTATCTTTTCCGCAACCATGACTTCCTCCTCAGTAAAGACCGAGGAGAAATATTTATCATCAGACTCATCTTCCTTGGCCGAAGACATAGGCAGTCCTGCTGATCTCTCAAGGAACCTGATCTCTCCTTAGTCTCCCTTTTACTCTTTAAAGTTCAAAGTTCAAAATACATTCATTATCAAAGTATGTATACATTATACAACTTTGAGGTTTGTCTCCTTACAGGCAGCTACAAAACAAAGAAATCCAAAAGATCCCATAAAAAAGACCATCAAACACCCAATGTGCAGAGAGAAAAAAAAACAAACAAATCCTGCGAACAATAAAAGTAAGCAAATAGCTTTCAGAACAAAAGTGAGACACACAGCCCGGAGCAGTCAGAGCAGTCCACAGCCTCAGCTTCAGTTCAGTGCAGAGCCGAGTAAATGTTGTGGAGCAGCGAGCTAAACCGGCCCGACCCTTGCTTCTTCTCTCCACCGCCTGCCTTTTTAACCCATCTGGCCAGGCATTTGAACTGCTCAAATATCAGGTCTTTCCTTGCACTGCATCCCATGCCCTGTCATATTGATACACTCTGGGCCTGGACTCCGCCACCACCTTTTGGCCTGTACCTGACCTTTCCGAATCGGCCTGGCGCTCAGATCAATCAAACCTCACTTACGGGGTTAGGTGGGCAGGCCTCCAATCTGCCTGTCCATCACCCCAACTCTGCTCCACTCCACTTGCCCCGATTTACCTCCACCTCGCTTCGACTTCGACTCGCACCCACATGCTTCGACCCTCAACTCAGCCTCACCTTTGCTCACCTCTCCTTTGTTTGCGGTGATCGATTACCATAAACTTTACAAGAAAAAGTGTTATTAGTAAAGTATTTAGTTATATTCTTTGGTTCATATGTTGCCAGTAGATAGTGGCTGGGCTTCGCCAGTGCCATATTAAACCAAAAAGCTTAACGTAGATATAAAACCACTTGGATTGCCCTTAATCTTACCTGCTAGATCTGTCTTATATCCTCTCTTCGCATTCTTGATTTCTCTCAAGACTATATTTAATTTTTTATAATCATGAAGGAATTTGTTTGATCCCAGTGTCCTAAACCCAATGTAGTCCTCCCTTTCCTTTACCAGAGCCTCAATATCTCTTGTCAGCTCAGGTTCCCTAAACCAGTCAGGTTTACCCTTCAGCCTAATAGGAACATGTTACTCCTGGACACTTACTATTATAGTCTTGAAAATCTCACACTTCCATATGTTCCTATCCTTTCATATAGACTCAACTGAATAGCCTCTGCTGGATGCCCTCGTTCTCCTCAGTCCATCCCTAGCCCAGCTTAGGGCCCTCACCTGTGGACCTGACCTATCGTTTTCCATCACTATCTTCAAACAAATACAATTTCAAAAGACACTAGAGAAAGGATGGCAAAGGGTATGTCTTAATTTTGTGTGATAGCATAACTGGTGGTAGGGTGTTACTCACCCGTTTAACACTAAAGAAGGACAGGATCTAATGTCACTGAGCTGTTAACTGCTACAGTTACAGGTATAAAATGGATGCTTTATCATTCATATGAAATAAGTGTATGAATATTGGTTCATGATTTGTACTCAGCTTTGCAAAAAATGATCCAACAGTACTGAGGTGAATGATACTCTTGCACACTTAGCACCAGCCCAATATTAATTCCCACCACCCCTCCCCAACCACAACCCCTCACACCCCCAAACACACACACACACACAATTCTTTTAACTATATTGCTGTTATTCCAACTTGAAGAATAAGAACTTAGAATAACAGCAATATGGTTAAAGGAGCTGCTGCATTTTTTTCTCAATATCTAATCCATACATGACATGATGCATCACCACTCACAACAAGGATGTAAGTTAAGAGAGTAAGAGGAAATCTTATTAAAGCATATAAAACTCCAGAGAGGTCTTAACAGGGTGAATGTGGAGACAGTGTCTCCATTGGAGAGAATCTAATACTAGGAACAACCATTTAAAGATAAATGATCACCCATTCAGCACAATAATTAAGTAATTTTCTCTTGGAGGAACATACATAGGTAGATAAACAAATGATTGGAAGGATAGGAGAGGTAGCTGGAAATGCAGAGTTGAGGTTATATTTCCATCAGCCATGACATTATTAAATGGTAGTGAGTTTTGAAGGGCTGAGTGGCCTTTTCCTACTCCTGGTTTGTTTATTCCTAGATGGGTTCATTTAAGGTTACATAGATCTGACTATCATAAATCTGTAAACAGAAATTCTGTGACCCTTCTTTCATTGTAATGCACAATGACATGATTGATGGCACTGATGAATTATTTAATGAATGTTTTTAACACTGTTCATGACAATTAGGATTTTTGCACTTGTGTTAGCTTTTGATACGATGTCCTGACAACATATTCAATGATGCATGAGTGCCAGAGTCAATTTATTGGACAAAAAATTGCTGTGAGTGGTCAATATGTGATATCTGCTGTTAGCTTGTCCTAGCTGGTTAAACCTCAATATTTTGCACAGAAAGTTGCTAGAAGTGTGAAGAGAAAATAGCCCAGAACCTTTTGGTGAATATAAAGATAGTGAGATTTGGTGTAAGGTGACAGCAGTTTAGTATTGAGATAAGAAGAAGCCTCCTGCCATAGAGGGATATGAGACTTTGAATTTTTCTGCCCTGAAGGGCCATGAAATCAATTGTGGCAATGAGGGAAGATGAGAACTGATGGAGAATCAGCCATAGTTGAAGTTCAGCTATGATCTTATTGAACAGAAGAGCAGATTTAAGAGGCTGTCTGGCCTGCTTATGCTTTCAACTCCTCTGCTCCTATGAACAGTTGTACCATCACTTAATAAAACAGGAGGAGTACCACATGTAGAGAATACTTACTCTCTGATAGCCAAGAACCAAACTTAAAACGTTTTGATCATTTAAAGCATCATGAATTGCAGAAGTAGATCTCCATCTCCTCTTTACTGTTTTTATGGTGGACTGTCCCCATTACAGTCCGAGACTTTTCTGTTTTGACACTTTTTCCTACATATTTGCCTAATATATTTATTTATTACTGTGAAACAAACTATTTCAACTGGAACACTCCAAATTTTGAATTCAAAAAGGAAAACAAATCTTTCTCATCTCCCTCTGCTGGTTCTTTGGTGAATCTCCTCAAGTCTGTGATCTCTGGTTGCCTCCAGGCAATACAGTGAGGTATCAGGCCAACGAGCCCGCACCGCCCAATTACACCCTTGTGACCAATTAACCTACTAACCCTTAAGTGGAAGGAAACTGAAGCTCCCAGGGTAAACTCACGCAGTCACGGAGAGGACATACAAGCTCCTTACAGACAGAATTTAACCTGGGTCAATGACATGTTAAATCATTATTGCTAACCACTCTGCTGCCATGCTGCCCCAGGTTATGATGTTATAGAAACCATATATTTTGTGGGAATATTTTGCCAGTCAATATATAGCTTGCTTGCTCAATGGAAGCCTGGGGCTTATCACCTTGCCTAACTTCCTGGTACCTCAATGTCTTCTAGACTCAATACTTTGTTCAACAATTTTAAGATTATAATTCTGATACTCACTTTTACTTCTCCCCTAACCTCATTTTCTATTTTAGTTTACTTTTTCTTTGTCATATGCTGGCATTCCTATTGTTATTTTATCTTTCCCAATGTTCACTCTATCATAACTTTGTTTTTTCTACTTTCCTTTAAAAGAGATTTATCACTGTCTCGTACTGATTCATATAGAAGGGTATCAAACTAATATATTAGCTCTGTTTCTCTACCCAAAAAGAAATAAAAGTATTTGTCTGGCAATGGACATAAATGCAGCTTCAACAACCTTCTTCATTATCTTTCTGTTTATTCCTTTTGCGTCCTGATGAAGGGTCTCGGCCTGAAATGTCAACTGTTTATTCCTTTCCAGACTTGCTGAGTTTGTTCAGTATTTTATATGAGTTACTCTTCATTAGCTTTAATTTTGTTCTAAATCAGTATTCAATGTACTTATTTTGCTTTTTTGTCTATGAGATTTTCAGCTTCAGTGACACTCATTACCCTTTTAAGTGATTTAAGCAAACATTTCACATACATGCGTATATGTGCACGCACATACGCAAACACATGCACACGTATATAATGTAACAACAACATTCCCTTGTGATCTAGACTGGATACTCGCATCCTTCATATGTGTAAAGCTCATAAAGCTCTACTTGCTCAGGAAGCTAAAAAAATTCAGCATGACTGCATTGACTCTTACCAATTTTTATTGATACACCATAGAAAGCATTCTATTTGGATGCATAACAGCTTGGTATGGCAACTGCGCTGCACATGATCAGAAGAAACTGCAGAGTGTTGTGGACACAGCTCAGCATATCGTCGAAATCAACCTCCCCTCTTTGGACTCTTTCTGCACTTCTCACTGCCCCATTAAAGCAGCCAGCGTAATCAAAGACCCCACCCACCCCTACACTCTCTCATCAGGCTGAAAACACAAAACCCTGAATTCACATTCTACCAGGGTCAAGGGCAGCTTCTAGCCCACTTTTATCAGACCCTTGAATGGACTACTTGTATGATGAGATGGATTCTCAGCTTCAAAATCTACTTCATTACAACCTTGCATTTTATTAGTTACCTGCTCTGCCCATTTTCAGTAGCTGTTACACGTTATTCTTCATTGTTATTGCTTTACCTTATCTGAGTTGAATGCATGGTGTAATGATTTGATTTGTAGAAGCAGTATGCACGACAATTTCTTCATTGTATCTTGGTACGTGTGACAATAATAAACCAACACCAATACCAGTTACTTCAAAGCAGCTTGTTAGCAGCTAACCTGATCAGAATAGTTAAATTGCCTAAGTTCCCAATAGCTGAACATGTGGCATGACCATTTTGACTTGCTTCATCTTGTGATCACATGATTTGCTTTATGTGATAACAGTATTACCACGCAAATCTATTTCACCTTAATCAATTACCTCACGCAATTGAAAACCAATCTCCAAACTTTCCATGTGCAATTCTCTTCAACCAATCAATTCAAACAATCACAAGGTCAAACCGTCTATCACCGAGACCACTAAGCTGGATTTGATGTCCTGTCTGACATTTCATTGATACCTGTCAGCTTTGCCCGTCTGTGAGTTTCACTGGAAAATACAGTTTAGCATTAGTTGAAGTCTTAAAAGGTGTCATTCACCACTATGATAGATTCAATAGTTACTCTTAGTCCATTTATAATTTTAGATGCATCTGATCTGTGGATTAATAGACTGCATGTAGCTGGTTCAGATTTCATAAAGTAAATGCTATTTTGCACATTTTAACATGTGTGAGCAGCAATCCGTTTAATGCCGACTATTACAAACCTAATTATTGTTAAACCACTTCCTCACGCAGATGGTTTTCATGTTTGAGGGACACTTGGAGAAGATTGAAGACAGCCTTGTGTGATGATCTATTTGAGAGCATTATCAGAGGGACCTTGTGATAGGGTAATGTGAGATGGCAAGGTTATTAATGCTGCAATTAACTCAGTAGCATTATAATTTATTTTCATGACCCGTTGGAACAGATTTTTTTTAAACTACCAGCAGAATCGGGCATCATTACAACAGCAGCCATTTTACAATATTTTTCTTGCTGAATTGTTTATACTCTGACAATGATGAACAGTAAAACTACAATTTTGAAGTTATGAAGATAGTTTTGGAATTATTTAACCTGGAACTCCATGCAGTAATGAGGCTCACTCACAGTTTATCTAAACCTAATTTCCAGAAGCCATATAGTTCCATTATTTCCTTGTTACATAGAAGGAAGCTAGTTTGGCCACTAAGCCTCCGCTGGTTCATTAAACAATCCCATTCCTTCCATTAATTTCTCCTGTAACCTAATCTCCCCACATTTCCATCAACCCTCCTTCACCCCACCGATTCTGGAGGGGGGGGAGGGGGATCTAATTAACTATCAAATAACACATTTTTGCTCTGTGGAAGGACACCAAGACACTGTTAGAAAGCCATGCGGTCAGAGAGAATGCATCCATACTGATAACTTCAGAGGTCAGAGTTGAGTTCAGGTCACTATGAGGGACCAGCCACCACAACTTGTTGAGACCAGGTTTCAGGAGAGTTGTCCGAAACCATGAGACAAAACTGTGACAAGTGGGCCTCACTGCCCAAAATCCACTGTCTCAGTCCCCACACAGCCACACTCTCCTGGTCACGTGAGAAGATTTTCCTCCTTGGCCCTGACTGTCTTCACAGCTGGCAAGGATGGGCAAGCCCTAGCCAGTTATGAATTAAATGAGTTTTCTAGGTAAGTTTTTAAAAACGGGCTATTCAGAGAAATTTAAAAATGAATAAAATTAAAATGGAAAAAAAATTAAAATGTTAATAACGTTTTAAACGGTGAAGCAAATTAACAAAGTTCAGAAGTTCAAAGTTCAAAGTAAATTTATAATCAAAAAACATACATGTCACCATATACAACCCTGGGACTTGTTTTGGTGTGAGCATACTGAATAAATCCATAATAGAATAATGGTTATAATAGAATCAACATGGGCATTTGACAAATGTTACCAAAGACAACAAACTGTGCAAAACAAAATATTTAAAAATCATAATAATAAATAAATAAATAAGCAATAAGCATAAAAACCATGAGAAGAAAAGTGAGTCCATAGGTTGTGGAAACAGTACAGTGATGGGTCAATATCCAAAACATATAAAAAATTGCAAATGTAAATTGAATTCCCACCTACCTCCGAATCCACAAAAATTGATCCTCATTGAAAGCAGAGAGGTTGTGGATTTGGGCTGATATCTGAGGGATGATTCTGAGGAGCTCCTGAAATTAGAAACAAAGCAAAGCACAGTGAGGGCTAGTTCCATAAGTCATTATTATTTACCTCAGGATCTACTTCTATGTGACAGGGGGATCAGCAATGGTTAATAGATTCTTGAAAAGAGAAGTTACCAAATCTTTGCTGATCATCGGGTAAACAAAACAGTCAACACTGAAGCAAGAAGAAAATAAATGGCGGATGGACTGTGTGGGATGGGAGAATTCTCCTTTAATGTACTGTACACCCTGAATACCAATGATACATAATTCTGTAATTTTTATCAGTCAGGAAAGCATTTGGTTTGATGATAAATTCACAAATCAAAATACTTTAATTTAGTAAATGTATGATTGAATTCTGATACTGGAGAGCAATTATTTCCATTATGAACTATCAACAAATTTGTCCACCCTTAGTTGGTAGCTGCTACAGTCTAACAGATTTAATTATTGCAAAAATAGGTTTCATTCCTTCTTTAAACACAGGAAGAATAAAACAATATCTTTATGTGAAATGTGGTGCCATAAGATTATTTTTTTTTCAAATAGATGCTTTGTGTTAATTCTTGTCATGGCCTGGAACAAATAATGCTGCTGTTGGAAGCTATTTTATGTAATTAATCACCGCATCATCACGAACTTGGCTTTTCCATTTATTAAATGTGGAGCAAATGGGCCGGATCAGGTAAACGACTGTTTCCCCGGCCACTGAAAATAATTCTCTGTAAGGCAATAAATTAGACCCTCGTGTTCCTAACAGTGCACATTAGAAATGGGATAATGGCCACACCTCACAAACCATGTCAAGTCAGAGCCCACTCAGGTCAGATGCCAAACTCCATACAGAACTGAGTGAGCACTAAAGAAGGAGGTAATGACAATCCTGCTACACGCTGCTGTGGATTTATGAGAAACGGATATTCATCGAGTCTCTGGTCAGTGAACTTCTCCACTTTGACCACTTGTGAAACATGAGCTCTCTAAATGTGACTGAAAATAACCCAGAATCTGTAACTGCTAGAATAAATTAATGCTACATTTTAGGTATTCAAGCACATTGGGTAGACTTAGAGTGAGCGAGATTGCCCCATTGTGCTCACCAAGTGGAAATATTCCTGAATCAAATCACCCTCCTCTAGGTACAAATACAAGCTATATATCATCCTATTTACTTATATTTATTCCATGGCCATTATCAATTTTTGCTCAAGTGTGGATTGTTATTTTATGCTTTGTATCATCCACAGTGTTCTGACACCAATGCAAGCAATAAACACTGTCTTTTTCTATATTATAGAATAAGTATCAGTTTTAACAGCAGTTAGGCAAAGAGAATGATGTGGAAATGGAAATTATGCTTCATATTCTGAATTTTTACACAAGATAAGCATTATTACTGAAACAATTGCAGACCAGAGGGCAAAAATAAAACTATTCAAGCACAGGCATGCTAAGAACGTAAAAAAAAATGTTTAAAGCATATTTGATGGCAATGAGGACATCAAAGTTGAAATGAAAACTCCTGTGAATTGTCAGTGTGATAAGTACATAGCATCATGTGTGTGTTTTTATTTAATCATGGTAAATAGACACAATGATCTTGGACAATGTATTTATGACCCATCCTTAAGCTCTTGAACAAATAAAAAATAATAACATTGATATAGAATTGGAGTCACACGTTGCTTAAATAGGTTAAGAAAGGCAGACTTATTTCCCCAGTGGATTTTATTGACAGACACAAGTACCATCCTTTTGCAATTTAGTCCATACAGTGTCTATAAAATGTATTTACCCCCCCCCCAGAAGATTTCATGTTTTATTATTTTACAACATTGAACCACAGTGGATTTAATGTTTGTAACACACACAAAATGGCGGAGGATCTCAACAAGCCAGGCAGCATCTACGGAAAAGATTGCAGCCAACGTTTCAGGCTGAAGCCCTTTAGCAGGACAGATTAATATTTGTTTTTTTTTAACGCTGATCAACAGAAAAAGACTCTTTCATGTTAAAGTGAAAACAGATCTCTACAAAGTGATCTAAATTAATTACAAATATAAAACACAAAATGATTGATTCACCGCCCCCCCCCCTTTAATATGACACACCAAATCATCACTGGTGCAACCAGTTGATTTTAGAAATCACATAATTAGTTAAATGGAGATCTGTTTTTGAAGACCTGTGTGCAGTCAAGGTGTTGCAATTGATTGTAGTAAACCTACACCTGTATCTGGGAGGTCTGCTTCTTGCACGGTCAACTGCTGACGAGTTAGTAGCCTGGCAAAAAACAACACCATGAAAACAAAAGAATATTCCAACTAACTCTGCGAAAAGGTTATTGAAAATCACAAGTCAGGAATAACCAAATTTCCAAGTCACTGAATAACCCTTGGAGTAGAGTTAGGTCAATCATCAAGAAATGGGAAGAATATGGTACAGCTGTAAATCTGCCTAGAGCAGGCCATCATCAAAAACTGAGTGACCGCGCAAGAAGAGGACTAGTGAGGGAGGCCACCAAGAGACCAATGACAACTCTGGAGGAGTCACAAGCTTCAGTGCTGAGATGGGAGAGACTGCGCATACAACTATTGCCCCGGTACTTCACCAGTCTCAGCTTTATGGGAGAGTGCCAAAGATAAGGTCACTGTTGGAAAAAACACAAATGAGCTCTTGGGTGAGCTTGGCTGAAGCATGTGAGAGACTCTGAAGTCAGCTGGAAGAAGGTTCTGAGGTTTGATGAAACCAAAATTGAGCTTTTTGGCCACTAGACTAAACAATATGCACGTCATCAGAAACACACCATCCCTACCTTGAAGCATGGTGGTGGTTGCATCATGTTTTGGGAATGGTTCACTGAAGCAGGCCCTGGAGAGTTCGTGAAGATAGAGAGTAAAATGAATGCAGCAAATACAGGGAAATTCTGGAGGAAAACCTAATACAATCTGTAAGAGAGCTGCGACTTACTAACTCTTCCTTCAGTTAGTCCTGACGAAGGGTCTCGGCCTGAAACGTTGACTGCACCTCTTCCTAGAGATGCTGCCTGGCCTGCTGCGTTCACCAGCAACTTTGATGTGTGTTGCTTGAATTTCCAGCATCTGCAGAATTCCTGTTACTTGGGAGAAGATTTGTTTTCCAGCAAGACAATGACCCCAAGCATAAAGCCAAAGCCAAACCACAGGAATGGGTTAAACACAACAAAGTTAATGTTCTGAAGTGACCAAGTCACAGCCCAGACCTCAATCCAATTGAGAATTTATGGCTGGACTTGAAAAGGGCTGTTCACTCACAATTCCCACGCAATTTGACAGAGCTTGAGTAGTTTTGTAAAGAAGAATGGGGAAAAATTGCAATGTCCTGATGTGCAAAGCTGATAGATGCCTATCCACACAGACTCAAGGCTGTAATTTCTGTCAAAGGTGCATTTACTAAATACTGAATTGAAGGGTGTGAGTACTTATGCAATCAAGTATTTTGCTTTTTATATTTGTTACTAATTTAGATCACTTTGTAGAGATCTGTTTTCACTTTGACATGAAAGACTGTTTTTCTGTTGATCAGTGTCAAAAATGCCAAAATAAATCCACTGTGATTCAATGTTGTAAAACAGTAAAACATGAAAACTTCCAAAAGGGGGTGAATATTTTTTTAATAGGCACGGTAGCTACTAAATTTGAATTTGTCAGCTGCATTGGTTTTAAGATCATGGAAGTGCAATCACTCGTCAAATATGATATTCTCCTCAAGGGTTGTCTATTTGTGGGTCCTCAGGTAGCAGCAGAGACTGATAAAAATCCACATATTCTGGTACAATGTGCAGTGTGCGCAAGTCTAAGTGTGGTCTTTTAGTTTATTGTTCTCTCCTTCCACAGCTGTCATTTGTTCTCTGTGGCACAGCTGGGGTTGATTTCATGTTGCACAATTCCCTGTTCAACATATTTCATCCAGCTGTGACTATTGAGTAGAATGTCTTCCCAGTTTTTAGATGCAGTGTTGAATTTATCTTTGAAATTTTTCCTTTGAACTAAAGATCATCAGTGCACCAGTCCGCTGTTAGATCTGCAAGCTTCATTTTCATTGTTATTACAGGAGGATAATCCTAAACTCACAGGCTGCCTTGGCTGAGTTGCCTGCTCGCAATGAGATGTGGATGGAAGGGAGACTGTACACTGGGCACCCATTAATGCGAGGATGAATTTTACTTTGCTTCTGGATCCCAATGCTTATTCAATTGATGCTAAAAATTTCAAAGTGAGTACACCTCAGGAAAGGAAAGGATCAAGCAAGGCTGCAATAGCCCCTTGTCACCATCACATTGATATAATGGGACCTGGGGTGAGATCAGTAAGGAGGATTGGGTGCCCATGAAACTACCCCTGCATCATTCCAAAGAAACAAGTAAATTATAATGAGCAAAGTGATGTACCTTCTTGTGAAGTATATTGGATGGTGTTAATGGAAACACCAGCCATCCACAGAAATTGAAGAATACTTGAGAGCATTTACACCATAAGACAAAGGAGCAGAAGTCGGCCATTCAGCCCATTGAGTCTGCTCCGCCATTTTATCATGAGCTGATCTAGAATCTAAATTCTCCCATTTAGTCCCACTCCCCTGCCTTCTCACCATAACCTTTGATGCCCTGGCTACTCAGATACCTATCAATCTCTGCCTTAAATACACCCAATGACTTGGCCTCCACTGCCGCCCAAGGCAACAATTCCATAAATTGACCACCCTCTGGCTGAAAAAATTTCTTCGCATCTCTGTTCTGAATGGGCACCCTTCAATCCTTAAGTCATGCCCTTAAATAATTTCTTAAATTATTTCTTAAATAATTGAAAATAATTTTTGGCAAAGTGGGACTAAGTTAAGCAATCTTACTCTTCTGTCCACTTGCCAGAGTCAGAGGTATGTCCGAGAGGCTCAATGCAACATTTAGCAAATGTTCAAGACAAGGACCTGCATGAGCATTCAATCTTTAAAATAAATTCATTATTAAAGTACATACACGTTGCTATATACTACCATGAAATCCATTTTCTTGCAGGCATTCACAGTAGAACAAAGAAATACAAAAGTGAAAAACTACACACAAAAGTCACTGAAAGTCAATGCATAGGTTGTCAAATTAGTTTAGTGTTGAGGTGAGTGAAGTTATCTAGGCTGGTTCAGGAACCTAATTTTTTGAAGAGAAATAAATGTACCTGAAACTAGTGTTGTGGCGCCTAAGGTTCTTGTAGCTCCTTCCCAACAACTGCAGTGAGAATTAAGCATGACCAGATGACGGGAGCCCTCAATAATGAATGCTGCCTTCTTGTGGCAAGGCTCCTCGTAGATATGCTCAGTGGTTGGGAGGGCTTTCCTTGATGGACTGGGCTGGGTTCACTACATTTGTAGGCTTTTCAGTTTTTGGGCATTGGTCTTTCCATACCAGTCCAGTTAGCAACTGTGTCCTGTGCTCCCGATGTGGCCTTCTATATATTGGCAAGACCCGACGCAGACTGGGAGACTGCTTTGCTGAACACCTACGCTCTGTCCGCCAGAGAAAGCAGGATCTCCCAGTGGCCACACATTTTAATTCCACATCCCATTCCCATTCTGACATGTCTATCCACGGCCTCCTCTACTGTAAAGATGAAGCCACACTCAGGTTGGAGGAACAACACCTTGTATTCCATCTGGGTAGCCTCCAACCTGATGGCATGAACATCGACTTCTCTAACTTCCACTAATGCCCCACCTCCCCCTCGTACCCCATCCGTTATTTATTTTTATACACACATTCTTTCTCTCACTCTCCTTTTTCTCCCTCTGTCCCTCTGAATATACCCCTTGCCCATCCTCTGGGTTCCCCCCCCCCCCGTCTTTCTCCCTGGACCTCCTGTCCCATGATCCTCTCATATCCCCTTTGCCAATCACCTGTCCAGCTCTTGGCTCCATCCCTCCCCCTCCTGTCTTCTCCTATCATTTTGTATCTCCCCCTCCCCCTCCCATTTTCAAATCTCTTACTAACTCTTCCTTCAGTTAGTCCTGACGAAGGGTCTCGGCCTGAAACGTCGACCGTACCTCTTCCTAGAGATGCTGCCTGGCCTGCTGCATTCACCAGCTACTTTGATATGTGTTGCTTCAGCTAGCAACCAGTCAGGATAGTCTCTTTCAACGTTTACTTGAGAAGTATGTTAGCAGTAGGCATTGCATTGTCTCAGCCTGTCCACAGTTGCAGGTTTCTAGTTTTGCAGATTTGTCCTGTTCTATCATATCAACCCTTGACCATCCATACTGAGGGCAGAAACAGACTGGCTTCTTCCAATTAGTGCAGTTCTTCTCTGTCTCTGCAAGAAAATGCTCAAGAAGTTGCCTTAATGTCCAACTTATTTAATCCAGTGAAGGAATCTAGTGATAGAAATAATTTTACTATATTTTAAATGAATAATTAGTTTGGTGAGGTTGGGCTTCTGTCTTTGGAATGAAGGAGGATGACAGGTGACGTGATAGAGGTGTACAATATAATAAGAGGCATCAACCAAGTGGAAAGTCAGAGACTTTTTCCCAAGGTGGAAATGGCAAACATGAGGGGGCATAATTTTAAGGTGATTGGAGAAAAGTACAGGGGAAATGTCAGAGGTAAAGTTTTTTTCACAGGGAGTGGTGGGAGCGTGGAGACCTGCCAGGGTGTTGATGGTCGAGGGAGATACATAGGGACATTTAAGAAACTCTTAGCTAGGTACATGGATGATAGAAAATGGAGATCTATATAAGAAGGAAGGGTTAGATTAAATTTAGAGTGGGTTATAAGGTTGGCAGAACATCACGGGCCAAAGGGGCTTCTCTGTAATTTCCATATGCTATGTTCTAATGGTGACTTGGGCCATCCTAAAACACCTGCGAAAAAAAGCATCCTTGTCAGATACCATACTGAAAGTGACAGGGTGAAATTTCGTGTGGGATTTCCCACTGATCTGCTGAAAGTTATCACAGTTATTGACTTTTAATAACAAGCAACATTTTTCCAGCTGCGGGGAAAAAATAATTAATTTAAGAGAGCATAATCAAAAAATCCTATCCTGAGAGTAGATAAGAACTATCCTTTTCCACAACAATCAGAGTTTGCATGTTGTGCTGTTGTTTGCATCACATCTCCAGTGACCCAGGTTCAATTCTGACATCAAGTGCTGTCCGTGTGCAGTTTGGATGGTCTTCCTGTGACTACATGGTTCTCCTCCAGCCGCTCTGGTTTCTCTCATATCCCAAAGATACAGTATGGTCCAGTTAATTCACCATGATAAATTGTCACCAGTGTGCAGGTAAATGATAGATTATGGTTGCTGATGGAACGTGGGGAGAATAAAATTGAAGTAATATAGGATTAGTGTAAATGTGTGCCTGAACGTTGCCAGGGAGTATTGAGGAAAAGAGTCTAAATATCTTTCAAGGTGGCAGCACAGGTAGATGACACAGTTCAGTAACCTTATAAGATACTGCCCTTTGTTAGTCAGGGCACTGAATAAAAGAACAGACTAGTTATGCTCCAACTTTACAAAAACTTTTTTAAACCTCAGCTGGAGTACTGTGCTCACTTCTACTGCACACACTACAGGAAAACTGTGATAATCCAGGAGAGGGTGCAGAGGAGGTTGAAAATGGAACTGGAAATGGAATTCGTTTATTATTGTCAAAAATACACCAAAATACATTGAAAAGCTTGTCTTGCATACTGTTCATACAGATCAAAATATTACACTGTGCATTCAGGTAGAACAAGGTAAAACGATAACAGAGTGCAGAATAAAGTGTAACAGCTACAGAGACAGGGCATTGCAGGTAGACTAAAATATACAAGAATATACTGAGCTAGAATGTGAGGTCAAGAGTCTGTCTTATGCTACTAGGGAACTATTTAATAATTGTGTAGCAGTGGAGTAGAAACCATCGTTGAGCCTGGTCATATGTGTTCTCCAGCTTTTGTTATCTTCCACTAGATGGAGAAGGGTGAATGGAATCATTTATTATTCTGGTTGTTTTACCAAATCAGTGATTTCATTTATGAGAAGAGGTTGGATAGTCTGGGTAATTTTCCCAGGAACAGATAAATATTAAGATGGATTGTGATTGTGGTATAAAATATTATGAAGACTAAAATAGACTGCAGGAAACTAGTGGTAGATAAAACAAGAAGAAATAAATTTAAGGTTAAGGGGAAAAATTTAGAGGGGATCTTGACAGGAACTTTTTTCACTTTGAGGGTGTGAGTACCTGGCAAACACCGCTGAAAGATGAGATGAGTACAGAGGGATGCTCCTGGTCAATGTTGATTAGATTAGGTTAGATTAGATTTGATTTGATGTGGTAGACCAAATGGACTGTTTCCTTGTTGTTTGCCCCTTCAGCTACCTAACTCAGTAGGCTGACAAACCTGCTTCTGTGTTGCCTGGCTCTATGACATTGTCGTTGATGTCACTGGAGGTGTTTCATCTCAGAAAAAAATTTTAAAAGCTCATCCAAAAGTCAGGGGTTGAATTTCCTATCATGGGTGCTAAACTACCCAGAAATAAGTGCTAAACTGTTCTGTCCTTTCAGTCATTTTTCAGTTGCACAGGATCCTTTTGTTTTTTTTTTGTGCAAATTCCTTGGCCCTGTGCTAAGAAGGTAGCAGTTTCTTCTGTTTCCTCTCTGGCACGCCTATTGGTAATACAATAGGTCATTTTGTCACTGCTTTGAAAGAGCAAATATTTCAAATTGAGCATTCCAGTCCAGGGAAGAACAAGACCTCAAGCAGGTGACTTGCATTGTGGTTACCTTCTTTTTGAACATTTTGATAAGGTTTTTAGCTTTTGAAATTAAACTTCATTTTACATGTCTATGTGCAGACCAGAATGAGAAATTAAAGAATGCTTTAAAGCATACAAAAGAGATTAGGTGATAAGAAAAATAGCAGAAATGGGAAAAAAGGAGTGTATTCAACCATAAGATAACCAGCTGTTCTGCATTTCAGAATTCATTGTCTTGATACCTTCAAAATGTTATTTTTTTCCTCACATTTTTACCAGCTTTGTTTTCAGTGAATAACCGACATTAAACTGCATTTTAATTTAGATTAGGAGAAAGCACAATGAATGAGCAGCGTCATTAAAAATTCAAGTTAGTTCAAGGTCACCTAATCATAGTGTGTGTCACCTAATCATGTGTCATGCGTGGTTGTGTGTACATGTTGACTCAAATATCTACATGTCTATCCATGTGCATTTATGCAATCTGCTTGTATATTTGTATGTGTACTTGTTGAACACAGTAATTGTCATTGAGGCATCAGCAGTGGAAAGGGTAAGCAGTTCAAATTCCTGGGTGTCCACTCTCTGAAGATCTATCCTGGGCCCAACATACTGATGCAATCACAAAGAAGTGGCTATACTTCATCTGGATTTTGAACAGAGTTCGTATGGCACCAAAGACTGTGGCAAATTTCTACAGATGCACCTTGGAGAGCATTCTGATTGGTTGCATCACTCTCTGGTACAGAGGTCTCAATGCATAGGACCCAAAAATTCAGTCAGCTCTATCATGGGCCCTGGACTCCCCGCCATTGAGGAAATCTTCAGAAGATGCTGCCCCAAGAAGGTATCATCCATCATGAAGAATCTTCACCATCTAGGACATGGCTTCGTCTCATTGCTACTACCAGGGAGGAGGTAAGAGAGCCAGATGGTTCACACTCATTATTTCAGGAAAATATTTTTCCCCTCTGCATCAGATTTCTGAACAGTTCATGAACAAACACTGCCTTACTACTTTTGCACCAGTTATTTATTTTTTATATTCTTTTTTTTGGTAATTTTATGTATTGCACTGTATTGCTGCTGCAAAACAACAAATTTCACAACAACTTATGTCAGTGATAATGTATGCAATGTTTATATTTTGTGTAATGTGCTCATTCATAAATAGTGGAAGCATATGTATTGTACATCGTGTGCTCATATTTACATGTGAATTTATCCATATATGGATGTCGGTGTACTGTATGCTGTATTTGTATATACATACATGCTCAATGTGTGTTCAATCAAGTGTTCATGGGCATTGTCTCTCCACAGATCAAGTATGCCTAAACTTCCTAGGCATCTTAATTAATATCTATAGTATAGTATCATTTATCAGACATTGATAAGAAAAATGAAAATAGAATATGAAAATAGGCAAATGAGAAATATGAAAACCAATTATCAAACTTTATGTGGATGTACAAAAAGGGAAAAATAGCAAACTTAGTTTGCATCTGTTAGAGACTAAGTGAAATAAAATAATAAAGGAAGGAAGAGATAAAATCCCTTTAAAAGAATAAAAGAGGAGGATTACAAGTCTGCAGTAAATGATGAGTTTAAAGAAGTTAGTATTAATAAGAATCTAATCTTAGAGGAATAAATGGAAATGAAGAGCAATAAAATCTCTTGAGCCTGGTAAATAGCAACCTGGGATTTGGAGGAGAGGGCTGTGGAGATAATGGCTGAACTGGATAAACTCCTATAGATTCCAGGGAAGTTCCCAAGGATTGGATCTTCTTTTTACACCCATCACCCTTACAATGGCATAGGCTACTGGCATTTGCTTGCCAGAGCCCTCTGACCTGGGCTAGTCTTTCACATTGTCTCCAGGTGTAGCTCATCTTCTTGGTGTATCCTTTCTCTCCCAGGTTTGAGGTCTTTGGAGCTTCTGTTGGTGTTTCTGTAGCTCTGTTTTTATTTTACGAGATGGGGTTGCTAGCCCCATGGTTAACCCCCACCACCCCCTCCTTTCGCAACCAAGCTTGGGACCGTCCATGGCAGAGTAGCAAGGATTGGATGGCAGGGAATTTAATCACTCTATTTCAGAAAGGTGGGAGAGACAATACAGGTTTAACAAGCTTCCAGGAAGAGACTGCTGTGTACATACATCTACTGATGCTTCTGGTCACATCTTCAGTGAGGTTCCTGGAATCATCGGGTGTTTTAGGTCTTTCAACATCATACAACCTCCTCCAGGTGACCCAGCTGGGGCTGATCAGACCACAGATTGTGTCCAGATGGCTAGCTACTTATGACTCCATGGCTCCCCTCTTTTGAGCCACAGCCACCTGGAGGCCCTCTCTGCCGCATTGGTGGTACTGCGGATGGCTCTCCTCCTCCTCTGTCCCTCGATGCCCAAATTGCTGAAAGCTCTAACTAAAGAACGGGCTATGAATCCCCTACAACCAACCTCCACTGGGAGACACCTCGCTCTCCATCCAGCCTGCTGACAGTTGCTGACCAGTCCTGCGTACTTGGAGAGCTTCCTTTCAAAGGCCTCTTCCAAGCTATCTTCCCATGGGACTGTCAGTTCCAGCAACACCACTTGCTTAGTAGACTCAGACACTAGGACAATGTCTGGTCGCAGGGGGTTAGAGTTTATGGAGATATCCGACACACTAAAATGAATGGGTGAAGAAGACATGATTGATGTGTTTCTAAAATGGAAAAATGTGATGTCATTAACTTTGGTAGTAAAAATAGAAAAGTAGAGTATTTGGAAAGTGGTGAAATCATCGGACAAAGTCAGCAAGGATTTGTGAAGGGAAAATCATGTCTGACGAATCTCATTGAATTTTTTGAGGATGTAACTAGTAGAGTGGATAGGGGAGAACCAGTGGATGTGGTATATTTGGATTTTCAAAAGGCTTTTGACAAGGTCCCACACAGGAGATTAGTGTGCAAACTTAAAGCACATGGTATTGGGGGTAAGGTATTGATGTGGATGGAGAATTGGTTAGCAGACAGGAAACAAAGAATGGGAATAAACGGGACCTTTTCAGAATGGCAGGCGGTGACTAGTGGGGTACCGCAAGGCTCAGTGCTGGGACCCCAGTTGTTTACAATATATATTAATGACTTGGATGAGGGAATTAAATGCAGCATCTCCAAGTTTGCGGATGACACGAAGCTGGGTGGCAGTGTTAGCTGTGAGGAGGATGCTAAGAGGATGCAGGGTGACTTGGATAGGTTGGGTGAGTGGGCAAATTCATGGCAGATGCAATTTAATGTGGATAAATGTGAAATTATCCACTTTGGTAGCAAAAATAGGAAAACAGATTATTATCTGAATGGTGGCCGATTAGGAAAAGGGGAGGTGCAACGAGACCTGGGTGTCATTATACACCAGTCATTGAAAGTGGGCATGCAGGTACAGCAGGCGGTGAAAAAGGCGAATGGTATGCTGGCATTTATAGCGAGAGGATTCGAGTACAGGAGCAGGGAGGTACTACTGCAGTTGTACAAGGCCTTGGTGAGACCACACCTGGAGTATTGTGTGCAGTTTTGGTCCCCTAATCTGAGGAAAGACATCCTTGCCATAGAGGGAGTACAAAGAAGGTTCACCAGATTGATTCCTGGGATGGCAGGACTTTCATATGAAGAAAGACTGGATGAACTGGGCTTGTACTCGTTGGAATTTAGAAGATTGAGGGGGGATCTGATTGAAACGTATAAAATCCTAAAGGGACTGGACAGGCTAGATGCAGGAAGATTGTTCCCGATGTTGGGGAAGTCCAGAACGAGGGGTCACAGTTTGAGGATAAAGGGGAAGCCTTTTAGGACCAAGATTAGGAAAAACTTCTTCACTCAGAGAGTGGTGAATCTGTGGAATTCTCTGCCACAGGAAGCAGTTGAGGCCAGTACATTGGCTATATTTAAGAGGGAGTTAGATATGGCCCTTGTGGCTACGGGGATCAGGGGGTATGAAGGGAAGGCTGGGGCGGGGTTCTGAGTTGGATGATCAGCCATGATCATAATAAATGGCAGTGCAGGCTCGAAGGGCCGAATGGTCTACTCCTGCACCTATTTTCTATGTTTCTATGTTTCTATTTTTTTAGATGCAAGCGATTCATAGGTGTTTGTAAGCAAGGAACCTGAGTGTCTTTGTGAAAACATCACCGAAAGTTAATATGCAGGTTCACCAGGCAATTATAGTGACAAATGATTTATTGGAGGAGAAAATGAGTTCAGGAGTAGAGATGTTTTGCTCTAATTATACAGAGTCCTGATGAGATTGCACTTGAAATATAATATACAAGTTTTATTTATTCACATTTTAGGATCTAGTAAAAAAAAGGATGCAAATTGGCTTGTTGATGGGAAGTATATCTACTGAACTCTATCAGAATCATAATCAGTTTTATTATCATGATTGGATTATCTGAAATTTGTTGTTTCGTGGCAGCAGTTAGTATAAAGACATAAAATCATGATAAATTACAAAAAATAAATAAACGAAAGGTTTAACAAAGTTGTGTTTATGGGTTCACGGAGCATTCCGGAATCTGAAGGCAGAGAGGAAGAAGCTGCCCCTGACCTGCTGAATGTGGACCTGCAGATTCCTGTACTTCCTCTCCCCTGGTAGCAATGAGGTTGAATCAATGGTGAAGGTCCGCAGTGAGCCTGATGGTGTAAGATTATTTTTGTGTTGGCATCCCTTGACTAGTGGTGTAGCACAGGAATTAGTGTTGGTACTCCTACTGTTTGTTATATGCATTAATAATTTGGATTGAATGCATGATTTATAAATTCACAGATGACACAAATGTTGATGGTGAGGAAGATAATCTAAGGCTACAATATGATGTTCATAAAATGGGCAAAATAATAGCAGATGGAATTTGATCTTGATGAGTGTGAGAAGCTGCAACTTGAGAGGAATGACAATATGTATTGAACTTCATATTTTTTGTGACCATTTAATGTGACAAAATGGAATAGAAAATCCCAGAGTGCTAATATATGTGTGTGACTAAAGTAACAAGAAGGAACTACAAGAAATATGCTTACTAAAGGAATATGCGTCTGCAAGCATGCAATGTACTAAACATTGTGCAAGAACAAGGAAATAGCAGAGATAAGTCAACCGTAGATGGCAGACTACAAGTGTGTCGGAAGGATTGAGCTTGCTATAAATATTAACCTCGTATTGATCTTACAGATAAAAAGAAAACTTTGTAAATGGTGTGTTGGAAGTTCCCTTCCAGCCCAAGAGGGAGTGGAGGTGAACTTTCCTCTTGCAAGTAGTAAAGGCACTTGATAAGGATCCACTCAGTGTTGGTATTGTGTTTGTGAGACTTAGCGGAGAAATACTTGACAAAGGGTAGGACATATGCAATGAATGGGAGAGGCCTAGGAAGTACAGACGAATAAACGTGCCATGGTGCTCAAGTCCAAATACGCCTTAAGGAGGTAGCACTGGTAAATAAACCGGACATTGGAAAGTTAGTAACTGCTGCTTGATTACACTGACATTGACACCTAATAATTTTTCTGATGAGTGAGAATAGGCTGATTGTTCTTCTGGTCAAGACGGCTCCAGTGAACAGTGATTCCTTGCATGACAGGTAACACATTTCTCCTTTTGGCTCAACCAGTCCAACCCCTCTACGGTGTCCACCCAGCTGGCCCTAATTTCCTGCATTAGGCCCATATCCCTCTGATCCCCATCCCTCCATGCCCACTATCCGAGTGCTTCTTAAGTGATACTGTTGTACATGTTTCAGGTACTTCCTCAAACAACCCATTCTACTTACTTACCACCCTGAACAAGTCCTCTGAGCATGGCCTGAAATGTCATAGATGGAGAAAACTAGTCAAGATTCACAGGCCAGTAACAAATTAGAACTTTCAATAGGATCTATTAATGACATACATAAAGAAAATAATATGTGAACACAAACACCTCATGAAATAAGATGTATGGTGAAATTACTACAGGTATGATACAAAATAGTATAAACTGTTGTGCAATAGTAGGGCCCCTATAATTTTGTACCTTGCATAGCTTTAATTATTAATTGCAGTTCTCTTTCTTCAATTCTGTTTGTGGATTCCCTGGCTGTAAATATTATTACTTATTCTTTATCCTTTAACTATGATGATTTTTAAATAGAATTTACTACAACCAAGACTCAACTTGTTCAGCTTATGACTCCTTGAATTTTCCCTCCTCCCTCTCTGGACCTAGTAGCCACTTTATTAGGAGCATTTGCTCGTTAAAGCAAATATCTATTCAGCCAATCACATTGCAGCAACTCAATGCAAACGTGGTCAAGAGGTCGTTGTTCAGACCAAACATCAGAATTAGAAGAAATGTGATCTAAGTGTCTTTGACCGTGGAACGATTGTTGATGCCAGATGGAAAGGTTTGAGTATGTCAGAAAATACTAATCTTATGGGAATGTCATTCACAATAATCTCTAGAGTTTACAGAGAGTGATGTGAGAGGCCAAAAAGAACATCCAATGAGTGGCAGTTCTGTATGCAAAAATGCCTTGTTAATGAGAGAGGGTAGAGGATAACGGCCAGAATGGTTCTAACTTTCTAAAAGGTGAGAATAACTCAAATGACCACACATTGTCACAATGGTGGTGTGCAGAAGAGCATCTTTGAATGCACGCCACATCGAAATTAGAAGCGGGTGGGCTACAGCAGCTGAACACCACAGACATCCACTCAAATTGCCACTTTATCAGGTACAGGAAGTACCTAATAAGGTGGGCAGAGTGTGTATGATCATCTGTAGATGTATACTTCCTATGATTCAGGACATTTACAAGGACAGGTGAGAAAAAAGGGCCTGAAGGATCACTGGGGACCCATGTCACCCCAACCACAATCTATTCCAACTGCTACCACCCAGAAAATGGTACTGCAGTATAAACGCCAGGACCAACAGGCTCTGGGACAGCTTCTTCCACCAGGCCATCACACTGATTAACTCAGGCTGATTTGAGTGTACTTCTATGTTACGTTGACTGTTCTATTTATTATATTTTATTATAAACTACTATGATTGTACATTGCACATTTAAGTAGCGACGTAACATGAAGATTTTTACTTCTCATGTGTGTGAAAGATGTAAGAAATAAAGTCAATTCAGTTCAATTCAGTTCACACCCATAACAATTTAACTGGGGTAGCCTTCTCTTTTAATTATACAACTTTCTTCCTGTTGGTCCAAATTACAAATGTTGGATATCCCACTGTAAGTTTAAAGATGTTTGGATGTAGAAAGGTTTGAGAATATTATCACTCTAAAGGTTGTTAGCAATTATTTTATGTATTTTATTTAGAGGTACTGCAGGGTAGCAGGCCCCTCCAGTCCAACAATCTCATTAAACCCATGTAACCAATTAACACTAATCCGTACGTCTTTGGAATATGGGATGAAGTCAAAGCACCCTTAGGAATCCCATGTGGTCATGAACAGAATGTACAAACTCCTTACAGACAGCAACAGAATTAAACATGGGTCGCTGGCTCTGTAATAGTGTTACACTAACCACTGCACTAACTGCAAACGTATACCAATATTTACACTTGCAACTGCCTGCTGTAGGAGCTTTAGGTGAATTGGCACCATCTCATTTGTTAAGCACTGTCTTATAGCCTAGAGTTATAAGACAGTGCATAATTCTATATAGAATTGTCCTGCTTGGATAAAGACCATTCAGCCCATATGTGTCCGTGCCATCCAAGATATATAGTAACAAACAAGAGAAAATCTACAGATGCTGGAAATCCAAGCAACAGATAAAAAGTGCTGGAGGAACTCAGCACCTATGGAGAAAAGTATAGTTGACATTTCAGGCCGAGACCCTTCAGCAGGACAGATATACAGTATATGTATAGCTTTGATGACATTGTCACAAAACAGGGATCTAGAAGATCTCCGAGTGGCCACACATTTTAATTCCACATCCCATTCCCATTCTGACATGTCTATCCACGGCCTCCTCTACTGTAAAGATGAAGCCACACTCAGGTTGGAGGAACAACACCTTATATTCCGTCTGGGTAGCCTCCAACCTGATGGCATGAACATTGACTTCTCTAACTTCCGCTAATGCCCCACCTCCCCCTCATACCCCATCCGTTATTTATTTATATACACACATTCTTTCTCTCTCTCTCCTTTTTCTCCCTCTGTCCCTCTGACTATACCCCTTGCCCATCCTCTTTGTTTCCCCCCCCCCTTTTCCTTCTCCCTGGGCTTCCTGCCCCATGACCCTCTCATATCCCTTTTGCCAATCAACTGTCCAGCTCTTGCCTCCATCCCTCCCCCTCCTGTCTTCTCCTATCATTTTGGATCTCCCCCTCCCCCTCCCACTTTCAAATCTCCTACTAGCTCTTCCTTCAGTTAGTCCTGACGAAAGGTCTCGGCCTGAAACGTCGACTGTACCGCTTCCTAGAGATGCTGCCTGGCCTGCTGCGTTCACCAGCAACTTTGATGTGTGTTGCTTGAATTTCCAGCATCCGCAGAATTTCTCGTGTTTATGTCTAGAAGAAAAGCTTGCATTTGCATAAAGAAATATTTCAAAATGTTATTTCAGGCTAAGAAGTCTGTTTGAAAAGTTCAGCATTAACACTTGGTTCCTCATAGCATCTTGTGTTAAGAATTTCAGTCTTTTTTGGTTACTTTTAGATCACTGTGAATTATACTATATATTCTCTTTGAAGGCATGTTTTCACTGCTCTTTGTTAATGAATTAGCTGAAGACCTATTGTGATTATGGCTGGAAATCATTGTGAATGCTTTGCTTTGTCTTTTGTGTTGAGGATAGGTAGATTCTTGGAGTATCCGGCTTCCATTAGCTGTTTAATTGCTCACCTCCATTTGTGCTTGGATGTGCTAAAACTGCAGGGTCTGGTTGATTATGCATTTGCTTATTCTATCAATTGAATACTGTTATTGCTGTTTAGTGTGCATATGGTTCTGTGCTGTAGAATCACTGTCTGGCATCTCATCGTTTTTGGATATGCCTGGTGCTGCTCCCAGCCTGACCTTCAGCACTCCACATTAAACCAAGGTCGATCCTTGGACATTGCTAGAGAAATATTCCAGATCTGATCCAGGGTGGCATGGAAGCATGGCAGCTAGCATGATGCTATTACAGCTTGGGACATCGGAGTTCAATTCTGGCGTCCTCTGTAAGAAGTTTGCTGTCCTTCCCGGGAGCACGTGGGTTTCTTCCAGGTGCTCTGGTTTCCTCCCACAATCCAAAAGATGGACCAATTAGTAGGTTATTTGGTGACTGTGAATTGTCCCGTGATTAGGTTAGGAATAAATAGGTGGGTTGCTGGGTGGTGCGGCTCATTGGACTGGAAGGTCCTGTTCCATCCTGGATCTCTAAATACATAAAATAAATAAGGGGATATAGAGTATATTTTGGTCAGAGGAAATGTAGTGAAGGATCACCAGATTGATTCTTGAGATGCTGAGTTTCTCATATGAGGTGATGTTAAGCTGATAAGAGCTGTGCTCTCTTCAATTTAGCTTAATTTAGAACATACAATATAATTACAAGGTTTTCAAAGGATTGATGCAGTGTTCACATTTCCTTGGAGAAATTGTCGAGAAATAGGCACCATATTCACAAAATAAGGGGTTGGCCATTCATGAAAGACAGGAACTTTCTTCGTCCAAGAAACCTTTAGAGTTCTTCAAGCCAAGAGGGGAGTGTGGTGGCTTATTCATTAAATTAATGCAAGGGAAAGATTAATATATTTTTAGATATTAAAAGAATCTGGGGATATGGGTTTGTACAGGAAAGTGCAGATGAGCTAGAAGATTACCGTGATGGTGAAACAGACACAAGGGGGCCAGATAACCTACTCTGGCATCTGCTTTTTACATATTCATGCCACAGAATGTCTAGAAGCAAATCTCACACTAGGTTGTATTAAAGAGTCCTCCATATAACATTGAGAACTCACAGCATCTGCCAGATTCACCTTTAGTACACGGAATGACTACATAAGCATCTTTGTGTTTTCCCACAATGATCACAGAATTGCTGTGTTTATCCACCTAAGTGGGAGAAACCTCAATGATTATCAGACTAACCAGCCTTTACCTCACAGTGGTTTGCGCCACTGAATAGCATTGGGAAGTGGCTATATATATATGAGACAAGTCTGTGTTCTTCCTCATCGTACCTCTTTGGAAGCCATATTTGCCACTCAGCAGGTTGGAAAACACTTATAGAGAAAGAAGCTCTGTTAAAGTTTCAGGTCAGTGGCTTTTCTCAAAGATCTTAAAGATTAGCTTTATACATCAAAATATCAAAACATAGAGTAAGATGTGTCATTTGCGTCAGCAAGCAACACAGTCTGAGGATGTGCAGGTACAACCTGCAAATTCTGGCACAAGCATAACATGCTCATAACTTGCTAACCATTAATAACGGGTTGGTCTTTGGAATGTGGGAGGAAACCATAGTTTCTGGAGAAAATTCACGCAGTCACGGGGAGAACATACAAGCTTCTTACAGACGTCGGCAGGAGTTGAACACTAATCGCTGGTGCTGTAAAGAGTAATGCTAGGCACTATGCTACAGTGCCATGCCCTACTTAAATGTGCCACTCTAATTTTTATCAGGACAAGGACATGTTAGAAATAAAACAATACTGGTAAATTGTTGAAAAATTGGAAAGGAGAGAGAGAACAGAAGAGGGAAATGAGATTGAATAACTCAAATTCTGGTGGTGCCAACAAAAACAAATATGAACATAAGAACTTAAGCAATCAGGACAGAGTACATATTCATTCCCCGAGACTACTTTGCAATTATCAGAATCAAAGTCGGGTTTGTTATCACTGGCATGTGTCGTGAAATTTGTTAACTTAGTAGCAGCAGTTCAATGCAATACATAATACAGAAGAACAAATAAATAAATAAATAAATAAATAAATGTGCTAAACATGCGTTGATACAGTTTATAGTAGTGCACAGGGCTCATATGTCCAAAGATAAATTATCTCATTATTACTCTCATATAAATCCTATAAGTGATGGATATCACTCCAAGATAGCTTCTTTAATTCACATGTTTTGGTCATGTCCTTTGTTGAAAAAATATTGGAAAGATATTTTTGATATTATTTCAATGGTTTTGAATATAGACTTACAACCTCACCCAATTATTGCTATTTTTGGGTTACCAATGATAGAATCAAATCATTTAACCTCTTCAGCTCGTCAGATGATTGCATTTCTTACTTTAATGGCTAGAAGATCCATTTTGCTGAATTGGAAAGAGATTAATCCTCCTACCATATTTCATTGGTTTTCACAATCTATGTTGTGTTTAAATTTGGAAAAAATTAGAAGTGTTGTTTATGACCCTTCCATTAAATTCGAAAAGACTTGGAGGCCATTTATTCAGCATTTTCATATGATGTAATTTGACCATTTCCAAACTTATTTTACTCCTCTCTAGTGTTGGTTGAGAGGAACGGAGTCGTCGACACTAAGGTTTTATTTTCTCCCATTTTTTACGGTGTTAAAACAGCCCAGGTATTTTTTTTAGTTTAGTTGATTAATTCTGTTTATATTAGTTTTTTTTGGGGGGGGTTATTATTTTTTTTCCTTTTTCATGATTTTTATTTAGATATTTTTCTTTGTTTTATATTATTCATTGGTATCCTATATGATTGGGAGTTTTATTATTCAAGTATTATTTGGCTTTATAATCACTCATGTTAATTATAACAATGTATTCCCAATAACTTCATACTACTACCATGTCATGTTTATATCTTTATGAAACTAATAAAAAGATTGAAAAAGAAATAAATAAATAAGTAAATCAATTACAGTATACGTATATTGAATAAATAAAAAAAATGCAAAAAACAGAATTAATATATATTATAAAGTGAGGGTGGTGTCCAAGGGTTCAATGTCCATTTAGGAATCAGATGGCAGAGGGCAAGAAGCTGTTCCCGAATTGCTGAGTGCATGTCTTCAGGCTTTTGTATGCCCTACCTGATTGTAACAGTGAGAAAAGGGCATGCCCTGGGTGCTGGAGGTCCTTAATAATGGATGCTGAATTTCTGAGACACCACTCCTTGAAGATGTCCTGGGTGCTTCGTAGGCTGATACTCAAGATAAAGCCAACTAAATTTACAACCCTCTGCAGCTCCTTTCGGTCCTGTGCAGTAGCAACCCCCCCCCCCCCATACCAGACAGTGATGCAGCCCTGTCTATGGTACATTTATAGATGTTTTTGAGTGTATTTGTTGACATGCCAAATCTCTTCAAACTCCTAATGAAGTAGAGTCAGTCTTGCCTTCTTTATAACTACGTCAATTTGTTGGGACCAGCTTAGATCCTCAGAGATCGTGACACCCAAGAACTTTAAACTGCTCTCTCTCTCTTCACTTCTGATCCCTCTAAGAGAATTGGTATGTTTTCCTTCGTCTTACCCTTCCTGAAGTCCACAATTAGATCTTACGTCTTACTGACGTTGAGTGCCAAGTTGTTGCTGCGACACCACTCCACTAGTTGGTATATCTCACTCCTGTATGCCCTCTCATCTCCACCTGAGATTCTACCTACAGTAGTTGTATCATCAGCAAATTATAGATGGTAGTTGAGCTATGCCTAGCCACACAGTCATAGCTGTAGAGAGAGTAGAGCAGTGGACTAAGCACACATTCCTCAGGTGCACCAGTGTTGATCGTCAGCGAGGAGGAGATGTTATCATCAATCCGCACAGATTGTGGTCTTCCGGTTAGGGGGCTGAGGATTCAATTGTAGAGGGAGGTACAGAGGCCCAGGTTCTGTACCTTCTCAATCAGGATTGTGGGAATGATGATGTTAAATGCTGAGCTATAGTCGATGAACAGCATCCTGTCAGTCCTCCACTCCATTCCAGAGTAAAGAGTTCTAGGGATTCACCACCCTTGGTCAATTTGAACTGAAATAATCGGCCAATCCCTTATTCTGAAACACATGCTGAATTTTATTATTCTTAGCCAGTGAAACGTCCTTCCTGTATATACTCTCTCAAGTACTTGAAGCGTTTTATACAGTATGTGTCAACTAGATCATTCCTTATTCTTCTGCATCTAAGACTGGTAAAGACAAATGTAAGTCCCCTGCAGACAGAAACAGGTGAATTGATTATGGGGAGCAAGGACATGGCAGACCAATTGAATAATTACTTTGGTTCTGTCTTCACTAAGGAGGACATAAATAATCTTCCAGAAATAGTAGGGGACAGAGGGTCCAGTGAGATGGAGGAACTGAGCGAAATACATGTTAGTAGGGAAGTGGTGTTAGGTAAATTGAAGGGATTGAAGGCAGATAAATCCCCAGGGCCAGATGGTCTGCATCCCAGGGTGCTTAAGGAAGTAGCCCAAGAAATAGTGGATGCATTAGTGATAATTTTTCAAAACTCGTTAGATTCTGGACTAGTTCCTGAGGATTGGAGGGTGGCTAATGTAACTCCACTTTTTAAAAAAGGAGGGAGAGAGAAACTGGGGAATTATAGACCGGTTAGCCTAACGTCGGTGGTGGGGAAACTGCTGGAGTCAGTTATCAAGGATGTGATAACAGCACATTTGGAAAGCGGTGAAATGATCGGACAAAGTCAGCATGGATTTGTGAAAGGAAAATCATGTCTGACGAATCTCATAGAATTTTTTGAGGATGTAACTAGTAGAGTGGATAGGGGAGAACCAGTGGATGTGGTATATTTGGATTTTCAGAAGGCTTTTGACAAGGTCCCACACAGGAGATTAGTGTGCAAACTTAAAGCACACCGTATTGCGGGTAAGGTATTGGTGTGGGTGGAGAGTTGGTTAGCAGACAGGAAGCAAAGAGTGGGAATAAACGGGACCTTTTCAGAATGGCAGGCGGTGACTAGTGGGGTACCGCAAGGCTCAGTGCTGGGACCTCAGTTGTTTACAATATATATTAATGACTTGGATGAGGGAATTAAATGCAGCATCTCCAAGTTTGCGGATGACACGAAGCTGGGTGGCAGTGTTAGCTGTGAGGAGGATGCTAAGAGGATGCAGGGTGACTTGGATAGGTTGGGTGAGTGGGCAAATTCATGGCAGGTGCAATTTAATGTGGATAAATGTGAAGTTATCCACTTTGGTAGCAAAAATAGGAAAACAGATTATTATCTGAATGGTGGCCGATTAGGAAAAGG
Source organism: Mobula birostris (assembly GCF_030028105.1). Classification (NCBI taxonomy): domain Eukaryota; kingdom Metazoa; phylum Chordata; class Chondrichthyes; order Myliobatiformes; family Myliobatidae; genus Mobula; species Mobula birostris. The sequence continues at coordinate 202,347,076 of NC_092372.1, read as the reverse complement.
GGAGGTGCAACGAGACCTGGGTGTCATTATACACCAGTCATTGAAAGTGGGCATGCAGGTACAGCAGGCGGTGAAAAAGGCGAATGGTATGCTGGCATTTATAGCGAGAGGATTCGAGTACAGGAGCAGGAAGGTACTACTGCAGTTGTACAAGGCCTTGGTGAGACCACACCTGGAGTATTGTGCGCAGTTTTGGTCCCCTAATCTGAGGAAAGACATCCTTGCCATAGAGGGAGTACAAAGAAGGGGGGGCCACAGTTTGAGGATAGAGGGGAAGCCTTTTAGGACCGAGATTAGGAAAAACTTCTTCACACAGAGAGTGGTGAATCTGTGGAATTCTCTGCCACAGGAAACAGTTGAGGCCAGTTCATTGGCTATATTTAAGAGGGAGTTAGATATGGCCCTTGTGGCTACGGGGGTCAGGGGGTATGGAGGGAAGGCTGGGGCGGGGTTCTGAGTTGGATGATCAGCCATGATCATAATAAATGGCGGTGCAGGCTCAAAGGGCCGAATGGCCTACCCCTGCACCTATTTGCTATGTTTCTATGTTTCTAAATAGAAGTCCATCCTACCTACTCACAGCTCATATGATGAGATCCGGCTGGACTCCAGCAGTCATAACCCACCAACCAGAGAAAGTTCTGTATATTTATACTTTCCATTTTCTATCTGCTAACCAGTTCGCAATCCACAAAAAATATTACTCTCTATTGCATGTATTTTGACTTTGTTAATCAATTCCCAAGTACAGATGTCCCCCGCTTTTCGAACGTTCACTTTACGAAACCTCACTGTTATGAAAGACCTACATTAGTTACCTGTTTTTGCTAACAGAAGATGTTTTCACTGTTACGAAAAAAAATCAGTGCAGGATAAAAGGCAGTGGCGCCCCGAGCAGTCACTGTCCCCCGGATTCGGAACGGCATTCTTGCCGACATTGCTTAAACACGTGCCTGTGAGCAGCCGTTTGCAAGATGAGTTCTAAGGTATTGGAAAAGCCTGACAGAGCTCGTAAAGGTGTGGCACGTAGCATAAAACTAGGCATAATTAAGCATTTCAATCGTGGTGAACGAAGTAAGTACAAAGTGAGTTTGGCTTGTGGAAGTTGACGAAGATGAAGTTGAAGAGGTTTTGGCATCCCATGACCAAGAACTGACAGATGAAGAGCTGATGCAATTGGAAGAGGAAAAGATAACAATCGAAACCGAATGCAGTAGCGAGCTGAATGTGAAGCAACTGCTTGAGATTTTTGCTGCAATGATAAAGTACGACTTTAATTTTGAAAGGGTACGTCGATATAGGGCATATTTGCAAGATGGTTTGAGTGCTTACAAAGAACTGTACGATAGAAAAATGCGCGAGGCTCAGCAATCAAGCAAGCCTTCCACATCAGCCACAGCAGATGACGAACCTTGACCTTCAACATCAAGGCCGGCGGTCATAGAAGAAGATGATTTGCCTGCCCTGATGGAAACAGATGACACCCCAGTGTCCCACCACCCCAACCCCCAGGCCGCGGACAGATACCGATTCATGGAGAATGCAGCGGTAGCCAGGAGGCACACAGCACACCTTTAAGAAAAAAGCCGAAATAAACATGCTATTTAATTAGGTGCCACCTGGCACATAATTGTCGGCCCAGATCAGAGGCGACACAATCAGCAATCGCCTCTGATCTGGGCCAACATTTATGTGCCGGGCGGCACCTAATTAATTAGCTTGTTTATTTTGGCTTTTTTCTTAAAGATGTACTGTGTGCCTCCCTGCTACCGCTGTACCCATGCATGCTTCGCAGATCGGTATCGGTTCGCTGCCTGGAGGGTGGGGGCCACTGCACCACCCCAGCCTGCGACGACTCAGCCTAACAGACCATCATCAGTGTGCTCAGCGCTGTCCCAATTCCGGTAAGTGATACTACACTGTACATACATTATTTCTACCTTATATCAGCTGTGTATCTTTACATGTTACTTGGTATGATTTGGCAGCTTCATAGCTTAAAGGTTACTGGAGAGAGTGTTTCTGCTGATGGCGCCGTGTTTCTGCCAACAGCACTTGCATGAGATTTTCTGCCGAGAGCGCTTGCGCCGTGTTTTTGCCGACGGCACTTGTGTGAGATTTTCGCTACGGAGAACAGTGTAATGATTGTGGAAAAGTATTTCTACTTTATATAGGCTGTGTATTTATCATATCATTCTTACTTTTACTATATGTTACTGTTATTTTAGGTTTTATGTGTTATTTGGCATGATTTGGTAGGTTATTTTTGGGTCTGCGAATGCTCACAAATTTTTCCCATATAAATAAATGGTTATTGCTGCTTCGCTTTATGACATTCCGGCATACGAACCGTTTCATAGGAATACTCTACCTTTGGATGGTGAGGGAAACCATGTATTTTATAAATCCAAATATATCAATCCACTAGTTCCCCTTTATCTATCACAGGGGTTCCCAACCTCTTATATGCCTTGGAACAATACCATGGACCTCAGGTTGGGAACTCCTGCTTCTATTCAGTGAATCTTCAAAGAACTGTAGTTGACTAGTCAAAGTTGATTTTCTTTTCATAAATCCCAGCTGTCTCCCCTCAATCTCACAGTGTTCTCATTTTGTTAGATACCGATAAAGACATTTGGTGGAGTTGTAAAAGGGAAGACTCAAGTAAAATTTGAAATTACTAGTGGAGGAGAAAGCAAGCAGAGATCAAATATGGGAAAGGAGAGAATAATGTTGGAATAGCTGGTTATCTGAAATTGTTGAATTTATTGTTGTGTCCAGGTGTCTATACTTGTAAAAACAGAAGATGAGATGCTGTTCCCCAAGTTTATATTGAGTTTCATTAGAACCATATGGGAAGCCAAAGCAGGACAGTTTGGAACGGTGTTGGGTAGAGAATTAAAGTAACAAATGACTGAAGTTCAAGGTCACACTAGTAAACAAAAGAACTGTCAGCAAAGTAGACACCCAATCTATATTTGTTTGCCCGATACAATGGAGGTCACATTGTGAGACTAAATCAAAAGGTCAAATCAAATGCTACTTTATCTTGAAAGAAAGTTTGGGTCCTTGAACATCAGGATATAATTTACAGGCATCTGAACTCTTGCAATGATCACAAGGGGAAGGTCAGGAGAGTGATGGTAAATTTAGCACCTAACTTGGTTTGGGAACAATTACAATCTTTTGCCATTTGACGGGTGCTTTGCCAGCAGATTCAATATCCAAGCCATATGCTGCAGCCATTGTAGTAATATCGGAAATGTGATAATTAATGTGCACACAGAAAACTCCCACAAACTCTGAAGTTGTGAATATCAGTCAATTTTAGTGATCGTGACTGGGGAATATGTAAAGAGATTAGTTTAAATTGCTACATGTACTTTGAAATGAGTCATCGCTTTGCAATGTGCTGGTGACAGCCTGCAAGTGCAAGCACGTTTTTGGGACCAATATAGCATGCCCACAATTCACTAACCTAAACATAAGTCTTTGGAATGTGGGAGGAAACCGGTGCACCCAGAGGAAACCCACACAGTCCTGGGAAGAATGAACAAACCCCTCTTAGATGGCAATGGAATCAAACCCCGATCAGTGACTGCTGGTGCTTTGAAGCGATCTCGCTAATCCCTGCTCTACCGAGATTTTCAGTTGTAGCATAATATTCTCAATTCAGATTGTCCCTTGCTCTTCTTTAGGATAGGACAAAGTTATTGGGAATAATTTGCATCCGACTCAGGGAAGAGCATGGATCACAGTTTAGCATTTCATCCAAAAGACAGTTCACACATTTGTATATTACGATGGAACATTAACAAAGGTACTCGCATTTCTGGTTTTGGAGCTGGACCTACAGCCTTCTCATTCAGAGGTAGGAATGCTATCAAATCTGCCACATCTAACTCAGTATTGCCATTTCTAATTCCCTTCTTGTCTGCATGCCTTTCTGACTTAAAGCATACTATGCTATTCCTTCATTGCGACTGGATTAGAATCATGGAGCACTGGTTTTGAATCATTAGGTGAACACCATCATTGTAAAGTATGTAGTAATTCAAATAGGAGGGCCCACTGCTGACCTCTCTACAATACTACATAAATTGATGATGTTAACAGAACTCACTACAGTGAACTACGGTTTTATGTCTCACTGTTTCCCATTGCTTTTGATCTTGGCATGCTGTTTTCAATCATGTTTATTACCACTCTAGCACTTTAAGTCAAATTGAATTAAGAATATCATGCTACCCCTGAAAATTTATCAGTAGATATAACTAATGTAACTGGTGTTTAGAAATAAAATAAGTAATGCTTAAATGCAGTTTAAAGCATAATACACCCTCTTTGCCTTTCCTCATTTCTGTAAGCTGGCTTGAGAAAAACAACCCTTTTATTACATCTATGTTCTTTAATGTTAAACCTCCTGGGCTTCCCAAGCTTTATCATGTCTTCAGATTCCTCAGGCCAGCATTCTGCAATTCCCACCTCTACAGCCCTTGATCATTTTTATCCTGTTTCTACCTTTAAAATAGCCCTTAAAATCTATATTGTCAAGCTTCTGATTTTCTGCCCTAATAAGCCTCAAAATGAAATAATGTTTGGTTACAATCTTGTGAAATGCCTTTAAATATTTTTCTGTGTTAAAAGCAACTTGTTGTTGTGGCTGCAAGCTGATCATAAGACCATGAGACCATAAGACAAAGGAGCAGAAGTCGGCCATTCGGCCCATCGAGTCTGCTCCGCTATTTTATCATGAGCTGATCCATTCTCCCATTTAGTCCCACTCCCCCACCTTCTCACCATAACCTTTGATGCCCTGGCTACTCAGATACCTGTCAAACTCTGCCTTAAATACACCTAATGACTTGGCCTCCACTGCTGCCTGTGGCAACAAATTCCATAGATTCACCACACTCTGGTTAAAAAAATTCTTTGCATCTCTGTTCTCAATGGGTGCTCTTCAATCCTTAAGTCATGCCCTCTCATACTAGACTCCCCCATCATGGGAAACAACTTTGCCACATCCACTCTGTCCATGCCTTTCAACATTCAAAATGTTTCTATGAGGTCTCCCTTCATTCTTCTAAACTCCAAGGAATACAGTACAAGAGCGGACAAACATTCCTCAAATGTTAACCCTCTCATTCCCAGAATCACTCTAATGAATCTTCTCAGTGCCCTCTCCAACGTCAGCACATCCTTTCTTAGATAAGGAGCCCAAAACTGCCCACAGTACTCCAAGTGAGGTCTTACCAGTGCATTATAGAGCCTCAACATCACATCCCTGCTCCTATACTCTATTCCTCTAGAAATGAATGCCAACATTGCATTTGCCTTCTTCACCACCAACTCAACCTGGAGGTTAACCTTAGGGTATCCTGCATGAGGACTCCCAAGTCCCGTTGCATCTCAGAACTTTGAATTCTCTCCCCGTTTAAATAATAGTCTGCCCGTTTATCTCTTCTGCCAAAGTGCATAACCATACATTTTCCAACATTGTATTTCATTTGCCACTTCTTTGCCCATTCTTCCAATCTATCCAAGTCTCTCTGCAGACTCTCTGTTTCCTCAGCACTACCGGCCCCTCCACCTATCTTTGTATCATCAGCAAACTTAGCCACAAAGCCATCTATTCCATAATCCAAATCATTGATGTACAACGTAAAAAGAAGCGGCCCCAACACTGATCCCTGTGGAACACCACTGGTAATTTGCAGCCAACCAGAATAGGATCCCTTTATTCCCACTTTCTGTTTCCTGCCCATCAGCCAACGCCCTATCCACGTATGTAACTTTCCCGTAATTCCATGGGCTCTTATCTTGTTAAGCAGCCTCATGTGTGGCACCTTGTCAAAGGCCTTCTGAAAATCCAAATATACAACATCCACTGCATCTCCCTTGTCTAACCTACTTGTAATTTCCTCAAAAAATTGTAATAGGTTTGTCAGGCAGGATTTTCCTTTCAGGAAACCATGCTGAGTTCTGCCTATCTTGTTGTACCGCGCACAGCTCTCTGGTGAAATGATATTGTATCTGTTAAATAGGGGCCGTGGACAATTCTGATTTGGTGAAGACGGACGTGAGCAGCAGAGGAACATCTGGAGAAATTTCTGAAATGTCTGGTTCACCTCTGTTGTTACTGTGTGATCGAGAATTTCCGGAGGGTAGGCCCCAAAATCCCCGGCTTTGGCTGCTGTTGGCGACCGAGGCTGAGGTCGAAGCGTTCGGATAGAGATGGCGCTCGGTACTCGGTGTCGGAGGGCGGAGCAGAGCTCGAAGTTTTCAGACGACTCAGAGTCCGACTGTGGTCGGGCATGGCAGGGAGAGTTTTCTTCCTTCTCCTGTCTGCGTGAGATGTGGGACTTTAGAGAAACTTTGAACTGTTTTACTGTGCCATGGACTGTTCTTCATCAAGTTATGGTATTGTTGCACTGTTGAAACTATATGTTATAATTATGTGGTTTTGTTAGTTTTTCAGTCCTGGTCTGTCCTGTGTTTTTGTGGTATCACACCGGAGGAATATTGTATCATTTCTTAATGCATGCATTACTAAATGACAATAAAAGAGGACTATGTGTCCTCATAATCTAATCTAATCTAATATGCCTCCTGGTACTCCGTAACCTCATCCTTTGCAATTGACTCCAACAACTTTCCAACCACCGATGTCAAACTAACAGGTCTATAATTTCCTTTTTGCTTCCTTGCCCCCTTCTTAAATAGTGGAGTGACATTTGCAATCTCCCAGTCCTCCAGAACCATTCCAGAATCTATCGACTTTTGAAAGATCATCCCTAATCCCTCCGCAATCTCCACAGCTACTTCCTTCAGAACACGAGGGTGCATTCCATCTGGTCCGGGAGATTTATCTACCTTTAGCCTATTCAGCTTCCTGAGTACTTTCTCTGTCGTAATTGTGACTGCGCACACTTCTCTTCCCTGACACCCTTGAGTGTCCGGTATACTGCTGATGTCTTCCTCAGTGAAGACTGATGCAAAATACTCGTTCAGTTCCTCCGCCATCACCTTATCTCCCATTACAATTTCTCCAGCGCCATTTTCTATCGGTCCTATATCTACTCTCACCTGTCTTTTACTCTTTATATACTTGAAAGTATATCATGAAGATTGTCTCTCCAGGTGAACAAGCCATTTTGTTTTAGTTATTGTAGTTTTAGTTGGAGATACAGCATGGAACAGTCCCGCACAGCCCAACAATCTGCACCGCCCAGCAACCCACCTACGTTAACCCTAGTCTAATCACGGGACAATTTACAAAGACCAAGTAATAAACTAACTGGTATGTCTTTGAACTGTGGGAGGAAGCTGGAGGAAACTGGCGTGGTTTAGATAGAGAACATGCAAACTCCTCACGGACAACGCCGGAATTGAACTCTGACCCCCAGAGCGCCCCATGCTGTGATAGTGTCAGGCTAACCACTACACTACTGTGCTGCTCATTTTGCTCAATGAAATTATGTACAAGGACTGTGCCCAAGAATGGATAAATGTGTGCCTGTGGTGTCTACACTCAGAAAGTAACAAATTATAGATCTCAGACAAAACAATACCAGAACCAGAATCAGAGTCATGTTTAATATCACCGGCATATGTCGTGGAATTCATTAACTTAGTAGCAGCAGTACAATGCAGTACATGATAAATTTAAAATAAATAAATCAATTACAATGAGTGTGTGTGTATATATATATATATATATGCATATTAAATAGTTAAATTAAAAATAGTACAAAAACAGAAAAAGAAAAGTGAGGCAGTGTTCATGGGTTCAACGTCCATTTAGAGATTGTATAGCAGAGGGGAAGAAGCTGTTCCTGAATGGCTGAGTGTGTACCTTCAGGTGTCTGTACCTCCTACCTGATGGTAACAATAAGAATATGGCTGGTACAAGGTGATGGGGATCCTTAATAATGGATGCCGCCTTTCCGAGGCACTGCTCCTTGAAGATGTCTTGGATACAATGGAGGCTAGTACTCATAATGGAGCTGACTAATTTTACAACTTTATGTTGCTTCTTACAATCCTGTGTAGTAGCCACCCCCACCCCCCCAAACCAGACAGTGATGCAGTCTGGCAGAATGCTCTCCATGGTACATCTGTAGACGTTTTTGAATGCTTTAGGTGGCAAACCAAATCACCTCAAACTCCTGAAGAAATATACCTGCTGTCTTGCCATCTCTATATCTGCATTGATATGTTGGGACCAGGTTAGATCCTCAGAGATATTGACATCTAGGAACTTGAAATTGCTCACTCTCTCAGTATGATGTAATAGCTATTCACATGAATTGAAGAGATTAGAAGGATGTGCTATGTGAGGTTCCACATTTATCAGGGCCATGTGGCAGTGTTTTTTTTCATGCCAACCTTATGAATAACTTCACTGTGCAATATTCCATGAAATTGTCCCTGGACTGTACATAATTTCAGCCTCTCTTTAGTCATACGATATGAAGTGCCAATGACTTCAGTCCCCAACAAACTTCATTGTGCAATTGTCTCTGTGGCAGTTAATGGGAGCATGACATAATGAATTAATCAAATGTCCAGTAGATTTACTACATTCAAATTGTTAATGATTTCTGGCAAAAGTTATCAAAAGCCACAATTATTTCCCTTACTGTAATGACATTTACTGACAAGTCCAAACAATTAGTGGCAAACTGGTATTAAGATCACAAAGATGGACAAGTTTAGGCCCAGTTAAATTTTTCAGGTTAACGAAGTAACTAGAGCTGTAATGGTATAATTAATAAATCCCTAACCAAAGTACACTCAGTGGCCATTTTATTAGGTACCGGAAGTACCTAATATAGTGACCACTGAGTATATGTTTGTGGTCCACTTCAAGGTTTGATGTGTTGTGCATTCAGAGATACTCTCCTGCGCACTGCTGCTGTAATGCATGGTTATTTGGGTTACTGTCCCATTCCTGTCAGCTTGAACTAGTTTTGCCATTCTCCACTCTCATTTGCAAGGCATTTTTGCTCACAGAACTGTTGCTTACTGGTTGTTTATTTTTGTTTTTCTCACCATTCTCTGTTATCTCTAGAGATGGTTGTGTGTGAAAATTCCAGGGGATCAGGAGTTTCTGAGATACTCAAACCACCCCATCTGGCACCAACAATCATTCCACGGTTAAAGTCATTTACATCGTGTTTTTATGCATTCTGATGTTTGGTCTGAACAACGACTGAACCTCACGATAAAGTCTGCATGCTTTTTTTGCATTTAGATGCATTTAAAGTAAAATTGGACAGCTATATGGACAGGAATGGAATGGTGGGTTATGGGCTGAGTGCAGGTCGGTGGGACTAGGTGAGAGTAAGCGTTCAGCATGGACTAGAAGGGCCAAGATGGCCTGTTTCCGTGCTGGAATTGTTATATGGTTATATGATGTTGCTACATGATTGATCAGATATTTGCGTTATTATTTATTATTAATTTATTTTGAAATCCTTTTGGCCAAGGAGCCTACTCCACCCAATTACACCCATTTGACCAACTAACCTATTAATTCGTACATTTTTAGGTTTGTGGTAGGAACCCGGAGTATCTGGACGAAACCCATGTCATCACGGGAGAATGTCCAAGCTCCTTACAGAGTATGACAGGATACTACCATGTGGCTCTTAGCAAACAGGTGTACAGATGTACCTAATAAAGTGGCCAATGAGCGTATATTGATAATGAACAGAAGATAGCTTGGGAAATAAAAAAAATTAAAAATTCATTTACACCACATTTTTCGACATCATAGAGCAGGTAAAAATGAATGAAGCACCTCTCTGAATTGCAGTCACTGTGTAATTTGGAGAACATGAGCTAAATAAGAAGTAGATAACTGAAAGTATTTGTTGTGGACATAGATTGTGCATGGTACTAGGCAAAGTGGTGGGATTTGGGAGGATTTGTAGTATATAGAGCAGGTGTTCTTTATGCCATGGACCAAAACCATCAAGCAAGGGGTCCGTGGACCCCACGTTGGGAACCCCTGATCGAGAGACCTAGAACCATACAGCTCAGAAACAGCCTCTTCAGCCCACCATGTCTGTGCCAATCCTTTGACACTCAGACTATCTGCTTCCCTGAGGAGCTTATCTTTCTATACCTTAAGCATAATAGAAATTCTGCAGATGCTGGAAATCCAAAGCAACACACAAGAAATGCAGGAGGAATTCAGCGGGTCAGGCGGCATCCATAGAAACGTCCAAGCAGTTGACATTTCAGGCCGAGACCCTTCTTCAGGGCTGGAAAGGAAGCGGAAGACACCAGAATAAAAAGGTGGGAGAGACGAAGGGACGTAGCAAGAAGGTGATAGGTGAAGCCAAGTGAGTAGAGAGAGTAAAGAGCTGAAGAGGAAGGGATCTGATAGAAGTAAAGAGTGGACCATAGGAGAATGAGAAGGAGTAGGGACATGGGGGGGGAGGGGTTGATAGGCCATTGAGAAGAGGTAAGAGGCCAGAGAGGGGAACAGAAGAAGAGGGGATTTTTTTTGACCGGTAGGAGAAATCGATTTTCATGTCATCAATTTGCAGGCTACCCAGATGGAATATAAGGTGATGCTCCTTCACCTTGAGGGTGGCTTCATCATGACACAGGAGGAGTCCATGGACCGACATGTCAGAGTGGAACTAGGAATCAAAATGAAAACGTTTGGCCACCGGGAAGTTCTGCTTTTCGAGGGTGGAGCAGAGGCACCTGACGAAGTGGTCCCCTAATTTACGACAGGTTTCACCAATTTAGAGGAGCACTTCGCCTATTTAACTGTCTTTGTAAATGTATGACAAGAATGAGGAAAGAATAAAAAATAGAATTAACGTGGGATTATATAAACGGTTGTTGGCCTGTATTTGCTTGTCAGCCAAAGGACCTCTTTCCATGCTGTGGTTATGACTCGCCTTTCATTTTCCTTAAGTCCATCCCAGAGACCATCTATGGTCTTGAATTAACACCTATTCTGAATGCTAACACTTCCGAAATGTGCAGCACTCCTACGCAAAGCAGATGTAATTGTAACTTCAGATCTGCAGCCCGCAAAATTTAGACTCATAGTGGGGGTTGGTAGAAGCAAAGTAAAATAATACTATCAAAGAAAGTTGAACACTGTATGTTAGATCCGGCCTTACTCCATGCGCTTCTTTCAGTGCTCTATCGCTCTGGGTCCCATCCCCCTCGCAAATTAGTTTAAACCCTCCCGAACCATGCTAGCAAACCTACTTGCAAGGATATTGCTCCCCTTCGAGTTCAGGTGCAACCCATCCAATCTGTACAGGTCCCACCTTCCCCAGAAGAGATCCCAATGATCTAAAAATCTAAAACCCTGCTCCCTGCACCAATTCATCAGCCACACATTCAACTGCCATCTCCTCCAAAAGCATGCAGGCATGATCAAGAGTTTCAGTTGTTGTTCAGACCAAACATCAGAATGCATAAGAAATGTGATGTAAATGCAATGATTGTTGGTGCCAGATGGGGTGGTTTGAGTATCTCAGAAACTACGGATCTGCTGGGATTTTCACACACAATAGTTTCTAGAGTTTATAGAGAATGGTGCAAAAAAAAGATAATAAAACAACCAGTGAGTGGCAGTTCTGTGGGAGAAAATACCTTGTTAATGTGAGAGATCAGAGGAAAATATCCAGACTAGTTTAAGCTGATGGGAAGGTGATATCTTGTTTAGTGAAAAACATTGAACAGGTAAAGACCAATTGATTTTAGGAGAATGAGAGGTAATCATCCGGGGTAAAAGCATTGGAACTTCAAGAATGAGATTGACCATACTGTAGATCTGACTCCTTCCCTTTTCCTCCTGTCCTCAGAGTTACAATTGATATCTGTTTTCTTGGAGTTAGAGATTGATTTTTTGCTTTTAAAATTCCATTCCTTGTTTCTTTAAACTTCTGGATAGCTGTTACAAAGATAAACTATTTGTTCCAAAATTCCACTATATTAAAACGTTCTTCTCCTCCAATTTAAATCCATTATCCCCACTGACTAATTTTTGATCATGCAGACTTATATTCTTGATTTGGTTTGGTTTGAACCCTGATTTATTACTCTTGGTATAGTTTTGTCTGCTGGTAAAATCCCAAATCCCTGCTGTTAGTAACATGTTACAGAGACAAAGAATAATTATCTGCTTCTAACTGCCATAATAATCTATTTGGTCTCATCCTATCAGAATATTTCTTTTGTTCTACCCACCTCTCCCTCGTCTTCTGTGCAATGGAAAATTAATTTCCTCCCTTTCTGAGCTCTGACACAAGGTCTAAGATCAGAAAGGTCGGGTGACATGGTAGCATAGTGGTTAGTACAACTCTTTACAGTACAGGTGACCTGAGTTCAATTCTTGCCACTGCTTGTAAGGAGTCTGTTCGTTCTCTCTGTGACTGTGTGGGTTTCCTACAGGTGCTTCCGTTTCCTCCCACAGTCCAAAGACATGCTGGTTGATAGGTTCATTGGTCGTTGTAAATCGTCCCATGATTAGGCAATGATTAAACTGGGGGATTGCTGGGCAGCGTACCTTGAAGTGCCGGTAGGTCCTTTTCTGCATTGTATCTCAATAAATAAATAAATAATAACCTTGGGCAGGTTTTCCCTGTTGATGCTGCTGACTTGCTTATGCTTCCTGCATCCTCTGTTTTTAAAAAAAATTTTGGATTTCCAAATTTATAACCAGCTTTTCTCAGAGCAAATGTAAACCAAAAAATGGAGGAATTGTGGATATTGAAGAAGGTTGTCAAATGATACAGCCAGTTTATAGACCATTTGGGAATATGAGCAGAGAAATGGCAGGTAGAGTTTAATCCAGACAAGTGTGAAGTGTTGCCCTTTGGAGCATCAAATATTAGAGGAAATATACAGTCACTGGCAGGACTCTTTGGAGTGCAGATGCACAGAGAAATCTTGGGGAGCAAGCCCATTGCTCTATGAAAGAAGCAGCACTACAATATAGGATAGTGAATATGCCATACTTGTCTTCATCATTTGTTGGGATCTCATGATGCATCAGTATAAAACTTTCCTTAAGCTACTTTTACAGTACTGCGTGCAGTTCTTGTCACTCCATATAGAAGAATGCAGAGGTTTTGGAGAGGGTGCAGAAGATTGCCCAGAGGGTGCCTGAACTGGGCAGTATTAGTCATATGGAAAGGATGGACAATGTTAGACTGTCTTCTCTAGAGAGTAGTAAATAAAATTAGGCTTAACATCCTGGCGATAGTGAGAATATCTTCCCAAGGAGGAAATGGTAAGTACTAGAGGGCAAAGAATTAAGGTGAAAGGCTAGAAGTTTCAAGGAGATGTGCAAGGCAAATTTTTAACAGAGATTGGTAAGTGCTTAGAAAGCACTGACAGGAGTCTTAATAGAAGCAGATACGATAACAACATTTAAGAAGGCTTTAGACAGGTAGATAAACAGGCAGAGGATGCAGGGATATTAACTATGTGCAGGCAAATGTGCCTTTTAAATTTGGATCATGGTCAATACATTCATCGTGGATTGAAGGGCATGTTCCTGTGTTGTGCTCTTCCAATTTTTATGTGTTGACAAATGAATTGGAATTGAAATTGGTTTATTATTGTCACATGTATCAAAGTACAGTGAAAAACTTGCTTTGCATACTGTTTATATAGATCAATTCATTACACAGTGCATGGAGGTAGTAAAAGGTAAAACAATAACAGAGTGCAAAATAAACTGTAACAGCTAAGTGCAAGATCATAACACAGTAGATTGTGAGAACAAGAGTCTATCTATTATAGTAAGGGACCATTCACTAGACTTACAACAGCATGTAAATAGATATCCTTAACCCTGATGGTACATGCTTTCAGACTGCTCTATCTACTGCCTGGTGGGAGAGGGAAGAAGAGAGAATGTCTGGGGTGGGTAAGGTCTTTCATTATGCTAGCTGCTTTAGACCATAAGACACAGGAGCGGAGTTAAGCTACTCGGCCCATTGAGTCGGCCCTGCCATTCTATTGTAGCTGATTTGGAATTCCTCTCAATCCCATTCTCCTGCTTTCTCCCAATAACCTTTCAAGCTCTTCCTAATCAAGAGCCTATCAACCTTTGCTTTCAATATACCTAATGACTTAGACTTCACAGCTGTCTGTAGCAATGAATTCCACAGATTTATTACCTTCTGGCTAAAGAAATTCTGCCTCATCTTTGCTCTATATGGACATCCTTCTATTCTGAGGCTGTGCAATTTAGCCCTCGGCTGCTGCCTATAGGAAACATCATCTCCAAAATCCACTCTATCTGGGCCTTTCAACATTTGATAGGTTTCAATGAGATACCCTCTCATTCTTCAAAGCTCCGGCGAGCACAGGCCCAGGACAATCAAATGGTCCTCATACCTTAACCCTTTCATCCCCAAGGTCATTCTTGTAAACTTCCTCTGGCCCTTTCCAATGCCAGCACATCTTTTCTTAGATAAAGGGCCAAAAACTGCTCATAGTACTCCGTGTATAGTCTGAACAATACCTTATAAAGACTCAGCATCACATCCTTGCTTTTATATTCTACGCTAACATTGCATTTGCCTTCCTTACTACCAACTCACCCTGCAAGTTAACCTCCCCTCCACCCCCACTACAGTATCCAAAGCAGTAAAGCAGTGAAAAGTATAGACCTAATCCATGGAGGGGATGCTGCTCTCTCTGCTATGTTGAGCTGTGTGCACAACTTCCTGCCATTTCTTGCCACAGGAAACAGTTGAGGCCAGTTCATTGGCTATATTTAAGAGGGAGTTAGATATGGCCCTTATGGCTAAAGGGATCGGGGGGTATGGAGAGAAGGCAGGTACAGGGTTCTGAGTTGAATGATTAGCCATGATCATACTGAATGGCGGTGCAGGCTCAAAGGGCCGAATGGCCTACTCCTGCACCTATTTTCTATGTTTCTATGTTTCTATTTATTGTTGTCACAGGCAAATCAGTTTGCCATACCAAGCTGTACTGTATCCAGATAGGATGCTTTCTATGGTGTATCAATAAAAATTGATAAGGGTCAATGGGGACATGTCACATTTCTTTAGCCTCCTGAGGAAGTTAGAGGTATTGATGATCTTCCTTGGTGGTAATGTCTATATGCTTGAACCAGGACAGGCCATTGGTGATGTTCACTTCTAGGAATGTGAAATTCTCAACCCTCTCAAACTCAGCACCATTTACGTAGACAATTGCATGTGCAACACCACCACCCAGGCCCTCCCCCACTCCTCCTGAAGTCAATGACCAGCTCTTTTGTTTTGCTGACATTGAGGAAAAGGTGGTTGTCATGACAGCATGTAACTAGGCTATCCCCTGCCTGTTCTATGACTTTCATTATCTGATGTTGATATCATCTGCAAACTTGCAGGTGGAGTTTGAGCAGGAAGTGGCCACGTAGAGTCATGAATGTACAGGGAGCAGAGCAGGGAGTAGAGGACACTATCCGGTGGAGGACAACATGGAGGAAGTATCGCTGTCTATACTTACTGATTTTTATCCTCTGACGTGAGGTTTTCCTCTGGCCTGCTTTATGCGAGTGTAGTGGCTACAGGAGATTCATAGCTGCTATGTAGCATTGGGAAATCGGATATCAGGTAAAAATCAGATTTTTTTTTTCTCTTCTGCACTTTTTTTCTTGTGTACCTTGCTGACAAAGATATCTGGCACCCTACTTTGGTTATATCATTTCAGAGAAGCTAATCT
This sequence comes from Mobula birostris, assembly GCF_030028105.1. NCBI lineage: Eukaryota > Metazoa > Chordata > Chondrichthyes > Myliobatiformes > Myliobatidae > Mobula > Mobula birostris. Next base: position 202,331,350 of record NC_092372.1, on the reverse strand, counting down.
GAGGTGGCCGTTTTGGAACAACACAGCTGGCCAAGAACTGTCAGAACTGAAACACAAGGTGCTGGAGGAAGTCAGTGGGTTGAGCAGCATCTGAGGAGACAAAAGGATGGTTGATGTTTTGAGTGAAGATGCTGAACTACAGCAGTTTGATTTAGCTCCAGATTATATCAACTGCAGTCGCTTGTGCCTCTATTATCAGAACTAAACATAATGAATGGTCATCAAAATGAAATATTAGCTTTGTTTCTTCTGCAGATGTTGTATGAGTATTTGCAGCATTTTCTGGGTTTGTTTCAAATTCCCAGCATCTTGGTAATTTTGACATCCATGCCAATTTTCATTCTGAATAAACTGAAGCAGACAAAATCAATGGTCCTTTATGTAAATGAACAACTGAACAACATTACCAAAACAGCCAGTAACTAATAACTATTATTGTCACTTTCTTGGATTGAGAATTGCTCTGCATGAGTGATTAATGTACGTGAAACCCGGACAATAAGTAAATGGCACATTCTGGCAGAAAAAGAGTTGTTAGTAATTGATGCATTTTACGTTCAAAGCTGCTGCATTCCCTGTCTGAATGGTTCCTGGTCCCATTAAAAGGTAAGTACTTTGCTCCCATCTTTAAATCAAAGTAATTATGAAGTCTTTTGTATGGTGTTTGACTCATTTATTTACTGCTCGGTGCTGTGTCCTTAAATTAACCTAACTCAACAGAGTAATGTTTACTAGGCTCAACATTTTAAATGTCAAAAAATTCTTTTGAACTGCTAAGGTAATTACTAGAAAATGCTTCTTCTCTGGGTTATATTGTTGCTTTTGTAATAATTGTGATTGTTAACCTTTTATACTTTTGTATGGGTGAAAAGAAATAGATATTTATGGGGAGATTTAGAAGACATTAAGTAGTGCATTCATTTATGTCTACTTTCAAGTCTCGTTCATTTTTAAAAGTAATTCTTAAAAGATTTAATCCACAATTCTAGCCTTGATTTTGCATTGCAGCAGATACCTCATTCTGGTGGTATATTAATGCAAGGCATAGTCTATTCTCTAAAAAGGAAGTCAGGAACTCACAGCACTTTTTTGACATTACTCTTTGCATCATGGTCATTTTTCATCACTCAATCAATATCACAAAAAATCCAGTTATTTTCAGCTTGCTATCTATGTGAGACACGGGACACAGCAATTGCTAGATTGTAGAGCAACAAGCAATCTGAAGGAGAAACTCAGCAGCTCGAGCAGCTTCAGGGGGAGGTTGGAACCCTGTATCAACCTCTGCTCATCAGGTTCCATCTGCTCATCACCCACATAACTATCAACCTGGGTTTCTTCTTCCTTGGTTCATAATTCTTCCCCCTCCCCACCTTGCCCCATCTACAGAACTGATTCCAGGATTGTATGGCTTGTCATATGAAGAGTGTTTGATAGCTCAAGGCCTGTATTCACTAGAATTCAGAAGAATGAGGGGTGACCTCATTGAAATCTGTGGAATGGTGAAAGGCCTTGATAGAGTGAATGTAGTGAGGATGATTGTTGTGGCGGGAGAGTCTAAAACCAGATGACACAGCCTCAGAATTGAGGGGCATTGTTTTAGAATGGAGATGAGGAGGAATGTCTTTAGCCAGAGAATGATGAATCTGGAATTCATTGCCACAGGCAGCTGTAGAGGCAAAGTCGTTGTGTACATTTAAGACAGAGGTTGATAGATTATTGATTAGTCAGGACATGAAGGGATACAGGGAGAAGACAGGAGACTGGGGTTGAGAGGAAAGTTGGACCAGCCGGGATGAAATAGCAGAGCTGACTTGATGGACCAAATGTCCTAATTCTGCTCCTATATCTTGTGGTCTTATCTCCACCAGACTGGCTTCCACCTTTCACTTACCAGCCTCTGTCTCATCTCCCTCTCATTTCTTTTCCAGTCTTTTTACTAATTTTAAAATTATGAACAACACAAAACAATAATAATATTAATAAACAGAGAATGGGATTACATTATTGACAACTAACATTAGCAAATACAAATTGCTAATCATACAAGTATGCTAAATCTCCCCAACTCCAAATACAATTGAACATAGCCCTTTCACTTCTATGTACTGCTTTTCTGCCCTCTACTTTCTCAGTCCTGATGCATAGTCTTGACTTGAAGCATCAACCATCCTTTCCCTCCACAGTTGCCGTTTGACCCCCTAACTTCTTCCAACCATTTATTTTTTTTACTGGCAGCACCGATTTTTACATTCAGGAGTCAATGAAGATGGTGCATTTCTTCAATGAGACTTTGAACCCTCAAGTGAACCTTTTTCTCTATCTGCCTAGTAATCTCTTCCACTGACGGAATTCAAAATAGAGTACCTGATTCCAACATCATTGACCGTGTATCAGTGCTGAGGAAGCTGGCCTGTAAAGGGGCAATGATATTGGTTGACTTGGCCTTTTAGTTAGTTTGGAGAGTTATGCAGAAACAGCATCATTGGGATTAATCCCATTCCATAGGTAGTCCAGGTCTCAGAAGTATTTTGTTGGGTTAGGATCATTGTTGTCTAGTAGCCCATATGCTTTGCACCAGATTTGATGTTTTGATATTCAGGTACTCACCTTCTCAAATGACCAAAAAATGTACGTATGTAATGCTGGAATGTTATATTTCATCTTGGATGTCTGCATCACTGGGAGTGGCTCATCAGATATGGGAAGTGGTCTAAATTTCTAAGGTCCATATTGACCTTTTGTTGAAGGGCAGTATGTGAAGTGAGGGCATACTTGAGATGGACCCATTCCCTGTATACGTTAAGTGTAAGCCATCATGTTTGGATGAAGTGGGTCAAGAAGGCCCATTTCCATGCTGTACAATGCTATGACTCTCCTACAATTTGCTTCAGTAAATGATGTATGGTCACTTGGACAATTCACATACAGCATACAACCTGAAATTCTTACTCTTCGTAGACATCCACGGAAAAAAGAACCCCAAAACTATTCATCAAAGTTGCTGGTGAACGCAGCAGGCCAGGCAGCATCTCTAGGAAGAGGTACAGTCGATGTTTCAGGCCAAGACCCTTCGTCAGGACTAACTGAAGGAAGAGCTAGTAGGAGATTTGAAAGTGGGAGGGGGAGGGGGAGATCCAAAGTGATAGGAGAAGACAGGAGGGGGAGGGATGGAACCAAGAGCTGGACAAGTGATAGGCTAAAGGGATATGAGAGGATCATGGGACAGGAGGTCCGGGGAGAAAGACAAGGGGGGGGGGGAACCCAGAGGATGGGCAAGGGGTATAGTCAGAGGGACAGAGGGAGAAAAAGGAGAGTGAGAGAAAGAATGTGTGTATAAAAATAAATAACGGATAGGGTACGAGGGGGAGGTGGGGCATTAGCGGAAGTTAGAGAAGTCAATGTTCATGCCATCAGGTTGGAGGCTACCCAGACGGAATATAAGGTGTTGTTCCTCCAACCTGAGTGTGGCTTCATCTTTACAGTAGAGGAGGCCGTGGATAGACATGTCAGAATGGGAATGGGATGTGGAATTAAAACGTGTGGCCACTGGGGGATCCTGCATTCTCTGGTGGACAGAGCGTAGGTGTTCAGCAAAGCAGTCTCCCAGTCTGCGTCGGGTCTCGCCAATATATAGAAGGCCACATCGGGAGCACCGGACGTAGTATATCACCCCAGCCGACTCACAGGTGAAGTGTTGCCTCACCTGGAAGGACTGTCTGGGGCCCTGAATGGTGGTAAGGGAGGAAGTGTAAGGGCATGTGTAGCACTTGTTCTGCTTACAAGGATAAGTGCCAGGAGGGAGATCAGTGGGGAGGGATGGGGGGACGAATGGACAAGGGAGTTGCGTAGGGAGCGATCCCCGCGGAATGCAGAGAGAGGGGGGGAGGGAAAGATGTGCTTAGTGGTGGGATCCCGTTGGAGGTGGCGGAAGTTACGGAGAATAATATGTTGGACCCGGAGGCTGGGTGGGGTGGTAGGTGAGGACCAGGGGATCTCTATTCCTAGTGGGGTACTTCTGCTAATGCCCCACCTCCCCCTTGTACCCCATCCGTTATTTATTTTTATACACACATTCTTTCTCTCACTCTCCTTTTTCTCCCTCTGTCCCTCTGACTATACCCCTTGCCCATCCTCTGGGTTCCCCCCCACCCTGTCTTTCTCCCTGGACCTCCTGTCCCATGATCCTCTCATATCCCTTTTGCCAATCACCTGTCCAGCTCTTGGCTCCATCCCTCCCCCTCCTGTCTTCTCCTATCGTTTTGGGTCTCCCCCTCCCTCTCCCACTTTCAAATCTCTTACTAACTCTTCCTTCAGTTAGTCCTGACGAAGGGTCTCAGCCCGAAACATCGACTGTACCTCTTCCTAGAGATGCTGCCTGGCCTGCTGCGTTCACCAGCAACTTTGATGTGTGTTGCTTGAATTTCCAGCATCTGCAGAATTCCTGTTGTTTGCGTCTCCAAAACTATTGTTGACCGAACAGTTCAAAATCCCACAGGCTCTCTGTGTCACTAACAAATGACAGAGAGATGTCACCTATTTCACAGTGAAAAGGGAGACCAACAAACAGTTGCTGCTACACTCCGCTGTGTCGCATTTTAGTCCAAGATTCTCCATCTCGAGAATTGGCAGGAAACTCTCCCCGCTATAAAGTGTGTTCAATTCTCCTGGAGAATTGAATCCTGTCAATAAATATAGCTGGTTCTCTTCCACATAGGTAGATTGGACATTGCCTGTATGGACTGTCCACTTCTCCAGTACAATACAACTCCTGCCTCATTCTAGTCTAAGAACACTTCAAAATCTATTTGAATGTAGATGGTTTGGTATAATTGACTTGATAATCTGGAAAATGGTAAATAAAGCTGTTCTAACATTTGATGTGTTAAAATCAAATCAATTAATTCAATGGATTTGTTCCAAAGACAGCAGCAGTTTGAACTTTCTTTCCCCAAACACTATTAAGGGATACAGATAAGAGAAAATCTGCAGATGCTGGAAATTCAAGCAACACACACAAAATGTTGGACAAACTCAGCAGGCCAGGCAGTATCTATAGAAAATAGTCAACGTTTTGGGCTGAGACCTTTCATCAGGACTGAAGAAAAAAAGAAGGGGAGTCAGTATTAGAAGATGGGGGGGGGTGGAGGAAGAAACACAAGGTGATAGGGAGGGGAAGTGAGAGGAAATGCTGAGCTGGGAAGTTGAATGGTGAAGAAGATAGAGGGCTGGAGAAGGGGGAGTCAGGTAGGAGAGGACAGAAGGCCATGGAAGAAAGAAAAGGGGGAAGCTCACCAGAGGGAGGTCAGACAAAATGTTGGAGGAACTGAACAGGCCAGGCCTTATCCTTGTAAGTGGACCAACTATTACACCGGTCCCTACACCTTCTCCCTCACTATCATTCAGGGCCCCAAACAATCCTTCCAGGTGAGGTGACTGTTCACCTGTGAGTCTGTTTGGGTCATCTACTTTATTTACTGCTCCCGGTATAGCTTCCTGTATATCAGAGAGACAATATAGATTGGAAGACCAATTCATTGAGCACCTACTCTCCGTCCACCAGAAAAGCAGGATCTCCCAGTGGCCACCTATTTTAATTCTACTTCCCATTCCCGTTCTGTCATGTCAGTCCATGGCCTCCTCCACTGTTGCGATGAGGCCACACTCAGGTTGGCGGAGCAATACCTTATATTCCATCTGGGTAGCCACCAACCTAATGGTATGAACATCAATTTTTCTAACTTCCTCTAATGCCCCCCCCGCTTCATTATTCCCCATTCCCTTTTCCCTCTCACCTTATCTTCTTACCTGCCCATCACCTCCCCCTGGTGCTCCTTCCCCTTTTCTTTTTGCCTTGCACTTCCTCCTCTCTTATTAGATTCTCCCCTTCTCCAGCCCTGTATCTCTTTCACCAATCAAATTCCCAGTTCTTTACTTCACCCCTCTCCACCTCCCAGTTTCACCTATCACCTTGTATTTCTTCCTCCCCTCTCCCCACCTTCTAACTCTGACTCCTCTTCTTTTTTTCTTCAATACCAGTGAAGGGTCTCACCCTGAAATGTCGACTGTGCTCTTTTCCATAGATACTGCCTAGACTGCTCAGTTCTTCCAGCATTTTGTGTGTGTTGTTAAGAGATAGGGATACCTATGTATTGTCCCCAAACAATAATGCATACACATGTGAGTAGACACACATATACAAACACTGAAACACATAAACAGACACACACACAATTACAGTAAATCATCAGCTGAACAAAAGTGTTATGAAATATATTTTACAGACTTGAAATCTGTAAAAATAGATTCATGATTTGCACTATTTTTTAATGTCAGTCTAATTTGCCTGGCCTACAAATTAAACCAACATTTCCTAATTTTAAAAGAGTCATGATGACTAATTATCCAGCTTTAACAGGTTTCCAGCTCCTATGTCTGAACATTTGAGTGATGGTTACAATAAGTTGATAGCACCGACTTTTAAAGAAGGAAAAATCAATTTCCTCTTGTTATTAGCTCCAATCATTCGATTTTCACATTCAGTTGATGTGTGTGGCTCCTACAGACAAAATGTCGATTAAATTATCAGTTAACTACAGCTCTTCGACATATGAGAAAATTAGTTAACTATTTGCAGGCTCCGATGCCAGTTATTAACTGACTAATTGAAATTTCTTTGCTTTCCCTTGCAAGTTAACATAGTGGTGATTTAAATGTGTGCTACCAATGGAGTGTTAATCGCACTTAATGCAGAAAGTAAATAATTAATGTAACATTTGAAAACTGTAAATTGCAATCAATCTGTTAGCCACAGGTTAGAAAGGCTTAAATGATTGATCAGGGGAGGATAAAAGAAATCAGCGGGATTTGGCATTTACTTGTTGTCACAGACAAATCAATATTCATCAGCAGTTTTTCTTTCCTAGGATGTTTGTGGTTCCATCGTACTTTCTGATGTGATTCTAAAGCATCATTTGTCTTATATCCCTACACCGTTCTTCACTTTGTCTTGAGCACAAAGATCAAATTTGTCACACAGCACAACAGTGCTGCCATCTTAAACCTAGGTCTAAGATCCCCCACCATCTTAAACCTATGCTCTTTAGTTTTTAACATTGACTCTCCGGGGGAAAAAGACTCTGACCATATACCCTGTCAATGCATCTTGTAATTTTATAAACAGTGCACATTTGTCCAATCTCTCCCTATCACAAATACTCTTTAATCCAGGCTGAATTTCTTCTGCACCCTCTCCAAAGCCTCAACATCTTTCCTATAGTGTGGCAAGCGGAATTGCACATAATCCTCTAGATGTGTCCTAACTAAAGTTTTATGCAACTGTAACATGGCATGCCAAGATTTATACTTAATGCCTTAATTACATCAAGTCCCAAATGACGGACTATTTTTTATCATCTGCAGATCTGCCTTCATTACTATCATTCCAACCAAACTCTGGACTCTGCCTCCCTCTGCAACTAGATCCTTGACTTCCTGAACAACGGACTGCAACCAGTAAGGATAAGCAACAAAACATCCACCAAAACACTGGGGCCCCACAAGGTTGTGTCCACAGCCCCCTGCTCTACCCCTTGTACACTCATGAAGGCTTAGCCAGATTCTGCTCAAGCTCCATCTTCAAGTTTGGCGATGATACAATTATGCTGGACTATATCTCACATAATGATGAATCAGAGTACAGGGAGGAAGTAGAGAGCTTAGTGACATGGTGTCCTGGCACCAACCTTTACCTCTCTGTCAGCAAAACAAAAAAGCTTGTCACTGACTTCAGTAAATGGGGTTGGTGCACATGTTCCTGTCTACATCAACGGTGTTGAGGTTGCGAGCATCAAGTTTCTAAGTGTGAACATCACCAATGGGCTGTCCTGGTCCAATCATGTTGATGTCATGTCGATGACCAGTGGTGTGCCTTAGGGATCTGTTCTGGGACCCCTACTGTTCGTGATTTTTATAAATGACCTAGATGAGGGAGTGGAGGGATGAGCTAGTAAATTTGCAGATGACACAAAGGTTGGGGGTGTTGTGGATAGTGTGGAAGGCTGTCAGAGGTTACAGCAGGACATTGATAGGATGCAAAACTGGGCTGAGAAGTGGCAGATGGAGTTCAGCCCAGGTAAGTGTGAGGTGGTTTATCTTGGTAGGTCAAATATGATGGCAGAATATAGCACTAATGGTAAGACTCTTGGCAGTGTGGAAGATCAGAGGTATCTTGGGGTCAGAGTCCATAGGACACTCAAAGCTTCTGCGCAGGTTGACTGTGTGTTTAAGAAGGCATACGGTGTATTGGCCTTCATCAACTGCAGGATTGAGTTCAAGAGCCAAGAGTAATGTTACAGCTATACAGGAACCTGGTCAGACCCCACTTGGCGTACTGTGTTCTGTTCTGGTCATCTCACTACAGGAAGGATGTGCAAACTATAGAAAGTTGAGATTTACAAGGATGATACCTGGATTGGGGAGCATGTCTGATGCGAAAAGCTTGAGTGAACTTGGCCTTTTCTCCTTGGAGCAATGGAGGATGAAAGGTGACCTGATGGAGGTGTATAAGATGATGAGAGGCATTGATCGTGTGGATAGTCAGAGGTTTTTCCCAGGGCTGAATTGGCTAGCACGAGAGGGCATAGTTTTAAGGTGCTTGGAAGGAGGTACAGAGGAAATGTCAGGGATAAGTTTTCTACGTAGAGAGTGGTGATTGCGTGGAATGGGCTGCCAGCGACGGTGGTGGAGGCGGATATGATAGTGTCTTTAAAGAGACTCTTGGATAGGTACATGGAGCTTAGAAAAATAGAGGGCTATGGGTAACCCTAGGAAATTTCTAAAGTAAGTACATGTTCGACACAGTTATGGGCTGAAGGGTCTGTATCGTGCTGTAGGTTTTCTGTGTTTCTGTGTTTCTAAGGAAGCTTATAAAAACTTCTACTTACTCAGGGAATTAAAAGAAATTCAACATGTTCTCGTTGATTCTGATTAATTTTTATGGATGTACAATGGAGAGCATTCTGTCTGGATCTATAATGTCTTGGTATGGCAATTGGTCTGCACGTGACTGCAAGAAATTGCAGAGTTGTGAACACAGCTCAGCGCATCACAGGAATCAGCCTTCCCTCTGTGGACTGTCTACGCTGCTTGCTGCCTCAGTAAAGGAGGCAACATAATCAAATTCCCCACCAACCCCAGATGTTATCTCTTCTCCCATGTCTCAATGAGGCAGGGGATATAAAAATCTGAAAACATGTACCACCAGACTGGAGGACAGTTTCTTTCCCACTGTTATCAGCCTCTTGAATGGACCTCTTGTATGATAAGATGGAATTTTGGCCCTACAATCTACCTTTTCATAATCTTTAACTTTATTGTTCTCTTAGACTCCACTTTCTCTGTAGCTGTAAGGTACCAGAAAACATTTATAACTTGGATATTCCACACGGAGAACAAAGTGTCAGATCAGAGTCCTTGGGAGTGCCCATGGCTAAACTTTTGATTTGTTGAAAGTGCGAAGAATCAAATGGGAGGTTCCTTCAGATGAGAACACGTTCAGTCATGTGGATGAGAATATTGGTGGAAGGAATATTGGAGTTTTGTTGCAAAAAGGAGCTGAAGGTTTTTATACTGTCCTAATGTAGGAACAAGTGTAAAAGACTAGAGAGTAGGTGAGATGTTGGGAGCTAGGGAAATGACAGTTGTCTAAATAGTGGACAGCATGCAAGGTGTCCCTGAAGTGGGTGAAAGAGACTCAACAGGGAGGACAAAATGGAATGGAGATATGGGGAATTAAGCTTGGTGGACCAAGTACAAGCAGAAACAATGGACAACTCCTTATATTCTGACTGAATAGTCTACAACACAATAGCATCGATATTGACTTTTCCAATTTTAGGTAACACGTTTTCTCTTTTTATTTCCCATCCCTTTCATCACCCCCATCTTCTGGACTTCTTATCAGCTTTCCTAGCACTCTTCACCCATCTGTGTCCCCTTCTGTCCCCATCCACCCCATTTACAAATAGGTATCCTCCATCCCCAGTCTGATTCCAGCAGCTGTTCTCCTCTAGGCAATGGTAACTTGAAATTCAAATTCAAATTAATTAATAAGGACACAGAGGGTCCACATACCCACCACCCTCGGTGCAAAAATATTACCTTTCAGTTCTTCTTTAAATTTCTCCCCTCTCATCTTAAACCTATGCCTTCTCATTTCAAACCTACCCTGGGGGGAAAAAAAAACATTAGTTTTTTTTTTACATTACCTATGTACCTTGTAACTTTCAGGTCACCTCAAAACCACAACCTGTCCAGTCTCTGAAACCAGGAATTTAAAGTATGCATCAGTAACAGTGAACATGGAACCAGTGGGTCATTGTAAACTCCCAGCCAGTTTTCACTAATGTTCCTCAGTGAAGGAAATCAGTTTGCCCTTCTGATTCACACTCAGTGGTTACTTTATTAAGTACATCTGCACACCTGGTCATTTTTTTTTTATTAAGTGCAATCGTGAACAACAGCCAGATCAGAAAAGCTGATCAAGTCACCTAGTTCCCAAAGAGAACTCTGATATGCCAATCAGATGGTTCACTGCTGCTCAGTGATAGAACACAAAGAGATCATATGTACAATTAAGAAACATTAAAAAATAGTAGAAATACTGGAGTCATGATGATCATGATGAAGTCTGCTGGAGAGAGACATTGATACACATGCTGTCCTCCATAATTCAGAGAGATTGAAGGATAAGGGTGACAAAACGTGGCAGGAACACTTGGAACTAAAATCCAATCCCTACCGGGAGAAAACAGCACCTGCTCTTTCTGCACTGTTCTCCAGCAGTTTAAGGACTAAGTCCAGCTGGAACATAATTCACAAGTGCTCTTGAAAGTCAGGTATTAACCCTACCTACCAACAACCAAACATTGCCATCTTGGTCCCCTTCATGATAGCTTATGAAGAAGCATGTGACTTCCCTCCCAGAGATGATAGGTGTTTGTGTACTCGACTCTTGAAGGTTTAGACTCCATCGTCGCAGATGTTTCCAACCACAGCATCTGGAGGGCTGTTCTAAACTCTGATAGCACAGTGAAGGAAGCTTCTGTCCAGTGTGTAGAGTCTCGTATCAGGCGTAGGAACAGCATGAGCAGGTATAGATAAACCTGTAGTGTGGTGCGCCGTCTCTCATCAGATGAAGGCAGCATGGCGCGAAGGTCTGCAGGGCTGAGGCTGGTGTGCATTTTGTATAGCACAGTAGCTGCAGCAACCTGTCGACTGTGGTGTAAGCTACTGATGGCTAGCTTCTCACGAGCTGTGGCTTCATCTACACCTATAATCCTGAGAGTCTTTCTTTGAATGGAAACAAGCTGGCTGAGGACACTCTGTGAGGCATTAAAACAAATATCTAATCAGCCAATCATGTAACAGCAACTCAATGCATAAACACATGCAGACATGATTAAGAGGCTCAGAGCAAACATCAGAATGGGGAAGAAATGTGATCTAAATGGCAATGACTGTGGAATGATTGTTGGTGCCAGATAGGGTGGCTTGAGTACCTCAGAAACTGCTGATCACCTGAAATTTTCACACAAAATGCTCTCTAGAGTTTACAGAGAATGGTGTAAAAAACAAAACAACATGAGCAGTAAATGACAGTTCTGGGGGGTGGAACTGCTTGTTATTGAGACAGGCCAGACTAGTTCAAGCTGACAGGAAGGCAACAGTAACTCAAATAACCACATGTTACCACAGTAGTGTGAAGAAGAGCATCTCTGAATGCATAACAGATCAAACCTTGAAGTGGCTGAGCTACAGCATCTGAGGACCATGAACATATAGTCAGTAGCAACTTTGTTAGGTACAGGACGTACTTAATAAACTAACCACTGAGTTTTTGTGCTATTCCAGACCCACGGATTGTCATTGCATTCTGTAATGACTGAATAGGCCACTGACAAATGGTGGGAGTACTTTCAGTACATGGTTGGCAGCAGGTCAAGGTACTGGCTCGCCACCACTTTCTCAAAGGCAATTAGCTATGGACGAACCAGCCACAGCCACATTCTAAGTACAGCTTAACAAAGAAAAGCTATCTGAAAGCATAATTTCAATGAGTGGAAAGATTAAAGGCAACAATCTTTTAAAAATGTAAAATTTGTGTCTGATGTTACAACCCAAAGGAATGCCAGGAAAACCATTGGGTTGTCATCTAGCAAAAGCTTTGTTCTTGTTTGATGTTGAAGTTAATGTCTTAGTCCTGAAAAAGCACTTTGAAGGGAGGATTTAGAACTCACTGATTTTCGTATCATAATAAAATTGGAAGTGCATTTTGTTCAAAATAAAAATTACTGTTAAATTCGTAAGAACAAAGGACATTAGGAACCATAGAATATAAATGGGTCATACTGCCCCCAAAGCCTGTTCTCTTTTAGATCAAGACTGAACTGTATATTAACTCTATTTACAATTGCATTAACAATCTATCAAGCTAACTTTCTTACATTTTCAGCTGAGTCTCACTCTCTAAAGTACCGCTGCTCCAGAATTGATGTTCTTACCATATTCCGCTCTTTAAGTTTCTGGAGTATCTTACTGGAGTAAATAATTTCTCTTCATTTACTCTATCAATGAGCACCTCTTTTAGATGATTCATGAATTATTCCTGATCAAAAGAGTCTAATCCTAGAACATATGCTATTTTTTTTTCTCCCAATGGATCGGTGCTAAAGCCTTTCCTTGAAGATGCAGTGCTCTGGTCTTAATCTTCCCTTGCTGTGTATATTGACATTTCTACTTTCCCACTGGAAGCTGGGTAGTTTGAAGAGGTGAGCCAGTACATTGGATTCCAGTTAATTGGGTCATTGGGTAATCAGGCAGCTGCTTATTTGGGACAGCTCTTAAAGAACAAAAACTAATTGAGGAAATAGATGGGATTCACTTTGGTTATTCACTATGGGACAGGAGACTGTTGCTGAACAGCTTCTAACTAGCCTCAGCCACATGCACTTATGTGGCCATTAGACACTACACTGTACCTAGAGAAAGCAGTTTTTAAATAGTGGCTGCTGTGTGTATTTGTACTCAAACAGCAGTGATTTTTGTTACTGAGAGTTGGCGAGAAATAAGCAGCAAGACAATTCAGAACTGTTTTGCTCCCCTGTTGCAAGTATTCAGACTGGGAGATATCAGGGACAACCAGGAGTGAAAATTAAATGATTTCAACAAGTTAGGGTCTATGAAAAAATTGAAGGTATTGACAATCATCTTGAATGTTACAATAAAAATGAAGATTTGGAAGGTGCAGTCCTTGAAAGCAATGTGTGAAAGCAGTTCACTATCTGCAAGAAGTGTCTGCGTTGAGTTTGTTCATTTACAGTCAATCAAAAGAACACGGCAGCGTACACTGGACAAATTCCTCTGTTGATAACTATTAGGAACTAACGCACAGACTTATAGTACTGAAGAGATATTGATACTGTTCTAATTTGTTCTGTATTTCATTTAAATACATAAATAGTTACACAGTTCAACGGTGGTTTGTCTTTTTTATACCTTTTTAACTATTCCCATGCAACTTCCTAATTAGGACAGCTGCTTGATTAGGGGGTTATATGGGGTAGTTAGGTCCTGACTAAATATCAGAAAATGCCAATATTGATTATATAGCTTCTACCACCCAAGACAACTCCGCCTTCACGTACGGCTCAGGTCCGGGTGCACCCTGTCTCGCTGAAGGAGCTCTGTCTATGGCGAATGTTTGGCGCCAGAAAAATAACCAGACCAATGACGGTGGTGTCAGCAGCAGGGAGATGGATTCCAAGCTTTGGTGGAGGATTGTCTTTGTACAATAATAGCAAAGGTTGGGCGACATCTAGTGTATGATTCCCAATTGGGAACACCAGTTGAGGTCAAATGCTCTAGTTAGATGAGCACTGCAGCAACAGAAGGCAACGGCAAACCACTGTTGAAATTTTTCCCTCATCAATCATGGAAAGAAACAAAAGAAGGAAACCAGACAACAGCGTGAATGGGGTTGATTCTAATCAAAAGAACAACACCTCACTCGGTAGGGGTAGTCATGTGCTGCAGGTGACACCAGACCGTCATCCGGAGACTGTAAGCAATAGGGAAAGGCTAAGGGTAGCAACATGGAACATCCTACACTTTACCAGAAAAGAAGGTTGGACAACACATTAAATGAAATGAAAAGGTTGGAAGTTGATTATCTTCGGCCTGTCAGAAATTATATGGACCCACAGTGGCAAATTCACTAAGAATGGTTCTCTGATAATGTATTCTGGAGGTCAACAGCATATGTATGGAGTTGGAGTTATTTTAAACAAACAAGTATCAAAATGTCTTATGGGATATTTGGTGATATCCGATCAGCTGCTTTTAGTTAAATTAAGGGGTAACCCTCTTAATATTAGCATAATCCAAGCCTACACGGCAACAAATGATGCGGATGAAGAGGATATCAACAAGTTTTATGAAGATCTCGACAGTGCTTATGAGCAATGTAAATCTCAGGATATAAAACTAGTCATGGGAGATTTTAACGCCAAAGTGGGCAGGAAAGGGTTGATAACATAATAGTACCCTTTGGATTAGGGGAGAAAAATGACAATGGAGAAAGGTTTGCTGATTAGTGTGTTAGAAACAACCAAGCGATCACCAATACTTGGTATAAAAACCATCCCTGTAGATTGTGTACTTGGATTAGCCCTGGAGATAGAACAAGGAATCAAATAGATTTCGTTACCAACAATGAACGCTTTAGAAATAATATCACAAACTCTAAAGCCTACCCAGGAGCAGACTATGGTTCAGATCACCATCCAGTAATAGCTACCATTAAAACAAAATTAAAGAAACTGAAATGTGGAAAAAAGATAAGGAAGTATATGTTGGGAGAACTTAAAAAAGATAGCATACTTAAGCAACAATTCAAGACAGCTGTAGAAGAACACCTGAACGAAAATGTGAAAACACCTATTTGGGACAGATTTAAATATGCTATACAGCAATCAGCAGAGAAGATAATCCCAGTACAAGAAATCCAACACACCAACAAGGGGTGAATAACCCAAGAAGTTCTAGTTCTGATGGAGCAAAGAAGGTTAGTGAAGAATAATGAAATGCAAAGGAAGAATGGCTGAATCAAAAATGCAATGAAGTAGAAGGCCATATTAACAACAGCAAAGAAATGCACAAGAAAATTAAGGAAATTACTGGAATTAAGAAAACCTCCTCTACAGGATGCATAAGATCAGCAGATGGATCCATACTAACAGATCCAGATAAAGTATGTGAGAGGTGGATTCAGGATATAGAGCAGCTGTTTGAGAATAATAGAGGGGAACTCCCAGATGTTAAACACCCTAATTCTGGCACACCTATTACCAAAGAAGAAATAACTAAAGCAATGAAAAGCATGAAACATGGTAAAGCCACTGGACCTGATGAAATTTCAGTGGAAATGATACAAGCCCTAGAAGATCTGGGCATAGATATTCTTTTTGAACTGTTTAATGGCATATATGAGTCTGGTGTATTGCCTGATGATCTCTTGAAATCAGTACTTATAACCCTGCCAAAAATTCCTGGAACTATTGACTGCGAAAATTATAGAACAATCAATCTTATGAGTCACATAATAAAGATTTTGTTGAGAATTGTTCTGAGTGAAATTAAAAACAAGTTAAGCCCAGAAACTTCTAAACTATAATATGGGTTTATTGAGGATAGAGGAACCGGGAATGCAATTTTCATACCACAAATGCTTTCAGAAAGGGCAAATGAATATCAAAATATTGTTTTTTTATGTTTTATTGATTTCACTAAAGCATTCGACAAAGTGCAACATGAAAAATTATTTCAAATTCTCGCTAAACTAAACATTGACGGAAGGGACCAACAACTGCTTCAAAATTTATATTGGAACCAAACAGTGGTGGTAAAAATTGATGATAATGTAAGCAGTTGGACTAAAATTCAAAGAGGCGTTAGACAGGGATGCATTGCCTCACCGGAATTGGTTAATATCTATAGTGAAATGATTCTCAGAGTAATAGAAGACATAGGTGGGATAAAAATTGGAGGTATTAACATCAACAATATAAGATATGCAGATGATACCACCTGAATAGCAAGTGCTGCAGAAGACCTACAAATCTTCCTGAACAATGTAGTACAAATAACTGCAGATTTTGGTCTAACTGTCAATTTTAAAAAAAACAAATGTATGGTAATATCAAAACAGCAGTGTAAGGGGTTTCTTCTTTTATGTTACTGCAAAGGCTAACAAAATGGCTTCTTTGTTACGTTATAATTAAAATGTCTTTTCTGTAATAATAACTGCTGAGAAAGTTCTCTCTCTAGCAGCTTGTTTAGGTTATAAAGAGAATTGTATTCATTTGCTAACCAATTGGGATAGACGTTATTCTTTCTTGTGTGTCTGTAAGCTATTGTTCGTGGACATTGAGGGAGAAGGCGCGATGGGGACAGAGAGAGGAGACGCGATGCTTTAAGCTGGCCGACGGGACGGACCCCAAGCGGGAGTCCAAGGCCCAGGGTCTTTGGCCAGGAGAGGAGACGAGGACAGACTCGTGTGGAGTGTCTGGTCGAGCACCGTGGTTGGTCCCAGGTGGTCGGAGGGGATCAAATGGTGGAAGGAAGACTCCGTTAATTGAGCTCCAACTGTTGTGCACGAAGTAGCTGAACTTTGATAAGTTTGGCGCCTTCTATTTTCCTTTTATATTTGATCTCTATTAATTACATAGTTCCAGTAAGATCTATAAAGTGTAATCATTTAATCGCATATGGTGTATCGTCTGTTATTTGGCGGGGTGGGGTAAATCATACAGCATCCACATAAACTTGATTATCCAGTTTGGCGGGGCCGAAGGCTGCTCCCCCTAGATGAAAGTGAGTTGAGTGAGCCTGAGGCTTACCAGGGGGTGGCATTTGGGGGCTTCGTCCATGATTGGATTCAGGGGTGTGCTGTGTGATTGCCCTGTTTAAATCAGTGCTGCTGTGTCTCTGTGGAATTGCTGGTTATTAATGCATGCATGTTGGGTGGGGTGGCTGGTACCCCAGAGGTCTTTGTTCAAGTTCAGACTAGTGCTGTCAAAATGGTGGTGGGACTGCCAGTGTCTATTGGTGCCCTGGGTGAGGCGGGACCATGGGCTGTCCATACTGTTAGGAGAAAGAGGAAAGAGTGGTCTGATTTGGAGGTAGTGTCTGCGAATAAATGTTCCAGTTATGGCAGGCTCCACCTGGCTTTTGGGATATTGTCCACCCCTAAAGGGGTGGAGGCATATGAGACATGGGCGGAGCAAATCTCTCAGTTGTTAGGTGAGTGGCAGTACTTGGTTGAGGGGCAGTGACAGGGATTGGTTGAAAGTTTGAGTAGGCGGGCTGTTGATGGTATTAGAACTGTCAGGGTCAATTACCCCGTAGTGACAGCTGCCAGTTATCTGAAAGTGGGGAAAAATGCGTCTGGTTCGACTGGAAGTAAAATGCAGGGCCTGGGGGGCTTTCCACACCTGTGTCAGGAGATTGGGGAAAAGCTTTCAGTGTTTCTTCTCTGACTAGGGGAGCAGCTAAATTGCTTGCAGTGCCAGGGGGATCATTTCAGGGTATCAGCCCCTCCCTCAGTTGTTCAGCTGTTCAGAGAGATGTCGGGAAACTTAGTGGAGGCCCAGTGGGGGAACGGCTTGGGGTCTCTGGGGCAGCACATTCCCAGCAATGTACCAAGGAACTTCCGAAAGAAAAAGACCCTATTCCTGAAGGTTTAGAGGGAACATACCCCCGTGTGTCATTACGGATAGATGGAAGCTATGCTAAAGCCATCCTCGACACCAAGGTGCAGGTCAAGTTGTTGTACAGTTCGTTTTACAACCGGATTCTGAAGCATTTACCCTTGACAACATTAAGGGCGCTGGAGAATTGGGGTACCAGTGCCAATGATTATCCAGAAGTCAGTGAAACTGGAGTTCATGGGGGCATTGTCTGTGCACCCAGTGTTTCGAGCTGCTTGCGAGGACGTATGTGGCAGCCTTGGGCCGGTACCAAATTTAAACGAGAGCCGATTGTGGTACGGCCTGGAGGGAGTATCTGAGGGTGAGACCCTCTTAGTAGATGCTCCGAAATACCACGAGGGAGGGAAGTTAACCGCTGAAGACACCTTGGTGAGAGAGAGGTCACAGTGACTGGACCCTGTAGCCGTGGAAAACGTAGGCAGCGTGTGTGTGGAGTATAGGACTCTGAACAGGCGCACTGTCATTGACCAGAATACGGCCCTAAGGGCCGAAGATGCGATGGTCTGTTTGTGTGGTGCAACCTGGTTTAATGTGCTGGATCTGAGGAGTGGATGTTGCCAGATCCCGATGAGCGAGGCTGACAAGGAGAAGACAGCCATTACAGGTTCCCTGGGATTCTTCCAATCCAAAAAGATGCCACAGGGCATAGCCGGAGCCCCTGCAACCTTCCCACGGGGCATGGGGAAGACCATGGGGGATGTGGAGGTGTTTTCAGTTTTGGTGTATGTGGATGATCACCTAGGGTTTGGATTCGCCTTGGGGGACTATGGTGTGAGGCGAGTGCTGGAGCCCGGAACAACCATTGAAGAATTGGAGTTCACATTCTTCAAAGTGGAGATGGGGAAACATAATTCCAATCCGAAACTGCGGTCATTGACTGATGAATTAATCCAGAGAGACGAAACATCGAAAGGATCAGCAGAAACTCAAGAAATCAATCCAGAACAGACTGAAAAAAGCTGGTGGTGTAATTGCGCCACAGATGGAGATGGACACGAAGCGTGGGTCAGAACTGCTGAGACTGAGGCAAGAGTTGGAGGAGTCAGAAGAAGCTGACGTCTCGACTGCAGGAGGCTGAAGAGGCTGCAGAGGCAGCCCAGGCTAAGTACTTCAGTTTGGAGAAAATCAAACAGCAGCTACCGATTGAGGGAATGAGGAAGGATACGGATTCGAAGGATGATGTGCGGGATGTGTGGTACATGCTGCCTTTCGCTAACTTCCCCTTGATTGAGGAAGTGACTTTTGGCCCTTCTCCCTCTGAGTCAGGTATAGTGGGGAGGGCTAGCTGTGGGCAGCCTGGGTTACTGCAGGACCAGGAAGGAAAAGAAGTGGGGCCCTGGACACGGGACAGGGGGCTCTGAGTTGCAGTGGGGGCATGATTGAGAGATTGAGAGAGGATTTAGAAAGCAGGCCCGAGGTATCCCCAGTAGTATCCGAGCCTGAAGGGCTTAGGTGAGGGGGTACGGAGGTCTCAGAGGATTAGGAAACCCCCAGATAGGTTGGCCTATGTAGCGCCCGTGGAACAGGGCATAAGGTCTACTGTTTGGGGAGCAATGTGACTGTTTGTACCTGGATTGGGTTTTTGTGTCTGCAGGAATGGTTGGTGAGTTATTTAGAAGTCATGAGGACATGACTTTATTTGGTGGGGGGAGAGTGTAAGGGGTTTCTTCTTTTACGTTACTGCAAAGGCTAACAAAATGGCTTCTTTGTTACGTTATAATTAAAATGGCTTTTCTGTAATAATAACTGCTGAGAAAGTTCTCTCTCTAGCAGCTTGTTTGGGTTATAAAGAGAATTGTATTCATTTGCTAACCAATTGGGATAGATTCTTTCCTGTGTGTCTGTAAGCTATTGTTCGTGGACTTTGAGGGACAAGATGATGGGGACAGAGAGAGGAGACGTGATGCTGTAAGCTGGCCGATGGGATGGACCCCGAGCAGGAGTCCGAGGCCCAGGGTCTTTGGCGAGGAGAGGAGACAAGGACAGACTCATGTGGAGCATCTGGTCGAGCACCGTGGTTGGTCCCAGGTGGTCAGAGGGGATCGAATGGTGGAAAGAAGACTCAGTTAATTGAGCTCCAACTGTTGTGCATGAAGTGGTTGAACTTTGATAAGTTTGGCGCCTTCTATTTTCCTTTTATATTTGATCTCTTGTAATTACATAGTTCCAGTAAGATCTATAAAGTGTAATCATTTAATCGCATATGGTGTATCGTCTGTTATTTGGCGGGGTGGGGTAAATCATACAGTGTCCACACAAACTTGATTACCCAGTTTGGCGGGGCCGAAGGCTGCTCCCCCTAGATGAAAGCGAGTTGAGCGAGCCTGAGGCTTACCGGCGGCTACAGCAGGATACTCCCAACTGCCAATTGTGCATCGGTAACCAGAAGATTGAACAAAAGACCAGCTTTAATTACCTTGGTAGCTTTATATCACAAGATGCTAGAAGTAAGGTAGAAATAAAAAGAAGAATTGCCATTGCCAAAACCAACTTCCAAAAATTAAAACTCATTTTTACCAACAGACACATTTCTATGACAACAAGGCTTAGGCTACGAAAATGTTACATCTGGTCAATCTTGCTTTATGCTTCCGTAACATGGACTATAACACCAGAACTCCAAAGAAACCTAGAAGCAACAGAATATGGTTTCTTAGAAGAATGCTGAAAATATCATATAGAGATAGGATAACTAATGAGACAGTACTCCAACATGCCCATACAAAAAGATCTTTAATGAGAACATTAAATGAGAGGAAACTTAAATTCCTGGCCCATGTCATCAGAAAGGGAGAAATAGAACGCCTTACATTACAAGGCCGTATGCCTGGGAAACGTGGAAGAGGAAGGCAAAGAAGAAAATATATGGACACTGTCAAAGAACTGACAGATCTAAGTGTGCGAGATATCATTGACACTGCATGGGATCGTTTAATGTGGAAAGGCTTGATCGCCGAAGCATGTAACGCACAAGGCACATGAAGAAGAGAAGCTTGATTGGGCAAAAATGTGCTGGTTCCGATGTATCCCAATTAACCAGAACCCTGTATATATTTTTTTTTCATTATTCTGAGAAATTGTTAGAACTGCAGTCTGTTGTCTTCAGAAAAAAATGTGTTAAAAGGTAGTTCCTAATTAGGCAATCATATGATCTGCAATAGTTCAGTCTCCATAGAACACTGAACATTACATCACAGTACAGACATTTTGGCCCATAATGTTGTGCTGACCTTTTAACCAACTGTAAGATCAGTCTAACCTTCCCCCCCTACATAGTCCTCCACTTTTATATCACCCATGTTACTATGTACAAGTTTCTTTGATGTCCTTAATGTATCTGTCTCTACCACCTCTGACAGTGTGTTCCACACTCGCACCACTCTCTGTAAAAAACTTACCTCTGCCATCTCCCCTATACTTTCCTTCAAACACCTTAAAGTGATGCCCTCTCATTATCAGCCATTTCGGCCCTGGGAAAAGTCTCTGGTTATCCACTCTATGCTTTTCATCACCTTGTAGAACTCTATCAAGTCACCTCTTATCCTCCTTTGCTCCAAAAAGAAAAGCCCTAGCTCACTCACCCTATCCTCATAAGTCATGCCCTCTCATCCAGGCTACATTCTGATAAGTCTCCTCTGGGCCCTTTCCAAAATTTTCACAAACTTCCTAGAATGAGACGACCATAGTTGAACACAATATTCTAAGTGCGGTCTAACCAGAGCTTTATAGAGCTGCAACACTACCTTTCAACTCTTGAACTTAATTTCCCAACTAATGAAGGCCATACACTGTACACCTTCTTAACAAGTCCATCAACTTTGATGTATCTATAAACGTGGACTCTAGCCATCTCTGTTCCTTCACACTATTTGACTTCTACCTTCTTTGAATAATGTCAGCGAGTACCAAAACATGATCCATTCTTTTTTCACAATTGTCAGCGTGAACCCACCACATTGGTTTTACTGTGACTTTCATGCCTGGAGTGTTGCTTTGGGATAACGTTCTACAGTCCTGACAATCATCCATTACAGCTCCCATTGTCAATTTCAAGCCACCTTCACATTTTCTGGTCACATGGGACCAGAGTGAGTTGGTAAACTGGTTCCAAAAGAGAGTTGTTCAAAGAAGATATAGGCAGTGGTAAAGGAGTGTTATTCTAACCTGAGGTTTTGTAACAAGGCTTTCAACTTTTTCAGCCAATCATTTCCTAGCAATGCAAGTTGTTTAACATTATTTGTTTCTCGAATTAGTAGCCTGGTCTTATCACTATTGTAAATAACTCACTTTGTATTTTAGTTAATGTTCTCTATGCTGCCCTAAAGTATATTGGAGACAACTGAAGACACCTGCCTAAATTTCTGGTTGCAATTGTCCTGCCTGGTGGTGTCACATTTGCACCTTCCTCAACAAAGAGACCAGTATGTCTTTTGTTGATGCTATCTTTAATTTTGAAATCAATGTGTTGATTTTTTTTTATCACTAGTGGTATTCAAATTGTGTTCCTCACATTGCTTATCTTTATCAGTGTTGTGTTATTCTCTCTTCTGTGGCTTTCTATTTAATTGCTTCTATTCCATAGGGACTTTGCTTGACTGCCACTCTTCTTTTTCACTGTCAGTCATAGAGGGATACAGCAAAGGACCATGTTGACCCTCAACCATCCATTCACAAAACATTAATCCTATTTCCCCCCCACATTCTTATTGGCTCCTTCCAGATTCTACTGTTGTGATTGTGAATAAAGCTGAGAGAGAGATGCAGCTGATAGACATAAAAGTCTTTATTTGTGATACCTATGAGCCGACAGCCAGTTGTGTCATGAGAGAAAAAGAGAGAGAGACCTCCAACCTAACATTACAGCATATTTTTATAAGTAGAAGAACAAAGGTAACAGAACAATTTCTACAGTTATAGTAGCCTCATAATGCTTCTTTTGAAATAAAGTTATATGTAATTTTTCCAAATTCCTGGTCTTCCCACCAACACACCCAAAATGATTGTTAATTACTGTGGTCTCTAAGTAATATTCATGCAATGAGGTGTTGATTGCATTCATGCATATGCAGACATACATCAGTCGCTTGGTTGTTTCCTGGTTTGCAATTGTAGCTTCAGGAAGAACATTGTTCCGAGCTGCATTTTAAATTCAATCTACAATCCATAGTTGCCTTTGAAGTTAATATTTGCTATATACCCTGACTCCAGAGTATGCCCTAACAGTACTACCTCACCCCTCCCCCACTCATCTACAAACTAAGGGCAATTTAAAGACACAATAGAGTTCTGCACAGGCTGGAGATCTTCAGCAACACACAAATAATTTCTGAAGGTACCCAAGCAGGCAAATCAATGTAGACAATTAATTTAACCTGTGTGGAGTGCCCAGGAAATCCACAGACATGGTCATAGGTGCAACGTATAAACTCCATATAGACAGCATCCACAGTCATAATGCATGGTCCCAACCTAAAATTTCGACTATCCCTTTGCTTCTGCAGATGCTGTCTGACCCACTAAGTTTTTCTGGGCAGTTTATTTTCTTTACCCAAAATCAGTATGAAGTCTGGGTCTGTGACAAAGCAAGGTGGTGGCTCTAGCATTAGAACCGCTGTAATGACAGTGTTCTGTTTGGCTTTGTAGACAGACACTGTGTTCTTGCCTGCAGCATTTAGAACATCCTGTAGCTCTGGCTGGCAAGCTTGAAGAGAATGGTTCCCATGGCAGTAGTGACAGGATTTCTTTCCAAAGCTGCTTTGCAAGCAACTTGCACTTGGCTCCATTCTGTGCATGATCCCAAAGTGCACTCAAGTTACACTGCAACTATGCTATCAGGAATGACCTATCTAACCTTTGAATGCCAATCCCACACTGCAGCCAATCCACACTAATCCCATATTAGGCTCATCTCTCTCAATTTTTATTCTATCCAAGTACCTATCCAATTGACTTTTCAATAGGGGTGGCACAGAAATGTAGCAGTGAGTGTAACACCATGACCTCTAGCAAACTAGAGGTCATGGCTTAAGGGTGAAGGGTGAAATTTTTAAGGGAAACATGTGGGGAAACTTCTTCACCCCGAGGGCGGTGAGCATGTGGTATGAGCTGCCAGCGCAAGTTCTGGTTGTGATTTTGACTTCAATGTTTAAGAGAAGTTTGGATTTCTACATGGATAGGAAGGGTATGGAGGGCAATGGTCCTGGTACAGGTTAATAGGACTAGGCAGCTAAAATGTTTCAGCATGGATTAGATGGGCTGAAGGGCCTGTTTCTGTCCTGTAGTTTCCTATGACGCTATGACTATAATAGCGCCAGCAACCTGAGTTCAATTCCTTCAGCTATCTGAAGGGAGTTTGTATGTTCACCCCTTGACTGCATAAGTTTTTCTGGGTTCCTGGCACATTCCAAAGCTGTCGGGTTAGTTGGTTAATTGATGTAATTAAGTGACATGGGGTCATTGGGCCAGTCGGGCCTATTACTGTGCTGCATCTCTAAATTAAATACATTTTAATTGTACCTATTTGGTTGTATTATAGTGTCTCATGGCTTTTCTGTTTACTGAAGCACATAGTAGAGCTAGTACTGTTAGGAAGCACTCTTCATTGAAAGTTGGGATCTCCCAATGAAATAGCAATGGATGGTTCAACAAATGATCAAAGTTATACCACTGCCTATATTTGGTTCTTCAAGGCTCAACCTAAAATGTAGGCTATCCCTTTGCTTCTGCATGTGCTGTCTGACACATTAAGTTCCCTGGGCAGTTTACTTTTTTTTTTACCTAAAATCAGTATGAAATCTGGGTCTGTGACATAGCAAGATTGTGGCTCTACCATTAGATACACTCTACACTCTAGATAAAAAACTGATTTCCATTTAAAAAATGAATTTATATAAACAGTCAACTACTAACACATATAAATCTATTGTTTAGGTTTAATATTTACATCAGAGTGTTACATTAGTAGCTATCAAATTAAATAATTATGGATTCCATTGATCTTCTGGCATTAACTTATGAAATCTCCACAAATGCAAAATTGCATTTAATATCCCTGAAATGTTAACTTCTGCAACTCTTAGTTCTGTAGATCACCACCTTCTCAAAATCAAAAAAAAACACTGCAGATTCAGGAAATCTGAATTAAGTGCAGAAAATATTGGAAACACTCAGTAGATTTGGCAGCATCTGTGGAAAAGGAAGCAAAGTTAACACTTCAGGTCTGAAACTTTTATCTGACTGAGGTTCCTCTTAGAACATAGAACAAGCACAGCACAGGAACAGATACCTGACCTACACTCAGTGGCCACTTTAATAGGTACACCTGCTCCTTAATGCAAATATCTAATCAGCCAATCATGTGGCAGCAACTCAATGCATGAAAGCATACAGATATAGCCAGGAGGTTCAGCTGTTGTTCATCATGGGAAATCTTTGCCCGTGGAATGATTTTTGGTACCAGATAGGGTGGTCTGTGTATCTCATAATCAGCGGATCTCTTCGGATTTACACATACAACAGTCACTAGGGTTTACAGAGAATGGTGTGAAAAACCATTGCAGCTCTATAAAACTCTGGTTAGGCCACACTTGGAGTACTGTGTCCAGTTCTGGTCGCCTCACTATAGGAAGGGTGGGAAAGCATTGGAAAGGGTACAGAGGAGATTTACCAGGTTTAGAGAGTATGCATTATGATCAGAGATTAAGGGAGCTAGGGCTTTACTCTTTGGAGAGAAGGAGGATAAGAGGAGACATGATAGAGGTATGCAAGATAATAAGAGGAATAGGTAGAGTGGATAGCCAGCGCCTCTTCCTCAGGGCACCACTGCTCAATACAAGAGGACATGGCTTTAAGGTAAGGGGTGGAAAGTTCAAGGGGGATATTAGAGGAAGGTTTTTTACTCAGAGAGTGGTTGGTGCGTGGAATGCACTGCCTGAGTCAGTGGTGGAGGCAGATACACTAGTGAAGTTTAAGAGACTACTGGACAGGTATATAGAGGAATTTAAGTTGGGGTTTATATGAGAGGCAGGGTTTGAGGGTCGGCACATCATTGTGGGCCGAAGGGCCTGTACTGTGCTGTACTATTCTATGTTCTATGTTCTAAACCAAAAGCATCCAATGGGTGGCAATTCTGTGGGTGAACCACCTCGTTAATTAGACACGTCAGAGGATAATGGCCAGACTGGTTCAAACTGACAGGAGGGCAAAAGTAACTCATATAAACATGCCTTACAACAGCGGTGTGGAGAAGAACATCTCTGAAGGCACAGTATAGTGAACCATGAAGTGGGTGGGCTACAGCAGCAGAAGACCACAAAAATACACACAGTGGCCACTTTATTAGGTACAGGTGTACCTAATAAATTGTTTACTGTGTGCATAGAGTCATGGAAGCATGGAAACAATCCAGTTGGCACATCATGTCCATAGGGGAGACCCATCTGTAATTAATGCAATTTTCCAGCACTTGACCCATAGCTTTCTGTGCCCAGCCCATACAAGTGCCTTTCAAGCCACATCTGCAATGTTATTAGTGACTCTGCTTCCACCAGTTTCTGAAGCAATGTGTTCCAGGCACTCATCTTTCTCTAGGAGAAGCAGAATCTAGAGTGCAGAGTTTGCACGTTCCTGCCAGGATTAAAGGCAAGGTTAACAGGCATAGGGAACTTTGGTTTTCATGGGATATAGGCGATCTGGTTAAGAAAAAGAGAGAGATGTATAGCAGGTATAGGCAACAAGGGACAAATGAGGTACTTGAAGTGTGTACAAAATGCAAGAAAATACTAAAGAAGGAAATCAGGAAGGCAAAAAGAAGACATGAGGTTGCTTTGGTAGATAATGTGAAGGTAAACCCGAAGGGTTTCTACAAGTATATTAAGAGTAAAAGGATAGTAAGGGATAAAATTGGTCCCCTGGAAGATCAGAGTGGTCGTCTATGTGTGGAGCCTCACGAGATGGGAGAGATCTTAAACAATTTTTTTGCACTAGTATTTACTCAGTAAACTGGCATAGTGTATATGGAAGGAAGGGAAACAAGCAGCAGTGTCATGGAACATATAGAGATTTAAGAGGAGGAGGTGCTTGCTGCCTTACAGCAAATAAAGGTAGATAAATCCCCTGGGCTTGACATGATATTTCCTCGGACCTTGAGAGAGACTAGTGTAGAAATTGCAGGGGCCCTGGCAGATATATTTAAAATGTCCTTAGCCACGGGTATGGTGCTGGAGGATTGGAGGGTAGCTCATGTTGTTCCGTTGTTTAAAAAAAGGCTCCAAAAGTAAACCAGGTAATTACAGGCTGGTGAGCCTGACATCAGTAGTAGGTAAATTATTGGAAGGTATTCTGAGAGATTGGATATACAAGTACTTGGACAGCCAACGGCTGATTAAGGATAGTCAGCATGGCTTTGTGTATGGTAGATCATGTTTAACGAATCTTGTAGAGTTTTTTGAGGAGGTTACCAAAAAAGTAGATGAGGGAAAGGCTGTGGATGTTGTCGACATGGACTTCAGTAAGGCCTTTGACAAGGTCTCACATGGGAGATTAGTTCAGAAGGTTCAGACACTAAGTATCCATGGAGAGGTTGTAAACTGGATTCAAAATTGGCTGTGTGAGAGAAGACAGAGAGTGGTAGTGGATGATTTGCTTATCAGACTGGAGGCCTGTGAGTATTGGTGTGCCTCAAGGACCATTGTTGTTTGTTGTCTATATCAATGATCTAGGTAAAAATGTGGTAAACTAGATCAGCAAGTTTGCTGATGACACTAAGATTGGAGGCATTGTGGACAGCAAAGAAGGCTTTCAATGCTTGCAGAGGGATCTGGACCAACTGGAGGGGTGGGCCAGAAAGTGGCAGATGGAACTTAATGCCGACAAGTATTGCATTTTGGAAGGACAAATCAAGATATGATATACACAGTAAATGGTAGGGCACTGAGGGGTGTGGAGGAACAAAGAGATCTGGGAGTTCAGATACATAATTCCCTGAAAGTGGCATCACAGGTAGACAGGGTTGTGAAGAAAGCTTTTGGCATCCTGGCATTCATGAATAAAAGTATTTGGTATAGGAGTCGAGATGTTATCGGGAGGTTGTATAAGACAATGGTGAGGCCAAATTTGGAGTATTGTGTACAGTTCTGGTCACCTAACAATAGGAAGGATATTAGTAAGATTGAAGGAGTGCAGAGAATATTTACTAGGATGTTGCCGGGTCTTCAGGAGTTGAGTTACAGGGAAAGATTGAACAGGTTAGGACTTTATTTCTTGGAGTGTAGAAGAATGGGGGAGATTTGATACAGATTTACAAAATTATGAGGGGTATAGACAGAGTAAATGTGAGTAGGCTCTTTCCACTTAGATTAGGAGAGATAAATATGAGAGGACATGGCTTTAGGGTGAAAGGGGAAAGGTTTATTGGGAACATTAGAGGGAACTTCTCCACTCAGAGAGTGGTGGGAGTTTGGAACGAGCTGCCATCTGACATGGTAAGTGCGAGCTCACTCTTAAGTTCTAAGAATAAATTGTATAGGTACATGGATGGGAGAGGTCTGGAGGGTTCTGGACTGGATGCAGGTCAATGGGACTAGCGGAATAACGTAGAGTAGAAGGGCTGAATGGTGTATTTTCTGTGCTGTAGTGTTCTATGGTTCTATGGTTCTAACCTCCCTCACATCAGCTCTAAATCACTTCTCCCTTTCTAGGTTGTGTCTGTACTCTTGATTTGTCTACCTCTGATGTAGTAAAAGGTTTCCTGAAATCTACCTTTTAATATCTCCTCATCATTTTTTCTACCATATTCATGACTCTGCTTAACTGCTACGGCTCCAGGGAAAAAAAAAATCAACCTCTCTTGTCTTTCTTCAACACTGAAATGCTCGATGCCAGGAAGGATCATGTTGAATTTCCTTTGTATCCTCTGCACCCTTTCCGAGGCTATAATACCTTTCCTTTAGTGTGGTGATCATTATGCTTACATAGACACCATGGGATATCTTGCATCACTTTATCCTCCAGGTGAGAGAACTTCAAAAGTGGCTTAGCCTCCCCTGGCAGTTTACTGCAAAGATTTTGTATAAATCAATATTCGGCTCTGACTCCATGAATTTATATGGTTTGTCTTTCATTCAAAATCTCATCTTAGTCTTCCTCTCTGGAACTCTTGTTAACCGTTAAGCAACACATTCAAAATGCTGGAGGAACTCAGCAGGTCAGGCATACTCTGTGGAAATGAATACTGTAAATAGTAAGTGTTTTAGGCCAAGACTCTTCTTCTAGACTGGAAAGGAAGGGGGAAGATGCCACAATAAAAAGGTGGGGGTGGGGTGGGGGGATAGCTAGAAGGTGATAGGCGATGCCAGGTGGGTGGGAAAGGTAAACGGCGGGAGAGGAAGGAATCCAATAGGAGTAGAGGTTGGACGATTGGAGAACGGGAAGGAGGAGGGCACCATGGGGAGGTGATAGGCTGGTAAGAAGAGGTGAAGGCAAATATTGCTGGAATCCAGAAAGCAGTTATTCACATGACAGAACTCTGAAAGCTACAACATCCCTGACAGCAATTGCTTACAACTAATATCATATAAACTGATGTTCTCTCCTGCTCAGCTTTTAAACAATTCCTAACATGCTACCACCTTTATGAAGTGGAGTCACCAAACTCTTTCGGCAAAACACCAGAACCAAATTCACGGTTAATTTGTGCTATGTAACTGCTCTTGGGCACTATGAAGTCCTCTCCAGATATACCCTACAGCTTGATTTGGCCTTTAAATAACTTTCTCACTGACCAGGAGTTTTGAAAATATGATTAATAGTCATTCTTCTCAGGCTCTGCCATTGGAAACCTTTTTTTCCAATTCTCACACACTTTTTCTATTTATTACTGAACAAATTATCCTGCATTAGGTCACAGTGAAATCCTTCTGGTGTATTTAGGATATTTTATAATTGTTCTATGTCGATGCACAAACAATACAAAATCTCTGCATTAATTTCCTAGTTCACGGATAATTTATCTTCAACAAACTGCAAGTCACTATAGATAACAATCATTAGTTGCTATAGGCTAAATAGTTTTCCAAGTGGCCAAGATGCACCGCTGACCTACTCTATTTTTAATGTTGACTCCTTCTTAATGAATTGGTTAAATCTTGTGATAGACGTACCACTTGATCAATTTATAAGAACAGTAAAATTGTGACTGTTAATTTCAGCACCTGCAAGCAAATTGAAATAATGATAGACATGAATTAACCCCAAAGCCGCACGCTAATGAACAGACACTTTGCTTAAGGATCATTTGCTTAGCATGTTTTATTAACCATTTGCCCAAAATGCATGCTCAACCAGTGTGAAATCTTACATATGTCTTGACAACATCAGGTGTGATTGGTACAAATTCCTGTGGAGCATTATTGGAAATTCTGGCCCAGGCAAAATGTTTTCTATTTATCATCACATGTTGTCAAGTCAACTCACAAGTAATCTGGACAACAAGGTTAAAATTTAGTGGAGATTCAATTAGCCTCCTGCTTCTGTTCCAGTGAAGGTTTGGCAGAATTCCTTGGGGACAGCTAAAGAGATGATTGCTTGTGTTGCCTCCCTGACATCTGGGTTCATTTTCTATTGTGTAATGGTGGGAAGCCAGTGGAATTTTAGTTTTCTGTTTGTTAGAAAATACTGGAGATGATGGAAGCCTGAAATAAAACAAAGAGCTGAAAATATTCAGGGGTCTGGGAGAATCAATAGGGAGAGAGAACATAACTCTGCAAGGTAAACTTTGAAAGGCTGATGACTTTCATCAAAATTAGGAAGAGTCGTGGAAGGGGAGAAAGCAAGGGACGTTTGTGATAATGGAATGCAGATGAAATAATGAATGAGCTGTTGGCACAGGGTGATAGAGTGGGCACCGATGAACGAAATGTTACTCTAGAAAAACTGTGAATTGAAGAATGATGAAATTCAACAGAATAAAGAGAATGCTGCAAAAACGAGGAAATCTGCAGATGCTGGAATTTCAAGCAACACACAGAAAAATTGCTGGTGAACGCAACAGGCCAGGCAGCTTCTATAGGAAGAGGTACAGTTGACGTTTCGGGCCGAGACCCTTCTTCAGGACTAACTGAAAGAAGAGATAGTAAGAGATTTGAAAGTGGGAGGGGGAGCTGCAAATGTTGGAGTTGTCTTTATCTTTAACTCTCCATCCCACCCCCAGTATGAGTTATCTGGCTTCAGACTCCTGTTCTGTCTAGCCAAGACATTAACCTGAGGAACCACGTCCACTTTTCCCATGTGATAAGTTTCAGTGAAGTGGATTTGGCCCAGTACATCATTGGTAAAGCACCCCCAACCATTGAGCACATACACATGAAACACTATCGTAAGAAAGCAGCATCCATCATCAAAGATCTTCATCACCAATGTCATGCTCTTTTCTTAC
This sequence comes from Mobula birostris, assembly GCF_030028105.1. Classification (NCBI taxonomy): domain Eukaryota; kingdom Metazoa; phylum Chordata; class Chondrichthyes; order Myliobatiformes; family Myliobatidae; genus Mobula; species Mobula birostris. Next base: position 202,300,090 of record NC_092372.1, on the reverse strand, counting down.
CGCTGCCATCAGGTAGAAGGTACAAGAGCCTCAGGACTTGTACCACCAGGTTCAAGAACAGTTAAAAACCATCAACCATCAGGCTGTTCAACAAAAGGGGATAACTACACCCACTTGCCCTTCCATTGAGATGTTCCCACAGCTAGTAATCTCACTTCATGGGCACTTTATCTTTTATTTCACATTCTTGTTATTTTTTGATCAAGGCATGACTGAGCACGTGCATGGACGTCAGCGAGTTAGTCTGGCGGGAAGAATTTAAAAAGAAGAGCGGGCATCAGAGTAGAGGGAGTCAGAGTAGGAGGGCTTTGGCTCAACGGCGCTTCAGCGATAACGGGTCAAGGCGAGCAAAGTTACTTGTGAAGAATAGGAACAGGAAATATGTCTGTGAGGCCGGTGTTCTGTACTGGGTGTTAGTTGTGGGATGTCCGGGAGACTCCCACCCTCCCGGACGACCACATCTGCACCAGGTGCATTGAGCTGCAGCTCCTTAGGAACCATGTTAGGGAAATGGAGATGCAGCTCGATGACCTTCATCTGGTCAGGGAAAGTGAGAAGGCGATAGAGAGAAGCTATAGGCAAGTAACCACACCGGGGCCTCGGGAGAAGGTAAGTGGGTAACAGTCAGGAGAGGGAAGAGCAAGAGTCAGATACTAGAGAGTACCCCTGCAGCTGTCCGTCTTACAATAAGTACTCCTGTTTGAGTACTGTTGCAGGGGTGGAGGACCTACCTGGGAGAAGCACCAGTGGCTGCATATCTTGCACAGGGTCTAGCCCTGTGGCTCAGAAAGGTAGGGAAAGGAAGAGGATGGCAGCCATGATAGGGGACTGTCTAATTAGGGGGTCAGACAGGCGATTCTGTGGACACAGGAAAGAAATGTGGATCGTAGTTTGCCTCCCAGGTGCCAGGGTCTGGAATATTTCTGATCGTGTTTACGATATCCTGAAGTGGGAAGGTGAACAGCCAGTGGTCTTGGTACACATTGGTACCAATGACATAGGTAGGAAAATGGAGAAGGTTCTGTAAACTGACTAAAGGGAGTTAGGAAGGAAATTGAGAAGTAGGACCTCATAGGTAGCTATCGTGGGACAGTGAATACAGGAATAGAGTGAGGTGGAGGATAAATGTGTAGCTGAGGGATTGGAACAGGGGGCAGGGATTCAGATTTCTGAATCATTTGGACCTGTTTTGGGACAGGCAAAAAGGACGGGTTCCACTTGAATCTGAGGAGGACCAGTATCTTGGCAGAAAAGTTTGCTAAGGCAATTGGGGAGAGTTTAAACTAGAATTGCTGGGGAATGAGAACCAAACTGAAGAGACGGAGGGAGGGGCAGAAGACTCACAAATCGAGAAAGCTTGTAGACAGTGTGAGAGGGAGGATTGGCAGGTGATAGAGAAGGGATGTGCTCAGACTGATGGTCTGAGATGTGTCTATTTTAATGCAAGGAATATCATGAACAAAGCAGATGAGCTTAGAGCATCGATCAGTACTTGGAGCTATGATGTTGTGAGACTTGGATGGCTCAGGGGCAGGAATGGCTACTTAGAGTGCTAGGCTTTAGATGTTTCAGAAAAGATGGAGGGGGGCAAAAGAGGTGGGGGCATGGCACTGATGATCAGAGATAGTATCATGGCTGCAGAAAAGGAGGAAGTCAATGAGGGAATGTCTATTGTCTCTGTGGGTGGAAGTTAGAAACAGGAAGGGGTCATAACTCTGCTGCGTGTTTTTTATCGACCACCCAATAGTAACAGGGACATCGAGGAGCAGGTAGGGAGACAGATTTTGGAACGGTGTAATAATAACAAGGTTGTCGTGATGGGAGATTTTAATTTCCACAATATTGATTGGCATCTCCCCAGAGCAAGGGGTTTAGAAAGGGTAGTTTGTTAGGCATGTGCAGCAACGTTTCCTGACACAATATGTAGATAAGCCTACATGAAGAGAGGCTGTATTTGATCTGGTATTGAGAAATGAACCTGGTCAGGTGCCAGGTCTCTCACTGGGAGAGCATTTTGGAGATAGTGATCACAATTCTATCTCCTTTAGCATAGTATTGGAGAGGAATAGGAACAGACAAGTTAGGAAAATATTTAATTGGAGTAAGGGGAAATATGAAGCTATCAGGCATGAACTTGGAAGCATAAATTTGGAACAGATGTTCTCAGGGAAACATAAGGCAGAAAGATGGTAAATGTTGAGGGGATATCTCTGTGGCGTTCTGCATAGGTACATTCCAATGACAGGGAAAGGATGACAGGATACAGGAACTATGGTGTTCAAAGGCTGTTGAAAATCTAGTCAAAAAGAAAAGAAAGGCTTACAAAACGTTCAAAAATTAGGTAATGATAGAGATTTTAAAAATTAAAAGGCTAGCAGGAAGGAGGTTAAGAACGAATTTAGGAGAGCCAGAAAGGGACATGAGAAGGCCTTGGTGAGGAGGATTAAGGAAAACCCCAAGGCATTCTACAAGTATGTGAACAACAAGGGGATACGATATGAGAGAATAGGTGTGACAGTGGAGAAGTGTGTATGGAACCGATGGATACAGCGGAGGTACTTAATGAACACTTTGCTTCAGTATTCGAAATGGAAAAGGACCTTAGCAATTGCTGGGATAATTTACAGTGGATTGAAAAGCTTGAGAATATAGACATTAAGAAAGAAGATGTGCTGGAGCTTTCGGAAAGCATCAAGTCAAAGGGATTGGACAAGATATACTCCAGGCAACTGTGAGAGGTGAGGGAGGAGATTGCTGAGCTTCTGGTAATATGGATGAGAGAGGTTCTGGAGGATTTGTGGGTTGCAGATGTTGTTCCCTTATTCAAGATAGGGAGTAGAGATAGCCCAGGAAATTATAGACCAGTGAGTCTTAAATAAGTTGATGGAGAAAATCCTGAGAGGCAGGAGTTATGAACATTTGGAGAGGTATAATATGATTAGGAATAGTCAGCATTGCTTTCTCTCACAAGTCTGATTGAATTTTTTGAGGATGTGACTAAACACATTGATGAAGGTAGAGCAGTAGATGTAGTGTATATGGATTTCAGCAAGGCATTTGACAAGGTATGCCATGCAAGGCTTATTGAGAAAGTAAGGAGGCATGGGATCCAAGGGGACCTTGCTTTGTGGATCCCGAATTGGCTTGCCCACAGAAGGAAAAGAGTGGTTGTAGACAGGTCATATTCTGCATGGAGGTTGGTGACCAATGGTGTGTCTTGGGGATCTGCTCTGGGACCCCTTCTCTTCATGATTTTTTTAAATGACCTGGATGAGGAAGTGGACGGATGGGTTAGTAAGTTTGCTGATGACACAAAGGTTGGGGGTGTTGTGGATAGTGTGGAGGGCTGTCAGAGGTTACAGTGGGACATTGATAGGATACAAAACTGGGCTGAGAAGTGGCAGATGGAGTTCAATCCAGGTAAGAGCGAAGTGGTTCATTTTGGTAGTTCAAATATGATGGCAGAACATAGTATTAATGGTAAGACTCTTGGCAGTGTGGAGGATCAGTGGGATCTTGGTGTCCGAGTCGATAGGACACTCAAAGCTGATGTGCAGGTTGATCCTGTGGTTAAGAAGGCATATGGTGTATTGACCTTCATCAACCATGGGATTGAGTTTAAGAGCCAAGGGGTAATGTTACAGCTACATAGGACCCTAGTCAGGCCCCACTTGGAGTACTGTGCTCAGTTCTCGTCACCTCACTAAGGAAGGACGTGGAAACTATAGAAGGAGGAGATTTACAAGGATTTTGCCTGGATTGGGGAGAATGCCTTATGAGAATAGGTTGAGTGAACTTGACCTTTTCTTTTTTGGTGCGACAGAGGATGAGAGATGACCTGATAGAGGTGTATATGATGATGAGAGGCATTGATCGTGTGGATAGTCAGAGGCTTTTTCTCAGGGCTGAAATGGCTAACATGAGAGGGCACAGTTTTAGGTGCCTGGAAGTAGGTACAGAGGAGATTACAGAGGTAAGTTTTTTATGCAGAGAATGGTGAGTGCGTGGAATGGGCTGCCAGTGATGGTGGTGGAGATGGATACGATTGGGTCTTTTAAGAGACTCCTGGATAGGTACATGGAGCTTAGAAAAACAGAGGGCTATGGAGAAGCCTAGGTAAATTCTAAAGTATGTACATATTTGGTTGAAGGGCCTGTATTGTGCTCTAGGTTTTCTATGTTTCTATTGCTATTTATTTACATTTGCATTTGCACAGTTTGTTGTCTTCTAAGCTCTACTTGATCTTTTATTGATCCTGTTGTAGTTACTATTCCATGGATTTGCTGAGTATGCCCGTAGGAAAGAGAGTCAGAGTCCAACAAATTATATCCACACAGCATACAGGAATCAATAAGTGAAAAAAATACCAGAAATATGCTGAATTAAAAGAGGACATTGATTGACTATGGAACATGAACAAGGTACACGTTGTCCCAATAGTAATATCAACAATGGTATCATCCCAAAGTCATTACACAATTAGATCTACACAGCGATATTAGTGTAAATCTTCAGAGAGCCACAATAATAAACACCACTAAAATGATTCAAAATTTCCTAGTAATTGAGAAATGAGTATGCTTGGCTATGCCTGTACATCAGGTTTTAACAGCCTGAGCTGAGAAAAAAAATAGTAGTAGAATATAAAATGGAGCAGCAGGATACAATACAACGAATAGATGGATATGAAACATGTAAGTATCTGGGATATTAACAATCAAGCAAAATACAGTGCCTATAAAAAGTATTGACCCCTCCCCCTTGGAAGTTTTCATGTTTTATTGTTTTACAATATTGAATCACAGTCGATTTAATTTGGCTTTATTTGATACTGATCAACAGAACAAGTGTAAAACAGATTCTACAAAATGCTCTAAGCTAATTACGAACATAAAACACAAAATAATTTATTGTGTAAGTACTCTCCCCATTTAATATGACAGACAAAATCATCACTGGTGCAGCCAGTTGGTTTTAGAAGTCACATAATTAGTTAAATGGAGATCTGTTTTTGGAGACCTATCGGGAAAGTCCAACTGCTGGTGAGTGAGTATCCCAGCAAAAACTGCACCATGAAGACAAAAGAACACTTCAAGCATCTTGGTGAAAAGGTTATTGAAAAGCACAAGTCAGGAGATGGATACAGCAAAATTTCCAAGTCACTGAATATCGCTTAGAGTACAGTTAAGTCAATCATCAAAAAGTGGAAAGAATATGGCACAGCTGTAAATCCGCCTAGAGCAGGCTGTCCTCAAAAACTGAGTGATCATGCCGGAAGGAGGCTACTGAGAGGGCCACCAAGAGACCTATGACAACTCTGGAGAAATTAGAAGCTTCAGTGGTTGAGATGGGGGAGACTACCCATACAACAACTGTTGCCTGGGTGCTTCACCATTCGCAGCTTTATGAAAGAGAAAGCCACTGTTGATCTCGGCTAGAATTTGCCTGAAGACATTTGGGAGACTCTGAAGTCAGCAGGAAAAAAAGTTCTATGGTCTGATGAAACCAAAATTAAGGTTTTTGGCCATCAGACTAAACATTATGTTTGGAGTAAGCCAAACAGCACACATCATCAAAAACACACCACCCCTACCGTGAAGCATGCTGGTGGCTACATCATCCTGTAGGGATGTTTCACTGCAGCAGATCCTGGAAGGCTTGTGAAGATAGAGGGTAAAATGAATGCAGGGAAATCTTGGAGGATAACCTGATGCAGTTTTCAGGAACCTTGGGAAAGGATTTGTTTTCCAAGAAGACAATGACCCCCCAAGCGTAAAGCCAAAGCTGCACAGGAATACCTTAAAAACAACAAAGTTAATGTCCTGGAGAGGCCAAGTCAGAGTCCAGACCTCAATCCAATTGAGAATTTGTGGCTAGATTTGAAAAGGGCTTTTACTTACAATTCCTATGCAATCTCACAGAGCTTGAGCAGGTTTGTAAAGGAGAATGGGGAAAAGTTGTAGTGTCCAGATGTGCAAAGCTGATAGAGATCTATCCACACAGACTCAAGGCTGTAATTGCCATCAAAGGTGCATCTACTAAATACTGACTTGAAAGGGGTGAATACTTATGCAATCAACTATTTTGTGTTTTATATTTTTAATTAATTTAGATTACTTAGAAAACTTCCAAAGTGGTGAATACCTTCTTTTTGGCAAGGTAGATCATAGTGCAATGAAAGGAAACTTCCAACAGAGTTTACTTCATGGCTTAAGAAAATCTGCCAAACAGAACTCAATAGTAAAAATATAACAAAGGCAATTAACACTCCTTTGCTATATCCATAATATCTTGGTCCAAAACTGATCTGGAAAATTCAATAAGAATATTAATAAGTGAAATGAGTAATTTTAGAAAACACTACGTACACTCAAACACAGTTAGATTTACACTACCTAAGACAGAAGGAGGAAGTGGGTAAACTGACATAAAAAAAATTTACACAACAGTCAGATAAAACTTCTAAGGATGTATTTTCATCAACGAAAACTGGATTCAGCACTCGATGTCAGCATATGCAATTCTGATAAGAAGTACACACCACTAAACTTAATTGAAAGCACAAACCAGGAAAATGAAGAATTTATCACTGTAGGAGGAAGAAAGAAGCAAAGAAAGTGCATGATCCTCCGCGGAAGACATCCCCACAACCTGAGCAGACTAGATGTCGACAATGAAGCGTCAAGTGACTGGCTCAGAGTTGGAGACCTCTTCCCAGAAACAGAGGGGATCTTTGTGGCATTGCAGGTTAACACAAAAAAAGGTCAAAAATACATAATAAAATGCCAACAAATTCAAGACGAAAAATGGAGAAAATATCAAGAGAAACATTGCAGGACCCTACAGCAGATTAACTCAATCTGATTACTTACACAGGCAAAGTGGAAAACATCATTCACCAAAGACTTCCTTTAAAATAAAAACTCAGAAATGACACCAGATCTTACTATAATTACAAGCCTGATCCAGTTTTAGAACCAGAGTTCTACAAATTATATTACGACTGATCCATTATTACAGATAGTACAACTTATAATAATTATCCGCATATAAAATTATAGGATGAACAAGCAAGAAGAATTTATTTACTAGATATAGCCATTCCAAACATACATAATGTATTGAAAGCACCAGAAATATACAAAAGTAAAAGAGGAAATTGAAGAACTCTGGAACATGAATAGGGTATTGATCAAAATCAGAATCAGAATCAGGTTTATCATCACTGCCATGTGACGTGAAATTTGTTAACTTGGCAGCAGCAGTTCAATGCAGTACATAATCTAGCAGAGAAAATAAATAATAAATAAAATTAAAAAAAATAAACAAGTAAATCAATTACATATATTGAATAGATTAAAAAACACAATATGTGCAAAAACAGAAATACTGTATATTAAAAAAATGAGGTAGTGTCCAAAGATTTAATGTCCATTTAGGAATCGGACAGCTGAGGGGAAGAAGAAGTCCCAATATTGTCCCAATAGTAATATCTACAACTAGTCAGAATTAGAATCAGGTTTATTATCACCGACATGTGACGTGAAATTTGTTAACTTAGCAGCAGCAATTCAATGCAATACATAACCTCTCAGAAAAAAATATAATAATAAGTAAACAAGTAAATCAATAACATATATTGAATAGATTTAAACAAATGTGCAAAAACAGAAATACTGTATATAAAAAAAAAGTGAGGTAGTGTCCAAAGATTCAATGTCCATTTAGGAATCGGATGGCAGAGGGGAAGAAGCTGTTCCTGAATCGCTGAGTGTGTGCCTTCAGGCTTCTGTACCTCCAACCTGATGGTAACAGTGAGAAAAGGGCATGCCCTGGGTGCTGGAGGTCCTTAGTAATAGATGCTGACTTTCTGAGACACCGCTCACTGAAGATGTCCTGGGTACTTTGTAGGCTAGTACCCAAGATGGAGATGACTAGATTTACAACCTTCTGCAGCTTCTTTCAGTCCTGTGCAGTAGCCCCTCCATACCAGAGAGTGATGCAGCCTGTCAGAATGCTCTCCATGGTACAACTGTAGAAGTTTTTGAGTGTATTTGTTGACATGCCAAATCTCTTCAAACTCCCAATAAAGTATAGCCGCTGTCTTGCCTTCTTTATGACTACATTGATATGTTGGGACCAGGTTAGATCCACAGAGATCTTGACACCCAGGAACTTGAAGCTGCTCACTCTCTCCACTTCTGATCCCTCTATGAGGATTGGTATGTGTTCCTTCGTCTTACCCTTCCTGAAGTCCACGATCGGCTCTTTTGTCTTATTGACGTTGAGTGCCAGGTTGTTGCTGCGGCACCACTCCACAGGTTGGCATTTCTCACTCCTGTACACCCTCTCGTCACCACCTGAGATTCTGAGTATCTGACACCTGAGTATCATCCGAAGGTCAATACGCAATAGCATTAAACAATATTTATGTAAATCTCCAGAATGCCACAATGCTAAACACTACTAGAACAGTCCGAAAGTTCCTAGCAATTGAGAAATAAGTGTGCTTGGCTATGCCTGTATCTCAAGTTTTACCAGCTTGAGCTGAGTAAAAATAAAAACATAATAATAATAATAAGTAAGTAAACAATAAATATTGAGCAACACACACAATCTGCTCGGATTTCCAGCATCTGCAGATTTTGTCTTGTTTGTGAATAAATATCGAGAACATGAGAAGATTCCTTGAAAGTGAGTCCATAGGTTGAGGGAGCAGTTCACAGACGGTACAGGTAAAGCTGAGTGAAGTTATCCTCTCTGGTTCAAGAACCTGATGGTTCAGGGGTAATAGCTGTTCTTAAACCTGGTGGTGTGAGTGCTGAGGCTCCTATACTTCATAGGGTCATAGAGTTAGAGAATCATAAAGAAGTACAGCACAGAAACAGCCACTTCAGCCCATCTAGCCTATGCTGAAACCATTAAGCTGCCCACTTACTTCGAATTGCACTGAGCCCATAGCCTTCCATATCCCTACCCTCACACCCATCACAACCCTCTGAGTGAAGGAGTTTCTCCTCATGTTCCCTTTAAACTTTTCACCTTTCACCCTTAATCCATGACCTCTAGTTATACTCCCACTCAACCTCAGTGGAAAAAGCCTGCTTGCATTTAATTTTCTATACCTCTATCAAATCTCTTCTGTTTTCCACATTCTAAAGAATACAGCCCAAACATATTCAATCTTTCCTTGCAACTCATGTCCTCCAGAACCAGCAATATCTGTGTTAACTTTCTTTTCACTCTTTCAACCTTGTTTACATCTTTCCAGTAGTTAGGTGATGAAAACGGCTCAGAGTGCTCCATATTAGGCATCACCAATGTCTTATACTACTTCAACATAGCATCCCATCTTCTGTATTCAATTTATGAAGGCCAATGCGCCAAAAGCCTTTTGAGTGACCCTGTCTACCTGTGACACCACCTTCAATGAATAATGTGTCTGTATTCCCAGATTCCTTTGCTCTACCACACTCCTCAGTGCCCTACCATTCACTACGTAAGATTTGGTTGGTCCTATCGACATGCAAAACTTCATATTTGTCTGCATTAAATTTCATCTGCCATTTTTCCAGTGGATGAAGATCCCTCTGCAAGTCATGAAAGCCTTCCGTACTGTCCACTACACCTCCAGTATTGGTGTCATTTACAAATTAGCTGACCCAGTTAACCCCATTATCCTCCAGGTCATTGATACAGATGACAAACAACAACCGCTCAGCACCAGTCCCTGCGGCACACCACTAGTCACAGACCTCCAGTTGGAGAGGCAACCATCTACTACCACCCGCTGGCTTCTCCCACAAAGCCAATATCTAATCCAATTTACTACTTCATTCTGAATGCCGAGCGACTGAACCATCTTGATCAGCCTTCCAGACAGGAACTTGTCAAACGCCTAACTAAAGTGATGTAGACAACATCCATCCACTGCCTTGCCTTCATCCACTTTCCTAGTAACTTTCTCAAAAAACTCTATAAGATTGGTTAGACCTGATCACAAAGCCCCATTGACCGTCCTTAATCAGTCCATGCATACCCAAGTACACATATCCAGTCCTTTAGAGTACCTTCCAATAACTTTCCCACAAATAATGTCAGACTCACTGGCTTATAATTTCCTGGTTTCTGTTTGGAGCTTTTTCTAAACATGGAACAACATTGGCTATCGTCCAATCCTCTGATACTTTATACTTCATACTTTATTGTTGCCAAACAATTGATACTAGAACATACAATCAATATAGCGATATTTGATTCTGCACTTCCCGCTCCCTGGATTACAAATCGATAGTAAATATTAAAAATTTAACTTATAAGTCATAAATAGAAAATAGAAAAATGGAAAGTAAGGTAGTGCAAAAAAACCGGGAGGCAGGTCCGGATATTTGGAGGGTACAGCCCAGATCCGGGTCAGGATCTGTTCAGCAGTCTTATCACAGTTGGAAAGACGCTGTTCCCAGATCTGGCCGTATGAGTCTTCAAGCTCCTGAGCCTTCTCCTGGAAGGAAGAAGAATAATAAGTGTGTAGGCTGGGTGGGTCGTGTCCTTGATTATCCTGGCAGCCCTGCTCCCACAGCGTACGGTGTGAAGTGAGTCCAAGGACGGAAGATAGGTTTGTGCGATGTGTTGCACCGTGTTTACAATCTTCTGCAGCTTCTTTCGGTCTTGGACAGGATACCAGGATGTGATGCACCCTAGAAGAATGCTTTCTACGGTGCATCTATAAAAATTAGTGAGGGTTTTAGGGGACAGGCCAAATCAGGAAGTAAAGGCGCTGATGGGCCTCTCCTATCACTAAGGATGTTTTAAGTATCTCTGCTAGGGCTCTGGCAATTTCTGCACTTGCCTTCCGTAGGGTTCAAGGGAACACCTTGTCAGGCCCTGGGGATTTATACACCCTTGATTTGTCTCAAGTTAGCAAACACCTCCTCCTCTGTAAACTCTGTATAAGGTCTATGAAGTTGATGCAACTTTGCCTCACTTCTATAGATTCTGTATTCGTCTCCCAAATAAATACAGATGCAAAGAGTTCACTTAAGATCTCTCCCATATGTTTTGTCTCCACACATGGTCACTGGATGCAAAGTGTTCCACTACACAACCATTCTGCACCTCCAGAGGAGCAGCTTTGTTTCTTGCAAACCTTTCACCCTTAACATACCTTTAGGTTCCCTTAGGATTTTCTTTCACTTTGGCTGCTAGAACAACTTTATGCCTTCTTCTAGCTCTCCTTATTTTTTTTTCTTAAGTGTTCTCTTGCATTGCTTGGACTCTATTAGTACTTCATTTGTTCCTACTTGCCTATGCCGGCTATGCACTCCTTTTCTCTCTTAACCAGGGTCTCAAAATCTCTTAAAAACCAAATATGCCCCCCCCCACCCCCGGCCAGCCTCAGGGTCGCTCGCTCACTGTCGTCTAGGGAAACAGCCCTCTGCCCCACCAAACTGGGTAACTAGTTTGTCTAGATGCTGTATGATGTACATTCCGCCCAAATAACAGACAATACACCAGATACGATTAAATGATTTACAGTTTACAGATATTACTAGAACTATATAATTAATAGAGAATAAAATATAAAAGGAAAATAAAGGGCGCCACACTTATCAAAGTTCAATCTCTTCATGCACAAACAGTTGGCGCTCAGGACCCTCCTTCTTCACCCTGCGACCCCTCGGACCATCTCGACCTGCCGCCTGGGACCAACAACGGTGGTCGACCAGACACTCCACACGAGTCCATTTCCGTCTCCTCTCCTCACCAAACACCCTGGACCTCGGACTCCTGCTCGGGGTCCGACCCCGTTAGCGGACTCACAGCGCCTGGTCCATCCTCTGTCTCTCTCTCCTACCTTCTCCCAAAGACCCGTGCATCACAATATCTTACAGACACACCGAAAGCATAACAACTATCCCAATTGGTTCATAACACCTTCTTATCAGTAACATGATCCAACCAAACCGCTAGCGGGAGGACTTTCTCAGCAGTTAATGTAACAAAGAAGCCATTTCAATTATAGCATAACAAAGAAGCCATTTTAAATAGACTACGCAGTGACATTAAAAAAAAAGAAACCCCTTACACAAGGTTCCCTACACTTGTTATCTTTCCTTTTTTATCCTGACAGGCACGTACAAGCTTTATACTCTCAAAATTCCATTTCTGAAGGACTCTCACTTTCCAGGTAAACCTTTGCCAAAACACAGCCTGTCCCAGTTCACACTTGGTAGATCATTGACCAGAGCTGTTTTTCTGCATATTTGTGTTGAAACTAATGGGAATGTGGTCACTGGATGTGAGGTGTTCCACTACACAATATTCTGTCACCTGCCCCTGTTTCATTCCCTAACAGCAGATCCAGTACCACATGCTCTTCCATTGGGACTTCAATGTACCGATAAAGGAAACCTTCCTGAACACATTGGACAAACTCTATCCCATCTAGTCCTTCTGCAGTATGAGATTCCTAGTCAATACGTGAAAAGTTAAATCAATCTGTGCAGTGCAGTGGAAGTTCAGTGGATGTGAACTATTTGGATTTTAGTAAGGCATTTGACAAGGTTCCACACGGTAGGCTTATTCAGAAAGTCAGAAGGCATGGGACCCAGGGAAGTTTGGCCAGGTGGATTCAGAATTGGCTTGCCTGCAGAAGGCAGAGGGTGGTGGTGGAGGGAGTACATTCAGATTGGAGGATTGTGACTAGTGGTGTCTCACAATGATCTGTTCTGGGACCTCTACTTTTCATGATTTTTATTAACAACCTGGATGTGGGGGTAGAAGGGTGGGCTGGCAAGCTTGCAGACGACACAAAGGTTGGTGGTATTGTAGATAGTGTAGAGGATTGTCAAGATTGCAGAGAGACATTGATAGGATGCAGGAGTGGGCTGAGAAGTGGCAGATGGAGTTCAACCCGGAGAAGTGTGAGGTGGTACACTTTGGAAGGACAAACTCCAAGGCAGAGTACAAAGTAAATGGCAGGATACTTGGTAGTGTGGAGGAGCAGAGGGATCTCGGGGTACATGTCCACAGATCCCTGAAAGTTGCCTCACAGGTGGATAGGGTAGTTAAGAAAGCTTATGGAGTGTTAGCTTTCATAAGTCGAGTGATAGAGTTTAAGAGTCACGATGTAATGATGCAGCTCTATAAAACTCTGGTTAGGCCACACTTGGAGTACTATGTCCAGTTCTGGTCACCTCACTATAGGAAGAATGTGGGAGCATTGGAAAGGGTACAGAGGAGATTTACCAGGATGCTGCCTGGTTTAGAAAGCATGCATTATGATCAGAGATTAAGGGAGCTGGGGCTTTACTCTTTGGAGAGAAGGAGGATGAGAGGAGACATGATAGAAGTGTACAAGATAATAAGAGGAATAGATAGAATGGATAGCCAGCGCCTCTTCCCCAGGGCACCACTGCTCAATACAAGAGGACATGGCTTTAAGGTAAGGGGTGGGAAGTTCAAGGAGGATATTAGAGGAAGGTTTTTTTACTCAGAGAGTGGTTGGTGCGTGGAATGCACTGCCTGAGTCAGAGGTGGAGGCAGATACACTAGTGAAGTTTAAGAGACTACTAGACAGGTATATGGAGGAACTTAAGGTGGGGGCTTATATGGGAGGCAGGGTTTAAGGGTCAGCAGATCATTGTGGGCCGAAGGGCCTGTACTGTGCTGTACTATTCTATGTTCTATGTTCTATGTTCTAATCTACTATAACAACCTTACGTTTCTTGTAACACTCTGTGATATCTACAAACTTGTTCCTCTAAATCCCTAGGACTGTCGGGTGGTCTATAGTATAGCCCCATTAATGTGGCCATAGCTTTCTTATTTCCAGCTTCCACCCATAATGCCTCACCAGTCGAGTTCTTCAGTCTGTCTGGATGGAGCACTGATGTGACATCTTCCCTGACTAGTAACACCAAATTTCTTCCTGAAAGCAGAAGCAAGAAGAGAGAATGACCTGGATAGTGGAGGTCCTTGATGCTGCTTTCCTACAACTGTGCTCCATATTGATGTGCTCAAAGGTGGGGAATGCTTTACTCATGATGGACTCGGCAGTATCTACTATGCACACAATGGAATTCGTTGCTACAAATGACAGTGAAGGCTATATCATTGGGTATATTTAAAGCAGAGGTTGATTCATAAGGACATCAAAAGATATGGGGAGAAGGCAGGGGAATAGGGTTAGAGGAAAATAAATCAGCCATGATGGAAAGGTGGAGCAGACTTGGTTGTGCCTAATTCAGCTCCTTTTTTTTTAATGGAGATGCTTTGCTCTGTAGCGACCTTGTGCCAGTGATGGAGGAATGGAACATCTGGTCCATTGGATGGGATACTTCAGTGGTCTGTGTGTTTCCTATTTCACTTATAACACCAAGAATTGTTTAAACATAAATTACTGAAAACAGAATGGAATATTTACACTTTGAATGAAAGGAGAGACTGCTGGATTCAGAAGCTAGGATAATATTCCTTTTGTTTTAGATGCTCATTAGACAGTGCATGCATCTATTATCTGTTTGTCATTGAAACTGAGGTCCATTCCATCACTATATCGCTGAAAAGGTATTGTTGCTGTGCTAATAGGATGTTGCCATTCATTGCAAATGGAGTGCAGCCAGATGCTTAGAGTTACTGCTGATCCCCTCTGCCAACAATGGCATTCGGATTACGTCTTCTGTGCAATACTTGTTTAAATTACCAGTTTTTGTAATAGGACAAGAACATGTTAAAGGAGATAATTATACTTGGAGAAGAAATAATGCCGTGCCTTTTTGATTTGTTGGTTTCCCTTTCTCTTTGAAAATATGGTACAAATCAGGGATAGTCCCCGAGGAACTTAAACTTGTTGCAAGCTGACAGTTTTATGTGAGTAATGTCATGGTGTCATGGGTTGAATCGTGCTGGCTGTGGTTGTTCTCTGATAAGTACCAGTGGGACATGCTGAGCGGTATCTGTCACTACACTCCTTTGCTATTCTAAGCGTCAGACTGGAAATAACATTCATTCACTGGGGGATTCCACACCTGAACTTTAGAGTCATAGAGCACTACAGCACAGAAACAGGCTTTTGACCCACCCAGTGCATCCTGACATAGTGTTCTGCCGAGTCCCACCCACTCACACTCGGACCATAACCATCTATGCACCCTCTCATCCAGGTACATATCCAAACTTCTCTTAAATGTTGCAATTGAACACACATCCACCACCTCTGCCCGCCGCTCATTCTACACTCTCACCACCCTCTGAGAGGAGAAGGTTCCCTTTAGGTTCCCCTTTAATATTTCACCTTTCATGTAAAGCTTATGATATCTAGTTCTAGTCTCCTGCAAACTCAGAGGAAAAAGCCTATATGTACTTACACCACCTTCTGTATACCTCTCCCAATTTTGTATACCGCTATTATTTATCCCCTCATTCTCCTACGCGCCAGTGAATAAAGCCCTATCCTGTTCAACCTTCCCCTATAACTCTGCTCCTCAAGTCTTAACAACATGCTCATGAATTTTCTCTGCACTTTTTCAGCCTCATTGATAGCTTTCCTGTAGGTAGGTGACCAAAACTGCACACAGTACTCCAAATTTGGCCTCTCTATTGTCTTACACAACTTCAACATAACATCTCAACTCCTGAAATAAATGCTTGATTTTATGAAGTCCAGTATGCCAAAAGCTCTCTTTACAACCCTATCTACCTGTGACACCACTTTTAGGGAGTTATGGATCTGTATTCCCAGATCTTTTTGTATGACCACACACCTCAGTGCCCTACCATTCACTCCTTGGAAAGGGGAATAGAGTGGATATGATAGTAAAGAAGGCATACTTCATACTTGCTTTCATCAGTTGGATATTGAATATAGATATTGGGAAGTCATGTTGTGATTATATAAAATTTTGATGAGGCAACACTTGGAGTTTGTCAGCAGTTTTGGTCGCCAAACTATAAGAAGAATGCAGGAGCTTTGGAGAGAGTTATAAGAGGTTCAGGAGGATAAAATAATTCCAACTTTTAATTTTTATATGGAATAGTTCTTCAAAGTTCAAAGTAAAAGTATTATCAAAATCTGTATATGTCACCATATACTACCCAGAGGTTTATTTTCTTGTGGGCATTTAGAGTAGACCAAAGAAATATAACAGAGTCAATGAAAAGGTACAAACAAAGAGAGACTAACACCAAATGTGCAAAAACAGACAAACTGTGGAAATATATAAATAAAGAATAATAATAATAAAACAAATACATAGTAAATGAATAATACTGAGACCATGAGTTGTAGAGACCTTGAAAGCGTGTCCAAAGATCGAAGAATCAGTTCAGTGTTGAGATGAATGAAATTGTCCATAATGGTTCAGCTGCCCGATGGTTGAAGAGTGGCAATTGCTCCTGAGTCTGGTGATGTGGAATCGAAGGCTTCTGTATCTCCTTCTTGAGCAGCGGTGAGAAGAGATGTCCTGGATAGTGGGTGTCCCTGATGATGGATGCTGCTTTCTTGTGGCAGCACTCCTTGTAGATGTGCTCAATAGTGGGGTGGACTTTTCCTGTGATGGACTGGGCTATATCCACTAATTTTTGCAGGCTCCTCCATTCTTGGGTATACAGTAAGCCATGTTGCAACTAGTCAGGATGTTCTGCACTGTGAATCTATAGCAGTTTGTCGAAGTTTTATATGACACGCCAAATCTGCACAAACTTTCGGATGTTGCCTGAACATAAGAACATAAGAACATAAGAAATAGGAGCAGGAGTAGGCCATCCGGCCCATTGAGCCTGCCCCGCCATTCAATAAGATCACAGCTGATCTGTCCTCAAACTCAATTCCATCTCCCTGCCTTTTCCCTATAACTCTTAATTCCCCTGCTTTGTAAAAATCTATCTAAGTGTATCTTAAATATATTTAGTGAAGAAGCCTCAACTGCTTTCCTCGGCAGAGAATTCCACCCTCTAGGGAAAATAGTTTCTCCTCATCTCCGTCTTAAATCTTCTCCCCTGAATCTTGAGGCAATGTCCCCTAGTTCTAGTCTCATCTACCAATGGAAACAACTTTCCTACTTCTATCTTAACTATTCCTTTGAAAATTTTGTATGTTTCTATAAGATCCCCTCTCATTCTTCTGAATTCCAGAGAGTATAGTCCCAGGCAAAACAAAGCATTGGCAGGTTTGGAGTGTAACACACACTTCTGGAGGTATGTTTAGTTTATAAAAGAAATAGCAATATATACAAAATATTTACTTGAGTATGAACAATTCAAAATTCTAACCTTCTGCGTTAGGTTCCAAATCTCAAATATCAACAAAAATGAAATTCCTTTTTAGTTAGAATCAGTGAGGTTCATTAGAATAACTTTTATTACTCCAATTTCTCTAACTAATTAGATCCAGTGTTATTCCCTATTTAAAGGTTTACAAACTAACTTTTGCTTTATTATTTTTCCCTGCTTAGTTAGGAAACTAATTGAATTCCTATTTTTAAGTATTATGGTTAACCTCAATTTTAGTTTCAGATCAGCATGTCTACAATTTCAAATTCAACCCACCAATAAAATATATATACACACAGCTAACTCCTTTCACAACAAATTCTCCAACGTCACAACTTTTAAACAAAGTAAATTTCATTCAGTCACGTATCAACGTCCTTGCAAAAATAATCAGTTCTCCAGAAACTCAAATTCAGATCCTCCAAGTGAGAAAAAAAATTATACATCTGACCGTATAAAATCCTCTATATCTTGAAGCATTTCTTTCCCGCGCTGGTTCTTCGATCGCGAGTGGCTCACCATATTGTTTCTTGGTTCGTTGGATGAAATGGTGGGCCATCCATGGAAAGTCGACTCATAATACTTGCAGAAGAAAAAAACTGACCAATTCCTTTGGTATGATTTAACAGAACTAATTCTTGGTTACATAATAGAGGTGTTGGACTTCCGTTTCAGCCGATATTGTCTCGTTATAGCTGGTGCTAATTCGGTAGCTCCAATAATTCTTTTATTGATATAACTTGTCTTCTAGGGCTTCAGCCTGAGAAATTCTGGTAAGTAGGGTAGAGGTACTAACTACTAATTCTACTTTTAATCATTTATATCTTTTATTAGTTTCTATATTTTGCTGTGTTTCTGCAGCAACTTTTACTTTCTCTTAGAAACAGAAAAAAAATAAACATAGAAAACCTACAGCATGATATAGCCCCTTCGGCCCACAAGCTGTGCCGAACATATCCTTACCTGAGAAATTACCTAGGGTTACCCATAGCCCTCTATTTTTCCGAGCTCCATATACTTGTCCAGGAATCTCTGAAAAAGACCCTATGGTATCTGTGTCTTCATAATCTAATCTAATCCAACCACTGTCGCCGGCAGCCCACTCCACGCACTCATCACTTTTCGCATGAAAAACGTACCCCTGATATCTCCTCTGTACCTACTTCCAAGCACCTTAAAACTGTGCCCTCTCATGCTAGCCATTTCCGCCCTGGGAAAAAGCCTCTGACGATCAATGCCTCTCATCATCTTATACACCTCTATCAGGTCACCTCTCATCCTCCGTTGCTCCAAGGAAAAAAGGCCGAGTTCACTCAACCTATTCTCATAAGGCATGCTCCCCAATCCAGGCAACATCCTTGTAAATCTCCTCTGCGCCCTTTCTATGGTTTCCATATCCTTCCTATAGTGAGGTGACCAGAACTGAGCACACTACTCCAAGTGGGGTCTGACTAGGGTCCTATATAGCTGCAACATTACCTCTTGGCTCCTAAACTCAATCCCACGATTGATGAAGGCCAATACACCGTATGCTTTCTTAACCACAGAGTCAACCTGGGCAGCAGTCTTTAGTCTCCTATGGACCCAGACCCCAAGATCCCTCTGATCCTACAAATTGCCAAGAGTCTTATCATTAATACTATATTCTGTCATAATATTTGACCTACCAAAATGAACCACCTTGCACTTATCTGGGTTGAACTCCATCTGCCACTTCTCAGTCCAGCTTTGCATCCTATCAATGTCCCGCTGTAACCTCTGACAGCCCTCCACGCTATCCACAACTCAAACCTTTGTGCCATCAGCAAATTTATTAACCCATCCCTCCACTTCCTCATCCAGGTCACTTATAAAAATCACGAAGAGTAGGGGTCCCAGTATAGATCCCTGAGTCACACCACAAGCGACCAACCTCAATGCAGAATATGACCAGTCTACAACCTTTCTTTGCCTTCTGTGGGCAAGCCAGTTCTGGATCCACAAAGCAAGGTCCCCTTGGATCCCATGCTTCCTTACGTTCTCAATAAGCCTTGCATGGGGTACCTTGTCAAATGCCTTGCTGAAATCCATATACACTACATCTACTACTCTACCATCATCAATGTGTTTAGTCACAACCTCAAAAAATTCAATCAGGCTTGTAAGGCACGACTTCCCTTTGACCAAGCCATGCTGACTATTCCTAATCATATTATGCCTCTCCAAAAGTTCATAAATCCTGCCTCTCAGGATCTTCTCCACCAACTTACCAACCACTGAAGTGAGACTCACTAGCCAATAATTTCCTGGGCTTTCCCTTCCCTTTCTTGAATAAGGGAACAATATCCGCAACCCTCCAATCCCCCGGAACCTCTCCCGTCCCCATTGATGATGCAAAGATCATTGCCAGAGGCTCAGCAATCTCCTCCCTTGCCTCCCACAATAGCCTGGGGTATATCTCATCTGGTCCCAGTGATTTATCCAACTTGATGCTTTCCAAAATCTCCTGCACACCCTCTTCCTTAATATCAACATGCTCAAGCTTTTCAGTCCACTGTAAGTCATCACTACAATCACCAAGTTCCTTTTCCGTAGTGAATACTGAAGCAAAGTATTGATTAAGAACCTCTGCTATCTCTTCCGGTTCCATACATGCTTTTCCACTGTCACACTTGATTGGTCCTATTCTCTTACGTCTTATCCTCTTGCTCTTAACATACTTGTAGAATGTCTTGGTGTTTTCCATAATCCTGTCCGCCAAGACCTTCTCATGGCCTCCTGGCTCTACTAATTTCTTTTTTGAATTCCTTCCTGCTAGCCTTATAATCTTCTAGATCTTGATCATTACCTAGTTTTTTGAACTTTTCGTAAGCTCTTCTTTTCTTCTTGACTAAATTTACAACAGCCTTTGTACACCACGGTTCCTGTACCCTACCATTCTTTCCCTGTCTCATTGAAACATACCTATGCAAAACTCCACGCAAATATCCCCTGGATATTTGCCACATTACTTCTGTACATTTTCCTGAGAACACCTGTTTCCAATTTATGCTTCCAAGTTCCTGCCTGATAGCCTCATATTTTCCCTTACTCCTATTAAACGCTTTCCTATCTTGTCTGTTCCTATCCCCCTCCAATGCTATGGTAAAGGAGATAGAGTTGTGATCACTATCTCCAAAATGCTCTCCTACTGAGAGATTAGACACCTGACCAGGTTCATTTCCCAATACCAGTTCAAGTACAGCCTCTCCTCTTGTAGGCTTATTTACATATTGTGTCAAGAAACCTTCTTGAACACACCTAACAAACTTCACCCCATGTAAACCCCTTGCTTTAGGGACATGTCAATCATTTTTGGGGAAGTTAAAATCTCCCATCACGACAACCCTGTTATTACTACACCTTTCCAGAATCTGTCTCCCTTTCTGCTCCTCGATATCCCTGTTACTATTGGGTGGTCTATAAAAACACCCAGTAATTGACCTCTTCCTGTTCCTAACTTCCCCCCACAGAGACTCCGTAGACAATCCCTCCATGTCTTCCTCCTTTTCTATGGCCATGACACTATCTCTGGTTAACGGTGCCACGCCCCCATCTCTTTTGCCTCCCTCCCTGTCCTTTTTGAAACATCTAAAGCCTGGCACTTGAAGTAACCATTCCTGCCCCTGAGCCATCCAAGACTGTGTAATGGCCACCACATCATAGATCCAAGTACTGATCCACGCTCTAAGATCATCCGCCTTGTTCACAATACTCCTTGCGTTTAAATAGACACATCTCAAACCATCGGTCTGAGGGCATCCCTTCTCAATCACCTGCCTATCCTCCCTCTCGCACTGTCTCCAAGCTTTCTCTATTTTTTTGAGCCTACCACCTCTTCAGTTTGGTTCCTACCCGAGATCGAAGAACCAGTGCGGGAAAGGAATGATTCAAGATATTGAGGATTTGGTGCTGTCAGATGTATAATTTTATTTCTCACCAGAAGGATCTGAATTTTTTCTTGTGCAAGTATTGTGAATTAACTTTCCATGGATGACCCACCATTTCATCCAACCAACCAAGAAACAATATGGCAAGCTACCCAAGATTGAAGAACCAGCGCAGGAAAGGAATGCTTCAAGATGTAGAGGGTTTAATACAGTCAGATGCATAATTTTATTTCTCACTTGAAGGATCTGAATTCTTCTCAGATGTTGCCCCTAGTTCTCACAAGTTCTTTTGTTTAACATTCGCTGAGCCTCATTTTCATCCCTCGATGGGTGGAGATTTGTAACATTACATCTCTGGGTCTAATTAACCTGGGTTACAGAAGTACACAAGATTTTGTACACATAGGTACAGAAGATAGTCAAAGACATTTTTCCCTCAGCAGAAATGTGAAAGGCTGGAGGGCACGATTTTAAGGGTAAAACTTTAAAGGACATTTCCAAGGGATTTTTTTTCCCGCAGGTCGTTTTAGGTTCCTGGAATGCCTGCCAAGGGAGAAGCAAATATGATGGCAAAGCTTAGATAGATAGATAGACATACTTTATTGATCCCAAGGGAAACTGGGTTTCGTTACAGTTGCACCAACTAAGAATAGAATATAAATATAGCAATGTAAAATCATAAATAATTAAATAATGATATGTCAATTATGCCAGATGGAAATAAGTCCAGGACCAGCCTATTGGCTCAGGGTGTCTGACCCACCAAGGGACGAGTTGTAAAGTTTGATGGCCACAGGCAGGAATGACTTCCTATGACTCTCTGTGTTGCATCTCGGTGGAATGAGTCTCTGGTTGAATGTACTCCTGTGCCCAACCAGTACATTATGTAGTGGACGGGAGACATTGCCCAAGATGGCATGCAACTTGGACAGCATCCTCTTTTCAGACACCACCGTTAGAGAGTCCAGTTCCATCCCCACAACATCACTGGCCTTACGAATGAGTTTGTTGATTCTGTTGGTGTCTGCTACCCTCAGCCTGCTGCCCCAGCACACAACAGCAAACATAATCGCACTGGCCACCAAAGACTCGTAGAACATCCTCAGCATCGTCCGACAGATGTTAAAAGACCTCAGTCTCCTTAGGAAATAGAGATGGTTCTGACCATTCTTGTAGACAGCCTCAGTATTCTTTGACCAGTCCAGTTTATTGTCAATTTGTATCCCCAGGTATTTGTAATCCTCCACCATCAAGAGGCATTTCTATAGACACGTGAACAGCCAAAGACTAGAGGGATGCACACCATGTGCAGGCAGATGGGATTAGTTCCATTTGGAATGATGGTGGACTGAATTTCATACTCTTCTGCTGTTCTTTCTAATTCACTGATGACTCTCAGTTATCGGTCAGCATTAGCCTACTCATTAAGAATTCTACTCCAATTGAAAGTCTCACATTGCTCCCAAACAGATATTTTAAATGTTCAAAATACTTTTGGAAACTGGAGTACAAAAGCTGAGATTTTTATTATAAGATGTTTAAATATTTTAGGTAGAATTTATAGCAAAGAAACAAGCCATTAATCCTCTTTAGTTCCTTTCTATCTCACCTGTTTCTCTAGTGTTGTCTTAAATTCCTTCATGCTCATGTCAACTGCTCTTCGTGGTAGCAAAATCTAGACCGAATGGATAAAACAATTTGTTATTGGAGTTTATAGTATCTCATTGATATTTAATGTAGATTCCTCTTAAAATAGAAATCTCTACTTTTAAATGTGTTATATTTTTTTAAATAGTTGTTCACTATGCACATTGCTTAGGTATTTCCATTCTTCACTTTAACAGAGAGAAACCTCAGTGTTTGCAATTGTATAATTGCAATTATATAATTATATAATTATTATGGTGTGTTAGCTTTCATACGTCGAGGGATAGAGTTTAAGAGTTGCGAGGTAATGATGCAGCTCTATAAAACTCTGGTTAGGCCACACTTGGAATATTGTGTCCAGTTCTGGTCGCCTCACTATAGGAAGGATGTGGAAGCATTGGAAAGGGTACAGAGGAGATTTACCAGGATGCTGCCTGGTTTAGAGAGTATGGATTATGATCAGAGATTAAGGGAGCTAGGGCTTTACTCTTTGGCGAGAAGGGGGATGAGAGGAGACATGATAGAGGTATACAAGATATTAAGAATAGATAGAGTGGATAGCCAGCGCCTCTTCCCCAGGGCACCATTGCTCAATACAAGAGGACATGGCTTTAAGGTAAGGGGTGGGAAGTTCAAGGGAGATATTAGAAGAAGGTTTCTGATTCAGAGAGTGGTTGGTGCGTGGAATGCACTGCCTGAGTCAGTGGTGGAGGCAGATACACTAGTGAAGTGTAAGAGACTACTAGACAGGTATATGGAGGAAATTAAGGTGGGGGTTTATATGGGAGGCAGGGTTTGAGGGTCGGCACAACATTGTGGGCCAAAGGGCCTGTACTGTGCTGTACTATTCTGTAACTGTTTACTTGGCCCTTTCTCAAAGCATATTTCACCTTCTATTAGCTTCATGGATAATCATCAAGCTCCTCAAATGATAGAGGAGGATCTTAAAAGCAAGCTAGAATCAGAGTCATTGAGCCATACAGGAGACAGATGGGTACCATGCACTCGCCACGTTCATGCTTACCTTTTGCCTATCTATAACAACCCCATTTGCCTACACTAGTCTGTATTCTTTGTGTCTTACCTTTTAAGTGCTTGTCAAAATGTCTCTTCAATATAGTATTTGTAAACAATTTCACCACAAACTCTAGCAGTAGTTTCAGTTATCAGCCATTCTCTGTGTAAATAAAAATAACTTTGTCTTCAAATCACCTTGACTAACAATAGGAAGGAGCAAAAAATAAACCCAGTTCAGATAATACTGTGGTATAGCTATTGGGTATTTCATGAACCCAAGTTTCTTTCTTTGTATCACAATCTCTTGCTTATTCTTTCCCGCTCATTAACCAGTCATGCGACAATAAATCAAACCACAAAAGCATGTAGATATGGCTGTTCAGATAGTTGAGACAGTTGTTTAGACCAAACATCAGGATAGCTAAGAAATGTGACCTAAGTGATTTTGACCATGGAATAATTGTTGACGTCAGAAGGGGTGGTTTGAGTATCTCAGAAACTGCTGATCTCCTGGTATTTTCATGAACATCAGTGTCTAGAATTTACAGAGGATGGTGCGATAAACAAAAAATCATTCAGTGAGCAGCAGTTTTGTGGGTGAAAACACCTTGGTAAAGAGAGAGGGCAGAGAAGAATGGCCAGACTAGTTCAATCTAACAGGAGGGCAACTGAAGTGACCAAGCTTTTCAACGGTGGTGTGAAAAGAGTATCTCTGAACACACAACACATTGAATGTTAAACTGGATAGGCTGGAGTAGCAGAAGACTATGAACATACACCCAGTGACCATTTTATAATAAAGTGGTTACTGAGTGCATGTGTGTGCTACTATCTGGATATTCATTAGACAGTTGATTTTGTCTGTATTCATAAAAATGACGAAGGACTTTGAGGAAACACTGTTCCTTACTGGTTAGAAGGGAAACAGGCTTTAATGGGTATGAGCAAAAATAACAAAATATACAAATAATTTGGACTAATCACAATCAGAACCAGATTTATTGTCACTGATGTATGTCATGAAATTAGTTGCTTAGCAGCAGCAGTACAGCACAAAATATAAAGCATGCTATGAATTATAAAATAGATAGATAGATGCTTTATTGATCACGCAGGAAATTACAGTGTCACAAACAAGAGAAAATCTGCAGATACTGGAAATCCGAGCAACACACAGAAAATGCTGGAAGAACTCAGCAGACCAGGCAGCATCTATGGAAAAAAAGCATAGTTGACGTTTCAGGCCGAAACCCTTCAGTAGGCTGGATGTGCACAGATATAAATGTTGGAAGTAGAAAGAATAAAAAGTTGGTTACCACAAACAGTCTAACAGGAGGAAGTTATCACTAACAGGAGGACTCATTATAGAGCCTAATGGCCAAGGGAAAGAATGACCTCATATAGCACTCTTCAGAGCAGTGCAGTTGTCTTAGTCTATTATTAAAAGTGCTCCTCTGTTGTTCAGCCAAGGTGGCATGCAGAGGGTGAGAAACATTGCCCAGAATTGCCAGGGTTTTCCGTAGGGTCCTTTGTTCTACCACAGCCTCCAGTGTGTCCAGTTTGACTCCTATAACAGAGCCAGACTTACCAATCAGTTTATTGAGCCTGTTGGCACCACCCGTGTTGATGCCATTGCCCCAGCACAGCACCGCACAGAAGATTGTCCCGGTGATAACAGACTGGTAGAACATACGAAGGAGAGGCCTACATTCTCCAAAGGACCTCAGTCTCCCCAGGAAGTGAAGGCAACTCTGACCCTTCTTGTACACGGTCTCTGTGTTGGTGCTCCACTCAAGTCTGTTATCCTGGTGCACCCCCAGGTACTTGTAGGTCCTTACCACATCCACTATATATTTAAAAATAATAATAATCAGTGCAAAAAAACCACCAACATAGTGAGGTAATGCTCATGGGTTTATGAAATCCATTCTGCAATCTGATGGCAGAGAGGAAGAAGCTGTTCCTAAAAAGTTGAGTTGTGTATCTTTTGGCTCCTGTACCTTATCTTTGAAGGTAGTGATGAGAAAAAACATCCTGGCATTTCTTATGCAAACTTTTTTCTTGAGCATCACATAGAAAAATGAGAATGGGTGGATAAAGGTGATTCAGTTTCAAAGTATACATAAAGCTGTGTATTTTATAAATGGAATTTTTACAATTGTTGATAAATTATTGCAAATGTTGTTTGAATGGCAAGACTAGACTCAGTACCTCTAAATATGTTTAAGCTCTCCTGTTGCTGTAGGCCTCCACTCCAAGATTTAGTGTGTTGTGCATTCAGGGATGATGTTCTGCACACCACTGTTGCAATACATGGGTATATTAGTTACTGTCACCTTCCTGTCAGCTTTAACCAGTCTTGCCATTCTCCTCTGAACTCTCTCATTAACAAAGCATTTTGCCTACAGAACTGCTGCTCATTGGATATTTTTGCACCTTTCTCTGTAAATTCTAGCAACTGTTGTGCATGAAAATATTAGATCAGCCATTTCTGAGAATACTCAGACCACTTCATCTGGAACCAAGTCATTCCACAGTCAAAGTCATTTAGATCACATTTCTTCCCCATTCTGATGTTTTGTTTAAACAACAAACTAAATCTCTTGACCATGTCTTCATGCTTTTATGCATTGAGTTGCTGTCACATGATTGACTGATTAGGTAATTGTATTAACAAACAGGTGTACTGGTGTGTCTAATAAAGTATGTATCTGTTATCCTCACTGACAAGCTAACAATGTTTTTGCTGAACAACTGTGTAGTAAAGGGAGGAGAATTTTGTGAGTGGATGTTCAGCAGAAGGCAAAATGACTCCTTCCTCCATGAAGACCTTGTTGATTTATCTTTTGGGGCTTATGCTTCAATCGTCAGTTTCTGGTGTTGGATTCAGCAGGTGCCAAATCAGCAACCCGTAGTTCGTAAT
The DNA here is from genome assembly GCF_030028105.1 of Mobula birostris. Lineage (NCBI taxonomy): Eukaryota > Metazoa > Chordata > Chondrichthyes > Myliobatiformes > Myliobatidae > Mobula > Mobula birostris. Next base: position 202,273,324 of record NC_092372.1, on the reverse strand, counting down.
GTATGCTCAGACATGCAATCTTTTGATAAGGGCATTTGTAGCCTCAAGGGTAATGTTGTATAATTATTTCCTGGTTTGGAACTATTTAGAGCCATTATTTCCAGCTTATAAATATGTAGTCTGCCCTGTTATTTTAGGTGAAGTGACATTTTGAGATTTTTCAATTAAAACTGAATCAAGTTCAGAAATGGCAAAAGCGTAGACAACTTGTGTAAGTGGAATAGTTATTGGATAATTAAAATTAGGTTGGCCTCTAGACAACTTTCAATGGTGTCAGTGGAATTGCTTTGAACACTGATTTCCATTGTTTTCAATATTGGCGCTTGAATGAAAGTCCATTCGCTCTTATTTTAGTGTGGTAGCATTTTGTAAAATAATCAACATGTCAACTAAATGGTCAGGAAATGCATCTCACACATTAGCTTAATTATTCAATGGTTACTTTATAATGAGCTAAAATTCGAGGCCAGTTTGCAACCTCACCATCTATCATCCTCATATATTCCACTACTATACATGTAGCATAATGAAGATATTAAAAATAGTAACAAGAGTAGGCCATATGGCCCCAAGAGATTAGTCTGCCATTCAACAAGACTACGGCTGAACTGATCGTGGCCTTAACACCCTTTTAATTGTTTCTTATAACCAATTAAGTCCAAAAATCTGTCTTTTTTAACCTTGAATATATTCAATAATTATGCCTCCACGGAACTCTGGGGTTGAGAATTCCAACAATTCATACTCGTTGAGAGAAGAAATCTCTCCTCAGCTCCTTTTAAAAGGGTGATTCTTTATTTTGAAACTATTCTCCTTCTTCTAGACTCCACTGTATGGGAACACATCCTCTTTGTAACTACCCTATCAAGCACCCTCAGCATTTTATATATTTCTTCTATTTTTCTAAACTTTAATGATAATTCAGTCCATTCTACATAAGAATACCCCATTTGGATAAGCCCCCTATCACAGGATTCAATCAAATTGAGTTTTTCTGCAAGCTTGTCTCCGCCGGTGCAGTCCGACTGTAATTTACACAATTGTAGCAATAACTCCTTTGTTTTATGGGGATAGGTTGAGTGAACTTGGTTTTTCTCTTTCAAGCAATGGAGGGTGAGAGGTGACTTGATAGAGGTGTATTAGACTATGAGAGGCATAGAAAGAGTGGATAGCCAGCACTTCTTTTTCCTTTCCCTTTGCAATAAATGACAAAGCCAAATCCAAAGGCAACATTCAGGGAGATACCGGTACACAATGTACCCTTGGTGACCACTTTATTGGGTACAGAAGGCAGAGGAGTGGTAGCAGATGGAATGTATTTTGCCTAGAGGTCAGTGACCAGTGCTGTTCCACAGGCCTCTGTTCTGGGACCCCATTCCTTTGTGAGTTTTATAAATGACTTGGATGGTGAAGTGGAAGTGTGGGTTATTAAGTCTGCAGATGACATGAAGGTTGGTGGTATTGTGGATAGTGTGGAACGTTGTTGTAGGTTATAATGGACATAGACAGGATACAGATCTGGACAGAGAAATAGCAGATGGAGTTCACTGCAGAAAAGTATGAAGTGATACACTTTGGAAGATTGTACTTGAAGGTGGAGTAGAAGGTAAATGGCAAGATTTAACAGTGTGGAGGAACATAGGGATCTTGGAGTTCTAGTCCATAGATCCCTCAAAGTTGCAGTGTAAGGTGACAGAGCGGTCAAAAAAGCATTCGTTAGTCAGAGGATTGAGTTCAGGATCTTCAAGGCTGTGTTGCAGCTATATAAAACTCTGATCAGAACCACACTTAGAGCATTGTGCTCAGTTTTAGTTGTATCATTATAGGAAGGATATGAAGCTTTAGAGAGGGCGCAGAAGAGATTTATAGAGGATTTTTCCTGTGTTAGAGAACATATTATGAAGAGCAAGCTAGGGCTTTACTTTTTAAAGCAATGGAGGATGAGAGTTGACTTGATTAAGGAATATTAAATTATGGGAGACATAGAAAGACTGAACAGTTTTTTTTCTAGAGCGGTGAAGACCAATACAAGGGGAAATCCATTTAAGAAAGTTCAGAGAAGATGCTAGAGGTAGCTTTTTTCACACAGAGAGTGGTGAGTGTCTGGAATGTACTGCTGGGGTTATGGTAGAGGTTCTTTATCTTGAGTTCTCTTTATCATATGTGACTTTGTCAATGAGTAGAACCACACAAGTTTCACAAATATACTTGAGATGAACAGCAAATGTCAGAAATGCTCTCAGTCCTCATCTTTGAGGGCAGAATAGTGTTAGCTTTTCAAGTCAGTGTTCTTTTATCAAAACCAGGAGTCACCAGTGGTAAACAGATCTTATATGCTGGAGAAAGGAAAGGTGTGGAAATGGTAATTGGGGTTGAAGGGCCAGTGGAAAAGAATGAAAAGAAACTTCTCTGATAAGGAAGATCATGGGGGAGATCAAGCAACAAAAAAAGCATGCGAGTCCAAAGTGAAATAGGGGACAAGTATAGAAACAGGAGATACAAGAAACTACACATGATGGAATCTGGAACAAAAGGAGGAATTCAGCAGGTCAGACAACATCTGTGATGGAAAAAGGACAGTTGATATTTTTGGGTCAAGACCCTTCACCTAAACTGAAAATGAAACTGGAGCTTAGACTAGATGAGTTATAAATAGAAAGATTGCACACCCATGTTCTCAATATGGAACCATTCCATCCATACATTCTTTTTATCTTTTATTTTGCCAGATGTATGTTAATCTCTGCTTACCATGTGCAGGCTAGTTTTTTCTTCAGACTTTTTTTTAAGCTGATATCTTGTTGTTATGTTAATACATACCTCTTTTGGTTTTTTATATATATAACATTCAGGATTGGAAATAATATTCTTAACAATATTAAGGGTACATTTTTAGATTTGATGTAAATTTATTAAAATGTTGTCTTGAGAAATTTGGTGATGAAGATCACAATGAAGTGCAGATTTAGGTGATGAAAACATCCATTTATTGTTACCAAGATGAGTATAGAATAACTAAAGTCACTGCCTGCTTCAGGACAAACATTGACTCGAACTAAATTGCTTTAGTGCAAAATGTTTGTGTATGTCAGCACTTACTATTGCCAACTCTTACTACCCATGCCCAGCAACAGAATGATTGTTATCAGCAATGTCATTCCTGACTGATAAAAGCCATTGACAGATAATGAACACCAGTGACCTAAGGCCTAAGAACAGAGCAAAGCCTAATGTTTGTGTTTATCAGCAACCCAGTCTATGTAGCACTTAAGCCAAAAAACCAAAGGTAACTGTAAGGACAAAAGAGATTTTGAAATGATAATTAACTCCTACAGCTAAAACTATAAAGTTACGGATTAGTTTTGACCTCTGAAGTTGTGAATAGTGAGTAGTGTTAAAAATCCTAGTGAAATATCAGGAAAGTGCAAACTGTTGAAAAAGTACATGATTAATATTTAGTCATTTGATGCAATAAGGTCTAATGTGCCTTTAAATGTTGCTTTTTCCATTACATAATTTGAATAACCAATGCAAGCTGAATCCATGCTATTTTTGCCTTCTTTCAAAAGTGACCAGGCCAAAACTTTTACTGCCATATCAAGACTAAAATAAGACCATAAGCTAGAGATATAGGAGCAGAATTAGGCCACTTGACCCATCAAGTCTGCTCTATTTAATCTTGGCTGATCTATTTTTCCCATCAGCCCCAATCTCTTGCCATCTCCCCATATGCCTTCATGCCCTGACTAATCAAAAGTCTATCAGCCTCTCCCTTGTATGTACCCAATGAGTTGGCCTCCACAACTGACTGTGGCAACGAATTCCAGAGATTCAACACTCTTTGACTCAAGAAATTCCTCCTCATTTCTGTTCTAAAAGGGTGCCCCTCTACTCTGAGGTTGTGTCCTCTAGTCTTAGACTCCCCCTCTCCACATCCAACCTTTTGTGTGGATGGCAGAAAGGCAGAAGCCTCCACTTTATCTCAGTAAAGAGAAAACATTTGAATGACTGGATTTGTACCTCACACAAAGAAAATTGGTCGATTTTTGTTGGAAGTCAGTCATTCTAGCTCCAAGATAGCATTGCAGATGTTCCAGAGCTGTGGCTTAAGCTGAAGCACCTTCAGCCACAGCATCAGTGATCTTGCCTCCATCATAAGTTCAGCAGAGATATTTACTGCTCATTACAAAGTTCTATATGGAAGGTGAGGAGAGCCATATCGACTAAAAATCACAGTTCGAAAAGGAGAACAAAAAGAAAGAAACTTGGATGTGTATAAGCCCTTGACTTTGGCAGAATATATTGAGAGCATGTCAGAATTGTGAGATTCTTGGGTTCATAAATAGAGGCATTGTGGGGAAACATAACAAGATTATGCTAGAGTTGTCCAAAACACAAATCTGTACAAAACTGGGGTAACTAATGCAAAAGTGATTGATGCACCTCAGAAAGGAGGTAAAAATCTTAGAAAAGTTGCAGAGGAAAAAAAATCTAATTTTTTTTTGAGGAGTTGTGATGTTCTCCTTCAAGCAATGTTCTCCCTGAAGGACACTGATGGCGGTTATATACAGGGCTTGCACCAGTAGCTGGGATGTGGACTACAGATTACAATGGGAAATAGAAAAATTGTGGCAAAAGGGCAACGTTATAATAGTCATGGGAGATTATAACATGCAAATCGATTGGGAAAATTAGGTTGATAATGGATCTCAAGAGAGTGAGTTTGTTGAATGTCTATGAGATAGCTTTTTAGAACAGTTTCTCATTGAGCCTGCTAGGAGATCACCTGTACTGGATTGGGTGTTATGTAATGAACCGGAGGTGATTAGGGAGCTTAAGGTAAATGAATCCTTAGGAGGGTGTGATCACAATATGATTGAGTTCAACTTGAAATTTGATAAGAAGAAAGTAAAGTCTGACGTAGCAGTATTTCAGTGGAGTAGGGGAAATTACAGTGGTATGAGAAAGAGATTCACCAAAGTAAATTGGAAGGAAATGCTGGCAGGGATGACAGCAGAGTAGCAGTGGCTTGAGTTTCTGGGAAAACTGAGGAAGGTGCAGGATGGATGTATTCCAAAACAAAGAAATACTCAACTGGCAAAATAGTACAACAGTGGCTGACAAGGGAAGTCAAAGCTAATGTAAAAGCAAAAAAGAGGGCATACAACAAAGCAAAAATTAGCAGAAAGATAGAGGACTGGGAAGCTGTTGAAAACCTACAGAAAGCAACTAGAAGAATCATTGAGAAGGAAAAGATAAAGTATGAAAGCAAGCTAACAGACAATATCAAGGTGGATAGAAAAAGCTTTTACAAGTATGTAAAAAATAAAAGAGAAGTGAGAGTGGATACAGGACTGCTGGAAAATGAGGCCAAAGAAATAATACCAGGGGACAAAGAGATGGCAAATGAACTAAATGAGTTTTTTGCACCAGTCTTCACTGTGGAAGACGCTAACAGTGTGCCAGATGTTGAAAGGTATGAAGGAAGAGAAGAAAGTGCAGTTCCTATTGCAAGTGAGAAGGACCTCTAAAAGCTAAAAGACCTAAGGGTACATAAGTTATCAGGACCAGATGAACTGCATCCTAGGGATCTGAAAGTGGTAGCAGCAGAGATTGTGGAGGCATTCATAATGATCTTTCAAAAATAATAAAAATGATTGGACTCTGGCATGGTGTCAAAGGACTGGAAAATTGCAAATGCTACTCCACATTTTAAGAAAGAAGAAAGGCAGAGGAAAGGAAATCATAGACTAGTCAGCCTGACCTCAGTGGTTGGGAGAATGTTAGAATAAATTGTTAAGGATCAGGTGATACAGTACAAGGTAGGACAAAGTGAGCATGGTTTCATTCAGGGAAAATCTTGCCTGATGAATCTGTTGGAATTCTTTGAGGGAATTACAAGTAGGATAGATAAAGGGGAAGCAGTGGATGTTGTATATTTGGACTTTCAGAAGGCCGTTGACAAGGTGCCACACATGAGGTTGCTTACCAGGGTAAGAACCCATGGTATTACAGGAAAGTTACTGGCATGTTTAGAGCATTGGCTGATTGATAGGAGACAACAAGTGGGAATAAATGATCATTTTCAGGTTGGCTGCCAGTGACTAGTGGTGTTCCGCAGGGGCCAGTATTGTGACCATTTCTGCTGAGTATCAACGATTTAGATGATGGAATAGATGGCTTTGTTGCCACATTTGCAGATGATATGAAGATTAGTGGAAGGGCAGGTAGTGTTGAGGAAACAAGTAAGCTGTAGAAGGACTTAGATCGATTAGCAGAATGAGCAAGAAAGTGGCAAATGAAATACAATGTTGGAAAATACATGATCATGCAATTCAATAGTAGAAATAAATGTACAAACTATTTTCTAAAATTCGAAAATTGAGATGCAAAGGGACTTGAGAGAGCTTGTGCAGAACACCCTGAAGCTGAGGAAGGCAAACGCAATGTTAGCAGTCATTTCAAGAGGTTTAGAATACAAGAGCAGGGATGTGATGCTAAGGCTTTATAGGACACTAGTGAGTGCTCACCTTGAGTATTGTGATCACAAACAAGAGAAAATTTGCAAATGTTAGAAATCCAAGCAACACACACAAAATGCTGGAGTATTGTGAACAGTTTTGGGCTCCTCATCTACGAAAGCATGTGCTGGCATTGGAGAAGGTTCAGAGGAGGTTCACAAGGATGATTCTGGGAATGAAAAGGTTATGATATGGGGAATGTTTGATGGCTCTGGGCCTGTACTCACTGGAACCTAGAAGGATGAGGGGGGATCTCATTGAAACTTTTCGAATGTTGAAAGACCTAGACAGAGTAGATGTGAAAAGGATATTTCCCATGGTTGGGGGGGGGTCTAGAACAAGTGGGCACAGGCTCTGGATAGAGGGTGTTCACTTAAAACAGATGTGGAGAAATTTCTTTTTGTGGAAGTTGTGGAATTTGTTACCACAGGCAGCTGTGGAGGCCAAGTTGTTCGGTATATTTAAGGCAGAGCTTGATAGGTTCTTGACTGGACAAGGCAACAAAGGTTACGGGGAGAAGGCCAGAGAGTGGGGCTGAGGAGGGGAAAAAAGGATCAGCCATGATTAAATGGCATAGCCATCTCAGTGGGCCAAATTACCTAATTCTGCTCCTATGTCTTTTGGTTTTATGGTCAGTAAAAAGGCTGAAAAGGATTAATTTATGGTATATAAGATTATACCTGTTTTAAATTGGAAGTTTCTTGACATTAGTGAATAATCCAATGACCAGGGGAAGCAATCTTAAAATTTTAAGCGAAATAAAAGTATGAAGGTGACTTAAGAATTTGTTTTTTACATAGAGTATGGTTTTAAACTGAAACTCGATGTCTGTAAGTGTGGTAAAACAGAATCAATTGAGGCTTTCAAGAAAGCATTAGACAGGCTCTAAGTGAGAGTAATTTGCAGAGAAGTGAAGAATCGGCAGGTGAAAAGTACCGAGGGGATTACTTTACTAGGAGCCAACATAAACTTAATGGGCCCGATGATCTCTTTCTGAGCAATAATAATTCTACATAAAGTGGCTATTATGTAGGAGCCTTATTAAGCACTGAGATGTTTAGTGCTTCAAATGTTCATAAATGTACATAAAAAGACAGTACACTTGAGCAATCTCATTCTTGTTTTCTGTAATACAATACTTATCAAACTACTTCCTTCTATTTTGTTTTTCCCATCTGTTGGAATCATATTGAAGGATAATAGAATCTTTTCTTGTCGTTCAATTTTCTAAAGGTGAGGTAGTAGTCAATTCTGCATTTTATTGTCAGCATCTTCTGTGCTTCCATTGCCACCTTAAGCCCTGCCTCTTTCTTGCTGTTATTTGGTGTTGTGAAATATTGATGATATTAGTTAAGTAGATTGACAGATGCATGCATTTTTATTAACCAGCTTATTAACCTTCCCTGAAAGCTCTATAAACAGAGAGTGTGTGTGAGAGAGAGAGAGGGTTCACAAAGTCTAATAGTAGGATGATGTGTGGAAGTACAATTATTGTTAAGTTTGTTATGGCACAGATAAAGGCCATTCAGCACGTTGAGGTTGTGCCATCGAGAGTGGTCATCTGCAACTTGAGATTCACTATTGATGAGTTTCTCTTGCAGAATGGTTATATCCTGATTCAGATCCTCCTTATTCAGAAGGAAGATAGTAGGATGGCCATGGATGATGGCCAGAACTCAACTGAGAGAGAGCTAACTGAAATCTCACAAAAGAAGTCCGTGAGTGTCAGGGAACAAGCAGTGAGTGCCATTGCTATTACAAAGGAAAAAGTGTGAGCCAAACTCAAAGGTGTTAACGTGGATCAGTCACCTGGACCAGATGGACTAGAGGTTGCATAAATGTTTGCATAGCAAGGGAATTAAGGTTTATGGGGAAAAGACAGGTAGGTGGAGATGAGTCCATTGCCAAATCAGCCATCATCTTATTGAATGGTGGAGCAGGCTGGACGGGATAGATGGCCGACTTCTGCTCCTATTTCTTATGTTCTTATGACTACATTCCAGAGTCCTGAGAGAGGTTGCTCAAGAGATAACGGATGCATTGGTCACGATCTTTCAAGAATCACTTGATTCTGGCATGGTTCCGGAAGACAGAAAGATTGCAACTATCACTCCAGTCTTTAAGAAGGGAGGAAGGCAAAAGAAAGGAAATTATAGGCCAGTTAGTCTAACCTCAGTGGTTGGGTAAGTGTTGGAGTCTATTATTAAGGATGAGGTTTTGGGGTACTTGGAGACTAATGATAAAATAAGTCAAAGTCAGCATGGTTTCTGTGAAGAGAGATCTTGTCTGACAAATCTGTTAGAGTTCTTTGAGGAAGTATCAAGCAGGGTGGACAAGGAAGAGGCAGTGGATGTAATTTACTTGGATTTTCAGAAGGCGTTTGATAAGGTGTCACACATGAAGCTGTTTAACAAGATGAAATCCTATGGTGTTACAGGAAAGGTACTGACATGGTTAGTGGTATAGCTGACAGGCAGGAGGCAGTGAGTGGGAATAAAAGGGGCCTTTTCCAGTTGGCTGCCAATGACTAATGGTGTTCCTCAGGGGTCAGTATTGGTATCGCTACTTTTCACATGGTCAATAATTTAGATAATGGAATTGATGGCTTTGTGGCAGTTTGTGGGTAATACGAAGATAGGTGGAGGGGTAGGTATTGCTGAGGAAGTAGTGCGATTGCAGCAGGACTTAGACAAATTGGATGTGTGGGCAAAAAAGTGGCAGATGAAATACAGTGCTGGGAAATGTACGATAATGCATTTTGGTAAAAGGAACAATAGTGCAGACTATTATCTAAATGGAGAGAAAGTTCAAACATCAGAGATGCAGAGGGACTTGGGAGTCCTCGTGCAAGACTCCCAGAAGGTCAATTTACAGGTTGAGTCTGTGGTAAAGAAGGCAAATGCAATGTTGGCATTTATTTCAAGGGGAATAGAATATAAAAGCAAGGAGATAATGCTGAGCCTTTATAAAGCACGAGTCAAGCCACACATGGAGTACTGTGGCCCATATCTCAGAAAGGATGTGTTGTCATTGGAGGGAGTCCAGAGGAAGTTCACGAGGATGATTCCAGGAATGAAGGAGTTAGAATATGAGGAGCATTTGGCGGCTTTGGGCCTGTACTTACTGGAATTGAGAAAATGCTGGGGGATGGGGGAGCAGTATCTAATTGAAAATCAGAAATGATGTCATGACCTGGACATTTGCTTCAATGATCCAAATAAGTCCATTGTAATTCTTGTGACTGAACTTTCCACTGGGTATCTTAACAACCATTTTAACTCAAAGACTTTATTTGGTAACAGTATGTTAACTCTGAATGTAACTAGGAAAAGAATCAAAGAGAAATTAAGGGAGGTTAACTGCCCACACTATGAAAGAGTAGGCTGCAAAGAAAATAAGAAAAAGTTGAGCTGGGTCCATTGATGGAGTATTCACTTTTGATATGGAATTGATTCAAGGATTTTAAAGGCCGAATCAATAATATTGTCCTGATATTGGGCCATACTGATGTCAGCTGAAATACAGACAGGTAAATTGGTAAATTAGTTTATAATTGACACATGTACCAAGGTACAGTAACAACATTTATTTGCCTGCTGTCCATGCAAATAATTTGATCACATCAATACATTGAGATAATGCAAAGAAGAACAACAGAATGTAGAATATAGTGTTACAGTTACAGAGAAAGTGCAGTGCAAAGCAATGATGAAATAGATTGTGAGATCAAGTGTCTATCATATTATACAAGAGTTCAAAGCAAATTTATTAACAAGGTACGTGTATGTTTTCACATACTACTTAGAGATTCATTTTCTCTCAGGCATTTGCAGTAGAACAAAGAAATTCAATAGAATCAATGAAAATCCAGTTACAACTACACAAGCAACTAATGTACAAAAGACAAACTGTACAAATACAAAACAACAAATAGAAATAATAAATAAATAAATAAAATTTAAACTTTGTAGTTTAATTTACCGAAATTACCTTTTTAAGCTTTCTTTGAGTGATCCAATTTTTCTACTTTGGAAAAATAAGGGTATTAATTCTTTTTTGGATTTATTTAAAGAAGATAGATTGATGTCCTTTGAACAATTAACTGATAAATATTCTCTTTCATATTCTCACTTTCTGCAATACCTTCAAGTTAGACATTTTTTTACAAAAGTATTTAAGTAATTTCCCTTACATGTTGGAGGCTGACCTGTTAGATACAATTATGAGTATGAATTCTTTGATTAAGGGTTCTATTGGAAGAATTTATAATTTAATATTACAATGGGATAAGCGTCCTTTGTCTAAGATTAAACAGGATTGGGAAAAGGAACTTAATTTGACTTTTATGTCGGAGGATTGGATGCGGATATTGAAGGTGGTTAACTCTTCTTGGATTTGTGCTAGCCATTCATTTATTCAATTTAAAATTGTACATCGTTATCATTTGACAAAGGAGAGACTTTCTAAAATCTTTCCTAATGTTGATAGTTATTGTGATAGGTGTGTTGTACAGCTACAGATTGGCAGGTATGATATTGTGGCCATCACTGAGACCCGGCTAAAGGATGCATGTCTCTGGGAGCTGAATGTCCAAGGATACACGGTGTATCGGAAGGATAGGAAGGTAGGCAGAGGGGGAGGCGTGGCTTTATTGGTAAGAAATGATATTAAATCATTAGAAAGAGGTGATATAGGATCGGAAGGTGCAGAATCTTTATGGGTTGAGCTAAGGAATAGCAGGAGTAAAAGGACCTTGATGGCAGTTATTTATAGGCCTCCAAACAGCTGCAGGGATGTGGACTACAAATTACAACTGGAAATAGAAAAGGCTTGTCAGAAGGGCAGTGTTATGATAATTGTGGGGGATTTTAACATGCGAGTAGATTGGAAAAATCAGGTCGGCGCTGGACCTCAAGAGAGAGAATTTGTAGAATGTCCGCGAGATGGCTTTTTAGAACAGCTTGTTGTTGAGCCCACTAGGGGATCGGCTGTACTGGATTAGGTATTGTGTAATGAACCGGAGGTGATTGGAGAGATTGAGGTGAAGGAACCCTTAGGAGGCAGTGATCATAACATGATTGAGTTCACTGTGAAATTAGAAAAAGAGAAGCTGAAATCTGATGTGTCGGTGTTTCAGTGGAGTAAAGGAAATTACAGTGGCATGAGAGAGGAACTGGCCAAAGTTGACTGGAAATGGACACTGGCGGGAAGGACGGCAGAGCAGCAGTGGCTGGAGTTTATGCGAGAAGTGAGGAAGGTGCAAGACAGGTATATTCCAAAAAAGAAGAAATTTTCGAATGGAAAATGGATGCAACCATGGCTGACAAGAGAAGTCAAAGCCAAAGTTAAAGCAAAGGAGAGGGCATACAAGGAAGCAAAAATTAATGGGAAGACAGAGGATTGGGAAGTTTTTAAAACCTTACAAAAGGAAACCAAGAAGATCATTAAGAGAGAAAAGATGAACTATGAAAGGAAACTAGCAAATAATATCAAAGAGGATACTAAAAGCTTTTTCAAGTATATAAAGAGTAAAAGTCAGGTGAGAGTAGATATAGGACCGATAGAAAATGATACTGGAGAAATTGTAATGGGAGATGAGGAGATGGCAGAGGAACTGAACAAGACAGCAGGATACCAGACACTCAAGGGTGACAGGGAAGAGAAGTGTGCGCAGTCACAATTACAACAGAGAAAATACTCAGGAAGCTGAATAGGCTAAAGGTCGATAAGTCTCCTGGACCAGATGGAATGCACCCTTGTGTTCTGAAGGAAGTAGCTGTGGAGATTGCGGAGGCATTAGCGATGATCTTTCAAAAGTCGATAGATTCTGGCATGGTTCCGGAGGACTGGAAGATTGCAAATGTCACTTCGCTATTTAAGAAGGGGGCAAGGAAGCAAAAAGGAAATTATAGACCTGTTAGCTTGATGTCGGTGGTTGGGAAGTTGTTGGAGTCGATTGTCAAGGATGAAGTTACAGAGTACCTGGAGGCATATGACAAGATAGGCAGAACTCACCATGGATTCCTTAAAGGAAAATCCTGCCTGACAAACCTATTACAATTTTTTGAGGAAATTACCAGTAGGCTAGACAAGGGAGATGCAGTGGATGTTGTATATTTGGATTTTCAGAAGGCCTTTGACAAGGTGCCACACATGAGGCTGCTTAACAAGATAAGAGCCCATGGAATTACAGGAAAGTTACATACATGGATAGAGCGTTGACTGATTGGCAGGAAACAGAGAGTGGGAATAATGGGATCCTATTCTGGTTGGCTGCCTGTTACCAGTGGTGTTCCAGAGGGATCAGTGTTGGGGCCGCTTCTTTTCACCTTGTACATCAATGATTTGGATTATGGAATAGAGGGCTTTGTGGCTAAGTTTGCTGACGATACGAAGGTAGGTGGAGGGGCTGGTAGTGCTGAGGAAACGGAGTCTGCAGAGAGACTTGGATAGATTGGAAGAATGGGCAGAGAAGTGGCAAATGAAGTACAATGATGGAAAGTGTATGGTTATGCACTTTGGCAGAAAAAATAAATGGGCAGACTATTATTTAAATGGGGAAAGAATTCAAAGTTCTGAGATGCAACGGGACTTGGGAGTCCTCGTACAGGATTCCCTTAAAGTTAACCTCCAGGTTGAGTCGGTAGTGAAGAAGGCGAATGCAATGTTGGCATTCATTTCTAGAGGAATAGAGTATAGGAGCAGGGATGTGATGTTGAGGCTCTATAAGGCGCTGGTGAGACCTCACTTGGAGTACTGTGGGCAGTTTTGGTCTCCTTATTTAAGAAAGGATGTGCTGACGTTGGAGAGGGTACAGAGAAGATTCACTAGAATGATTCCAGGAATGAGAGGGTTAACATGTGAGGAACGTTTGTCCGCTCTTGGACTGTATTCCTTGGAGTTTAGAAGAATGAGGGGAGACCTCATAGAAACATTTCGAATGTTAAAAGGCATGGACAGAGTGGATGTGGCAAAGTTGTTTCCCGTGATGGGGGAGTCTAGTACGAGAGGGCATGACTTCAGGATTGAAGGGCGCCCTTTCAGAACAGAAATGCGAAAAAATTTTTTTAGTCAGAGGGTGGTGAATCTATGGAATTTGTTGCCATGGGCAGCAGTGGAGGCCAAGTCATTGGGTGTCTTTAAGGCAGAGATTGATAGGTATCTGAGTAGCCAGGGCATCAAAGGTTATGGTGAGAAGGCGGGGCAGTGGGACTAAATAGGATAAAATGGATCAGCTCATGATAAAATGGCGGAGCAGACTCGATGGGCCGAATGGCCTACTTCTGCTCCTTTGTCTTATGGTCTTATGGTCTTATGAAACTGAGATACCTACACTGACACATCTGTTTTGGTCTTGTTCTATATTGGAACAGTTCTGGAAGTCGGTTTTTTCAACAATTTCTAAAACACTTAAAATTAATTTACAACCTAATAAATTAACTGTGCTTTTTGGAATAGTTCCTCAAAATATTCATGGTATTTCTGTGTCTGACCAATATGTTATTGCATTTGTTACATTGATAGCTAGGAGGGCCATTTTGTTGAAGTGGAAGGATACATCAGCTCCCACTTCGTCACAATGGTTCTCTCAGGTGATGCTATGTCTTCGTTTGGAGAAAATTAGAAGTCGAAACTTTGAACTTTTATTTGATTTTGAGAAAAGTTGGGGCTCATTTGCTCGTTATTATCATTTGAGTTAATTGATATAATTTTTCCACGATCTAATTGTAAATTCTTTTAGTATATTTTCTTTTCTTGCTGGCGGATTGATGTTTATTTTTAGAAGCTTTTTGTATGACACATGGCTCCGGGGTTGTACACCTAATGGGTTCTCTTTTTTTTTCTCACTTTTCTGCTCAGTAAGTTTTTTTTGTTATCACAAAATTTTGTTTTCAATCTTTAAGATGATGGGTTTTTTTTGAGGCATTGTAAGTGTTGTTACTTCGATATACTCATGTTATTTTTCCTATATACATACAATAAAAAGATTTGAAAAGAAATAAATAATACTCTGAACATGAGCTGTAGAGGACCTTGAAATTGAGTCCATAAATTTTGTTCAGAGGTTATTTCAGCAGTCGTATAACAGCAAAATAGAGGTTCTCCTTGAGTATGACAGTACATGATATCAGGCTTTTGTATCTTCTGCCGGATTGGATGAGGGAAGAAGACAGAATGTGTGGGATGGGCTGGGTCCTTGAGCAAGGCAGTGAGAAGTACAGAGAGAGTCCATGGGGGAGAGGCTGTTTCTCAAGATGTGCTAATCTGTTAATTAAAGGATGGTTAAACAGAACAGAAAGAATGGCAGCAGAGCTGTGTGGAACCAGAGAGGGAAGGTCAAAAGCAATGACTCCCAAACTTAAACAATGACAGCAGCTTCAGCATCTATAGAAAATCAAAAGTTCAAGGTTCAAAGTAAATCTATCATCAAGTTGCAAGGCAAGTTGGAAGCAAAAGTTGAATGTGAGGAGCCTTGAGAAGAAATCAAAATAATTTTACTAGCGACACACACAAAACGCTAGAGGAACTCAACAAGTTAAGCAATACCCATGGAAGGGATTAAACATTCAACAGTGTTGGCTGAAACCCTTCATCAGAAGACGAGACTTGCTGAGTTCTTCCAATATTTTGTGCGTGTTACTCTAGATTTCCAGGATCTGCAGAATCTCATGTCTATAATTTTACATGCATTCTTTATATTTTTACGTTGTCTTACCAACCAAAAGCGGAGAATATGTTTTGTCCTTAGTTAGCCTTTTATTGATAATTTTGAGACCAAAACTATAACCCATAGACAATTATGAAGGAATCCTGGAGATACATTATTTCTTCCTTGAAACTCCATACCTGGGAGAGAACTGATCAGTTATGGTGCTGTAAATCCTTCAGTCTGAATCCTCACAGGCATGTGTCCATATGCCCACTGAAAAAGGTAACAACTTCAGCAATGCTGAGTACCTAGCATAAAGTCCTGGCCTCCTCTAAGCCCACTGCCAGGAGCTATCAATACCTACTCCAACAAATCAAGCAGAAAACGATTTGAGAGAGTGCAGGATCTAGGCAGTCTGGAACAGATGATGCATGTCCCTAGGAATGGCCACCTTCACCATGCTGACCAGAGAGCTGCAGTGAGCCCCACATCTCACCAGCTGCACTGGGCCCTACAGTGCCAGCTGCTATTTTCAGTGCCGTGTTGAACCTTGCTGGAATTCTTCCATATTCCCAGCACAACAGAATCAGGCTTATTATCACTGACATACTGTATGTTGTGAATCTTGTTTTGTGACAACAGTATGATGCCAGATGTAAAATTTAATATTAGTTACAAAAATCGTATAAAAAGCAAATAATGAAATAGTGTTCATGGGTTCATATACTATTCAGAAATCTAATGGCAGAGGGGAAAAGCTGACCTTAAAATGTTGAGTGTGGGTCTTCAGACTCCTGTACCTTCTCCCTGGTGGTAATAACATGAAGATGGCATGTCCTAAACGGTGAGGGTCTTTAATGATGCAGCCACCATCTTGAAGGTGTCCTAGCTGAAGGGAAGGGCGTGTCTGTGTCTACAACAGTGCAGCCAATAACATTATAATGCCACCTCCAACGGGATCCCACCACTAAGCACATCTTTCCCTCCCCGCCTCTCTCTGCTTTCCGCAGGGATTGCTCCCTACGCGACTCCCTTGTCCATTCGTCCCCCCCCATCCGTCCCCACTGATCTCCCCCCTGGCACTTATCCTTGTAAGCGGAACAAGTGCTACACATGCCCTTACACTTCCTCCCTTACCACCATTCAGGGCCCCAAACAGTCCTTCCAGGTGAGGCGACACTTCACCTGTGAGTTGGCTGGGGTGATATACTGCATCCGGTGCTCCCGATGTGGCCTTCTATATATTGGCGAGACCCGACGCAGACTGGGAGACTGCTTTGCTGAACATCTACGCTCTGTCCGCCAGAGAAAGCAGGATCTCCCAGTGGCCACACATTTTAATTCCACATCCTATTCCCATTCTGACATGTCTACTGTAAAGATGAAGCCACACTCAGGTTGGAGGAACAACACCTTATATTCCGTCTGGGTAGCCTCCAACCTAATGGCATGAACATCGACTTCTCTAACTTCCACTAATGCCCACCTCCCCCTCGTACCCCATCTGTTATTTATTTTTATGCACACATTCTTTCTCTCACTCTCCTTTTTCTCCCTCTGTCCCTCTGAATATACCCCTTGCCCATCCTCTGGTTCCCCCCCCCCCATCTTTCTTCCCGGACCTCCTGTCCCATGATCATCTCGTATCCCTTTTGCCAATCACCTGTCCAGCTGTTGGCTCCATCCCTCCCCCTCCTGTCTTCTCCTATCATTTTGGATCTCCCCCTCCCCCTCCCACTTTCAAATCTCTTACCAGCTCTTCCTTCAGTTAGTCCTGACGAAGGGTCTCGGCCTGAAACGTCGACTGTACCTCTTCCTAGGGATGCTGCCTGACCTGCTGCGTTCACCAGCAACTTTGATGTGTGTTGCTTGAATTCCCAGCATCTGCAGAATTCCTGTTGTTAATGCTATAATGAACCTGTTTAGTACTCTTGCTCAGGAGAACATATCCTGAGCTCTAAGCCAGATACCAATATACAATATAATCATTTGTTTAGATTTATTAGCATTGGGTACTCCATTTCTAAAATATATAATGCACTCCCACTCATCAGAAATTCTGCAATTTATGATCCAATGCAAATAAACTGAATTATGAGCCTTGCTTTGCGCAAAATGTGCACAGCAAATTGCCCCTATAATCTTTAGCCTTAAGAGTTATGCATACTTCCAAAGCTCCAAGAAAAATGGTGTGTATTAAAATATACATTTTGATAAAGATAGCAAATCATTTAAATTATGAAGAACTCTGTTTTTTCACTATTTTCTCACACATCAATTCTTCCGTGGCAAAAAACTTTCACAATTAATGAGCCCATGGACAATGTTTAGAGATTCATGTCAGAGTCTAATTTTGAGAGGTGATCAATTGGTCTCTGTAGAGTGGGAATCTGGAACATACAGTTGAAAATAAAAATCAGTAATTTTAACAAACTATTTAACTCATAGCTCTTCAACCACAGCACATCCAATCACTACGTGCCCAAAGGGGTATTGACTCAAGACATCAGGGCATATACAATGTCATACATAATCTCAGGATCTTACAGTTCCAATTTTATAAGACTAATCTTCGCAACCTAACCCTCCATACAGCATCATTCTGGGGAATCTGTCTTTCCTTTTCAACACAGTAAACCTCTTGGCTTTTTGAAATATGGGGTTTATGAAAAGGGGATGCAAGCAACCAAATCACAAAGTGATGACTTTGTGAACAAGGGTTTTCTCAAGTGCAAGAGCTAAAGTGGAACCGTTGATTGGGTATGTTGTGAAGGAATTGAAAGCTAGTTTTAATGGCTTAGTTATTCTCAGCTTGAACAAGCAAACAGTGATGTTGGCAGATTTGGTTAAAGATGCAGTGCTATGAGGGAAGAAATAGTTTCATTTTCATTATAATCTCGTGCTCTTCTCAGCACAGTCTAACTGGAAAGTAGAGTAATGAGCATTCATTAATTGGAGAAAAAATCAGCTTTGGTCGCTGAAGTTAACAGGTACCAGAGGAATTGGATAACAACAATGGGATGAAAGAGAAGGAAAGACTAAAATCAATGAAAGTCCAAGACACAGGTATCTTTACATCACATTAACTTCTGTGCTCTGACCTGTTGTGATACTCGTCTGCACATGTAAGAAACAGCAGCTGCTGGAACCTAGAGAAACTCAGCGATATTTGATGATTCTGGCTGAAGCCCTGCATCATGACTGAGAATGTAAAGAGAAGATGGTCAGTATAGGCAGTCAATCAGAAGTCCAGAATATGAGGTCCAATAGACATAGCCATTAGTCTGCGAGTCCACTGGGGCTGAAGACTGGAGACTAGAGCTGACCTGTTCAGGGGTTGAAGGTCAAAGAGAGTGAGTGAGTGAGTTCCACTGTTTTTACCTATACTTTAGGGAGGGGAACGTCGACTCAGACCATGAGAAGCCTGCATCGGGCATTTTCATGCCTTACAAGGCACAGATTGGAAGTCTGTGTGGGGCACCTATATTTTATACCTGTACTTTATATAAGATTAATTAGATGAATTAATGTAAGACTAAAGTTGTAGTTTAATCATTTGTACTCTTTTAACAAATATGTATTTTTCACAGTATACGGTGGTTCTTCCCCACTTATTGGCAGAAAGGGGTGTAGCAGTAACATGACAGTTTATTATCGTTCTCATTTTTAAGTGTTAGCACATTACCCATGTGATGGAATTGCGTAACTGTTGATTGGTTTATTCTTACCTGAAGAGTTTCTCTTTTCTCGGTTATGAAGGTGATGAATTTTTCAGAGGCACCATCTTTGCTTTTCTTTTCGCCTTCTCCATCTTTGCTTTTCATTGAATCTCCGCTTTGTATGAGCTACCTCCAGCATATAATAAAGAGGCCACTGAGTGCATATTCATGGTCTTCCTCCGCTGTAACCCATCCATCAACTTCCAAAGTGTTATAGTGCTCAGAGATACTTTTCTGCACACTCCTGTTGTAATGCAGGGTTATATGAGTTCCTGTCATCTCCTGTCAGCTTGAACTCATCGGGCCATTCTCCACTGACCTCACTCATTAACAAGATATTTTTGCCCACAGGGCTACCACTCACTGGATGTTTTCTTTTTGTTTTTCTCACCATTCTCTGTAACCTCTAGAGACTGTTGTGCATGAAAATCCCAGGAGATCAGCACTTCCTTAGATGCTCAAACCACCCCATCTGCCACCAACAATCATTCCACGGTCAAAGTCACTTAGATCACATTTCTTCCCTATTCTGATATTTGGTCTGAACAACAACTGAACCTCTTTACCAGGTCTGCATGGTTTTATGCATTGAGTTGCTGCCACATGATTGGCTGATTAGATATTAACATTACAAGCATGTGTACTGGTGTACCTAGTACGTTTGCCAGTGAGTGTATGATTCATTGTACTGTATGCATGATAAATAAAATGAATATGAATCTGATTCTGAGGTGAGAGGGATGAGTGAGACATGGACTGACACCAAACCTGATGGTATAGTGGACAATGAAGAAGTTTGTCTCAGGTTACAGCGGAATAACAATTAATTGGAAAAAGAGGCAATAAAATGGCAGATGAATTCAATTCAGACAAGTGTGAAATTATGCATTTTGTGGTTAAATCAGGCCAGTGAATAGCCGTTAATGCACAGTGAGAACTTAGGGAAAAGTATATAGTTTTCTGACAATAGTGACACATGTATAATGAGGGATGATGAATGTGTATGGTATGCTTGCCTTCATCAAGCAAGACACAGACTAACAAATTTGGGACGTAATTTACAAACAAGCAAACTGTTGGTGAGGACACACTTCGATTAGTGTGCTTTGTCCTGGTTGCCAATCTATAGGAAAGATGTGATGAATGCAAAATGAAGCACTGGTGTGATACCTGGTCTGGAGGACTTCAGTTATAAGGAAGAACTTGCTGGGACTGTTTTCCCAAGACTGAAGGAGTCTGAGGGGTGATCTTTGGGCAAGTGCATGGATTTAAAAATATTTAGAGAGATATAGTCCAAATGCAGACAAACAACGTTGGCATAGATAGGCATCTTGGCTGGCATGGATGAGTTGGGCCGAAGGGTTTGCTTCCAGTCTGTCTAAGTTTGTGAATCTAATGATCTATTGGTGGAACGAGGTGAGATGGAGGCTGACGGGAGCTAGAGCCGAGGTGGGGAGGGAGATGAGGAAGTGGAAACAGATGAGGGAATTAAGTGTGTAGCTGGTGGGGGAAGGGGAGATGAGGAGGAAAGTGAGACAAGGATCATAGAGTCATAGAGCACAGAAGCATACTTTTAGGCCCATCTGGTCTATGCCAGCCATGACAACTTAAAACTTTTCCATTTACCTTTGTTTGACTCATATCCCTCAAAGCCCTTCATATCCATGTACTTGTCCAAATTTCTCTTAAATGTTGTTAGATGTTGGCAGCTCATTTTGTTTCACGACTCTTTGGGTAAAATAATTGCCCCTCAGGTTCTGATTAAACCTCTTCCCTCCCACTCTAGACCCATAGCCTCATGATTTTATACCCCTCTTTAAGGTCACCCTACATTTATCTATGCCGCAATGAACAAAGTTCCAACCTGCTCTATCTCTTTACCTAAATCAGTGCCTTGAGGGTTTGCAAATCTCTTCTGAACATTTTTCTTTCCCAGATTAATGGAAGGTGGTAATTTTGAATCAGATATGGGATGATTGATGGGCAGATGGAACAAGATGGGAGATAGCATGAGAAAGGTAGGCCAAGAGAGAGAAAATCCAGGTGGATGGGTGTATGGGTGATTGGGAGATGGAACCAGGTAGTGAATCTAGGTAACCATTGGGTGGGGGCAGGGAATTATAAAGATGAACTAAAAAACCTAGGGGGAGTGTTTTTTTTTTTCTGTGTGCTGTGCGTGACCGTATGTAATTTATTGTGCACCCTGGCTCTGGAAGAACATTGTCTGAATCAGCAGTATACACATGTATGGTTGAAATTCAAATAAAATTGAACTTACCCAAAAGTGGAAAATTCTATGTTTATTTCACTAGTTAAAGTTAGTATTGGATTAGGAACCTCCCCAAGGCATTAGAAACTTTGACAATAGTAATCCCTGTGGAGTTGGCCATTACTTAACATTTGTTTACATAGAACATAGATCATTACACAGTAATATTTAATTCAGACATTACACAATGTTGTGCTGACCTTTTAATGTATCAAAGATCAACCTAAACCTTCCCTCACACATAACCCTCCACTTTTTGTCATCCATATGTCTATCTAAGAATTTCTTAAATGTCCCTAATGTATCTGCTTTACCACCACTTCTGGCTGGATGTTCCATGCACCCGCCATTCTCTGTATGAAGAACTTACCTCTGATGTCTCCCCAATACTTTCATCCAATCACCTTAAAATTATGCTCCTTTGTATTAGACACTTCTACCCTGGGAAGAAGTCTCTGGCTATCTACTCTGTCTATGCCTCTTATCATCTTGTACATATCTCTGTGAGGTCACCACTTATCCTCCTTTGCTCCAAAGAGAAAAGGCCTAGTTTGTTCAATCGATCTGCAAGAGGCATGGCCTCTAGTCCAAGTTACATTCTAGTAAATCTCCTCAGCATCATCTCTAAACTTTCCATATTCTTCTTATAATGAGGAGACCAGAATTGAGCCCAATATTTAGTTAACGTTTAAACTAATACATTTAGTTTAAATGTTAATTTGCTGCTCATCAGTTTGAACTGGGATACTATCCAGAGAAAGTACAGCTTTAGTTACCAAAGGCTATCCAAATAGAATTGACTGTTGTGAAGAACAACTCGTTTGTTAAACAAGCTAGTAAATGCAAAACTTCAAAGAATGTTTATCAAATTATATATACTGTATACAGCCTTGAGATTCGTCTCCTTACAGACAGCCACCAGACAAAACCCAATAGAACCCATTAAAAAAGACTAAAAAACTCTCAGTGTGCAAAAGGACAAATGGTGCAAACAATAAAAGTAAGCACAAAACATTTAGGAGTAAATTTCACAAAAATAGTTCACAGCCATGAAGTGAGTCACAGCTGATCAAAGAGCCTGTTAGTTGCAGACTACATCCTCAGTTCCACATAGATAAACCTCGTGAAAACTTTCACTGATGTAGAAAGCTGAGAGTTAAAGAATCTCTAGGTGGATTTTAAGCATTTAATGCGACAAACTACTTTATAAGTAACATGGTGGATTGACAAGTAGCTGCATTAAATAAGGTTACAACCTCCTTAGCTCTATTCTGTATGTCTGCCATAATTTAACCGGCTCCTTTTCAAACCTGACATTTAATCAATGGATGTAAATCACATTGGAGGCCTATTATTCCTTAATTCATTAATCCAATCAAGCTGAATGAAATTCTGTTAGATAAGCAGAGCAGTGCAGTTTTTGTGGTTGGAGTCAAAAAAAGGGATGTGGATACTGACGAGATCAAAGGCAGATATACAATACCGAAAACCAGGGTTCAGAAACAGAAGCAGAGAAGCTTTACCAATTAACTGTCTGCTGTAAATTGTGATAGTAAACATCTTTCTTTTGAACTGTCCTTTTGATTGTAGAGGCAACAGTTTATCTAGCTGCATCTTTCTACAAACAGCTTTTCCTGTTCCAGGTTAACAAGATGGCCAGGTCCCTATTAAATTGATTTGGAGGCGGGGTGGGGGGGCTATTCAGAGCTCTTATATATGAACAAGTGAAGTGTTGTTCACTTAACTCTTTATATTCCTTATTCTCAAAACACTTAACCTGGAAAAGGATGGAAGGAACGTTTTAAAACAACCATTCACAGGCAACATAATAGACTGCAGACACTGGAATCCGCAGCAACCAACAATCTACTGGAGGAACTCGGTGAGTCAAATTCAAGTTCAAGCATATTGTCAGCTGAATGTACATTTATACAACCAGTTAGTCTCACAGCCTAAGGGAAAAAGTTGTCACCCAGTCTGGTAGTTCTAATCATAATACTTCTGTACCTCCTTCCTCATGGTGGTCTTGATCAAAGAGATTATAGGATGAGTGTAGGGATCCTTAACAATGCTTTTTTGTATTAGCTATGAGGGTAGTAATTGTTCCTGAACCTGGTGTTGAGTCCTGAGGCTCCTATACTCTCTTCCTGATGACAGCAGCAAGAAAAGAGTGTGCTCTGGATAGTGGGGATTCCTGATGACGGATGCTGCTTTCCTGTAACATAGATGTGCTCAGTCGTGGGGAGGGCTTTACCTGTGATGGACCAGGCTGTATCCATTACTTTTTGTGGGACATTCCATTGAAGGGCATTGGTGTTTCCATATCAGGCTGTGATGCAGCCAGTCAATATACTCTCCACTGCATTTCTACAGAAGTTTGTCAAAGTTTTGCATGTCATGCCGAATCTCCTCAAGCTCCTAAGAAAGTAAAGGTGCTTATGTGCTAGACCTAGAACAGGTCTTCTGAAATAATAACACCAAGGAATTTGAAGTTGCTGACCCTCTCCACCTCTTATCTTCCTCTGGTTTCCTCCTCCCTCCTATATGCTGATTCATCACCACCTTTATGATTTGGCCCACGACAGTGGTGTCATCAGCAAACTTGAATATGCCCCATTGGAGCTGAGCTTAGCCTCACAGTCATAAGTGTAAAGCAAGTAGAGCAGAGGGCTAAGCACACTGCCTTGTGATGCACCTGTGCTGAAAGTGATCATGGAGGAGATGTTGTTGCCAATCCAAATTGACTGGGGTCTGCAAATGAGGAAATTGAGGATCCAGTAGCACAAGGAGGTATTGAGGCTAAGGTCTTAAAGTTCATTGATTAGCTTTGAGGGGATGATGGCAGTGAATGCTGAACAGTACTCAGTAAAGAGCATCCTGATGTATGTACCTTTGCTGTCCAGATATTCCAGGGTTGAGAGGAGACCCAATGAAATGGCATCTGCTGTGGACCCGTTACTTTGGTAGGCAAATTGGAGCAGATCTATGTTGCTTCTCAGGCAGGAGTTGATATGTTTCATCACCAGCCTCTCTGTTATAGTTATTATTCTCTAGATTTGTTCAGTATGCTCACGAGAAAATGAATCTCAGGGTTGTGTATAGTGACATATATGTACTTTAAAAATAAAATTTTACTTTGAACTTTGTAAACACTTCATCACGTGGATGTAAGTACAACTGGGCAATAGTCATTGAGGCAGGTCACCAGTACAAATGAAGCTTACCTGAAGCAGGTGGATACCTCAGACTGCTGAGGTGAGAGGTTAAAAATCTCAGTAAAAGTTCCAGCTAAATGACCAGCACAGGTCTTTACTACTCAGTCAGGAACCCCTTCTGGGCTGGTTGCTTATCATGGGTTCACCCTCCTGAACACTGCTCACTCGTCGGCCTCATAGACTTATATCACCAGATCACTGGGGGATATAGGAGTTCATGATGGTTCCTCCATGTTTTGATAGTGAAAATATGCATAGAAGGCATTGAGCTCATCTGGAATCGAAGCCCTGTTGTCACCTATGTCACTTGTTTTGACTTTATGAGAGGTAACATTATTCAAGCCCTGCCACAAGTGGTGAGCATCCTTCATTGATTCAAGTTTAGTCCAGAATTGCTACTTCTCCAATGAAAAGACTTGCTGGAGATCATACCTGGAGCTCTTGTAACTTTCTTGGTTGCCAGACTTGAATGCCTTCAGAACATAGAACATAGAATAGTACAGCACAATGTAGGCCCTTTGGCCCACAATGTTGTGCCGACCCTTAAACCCTGCCTCCCATTTTTCCCCCACCTTAAATTCCTCCATATACCTGTCTAGTAGTCTCTTAAACTTCACTAGTGTATCTGCCTCCACCACTGACTCAGGCAGTGCATTCCACGCACCAACCACTCTCTGAGTAAAAAAACCTTCCTCTAATATCCTCCTTGAACTTCCCACCCCTTACCATAAAGCCATGTCCTCTTGTATTGAGCACTGGTGCCCTGGGGAAGAGGCGCTGGCTATCCACTCTATCTATTCCTCTTAATATCTTGTATACCTCTATCATGTCTGCTCTCATCCTCCTTCTCTCCAAAGAGTAAAGCCATAGCTCCCTCAATCTATGATTATATTCCATACTCTCTAAACCAGGCAGCATCGTGGTAAATCTCCTCTGTACCATTTCCAATGCTTCCACATCTTTCCTATAGTGAGGTGACCAGAACTGGACACAATAGTCCAAGTGTAGCCTAATCAGAGTTTTACAGAGCTGCATCATTACATCACGACTCTTAAACTCTATCCCTCGACTTATGAAAGCTAACACCCCATAAGCTTTCTTAACTACCCTATCCACCTGTGAGGCAACCTTCAAGGATCTTTGGACATGTACCCCAAGATCCCTTTGCTCCTCCACACTACCAAGTATCCTGCCATTTACTTTGTACTCTGCCTTGGAGTTTGTCCTTCCAAAGTGTACCACCTCACTCTTCTCCGGGTTGAACTCCATCTGCCACTTCTCAGCCCACTTCTGCATCCTATCAATGTCTCTCTGCAATCTTCGACAATCCTCTACACTATCCACAACACCACCAAACTTTGTGTTGTCTGCAAACTTGCCAACCCATCCTTCTACCCTCACATCCAGGTCGTTAATAAAAATCACGAAAAGTAGAGGTCCCAGAACCGATCCTTGTGGGATACCACTAGTCACAATCCTCCAATCTGAATGTACTCCCTCCACCATGACCCTCTGCTTTCTGCAGGCAAGCCAATCCTGAATCCACCTGGCCAAACTTCCCTGGATCCCATGCCTTCTGACTTTCTGAATAAGCCTACCGTGTGGAACCTTGTCAAATGCCTTACTAAAACCCATGTAGATCACATCCACTGCACTACCCTCATCTAAATGCCTGGTCACCTCCTCAAAGAACTCTATCAGGCTTGTTAGACGCAATCTGCCCTTCACAAAGCCATGTTGACTGTCCCTGATCAGACCATGATTCTCTAAATGCTCATAGATCCTATCTCTAAGAATCTTTTCCAACAGCTTTCCCACCACAGACGTAAGGCTCACTAGTCTATAGTTACCTGGACTATCCCTACTACCTTTTTTGAACAAGGGGACAACATTGGCCTCCCTCTAATCCTCTGGTACCATTCCCGTGGACAACGAGGACATAAAGATCCTAGCCAGAGGCTCAGCAATCTCTTCCCTCGCCTCGTAGAGCAGCCTGGGGAATATTCTGTCAGGCCACGGGGACTTATCTGTCCTAATGTATTTTAACAACTCCAACATCTCCTCTCCCTTAATATCAACATGCTCCAGAACATGAACCTTACTCATATTGTCCTCACCATCATCAAGTTCCCTCTCATTGGTGAATACCGAAGAGAAATATTCATTGAGGACCTCGCTCACTTCCACCGCCTCCAGGCACATCTTCCCATCTTTATCTCTAATCGGCCCTATCTTCACTCTTGTCATCCTTTTGTTCTTCACATAATTGAAGAATGCCTTGGGGTTTTCCTTTACCCTACTCGCCAAGACCTTCTAATGTCCCCTTCTTGCTCTCCTCAGCTCCTTCTTAAGCTCCTTTCTTGTTACCCTATATTCCTCAATAGGCTCATCTGATCCTTGCTTCCTAATCCTCATGTATGTTGCCTTTTTCCACCTGACTAGGTTTCCCACCTCACTTGTCACCCATGGTTCCTTCACCCTACCATTCTTTATCTTCCTCACCGGGACAAATTTATCCCTAACATCCTGCAAGAGATCCCGAAACATCGACCACATGTCCATAGTATATTTCCTTGCAAACACATCATCCCAATTCACACCCGCAAGTTCTAGCCTTAGAGCCTCATAATTTGCCCTTCCCCAATTAAAAATTTTCCTGTCTTCTCTGATTCTATCCTTTTCCATGATAATGTTAAAAGCCAGGGAGTGGTGGTCACTGTCCCCCAGATGCTCACCCACTGAGAGATCTGTGATCTGACCCGGTTCGTTACCTAATACTAGATCTAGTCTGGCATTCCCCTTATTCGGCCTGTCCACGTACTGTGACAGGAATCCGTCCTGGACACACTTAACAAAGACTGCCCCGTCTAAACCATTGGAACTAATCAGGTGCCAATCAATATTAGGGAAGTTAAAGTCACCCATGATATCAACCCTGTTATTTTTGCACCTTTCCAAAATCTGCCTCCCAATCTGCTCCTCTGTATCTCTGCTGCTACCAGGGGGCCTATAGAATACTCCCAACAGAGTAACTGTTCCCTTCCTGTTCCTGACTTCCACCCATACTGACTCAAAAGAGGATCCTGCTACATTACCCACCCTTTCTGTAGCATGTAATAGTATCCCTGACCAGTAATGCCACCCCTCCTCCCCCCTTTTCCCCCTCTCTATCCCTTTTAAAGCACTGAAATCCAGGAATATTGAGAATCCATTCTTGCCCTGATGCCAGCCAAGTCTCTGTAATGGCCACTACATCATAATTCCATATATGTATCCAAGCTGTCAGTTCATCACCTTTGTTCCTGATGCTTCTTGCATTGAAGTACATGCACTTTAGTCCTTCTACCTTACTACCTTTTATTCTGTTTCTCTTTCCTCAAAGCCTCTTTAAATGTTAGATCTGGCTTTACTCCATGCACTATACTTGCAGTTCTTGCATGACCTTTATCTTCCTCCACCTCACTATCTGCTCTAACACTCTGGTTCCCCTACCCCTACAAATCTAGTTGATCTGGCTTTCATCAGATTGTAGATCTCATGCTTCATCCAAGTCTTCTGATTGGGGAGGTCTCTGAATGATATTGTGGGAACACACTCATCTACAACTGTTCTAATAAAGTCCGTTACAATCATGGTGTATCCATTCAGATCCACAGATGAAGCCTTGAACATTGCCCAATCCAGTGACTCGAAGCAATCTCGAAGCCACTCCTCTCCCTCCTGTGTTATCTCCTTGGTTGTCCTAATCTCTGGAGCTTTGGTCTTTAGTCTCTGCCTGTTTGCAGGTAGAAAAAGGACAGTCAAGGGATCCGGTTTACTGAAATGTGGTCTGGCAGCAGGCATTACTTATCTCAGTTTAACAGTGTTCGAATGTGATGGGACCTCTGGTGCTACAGATAATACGCTGATGGGAATTGGTCAGGGCTTTCTTCAGACAAGCCCGGTTGAAGACCCTGACTACAATTTGAAATGTGTTGGGATAGTCTGTTTCTTGTTTAGAGATGACATCATGCAGCATTTCGAGTGCTTGATTATTGTCGGCTGCTGGTAGTATGTAAACTGCAGTCAGGATTATGGGGGAGATCTCCTTAGATAAATAGATCAGATGGCATTGGACCGATTGGTGTTCAAGGTGAGGAGAACATGAGTTCAACAAAGCTACCAGATTGTAGTACCACCACGAGATTATCATGAAACACACACCTCCACCTTTTGCCTTTTCATGTCACCAGCTCGGTTCACGGAGTAAATCAAGAAGCCTTCAATTTGACCACTGTATCAGTGTGCTGGAAAATAATCCAGGACACTCTTGATGGTGCTCCTGTGGAAAGTTGTTAGAATGGGGGCAGGGAGAATTGTGGCATCTGTGGGGAGCAAGGATTTGTTGATGTTTCAGGCTGAATTCTTTCCCACCTCCCCACTGATGCTGCTCGAACACTGAAGTATGTGAATACGCTGGAAACTGAAAAGTCAAGGGTGGAAAGAGGCTCCACCTCGCCTGTTCCCAGAAAGAGGTTTTACTTTACAGAACATCAGATATGTCCTCCTTCAAAGAATGAGGTTTCCCTTCCTCCACCATTGATGCTGCTCTCACCCACAACTTGATTTCTCAGACATCTGTCCACACCCCATCTTCCCGCTGCCTTAATAGGGACAGAGTTCCTTTTGTCCTTATCTACCACCCCAATAGCCTTGGGATCCAGCACATTATTCTCCACAGCTTCTGTCACATTCAGTGGGATACTACCACCAAACACTTCTTTACCTACCCCACACCCCACAGGATCAATCCCTGCATGAATCCCTTGTCCATTATTCCATCCCCACTAATCTCCCTCTTGGCACTTACCTCTGCAAGCAGAAGAAGTACTACAACTGCCAATTCACCACCCTCACCTTTATTCAGGGCTTCAAATAGTCCTTTCAAGTGAAGCAACACTTCACCTGCAGATCTGTTAGGGTCGTGTACTGTATCTGGTGCTACCAATGCAGCGGCCTCTACATTGGTGAGGACCGATGTGGATAGGGGGACTGCTTTCACTTTCACTTCACCCACAAAAAAGCAGGATTTCCTGGTGGCTAACCATTTTAATTCCAATTACAATTCACAGTCTTACATGTTGGTCCATGGCGTTCTCTACTGCTGCCATGATGAGGCCACTCTCAGGTTGGAGAAGCAGCACCTCATTTTCCATCTGAGTATTCTCCAACTTGATGGCATGAACATTGATTTCTGGCAAGTCTTCCCCCTCCCAGTTCCCTCTTCTTATATTCCCACCCTCCCACCTGGCACCCGTCTCACCTCTCCTCTTCTCCTCACCTGTGTATCACTTCCCCCTGGTGCCCCTGCTCATTCCCTTTCTCTCTATCTCCCATGCTCTGCTCTCCTCCCCGATCAGAACATCTCTCTATCTCCCATGCTCTGCTCTCCTCCCTGATCAGAACATCTCTCTATTTCCCATGCTCTGCTCTCCTCCCCGATCAGAACATCTCTCTATTTCCCATGCTCTGCTCTCCTCCCCGATCAGAACATTTCTCTATCTCCCATGCTCTGCTCTCCTCCCCGATCAGAACATAAGAGCAGAAGAAATAGGAGCAGGAGTAGGCCATGGGGCTCATCGAGCCTGCTCTGCCATTCAATAAGATCATGGCTGATCTGGCCACGGACCCATCTCCACCTGCCAGCCTTTTCCCCATAACCCTTAAATCAGATTCTTTCTTCTTCAGCCTTTTATCTTTTCCACTTATCACCCCTTGCTTCCTATTTTCTCCCTCACCCACCTGCCTTTACCCATCTTCTTCTAGCTTGCACTCCTTCCCCTTTCCCTGCCTTCTTATTCTGGCTTTTTTCCCCTTTCTTTCCAGTCTTGAAGAAGGTCTTGGCCAAAAACGTCAACTGTTTATTCATTTCCATAGATGCTGCCTGGCCTGCTGAGTTCCTCCAGCATTTTGTGTGAGTTGCTTTGGATTTCCAGCATCTGCAGAACCTCTTGTGTATTTGTTCTACCTCCTTCTTGCCTTCTCTCTAACTGAAAGCTAACTTGCATCTTTTTCTTTCCCAGTTCTGACAAAAGGTTGCAGACCCAAAATGTTAACTTCTTTTCTTTCTCCTTCTTTCTCCTTTCTCCTTCTAAGAAAGCCAAAATGTTATTCGTTTCTACTACTGTGAAT
Source organism: Mobula birostris (assembly GCF_030028105.1). Taxonomy (NCBI): domain Eukaryota; kingdom Metazoa; phylum Chordata; class Chondrichthyes; order Myliobatiformes; family Myliobatidae; genus Mobula; species Mobula birostris. Next base: position 202,242,779 of record NC_092372.1, on the reverse strand, counting down.
ACTATCTGAGTGTTTCCAGCATCTCCTGTTTCTCTTTCAGATTTCTAGCATCAGCACTTATTTCAAAATTAGATATGATGGGACTTCAGAGATTCACTAAGTCAATTGGTTTATGATTTTTCCGTTTGCATGCTTATATGCCTGTGCTGCAGCCTTCCTAGGCTGACAGCTCCCTTATAGGTATGTCTGTTGCTTCTTCCTTCATGCACTTCTGCACTGCTCTTTAAACTAAAGCCGGTCCCATGTCTCCATAGAAATCGTAGGGTGAAGGACACGCCTGGTAGTCAAGTCACAGACTGTGTGATTCATTTTGCTGCTAGTCTACAGCGCTTCATGGATGCCCAGTTTAGTGCCAACACATATATTCATAGTTGGCTTCTCTAACTTCCGCTAATGCCCCACCTCCCCTTCGTACCCCATCTGTTATTTATTTATATACACACATTCTTTCTCTCTCTCTTCTTTTTCTCCCCCTGTCCCCCTGACTATACCCCTTGCCCATCCTCTGGGTTTTCCCCCCCTCCCCCTTTTCCTTCTCTCTGGGCCTCTGTCCCATGATCCTCTCGTATCCCTTTTGCCAATCACCTGTACAGCTCTTGGCTCCATCCCTCCCCCTCCTGTCTTCTCCTATCATTTTGGATCTCCCCCTCCCCCTCCCACTTTCAAATCCCTTACTCACTCTTCCTTCAGTTAGTCCTGACGAAGGGTCTCGGCCCGAAACGTCGACTGTACCTCTTCCTAGAGATGCTGCCTGGCCTGCTGCATTCACCAGCAACTTTGACATGTGTTGCTATTCATAGTTTATCCTACTTAGTATAGTTTTATTAGCATTATGATAGAAGTTGTCCTCAGTGTGAAGACAGGAATTTGTCTCCACTAAGGCTTTATGAAGATGACTTGTACCAATGCTGTTGTGGACAAATAACCATAACACCATTTTCTGCATACTGTTATTTTTTTTTTCTCCTCTTTGTACTTCTTTGATGCCCTTATGTTTAGAATGCTCTGTATGGATGGCATGAAAAGCAATTTTTTTTTCTGAAGAAGGGTTCGGCCTGAAACGTTGACTGTGCTCCATTCCATAGATGCTGCCTGGCTGCTGAGTTCCTCCAGCATTTTGTGTGTGTTGCTTGGATTTCCAGCATCTGCAAATTTTCTCAATTTTTTACTGTATCTCAGTTCATGTGAAAATAATGAATCTGATATTGCCATTAGTACAGGTGTATCAGTCAAGACTAGTAGTGGTCTGCCAGGCCATTTTACATCCAATTATAGTAGTAGATTTCTAGTCACAGATAACCAGACTTGGTAAAAATAGCAGATTTCTTTCCCCCAGAACATTGGCAAACCAGATGGGCTTTTGCAGCTTTCCAAGTTTTCAACATCTCTCTTTTGTAGAGCTGCTGCCTTGCAGGCTGGATCAATCCTGACCTCTGAGGCTGTCTGTTTAGAGATTTCACTTCATCCCTATGTATGCATGGGTTTTCCCCAGCTTTTCTGCTTTTCAGAATACATAGGTTAGCAGCTTAATTGTCAATTGTCCATTGCCCAGTTGGTAGGAGAGTGGGTACACTCATGTACACTACCACACCTTTTTTATTTTTTTTGTTCTCATTTTGCACAACTTAATTTTTTTTATGTATACTGAATATATTTCTTGCTGTAATTTATAGTTTTTAAAGTTATGTACTGCTGCACAAAAGAACAAATTTCACAACATTTGCCAGTGATATTAAACCTGATTCTGATTCTGACTCTGGGAGAGCTGATGGGAATGAGGGGTGGATCGAATACAGGACAATCAACGTGTTACTGGAATTAGTCTGTGAACCAGCATGGACTCAATGGGCTCAACTAGTCTCCTTCCACGTCATAAAGAGTTATGGAAATAATCTGGAAATCTTGTGGTAATTAAAAAAAAAACACATGATTAATTGAATTTAAAAGCACCCAGGAGATACTGAGTTTTGAACTCACGGTCTTGGAATTTTTTACGGATACGTTGATTGCTATTTTAGTAACTTAACCAATGCACTACCATCAAACCCTGGTGTGAAGCTCTACAGTTTCTCATCAATTATATTGACAGATCTACCCTCTCATTCTGTGCAAGCTTTACCTGGCTCAGCAACTCTATTCAGTTCAATAGGGAAAAAAATCACTTGAGGGAAAAGGGTAAGATTCGGCTAATTTAAATTTCTTTATTTGATTGAATTAATTTAAGCCATTCAATTGTTCGCCCATGCATTAATCTCTTTATTTTTAACTTCTTAGTCATTTTATATTTTTATTTTAATTTATTGCTTTAAAATTTTTTGTGACAGTCTGAAATTAAAAACGTTCAAGCTGTTTTACAAGTTTGACTGCAGGTTCAGCCTATATTCCTAAAGTTGTAACTTGGATGGGTTTCAAAGGATATCAGTGACATTTATGATCTGGGGGTCCTCCAGTAGGCAGGAACTGTGAAAGAGGAATGAATGTGAAGAACTGAGTGGGACAACTCAGGAGAGAGGTCATCTGTTCAGGTGCCCTGGCTGGAAAGTCAACGCCTTTGAGCACATCTTCTGGCAGTGATACTTGCAGAAGCACCATCCATCATCAGAAACCCCTCACCATCAGCTATGCTCTCTTATCACTGTTCCCATTGGGAAGGAAGTATAGGAGCCTTGGATCCCACAGCTGTAGGGTCAGGAACAGTTATTATCCTTCAGTCACCAGGCTCCTGAACCAATGTGAATAACTTTGCTCACTTCAACTCTGAACCGATACCACAACCTATGGGTTCACTTTCAAGCACTCTACAACTGACATACTCAGTATTATTTATTTATTCGTCTATTTATCTATAATCATTATTAATATTGTATTTGCATATATTTTCTTCTTTTGCACCTTGGTTGTTTTGTCAAGTTTTGTTTGTGAGTAGATATTTATTGATTTTATTTTATTTCTTTGTTCTACTGTGAATTCCAGAAAATGAATCTCAGAGTAATATGCATATGGTGACAGTGACGTACTTCGATAATAAATTTACTTTGAATTTTATCTTTGTCATTTGCGCTATTAGACTGAAAAACACCATCCTTGAGTATGGAGAATGGATCCTCCTCCTTCTCACACTAGTTATTTAATTGCCCACTGCTAAAAATTAGATTAGTACATCATATCTGGGATGATGTTCTGGTTCTTGTGAATTTGATTAGGTACACAGAAAGGAAGAGCAGGAGGAAGTCACCAGACCTCTCAAGTCTACACAGCCATTTAATATGACCATCATTGATCGATGCAGAACTCAACTCCCCTGCTGTAATAGCTCCCCCTACACTCAGTTCCTAATCTTACAAATATGCAACTATTTTAACTTTAACATTTTTAATGATCACACCTTCACCGCTCCCTTTTGAGAGAATTAATTTCTATGCACTGTTCATGCAGCTTGTAATAGGTTCTCTGGAGTGGCAGATTTTTTAAAATTATGAGAGACATACAGTAAATAAACAACAAGTATTTTTATCTCAGGCTCAAAATTTCCAATACTTGAGAGCATGTACTTCAAGTAGTGGGGGGGGGGGGGAAGGGAATAAGTTCAAAGGAAATGTGTAGGGCTGGATTTTGGCACAGACAGTGGTGAGTGCATGGAATGTGTTTCCATGGATGATAACTGAGGTAAATACAAGAGAGTCATTTAAAAGGCTCTTGTTAGGTATATGAACTGGCATTGGATAAATTAATATACAAAACATCATGGGACAAAATGCCTGTTCTGGTGCTGTACTGTTATGTGTTCAATAATCTATGTTTTCAAACACTGAACTCTTTTCACTAATATTCCTTAGGGAATAAGTTTTACTATCCTTATCTGGACAGACATACCTGTGACTCCAGTATTCTACCACCTCCAATCAAATTGTTGCTCATGGTGACCTTTCCCCCAACATTCCTTTCCTAAGAATGAAGGTGAAAGAAATATCTTTTTCCAGCGTATCATTGATTTTGAAGAGCATTTTCTGGAAGTACTTTTTGTGCATGTGTTTGAGTCCTAACAAGATAAGCAAGGATCTAAAAGATTGTTTGATTAACTTTCAAACATTTTGCCATGAACTTGAACCCCAGAACTGCTCAATGTCCGCTTTAAATTACACACAAAGCTATTCCACAGCTTATAATAGCGGACCTCTTGAGTGAAACATGCTATGTCCTCTTGTCCTCCCATGAAAGTTTGCACCTCCTACAATACCATCTTCCCAGGCTCTTCACTTTTCCTCACCTCTCCCCATATTCCAAGATTTCCCAATGCTTAACCATGTATTATATCACTACCAACAAACTTGCTGCTTTCTCTGCTTGGTATCTGATTCATCTGCGTGCAAATGACGAGAGAACCTGTTACATTTAAATCGTTGTGTGGGTATAAATTGAAGTCCTTTACTAATTAAATAAATTTAAAAGACTAGCATTACATGATTTTCTCTGCATAAATCCGAACTAGATTCATTCCATTTTCAATTTATATGCAGAGTACAAGAATGCATCGCTATGTAATAGCTTAAAAAATATCGGATCTCCTCCAGAAGTTAACCACGTTCTTTGTTAGCTGGTTTCCAGCAGTATATCAAAAAATGAATTCACACTTTGAAAGTAGAAATAGCTCCTCAAAGTATAAATATCATATTAAAAATGAGAAGATAGGGAATAAAGGATTCTTCCTGACCCACCTACACTGTGGAAGTGAAAGTCGATAACTCATTAAAATTGAAGAGGAGATGGATAATTCATTTTACATCATAGTTTTTTGGGAGATGGTTTTCAATTTCATTTTTAATAAAAGGCAATGGAGAGCTAGTTTTGTAATCAATATTGGTTAGTCTTCTCGACCTAGTCCTCTTACATACTTTTATTCTGAAAAATAAAATTTTATATACAATGCATGTAAAAGGACATATTTGAATTCATCAAACTTCTTAGAGGTTAAAAGTCTGTTATTTATTTAAGGATAACAGAACTGACAGAGCATTCCACCAAGTTGGTTAGTTGTATGAAGGTTTTACGGAGTACGGTACTACAAAATTTGTACAGTACTAATCCAATGGAGCTATTGCTAACAGACAAGTCAATTATTTGAACCATCTGGCTTTCTAGGGTGGAGAGTTGTATCTACAAGAACAGGTGAATCAGAGGAAAAATTATTGAAGTAAGAAGAGTTACATCTCGTCAGAATTTAAAATCGACACATACTCTGGGGCAGAGCAGTGCCTGATATTAACTACTGCTGTCCCACATTTTACGGCCAATATAATCTGAATCATATTTCAGCTTTCTAACCCGTGCGAGCTAAAATCAGTAACGGCTATGCTGATAACTCCAGACCTCTGAAACATGCATCAGGCAGATGATCTGAATTTCAAGTTCCTGGGTGTCAATCTCTCTGAGGATCTAACCTGGTCCCAATATAAAAAAAACTATGAAGAAAGCAAGACAGCAGCTATATTTCATCAGGAGTTTGAGAATATTTGGTTTGTCACTTAATTACTCAAAAACTTCTACAGATGTACTATTGAGAGAATTCTGACTGGCTGCATCAATGTCTGGTATGGTAGGGGGAGGAACCTACTGCACAGGATCATAGCAAGCTGCAGAGAGATGTAAAATTAGACAGCTGTATCATGGGTTCTAGCCTCTGTCGTATCCAAGACATCTTCAAGGAGTGATGCCTCAGAAAAGAGAATTCCATCTTCAAGGACCCTTACCACCCAGGACATGCCCCTTTTCTCATTGTTACCACCAGGAAGGAAGTACAGAAGCCTGAAGCACACACTCAATGATTCAGGAACAGCTTCTTCCCTTCTGCCATCGGATTTCTAAATGGACATTGAACCCATGAACGCTACCTCACTACTTATTAAAAAATTGCTATTTTTTTTGCACTACTTATCTTAACTATTTAATGTATTATATATACTTACTGTAATTCAGTTCTTTTGTTTATTTATCATGAATTGCATTATACTGTTGCCGCAATATTAACATATTTCACAACATATGCCAGTGATATTAAAAATGCAAACACGAGGAAATCTGCAGATGCTGGAAATTCAAGCAACACACATAAAAATTGCTGGTGAACGCAGCAGGCCAGGCAGCATCTACAGGAAGAGGTACAGTCGACATTTTGGGCCGAGACCCTTCGTCAGGACCTGAAACGTTTCAGCCTGAAACATCGACTGTACCTCTTCCTATAGGTGCTGCCTGGCCTGCTGCGTTCACCAGCAATTTTTATGTGTGTTGCTTGTCCAGTGATATTAAATCTGATTCTTATTCTAATTCTGAATTGTAGTTATCCATAATACAAAACCACATTATCTGCACGTACATCAAGAAATGTGAGCTGTAAGTAAGTTAAAAAGTAGCACATATATTTCTGAGAGCAAATTTTTCTTCCTTATCTTCGATTTTTTTTGGGAGTGATTTGTGAATTCTCAGAAGGAGAATTTCCATGAGTCAAACTACTGTAATGTGAGGTTTGAGTGTAACTACGTTAACAACTGCTTCCATACAAATTGTAGTCTTACTTTACTTGGCTTGTTAAGAACTTAGGTACAAGTACAATGTTGCCTGAAAATTGGAACACACGTGGACAAAGTGGGGAGGAAGGTGTGGAATACTTGCCTTCATCGACCGAGGCATTAAGTGTAAGAGATGGGATGTCATGTCGCTCAAATGATTGGTTTAGCTCTCTCTTGAAGCATTGTGTGCAGTGATGGTCATTTTAGAGTAGGGACTCCTAACTATTTTAATCTCATGGACCAATACAATTAAACAAGGGGTCCCTGTTCTAGAGGGAGAATGTGATTAAACTAAAGAGTATGCAAGAAAGATTCACCATGTTCCTTGGATTGGAGGGCTTGAATTATCAGAAGAGGCTGGATAGACTTAGTCTGTTTTCCATGGAATGAAGGAGGCTGAGAGCTGCCATGCTAGTTTGCTTAAGCCCATCACTTCTACTAGGGCAATAGGCTACTGACAGGAGCTCACCAAATTCCTCTGATCCAGGGTGTAAATGGGATCAGAGGGATAAAGTTGTTGCACAGAGTTTATGGCATCTGATAGTGGTGGAGAAAGTGATGGAGTCTGGAACAGTAACAACATTTAAAAGATATCTTGACAAGGACTTGAAGCAAGGTATAGAGGGAAAATGAATTATTTCAAGAAAGTGGAATTGAAATAGATGGGGATGATGGCTGGCAAAGAGGCAGTGGGCCAAAGGGCCTGCTTCTGTGCTGTAACATTCTCTCCCTGCTTCTATGACTTTATGGCATAGTTGTCAGTTGCCGGAGATCAAGCTATGACTCCTCTTTCCTGACCCAGCACTCATCATTCTCTTCAGGCAGATGTGTCCTTCACTCTAACAGGAACATGCTAGCCATGAAATCTTCAGATTTCATTTTAAAAGCCTCCCAATTGCCAGTTTTCCCTTTCCCGATAAATCACCACACCTAAACAAATGTTGAGAGATCTTGACATATGCTATTGAAATTAGCCTTCTCCCAATTTAGGACTTTGACTTAAGGATAATTTTTGTATTTTTCAATGACTATCTTGAAACTGATAGATTTATGGAATCTGCTCTTAAAGTGCTCCCCAACTAATATGTCAGCCATTTTCCCAGCCTCATTTCCCAAGGGAAGATCAAATAAAACCCCTTTCCTGGTACAGCTATCTACATACTGCTTCCAAAACCTTTCCTGGACACACTTAAAAATTCTGCCCCATCTAATCTAAAGTGGATTTATAATCTTAAAGTGCAGATGGTGAGAAACTTTTCTCACCTGCAGAAAATTCAAGATTCAATAAACATAGAATGGTCAAGAAATGATGTTACGGTCTGGTCCATGGATTCTGCATTCCGATTGTTTCCATTTTCCTGTGTTCAATTGGGCACCTTGATTGAGGCACCAGATTCTCCTTTTGGGCTTGCAACATAAATAGCTCCGGGGTTCAGCTGTTCCTTTGCTGGACCATCCCGTCAGAAACCCGTCACAAACTCACTCCATGAAGCTCGGCATCAGGAACCTATCAGAAACTCTGTCCAAGAAGCTCGGTATCAGGAACCTGTCAGAAACTCATTCCAGGAAGCTTGGCATCAGAAACTCACACCAAGAAGCTCGATACCAGAAACATGTGACCTCAGCTAATGTGGTAAGTCTGGACCATGATTGGAGCTGGTGAGTATCGTGGCCACTAGGTTGCCTCTGTGTCCAAGAAGAGTCCTGTCTCTGTGTCCTGTGTCCGAGCAGGGTCCTGGCCCTGTATCCGAGTTTCAAGTCAAGTTAGGTCAGGTCAAGTCCGAGTCCCAGGTCTAGCCAAGTATGAGTTCTAAGTCAAGAGACAAGTCAAAACCCAGGTACCGAGTCCCTGCCAAGACCCGAATTCCCAGTCAAGTCCAAGTCCTAAGTTCTAGTCCTGGTTTTCCAGTTTGTTATTCTACATTTATGTCCATGATGCCATTTTGTCCTTGCTCCTTGGCCTCCTGGTAATTCTTAACAAACATAGTCCTGTTTATACTACCTTAGTGTCTGTGTCCTGCATTTGGGTCCACTCCCCAGCACCGCCTTGTAATAAATGAAGATGATAGAAGGAAAAGACATTTTTACCAGGTAAATGCTTAAATCTGCAATGCACTGCCGGGGCTGAGGCAGTGGGAGTAGATTCAATCATTAAGATGGAATTGTGTAAGGAAGGTATTAGAAGGATTATTAGAAGAGAGCAATGTTTAAATGCTTTACTAGATTGCCTTTACTTTCATATCAACTTGGCTGAAAAGTCTTCTCTTTCCATCATGTAACCATTCTGTGTTTCTGTGATAAGCAATTAATTGGCTTTGTCAACATTACCTTTATCCTGTGAACAACTCATTTAAAAAAAGTGAATGCGGCAATGCCAAAGGATAAGAAATAGGAAGGGAAGGAACAAGGCCAAGTGGTTTGTCGAGTCTGTTCTAGTTCAGTTAGATTGTGACTGATTTGATTTGATCTACGTGAGATTTTTGCCCAAAATCAACATGAAATCTGTCCAAAAATCCAAAATTCCACCTCAGCCTTGGTCTTACTTAGTTGTATAGCCTTCAGGAGGAAAACCTCCAATCAATCACCACTTATGAAGAATCTTTCCATTTTAACTTGATCTTCAATGGAATGCCTTTAATTCTGCCCCAGTGCCTACAGTCCTTGATTCCCCTAGCAAATTCTTTAGAAGTTGTATATGCTTCAATGAGATCACCTACTTTTAAATTCCAGGCACTCAATCTTTCCTGGTAAGAGAGCTCAGTGACCAAGCTTCAGGTCTGATCTCTGATACTGTTTGTGGAGTGTTTGCTGATGCACCCTTTGATTGTGTTTCCTTCCAAATATCAAAGATGCAGTACATTGTTAGTTAGGTTAATTGACTTCTGTAGATTATCATCAGTAAGGGGAATTATGACAGGGAAATGTGACAGGAGAATCAGGAAAGGTTGATGGACACGTAAGAGAGAATTGGTAACAGGGAAATAAAATTGATGACTTTGCTCTGGGATCTGATATGGACTCAATGAATTGAAAAGCTCCTTTCTAAGGGAAAATGAGGATAGCCCCTTCATATCTGGAATCAATCCACTGGACCTGCTCTGCGCTTTCTTCAAGACTAGAATAGAGACCAAAACTATGCCCAATATTTCAGGTGAAATTTCAACAAAATCCAGGATATTTGCACCAAGACTTTCAGACTTTCGTAGTCTTACAGTACAGGCCAATGCCCTGTACATGATGTTAGAGTCCTCGTGCTTCATATTGGACATAAAGGAAGAAAGGTTATTTTGGAATGCATAATCAATTGACTTCAGCCTCTTCCCACTTGTTTAGCTTCAGAGCACATCTCTCGTTTGGAAGTCTTGAAAGCTACAATTTTAAATAAATGAAAGCAATCATATCCAATCTTCAAAATAATATATTTTAATAATACACTAAATTGTAATTATTTATACTTCAACCATAACTTGTGGGTCAATTAAAATAATGTCTCGATCACATCGATGTAAAGCATCAACCTAACTGAGATCTGGTCACATGCACCATGGCAATTACTGTGCAAGCTGACTAATACTTACAATCAGTTTGTCTGACCCTGTTTTAAGGATTTTAATTTAAAATCACTTTAATTTGATACTTTATTAAAGAGCAATTTTCCACAGAATTAATCCCCATTACTGGCTATTTCAAATTTAAATATGGTATTAAACATTGTAAAGGAAAGAAAATAGAGAAAGTTTTCAGTTCACTTGCCCACAGTGACACCACAGCCAAGAAAATGCATAAGCACCTTTACTTTCTCAGGAGTCTAAGAATACTTTGCATGTCCCTTTGACCCTCACCCATGTTATTGATGCTCCATAGAAAGCATCACGTCTTGGAATGACAGCTGCTCTTCCTGTGAACACAAGAAGCCGCCGAACATTAAGGGCACATCTCAGCGCATCATGGATTCAGCTTCCTCTCCATAGATTCTGTCTACAGTTCTTTCTACCTCAGCCAACATTATCAAAGACTCCTTCCACCCTGGATATTCTGTCTTTTCCCCGCCTCCCATCGGCTGAAGGTACAAAAGCCTGAAAGCGTAGAGCGCCAGGCTCAAGAACAACATCCAACCACTGTTATAAGACAATTGAATGGTTCCCTATTGATAAGATGGATAAGACCTAAAATCTATAACTTGTTATAATCTTGGATTTTACTGTCTACCTGCACTGCACTCTGTCTGAAGCTATCACACTTTCTTCTGAAGCTATTACACTTTATTCTCCATTCTGTTATTGCACTACCTTGCACTACCTCAATGCACTGTGAAATAAATTGATGTCTACGACCAGTATGCATGACAGGATTTTCACTGTACATCGATACACGTGACAACAATAAACCAATATACCATGTATTGGTATAGGTTATTTTAGATTCTTTTTATAATTATGAGTTTGTAATCATGTTAGTTATTACTAATAGTTATATTATTCAGTGCTTTCTGTTATGTTCTCTAACTCCAGAATATTAAACTAATTCTAAGGAAAAAAACAGAGCTGAAAGATGCGAACCTTAGTTTGTTCTTTACTTTAAGTGAGGCACCATATATATTACATGGCCGTCATGATATATGCAATTCATGGATTTTTACATATAACCATAATTAATTTGATAAACAACAAAGTATGCTTAATTAAGCGATATATTTACAAAGTTACTCAGATATTACTGATATATTAAATACACAACATTTTCATGCTGTCAGTTTAAATGTCTGAGGGACTTCAACCATTTGACAAAAGCACCATTTGGAAATAGTAGTGTCTTGGATCTGAATTATTAACTCAATATTAACTCTGCTTCTCTTTCTGCAAATGCTGCCTGACCTGTTAGCATTATTTGTGCTTACTTGCTGTTCGAAATGGTGCAAAAACACCTTGTATCACTTCACAGAAGCATTGTCAAGCAAAGTATTGAGTCACATAAATAAAGATCAAAGCTGATTACCAAATATTTGCTCAAAAAGAGAAGTCTTAAACTTCTTAAGAAAGGATAAGGGAAGTTGAGAAGCAGGAAGGTTCATAGAGGGCATTCTAAAGCCTAGGGTCTTGTTATTTCAGTATATGGCTGGTAATGACAGGGCACTATTTAAAGAACAATGTAAGACCAGAAATAGAAAAGTGCAAATAACTGATGCAGGATTTTGAGCTGAAGTACTGACAATTCCTCTCTTCTCATGAAAGCTGCTCGACCTGCTGACTTCCTCCAGCAAAACACACAAAATGCTGGAGGATCTCTTCCTGGCCAACCATTTTAATTCCACTTCCCATTCCCACACCAACATGTCTGTCCTTAGTCCCTTTTGTTGCCACATTTAAGCCAGAAGCAGACTGGAGAAGCAACACCTCAGATTCCATCCCACTAGTCTCCAAAACGATGGCATTTCCCTTTGCTGTCCCCACTTATTACCTCCCGGTTTCCCAACTTATTCTCTTCCCCCCACCCCCACCGCCCCAACCACCTGGATCATCTGCCAGCTTGTGCCTTTCCCCTTCCTCCCACCCTTTTATTCTAACTGTTCCCTCTTCTTTTCCAGTTCTGATGAAGAGTCTCAGGCCGAAATGTTGACTGTAGATTTTCCTCCATCAATGTTACTCAGAGCGCTTCGTTCCTCCAGCAACACACACAAAATTTTGGAGGATCCTTCAGTGTTTTAAGCATGTTGATGCAGATTTCCAGCATTTTCAGTCTCTCTTGTCTTGAGTTCCTCCAGTAGATTTTGTGTTGCTTCACTTTCCATAACCTGCTGAATCCTGTATCTCCAGCGCAAATACCTGGACCTGCAGGAGATTACAAGGATAAAATTGAATGAGACAGGATGAGCAATGAAAGCAAAGATGAAAATTTTAGCATTGTGATGACCTTTAATCCAGAGCCAGCTAGCAAGAAAGGAAGGGAATATATGAACTTGAATGAACCGATGTATTTTGGCTACAGGTTATTGTTTGTAACATAGCTTTGAAGCAATCAGCTAAAATTTCTATTAGATTCCATAATGCATTTGAAGAAATTGAGTTCAAACTTTGATTTACAAGTAGGAATTCACTAAACAAATTGGGATGGTAATCTTTTCCTCATATTTTGTATCTTTCAAATGAAAAAAAAGCACATTTTTCTCCTTTCAACCTCCTTTAAATTGTGTCAATTAATTGTTGAAAGGGAATTATTACAGGATTTAATTTTTTTTTATTTCTCTGCAAATGTTTAAGTTCTTTTACAGGCTTTGGGTTTGCAACAATTGGTTAGAGAAAGATGCAGGGCCTGCGTCACAGCACCCTGAACAGCCGTGTTACAGAGGTGTTCTTGATCTACAGGCAGATCCCAGAGCCTCACAGAGAAAGAGACATCAAGTGCTACCGGAAGACCCACTCTGTGAAAGTCACCCATTGGTTTGCCCAAAACCTGTTGGTCTTCCGGCACACCAAGATATCCATAGAGGAATACTGCTCCATTGCAGCTACTGCAAGCATGTACTGATGAATGCACTGAAGCTTGATGCAGCCACCGCAAGGTCCTGCTGTGAAGGACCAGAGTATATGGCTTTCCTGCTACTGACAGGGGGGCCTGGCTTAGGTGAGGTAGCCCCTCCATTATTTGTAGTACATCACCTCAGGGAGCCATATGATTGGCAAGTTGCTACTAACTTTAATAAAAAATGTAATTTAACACTAAATACATTACCTCCAAATGTAAGAATGAAAAAGTGTTTATTCTTGTAAATACATTTTTATTATATTTTTGTATTTTACTATAGTCTTAATTCATATTTTGGTTAATAAAATATCGGGATCGTTGCAATGCAGAAGAGAAGGTCATTTACCTCTTTGTAGACTGCCAATTTGCTATGAGAATATGAAGAAGGATACAAGGGTCTGCATCTCGGTTCATCCCAGGTAGCTGTGTATCAGAAGACTCCCTGATCTGCAGGCTGTTCCCAGGGACACACACTGAGACAGACATCCACTGGAATATCATCAGCTCGTAAAAGACATCCTTTGGCCTGTCTGAAATTTGTTGATCTTCCAGCACAGCAAGATGTCTGTAAGGAAATGCTGCAGATTGCCACAATCCAAGCTCTGTGGGGAAGGGCTGCATGCTCAACTCCATAAGACCAGAAGATCAGAAGTTATAGGAGAAGAATTAAATCATTCAACACATCAAGTCTTCTCCACCATTCGATCATGGCTGATTTATTTTCCTTCTCAATCCCTTTCTCCTGCCTTCTTGTAACCTTTAATCCCCTTACTAATCATGACCTATCAATTTCTGCCTCCAAGGGTTATCTGTGGCAATGGGTTCCACTGATTCATTACTCTCTGACAAAAGAAATTCCTCCTCATCTCAGTTCCAAATGAAGCTGTATTTTTTGGTCCTAGATTCTCCTAATACTGGAAACGTCCTCTCCATATTCACTCTGTCCGGGCCCTTCAATTCAGTAATTTTCAACGAAATCCCTTGCCATTCTTCTGAATTTCATCAAGTAAAGTCCAAGAGGCATCAAACACTCCACATGCTCCATTACCAATGCAACCCTGGATCATTCCTATAAAGCTTGTGTGTACCCTCTCCAGTGCAATCACATCCTTCCTTAGACATGGTCTTGCACTATCAGAGTTCAAAGTTCAAAGTACATTTATGTCACCATATACCACTGTGAGATTCATTTTCTTGCAGGCATTCAAAGCAGAATGAAGCAATACAATATTATTGATGGAAAACTACACACAAGCAAGGACTGACAAGCCTCCAATATAGAAAAGAAGACAAACTGTGAAAATGCATAAATAAATAAATAAATAATATGACCATGAGACCATAAGATATAGGAGCAGAAATAGGCCATTCAGCCCATCGAGACTGCTCTGCCATTCAATCATGGGCTGATCTAATTCTTCCAGTCATCCTCACTCCCCTGCCTTCTCCCTGTACCCTCTGATCCTCTGGTTAATCAACAACCTATATATCTTTGCCTTAAATATACCCGATAACTTGATCTCCACAGCCTCTGGTGGCAACAAATTCCTCAGATTTTCTACCCTCTGACTGAAGTAATTTCTCTGCATCTCTGTTCTAATCCTGAAGTCATGTCCCCTTGTTCTAGACTCCCCTACCATGGTAAATAAATTTGCCATATCTAATCCTCCCTCATTCTCCTGAACTCCAGGGAATACAGCCCAAGAGCTGCCTGACATTCCTCATATGGTAACTCTTTCATTCTTGGAATTATTCTTGTGAATCTTCTCTGAACCCTCTCCAATGTCAGTATATCTTTTCTAAAACAAGGAGCCCAAAACTGCACACAATACTCCAAGTGTGGTCTCACGAGTGTCTTACAGTGCCTCAACATCACATCCCTGCTGTTATATTCTATACCTCTAGAAATGAATGCCAACATTGCATTCACCTTCTTCACCACCAACTCAACCTGGAGGTTAACCTTTAGGGTATCCTGCACAAGAACTCCCAAATCACTTTGCATCTCTGCATTTTGAATTCTCTCCCCATCTAAATAATAGTCTGCCCATTTATTTCTTCCACCAAAGTGCATGACAATACAATTTCCAACATTGTATTTTATTTGTCACTACTTTGCCCATTCCCTTAAACTATCTAAGTTTCTCTGCAGGCTCTCTGTTTCCTCAGCACTACCCACTCCTCCACCGCTCTTTGTATCATCGGCAAATTTAGCCACAAATCCAATTATCTTATAGTGCAAATCATTGATATACATCGTACAAAGCAGCAGTCCCAATATCGACCCCTGTGGAATTCCACTGGTAACTGGCAGCCAGCTAGAATATGATCCCTTTATTCCCATTCTCTGTTTTCTGCCGATCAGCTAATGCTCCACTGATGCTAGTAACTTCCCTGTAATTCCATAGGTTCTTATCTTGCTAAACAGCCTCATGTGCAGCACCTTGTCAAAGGCCTTCTGGAAATCCAAGTACACCTCTCTACTGCATCTCTTTTGTCTACCCTGCCTATAATTTCCTCAAAAAATGGTAGTAGGTTTGCCAGGCAGGATTTTCCTTGCTGGAAACCATGCTGGCTTTGGCATATCTTGTCATATGCCTCCAGGTAGTCTGCAATCTCATCCCTAACAATTGATTCCAACAACTTCCCAACCACTGATGTCAGGCTAACAGGTTTACAGTTTCCCTTCTGCTGCCTCCCACCCTTCTTGAATAGCGGAGTAACATTTGCAATTTTCCAGTCATCCAGTACAGTACCAGAATCTATCAATTCTTGAAAGATCATTGTTAATGCTCCACAATTTCTCCAGCTACTTCCTTCAGAACCCAAGGGTGTATTCCATCAGGTCCAGGAGATTTATCCACCCTCAGACCATTAAGTTTCCTAAGCACCTTCTCAGTTGTAATTTTCACTTTCCTGACACTCTTGAATGTTCGGTATACTGCAGATGTCTTCCACTGTGAAGACTGATGCAAAATGCACATTCTGTCCCTCTACCATCTCTGCATCTCTCATTACAATATTTCCAGTGTTATTTTTTATTGGTACTATATCTACCCTTGACTCTCTTTTACCCTTTATATACTTAAAAAAGCTTTTAGTATCTTCTTTAATATTAGTTGACAGCTTCCTTTCATAATTCATCACTTCCTTCCTAATAACCTTCTTAGTTTCCTTCTGCAGGTTTCCAAAAGCTTCCCAATCCTCTATCTTCCCAGCAGTTTTGGCTTTCCTGTGTGCCTTCTCTTTTGCTTTTACTTTGGCTCTGACTTCACTTGTAGCCACAGTAGTGTCCTTCTTTATTCGAAAATTTCCTTTTATTTGGTATTTATCTCTCTTTCACTTCCCTCATTTTTCACAGAAACTCCAGCCGTTGTTGCTCTGCTGTCCTTCCTACTAGTGTCCCTTTCCAGTCAACTTTAGCCGGTTCCCCTCGGATGCCATTGTAATTTCCATTATTCCCTGAAATACCAACACATTGGATTTTAGTTTCTCCTTCTCAAATTTCAAAGTGAACTCAATCATACTGTGATCCCTAAGGGTTCCTTAACCTTAAGCTCTCTTATCACATCCTGATCATTGCACAACAATGATCCCATCCCCTAGTGAAGTGAAATGAAATGAAATATCTTTATTGTCATTGCATAGTACAATTTGTCATGCACTAATACAATGAAAATGAGTTTGCAACTCTTGTACTCAATGCTATAAAACAACAAATAAAATAAATAAACAATAAATAAAATCAAATAACCAGCCAGTACAAGCAATGTCCAGCAGTACAAAAGCACAAGTGAGATGCATGACAGCCATAAAACCAATGGGTTCAACAATAAGCTTTTGTAAAAAGCTATCCCTTAGACATTCTACAAATTCTCTCTCTTGAGATTCAGTACTGAGGTGGTTTTCCCAATCCACTTTCATGTTAAAATCCCCAATGATTTTCATGACATTGTCTTTTTCTGGCCAGTGTCTTTACAAGATCCGTCATAAGGTCAGAAGTGGGGATGTTCGCAGATGATTGCACAATGTTCTGCACCATTCATGATTCCTCAGATAGTAAAGCAATTCAAACCCAAATACCACACATCAAAGTTGCTGGTGAACGCAGCAGGCCAGGCAGCATCTCAAGGAAGAGGTACAGTCGACGTTTCAGGCCGAGATGTTTCAGGTCCTGACAAAGGGTCTCGGCCCGAAACGTCGACTGTACCTCTTCCTAGAGATGCTGCCTGGCCTGCTGCGTTCACCAGCAACTTTGATGCGTGTTGCTTGAATTTCTAGCATCTGCAGAATTCCTCGTGTTTATGTTTTCAAACCCAAATACAGTAGGACCTGGACAAGAGAGGCTGTTAACATCATCCCTTAACATTCAGTGGCATCACCATCACCGAACCCCATACTTTTTGGCCTGTCCCCTAAAATCCTCACTAATTTTTATAGATGCACCGTAGAAAGCATTCTTCTAGGGTGCATCACAACCTGGTATGGAAGTTGTCCTGTCCAAGACCGAAAGAAGCTGCAGAAGATCGTGAACACGGTGCAGCACATCACACAAACCAATCTTCCGTCCATGGACTCACTTTACACCGCAACTGTCAGAGCAGTGCTGTCAGGATAATCAAGGACACGATCCACCAAGCCAATACACTTTTCATCCCTCTTCCCTCCGGGAGAAGGCTCAGGAGCTTGAAGACTAGTACGGCCAGATTTGGGAACAGCTTCTTTCCAACTGTGATAAGATGCTGAATGGGTCCTGACCCAGATCTGGGCTGTACCCTCCGAATATCTGGACGTGCCTCTCGTTTTTTTTGGCACTACCTTACTTTCCATTTTTCTATTTTCTATTTGTGATTTATAATTTAAATTTTTAATATTTACTATTGATTTGTAATCCAGGGAGTAGAAAGCGCAGAATCAAATAAGGCTGTCATGATTGTACGTTCCAGTATCAATTGTTTGGCGACAATAAAGTATAAAGCATAAAGTATCAACATCCTGTGGGTTACCATTGAGATGAAACTGAACTGGTCTAGCCATATAAACACCACAGCTACTAGAGCAGGTCAAAGGCTAGGAATCCTGCATCATGTAACTCACCTCCTGACTCCTCAAAGACTGTCCACCATCTACAAGGCTCAGATCAGCAGTGTAATGGAATACTCGCCTCTTGCCTGGATGATTGTAGCTCCGTCAACAATCAAGAAGCTTCACACCATCCAGTGCAAGGCAGCCCACTTGATTGGTACCCCTTCCACAAGCACCCAATCTCTCCACTATCGATGAACAGTTGCAGTAGTGTGTACTATCTACAAGATGCACTGCAACAACACACCAAAGTTCCTAAGGCAGCTCCTTCCAGATCCATGACCACTATCATCTAGAAGGGCAAGAACAGCAGATACCTGCGAACACCACCACTTGGAAATCCTCCTCCAAGTCACTCACCATCCTGACTTGGAAACGTATTGCCATTTCTTCATTGTCGCTGGGTCAAAATCATGGAGTTCTCTCCCGTAACAGCACTGTGGGTGTACCTCCACCTCAGGGACTGCAGTAGTTCAAGAAAACAGCTCATCCGACAGTTTATAGTCTCCGGCTTTCTGCCGTTCGGCGCGAGAGCGTTTGCAAAGTCACCAAAGGTACTGCGAGCCAATGTCATCCGGCGGGAGCAAGCCTGGTCTCCTCCCGGAGCAAGTGCCAGCAAGCCGTCACCCCTTGTCAGTACGGGTCGGTCTAAGTTAACCCGCTGGGGTGAGTCTAGAGCTCGCCAAGGCTTGGAGCTTTCTTGAGCCCAGTTGTAGTTCTGTCCATTGTTGTGTGGTCTCCGTATCCATGTCGTGCGTCTAAAAGGAGTCCTGGCCCTGTACCCTGGAAGGGTCCTGACCCTGTGTCAAGAAGAGTTCCTACGCCGTCCTGTGTCTTAGGAGGATTCCCGACTCTATGTTTTATGTCCTGTGTCTGTGTCTGTCCTGTGAATAAGAAGAGTTCCTGGCTCCGGAGGCTCCAAGTACCATGTCCTGGCCCTGTTGGCTCCAAGAACCACGTCCTGGCCCCGGCAACATCCAAGAACCACGTCCTGGCCCTGGCGGCATCCAAGTACCATGTCCTGGCTCCGGAGGCTCCACGTCTCACATCCTGGCCCTGGCGGTCTGTAATTCTGAGTCCAAGCCCAGACCCTTAGTCCCAGCCTAGTCCAAGGCCTGAGTCCTTGTCCAGTATGCTATTCCTGCTTCTGCTTTGCTCTCCTTGTATCGAGCAATAAATTCAATTAAGTTAACCTCACAGGATGTGTCTTGCATTTGGGTCCACCCTTGCTCCCAACACCCCCCATTGTGACAATGCTACACCTTGCTCAAGGGCAACCTGCAGGCTAGCAGAGGGAGGGAGCGCATTACACCTCCTTTGGTAGATACTTATCACCACCCAAGTATACAGCAAATTAATACTACTGAATTAAACAACCATGAACATAATTTTTTGCACTGCTTCTTTTGTAAAAAAGAATGCCCGGCCAGAGGGCCCTTCCCATTTCAGAATTCATTGTTTGGGAATTGGCCACAAAATTACTTTTGCATTCATATTTCACAATTTGGTCAGCATTTAATACCCACCCTTAAGTGCCCTTGAGAAGATGCTGAATCTTTGCAACATTGCAATCCTGCTGATGAAAAGTCTCAGAGGACTGTTGAGCTGGGAGTTTTAAACCTGCAATTTCCTCCAGAGATCCTATGCTCTCTGTAGTACTGAATCAGGCAGAGCTAGAAAGTTTAACATTGCTATGAGACAATGAAAGGCAGCCTCACATGGAGCCCTAACATATCTTTTACAAACACTTCAAGTCGTCTCAAATCTAGCAAATTATTTGTTGTAATAAGGGACTCTCAGAAACATATCACGTCCATTTTTACATACTGATGCATTATTTAGTCAATACTAATATCATGCAGTGTGATTTCATTAATCCATATATGCATCTTCACGAAGCACGTGGCTGCATATTTCATTCCGCATTTTGCCTTTGTTACAGGTGATCAGAGGTAAGTTAGATTAAAGGTAACTCATGCAGAAGTTGCCTGAAGCAAAGGCCAGGCAAAATATAGATGACAGCTGTCAGTGATTGCTTTGAATCAGTGCCACAGATCTGATTATGAAACTTATTATTGTCTACCTGCATTAAATATTACATTTAGGACACTCAAACCTGAACCTGAAGAATAGGAAACAGTAGCCAAATCATTAATTTTTACCTCAATGATTTATCATTCATTTAATACAATGAATAGCTAATGGGTATTTTTATGCATGACCCAGGATAATATTGTCCTTAATCTTGTAAAGACAGTACACACAGGGCCCAATCATGTCGACTTTTATGATTCATCTCACTGGGGTTGGATGATTCAACAGTCTGGAGGGGGGAGGGGGCAGGAGATCAGATCCATGAACGTTTGATTTCCCACGTTGCTGTGTGAGCTCATAATAGAAGATTGACTGGAGTATGAATACTGAGCTCACAATTCCCACCCCCAATGCCCCTCATTTGTTTGAAGGGTAAGTGAACATGTATGGCACAGTGCATTAATGGTCATTCTGGTAAAGCAGAAATTAGTGTTGTTGTTGCCAAGCGTCCAAGACTAGAATCAGAATCATGTTTACTATCACTTACATCTGTTGCAAATTTGTTGCCTTGCAGCAGCAGACAATGTACCTGTAAAAACATAAAATATGCTATAAATTACAAGCAATATATTAAAGTTGAAAGTTCAATGTAAATTCAAATTATCAAAATATAGGTCACCAGATACAACCCTGAGATTCATTTTCTTGTGGGCATACTCAATAAATCCAGGGAATAATAACTATAGCAGAGTCAGAAATTCATAGAGAAGTGCAGCACAGAAACAGACACTATGGCCCATCTAGTCTATGCAAAGCCATTTAAGCTGCTTACTCCCATCAACCTGCACTGGGACCATAGCCCTTCCTAGTCTTACTATCCATGTACCTATCCAAACTTCTCTTAAACGTTAAAGTCGAGCTTGCATGCATCACTTGTACTGGCAGCTCGTTTCACACTCTCATAACACTCTGAGTGAAGAAGTTTCCCCTCATGTTCCCCTTAAACCTTTCACCTTTCACCCTCAACTTGTGACATGTGGTTGTAGTCCCATCTAACCTCAGTGGAAAAAACCTGCTTTCATTGACTCTATCTACTGTATACCCCTCATAGATGTGTATACCTCTACTAAAATCTCTATTCAGTCTTTCATGTTCTAAGGAATGCAGTCCAAACCTATTCAATCTTTCCTTATAACTCAGGCCCTCCAGACCCAGCAACATCCTTTTATATTTTCCCTGCACTCTTTCAACCTTTTTTACATCTTTCCTGTAGGTAGAGGACCAAAACTGCACACAATGCTCCAAATTAGGCCTCACCAATGTCTTATACAACTTCAACAAACATTCCATCTCCTGTACTCAATATATTGATTTATGAAGGCCAATGTGCCAAAAGTTTTCTTTACAACCTTATCCACCTGTGATGCCACTTACAATTAATTATGGATCTGTATTCCCAAATCCCTTTGTTCTACCACACTCCTCAGTGCCCTACTGTTCACTACATAAGACGTACCCTGGTTGGTCCTAATGAACTTGCTTGCCTGAAATTCCATCTACCATCTTTCAACCCATTTTTCCAGCTCATGCAGATCCCTCTGCAAACTGTGAAAGCCTTCCTAACTGTCCACTACACCCTCAATCCTGGTGTCATCTACAAATTTGCTGATGCAGATAACCACATTATCATCCAAATCATTGATATAGATGACAAACAATAATGGTGCGACACGAGAAAAACTACAGATGCTGGAAATCCAAGCAACACACACAAAAGGTTGGAGGAACTCAGCAGGCCAGGCAGCACCTGTGGAAAAGAGTAGACAGTCGATGTTTCAGGCTGAGACCCTTCATCAAGTCTGGACTTGGCACTGATCCCTGTGGCACACCACCAGTCAGAGAGGCAACCACCTACTACTACACTCTGGCTTCTCTCACAAACAAATATCTAACGCAAACACGAGGAAATCTGCAGATGCTGGAATTTCAAGCAACACACATAAAAGTTGCTGGTGAACACAGCAGGCCAGGCAGCATCTCTAGGAAGAGGTACAGTCGATGTTTCGGGCTGAGACCCTTCATCAGGACTAACTGACAGAAGAGCTAGTAAGAGATTTGAAAGTGGGAGGTGGGGGGAGATCTGAAATGATAGGAGAAGACAGGAGGGGGAGGGATGGAGCCAAGAGCTGGACAGGTGATTGGCAAAAGGGATATGAGAGAATCATGGGACAGGAGGCCTAGTGAGAAAGAAAGGGGGAGGGGAGAAGCCCAGAGGGTGGGCAATTTGTCACTGGTCTAAGCACCAAAAAACTGTCGTGAGTTGTTGCCTTTTATTCTCCGTCAGCTAACCTGAATGAAATTCTGATTTAAGCTTCTGATCTCCTAAATGGTCACTGATTAAAGCTCCAAAATACTATCGTGAGCTGCAACCTTTAATACTCAGCCAGCAAACCTGAGTAAATTTGTCCTCTCAAGCTTCTGATCTCCCGACTGGTCGCTGGTTAAACTCCAATGAAAGACTGCACCAACCTGGGTGTTTAACCAGCGTGCAAAAGATAACAAACTGTGTAAATACAAAAATAAAGAAATCATAATAATAATATATAAGCAATAAATGTTGAGGACATGAGATGAAGAGTCCTTGAAAGTGAGGACTTTTCAAAAATAAAGTAAGTAATACAGAAAGAAAGTAATAATAGTGAGGTAGTGTTCACAGATTCATTGACTGTTGAACAATCTGATGACAGAGGGCGAAGCTGTTCCTAAAATGCTAATTGTCTGCCTTTGGGCTTCTGGGCATCCTCCCCGATGGTAGTAATTGACCCTAACCTCTGATGCTCTGATGTTTGGAGTTTGAACATTCTCCTTACAACCGCATGGGTATTTCCAGCTCAGGTGCTCTGGATTCCTTCCAAAGTCCAAAGACATGCTGGTCAGTTGGATGATTGGCTACTGTAAACCATACCCATTATGGGAGAGTACCTGAAGAATCAGAGGAGAGTTGAAGGACATGTGAAAGAGAATAGTTTATGGGGCTCATTGGTGGGAAAATGGGACTGAAGAGAATGCTCTCTCAGCCAGCAAAGATTTGATAGGTTGAATGTCTTCCTTCCACATCATTAGGACAAATGGGAAATAATATGAAATGGTTTACTTATATAAGGTTATTAGTATGTTTTTTAATTATTTTCTGTCATATTAAAGAGCTTTTAATTAAATTTCATATGCT
Source organism: Mobula birostris (assembly GCF_030028105.1). Classification (NCBI taxonomy): domain Eukaryota; kingdom Metazoa; phylum Chordata; class Chondrichthyes; order Myliobatiformes; family Myliobatidae; genus Mobula; species Mobula birostris. Next base: position 202,219,346 of record NC_092372.1, on the reverse strand, counting down.
TCTTAAAACATTTTCTTAATTGTTATTTTACTTTTTCATTTAAATCTACTTTATTGAATTTTAAATGCCACTGATTGTGGAGATGAAGAGCCAATCGTGCTTGTGTTTTCTGTAGAGAACTGCTAGCTAACTGCATTATGCCTGTCAGCAAGTTCCAGAGTTGCACACTTGCCCAATTGCAGTGTTAAAGAACAGCATTCATGGACAACTAAATGCTTTTTCTGCCCTTTATCTTTTTCACCTACCACTTCACAGTTTCTCATTTCAACTCCCCTCTCTCCAACCCACCCAACTTCCCCCTCACCTGGCTTCACTTATCACTTTCCACCTTGAACTCCTTCCCTTCCACCCACCTTCTTATTCCGGCTTCTTCTTTTCCAGTCCTGATGAAGGGTCTTGGCCTGAAATGTCGGCTCTTCATTCCTTTCCATATATGCCCCCTGACCTGCTGAGTTCTTCCGGCATTTTGCGTGTGTTGCTGGACTAAGTACTGTGCTAGGAGCTCTTCCTCAGTAAAATATTGAAATGCAGGACCCACCTCCTGAGAGTAGGTAGTTCCCCTCCTTCTGTTTCAACTCTGTAAAAATACAAAAATTTGAAGAAACAATATGGAGTCAATTTTTAAAAATTGAACATTCCCATCCAATTCAAATTCACCTGCCTTGGGGATTAGAATTGTTCTTGCCAGCACAATGCTGCTAGAGTGCTGCACCATCAGAGGTGCTGATTATATAATATCATTTTATCTTTAGTCAAATATTCATCTCCTTGCCAATGTCAATGAAATTGATAACCCAGTTCTTATCATATTACAGTTTGTGGGAGCTTTCTATGCACACATAGGTTCCGTTTTTCAAAGTTAATTTATTATCATTGTATTTATACTTTATACAACCTTGAGATTCATCTCTTTACAGGCAGCCTCAAAACAAGGAAATCACACATTTTAATTCCACGTCCCATTCCCATTCTGATATGTCAATCCACGGCTTCCTCTACTGAAAAGATGAAGCCATGCTCAGGTTGGAGGAACAACACCTTATATTCTGTCTGGGTAGCCTCCAACTTGATAGCGTGAACATTGACTTCTCAATCTTCCACTAATGCCCCACCTCCCCCCCCCCCCGTACCCCATCCGTTACTTATTTATATACACACATTCTTTTTCTTTTTCTCTTTCTCCTTTTTCTCCCTCTGTCCCTCTCACTATACCCCTTGCCCACCCTCTGGGTTTTTCTCCCCCTCCCCATTTTCTTTCTCCCTAGGCCTCCTGTCCCATGATCCTCTCATATCTCTTTTGCCTATCGCCTGTCCAGTTCTTGGCTCCATCCCTCCCTCTCCTGTCTTCTCCTATCATTTTGGATCTCCCCCTCCCCCTCCCACTTTCAAATCTCTGACTAGCTCTTCTTTCAGTTAGTCCTGATGAAGGGCCTCGGCTCGAAACGTCGACTGTGCCTCTTCCTAGAGATGATGCCTGGCCTGCTGTGTTCACCAGCAAATTTGATGTGTGTTGCTTGAATTTCCAGCATCTGCAGATTTCCTCATGTTTGCGATTTGAAACCCAATAGTACTGATTACAAAAAAAGAAGTCTGTCAAACACCCAATGTGCAGAAAAAAAAACATTGTGCAAACAATAAATGTAAGCAAATAACTTTGAGAACTGAAGTTTGCAAAAGTGAGTCCACAGTCACGAAGTCAGTTGTCACTGCAGCCGATTCAGGAGCTCATTAGTTGCAGGCCATAGCCTCAGTTAAACAGAGAGATAGGTAAGCCTCGCAGAGCAGTGAGGTGAACACCGGCCTGGCCCTCACCTCTAGACCCAACACACTGACCTCTTCACTCTGGCCCGGTGCTTAAATTGCCCCAACCTCAGGTCGTTCCTTGCTGTCAGATCTGGGCTCGGCTGCTTTGATACGCTCTCAGGCCTGGGCCCTGCTACCTCAATTTGGCCCTTGCCCAACCTGTCCAATTCGGCCCAGCGTTTGTCAGTCTAACTTAGGGTCCTTTCTCACTCTTCAGCCAGTATAATAATAGTGATTACACTTCTGTTCTACTCTGTATATACATGATTGCGTGTTTAAACGCAGCTCCAATGCCACCTTCAAAGAAGTGGTGCAGTAGCATAGTGGTTTACAGCACCAGCTGTAAGATCTCGGTTTGATTCCCACCACTGTCTGTAAGGGGATTGCACATGCTCCCTGCTACCGTGTGGTTTCCACCGGGTGCACCAGTTTCCTCCCAAATGACGAGGGATAGTGAGTTGTGAGCATGCTAATGTTGCTGCTGGAAGTATGGTGACACTTGTGGGCTGCCCAGCTCAATCTTCGCTAGGTTGATTTGATGCAAACGACACATTTCGCCGTATGTTTTGATATGACAAGTAAAGCTAATCTTTCTTTTAAAGAATCTCATTGCCAACACAACTGCTGTTGGATGAATCATAGGTGGTGAAGGTTCAGCTTAACAGATCGAGATAGGACCCCTGGTTGAGTTGTGCTGCCAAAGCAACCTCTCAGTACCATCAAAACTAAAGAGTTTATTGTTGATTTCAGGAAGAAAGAGGTGAATCAAGAGTGGTGAAAGTTATCCGCTTTAAATTCCTGGGTGTCAACTTATCAGATGACCTCTCCTGGACACACAACATACTGTAGATGCAATTATGATGAAAGCACGCCAGCAGCTGCACTTTCTTAGCAGGGTTAAGGAGATTTATCTTGTCATCAAACAAAGATGAAGAAGTGTTTATTTAGCCAGACAGTGGTGAATCTGTGGAATTCATTGCCACAGACAACTATAGAGGCCAAGTCGTCAGGTATATTTAAAGTGGAGGTTTAGTAAGGACATCAAAGGCTGCGGGGATAAGGCTGGAGAATGGGGTTGACAGAGATAATATATCAGCCACGATGAAATGGTGGAGCAGACTCGATAAGCTGACTGGCCTAATTCTGCTCCTATGTCATATGGTCTTATGGAACAAGCTAACAAACTTCTACATCTGTAATTTTGAAAGTATCCTGATTGGTTGAATATTGTCTGATACATCAAATTGAATGTACAAGAACATCAGAAATTGCGAAGTGTCATGTTCTCTGCCCAACACGTCATGGGTGCATTCCGTTCCAACACTTGTAGCATCGATGAGAGGCACTACCTAAAGAAGGCAACATTCATCTTCAGACATCCCACGAAGGAGGCTACGGTATCTTCACACAGCAACCATCAGGCAGGAGGTACAGGAGGCTGAAGTCCTACAGCACCAGATACAGGAACAGCTACTTCCCTTCAACCATCCGATGCTTGAACCAACCAGCAAAATACTAATTACTAAGGTTTAGCAGCACTATGAACAGTAATCATTTTGCACTAAAAAATGACTTACTTTATTTTGCGCTCTTTCGACGATTTATTTAAATTCATATTATTCTTGTGAAGGCTGCTTACATAAGACCATAAGAAATAGGAACAGAAGTAGGCCATTCAGCCCATCGAGTCTGCTCCGCCATTCAATCATGGCTGATCCAATTCTTCTAGTCATCCCCACTCCCCTGCCTCCTCCTCATATCCTTTGATGCCCTGGCTAATCAAGAACCTATCTATCTCTGCCTTTGATGCACCCAATGACTTTGCATCCACAGCTGCTCATGGCAACAAATTCCATAGACTTATCACCCTCTGACTAAAGTAATTTCTCCGCAACTCTGTTCTAAGTGGACGTCCTTCATTCCTGAAGTTGTGCCCTCTTGTCCTAGACTCCCCTACCATGGGAAATAACTTTGCCATATCTAATCTGTTCAGGTCTTTTAACATACGGAATGTTTCTATGAGATCCCACCTCATTCTCCTGAACTCCAGGGAATAAAGCCCAAGAGCTGCTAGACGTTCCTCATATGGTAACCCTTTCATTCCTGGAATCATTCTCATAAATCTTCTCTGAACCCTCTCCAATGTCAGTATATACTTTCTAAAATAAGGAGCCCAAAAATGCACACAATACTCCAAGTGTGGTCTCACAAGTGCCTTATGGTACCTCAACATCACAACCCTGCTCTTATATTCTATAACTCTAGAAATGAATGCCAACATTGCATTCGCCTTCTGCACCACTGACTCAACCTGGAGTTTAACCTTTAGGGTATCCTGCACAAGGACTCCGAAGTCCCTTTGCATCTCTGCATTTTGAATTCTCTCCCCATCTAAATAATAGTCTGCCCATTTATTTCTTCCACCAAAGTGCATGACCAAACACTTTCCAACATTGTATTTTATTTGCCACTTCTTTGCCCATTCCTTTGAACTATCGAAGTCTCTCTGCAGGCTCTCTGTTTCCTCAGCACTACCCACTCCTCCACCTATCTTTGTATCATTGGCAAATTTAGCCACAAATCTGTTAATGCCATTCTCCAAATCATTGACATAAATCGTAAAAAGCAGCCGCCCCAACACCGACCCCTGTGGAATTCCACTGGTACCTAGCAGCCAGCCAGAATAGGATCCTTTTATTCCCACCCTCTGTTTTCTGCCAATCAGCCAATGCTCCACCCATGTTAGTAACTTCCCTGTAATTCCATGGGCTCTTATCTTGCTAAGCAGCCTCATGTGTGCACCTTGTCAAAGGCCTTCTCAAAATCCAAATACAGCACATCTACTGCATCTCCTTTGTCTACCCTGCTTGTAATTTCCTCAAAAAATTGCAGTAGGTTAAGCAGGCAGGATTTTCCTTTCAGGAAATCATGCTGGCTTTGGCCTATCTTGTCATGTGCCTGCAGGTATTCTGTGACTATAGATTAGAGCTGAGTTCATTAAACAGTTTATGTAACGGAAATTTTTTTTTAATTGATAGCTCAGTTTTGGGAAGGCAGAGTAACTGGTTCTATATACTCATGCCTTTGGCAACTTTTTAAAACATTTCTTCTACTTCATTGCTCTTGGCCCAACAGATGAATGAACATGTAAACTCCATAACTATGCCATTATTGTATTGAATTTGATATGTTGGGAAGAGCTCTGTTGTTGGATGAGATTGTTGAGTATCATGATGCTAATCTGTCTGGTATTCCTCCTCAGATAGTACAGGTCGCATAACCAGCAGGATGACATATCCTGTCCCACCATGCAATTCAGAGTATACTAATGAAATAATTAAATATTTTAGGATTATAAAGTTATAGCAATATTTTCTAACTGGCCATCCAAGGAGCCCTTAATTACTTGTCACTTGGGGATGGATGCTGTACTTCATCCTGCTCATTGGTCATATGATATTGATTAAGGAATCAGCCCCGAATATGTTCCAAGATAATAACCATTTGTTTTATTTTAGTGTAGCTCAGGATGGACAACTGAACAAAGACAATAAACTGATGGAACTGTCCTCAGGTTCTGTCTGTATTGAAGCCATGTGATTGGAAAAAAATTGAGATGTCTTTTGTTAGCAGCATAATGTATTTACATTTTATGCTAAAAATGTATCTCAATCACAAATATTGTCCCATCAGATACTTTATTTTAATGTTCAAGGCTTGGAAATAACACAGCAAAATTGCCAATGAAAGTTAATAAAGTAACTTCATTTTCTAAAATTGAAAAATGATTGATGATTCATTAAAAGCAGCCATTAATTGCACCCATTTGTAATGTTAGGACCAGTGTTCATTTGCAATTGTGTTTGTGTCAGAATTTTCATATCCTTCTATAGGTCAACAAATCTTCACAGGAATAAAATTTTCTATATTAAAATTAGTGGGGTGTAAAATCAAAGCTAGCATGGAAGATTTGTGATTTATTGTACCAGTGGAGAAGGATTCCAGAAGGTTTTGTCCTCCCATATGTTTATCTGCTTGATGTCCTAGGGAAAAGGAAATAATCCTGCCCAAATTGCTGGATCTTTCAGCAGTTTCTACAGATTCTTCACTCATCTGTATTTCAGATTCATTGTACTCTCAGTTTGCTCATGTTATTAGGGTAAAATGAACCAATTTTACCAAAGATGTAATCACAAAATGGTTAAATTAATGGACTTGTTCTGGCCTATAGATCTGAGGGGCACACATTCAAACCTAGCCATGGCAACTGGATAACTTAACATTAAATGTTTAAATAAATCTGGAATTTCTGCTAAAGTCTATTTGCATCAGATGAGGGAATATGTCACCTTTAGTTAAAAGTTACTGCTTAGCATTTGTACTGGTTTGTTTTTCAAAGGCAAGGTCAAAGTTGAGTTATTATCCTATGCATAAGTGTATATACAGAATGCACATGGACAATGTGCAGCAGCATCACAGGCACATAGAATCAGATATGTAACATTCACAAGAGAAACATAAATTAGACATAAACTATACAAAGTTATGCAAGAAAAAACACAAAGAAATACAAAGTCCTCCTTAGTTCAAAGTTATCATAGTTATGACAGTGTTGCTAAGCTGTTTTGATTGTTCCAAATGGTTCAAGAACCAAATGGTTGAATGGAAGTGGCCAGCTTGAACCTAATGGTGTGGGGCTTCATGTCTCTGTACCTCCTGCCCATTGATAACATCAAGAAGATGGCAGAGCCCGGATGGTGGAGGTCTTTGATGATTGATGTTATCTTCTTGAAGCAGCGCCTTCTGTTACTGGTGGGGAAGGAGATGCCTCTGATGAATTGGGCACAGGATGCTTTAAACAATACCCCTGTAGAAGCTTGTTAGAGTATTTGGTGACATGCCCAACCCTTTTAATCTTCTAAGAAAGTAGTCTTAACAAGAGTGTAGTCACAAAGTGACTACAGTAGTGAATGTTCTGGTCCATCGACTTAGAGGCATGCATTCAAATTGGAATACATTTGGGTAATTAGTTGAGTATAGATATTTAAGGTAAGTTATTGGGTATGGGGGCTCCAATGTGCAATACTGAATGAGACTCAGAGAGTTGTAGACCCAGTTAGTTCCATCATATCACAACCCTCCCTCACCATCAAGGGCATCTACAAGAAGTGGTACCTCATGAATGCAGCTTCCATCAGTAATGACCTCCTCCATCCAGGACATGCCCTCTTCTCATTACTACCATCAGGCAGGAGGTACAAGAGCTTGAAGATATACACTCAGCATTTTAGTTTCTTCCCCTTGACTATTAGCTTTCTGAATAGTCTATGAACATGTGAATACTCCTCTTTCACACCATTTATTTTGTAACTTATAGTAATTTTTTCATGCCTTGCACTGTACTGCTGCCACAAAAGAACACATATTTTGACATACGTCACTGATAATAAATCTGACTAATTCTGATTAGAATTAAATCCTTAAATAAATGTGAAATTTTTGCTAAAGTCCACTTGTTTCAGGGATGGAAATATGTCTTACCACTTCGACCTAAATATTGCTTCTTTGTATTGGTGTTTTTGTCACATATACCAAGAAACCCAGGAAAGGGTTTTGTTCCAAATGCACCAACAATGATCATGCCATTTATAATTATATCGAGATAGTAAGCAGAAAAACACAGTGCAGAACATAGTGTTGCAGGTACAAAGAAAGTGAAGTGTGGACAGACTAAACCTCTGTCTTGCAAGGACAACAAGGCAGATTGTGAGATGGAAAGTTCATGTGTTCATGTTTTAGCATGTTTGAGGTCTCTCCAAGAGTCTGTAACAGCAAGACAGAGGTTTAGGTAAATTTAGGGATGGATCTTTAATGATATAATATAGCCAAAGAAACACAGTATCAACTTCATCAAAATTTCATTTTTTCTAAGATAAAACTAACTTTGTTTTTCCTCTGGGAAAAATGGATTGGGGCTAATTTCTAACACATTTAAAATTCTTTTTTTTTACACAAAGAGGAGATGCAGATATACAGGCACATTACTTACACCAAAAGTGTCTAGTAAAGTAGTTCAAGCTAGCTAAATTTAACTCTCTGCTTGATTGCTTTAGTGAATGATACATTAGAGACCTTGTTGGTTTTTTGTTGCAATGTTGGGAAGATGCAAACTGGTCATTGTTTATTTAAACTTTATTAGACAAAGAGGTGACCACACCAGAGCTCAGTATCTCAGCCAGAGAGCCACAGAATGAAACAATATGGAAACTGGCTACTCAGCCTGCCACATCCACACTAATTAAAGGGCACCTATCTACATTAATTCAATCTTCAACACCCTTTGCATTGGAGCATAGTGGTTTAGCACAACGCTTTACAGTACCAGTGACACGGGTTCATTTCCCGCCATTGCCTGTAAGGAATTTGTATGTTCTCCCTTTGACTGTGTGGGTTTCCTCTGGTTTTCTCCCATATTCCAAAGACGTACCATTTGGTAAGTTAATTGGTGATGATTGTAAATAGTTCCATGATTTGGCTAAGATTAAATTTGGAGGTTGTTGGGCCATAGAGCCAAAAGGGCCTATTCCGTGTTGCATCTCAATAAATAAGCAAATTTGTGTAAATGCAGTTCTGGTGCTCCACTAGACAAATTTTAAATGCTGTCAGGGACTCTACTTAACCACTCTCTCAGGAAGTGTATTTCAGGAACTCACCGCTCTCCGAGTGACATAGGTTCCTCTGAGGTCTTCCTTGCTGGGACTGGAGGAGCTGAGTAATAAGGCAAGATTGAATAGGTTAGGACTTTATTCCTTGGAACATAGAAGACTGAAAGGAGATTTAATAGAGGTGTGCAAAATTATGAGAGGTATAGATAGGGTCAATGCAAGCAGGCTTTTTCCACTGAGGTTGGGTGGGACTACAACTAGAGGTCATGGACTAAGGGTGAATCATGAAAAGTTTAAGGGGAACATGAAAGAAACATTCTCTCAGAGGGTCTTCAGAGTGTGGAATGAGCCGCCAGTGTAAGTGGTGCATGTGAACTTGATTTCAATGTTTAAGAGAAGTTTGGATAGGTACATGGATGGCAGGGGCATGGAAGGCTATGGACTGGGTACAGGTTGATGGGAATAGGCAGCTAAAATGGTTTGGCACAGACTAGATGGGCCAAAGGGCCTGTTTCTGTGCTGTACTTTTCTCTGTGACTTTGACTCTAAATCTATTATCCTTTGCCCTAAGTATACCATTTTGTCCCCTGAGTTTATTCATCTCCATTTTCATTCTCTTCACTCTCTCCTTATAACTAAAATGCTCCATTCCTGGCCACATCCTGGTGAAGCCATCTGAAAGGGTGCACACGAAAGAGTACAAAGAACATTTACGAGGATGTTGCTGGTACTTGAGGACTTGTGATAGAGGGGAAGTTTGAATAGGTTGGGATTTTATTCCCTGGAGTGTAGGAGAATGAGAGGAGATTTGATAGAGGTATGCAAAATTATGAGGGGTAAAGATATTGTTAATGCAAACAAGTTTTTTCCACTGAGGTTAGGTGAAAGGGTGAAAGATGAAATATTTAAGAGGAACCTGAAGGGGAGCTTCTTCACTCAGAGGGTGATGAGAGTGTGGAATGAGATGTCAGTGAAAATGGTGGATGCAGTTTTGGTTTCTAAAGCTTGGATAACTATTGTGCATGTACAGGAGGGGTTTGGTGGATTATGGTCCAGGGGTTGGTCAATGATACCAGGCAGAATAACAATTTGGCATGGACTAGAAGGGCCAAGCAGTCTGTGTCTGTGCTGTAGCTGTTATGTCTGTATGACCCTATAACTCTTTCTCTCTTCACCAGGAAACATCTTCCATAGGACAGGTACCTACACAGAATGGATTTAGGGTGAGGTATATAAGGTACATTGGGAATCTGAGGAAAAACTTTCTCACTCAGAAGTTAGCTGTTAATTGGTAATTGGTTTATTATTGTCACATACACCAAGGTACGTGAAAAACTTTGCTTTGCATGTCATCCATACAGACTATTTTATCACAAAGTGCATTGAGATAGTACAAGGGAAAACAATGACAGTATGTAGAGTACAGTAGATAGTGCAATGCAGGCAGATAATATGGCAAACTCGAGGAAATCTTCAGATGCTGGAATTTCAAGCAACATACATAAAAATTGCTGGTGAATGCAGCAGGCCAGGCAGCATCTATAGGAAGAGGTACAGTTGATGTTTTGGGCTGAGACCCTTCGTCAGGACTAACTGAAAGAAGAGATAGTTAGAGATTTGAAAGTGGGAGGGGGAGGAGGGGAGATCTGAAATGATAGGAGAAGATATATTTTTTTTTTAAAGCTGCTGCCCCAGTTCACCGAAGATTCATGGAAATAGTTAGGGAATGTATAAAAAAGATGATACTGTTGAACTGAGTAACAAATTATCTATTGGAATGAAATACTGAACAAATTAGAACACTACAAGTATTATAAAAATGTGCAATCATTCCTAATAGTTATCGATGGAGGAATTCATCCAGTGTACACTGCCATGCTCTTCTGAGTGACCATAAATGAACAAAATCAGTGCAGACATCTAATACCAATAATGTACTTCCTTCATGCAATAGTTTCGATTATTGCATCCTTCAAATCTTTATTTTCATTGTCATATTCAAGATCATTGTTGATACCTTCAAATTTTTCGTAGTTACTAACTTGTAGTAGTGAAATTTTTCTTTTTCACTCCAGGCTATTTCTGACAACTCAAAATCTGAATGCTTGAAACCACAGTGAACAGAACAGTTCCGAATTGTCTTACTGCTTGTTTCTCTCCAACTATCAGTGACAAAAAACACTGTTTTTTAAAAATAGAAACACACACAAATGACACAATTTAAAAACTATTCCCTTAAATCATAGTCACAGTCATAGTCATACTTTATTGATCCCAGGGGAAATTGGTTAATGTTGTAAATTGGAAATCATGGTGTACTGTCTAACAGCCACACATGTGCACGCAACTAACGCTAGTTAGAAACTGTTCGGTAAGACTCTGGTATCAATTAAACTGTATAGTGTCTCAAATAAACTCATAGAATCCCAGCTATTTTCTCAATTAGTTTTTACTTCTTAGGAGTTATCCTGATTAAATGAGGGTCAAAATAACCTGAATATATGTAGTGGATTATATATTTATAAAATATAAATTTATACTATATATATTTATAAGATATAAGAATTGGTGTCAAGGGTGGCATAGATTACCCAGTGGAACTGACAGTGAGTCTCTTTCTCAACTACAAATTACTAAGATTCAGCTCGATCATATTTCTGGTCAGAATTGGAGTCACATGTATGCCAGAATAGAGGAGGACTCTAATCCTAAAGAACATTGGATATGATGCAATCTGACAGCGTTATGCTTTTTCCCAGCTCTTTCTTAAAGATAGTTTAGCTTATCTAGCATTCAGATTCTCAGGCTGCCTCACTGATGCTTGGATAAATATTCTCTGTCCTATGATTATATTTTGTGTCTGGTAACAGAAACTCTCCCAAAAAAAAAACACAGATTAGCTTTGTATTCTGCCTTCCCCTTTTAGTAAATGATAATAATTGCTAGTTCCTATTTAATCAAGAAATTAGGTATGAAGGGCCGGACATCTGGGCCCCTTATCTAAGATAGAGTTTGCTGGCATTGAAGAGGGTCTAGCAGAGGTTCAGAATCAGAATCAGGTTTATTATCATCTGCATGTGATGTGAAATTTGTTTAGAACTATTCTGGAATTGTGAATAAAGCATGATTAATTCAAGCAAGAACCACTCTGCAGTCCTTCATGTAAGTGGTAAATTGCAAGCAGTAAATTGAAGTTAAATGCACATCTTTGTAAATGCACCTCTGCTGTCTATGGAGCACAAGCTGGCCCATAGATCGGGAGAGACATGGTTTGCAAAATGCTGATCAGAATCAGAGTCAGGTTCACGAGAACGATCCTAGGAATGAATGGGTTAACATATGAGGAACGTTTGATGACTTTACAGGAACTTAGAAGAATGAGGGGAGATCTCATTGAAACCTATCGAACATGGAAAGGTCAGACAGAGTAGATGTGGGAAGAATGTTTCCTATAGTCTAGGACCAGTGTGCACAGCCACAAAATACACGGATGTGCCTTTAGAACAGAGAAAAATGAGAAATTTATTTAGCCAGAGGGTGGAGAGTCTGTGGAATTCATTGCTGCAGACGGGTGTGAAGGCCAAGTCACTGGGTATATTTAACATGGAGCTTAATAGGTTCTTGATTAGTAAGGGTGTCAAAGGTTTCGGGAGAAGGCAGAAGAATGGGGTTGAGGGGGATAACAAATCAGCCATGATGAAATAGTGGAGCAGTATGGGGTTGAGGGGGATAACAAATCAGCCATGATGAAATAGTGGAGCAGTCTCAATAGGCCAAATAGTCTAGTTCTTTTTCTATGTCTTATGATCTCATTTACTGTGGCTCATTTTCAGGAACAGGATAATAAGAATGCTAGGAGCATAGGACGTCAACTTGAAATACATTTTACCTGTTTTTATGCACATTAAATGTACTACTGTCCAAAGTCTAAGGATTGGCAGAATTTGTGCTGCACTTATATTACCATTGAGCTACAAGCTTCTCATAAAACATCCAAAGCATGAACCACTGATCTAATTTCAAGTCTAGTAAAATTTGGGCTTCAATTTATTTAGTAATTTTTAATAAAGTAAAATAATCCCCAACCCTTCACTGGATCACTATCAAACAAAATTTTTTGATGATCTTCATGAAGAGGTATTAGGACAGATGGGCAATGGTTAGTTCATGATTAGTTCAAACAATTCAAAGATTCACTAGATGATTCTTTATCTACCTCACAAACAAGAAAAAATCTGCAGATACTGGAAATCTGAGCAACAAATACAAAATGCTGAAGGAACTCAGCAGGCCAGGCAGCATCTATGGAAAAAACAGGGTTAACGTTTTGGGCTGAAACCCTTTGGCAGGACTGGAGAAAGAAAGCTGAGGAATAGATTTGAAAGATGGGAGTAGGGGAGAGAGAAACACCAGGCAATACGTGAAACTGGGAGGGGGAGGGATGAAGTAAAGAGATAGGAAGTTGTTTAGTGAAAGAGACAGAGGCCATGGAAGAAAGAAAAAAGGGGGGAGAGAAAGAGCACCAGAGGGAGGTGATGGGTAGGCAAGGAAGGAGGTAACATGAGAGAGGAAAAAGGGGTGGGAAATGGAGGAGGGTGGGGCTCTCTACCTACCTAACACTCTTAGTTTGTTTCAAAACTTTCATTCAGATATTACCTGCTTTAGATGAACCTGGCTTTTGTTTGCTGTTGGGAAAGGGAAAAAAAAGGATAATGTCCTTCTAGAAGAACCCTAGCCTGCTCAGTCCTTCAATACTGACATTAACATTATGAACTAGAGTAGATCTTCCTCAAGTGCAAAAATGCAACATTCCAATTGGCCATAACGATCACTTGCCCATGACTATTCCATGTGGAGAGAGCACATTTTGAATAGTGTATAATCAGAACCATATAATTAGCAGTAACATTGAAACAATTTCTGAAATGCTTACAAAGTAATTCATTAAAGAAAATGCCACCTGAGATAATTGATGGTGATAACCCTCCATTGAATCCATCTACACTTCTCACTGCCTTGGGAAAGAAGCTAAGATAACCAAGGACACTTTATTCTGCTTTCTCTCCTATCCCATCAGGCAGAAGATACAAAAATCCTAAAGTATGTAGAAACAGACTCAAAGACAGATTCTATCCTGTTGTTATCTTGAGCGGACCTCTCATATGCCAAAGATCAATTCCTGATTGCCCAATCTACTTCATTGTAGCCCTAGCGTTTTATTTGACCAATGGCACTGCATTTTCTCTCTAGTGGTTATAATATATTCTGTATTCTGCTTTCTTTTTACTATCTTGATGTACCCATGGCCTCCAAGAGGACCACAACCTATTGCTGGGTTTGGAGACTTGCGTGCCTCAGTGACCCAGAGGACTATGTTGGCTGGAGTCAGAGCTTTGTGCTTTGGCTCTTGGTGGAGTCACCCATGCCAAACATGTCAAAGAGTAGAGGCCAGACTAAGAGTGATTCACCAGTCCTCCAGGTTCATGGATTCAACTCAAGGCTAACAACACTGACTGGTAAAACAAAATTGTTATGGAAATAGCTATGAAAATCCTACATCTGAGTGCAACGGTATTCCTGAATCTCCACCCATGACTTGCATGACTGACAGTAGTGAAAACTGAGAGGAAGCTACTAACATGATGAAGGAAGCCCTGAACACTGGCAGAGATAGAGGACCTTCATTGCTGCCCTAAACACCAGTGGCATAACAAGCAGTAGGTAATTTACTTATGGAGACACAGAAGACAGGTCATTTTGGAATGTGGAGAGAAAAAAAAAATCAAGATGCTGAAGGAACTCTGTTGGACAGCCCTCACCCATGGAGGGATGAAGAGTCTCAACCTGAAAAATTAATTGATTATTTCGCTCAACTATAAAAAGATGAGAAGGAAAGGATCAAGTAAGACCTAGCAAATGACAGTTGGATCCATGTAAGGGGAAGGACGGGGAGAATGGAAACTGAGGTGGAAGCTGAGATATGACAAAAGGCTGAAGACGATAGAAAAAGGAAGTGGAGCATGAAATCAAATGAGGGTGGTGGAGGGGGCAAGGTGAACATTGGCAGAGGGGGAACAGAGGGCGAAGTATGTAGGTTATGACAGATAGACTGGGTGTTGGAGGGGAAAGAAGCAGGGTGATACAGAGCTGGAGGACATGTAGAAGGAACAGGGCAGATCAGGAGGAGAAAGGAAGTTACAGAGGGCAGCATCTGTCCTGAAATTGGAAAGTTCAATGTCAACGCTGATCAGCTGTGGCCTACCTCAGTGGAATATGTGACGCTGTATTGTAAAGGGTTTAACTTTGTGCTTGCTGGATGTCTCACCACTTCTGTGGCCTTGAATGTAACAGTACACTGAATACTACTTTGGGACTATAACCATGAGAATACAATACTACTTTGGGATCAACCATGGGAAGATGAAAGTTAGCTGAGTACAGGGATAGGACTCATGAAAAGCAGTGACAGGTGATGGTGCTACGTATTGGTACACTTACTACAGCACGTCATGTCAGTGGAAATGGAATAAAGCTAGAGTAGTTGGGGGGCTTGGGGGTAGTTGTTCAAGACTTCACTGCCGGGCGGGCTGTGATCAGCGTCGTGGAGTGAGTGGAAGGTGGGTTGCAGTGCAAGGAGCCTGCGCATACCTGGACAAGGATTTTAATGCTTGCTCTGTTCTGTCCTAATAGACATAGTTTTGTAGGTAATTGGCATTTGTGTCTTTCTGCTTTTCTGAGCTGGATCTGAGAACCTTTTGTTGCAATGAAACAAGTGCTGATCCTCTAGTTTACGGTTAACCTCAAGTTGACAGTGGAGGAAGCTGAGGGCAAGCATGCTGGTGTGTGAATGGAAGGAGGTTCAAATCACTAGCAGCTGGAAGATCCAGCTGCCCATGGTGGATCCTGCAAAGGTGCTGAGTGTAGAGGTTCCCCAGTGTGCATTCAGTTGCATTGATGTAGGGGAGGTAACTTTGGGGGCACCAGCTGTAATACAGAAGTTTAGACTAATTATCCAACAATTTGTAATGAGTTACAGTAATTCAGTGATTACTACAACAGACATCAAGAAATTAATAAACTTGATAAATCCCACAGATGCTGGAAATCCAAAGCAACACACACAAAACGCTGTAAGAGCTCAGCAGGTCCGGCAGCATCTGTAGAAATTAAACAATCAATGTTTTGGGCTGAGATACTTCTTCAGGATTGGAAACAAATGGGAAGATCCAAGAATAAAAAAGTGGGGGGGAAGGGAAGGAGGATAGCTAGAAGAGGATAGGTGAAACCAAGTGGATACGAAATGTAAAGGGATAGAGAAGAAGGAATGTGATAGAAAAGGAGAGTGAACCATAGGAAAAAGGGAAGGACGAGTGTACCCAGGAGAAAATGAAAGGCAGATGAGAAGAGACAAGAGGACATAGTGGGGAATAAGATCATAAGACAAATGAGCAGAATCAGGCCATTTGGCTCATTGAGTCTGCTTCGCCATTTAATCATGGCTGGTTCTTTTTTTTCTCATCCCATTTTCTGGCCTTCTCCCCATACCCTTTGAAGCCATGTCCAATCAAGAACCTATCAATCTCTACCTTAAATACACCCAATGGCCTGGCCTCCACAGCTGCAAGTGGCAACAAATTCCACAAGTTTGCCACCCTTTGGCTAAAGAAATTTCTCCACATCTCTGTTTTGAATGGATGCTCCTCTATCCTGAGGCTGTGCCCTCTTGTCCGAGACTTTCCCACCATGGGAAACATCCTTTCTATATCTACTCAGTCTAGGCCTTTCAACATTCGAAAGGTTTTGATGACAGCCCCCCTCATCCTTCTAAATTCCAGCGAGTACAGACCCAGAGCCATCAAACATTCCTCATATGATAACCCTTTCATTCTTGGAATCATCCTTGTGAACTTCCACTGGGACCACTCCAGTGTCAGCACATCTCTTCTAAGATGAGGGTCCAAAAACTGTTCACGATGCTCAAGGTGAGGTCTTACCAGTGCCTTCTAAAGCCTCAGCATCACATCGTTGCTCTTGTATTCTAGGCCTCTCGAAATGAATGCTAACATTGCATTTGCCTTCCTCACCACCAACTCAACCTGCAAGTTAACCTTCAGGATGTTCTGCACAAGGACTCCCAAGTCCCTCTGCACCTCAGATTCCTACATTTTCTCCCCATTTAGAAAATAGTCCATATGTTTATTTCTACTACCAAAGTGCATGACCATGCATTTTCCAACATTGTATTTCATTTGCCACTTTCTTGCCCATTTTCCTAATCTGTCTAAATCCTTCTGCATCCTACTTGTTTCCTCAACACTACCTGCCCCTCCACCAATCTTTGTATCATCTGCAAAATTGGAAACAAAGCCAACTATTACATCATCTAAGCTATTTATATACAGCATACAGCGGTCCCAACACCAACCCCTGCTGTACACCACTAGTCACTGGCAGCCAACCAGAAAGGATCCTTTTATTCCCACTCGTTGCCTCCTACTAATCAGCCAATTCTCTAACCATGTTAGTAACTTTCCTGTAATACCACCAGTCTTAAATTGGTAAGCAGCCTCATGTGTGGCACCTTGTCAAAGGACTTCTGAAAATCCAAATATACAACATCCACTGCATCTCCATTATCTTTCCTACTTGTAACCTCCTCAACGGATTCCAACATGTTCGCCAGGCAGGATTTTCTCTTAAGGAAGCTATGCTGACTTTGTAATATCTTGTTCTGTGTCATCAAGTACTCCATCACTTCATCCTTAACAATTGACTCTAACATCTTCCCAAACAGTGAGGTCAGGCTAACTGGTCTATAATTTCCTTTCTGCTGCCTTCCTCCTTTCTGAAAGAGTGGAGTGACATTTGCAATTTTCCAGTCCTCTGGCACCATGCCAGAGCTCAATGATTTTGGAAGATCATTTCTAATGCCACCACAATCTCCAATGCTATCTCTTTCAGAACCCTAGGGTGCAGTTCCACTGGTCCGGGTGACTTATGTACTTTTAGGACTTTCAGTTTTTTGAGCACCTTTGTCCTTGTAATAGTAACTGTACTCACTTTTCTTCCTTCACACACTACAACGTCTGGCACACTGCTAGTGTCTTCCACAGTGAAGACTGATGCAAGATACTCATTTAGTTCATCTGCCATCTCCTTGTCCCCCTCCCCCCATTATTATTTCTCCTGCCTCATGTTTTTCTAGCGGTCCTATATCCACTCTCATCCCTCTTTTATTTTTTACATACTTAAAAAAGCTTTTACTATCCACTTTGATATTATTTGCAAACTTGCTTTCATATTTCATCTTTTCCCTTCCAATAATTATTTTAGTTGCTCTCTGTAGGTTTTTAAAAATTCCCAGTCCTCTATCTTCCTACTAATTTTTGCTTTGATGTATGCCCTCTCTTTTGTTTTTACATTAGCTTTGACTTCCCTTGTCAGCCACGGTTGTACAATTTTGCCAGTTGAGTATTTCTTCTTTTGGAATACACATGTCCTGCACCTTCCTCATTTTCCCAGAAACGCACGCCATTGCTGCTCTGCTGACACCCCTGCCAGCAGCTCTTTCCAATTTACTTTGACTAACTCCTCTCTCATACCACTGTAATTTCCCTTACTCCACTAAAATACTGCTACATCAGACTTTACTTTCTCACTAACAAATTTCAAGTTGAACTCAATCATATTATAATTACTGGTTCCTAAGGGATCTTTTACCTTAAGCTCCCTAATTGCCTCCAGTTCATTACATAACACCCAGTCCAGTATAACTGATCCCCTAGTAGGCTCAATGACAAACTGCTCTAAAAAGTCATCTCTTTGGCATTCAACAAACTCACTCTCTTGAGATCCATTACCAACCCAATTTTCCCAATCAATCTGCGTGTTAAAATCTTCCATGACTATCACAATGCTGCACTTTTGACATGCCTTTTCTCTTTCCTGTTGTAATCTGTGGTCCACCTCCCAGCCACTGTTGGGAGACCTGTATATAACTGCCATCAGCATCTTTTTACCCTTGCAGTTTCTCAACTCAACTCACAAGAATTCATAGTCATAGTCATAGTCATACTTTATTAAACCCGGGGGAAATTGGTTTTTGTTACAGTTGCTCCATAAATAATAAATAGTAATAGAATCATAAATAGTTAAATAGTAATATGTAAATTATGCCAGTAAATTATGAAATAAGTCCAGGCCCAGCCTATTGGCTCAGGGTGTCTGACCCTCCAAGGGAGGAGTTGTAAAGTTTGATAGCCACAGGCAGGAATGACTTCCTATGACGCTCAGTGCTGCATCTCAGTGGAATGAGTCTCTGGCTGAATGTACTCCTGTGCCCACCCAGTACATTATGTAGTGGATGGGAGACATTGACCAGGATGGCATGCAACTTAGACAGCATCCACTTTTCAGACACCACCATGAGAGAGTCCAGTTCCATCCCCACAACATCACTGGCCTTACGAATGAGTTTGTTGATTCTGTTGGTGTCTGCCACCCTCAGCCTGCTGCCCCAGCACACAACAGCAAACATGATAGCACTGGCCATCACAGACTCGTAGAACATCCTCAGCATCGTCCGGCAGATGTTAAAGGAAATAGGAAATAGAGACGGCTCTGACCCTTCTTTTAGACAGCCTCAGTGTTCTTTGACCAGTCCAGTTTATTGTCAATTCGTATCCCCAGGTATTTGTAATCCTCCACCATGTCCACACTGACCTCCTGGATGGAAACAGGGGTCACCGGTACCTTAGCTCTCCTCAGGTCTACCACCAGCTCCTTAGTCTTTTTCACATTAAGCTGCAGATAATTCTGCTCACACCATGTGACAAAGTTTCCTACCGTAGCCCTGTACTCAGCCTCATCTCCTGAACATCTTCTGAACCTATGTCATATCTTTCTAATGACTTGATGCATTCTTTACCGGTCGAGCCATGCCTCCCCCATGCCTACCTTCCTTTCCCTCTGATATAACGTGTAACCTTGGACATTTAGCTTCCAACTACAACCATCCTTCAGCCATGATTCCGTGATGGCCACAACATCATACCTGGCAATCTGTAATAGTCCAATAAGATCATTCACCTTATTTCTTATACTCTGTGCATTGATATATAACACCTTGAATACTGTATTTGTTACTCTTTTTGATTTTGCATTCCTAAGGTACTGATACTCACCCTGTTGGCTGCAACTAAGTCCCATCACCTCCTGCCCTTCCTGACAATCTGACTGCATGCTACCTACTTCTTCACCATCCATCCTATCCTGAGTCCCTTCATTCCAGTTCCTACCCCCATCCTCGCCAAATTAGTTTAAGCCCTCCCCAACAGCTCTAACAAACCTGCCTGCGAGAATATCGGTCCCCCTCGGGTTCAGGTGCAACCCGTTACTTTTGAACTGGTCATACTTCCCACAGAAGAGATCTCAGTGATCCATGAACCTGAAGCCCTGCCCCCTGCACTAGCTTCTCAGCCACAGATTTATTGGCCAAATCATCCTGTTTCTATCTTCACTGGTGCATGACACAGGCAACAATCCAGAAATTACTATCCTGGAATAGAAAAAGAGGTGATGGGGAGGGACATTATTTTTCACCGGAAAGAGAAATCGTTATTCATGCTATCAGATTGGAGGCTGCCCGGACGGATTTAAGATGTTGCTCCTCCACATTGAGCATGGCAGGAAATAAACATTCTCCATCTCCCTGAGATTGCCTACCACCAGACTACTTTTTACATTGAATTTCCATAAAGGTCTGAATGGAAATCTTAGGTTGCCCATCATGTATTCCAGAAATGTTTGGCTCACGAAGAGCAAGAACACTTGTTTCGGCAGTTAATAGCTGTCATCTAACCCTCAGATTGATTTATTTTGTACTTTTTAGAAAACTCATAAAAGACAAAGTCTTGTGGTGCAGGTGATGGATCAAGCAGAGCTCTACTCACCCCTTGGTGTTCTATATTCTGTTTACAACTCCACTTGTTTGCAGTATTGTTTTATTCAGCTCCCAACTGTGACTTTTGACTGATGCAGTCTCTCCGCGTGCCGCACATATATTTGGAAATCCAACGTCAACAGACATGAAAAGCATCAGAAGAATGCATTTGTGTGACAATGAGAAACGTTTAGGAAAATGACTGGCTGCTCTTTTTAGAGCATCAAGCATTCAGCTATTCAACGACAGTGAATCTGGAATTTCAGTGCAGGTAGCGTGAAACACGGAAGTCCCAGCATTGCTGACAGATTTGGATGGCTGATTCTGTCATTTCTCTTTCTGCTCGCATCCCGGTGGAGTCCAGCGGTGGAGCCCAATCCTGCTGGGAATCTCCAGCATTGCTCAGTTGGGCTGTTTTTTGCAAGACAAAGAATAAGGAGTTACTTTGCAAGAATCTCACATTGCCCTTTCTTATTTACAAATGTAATTTTAGTTAAATCTATATCAAAATGGTAAGTTATAATTTTTTTGAACTATTGACGTCAATGTTAACAATTCCTAGGGCAGGGCCTGAAGCTTGCTTGCTTCTGCTCATGCTGTGCTGCTGAAACCACATGTTTTGGGCTGAGAAGGTTGGTCCTATGCACCATGTCTTGGGTTGACTGCAATGTAGCACATTGAATTCTATATGCACTGTGGAATGTTACCTACCTCACTTTGACTTGCAGCTTTAACATAACACATCTTCCCTTGTGGCATTTGGAGCTGAGTTAAATTATGGTAATTGGTAATTGTTCATTATTGTCACATGTTCCAAGATTTAGTGAAACACTAGACTTACTGGTGTGGCATAGTAGGGTAAAGGTTAGCTCAATGTTTTACAGCACCAGGTTCCACCGCTGTTTGAAATGAGTTTGTATATTCTCCCCGTGACCGAATGGCGTTCCTTTGCGTGTTCTGGTTTCCTCTCACATACCAAAGATGTCGTCGTGGCTGTCCCTTGAGGTCAAGGATGATGGTCTTCGTTCTGTTGATCTGCTTATGGGCTTTCAAGTGGCTTAGAGGTACTGTTTGGGTAATTGAGTTGTGGGCATGCTATGTTGACACTGCAACACTTGTGGAGTGTTCCACACAATTCTCGCTGATTTGCTTTGACACAAATGACACATTTCACTGTGTGTTTCAATGTACATTTTATAAATAAAGCTAATCAAAGATTCACCATTAAATGATACAAGGTGCATTTATTATCAAAGCATGTGTACAGAATACAACTCTGAGATTCACTTCCCGCAGGCAGCCATGAAACAGAGGAACGTGATGGAATCCATTCAAGAAAATATCAAATGCCCAACATGTGGAAAAAAGAAACAAATTGCACAACTGCAAAATAAGTCAAAAAACACATAAATATTTATTAATCAAATCAGGAGTCCAGTAGTTCAATTCAGCGACATTCTGCTAGCCAATGCTAGCAGAGTCATTCATTGCCAAAGCACCCAGTCCATATTGATCAGCCTCATCAAACCTCTCAAAAACAGCAAAAACAAGAGTAATCAGAATCCAGGAACATATGCAACATGAACCCTATGGTCCCCCAAAATGAGTCCACAGCTTCACCAATCAATCCTGGTAATGAGAATGCTAGGTGTGCTGAACCTCCCTCTGACAGCAGCTAGTGAGAAGGAGAGAAAGACAGATAACGCCGGGCACCCACCCGTCCTCTGCTCTTGTCGTCGTTCACCTCAACCTTGTTCATTGCCTCAATCCGAGAGAAGCAACGGAGATGATCATGGGCTTGTGCCCTTGAGGCCTCAGTCGGAGAGAAGCAATGGAGTTGATCCTGAGCTCGCGCCGTCAATGCCTCAGTTGGGGAGAAGCAATGGAGTCGATCTTGGGCTCGCGCCCCTTCTTCAGGCTGCATACACCACACCAAATCTCACTGAACTCCCTTGCAAAGAACAAAGCACCAGATTGCTCAATCGGCCCCAGAACACACCATCAAAAAGGATATCCCTGGTTCCAATCACGCACAGCTTAGTAGCAGAATCATATTTGAAAGAAGTAAAAGAAGTGAAGGAAGTAGTTTCTTGAACTGTTAGCAGGACATCACGGTCGGTCATGTTATTTACTGGCACCATCTTGACTGCAAATCTGGTCTAATCTTAATAATTCAAATAGTTATCAAGATATATAAATGTTGAGAGAGCACTTGCCCCTCCCCCCCAAAGGTTCAGACTCATTGATATTTGTCTATTGTAAAGCATTCTGGTGAAATGTCATAATATATGCAATAGGTAATTTAGTTTTAGATGAAACTGGAGGAGAAAAGGGAATATGATTGAGATGTATAAAATTATGAGGGGCAGATGTGATTAAGCAAGAGAGGATACAGAAAACATTTACAATGGAGAGCTTAAGTTACAAGAAGAGAGGTCTTTTTATATCACTGGAATATTTTGTTGTAAGTAACTGCAATTTTTTTAGGGAGTTATAGGATTAGGCTATGTAATTATTATCCCTTGTATATTAAACCGCCTTTCTCTTCTAACATGGTCTCCACCTGACTTATAAACTCCTGAGTACTTCTTGCTTGGCTCTAGGTGATTTGTGTATGAATTTTGCTCTCTCTCAACCTTTGCCAACAATTGTCAGCCATAAGCCCTGGAACTTCCCATAAACTTCCCATAAATATCTCTGCTTCTCTCTCTCCAACTTTAAGAATTTCCTTAAAGCTTGCCTCTTTAATCAAGTCTTAGCTAACCTTCCTGTTCTTACTTTGATCCTAATGAAAAGTATTTTCCTTCATGGTTTTTATTAAGTAGAACCATAGGGTTATACAGTACAGAAATAGACCTAACTCATCCATGCCAACCAAAATATTTATCCCAGTTGGTACCATCTGCCTGATATTGAACTAAATCTTTTCTATTCATATATCTGTCTAAATGACTTTTAAACATTGTTATTGTACCCACCTCTACAGCTTCCTCCAACAGTTTATTCCATATACGCACCCTCAGGTCTGTTTTAAATCTTACCCCTCTTAACTTAGATCTATGTCCTCTAGATTGGACTCCTTCACCCTGGGAAAAAGGTTTTGACCATCCACGTTATTGATGCCCCTCATGATTTTATATTTCTCTATAAGGCCACCTTCAGCCTCCTGCACTGTAGGGAAGCAAGACCCAGAATTTCCAGATTCTCTTTACACCTCGAGCCCTTCATTTCCAGTAAACACCTCAAGAACATTTTCTATACTCTTTCCAGCTTAATGACTTCCCTCTTATGCTGGGCAACATGACTATCAGGACAACCTTTCCAAACATCCTCTTCCCCATCCAGTTGAACTGTATCATACATGTCTGTACTCCTGGGTCTCTCTGTTCTAGAACAATCTCCAGGGCCCTGTCAATTACTGTCTGGGTCCTCCCCTAGTTTAAATTACCAAAATGCAATAACTCACAGTTATCTGAGTTAAATTCCAACTGAAATTGGATCAGCATTTGGAGCTATGATGTGGTGGCCATTACAGAGACTTGGATGGCTCAGGGACAGGAATGGTTACTTCAAGTGCTAGGTTTTAGATGTTTCAGAAAGGACAGGGAGGGAGGCAAAAGAGGTGATGATCAGAGATAGTGTCACGGCTGCAGAAAAGGTGGACGTCATGGAGGGATTTTCTACGGAGTCTCTGTGGGTGGAGGTTAGGAACAGGAAGGGGTCAAACTGGGTGTTTTTTATAGGCTGCCCAATAGTAACAAGGATATCAAGGAACAGATAGGGAAACAGATCCTGGAAAGGTATAATAATAAGAGTTGTCGTGGTGGGAGATCTTAATTTCCCAAATATCGATTGGCATCTCCCTAGAGCAAGGGGTTTAGATGGGGTGGAGTTTGTTAGGTGTGTTCAGGAAGGTTTCTTGACTCAATATGTAGATAAGCCTACAAGAGGAGAGACTCTACTTGATTTGGTATTGGGAAATGAACCTGGTCAGGTGTCAGATCTCTCAGTGGGAGAACATTTTGGAGATAGTGATCATAATTCTAACTCCTTTACAATAGCATTGGAGAGAGATAGGAACAGACAAGTTAGAAAAGTGTTTAATTGGAGTAAGGGGAATTATGAGGCTATCAGGCAGGAAATCGGAAGCTTAAATTTGTAACAGATGTTCTCAGGGAAAAGCACAGAAGAAATGTGGCAAATGTTCAGGGGATATGAACATGTGTAGAGGATTGTCAAAGATTGCAGAGAGACATTGATAGGATGCAGAAGTGGGCTGAGAAGTGGCAGGTGGAGTTCAACTCGGAGAAGTGTGAGGTGGTACACTCTGGAAGGACAAACTCCAAGGCAGAGTACAAAGTAAATAGCAGGATACTTGGTAGTGTGGAGGAGCAGAGGGATCTCGGGGTACATGTCCACAGATCCCTGAAAGTTGCCTCACAGGTGGATAGGGTAGTTAAGAAAGCTTATGGGGTGTTAGCTTTCATAAGTCGAGGGATATAGTTTAAGAGTCGCGATGTAATGATGCAGCTCTATAAAACTCTGGTTAGGCCACACTTGGAGTACTGTGTCCAGTTCTGGTCGCCTCACTATAGGAAGGATGTGGAAGCATTGGAAAGGGTACAGAGGAGATTTACCAGGATGCTGCCTGGTTTAGAAAGTATGCGTTATGATCAGAGATTAAGGGAGCTGGGGCTTTACTCTTTGGAGAGAAGGAGAATGAGAGGAGACATGATAGAGGTGTACAAGATAATAAGAGGAATAGATAGAGTGGATAGCCAGCGCCTCTTCCCCAGGGCACCACTGTTCAATACAAGAGGACATGGCTTTAAGGTAAGGGGTGGGAAGTTCAAAGGGGATATTAGAGGAAGGTTTTTACTCAGAGAGTGGTTCGTGTGTGGAATGCACTGCTTGAGTCAGTGGTGAAGGCAGATACATGAGTGAAGTTTAAGAGACTACTAGGCAGGTATATGGAGGAATTTAAGGTGGGGCTTATATGGGAGGTAGGGTTTGAGGGTCGGCACAACATTGTGGGCCGAAGGGCCTGCACTGTGCTGTACTATTCTATGTTCTATATTTGTGTGGAGTTCTACAAAGGTACGTTCCAATGAGACAGGGAAGTTATGGTAGGGTACAGGAACCATGGTGTACAAAGGCTGTAATAAATGTAGCGAAGAAGAAAAGAAAGGCTTACAAAAGGTTCAGAGAGCTAGGTAATATTAGAGATCTAGAAGATTATAAGGCTAACAGGAAGCAGCTTAAAAAGGAAATTAGGAGAGCCGGAAGGGGCCATGAGAAGGCTTTGGCAGGCAGCATTAAAGAAAACCCCAAAGCATTCTACAGGTACGTGAAGATCAAGAGGATAAGACGTGAAAGAATAGGAACAATCAAGTGTGACAGTGGGAAAGTGTGTATGGTACCGGAGGAAATAGCAGAAGTACTTAATGAATACCTTCAGTATTCACTATGGAAAAGGGTTCATAAGGCCATTGATGTTGTGGGGATGGAACTGGACTCTCTCACAGTGGTGTCTGAAAAGAGGATGCTGTCTAAGTTGCATGCCATCTTGGTCAATGTTTCCCATCCACTACATAATGTATTGGGTGGTCACAGGAGTACATTCAGCCAGAGACTCATTCCTCCGAGATGCAGCACAGAGCATCATAGGAAGTCATTCCTGCCTGTGGCCATCAAACTTTACAACTCCTCCCTTGGAGGGTCAGACACCCTGAGCCGATAGGCTGGTCCTGGACTCATTTCATAATTTACTGACATAATTTACATATTGCTATTTAACTATTTATGGTTCTGTTACTATTTATTATTTATGGTGCAACTGTAACAAAAACCAATTTCCCCTGGGATCAATAAAGTATGACTATGACCTTGGTGATTGTAGTGATGACTTGCAGCAGACTAAAAAGCTTGAGCATGAAGATATTAAGAAAGAGGATGTGCTGGAGCTTTTGGAAAGTATCAAGTTGGATAAGTCACTGGGACCAGATGAGATGTACCCCAGGCTACTGTGGGAGGTGAGGGAGGAGATTGCTGAGCCTCTGGCGATGATCCTTGCATCATCAATGGGGACGGGAGAGGTTCCAGAGGATTGGAGGGTTGCAGATGTTGTTCCTTTATTCAAGAAAGGGAATCGAGATAGCCCAGGAAATTATAGGTCAGTGAGTCTTACTTCAGTGGTTGGTAAGTTGATGGAAAAGATCCTGAGAGGTGGGATTTATGAACATTTGGAGAGGTATAATATGATTAGAAACAGTCAGCATGGTTTTGTCAAGGGCAGATTGCGCCTTACAAGTCTGATTAAACTTTTTGAGGATGTGACTAAACACATTAATGAAGGAAGAGCAATAGATATATGGATTTCAGCAAGACATTTGATAAGGTACCCCATGCAAGGCTAATTGAGAAAGTAAGGAGGCATGGGATGCAAAGGGACATTGCTTTGTGGATTCAGAAATGGTTTGCCAACAGAAGGCAAAGGGTGGTTGTAGACAAGTCATACTCTACGTGGAGGTAGGTCGGTGACCAGTGGTGTGCTTCAGGGATTTGTTCTGGGACCCTTACTCTTCGTGATTTTTATAAATGATCTGGATGAGGAAGTTGAGGGATAGGTTAGTAAGTTTGCTGATGACACAAATGTTGGAGGTGTTGTGGATAGTGTGGAGGGCTGTCAGAGGTTACAGCGAGACATTGATAGGATGCAAAACTGGGCTGAGAAATGGCAGATGGAGTTCAACCCTTATAAGTGTGAAGTAGTTCAAATATGATGGCAGAATATAGTATTAATGCTAAGACTCTTTGCAGTATGGAGGATCAGAGGGATCTTGGGGTCCGAGTCCATAGGATGCTCAAATCAGCTGTGCAGGTTGAATATGTGCTTAAGAAGGCATACGGTGTATTGGTCTTCATTAAGCGTGGAATTGAATTTAGGGGCCAAAGGGTAATGTTGCAGCTATATTGGACCCTGGTCAGACCCCACTTGGAGAACTGGGCTCAAGGTTGCCTGGATTGGGGAGTATTCCTTATGAAAACAGGTTGAGTGAACTTGGCCTTTTCTCCTTAGAGCAACAGAGGATGAGAGGTGACCTGACAGAGGTGTATAAGATGATGAGAGGCATTGATCGTGTGGACAGTCAGAGGGTTTTTCCCAGGGCTGAAATGGTGTCCACAAGAGGACACAGGTTTAAGGTGCTGCGGTGTAGGTACAGAGGAGATGTTAGGGGTAAGTTTTTTTACGCAGAGAATGGTGATTGTGTGGAATGGGCTGCCGGCAATGGTGGTGGAGGCGGATACGATAGGGTCTCTTAAGAGATATTTGGATAGGTACATGGAGCTTAGAAAAACAGAGGGCTGTAGGTAAGCCTAGTAATTTCTAAGGCAGGGACATGTTCGTCACAACTTTGTGGGCTGAAGGTCCTGTATTGTGCTGTAGGTTTTCTATGGTTTTTTTTGAAATTAGAGGTGTAACATAAATGTCAACTGTAGCTGTGGTGTACTGGAGTTTAAACAGCACCTGAATAAGTAACAACCTTTAACTGTGCTGATCCCAAAGTAACACACATGTTAAACTCCAGAAGATTTTGCTCTCACACTAACTTCATGCTTACAGCAAAACTGCTCTGCATTGCACCAGTATACCAGTAAGGTTCTTGCTCCATATCATGCTTCATTTCCTACTCCTAATATGCTTCCAGTGCAGGACAGCTGCAGTGTGGAGAGGTTAAGATTTCTCTGACACTGAAACACAGCCTAAATTGCTGCGATTTCTGTTTCAGAGAAGTGCATATTTCTGCACTGAGTAATTTCTGCAGATTATCAGACCGAGTTTGAATTCTGTTTCATTTCAATAAAGCATCTGCTCACTTTCTGGCTTATTTTAATGCTGACTGGGCAAATTTTATACGTCTCAAAATGAGCTCTTCAAATCAGTTGCCTTCAATCTGTACGCATGAGTCTGAAAGCACAGTTGTGTATTAATACAATTTCCACTTTTGGGCAAATGAAACAATACAATTAACCTGGACAGGCCCGATTTTTTCTATGGATGGATTACAGATTAATATTAGGTACCCTGTCTGGGAGAACAGACAAAGTCCTCAAGTGCCAAACTATGATAAATTAAAAATGCTGCATAATGCATATAGCTAATACAGAATGTTACCTGAGTACCCTGTACTTTGTGAATAAAGCTTTTGACCGTAGAGAATGGAAGATCATGGAGGCATGAATATGAATCCCACTGTGATTTTTAAAGAAATTAAACGTAAGTACTGAATTAAACCTGAATTATAAAAAAGCTAGGTATTAATAATGTTCATTACATGACTGCATGATTGTCTTAAAATGCCATCTTGTTCATTTATGACCTTCGGGAAAGGAAATCTCTGTCTTCACTGTGTTTGGACTAATGTGTAACCTCAGAAATGCCAGTGTGCTTGACTATTAATGGAAATAATAAGCTTCAAAATTCAGCAGTAAAAGAGGGACAGATGATAAATGGCAGTATTACTAGCGCTGATAGACTCCCGTGAACAAATGGATTTCCTTTCCTAAAGATATGACATCATGCATTAGAACACGTACTTCAAGGTAAGCAGAATACATGCTGCCACCTTCAATAGGTGTGCCTGATGTGCTGCTTGCTAGGGCAGACTGAGATGTATATTAATGCAGATCTCTAGGTCCGGAGGCATCTGAAGTTTCCACAAAGGCCATCTGCAGTCTTGTTAAGCACAAAAGATTCTGCAGATGCTGGAAATCTAAAGCAACACACACTGGAGGAACTCAATTTATGATCATTGAATTAAGACACAGTTTGACTGGAATGTGCTTTTCTTGGCAGTTTCTGTTTCTGAGTTGTCAGGAAGAGGACAATACAGCAGATGTAGGAATGTCAAGAAAGTGGGTGGCCACTGCCTGATGTACAATCCAGAATGTTGTTGATGCTACTGGCATTGCTCATAAATAATTTGATATTGTAAATGCCAAATTCTATAAAACTAATCAGTTAACTAAAATTTAGATGTACCCAGAATTGAAGCTCAGATTATTACTGACAAAACCCAAACCCAAATTCCATCCAATATGAAAAACAAATTAACTGCTGCATAAAACCATGAATTATGAATTTCTTGAGAGATTGAGAAGTCAACTTTGATAAAAGGACATCTGCATTTTATGCAAAATATGCACAGAAATATCATAACCATCATCCTATACCACACAAACAAGAGAAAATCTGCAGATGCTGGAAATCCAAGCAACACACACAAAATGCTGGAGGAATTCAGCAGACCAGGCAGCATCTATGGAAAAAAGTACAGTTCACATTTTGGGCCTTTTTTTGTGGTTTGAGTTATATAATAGTTCTAATGTAACTTCTTGCATTTGTACTCTGTTTGTAAATCCCAGGATATCCTACGTTCTACCTGACATGTCCTGGCACTTTCAAGGACTCACACACCAAGGTACCTGGATAAGATGCTAGTCTTCTCTTTCTGCACATTCCTTAATCTGCAATCTCCTGCCCAAAATGTATTGCTTCAACTCACTGAATTAAGCCTTATTTGCCACTTGTCTGTCCATTCAGCCAGCCTACTTTATAAAGTATTACTGACCTTCTTACATTTTTACCATACTTCCAACCTTTGAGTCATTCATACATCTGGAAGTTCTAACATACTTGTCTATGTATGAGCCATTAACATATGTGAAGGAAGCAGTGGTCCAAGCAATGATGCAGGGAAAAGTTTGGTTATATTTATGAGAATGAATCCTGCTGTTATATTTATTTTCTGGACCGTCTAAGGTCATTAGGCCACGGAAGTTCATTTCCCACTCGTTGCCAGCAAACATCCTTCAGCATACAGGTCAAGTGATTCCTCTGTGTCCCTCATTAGTAGTTTTGCAAGTGACATGAAATGCCTCACTCTCAGAAGTCCAGACCACCAATACAATCAATGACCTTGTTAGACATTGTAAAGGAGTGACATGCCTCCTGCAGCAGTCTGGATGGACAGGTTGATGTGATGTTCTCTGTCGTATCTGACTTATGGCAAATCTGCCCTTTGGGTCATCCAGCATCTTCCAGTTGTGGGGCAGGTGACCACATCATCCACATCTTAGTAAAGGTAGTAGCTTGGGATCCCAACAGTGTTTATTCCTTTGAATGAATATACAGTCAGTAGCCACTTTATTAGGTACCTCCTGTTACTAATAAGGTGGCCACTGATTGTATCTTTGTGGTCTTCTGTTGCTGTAGCCCATCCACTTCAAGGTTTGATGTGTTATGCATTCAAGGATTCTCTGCTACGCACCACTGCTGTAATCCATGTTTACTTGAGTTACTGTTGCCTTCCTGTCAGCTTGAAGCAGCCTGGCTATTCTCCTCTGAACTCTCTCATGTTCACCCACAGAACCACCATGAACTGGATGTTCTTTTGGTTTTTACCACGATTCTCTGTAAACACTAGAGAAAATTGTGCATGAAAATCCTAGGACATCATCAATTTCCAAGGTACTCAAACCTGAGATGTCCCGTCTGGCACCAACAATCATTCCACAGTCAAAGTCACTTAGATCTTCCCCATTCTGATGTTTGGCCTGAATAACAACTGAAGCTCTTGAACATGTCTGCAGGCTGCTATGTGATTGGCTGATTAGATATTTGCATTAATGAGCAGCTGTATAAGTGTACCTAATAACGGGGCCACTGAATTGCAGTTATGGCAGGTGAGCCATGTGGGACATTTCCACTAGGTAGATGTTTGAAGTGGATTTATAGGTCCCATTCTCTGTCCACATGGAGGCATTCAGCTGCACTATGATCTTCTGGCCCACGTGAATAGCAAACAAAGAGCAGGAGTCACAGAGTCATGGAGAACTACAGCAAAAGAGCAGGCCCCTTTGGCTCATCAAGTCCATACCGAACTATTATTCTGCAGGTCCCATCGACTTGCCTTTGGACTATAGCCCTCCACACCCCTCCCACTATGTACTTAGTCAATTTCTCTTCAATGTTGAAATCAAACTTACATTCACCACATCCATTGGCAGCTCGTTCCACACTATCACCACTTTCTCCCTTTCAATTTGATCAGAGGTGATCTACGCTGGCCTCTGTTCAACACAGAGCAGTATCTTGCTGCAAAGTATCGAAGGGCCCAGTGCTGTGGTGTGGAGTTTACAGATTTTGATTCTCCGTGAAATTAACTAATTTTCATTTGTTATGTTCTCCTGGCTTAATATTTCACTGTTGATATTTTATTGTTCCTCTTCCCACAGATGAGCCTGATCTCGCGAGGGATTTCTGGCATTTTTGGTTTGACTTTTAGGTTTACAGCACCAGCAGTTCTTTTTTAATTTCATTCTTTCTTCAGATTCAGTTTCAGATTCATTTGTTTATCACGTACATTGAAGCATAGCGTGAACTGTGTCGTTAGCGTTAAATAAAATCTGCAAGGATTGTGCTGGGGTGATGAAGGTGGCGAATGGGATACTTGCCTTCATTAGCCAGGGCATTTAATGGAAGAGCATGGAGTAATGGTATAACTGGAGGACGCATTGGTTAGGCCAGAGCTGAAGTGTTGTGTGCAGTTCAGAATACAAATAGAATGGGAAGATTCTGATTGCACTGAATAGGGTTCAGAGGACAATCATAGTCATACAGCATAAAAAACAGTTATTCAGTTCTCATGGTCTACACCTCCCAGTGGGAGCTCATCTATACTTATCCTACCTTCTCGAGGGTAGTTAAAGTGGGTCATCATGGTAGCATAGCTTGGAATTCCTGACCGGGCAACACAGTAGCATAGTGATTAGCATGACACTATTACAGCTCGAGGCATCAGAGTTTGGATTTCAGCTCTGACACAATCCGTAAGAAGTTTGTATGTCTTTCCGGTGAGCATGTGGGTTTGGGTGCTCTGAACAGTCCAAAGGCATACCAGTTGAATGGTTCATTGGTTATTTTAAGTTATCCTGTGATTAGGTTAGTGCTAAATTGGTGGGTGGCTGTACAGTGCGGCTCGTTGGGCTGGAAGGACCTGTTCCGCCTGTATCCCCAAATAAGTAAATGCTGATCTCACCAGGAATGTCCACATCACATAAAATATATAAAGATGGTTACAACCAATGTAGAAACAGAACATCTAGGTAAGGAATCGGGTTGCGTAGGTTTGGATGACTTTATCATTGTTGGTAGAATCTCAGATGGAGATGAGAGAGCGTACAGAAGCGAGACACACCAGCTCGTTGAGTGGGGTTGCAGGAACGACCTTGCACTCAATGTCAGTACGATGAAAGAGATGATTGTGGGGCTCAGGAAGGGTAAGATGAGGGAACATGAACCAATTATCATAGAAGGATCAGAAGTGCAGAGAGTGAGCAATTTCAAGTTCCTTGGAGTCAAGATCTCTGAGGATCTAACCTGGTCCCAACATATCAACGCAGCTATAAAGAAGACAAGACAGCGACTATATTTTATGAGGAGTTTGAAAAGGTTTGGTTTGTCAATTAAACCAAGCAAGTTGCATTTATTGTCATTTCAACCATAACTGCTGGTACAGTACACAGTAAAAACAAAACAACAATCCTCCAGGACCATGGTGCTACATGAAACAACACAAAACTACACTAGATTACCTGAAAGAACACAAAACTACACTAGATTACGTGAAACAACACAAACCTACAATAGACTTCAGGCCTACACGGAACTACATAAGGTGCACAAAACAGTGCAAGACAATTGAAAACCTCTACAGATGTACCGTGGAGAGCGTTCTGACAGGTCACTGTCTGGTATCGTGGGACTACTGCACAGGACTGAAAGAAACATCAGAAAGGTGTAAAATTAGTCAGCTCCATTTTGGGCACTACCCTCCGTAGTATGTAAAACATCTTCAGGGAGCAGTGTCTCAGAAAAGTGATGTCCATGTTAAGGATTCCCATCACCCAGGGTATGCCCTCTTCTCATTGTTACCTTCAGGCAGGAGGTTCAGAGGTCTGCAGGCACATTTTCAGTGTTTCAGGAACAGTTTCTTCCCCTCTGCCATACAACTCTTAAATGGACATTGAACCCATGAACACTACCTCACTTTTTTATATATTATTTCTGTTTTTGCGCTATTTTTAAGTAATTGATTTACTTAATTATTTACTTCTTTGGTTCCTTTCTATTAACACATATATTAATATATGCATTGCATTGGACTGACGCTGCTGTTAACAAATTTCGCAACTCATGCCAGAGATAATAAACCTGATTCTGATGGTTACAGGGGCTAGGGTTAAATTGCGGGTCGCTGGGTGGTGCAGCCCGAAGGGCCGGAAGGACCTATCACAATTTACCTCAATAAATAAATAAACAAGCAAATAAACTACCATTTTAAAGGCAACCAGATTTGTTCACAGAAACCGGAGATTACAACTCTCTAAAAAGAGTGAAACAACATTTCTCAGCATAATTGCTTTGAGGAGGCGATACAATATGAAATTACATTGCAAATCATCAAAAGGTATGAAGGAGAATAGATGTCAAAAGTTTGATTAAAGACATATACGTTAATAGGTGTTTCATGGAAAACAAGAAATATCGAGAGACAGGCAAATTTAGTGAGGAGGTACAGGA
The DNA here is from genome assembly GCF_030028105.1 of Mobula birostris. Taxonomy (NCBI): domain Eukaryota; kingdom Metazoa; phylum Chordata; class Chondrichthyes; order Myliobatiformes; family Myliobatidae; genus Mobula; species Mobula birostris. The sequence continues at coordinate 202,185,292 of NC_092372.1, read as the reverse complement.
GCTTAAGGCCTTGTCAGCTGAAGGTTATCATTCCCATGGCGAAGTGATCCTCTGTCTATTATTACAGTTTTATTAACATTGGCTTTCTGCCCTTCGTCCAGTCAAACTATTGGTTGCTATATGAAATAATGTTATTGTCTCGACTTGGTGGGGAAATCCTTTGAAAAGTAAACCTGATAGATAGATGCTCATGAAAGTTTAGCACCAAGGTTTATAAGAATGAGAATAGCGGGTTTCCTACAAGTAGATTGAACCAAACGATATTCTCTATTCGCTCTGTCTCAGAGCTGGAAGGAAAGTGAAATTTGCCAGTTAAAGGAGTCCCTGTGCTCTTTGCAAGTCCAAGTGAGATTACACAATTCATATTATGCAGGAAGGAGCGAGAGAATTTGTCTTCTATTATTTCAATACTATCTCTATATATCTTTACAAACACAAGGATTCAATCTCATCTTAAATGTTTAAGTACTGTGGCAATTAACTTGACCTTAAAGGTACTAAATACTCTTGACTGGAAGCAGCTCAAACATTTATTGAGTCCTTCAGCTCACAAAATTGTAATTATCATGATGGAAGGCAATTTTATGAATGCTGCACAAGAATTAGACAAATTATTTTACAGTTATTACCCCATTGCAAAACTTTGGTACTTGTCACAATGAGGCTTTCAGATAGTTGGCAGGCAGCATTCAAATGTCATTACAATACATTATTTACCCATTTTGAATAATGTAATGTGATTTCTGTCTGCACTTCTCCTTAAATTGCTTTAACTTTTAAAAGGATGATGAGACACATCGATTACTTACAGAGACTGGGCTATGTTAGATTGTCATTACCTCAAAATGTTTTAACAACGAGGACAACTCCTTTACACAAAAGTGTGATCTGTGTCAAAAAGCTGAATTCTAAATAAAAAGCATTATAAAGCAATTGAGTTCTGAATAAAAGGTAGAGCCTGCTATTGAAGATTTATAATGGGCATTGATGGAAATGTGACACAGGTGATGCTGCTTTATTGTAACTGATAAATTCAGCACAATTTTGTTCCATTAAGTACTGTGCTTGTGATTCCTTGCCCTTTTTTTTGTATGAAAAATGACAACTGCCTCTTGTGCTGTTTGCAAGAAACTAGTCATTTAATTGCACATCTCTAACCTGCCTTCATCTTTCTTGAATGGTTCACAAGCTTTAAATTCTTAGACTGTTTGTCCACGATCCAATACTCATTGAGCAGGAACTTCCTGCAACTAAGTACTGAGAAGAATAACATCAACAACTTTGATGCCTGTCACGAACTCCCTCCAACAACTATTAACTTCATCCCATGCTAGAGCATCTCTCTGAAAATGAGCCATGCCATTCACAACACTGGCCTGATATCCCTGAGATGATTTTCAGGCCACTTGTATACACTCAGTGGCCACTTTATTAGGTACACCCGTACACTTGTTCACTAAAGCAAATATCTAATCAGCCAATGGCGGCAACTCAGTGCATAAAATATGCAGGCAAGGTCAAGCAATTCAATTATTCACACCAAACAGCAGAAAGGGGAAGAAAAGCACCCAAAGCATTTCAGTGTGTGGTGAAAACTGCCCAGCGAATTATGAGCACCCAATTGCCCCTCATTGAGAACATCTACCATAAACACTGCCTGGGCAGGGCGAAAAGCATTATCAAGGATGCACCTCACCCTAACCGTGGACTTTTTACTCTCCTCCCATCTGGTAGGTACTACAGGAGCCTCCGCTTCTGCACCAGCAGGCACAGGAAGAGCTTCTTCCCTGAGGCTGTGACACTGCTGAACCTCTCATCACAGCGCTAAGCAGTATTGCACCCATATTGTACTGTCTTAGTACTTTTATATTTGTGTGCTGTAGCACTTTTTTTATTCACAGTTATTTTGTAAATAACACTATTCTTTGCATTCCTGGTCAGATGCTAAATGCATTTCATTGGCTTTGTATCTGTACTTGGCACAATGACAATAAAGTTGAATCTAATCTAATCTAAATGCGATCTAAGTGACTTTGAGTTTGGAATGACTGAATGGTTTGTGCATCTCAGAAACTGCTGATCTTCCTCCATTGAGATTGTTAAGAGCACTAAATTTCTTGGTGTTTACCTGGCAGAGAATCTCACCTGATCCCTCAACACCAGCTCCATAGCCAAGAAAGCCCAGCAGCATCTCTACTTTCTGTGAAGGCTGAAAAAAGTCCATCTCCCACCCCGCATTCTCATCACATTCTACAGAGGTTATATCGAGAGCATCCTGAGCAGCTGCATCACTGCCTGGTTCGGGAATTGCACCGTCTCGGATCGCAAGACCCTGCAGCGGATAGTGAGGTCAGCTGAAAAGATCATCGGGGTCTCTCTTCCTGCTATTACAGACATTTACACCACATGCTGCACCCGCAAAACTAACGGTATTGTGAAGGACCCCACGCACCCCTCGTACAAACTCTTCTCCCTCCTGCCATCTGGCAAAAGGTACCGAAGCATTACGGCTCCCATGACCAGACTGTGCAACAGTTTCTTCCCCCAAGCCATCAGACTCCTCAATACTTAGTGTCTAGACTGACATCTACATCAATTATTATTATATTGTAATTTGTCCTCTACTGTACCTATTGTCTTGTTTATTAATTATTGTACTGCTCTGCACTGTTTTGTGCATTTTACGCAGTCCTGTGCAGGTCTGTAGTCTAGTGCAGTTTTTATGTTGTTTTACGTAGTCTAGTGTAGCCTTGTGCAGTCTCACATAGTCTAGTGTAGTATTGTGTTGTTTCATGTAGCACCAGGGTCTTGCAGGAACGTTGTTTCGTTTTTACTGTGTACTGTACCAGCAGCTTAAGGTCGAAATGGCAATAAATTTGACTTGACTTGATCTCCTGGGATTTTCATGCACAACAGCCTCAAGATTTGGGGGAGTAGATTTAGGATGGAGATGAGGAGGAACTGCTTTTCCCAGAGAGTGGTGAATCTGTGGCATTCTCTGCCCAATGAAATAGTGGAAGCTACCTCAGCAAATATACTTAAGACAAGGTTGGATAGATTTTTGTATAGTAGGGGAATTAAGGGTTATGGGGAAAAGGCAGGTAGGTGGAAATGAGTTCATGGCCAGATCAGCCATGATCTTATTAAATGGCAGAGCAGGCTCAATGGGCCAGATGGCCTACTCCTGCTCCTATTTCTTATGTTCTTTGGAGTTTACAGTGAAAACAACCAGCGAGCGGCAGTTTTGTGAACAAAAGGCCTTGTTAATGAGAGAGGTCAGAGGAGAATGGCCAGACTGGTTCAAGCTGACAGTAACTCAATTGACATATATTACAACATTGGTGTACAGAAGAACATCTTTGAATTCACATACATTGCAAACATATAGTGGATGAGCTATAGCAGCAGAAGACCATGAACATGAGGTACCTAATAAAGAGGTCATTATGTGGTAATGAATTCTACAGATTCACCACCTTCTGGCTAAAGAAATTCCTCCCGCATCTCTGTTCTAAATAAACATCCCTCTATTCTGAGTTTGTGCTGTCTGGTTATAGACTCCCCCTCTATAGGAAACACCTTTTCCACATCCACTCCATTTCAATATCTGATAGGTTTCAATAAGATCTCCTCTCATTCTCCTAAATTCCGGTGAGCACAGGCCCAGAGTCATCAAAAGCTCCTCGTACATTCTTGGAACCATTCTCGTGAATTTCCTCTGGACGCTATTCAATGCCAACGTATCTTTCTTTGGATAAGGGCCCCAAAACTGCTCACAGTACTCTGAGTACAGCCTGACCAATGCCTTATAAACCCTCAGCATTACATCATTGCTTTTATATTCTAGTCCTCTTGAAATGAATGCTAACTTTGCATTTACCTTCCTTACCACTGGCTCAACCTGCAAGTTAACCTTTAGGGAATCCTGCATGAGGACTCCCAAGTACCTTTGCACCTCTGACATTTGAATTTTCTCCCTGTTTAGAAAATAGTCTCTGCCTTTATTCCTTCTACCAAAGTTCATAACCATATACTTCCCTCATTATATTCCAAAACGTCTGCCACTTCTTTGCCCACTCTCCTCATTTGTCTAAGTCCTTTTGCAAACAATACTAGCTGCCCCCATCTGTCTTTGTACCGTCTACAAACTTGGCCTCAATGCTATCAATTCCATCATCCAACTCATTGACACAGAACGTGAAAAGAAGCCTTCCAACATCGACCCCTGTGGAACACTATCAATTCTCAGCAGCCAACCAGAAAAAGCCCTCTTTTATTCCTACACTTTGCCACCTGCCAGACAGCCAATTTTCTATCCATGATAGTACCATGCTAAAATGTAGCTTAATGAGCTCTTGAAGGGCTATGACCTGCTGAACAAAGGACCAAAAACTGTATGGTTCCATCTTTGCAATCTTCTTCAGCTATATAATCTACTGAATTAACTATAGGTCTCCAATAGTTAAGGAGGGGGAGAGAAGATGGCGGCGCAACACAGCGCGCGCGGCCACTCTGAAATGATATTGTATTTGTTAAGTAGGGGCCGTGCACAATCCTGATTTGGCGGAGACAGACATGAGAAGCACGGAGGAACATCTGGAGAAACTTCTGAAATGCCTGCTTTGCTGCCAAAAATCTCCGGAGGGGAAGGCCCCAAATCCTCAGCTTTGCCTATTGCCTGTTGCCGGGGCTGGGGTCGAAGCGCTCGGCGGAGATGGTGCTCGGTGCTCGGTGTCGGAGGCTTGAAGTTTTCGGATGGACTCAAGAGTCGGCTGTGGTCGGGTGTTTCCAGGGTGCTGCATCGGCAAATTTGCGGCGCTGGAAGTTCATGGCAGGAAGAGTATTTTTGCTTCCTTCTACCGTTTGCGTGAGATGATGGGACTTTCGAGAGACTTTGAGACTTTTTTTTAACCATGCCCATGGTCTGTTCTTTATCAAATTACCGTATTGCTTTGCACTGTTGTAACTATATATTATAATTATGTGATTTTTGTCAGTTTTTCAGTCTTGTCTTGTGTTTCTGTGATATCATTCTGGAGGAACATTGTATCATTTCTTAATGTATGCATTACTAAATGACAATAGAAGAGAACTGCGTGTCCTCATAATCTAATCTAATCTAATCCCGGTCTCTTGCTTATCCCTAGTTGTATCCCCTCTGCAATTAGTACACGTCTTCTATTTTGTTAAAAACCCCAGTTAGTTAGAGCTTTATTGTCATTGCTGAAGACAACAAAATTTCAGTGCTACTCCATTCAGTGCAAAACCACATTCTGGTAATTCAATTACTAAAAAACACAATGGCTAAATTTAAAAATAACATCTGAGTTATTTAGAATGACGCCTAAGTTACAACTAAATTAAAAGCAAGCAAACCTAAAATTAAAAGAAGCAGTGACTTCCCCATTCAAGTGTTGCACATGTCAATTTTTAAAGTACAGTGATTAAATATAAAATAACATCAAGAATTATGCCCATGTATTGTACTTAGAGATTGTCCTTAGTGCCTATGGGTGGGTGGGGGGGGGCATTATTCAGCTGCAAGACAGCCCTGGGGAGAAAGCTATTCTTCAGTCTGAATGTCCATACAGAGCTGTTTCTATATCTCCTGTCAGGTGGTGCAAGACTGAACACATGATTACTGGTGTGGGATGAGTACGTCACAATTTTGTGAGCTTATTGTAGACATCATGAGTTGTAGATGTTTCCATATCTGGAAGTTGTGTTCCAATGATGTTTTGTACAGTCCTGATCACCCATTGAAGTGCTTTTTAGTTGATCTTGTTGCAGCTACTGTACCATACTGTCAAACAGTAGGTTAGCATGCTCTCAATTACACATATACAGCCACCAGCAGCTCTTGGGGCAGATTTGCTCTTTTTAAACTCCTAAGATAGTATAGGCACTGTCAAGCCTTCCCTGCTATCAAGAAGGTGATGGTGGTCCAAGACAGTTCCTCTGTGACGTTCACTCCCAGGAACTGAAAACTGCAGACCCATTCCACTGCTTCACCATTTATCAGTAGTGAAGCTTGTTCATACCTTCTTGATTTCCTAAAGTCAATAATCATTCTTTGTTTTTTTTATATTGAGTAAAAGACTATGGTTATTGAATCATTCAGACAGTTTCTGCACCTCCTCTTTGTATGTTGCTTCGTAGTTATTTGTAATTAATCCAATCACTGAGGAGTTGTCTGCAAATTGGATGATGGAGTTGGTGGGATAGGGAGGGGCACATTCATGGGTGAAAAGTGTGTAAAGGAGTGGGCTCAATACACATTCTTGTAGTAGTCATTGCCTTGTCTGACTGCCTGAAAATTTTTCATTCCCAAAAGCTTTCCACTTCTTGATTTTCATTTGAAGTAGTCTTTGAACAGTCCCTTCTCAACCAAGATTTGGTCATCTTCTGGAATGTCACCAAGACCAGATTTCCCATCAAGCATGCAATGACACTGATCCTGTTTTTTCTTTTTTATTTCCATCCACTCTCCACAAATTCCAACATTCACCAACACAAGGGGCAATTTACAATGACAACTAACCTGTAAATCTCTAGGATGGGAGAGGAAAATACGGCACTAGAAGGAAATCTACAGTCACCAGGTAACATGAAAGCTCTCTACAAAGACCACTGGAGATAAGGATTAAGCACAGACTGCTGGAGCTGAGAGGCAGCACTATTAGCTACACTACATACCGCATGATAGTACTCATGGGACATTTTGTTGATTTCAAAGCATTATATAGTGTTGTGAAATATGCTTCAGTTCCCAAGAACAGAAAGAAATCTCTTCTGGGCAAAGTTAACCACACGGAATTATAGAGCAAGTACAGCATGTTACGTTTAGCCAGTTATGTTATATGGCTCAGAATGTTGGACAATATCTCGTAACATGAGGAAACAAATTGAAGCAGCAGAGACGTGGTTTTTGAGGAGGATGCGAAGAATATCATGGACAAAACAAATATCTAACAAGGATGTCATGAACAGAGCAAGTACAAAAAGAGAAATAATGTGTAAGATCATGAAAAGGCATTGTAACTTCATTGGACATGCGATTAGGAAAGAGGAGTTAGAATGTGTGGTAATTATGGGAAAGATTGAAGGGAAAAAAGCAAGAGGAAGGCAAAGATAAATGATGTTGGAGACAGCAGCCAGAGAACTGGAAATGAATACCAATGAATTGATCCATTTGACCCGAAACAGGAGTGTGTGGGCCATGGCAGTCAAAGTTCAAACTGGGCATGGCACCTGATGATGATGATGATGATGACAGAATAAGAGGCGGCCAATTGACCAATTGTATCTACCCCAGTCAAAAGTGGCCACCTTGTCCAATCTAAACATATGGCTCTTAGTCCTCCACTCAGCAGGTCGTAGCTCTTCCAGGCTCATTAAGCAACATGTTAAATATTGGTGCTTCCAACATCACTTTATGTAGAAATATCTGAGACTTCACTACACATTGAGTAAAATAACATTTTCCTCGCCTCTCCTTATTGAATGTAACCTGTTTCACGTATTTCCTTTTGATATAAAAGGTGACTATTTAGTTTATCATAGAACATACAACAGTACAGCACTGGAACAGTCCTTCAACCAACAATGTTTGCCAACCTATTGAATAAGTAATTACATACCTTACTTAACTAATCATTTCTGGCTACACAATTTCCATATTCCTTCATTCTTTTCACATTGATGTGCCTTTCTAAAAACCCCTTTAATGACTCTGCCATATTTGCCTCTCTTATTACCCGCCTCTCAACTTGACTCTGAGGAAAAGATACCAGCGCTCTAGTCTATAAATTTGTCTCTTAATCTCTTAAACGTCTATTATAATTCCCCTCAGTATCCAACACTCCAGAAAAAGCAATCCAGGTTTGCTGTCCTTATAGCACATGTCCTGAAATCCAGGCAGCATCCTAATAAACCTCTTCTGCACCCTCTCCAAAGCCTCCAAATCCTTACTATAACCAGGCAACCAATCTCTGCCAACTCACAGACTGATCCCAGAAATCTCATTCCCTCACATACTTCTTGATAAGCCATAATCTCATACATTTCCGCTAGGAGGAGGATGAGCTAGGAAGAAGATGAAAGTCCATTGCCTTTCCCAGTCAATGAGCCCCTCTTAGGCCTTGCTCAGGATTTACATTCAGGACCTGTCAAGGGTGACTTTGTAGTATCATTGCAGATAGCTGGTTGAGTCATGAAAATCTAAGTTTAAGTTTCAGGCAGGTGATAAGCAGGAATCATCTTTGTCACACAAGAATTGTTTTCTAGTCACTTCCAGCAATATCATCATGGGTATATATATATATATATATATATCACAGAAAGATTGTCCTCAATCTATTTGTGACAAATATATCCACCCATGATGGTATTGGTAAAAATGCGTAGCAAACAATTCTTGTGTGACAAAGTTATATTTTCACCCTGAGGAGCTTCTCCATCACACAGCATTGGATAACAATCATACTAAATGGTATAGATTCAGAGCAGATTTGACAGCTCAGAACTGGCTATCCATTTAGCGCTGTACACCATCAGCAGCAGAATGACCAATCTGTAACTTCATGGTCCAAATATAGATCACTCTGCTATCAAGCCAGGGGTTCTAACATAGTTCAATAGGAAGAGTGGAAGGACATGCCAAGAGTAGCACCAGGCTCACTTAGAACTGAAGGCTATTTTCCTCAGATGGCACATGGTAACACAGCAGATGATAAGATTGTCTCACAGTTCAAGGCAAGTGAATTAAATCCTGATATTGGTGTAGAGTTTGCATGTTCTTTCTGTGGTTACACATTCTCCCTGTGGTTGAGGCTGGTAAAATAATGATACTTAAAAGGCATCTTCATGGATAGGAAAGGCTTAGAGGGATATGGGCCAAAAGCATGGAAACTTAGATAGGCATATTTATCAGTATGGGATAATTGGATCGAAGGGCCTGTTTCCATGGTGCCTAACTCTAATAACCTGTCTTGGCTGCTGTTTTATCTTCCAACATACCAGAGACATGCTGATTGGAATGTTAATTGGCTTCTGTAATTTCTTCTTTGTGCAGATGGATGGCAAAAGAATCAACAGTGAAGTTGATGATCGCGTGGGAGAAGATAAATTGCAGGGCTACAGGGAAATGAAGGGAAAGGGATTGATGGGATATCCTGTTAGGAGATGACGTGGACAGGATGGGGTATATGCTTCCTCCAGTGTCATAATCTTCCATATGGGATCTTCAGCATTACAGAAACCAGCAGTTAGGCTAGAATGATAGCATTGTGTTGCTGTTGCCTCACAGTTCCAGAGACCCAAATTCAGTCTTGATCTCCAGTGCTACTTGTGTGGAGCTTATCTTCTCCCTGTGACCATGTGAGTAGCACCAAGATGCTCAAATTTCGAAGTATCAAAGTACATTTTTTTATTATCAAAGAGTGTATAAATTATACAACCTTGAGATTTGTCTGCTTACAGGCAGCCACAAAGCAAGAAACCTGAAGAACCCAATTAAACATTAAAACAAAGGCCAGCACCTAATGCATAAGAGAAAGGGGAAAACAACAAATCATGCGAAAAATAGAAATGAGCAACTATTTCGAACCAAGTTGAGTCCTTGGGTCTGAGCCCCAGAGCAGCCCAGAGTAGGTGGGCTCAATGCCTTGGTATCAAGCTTCATATTAGCGGGCACGGAACACAGCAGCAAGGGCAGTCCTCAAAGGAATGAACATTTGTGGGAGAATGAGCAAAATCAGCCCAACTCTGGTCCCGACACTTGGGCTTACAGTCTATCTGGTATGACATTTAAATGGTCCAAACATTGGATAGTGCCTCACTCTAGGACCCGGACCCTGGTGCCACGATACACTTGGGCCACCCAGCCTGAAACCATACTTGATCTCACAAAATAGTCTCAGCACTTGAAGCAGTCCAACCTCGCATCTGGGTTAGGCAGATGGGCACCAAAATTCTTGTGCATCAGCTCCTCTCCAAATCATTCAGTCCAATAGTGACAGTGATACAAACTCCGTCTGCAACCCCCGTCCTGGGCTTGAACACGTTGCGCCTCGCAATGCCCCTGCACGTCTCATCCCCCAAACAAGTCTCACCTCCACCTGCCTTCTCACTGTCTGTGGTGATAGTTCACCAGAATTTGTTTCAGAAAAATTGTTATAAGTAATGCCTTTAGCTGAATTTCTTGCTTTCCAAACTACCAAGAAGATGTGTCTTGCTTTCAGCAGCCTCATCTTAAGCCAAAAGGATTTCCATCCTAAACTCAAAGATGTGATAGTTAGAAGGTTACTTGGCCACTATAAAGTACCCTGTTGGGAGTGGGATCTTTTTGGAGATGTAAGTTGATTAGTGTGGATGGGTGCTTGATGGTTGGTCTGGATGCAGTAGACCTTTGGGTCTATTTCCATGCAGTATGACAGTATGACTCACTCCAAGAATAGGCGGAGAGTATGTGAGACAATCGGCATTCTCGGTGTAGTATCAGAAACCCGCATTCCAATATTAACTGCACTCCTACGATGTTGCCGCACAAACATCTACCCAACAATATGGAACATTGTTCAGTTTTGTCCTGTTCACAAGAAGCAGGAGAGACCAAATCCAGCTAACTACTGGCCCACTAATCTGATTTCAGTCATTTAAAATGAGAAAGAATGTGTTGGCAACTGTAACAACAAGTGGTACTCGCCTGTTAACTGACATTCAGCTTAAATTTTGATGAGACCACTCAGCATTAGACTGAATTCTAGAGATAAAGTGAGTGACTGTACAGGGGCAACATGCTAAAACTGGTGACATAGATTTTAAAAGCAAACCATTGAAGTGTTTGGAATCATACTATTGGACAAAAGAAGATGGTTGTGGTTATGGTTGGGGGAGGTCAGTCATCCTAGTCAATCAGCCCAGTCCCAGGAGATTACTGCAAATGTTTGTTCTTGGATTTTTTTCAGCTGCTTCATCAATACCCTGACTTCTGACCTCCTGATGGAAGGTCAGAAGTCAGGGTGTTCACTGATTGTGTATCGTTCTGTTCCATTCACAATTGCTCAGCAAATGAAATCAGCCAACAGAGAAAACATTTAGACATGGGATTCTAACACAGTCCGTTCTAAAAGAGCAAAGTTACACTACTGTGCACATATTAGGTGCTTGATTTAACAAATACGATAGAACTTATCATGACTGTCATATTGCAATCTTCCATTTCAAAGCAAGTATTTATCCTAGTGTAGTCCTGAAAGCATATATTTTGCTCAAAACCATCTTCTATAATTAGTTACATTATTGTCAGCTCAGAATTCAATTACACTTGTTAATAATGGACTCTTGAGCTTTGCGTATCTGTTCTTTGGGCACATGCAATCTTTCGGCCGGTTTGGCAAGTTTATCCTCAAATCAATGCTTGTCACTGATTTGCACATGAATTTTAAGTGGCAAAGACTACTTTGCTGTTCTTGGCTGTAAGCTGTTTCATGAGGGAGGTTAACTGAGACCAGTAATCTACAACTTCTCTACAATAGCTGTTGCAGTATCAAGGGATCAATTAAGAGTATGGTTTTAAAACAGAGCACTTGGATCTGAGATTATTAGTAGCCAACAGGCTAACCGTACATCTTATTCTGCACTCCTCACCATTACGATATTCAGTGGGGACCTTATCATCCAACTTGAAATATTTCATGAAGGGACCTCTAAAGTGCTGGTCAAACGGACCAGTTTTCAAATTTCTTCATGATAGGATGTTCGTGACCAGCTTGTGATTTCAAGTACTCCATCCACTATCTAAGGATGAGAGCCACATCCTCTCTAAGTGTCCTCCTTTATCTGTCCATCTTGTTAATTTGGAAATACAGCTGCTCGTGGTTTCTTTGTTTGAAATATCAATTACCAGGTGTACAGCAGGAGCTAGTGGCACAGTCAAGAAGGGTAGGGGTGGTAAGTGACAGAGAGCTGGTGTGAATAAAGATACCAGAAGGGGAAGACTAACACAAACAATGGAAGAATTTAGCAATAGCAGAATCTGTGGAAAAAGGAATGAATTAACATTATAAGCACATTTATGGAGGGGAATAAACAGTCGACGTTGGCCGTCAACCCATGCATACTACCTCACTTTTTTACCTACTTTTGCACTACTTGTGCTTTACAAATTTCTTATGGTAGATTGTCGTAACTTTTTATGTATTGATCTGCACTGCTTCCACAAAACAACAGAACTCGTGACATACGTCAGCGATAATAAACCCGATTCTGATGCTACTGACCAGCAGGGTTCCTCCAGCATTTTCTGTGTGTTGCACCAGTTAACATTCCACGTTGAAGATCCTTCAGCAGAACTAAAAACGGTAGAAAATAAGTTATTCTAAGTAACCAAGAAGGTAAAGGAAGGCAAATGGGTGAAAGGAAATGCTTGTAACAGTGAAATATTATGTCACAAGATGGTGGCTTGTATGGATGCAGTGGCCTTGGCCACTCTAGCTCCAACCAACGGTGAAATTCCTTGTCCTGTTTGTCTTTCCTATGACTGAAGAACACTGCTGAATATTAACAGTGAGCACTAAAACATGCTAGTCACAAGGTCAGCATGCTGCTTACTGTTTTGAGTTTACCGGTGCTGCATGTATTTTGAATTGTATTTGATTAACTTATTTATGGTAATATTTTTGTTTATGTGCTGTGTGTGTTATATGTTTTGTGCGAGCTCTGTGGTCTGAAGGAATGCTGTTTCATTTGATTGCATACATACAGTCAGATGTCAATGAACTTGGAATAGAGAATTGAGCTCTTGTCTGTCAAAAGTGCTGCTAATGCTTTGAAGTCTGGGTGATATTTTCTCTTCCAGACTTCTGAGACCTTCCAGGAAACTAGGACATGCAAATGAAAGAAAAAATTAGTGGGATGAGAATACCAAGCTCAAATGGTTAGTCCTGCAATAAACAGAAAGAGAAAAGTCGGAGAATTCAATGCTGAAGCCTGCATACTGTAACATGTCCAGTCAAAAAATGAAGGGTTGTTCTTTGAGCTTGCGTTGGACCTCCCCAACACTAAGCACATCTACAAGTAGCAATATCCATTGTAAGAAAGCAACACCCATCAACAAGGGGTCACAGCATCCAGGCCATGCTGACTTCTCACTGGGAAGGAGGTACAGGAAACATGGGCACCACACCACCAAGTTCAGGAACAGTTACTATCACTGAGCCAGGCTTCTGAACCAGCATGGATAACTTCATTCACTTCAACACTGAACTGATCCCCCAACCTGTGGACTCACCTTGAAGGACTCTTCAACTCAAGTCTCAATATTATTTATTTATTTATTTATTGTAATTGCAAAGTTTGTCTTCTTATGCACATTGGTTGTTTGTCCATCTTTGTGTGATTTTTTTTTCATTGATTCTGCTGTGTTTCTTCGTATTTACCATGAATGCCCACAAGAAAATAGATCTCAGTGTAGTATACAGTGACATATACGTACTTTGATTTGAACTTTGAATTTAATTGCACAGGAGTCCACAGATATTAGCGTGGGACATCAGACATCAGAGTGAGAATGGTACGCTGAATTGAAGGGATCCATCCGGTCTTCATTGCGGAGAAAGCCTCTACTATGTCAATTATATTGGAAGACGTTGAAGTCAAGCTCAGGACAGTCTGAGTCAAAACTCCATAAGAAAAATGGAATTGAAAATCTAATGTTTGTAATTGGGGATATAGATTGTTAGAACCATAGAACAGTACAGCACAGAAAAAGGCCTTTTGGCCCTTTTTGGCTGTGCCAAACCATTTTTCTGCCTAGTCCCACTGACCTGCACCTGGACCATATCCCTCCATACACCTCTCATCCATGTACCTGTCCAAGTTTTTCTTAAATGTTAAACTTCATCAAATGTTACCATTTCATCTGGCAGCTCATTCCACACTCCCATCACTCTCTGTGTGAAGAAGTCCCCACCCTAATGTTTCCTTTAAATTTTTCCCCCTTCAACTTTAACCCGTGTCCTCTTTTTTTTCTCTCCCCTAGCCTCAGTGGAAAAAGCCTGCTTGCATTCATTCTGTCTATACCCATCATAATTTTATATACAGTATCTCTATCAAATCTCCCCTCAATCTTCTATGCTCCAGGGAATAAAGTCCTAACCTATTCAACCTTTCTCTGTAACTCAGTTCCTCAAATCCCAGCAACATCCTTATAAACCTCCTCTGCACTCTTTCAACCTTATTAATATCCTTCCTGTAATTTGGTGACTAAAACTGCACACAACACTCCAAATTCAGTCTCACCAATGCCATACACAACCTCACCATAACATTCCAACTCTTATATTCAATACTTTGATTTATAAAGGCCAATGTACCAAAAGATCTCTTTATGACCCTATCTACCTGTGATGCCACTTTTAGGGAATTTTGTATCTGTATTCCCAGATCCCTCTGTTCTACTGCACTACTCAGTGCCTTACCATTTACTTTGTATGTTCTACCATGGTTTGTCCTTGCAACGTGCAATACCTCACACTTGTCTGTATTAAACTCCATCTGCCATTTCTCAGCCCATTTTTCCAGCTGGTCCAAATCCCTCTGCAAGCTTTGAAAACCTTCCTCACTGTAAAATACACCTCCAATCTTTGTATCATCAGCTAATTTGCTGATCCAATTTACCACATTATCATCCAGATCATTGATATAGATGACAAATAACAATGGAACCAACACTGATCCCTGTGGCACACCACTAGTCACAGGCCTCCACTCTGTGCTCTACCCTGTGTTTAATTAACCACTCAGCGAGGATAAGTGGTAAAAAAGTGATCAGTCAATATAAAGGCAGTGGAGGGTTTGAATGAGATGGTGAGTAGGTAGTTTTCTGTTTATTTAGGAATCCTGCCAAGATCTCTTCAGATGATGTTTGCAATGGGGAGAATGCAAAAGAGAAACAGGGACGAGCTAAGGATAGTCCCCATGCCATGGGATAGGTAAGAGTGAAATGAGGTAGGCAAGATCAGTCTAATTGGAAAATACTGGGCAGTTATTGTGGGAGATGGTGTATTAACCATGGCTCAGGCTTCAGATAGATTGAGGGGAGATGAGGAAAATAATCATTCTTTTCTCACTGAGAGTGCCATTTCTGGTAAAATTGTAAATGTTTTAAAGAATTTACTATTCCATCACAAAATTAACCTAAATAAGTCATCCTGCTGTGCTTACTGTGTCACTAATGCACAGTGATGAGAAGAAATCCATGCCCTCAAGGTGGTCATCAATAGATTATCTAACTACACTATATGACAGCCTTGCCAGCCTGTGACGTTCTTTGAATACAGAAATCTAATGTGGAAATATAATTGAAAATCAATTACATCTGCATTCATTCTAGCACTGTGATTTGAATAGAAATCTGTGGCTCGTCATTTTTAAACATGTCTAATATGCCAGGTCCAAATGGAATCATTTTAATGTAACTTTATTTGAAATTAAGATTCTTAATCCATTCCTGTTTCTGGTTGCAATAGATAGCTCCTTGAATCTGTTTAATGTCAGTTCTATGAGCAAGATGACATTGAAATCACCTTATATAGTACATTCTATCAAAATAATGAAGTTAAAAAATCTGCCTGTATTTTGAGTTGCTTTTCATTGGATTAATTTTAAATAAAGGTAGTCTTTTCTGGGTAATGCTGCAAATAGAACCATGAAGATACCATTGATGAGGCAGCAAATAACTTACTTTGATAAACACAGGAGATTTAGCAGATGCTGGAAATCCAGAGCAACACACACCAAATGCTGAAGGAACTCAGCAGGTCAGGCAACATCAATGAAGTGGAAGAATCAGTTGATGTTTCAGACCATGGCCCTTCATCATGACTGGAAGGGAAGAAAGAAGAAGCCAAAAAAAAGATGGAGACAGGGAAGGTGTGTAAACTGACAGGTGATGACCAGAGTTTGAGGCCTGAAGTTCGGACTCCCGTGATTGGCGAATCCTGGTTTCAATATCAAAGACTGAAGCCTGAAGATCAAAGATCAAATTGGTAAACCCAGATGTCAAGGCCTGAGTTGGCATGTCTAGAATTTGGAAGCCCAGTGTCTATGAGTCCACAGGGGAAGTCAAAGGCTAAATACCTGTGAGTCAGCAAATCCATAATTCCACTGGAGGGAGGCTGGAGGACCGGAGGCAGCCTGTCGTGTAGTTGGAGGCCTGTCTGTGTGTGTGAGTGGATGTGTGGGTAGGTGGGTGGGAGGGATGGAAGTGGCTGGCTTTGCTGTTGTTGTTTTGGTTCATTGTAGTTGTTGCAGGTGCATGCATTGTTCTGCGGAACATTGTGGGCATGCTGCATCGGCAGCAGAATGTGTGGTGACACTTGCAGGTTGACTCCAGCACCTCCTTCAGTCGTGTTGGTAGTTAGCGCAAATGATGCATTTCACTGCATGCTTCAATATACATCTGATAAACAAATTAATCTGAAATATACAATCAGAAGTCACAGATGGCTGTTACAACAGATGCGACAAGCAGTAATGGATGGGATATACTGTAAATAGTTGTATCCAACTTTCTAAACATTCTCCTTCCCACCACAACTAGGAAACTCAATGTTATTATTTTCAGAAAGGTTTTAGTTATTTGTCCTCTTACCAATTATGGTGATCATGGTTAGACACAAAGGTAAATATAGGAATTAGAACCAGGATTAATTGCTCTGGTCCCTCAAGATTGCTCTGATATTGAAGCAGATCATAATTTATCAAGTATCTATCTACTTTTGCTTTAAAAAAAAATTCAAAGATTCTCTTTAACTAACCTTTGAGGAAAATAATTCTGAAAAATCACGATTTTTACCAAATAGTTGTCATAAAATGCAGAGTACCCCTCAGAGATGTTGGGAGTTGAGCATGGAATCATAGTCACAGAGCACTATAGCTTAGAAACAGGCCATTCAGCCCATCTAGTCTACAAAGGACTAGTTTTCTGCCCAGTTCCATTTTCCTGAACTGTGACCATAGCCCTCCATACCCTTCCTATTCACGTACCTATCCAAACCCCTCTTAAATTTTACATCTGAACTTGCTTCTACCACCTCCGAGGGCGCTTATTTCCCACACACACACACTCCTTCCCCTGAGTGAAGAAAATTCTCCCGTCAAATTCCCCTTAAACATTTCACCTTTTACTCTAAACCTATGACCTCTAGTTTTAGTCTCACTGCTTGTGTGGAGGTTGCATGCTCCTCCTCCGGGTGCTCTGGTTTCCTCTCACATCGCAAAGATGTGCATGTTAGTAGGTTAAATGTTTTGTTGGGAAGTCACAGAGTTGAAGAGAGTGCGGAGGAGAATAAAAACTTGTGATTGATGTCTGATTATTCTAAGTGTGGACTTGATGAGCTGAAAGGCCCACTTCCTGCTGTATCACTCTGTGACTGTGACTCTTTGTTCTCAGAGTGAGAGTGCAGTGCGCAAACATAAATGAAGGCTAGACATGGCTGGAGTTCCAGCAGTTTCCCATAGCAACACTGCTCTAGAGAAAGTTGGAAGTAAAAGCAAATTCATGTTAAAAACAGGCTTGAGTAGGCTAGGATAAGAAGATAGGTAAAAGTTATGATTTTATTCGAGCAGAAAGCAATGACCCCCACAAATTATCTTGATAAGGGTCAAGGCTTTAAGAGCTTCCACTAGTCACCTATTTTATGTAGCTCTGGTGGAAGAAGGTAGAGTTTGTAACCCCCTTATCTTGCTCTGAAGCAAAAGATATCTTTAATTTCCTACCAGTACTGTTACATTGCAAATAAGATGTTGGCAACTGTCTTACCAATACATCACACGACACATTCAGTTTGCTGTCACCTCTGGGTTCAGCATTTGGGCCAAAGAATCTGGAAGCAACACAGCATTGACATAGGAGCTGCAAATGGAGATAGGGAGGGAATCAGTGAAGGAGAGGGAAGCCTTTTAAGAAATTATACTGTAGGTGCAAATAATTCCCACTTTTAAAATTACCAAGGTTAGTTCAGTAGAGTAAAGTAATGCAAGAAACCATCAGTGTTCCAGAACAGTTAGACTGGTGAAAGCATTACAATAGACTGTGAGAGGTTGCGGGAAAAGAAGTTGGTTATTGAAGGCTCGAACTTTTTGGAAATAATGGGATAATGTGAGACTCTTTGAAAATCATTCGTGAATTGGGAGAAACTGTAAAACATCATAACCAACTCCTTGGCCTGTCTGAAAGAGATCTGAAGCTCAGTACATATTGCAATGATGGATTACAGCCTCATAAGCATTGTTTTTCTTTTTGTTCTGTTTTATTTATTTGTGCTGCTTTCTCCCACCGTTAAGCACAGTTTGGGAGAATCAGTGGTGGTCTCCGTGGCAGCTCCTGTCAGATGGGCTGATGGATGCTCGATGATTGTTAGCCAGCAGGGAAGAACAGGACTGTATTTAGACAGTCTACCCGATGGGGACTATTACTTTGATCTGTGATATGCCAGGAAAAAAATTCCGAGGAACCAAAATAGCAAGTGCAAGCATCAAACCTATTTATCAATGACCGCTGTGCAAGGAATGGAATCCTCCTTGCTGAAGATAGTCTATTATCTTCTAGTTGGTACAGATTGCTAGCTCCACGACACCGTATGTTTTTTTCAGCAGTCAATAAATTAATCTAGGACACAGTTGGGGAGTACATTCCATTACACAGCTAACACAATGAGTGATGCTGCTATTTACATCAACCTTTAGTCTGCTTACTGTCATAGACCCCGAACAAATAATGTGCTGGCTTTCATACACATTTGCTATAATTATATTGAGTGAAACACTGAGTAAAGAGCTTATTCACTTCACAGTTTCAATAAAATTAGCCATGTAAATGTAATCTTAAAGGTACTGATGCATAACACAGCCAATTTATAAGTGGCATTGTTTTGCTCAGTGGCCAGTCTCCATTCCTTTGAATAGACCATTTGAACATTGCCCTGTTGAATATGATATTGTGTTTCTAGAGTCACACCTTCATCCATGCCTCTTGCATTTTATATCCAAATGTGTCCCACCCATCTTGAACTCTCTTGCAGTATATATATATATATATATATACACATACACACACTGCTGTACTTCCAAAAGTGCTGTCTTTCCACTGAGGTACTGGACTGAGGGTGTGCCTGACATCTCAGAACAAGAATAGACATTTTTCCCAAATTTCTAGTCAACACCACACACACACAAAATCTATTCATATCACACTAGTATAGTTTAATGACCCCAGGGTTCGGGAGCCCACAATTAGAGGGCTTCGGTTTAAAGTGAGAGAGCAAATGTGTGAAAAGGACCTGGGGGAAGACCTTTTTCACACAGAAGGTCGTGGATATATGGAACATGTTGACAGAGTATGTGGCAATGGGTATGAATGCAACATATAAAAGACACTTTGACAGGTAACTGGATATGAAAGACTTAGAAGGGTACAGCCCAAACATGGGAAAATGGGGCTTGCTCAATTAGGGAACTTGATCGGCATGGATGACTATATTTCATGCTGTATAGATTGATGACCTTACGCTCTTTGTGAGAGCTTGCTATTTTCAAATTGGCTGCTAGGTGCAGTGACAGCATCCTGAAAATCTTTTGAAAACCACAGAATCAATTCTGTACTAGTTGACATAAAGCATGTGTGATCGTGCTCAGTCCCACATCCTACCCGTAGTTTGTCCCTGCACTATTACCATGCCCCACTTACCTTCTATGGTACTGGCAAAATCCAGTTTAGTAGAGTTTTCTGGCCCATGTAGAGTCAAGGTAGAGTGGGTCACAGGTGACTACAAGCTTTAGATGACACCCTGCAATACCTAATAGCCTTTGATTGTTTCTCTCTGTCAGAAGTAACATACAACATTTTAAATTGGTCTAGTAGTTTTTTTTTTTTGTGTGCCATATTCTGCCAGAGCCTCGGCGACCACTTTTCAAGTGGTTGTCTTGGAGGAAAGATTCTGTGAGTGGTCCCCCACGTCCTTCTCACAGCGCTGTTTCTTTTTTTACAAGGCCGAGTTGTGAGCTCGACACTCAATCCAGCGTGGATGGAAAGCGTGCTCAGGAGCAGCCCGACTGGATTCGAACTTGGGAACCTTCGCTCCAGAGTCCAGCGCTGATGTCACTGCGCCACTAGCACGCAGTCTAGTAGTTAGACATCTAAAAACTGTTTAGATAAATAAAAGGCAAATAACTAATTTAAAAAGTTAAGGCTATCAAACATTCAAAAAGATAAATTAAAAAAATATTAGTGACTATAAATTAATTTAAAATATAAATGTAAAATGAGATAAAGAGAAAGTAACAATGTCTTAATTTTGAATTTACTTTTTTTTTAAAATGAAGGTTAATGATGAGCAATGAATGGAGCTTTTACTTGTTCCTGATTCACTCCTGGTGTAAAGCTGAGGGGCCAGATATGAAGCGCATTCTGAACCTCAGTTCATTATATTCCAGAGTAGGTGATGGGCTAAATAGCCTCTAAATTCTATGGAAAATTAATTCAAAAATACCTAAGGACACAAACCAATATAAAACGGTAGTGAGATTAGGTCATTTTGGTCTTTAAGCCTGTTTAAATCAAATTATGTATTCCTGGTCATATTGACATGGAATCATACAGCGTTCAAGCAAACTCTTCAGCCCACATTATCCATGCTCGCCAAGTTAGCACACTGAGGTCGTTCTAGTTGCCTGTGTTTGTCCCATATCACTCCATTTTATTCATATCCATTTACCTGTCTAAATGTATATTTAAATGTAATTGTACTTGTGCCTATAGCTTTCTCTGGCAGCTTCTTCCATATACCCACCATCATCTGTATGAAAACATTGTTCTTCAATCATTTTAAATCTTTTACCTTTCACCTTAAAATTCTACCCTCTACTTTGGCTATTCATCTTATCAGAATTAGAATCAGGTTTAATATCGCCAACGTATGTTGTGAACTCTGTTGTGTTGTGAGAGCAGTACATTGCAATACACAATAAAAAAAACTATAAACTACAATAAGAAATGTATATGTATAATAAATTAAATAAGTAGTGCAAAAAGAGTGTAAAAAAGAAAATGGTGAGGCAGTGTACGTGGGTTCATTGTTCATTCAGAAATTTGATAATGGAGGGGAAAAAGCTGTTCATGAAATGTTGAGTGTTTGTCTTCAGGCTCTTGTATATCCTCCTTATTGGTAGCAATGAGAAGAGGACATGTTTTGGGTGATGGGGGTCTCTAATGAAGGATGCCTCTTGTTTTAAGACTTGCCTTTAGAAGGTGTCCTCGATGCTGGGGAAGCTAGTGTCCATAATGGAGCTGGCTGAGCTTACAACTTTTTGCAGCCTTTTCCAATCCTGTGCAATGGCCCCTCCATACCAGATGGTGATGCAACTAGTTAGCATGATCTCCAAGAAAGTGCATCACTAACTCTTCTTTCTCAGAAGGCTAAATAAATTTCTATCTCTCCATCGAAGCTCACAAAATGTTACAGAGGCACCATAGGAAGCATTGTATCGAGATGCAATGGAGAGAGTCAGCAACTTCAAATTCCTGGATCCAACACATAGATTCAGTCAAAAGGAAAGCACACCAGTGTCTTTACTTTTTTTAGAAGGAAGTCTGGCTTGATACTGAATATGCTAACGAACTTTTACAAGTGCACTGCTGAAAGCATTTTGACTGGTTGCATCATAGACTGAAACAAAAATTTGAATGCACAAGAATATAAGAAGCCACAGAGAGTAGCTGATCTGCTCAATACATTTTGGGCACATCCCTCCCCACCAGCTATAGTACCTTCAAAATGTACTGGCTCAAAGCAACACCCATCACCAAAGACCCTACCATCCAGTCCATATCATCTTCTCACAGTTACCGATGGGCAGGAGATATAGAAGCCAGCAATTTCAAAATCTACATCCCTTCAACCATTCAGTTCTTGAACCAACTGGCAAAACCCTGAACACAACAGTTTACCAACATTATACCATTTGGATAACTTTGCACTAAAATTGACATTTTTTTTCTAATTGTGTTCTTTCTTGTATAATTTATATAATTTATGTTTCCCTTGTGAATGTTGTGTATCTGATTCCTCAGGTTTGCTGCCCAAGATAGTAGGGTGGTTAAGAAGGTGTCTGGAGTGTTGGCTTTCAAGAGTTCAAGAGCCAAAAGGTAATGTTGCAACTCTATAAAACTCTAGCTAGCTTACACTTGGAGTAGTGTGATCAGTTCTGGTCACCTCATTATATGAAAGCTTTAGAGAGGATGCAGAGGAGATTTACCAGAATGCTTCCTGGATTAGAGAGCATGTCTTGGTTCAATGAGCTAGGGCTATTCCCTTTGGAGAAAAAGAGGATGAGAAGTGAGTTGAGAGAGGTGTACAAGATTATATGAGGCACAGATAGAGTGGATAGCCAAAGACTTTTCCCAGGGCAGAAATGGCAAATGTGAGTGGACATAATTCTAAAGTGATTGAGGAAAGTAGAGGGGAGACATCAGAGGTATCAGAAAGTGATGGGTGCATGGAATGCCCTGTGAAGGATGGTGGTAGAGGCAGATACATTAAGGACATTTAAGAGACTCTTATATAGACACATGGATGAAAAAAGAATAGAGGACTATTGAGTAAGGAAGTATTAGATTATTCTTAGAAGGCTAAAGGGATGGCACAACACTGTGGGTTGAATGGCCTATACTGTTCTATGTTCTATGATGTTATGTGCCTGTGGTGATGTTGAATGCAAGATTTTCATTGGCCCTGTACATACACATACTTGTGCATTTGGCAATAAACTCTACTTTGACTTTGACATGACAATAAAAAAAATTCCAATTTATCAATTCACTAACTATATTTTCCATAATGGTACAGAATACTCCAGGTGCAAACTCAGTGAGGTCCTATTTCAATGTCTCTTTATCCATTTAATCAACCCTTCTCATTAAAATGACCAGTTTTCAACTTTACCCCCCCCCGAACCATCTGCATGTGAATTGTGTACCAGTATACTTAGATCCCTTTAAACTTCAGTGGCATTCATTCTCTCAGCATGTAACAAACACGTTTTGTTTTTGTTACATCTACCCAAATAGATGACCCAGCAATTTTCCATCTATCATAGTCTCGTTCACTCACTCAGATTTCTCACACTTGAAGCCTATTTATATCCTCCTCTGCACTGATACAGTTACTCGTTTTGTGACATCAGCATACTTGACCTAAATTGTATGTAGCTTGGGTCTAAACAACAACCCCGGACTCACCTACTTGTTGCAACTTGCCAACATGAGAAGGATCTCCTTAGTTATACCTTGATTTTCTCTCTGATAAAAATTCTCCACCTGCATTAGTATATTATTCCTAATTTCATGTGGTTTGACAAGGTTGGCCAAACTCCTGTGGATATGGTTCTACATGTTGAAGATTAGAAGTCTATTCCTAATGGAATGACCTACCACACTGGTGCTCAAACTGTTCTATTGCATTTCAATCATACAAAACTTAGAGCAAATACTCAATTTAACAGAAAGGATCTGCACAGAGCGACAATCAATAACCAGGCATCTCTGTCTATAATTTAGCTCCCGCTGAATTGTGACACCTACTTTAAGTCAATCATATGTTCCCATTTATTCAATAGATGTTACATTATAGCAATTCCAATGACTTGTCCTTGCTATACAGTCCCATTACTTGAATGTACCCACATTATCTTTGATTTGATAAGTTCCGCACAGCTGAAAGAAACATTTTAGTATTCGCTCCTGTACAGGGCGAAGAAGTAATTTGTCCTGACTTTTTTTTTGCCAAATAATAAAGTTCAAGAACAAAATGCCAAATAGTCTAATCATTTCCTTCTCTCAGCTTGTGGAACTCAGCTTATGTAGGATGAAGGTCAGATTTGCTTACACAATTATAGCTACTGCACTTGAAAGTTAAGTTCGCAGCTTGAAGAGCAATATGGTGCAAATAACTAAAGATTGGCACACTTACCATTTTTCTTTTTTAATTCGACCCCAGAAGCATGAATTTGAGAGCAATTCAACAGAGTCACTTTGAAGCTGAGATTTATGGGTGATTACCTGACATTTGTTCTGAATGAGGAATTAAATTCTTGGCAGGTCAGGTAGAATTGTGGGGAGAAAAATAAGTGTCAGTGTTTCAGGTTGAAGGATTTACATCAGAACTGGGAAAATATTAGAGATAAGAACAAGTTTTAAGTTGTACAGGAAGGCTGTTGGGTGTGTTATGTTGGAAACATGGAAAAGGAACAGGAGAAAATTATTGATGGGGTGGAGTAGAAAAAAATTGAGTGTTTAGAATAGTGTGAAAGAGAATGAATAAAGCCAGTGAATGACATGATACACCTGGTGGAAGTAACAAGACAACAAATGAACTGTGTAATTACTAGTGGAAAGAAAAGGGAATACTGGAAGTGTAAAGTTCATCTTCTGAATGGCCATATGTAGTTGTATTACTCTAGCTTTTTATCATGGGGTTTATGCGATCAGTGTAGAAGGATTAAGCAGGAGTAGCAATGGAAGCTTACGTGACAAGCAGCTGGAATCTTGCAGACTAAATGGAGGTGTTCTGCGATGTGGACATTTGATCTATATGTGACTTCCTAGCTTAGAGGCCATAACATGACCACCACATGCAGTTTCCTAAGTAAGACGTAAATCACTGTTTCATCTGGAAAGTACTCTAAGGGATCTTGAGTCCAGGAAGAAGGGATGTGAGAAGGTTTAGCCTGAATACTTGACCAAATATCCAAGCTCACACTCCCAAGATATTCCTGTACAATATATTGTCAACAAATGGATCAGATAGTAAGCCTCTTGAATCGAAGGAAAAGACCCCCTGGCTTTATTTTGAAGAAGAGCCAAGCAGTCTTGGCTAATAGGCCATAATTACAAAGCTATACACAGTTTGTAATTATGTATCATGGTTCATACATTATCAGGCACTTCTCTGAGGATTGTCACCTTGTTGTGCTGGAGAGGCTTGTGAATTCCTAGGATCACAAGAGCAATGCTAACTGGAGTTTAACCATCTGGCACTTAATTCCTGGTGAGGTCTCCCCCGGCAGTAAGGTCAAGGGTGAGGTTCCAGACAAAGAGCGATCCAACCAAGACTTCTCTGCTGGACCTGGTGGAAGATGAAGAAGCATCAAAATAGCAGAGACGGCAGAGGAAGGCTGCAGGATTGACTTCTATGCCACAGAACCTTGACCCCGATATATCAAAGGTTTTGTGATGACTGTCCATGCATCAGCCTCCCTATGTTAAACGAAATCATGTGCAGGCTTTCTTCATTGAGGAAATCCAGAATATGTAGATCCCAGATCAGCCTCTATAACCACCTGATGACCCACCAATAGACAAGCTTTCAAAAGAATATCATACTTGTCTCAAGTGATTGTACTATTGTTACAATGTCTCTTCAAATATACTCTCAGTGCCCTGAAGTCTTTGAAAGTGCTAAATTATGCCAGCTCTTCTTTTTCTTTCACAGTGGTCACACATTCAAGGAGCCATAAAATCTTATAAATCTTTAGTCACAATGCAATTGCTTTAATATAAAATATGCAGAGGTTATTTTCACCATTGGAGACACAAGGGAGAAAAACAGATTCTCAGATACGAATTTAAAAGCAAACCTTTGGAAGAACCAAGCAGAGCAACATCTGTGGAGGCAAAGAGATAGGCCACTTTCAATCTTGTCTGGTGGTATGACAAAATAAGTTAGAAATAATTCCAGTAATTCCAGTAATTTCTCCTACCTCCTCCTGCGCTTTTATCCATTCCCATTCTGGCTTCCCTCTTATCCCTCGTCTCCTCACCTGCACAACATCTCCCTCTGGTGTCCCTCTCCCTTCCCTTTCCTTCACTTTCTCCCACAGTCCACTATCTTCTCTTATCAGATTCCTTTATCTTTAGGTATCTATCTCTTCCACCTATCAACTCTAGATTCTTATTTCGACACAGCTTTAATCCACCTACCTTCTCCCTCACCTGGTTTCACTTCTAATCTTTCAGCTTGTACTCTTTCCCCTCACCGACATTCCTATTCTGCCTTCTTCCCCCTTTCTTTCCAATCCTGATGAAGGGGCACGGCCTGAAATATCGACGATTTGTTCCCTTCCATTGATGCTGCCTGACCTGCTGTGTTTCGCCAGCATTTTGTCTGTTTTACTTTGAAATAACTGGGTAGATTTCTTGGACGAGAAACTCAGAATGATCTGCACATGAACTAAACAGGCAGGTATGCTGCATAAAAAATATCAAATGTGTTCAGTATGTGTTAGTTAATGATTTGAGAAGGAAGATGCTATTTATTTATTTATTAAGATACAGCATGGAAAGAAGGCGGAGCAGCGTGACGATGGCACTAAATGGCGAATCCTTTGCTTGCATCCTCGAAACAGCTCTATTTCCATCTTTAATGTCTTTATTTTACCCTATCAGGGTTCTTTTGAAGACCCTGACCTGAAATTACACGCTGACTACGGTTCTTTGCGGGAATGGGACACGTTCTTGGGGTTTTATAACTGGCCATTGCTGTTTGGCATGCCAAGAGCTCAGCCTAAGAGTTCGGCTCGGTTTTGAAGGCCTAGCATCTTGGGGCTCTGGAGAAGGGCAGATCAAGGGTCGCTGTCACGACAGGAGACCCGTATGTCGCCGGGGGAGTCAGAATATCTGCAGTTGTGTGCCCAGATTTTTGGGCCTAGACCTCAATAAAAGCGACGTGGCGGACTTTTAACACCGTAAACCAGTAAGTGATTTGTTATGTCTCCCCGCTCGCTGGGAAAATAGAGACACATCCTTCTCCCTTATTAGGGAGAGACAGAACCTGTGGTGTGTCAAATACTGGGTAAAATGTGAAGTCTTTGGAAGTTTCTGGACTTCCTCCAGAAGTCTTTTCTGGAGGAAATCAATGCCGTCATGGGGAGATCTTACAGACAGTTTTGACATGGATGATGAAACAACTACTGCTATCAAATACAAATGGAGACAGTGGTTCTGATTTTAATTGTGGATCATCCCAGAAGCAGAAGGGAACAGGCTTTTGGTGGATCTGCCGAAAGCACAAAAAGCCAGTTTTCTTTTAACTCAACACATCATTATAATTACAACTCTGGGATTCCCATCCAATCTTATGCTGAATTCCTGTATTTACATGTATTTATCTACATGTAGGGTTTTTGAAGAGATTTGTTGAACAGCACAAATGATCAAGAATAGAGTCATGTTCACTGTTTAGTTGTAGTGCCAGGCAAATACTTCGCTGTATTTGCCTGGCACTACAATTAAATAAAAATCATATACTATATTCATTCATGTTCACTTGGAAAATACGATCATTCACAGGATCATAAATGGCAATACATTCTTACTTTAAAGAGCACCAGTCAGGACACAGATAAAGTACTGTGCAACACAGACAGAATGCTGAATGAGCTCAGCAGCTCAGGCAGGACCTATGTAGAAGAATAAACAGTTAATGCTTCAGGCCAAGACCCTGCATCAGGACCTGTTGAAGGATCTAGTCAAGTTCTGATGAAGGACTTTGGCCTGAAGTGTTGCCTTTTTACTCCTCTCCATAGCTGCTGAGTTCCTTCAGCATTTAGTGTGTGTTGCTCCAGATTTCCAGCATCATCAGAACCTCTTCTGTTTATAAATTATTTTGTGTATTTCTAGTCACCACTTTATAAGGATGTCTCAGTCCTGAAGAAGATGCAAAGGAGGTTTACTTCAACAGATTACTAATGTGGAGAGGACATACGGCCCGGGATTCTTTTACTGGAACAGAAGAAACTGAGCGCTCATATCTAATGTGATATGAGATAGGATGAGAAGGAAGAACTGACAACTTTTACTAACTAGCATTAGAAGCAGAAGGGAAGAACTTGTAGAATTAAGGATTTTTTTTTGGTCAGTCAATCGATAGCAGGGAGTCTGAAACTTATTATCTGAAAGATTAGTAGAGGTAGAAATGTTATTGCATTTCAAGAGCATAACTTGCAAGATTAAAGTTTGAGAGCTGGAAGCTGGCATCAGTTTGGATTGTCCATCATTGGCCAGTTTGAATATGTGCTGTAGAAGTTACTACGTTACTGTGAATTTGGGGCAATCGCATGTGCAACAACTGGGAAGAATATTAGAGAAAAATGTTAGAAGGAAGTCATCTGAAAGTGATGGAACTGAAGATGCAGGAAGTTTTGGAAAAAATTGTCATAAACTCAGAGGCATTATTGCTTACAAATAACTTCGTTGTGAAGAACTTATGAACATGGTGGGAATGAGGGAAGGAGTTTAAGAATGAGAATCCGGTCCAACCTACTCCCTGATTCTTGCACCCCTACAATAAACTACCAACATCACCATCACTGCTTGGATCATGAGGAAATTACATGGCATTGCATTGTCTTGGGGTGGTGACACGTGAAGCAAGATACAGTGAAAAGCTTGTCTTGCATACTATTCATACAGATCAACTCATTACATGGTGCATTAAGGTAGAATCATAGAAAACCTACAACACAATGCAGGCCCTTCAGCCCACAAAGTTGTGCAAAACATGTCCCTACCTTAGAAATTATTAGACTTACCCATAGCTCTCTATTTTCCTAAGCTCCATGTACCAATCCAAAACTCTCTTAAAAGACCCTATCATATCTGCCTCCACCACTGTTGCCGGCAGCCCATTCCACATACTCACCACTCTCTGCGTAAAAAACTTAACCCTGACATCTCCTCTGTACCTACTCCCCAGCACCTTAAACCTGTGTCCTCTTGTGGCAACCATTTCAGCCCTGGGAAAAAGCCTCTGACTATCCACACGATCAATGCCTTTCATCATCTTATACACCTCTATCAGGTCACCTCTCATCCTTCACCGCTCCAAGGAGAAAAGGCCGAGTTCACTCGCCGGTTTTCATAAGACATGCTCCCCAATCCAGGCAACATCCTTGTAAATCTCCTCTTCACTCTTTCTATGTCTTCCACATCCTTCCTGTAGTGAGGCGACCAGAACTGAGCACAGTATTCCAAGTGGGATCTGACCAGGGTCCTATATAGCTGCAACATTACCTCTCGGCTCCTAAGTTCAATTCCACTATTAATGAAGGCCAATACACCATGCGCCTTCTTAACCACTGAGTCAACCTGCTCAGCTGGTTTGAGCATCCTATGGACTCGGACCCCAAGATCCTGCTGATCCTCCACTCTGCCAGGAGTCTTACCATTAATACTATATTCTGCCATCATATTTGACCTACCAAAATGAAGGTAAGAATAAGGTAAAACAAGAATAATGCAGAATAAAGTGCAAAAGCAACAGGGAAAGTGTAGTGCAGGCAAGCCGTAAAGTGCAAGATGTTAACGAGGTAGATTGTGAGGTGACGAGTTTATCTTTCGTACAAGAGGGCCATTCATGAGTCTGATAATGGCGAGATGAAGCTGTTGTTGAGCCTGGTGGTACATGGTTTCAGCATGATGGGAGAGAGGAAAGTTAAGAATGTTCAGGCCTGTTGGGGCCTTTGCTTCTGTTGCCTGCTTTACTGAGGCCGTGAGGAGTGTAGATATACTCCACAGAGGGAAAAGAGGATGGTTTCAATTCATGGAGCATGAAAGATCACCAAACCTGTGAGAAGATTTGGAAGAACATTATTAGTAATTCTTAGAGTCAGAGAATTTAGATTTAAAAGAGTAAGACAGAGTTAGATTCAAATTCAGATCCATTTATTTATCACAAGTACATTGAAAGGTACAGTGAAATGCATAATTTGTGTTAACAACAAACACAACCTAAGAATATGCTGGGGGTAGCCCATAAGTGTCACCGTGCATTCTGGTGCCAACACAGCATGCTCACAATGTTCAGCACAAGCAGCAATAACAGCAGAGCAACAGCAACAAAACCCCAATAGCAAAACAAGTCCCTTTCCTCCCCCGCATCCTACAAACCCACCTATCCACTCACATGCACAGACCGTCCTCCAGCACCAAGACAAGCCACCTCTAGGCTTCGAGCCTCCAGTAGTTTTGCAGACTTCAGGCCTCCAACTTCCCCAGTGGACTGACAGACTCTAATTATAATAGGATTATAAACCATTATAAGGAAGTAATGAGTGGATCTGTAGGAAGCAGCTTACAATGAGTTACCACGCTCCAGCCATCTTGCAAAACAGAGCATTAGGAAACCGGCCTGTGCATTTCCATGTGGAATTCAGCTCAGTGCTTCTGGTCAGTCATGCAGCCAATGACATCAGAGGTTACACTCCACTCATCTCCACCAATGACATCAGAGGTTACACTCCACGCATCTCCACCAATGACATCAGAGGTTACACTCCACTCATCTCCACCAATGACATCAGAGGTTACACTCCACTAATCTCCACCAATGACATCAGAGGTTACACTCCACTCATCTCCACCAATCACATCAGAGGTTACACTCCACTCATCTCCACCAATGACATCAGAGGTTACACTCCACTAATCTCCACCAATGACATCAGAGGTTACACTCCACTCATCTCCACCAATGACATCAGAGGTTACACTCCACTCATCTCCTCCAATGACATCAGAGGTTACACTCCACTCGTCTCCACCAATGCCAGAATGATTTGCGACTTCATATGCAACCTAGTACAACCTTTGTTGAACAGTGAAACAAATACTGCAAACGGTGCTGAGACTGCCAATGAGACATCATTTATAGGGTTTGTACTGTCACATTAACATCTTGCACAGACCATCTGGCCACATCAGTTTTCATTGGTAATGATTAATGGTCACAGCATCTGTCATGCTGCCTTCACACATCACACCCTTCTTGTGCAGATTATATCAGAGCTGTATACTGGACCTCTGCCCCTTGATCATGGCTACACATGGCATGCATGCAGTGTATGGAGAAACACAGAAGACAGGTTGGAAATGCCAATGCCTAACAATGGAAAAGCTGACAAGAAGCAATGGATACAGCCCAGTCCATCATGGGCATAGGCCTCCTCACTATTGAACATATCTACAAGGAGCGCTGCCACAAGTAAACAGCATCCATCATCAAGGACCTCCACCATCCAGGCCATGCTCTCTTCTTGCTGCCTCCATCAGGAAGGAAGTTCTGGAGCCTTAGTGCCCATACCACCAGATTCAGGGACAGTGAATACTGTTCGATCATCAGGCTCTGAACCAACGTGGATAACTTTATCCACCTTAACATTGAACTGATTCCACAACCGTGGACTAACTTTTAAAGATTCTACAACTCGTTCTCAGTATATTTATTTATTTATCTATCTATCCATCTATGATTTCATGTATGTATGTATTGATTTATTTATTATTTTATTTGCACAGTTTGTTTTCTTTTGCACATTATTTTTTTGCCCATATTTCTTTGTGTTTAGTTTTTCAATGATTTTATTGTCTTTCTTTGTTTCACTCTGAATGCTCGCAAGTAATGAATCTCTGGGTAGTGTATGGTGATATATAAATACTTCACTAATAAATTTACTTTCAACTTCGAACTTCGAGGTGATCTCCCTCATCAAAACTTTCTATGGCAACCTCTTTATTATTTTCTTTCTCTTAGTTTTGGTCACCAAATTACAGGAAGGATGTAAATAAGGTTGAAAGAGTACAGAGAAGGTTTACAAGGATGTTGCCGGGACTTGAGAAACTCAGTTACAGAGAAAGGTTGAATAGGTTAGGACTTTATTCCCTGGAGCATAGAAGAATGAGGGGAGATTTGATAGAGGTATATAAAATTATGATGGGTATAGATAGAATGAATGCAAGCAGGCTTTTTCCACTGAGGCAAGGGGAGAAAAAAAAAACAGAGGACATGGGTTAAGGGTAAGGGGGGAAAAGTTTAAAGGGAACATTGGGGCGGGGGGGCTTCTTCACACAGAGAGTGGTGGGAGTAAGGAATGAGCTGCCAGACGAGGTGGTAAATGCGGGTTCTTTTTTAACATTTAAGAATAAATTGGACAGATACATGGATGGGAGGTGTATGGAGGGATATGGTCCGTGTGCAGGTCAGTGGGACTAGGCAGAAAATGGTTCGGCACAGCCAAGAAGGGCCAAAAGGCCTGTTTCTGTGCTGTAGTTTCTATGGTTCTATGGTTCTATGGTTCTATGACATTTCAAATTACTTATAAAAAGTCGGTATTAGAAATTGGAATTCACTTGAGTAACTGAGGCATAAAAAAGGAGCTGAGGGATGGTGTAGATCAGCCATGACCATAATTACTGAAGTTTTAGGCTGAGAGTCCAGGTGATTGACTCTTAATTTCTTGGGTTCTTGTATAACACAGCGGTTAGTGCAACACTATTAAAGCTCGGGGCGTCAGGGTTCAGAGTTTAATTCCGGCGTTGGCTGTGAGAAGCTTGTATGTTCTGTCCCATGAGCACACGGGTTTCCCCTAGGTTCTGCAGTTTCTTCCCACAGTCCAAAGACGTACTGATTAGTAGGTTAATTGATGGTTGTAATTTGCCCTGTGATTGTGTGGGTCACAGGGCTGGAAGGGCTTGTTCCGTGCCGTATCTCAAATGAACAAGCAAATAAATAAATAAGCATGTCCAGTGCTACAGTGCCAAGGTCAAATCATAACTTCTGCAGATATTTGTAAATTGGGCAAACTTATATAAAAGAAACAGAACCGTGGTGATTTGCACATAGGGAAAAGCGTCTTTTAAAGTCTGATTAACAGTGACATCGCAGTTGCAATCTTTGGAGACACCCTTGAATGGATTCTATGTTCTAAGTAAACTGGTTCTTTTTGTCGGATATTTCTACTCACTTTCACAGAATTTTATAGGTGACCTATTTGGGAACTGGCATGATAGGGTATAGCCCTCCCAACCATCAAGCTCATCTACATGAAACATCATCAGGACCCACACCACACAGGACCTGCTCTCTTCTCGCTGCTGCCATCAGGAAGAAGGTATAGGAGCCTCAGGACACGCACCACCAGGTTCAGGATCAGCTACTAACCCCCAACCATCTCTTGAACCAAAGGGGATAACTTCACTCAACTCACTTTCCCATTCATTGAAATATTCGTACAACCTGTGGACTCACTTTCAGGGATTCCTTATCTGATAGGTATACTTTATTTATCCCGAGGGAAATTGGGTGATGTTTCGATATTTATCGGTTATTTATTTATTATTATTATTTCTTCTTTTTGTAATTGCAGTTTGCTGTCTCTGCACTCTGGTTGAGTGGCCTAGTTGGGTATTCTTTCATTGATTCTGTTATGGTTATTATTTTATAGATTTACTGAGTATGCCCACAGGAAAATAAACCTCAGGGTTATATATGGTAACATATGTATTTTGATAATAAATATACTTTGAAATTTGAGCTGTGATCATATTAAATTCTAATTTTTGAACAAGGATTTCTTTCTTTTTACATACCTGAAATGCAATAATTGAGAGAAAACAAAATATTTAATTTTAGTTTGTTATAAGTTCAATATGAAACTCAATGGGGAAGCTTGGAGAGTGATGGATGAGCAACTTGCATAGAGGGTTATTTCCTGACTTTATTGATGAATGAAGCTTTAAGAATAGGCCAAATGTGAATACTCAGCAAATTAACCAGGTTGACTCTCTTTGAGGATTGAAATTTGGTTCACTGCCCATAACTATTTTTTTCTCTCTATATATGTGGAACAAAGTAATTATAATCCTTGCTGGAGGTGCTGAGGGACCATTTGTCCATTTAATGCACGAATGCCTACTCATCAGACAAGTGGTGAATAAAATGACCAATTATCTATTTAAGGTTCTTTGTAATGATATACCCAAAATCTTAACTTCTGGGATTCTAATTAGGATTGGAAAATGAATTTCATTTCTTATGTCATCTTTCGGCATGATAAAGAAATCTCCATGTATTGAGAAGTAAGAGCTCATCTTAAATAAAATAGCATTTATTTTCCACCACATATATGGCTGCCGAATCTCTGAGTGCAAAAGTCACCTCTTGACTTTCAAGGCTCAGGTGTCTCTGCATGTACTCTGAGTAATTCTCTTAGTGACTTCTAACTGCAGATTGTTACATCTCTGAAAGCTCTCTTTAATTAACTGTGGGAGCGCATTTGACTTGAACTGGGATTATTTGCCTATCTAAGCTTCTGGGGGATACATTTACAGAACCATTGGAAACAGATGTGAAGAAGGCACGAGTGATCGATGTGTTGTCACTTTCCTGTTTAATTCTGCTGGATTTTCAAAGCACATATAAGACACACAAGGCAAAGTTGTGACTCTAAGGAGACCATTAGCATCTGCCCAGGGAAGAAGAGGGATGTACTGAGGGATCCAATTAGGCAATACACACTTAAGGGAAACTGTGTTGATATTTAAAGGAATTTGAAACAGCTGTTATTATTGTTTTAAAAGAAAGTTAAAAAAAACAGATTCCCTAGCTTTACTTTCCTGAATTAAGTAGCAGGCATATTCTCAAGCAAGAACACTGTTTGAAAGAATTGAAATTTGTCATAAACTTTTCGAAGTGTCAATTCAGAACAATGTTAGAAATATTAATAGAAATTGACAATCTGCAAATATCAAGCGATGTTACATTGGCAAGCTGCAGAGATAGTCGGTGATGGAGTGTGCCATTATACTGCTGTTGATGCTCGGAGAAGATCAGGCGTTGAGGTCCTGCACACTCATGCATGGCAAAGTTTGAACCATTTAGTCTGCTCATTCACATTACATATAAAAGTAACAAAGATCCGGTCTTTGGCTAACATGCTTACAAAGCTATTTTGAGAATGAACCTTTGGAGAGCTGGAGATCTCCAAGGCACTGCTTTATAAAAGGCCAGGAAAACTAAAGAGCTACTTCATATTCAATATTCAGGAGGGATAGACATGAAGGAAGGGGAGGTGGGGTGGCGTTGCTGGTTAAAGAAGAGATTAACGCAATAGAAAGGAAGGACATAAGCCAGGAGGATGTGGAATCGATATGGGTAGAGCTGCGTAACTCTAAGGGGCAGAAGACGCTGGTGGGAGTTGTGTACAGGCCACCTAACAGTAGTAGTGAGGTCGGAGATGGTATTAAACAGGAAATTAGAAATGTGTGCAATAAAGGAACAGCAGTTATAATGGGTGACTTCAATCTACATGTAGATTGGGTGAACCAAATTGATAAAGGTGCTGAGGAAGAGGATTTCTTGGAATGTATGCGGGATGGTTTTTTGAACCAACATGTCGAGGAACCAACTAGAGAGCAGGCTATTCTGGACTGGGTTTTGAGCAATGAGGAAGGGTTAATTAGCAATCTTGTCGTGAGAGGCCCCTTGGGTAAGAGTGACCATAATATGGTGGAATTCTTCATTAAGATGGAGAGTGACGGTTTTGGACTTCCGAGTCATCAAGGGAATGGCGGCGTAAGGAAAAGGTCTCTCGACAAGAAAGGAGGTAAACTGCCCCATAATCGAATTTAGACAAATACTTAATATTGCATAACTATATTAATAAAAGGGGCAAGGATGACGTCTAAGAACAAGATTAAAAAGTCCGCTCCGAAGGCTGATAAACATAAAGAGATGCAACAAGCCGACGGGCCTAGCTCCCCCACGGCAAGCCAGGACGGAGATAATGAGGGGGAATCGGTGACTCTGTCCTTGATTCTCGGAGAGATTTGCCAGTTCCAACAAGATAACAGCAAACAGCTGGAAGATATTAAAGGAGAAATAGTAAAAACTAACTCGCGGATAGATGAAGCCGAAGCGAGGATTGTTGGAATTGAAGAGAAGCTACAAAACGTAGAGGAGGTGATAGCAGAAATACTGAAGCTGCAAGACCAGCTCCAGTGGAAACTAATAGATCAAGAAGGCCGCTCGAGAAGGGAAAATGTGAGGATTTACGGAGTTCCCGAAGGAACTGAAGGTAAACCCAGATTGATGATTCCCTTTGTGGAGAAGCTACTTAGAGAGAGCCTTGATATACCGGCCGCAAAAGACCTACAGATAGAAAGAGCTCACCGCGCGTTGGCACCACAGCCTCCAGCAGGTGCCCAGCCCAGATCGATTCTGGTCAGATTTCTCAGTTACAGAACGAAGGAAGAGGTGCTTAAAAGGGCATGGCAAAAGAAAGGTTTCATGTGGAACAACTGTAAAATCAGTTTAGACCACGACTACACACCGGGGATTCTTGCCAGACGGAAGGAATATACGGAAACACGGAGAGTCCTGAAGGAAAACAACATCAGATTCCAGACCCTGTATCCAGCTCGGCTGAGAGTCTTTTACGACGAAGGGACAAAAACTTACGCAACGGTGGAGGAGGCAACATTGGACCTGGCGGACCGGGGACTACCTATTAAAGTTATCACCCAACCGGAGTCGCTACTGGAGAGGATTCGGCAGAAGTCGTGGCAGTTAGTGCGGCGAGGACGCTCCACACGAACCAGAGTGTCAAACTACAAGGAAAAGCTGCAAATATTCAGACGCGAATGTACAGAGAACACAGATTAATTAAGAGAAATGACTGAAAAGAGTAAATCAGACTTAAAGGTAAAATGAAAACTGGTAACTGAAAATAAACTAGACGGAATAACTTGAATGATAGCAATATGGTCGAGACATAAATAGGAGAAAATTCTCTATGATTATTCAAACTGCTGAGGGCCCTCTAACACAGGGTGAAGATAAAGGTTATCCCTTTGAACTGAGGCGGGTCGGTGCTCAGGCCTCACTGTTGGAAGTCGGGAAAAATTTTCAAATGTTGCACGTTCAAAAATGTCTAGGGTGTGGTTATATGTCTTGGTTTACTGTTGAGAAGGGATTGCTTACTGTTTGCTTAGAAAAGGAGAGTGTTTTTTTTCTACTAGAGAAAAATGCAAACTGAATTGGTAAAAATAATTTCCTATAATGTTAATGGGGTTTTGAATCCAATTAAAAGAAATAAGATTATGTCTAAATTCAAAAAAGAGAGGGCACAAATAGCTTTCCTCCAGGAAACACATATGAGCCAATCTGAACATGGAAAATTAAAAAGAATGGGCTTTAAGCATGTATTTTATTCATCATATAAATTGAGTCACAAAAGAGGGGTAGCTACTTTAATATCAAGTACTCTTAATTATGAACATATTTCAGAGACTAGAGACAAAGAAGGATGGTTCGTAAAAATCACAGGAAGAATAGAAGGTACAGAAATAACATTGCTGAATGTTTATGCTCCTCCAGGTTGTGAATGGTCATTTTATAGACACATTTTTGACCTAATGGTCAGTTCTCAAGGGGTAGTAATTTGTGGAGGGGATTTTAATATTAGATTAAATCCTATATTAGATTCTTCAAGAATAGTTACTCAGAATAAACCTCTGACTCGGAAAGTGAATTCATTGATGGAGGAGTTGGGAATTATAGATGTCTGGAGGGAATTATACCCTACTAGTAAAGATTATACATATTACTCTTTCCCTCATTCAGCCTATTCAAGGATAGACTATTTCTTTATCTTTAATACAGATAGACTCAGGATAAAAAACTGTAATATTGCAACAACTGATCTGTCGGATCATAGCCCAGTCTCTATGTCTCTAATCCTGGAAAGGAAAATGAGGAAAACACTATGGAGGCTAAACTCACATATGCTCAATAACCCGAAAGTAATGGAGAGATTAAGGGGAGAAATCAAAGAATATCTAGACCTTAATGACATGGGAGAAACATCACCAGTGATCTTATGGGATACATTGAAAGCTGTACTGAGAGGGAAAATTATTTCCATTACCACTCACATGAAAAATATCAATGTACAAAAATTAGCAGACCTTCAAGGAAAATTAAAACAACTTCAAGTTGTAGATAGCAACAAAAGTAATTCAAATCGAAAACAGGAAATTAGGAAATTGCAAAGTGAAATTGACGATATTTATACGTTGGAAACTCAAAGAAATTTTCTTTACCTGAGACAAAAGAATTATGAAGTAGGAGGTAAATCAGCTAGATTATTAGCATATAAATTACGAAAACAACAAGCAGACA
Source organism: Mobula birostris (assembly GCF_030028105.1). Lineage (NCBI taxonomy): Eukaryota > Metazoa > Chordata > Chondrichthyes > Myliobatiformes > Myliobatidae > Mobula > Mobula birostris. The sequence goes on along the minus strand of NC_092372.1, from coordinate 202,147,220 downwards.
ATACAATTCATAAAATAAAGAATCCAAAGACAAAGCTTGTGGAGAGTACAATAGGGAAAATTCAAGAGAGTTTTGAAACATATTATCAAGAGCTGTACTCCCAACCCCGGGCCCCCAGTGAGCCCTATGTAGACAGTGTATTGAATTTTTTAGATCTACCTAAACTTACAGATTTACAAATGAAAGTTTATTACAACCAGTAACTGTCAAAGAACTGAACGTGGCCGTCTCTAGGTTAAAGGCTGGAAAGTCCCCGGGTTCTGATGGGTTTACCTCAGAGTGGTACAAGTCCCTGAAGACACAGTTAGCCCCATTACTACTTAACACCTTTAATTGGATCTTGCAGAGAGGAGAAACTCCACCTTCCTGGAGAGAAGCGATTATTTCAGTTATTCCTAAAGAGGGTAAAGATAAACTAGAATGTGGCAATTATCGGCCACTTAGTGTTCTTAACTTAGATTACAAACTATTTACATCTATATTAGCGCGCAGATTGGAAAAGCTTTTACCTGGCCTAATCCACCTAGACCAGACTGGATTTATTCAACAAAGACAAACACAGGACAACATAAGGAGAACTATGCACGTATTAGAACAGGTTAATAAGAACGAGACAGAGAAAATGGTAGTAGGATTGGACGCTGAGAAAGCTTTTGATTCGGTTAGTTGGGCATTCCTATACAGAGTGTTAGGAAGATTCGGCTTTCAAGAAAAGTTTATTAAAGTAATTCAGACTCTATATGACAGCCCTACAGCCCGAATTAAGATAAATGAGGACCTCTCTGACTCCTTCATCTTAGAGAGAGGCACTAGACAGGGATGCCCAATTTCTCCTCTCCTTTTTGCGCTATATATTGAACCGCTTGCCCAACTAATAAGACAGAGCGAAATCGTAAAAGGTATCAAGGTGGCAGGGATTGAACAGAAAGTGGCGTTATTCGCAGATGATGTTTTAGTCTATCTGAGTGAACCAGAAAAATCATTTATAGGATTGTTTACACTGTTGGATGACTTTGGGAAAATATCAGGTTATAAAATAAATGTAAAGAAAACGCAGGTTATGTCCCTAAATTATACACCATCCAAAAAATTGCAGGATACATACGATCTTAAGTGGGAAGCTAAATCATTAAAATATTTAGGAATAACCCTGCCGAAGGATCTTTCAACACTGTCACAGGTAAATTATGGGCCATTAATCTCAGAGATAAAAGCAGATATGCATAGATGGAATCTTATCTCCTTTTTAAGTTTAAATTCAAGGATAAATACTATAAAAATGAATATTCTTCCTCGGTTATTGTATCTTTTCCGTACTTTACCAGTGGAGGTGGATGATAATCAATTCAGGGAATGGGACAAATGGATTTCCCGCTTCATTTGGCAAGGAAAGAAACCTAGAATTCGATATAACACCTTACAGTTAGGGAAGGAAGGAGGAGGTATGGTTCTTCCTTGCCTGAGAAATTATTTTTATGCCTCACAGATAACCCCTCTGTTATATTGGTGTAATAGGGAATATAAGGCTAGATGGAAGGAAATAGAATTTGGATTAGTTGACAGTTTTCCTCTTCAGGCCTCAATAGCTGACAAAGGATTGATGGCCCAGTTGGAAAAATTTAAAAACGCTTGGATAAATCTTACATTAAAAGTATGGCAGAAGGTGGTTAATTCATGTGGAACATTCCTTCCCAACAGAGGAGATAAAAGATTTGAGCTATGGATAAAGAAAGGTCTTACAACCTACCTCTCATTTATAGATAAAAGAGCATTACAAAGTTTCCAAATCCTGCAGGACAAACATGGCCTAGAACATAATGACTTTTTTAGGTACCTTCAAGTACGAAACTATGTTAACCAGAGTTGTAGATATACAGACTTATCAACAATAGAATTAGAATTTTTAAAGATTCTGAATTCGGCTTGCAGTTCAATACCTAGTAAGTCAGTTTCTCGATTATATAATGCACTCTCCCATGCTAAAAATGTAAATACACTGTATATTAAAGAGAAGTGGGAGAAAGAAGCGGGGTTGGTACTTTCAGAGGAGGCTTGGGAGAAAATCTGCAGCTTTCAATGGTCCTCGACTAATTCTTTGACTTGGAGAGAACATTGTTGGAAAAACATTATAAGATACTTCAAGACCCCATATCAGGAAAAATATAAAGATACAAATGTGATGTGTTGGAGAAGGTGCGGCTCCAAGGAGGCAAATCATTTTCATATTTTTTGGGATTGCCCTAAATTAAGTCTATTTTGGGAAGGTATTCATAGAACATTAGTTAAGGTACTTAGGTCCCAGATACCTCTGAACTTTGAGACGCTCTATTTGGGGCATGTATTGTTTCTTGAACAGAAGGAAGATATAAAGTTGCTGCAGGCCCTCTTAGCGGCAAGTAAGAAATCAATCACTAGAAAATAGCTAAATCCAATACCACCTACATTAGAAGATTGGTACGAAATTATCTTGGAAATATTTAAAATGGAAAAGTTGACTTACTCCCTGAGAACTCAAAAAGAAAAAAATTATCAAATCTGGAATAAATGGATTGAATATATAACCCCAATGCGAGCAGACTTTAGATGACTCTTCTAATGATTTATACTGCTCTTCTCATCAACACAGTAATATTGCTAACGTAAGCACCCCTAGTCTAAATGTTTGTTTTCTTTTGGAAAATAGAGAATTAACACAAGTAAAGGGAAAGATTTGGGAAAGGGATAAAAAAAATGAAAAAATTAAGTAAATAAGTACATAGGGATTGGATAATTATGTCTGCGGACAGGAGCAAGCATGAACAAATTAGGATATAAACACCTACAATGGTTGGTACATAGGCTTACATACAACATTTTGGACCAGTGGAAATGGTCCAGAAGGGTTATATGGAAACTATTATTACCATTTTTCTTAACAACTAATTCCATTACTTAGCCTAATAGGTTAGATTTACCACAGTACATAATTATCTAGTTAAATGTTTATTTTCCTTTTATATCATCTCAATGTGTACTTAAGAATGTATAAATAATTGTAGTTTTATACATATAAAAAATGGAAAAGGTTATATGTGTGAAAAAAGTACATGATATTTGTGAATTCCTTATCCAAATAAAAATAAAATAATAAAAAAAAAGATGGAGAGTGACATAGTTAATTCAGAAACAAAGGTTCTGAGCTTAAAGAGGGGTAACTTTGAAGGTATGAGACGTGAATTAGCTAAGATATACTGGCAAATGACACTTAAAGGATTGACGGTGGATATGCAATGGCAAGCATTTAAAGGTTGCATGGATGAACTACAACAATTGTTCATCCCAGTTTGGCAAAAGAATAAATCAAGGAAGGTAGTGCACCCGTGGCTGACAAGAGAAATTAGGAATAGTATCAATTCCAAAGAAGAAGCATACAAATTAGCCAGAGAAAGTGGCTCACCTGAGGACTGGGAGAAATTCAGAGTTCAGCAGAGGAGGACAAAGGGCTTAATTAGGAAGGGGAAAAAAGATTATGAGAGAAAACTGGCAGGGAACATAAAAACTGACTGTAAAAGCTTTTATAGATATGTAAAAAGGAAAAGACTGGTAAAGACAACTGTAGGTCCCCTACAGACAGAAACAGGTGAATTGATTATGGGGAGCAAGGACATGGCGGACCAATTGAATAATTACTTTGGTTCTGTCTTCACTAAGGAGGACATAAATAATCTTCCAGAAATAGTAGGGGACAGTGAGATGGAGGAACTGAGCGAAATACATGTTAGTAGGGAAGTGGTGTTAGGTAAATTGAAGGGATTGAAGGCAGATAAATCCCCAGGGCCAGATGGTCTGCATCCTAGAGTGCTTAAGGAAGTAGCCCAAGAAATAGTGGATGCATTAATGATAATTTTTCAAAACTCATTAGATTCTGGACTAGTTCCTGAGGATTGGAGGGTGGTTAATGTAACCCCACTTTTTAAAAAAGGAGGGAGAGAGAAACCGGGGAATTATAGACCAGTTAGCCTAACGTCGGTGGTGGGGAAACTGCTGGAGTCAGTTATCAAAGATGTGATAACAGCACATTTGGAAAGCGGTGAAATCATCAGACAAAGTCAGCATGGATTTGTGAAAGGAAAATCATGTCTGACGAATCTCATAGAATTTTTTGAGGATGTAACTAGTAGAGTGGATAGGGGAGAACCAGTGGATGTGGTATATTTGGATTTTCAAAAGGCTTTTGACAAGGTCTCACACAGGAGATTAGTGTGCAAACTTAAAGCACACGGTATTGGGGGTAAGGTATTGATGTGGATAGGGAATTGGTTAGCAGACAAGAAGCAAAGAGTGGGAATAAACGGGACCTTTTCAGAATGGCAGGCGGTGACTAGTGGGGTACCGCAAGGCTCAGTGCTGGGACCCCAGTTGTTTACAATATATTTTAATGACTTGGATGAGGGAATTAAATGCAGCATCTCCAAGTTTGCGGATGACACGAAGCTGGGTGGCAGTGTTAGCTGTGAGGAGGATGCTAAGAGGATGCAAATTGACTTGGATAGGTTGGGTGAGTGGGCAAATTCATGGCAGATGCAATTTAATGTGGATAAATGTGAAGTTATCCACTTTGGTGGCAAAAATAGGAAAACATATTATTATCTGAATGGTGGCCAATTAGGAAGAGGGGAGGTGCAACGAGACCTGGGTGTCATTATACACTAGTCATTGAAAATGGGCATGCAGGTACAGCAGGCTGTGAAAAAGGCGAATGGTATGCTGGCATTTATAGCGAGAGGATTCGAGTACAGGAGCAGGGAGGTACTACTGCAGTTGTACAAGGCCTTGGTGAGACCACACCTGGAGTATTGTGTGCAGTTTTGGTCGCCTAATCTGAGGAAAGACATCCTTGCCATAGAGGGAGTACAAAGAAGGTTCACCAGATTGATTCCTGGGATGGCAGGACTTTCATATGAAGAAAGACTGGATGAACTGGGCTTGTACTCGTTGGAATTTAGAAGATTGAGGGGGGGATCTGATTGAAACGTATAAAATCCTAAAGGGATTGGACAGGCTAGATGCAGGAAGATTGTTCCCGATGTTGGGGAGGTACAGAACAAGGGGTCACAGTTTGAGGATAAAGGGGAAGCCTTTTAGGACCAAGATTAGGAAAAACTTCTTCACACAGAGATTGGTGAATCTGTGGAATTCTCTGCCACAGGAAACAGTTGAGGCCAGTTCATTGGCTATATTTAAGAGGGAGTTAGATATGGCCCTTGTGGCTATGTGGATCAGGGGGTATGGAGGGAAGGCTGGGGCGGGGTTCTGAGTTGGATGATCAGCCATGATCATAATAAATGGCGGTGCAGGCTCGAAGGGCCGAATGGCCTACTCCTGCACCTATTTTCTATGTTTCTATGTTTCTATAAATAGATGAAGGCCGAAGTCTCTTCTAGGAGCCTTCTGTACAGCATACTTAAATCTGACCCTGAGACCTACATTCTCAACTTGCCCATGACACAAAAATTAAAAGCACATTACTTTTTTAAGAAGGTTTTCACTCTCTGTTAATCATTATTACAATGTTGGATCTTGCCTGGCAGACCTTCTTAATTATGTACTGTAGCTGAACATCCAAACATTGATACGCAGGGATGCTAGAACATGCAATTTGACAGGCAAGGAAAGCCGTGCAGGGTAGGAACTGTGATAGAGAAGGACTTGGAGGAAGAGTGGTGGAACTTGTCAAGAGCCAGCATACTTAACAATGGACTTAATACCTCCTTTTGTGTTGTAATCATTCTATGCAATGTGTCCTGTAGTTGCTCTGATTTAACACTATGTGGTTTTGCTTACTTTCTAGCACTCAACAAATGGAGCCCCACATTGCTACATTTTTTTAAAGAAAGCCCTTAACTCCGAGTGGAGTCATCGGGACGCCGTTGTGATGGCGTTTTTTTTAGCAGGCTTTCTTATTTTTACGAGGCCGAGTTGCTAGCTCGACGCTCAACCCAGCACGGATGGAAAGCGTGCAAGGGGGCCGGCTGGATTCGAACTTGGGAGCCTTTGCTCCAAAGTCCAGCGCTGATGCCACTACGCCACCAGCAGGCATCACTACATTTAGGACATGGTAATCTCCTGCCTAACTCTCTAAGCAGTAAACAAAATGCTGTTTAAAATTAAATGTGCTGGTCCAAGATTTTCTGGGTCTGTTGTTTCACCAGGGTAACAGGGTTCACATGGTCAGTGACTGGGATGCACTGGCTGCAGGAGTGGGGAGGTAGTTTTCAAAGTGGATTTCAAGAAGGAGTTGGACACATTCATATTGAAGAACAACTTGCAAGAGAAAGGACCACTGGGTGCAAGGAGATCAAAGGTTGGCATGGACATGATGGCACAATAAAATTCCTTCTCTGCTGTCATCATTCTACGACTCTAAGAAAAGTCAAACACCCCCTTAAACCTGCGCAGAATGCCAGGACCAAGCACTTGAAACTGCCTTCCATCACGTTCTCAGTAATCTTCTGGGAGAGGAATTCAAAGAAGAATGACTAGTAACCATAATGAAGAAAAAATAGAACAGGTGGGAAAACCTTCACCAAATCCTCATAGAAAATTGAAACCACTTCAGGACCACACACAGAAAATGTATTTTTATATTTTTAAGTACATCTCATTTAACATGAAGTTGAAAGGCACTTCTAGATAACAGTATTTCCACTCTCTATTGGATTTTTTTTGATTGATTCCTTTTCAACATATGGACAGGTTACCGAAGCCTATTTCGCGTACACAAGGATGCCATGTGGCTTTTGTTTTCTGTGTGGATACTAAAATCTGCAGTTGTTTGCTTGATTCACTAATTGTTGCTGACTCCATTCAAAGCATTTTTGATAGTCTTCTGATTCTTTTTGATCCATGATTCATATCAGAAACACACTTTATGTTTAAAGGAAAGGTTCCTTCCTTTCTGCCCAACCTTCCATTTTTCAATCATTCATGTGTCTACCTAAGAGTTTCTTAAATGCCCCTAAAATATCTGCCTCTTGGTCTAACCAGAGTTTTATAGAGCTTCAACATTACCTTGCAGTACTTTCAATATTATCAGCTCAATTCCCCGACAAATGAAGGTCAACACACTATATGCCTTCTTAAACACTCTACCAGGTTACACGGTAAATTGAGGGATATATAGGCATGGGCCTTAAGGTTCCACTGCCGTCCATACTGCCAAGGATCCTGCCATTAAACCTGTAATCTGCTTTCAAATTCAACCTTCCAAAATGAATCACTTCTCACTTCTCAGGGTTGAACTCCATCTGTCACTTCTCAGCCCAGCTTTGCATCTTGTCAATATCTTGTTGCAACCTACAACAACCCTCCACAATTCCACTAACCTTCGTGTCAAATTCCATCTTACTAACCCACCCTTCCACTTCCTCATCCAAGTCGCTTATAAAAATCACAAAGGACAGGGGTCCCGGGACAGATCCCTGAGGAACACGGAGATCATTTTGATTTTATGTTGCAAAATATTTTAATTTGTTTCTACATTGTAATTAGCAGGAATCAGAATAAGAATCAGATCTATTCAGATCTATTACGACTAACTGACTGATGTAATGTGTAATTTGTTGATTTTTGCAGCAGCAGTATAGGCAAAGACATAAAATTACTGGAAATGACTCAAATAAATAAATAAATAATGCAAAGAAAGTAGTGAATAATGAGAAAAAGTAGAAAAATCCACGTTCCATATCTCAGGAGAGGGATTAAAGTCCAAAAGGGAAAAAAAGATGTACTGACTTAGTCCTACTTCACCAAGATACACAGTTGATTTATGTGGATCAAATTGCAAAGAATGCTATGCAATCTTTCTGTGCACCTATCAGTGTGCCTTGCAGTCTGCTTCAGAATAGAAAGCTACTGCTGAAGAAGAGAATGGACCCAGCACAGAGTAATGTGACCAATGTGAACTTCACAGCATTTTATAAGAAATAATAAATACCTTGGAGCAATTACAAAGCTGTATTCTTATCTCAAGGTTCAGCTGACAGTTCTAATTCACTTGAGTTTCCCTGTCATGCTGTGATGTCGTTGTAAGCATCAATTAAGTGACAGCCTTACAGTCACTGCTATCATTTTTTCTCTATTTCATGAACACTGAGACAGAAGTTATCCTAATTGGTAGCATGCTTTGCAGAATTAGACTTCTGTGTTTAAACTATATGGTTTGGAAGAAAGCAAATAAAAACATTAAAAGTACAATATATGAGTTCAGGCAATGCCATAGAGTGATGGAATCCAGAAAAAGCTACACACATCAAAGTTGCTGGTGAACGCAGCAGGCCAGGCAGCGTCTCTAGGAAGAGGTACAGTCAACGTTTCGGGCCGAGACCCTTCGTCAGGACTAACTGAAGGAAGAGCTAGTAAGAGATTTGAAAGTGGGAGGGGGAGGGGGAGATCCAAAATGATAGGAGAAGACAGGAGGGGGAGGGATGGAGCCAAGAGCTGGACAGGTGATTGGCAAAAGGGATATGAGAGGATCATGGGACAGGAGGAAAAGTGGGAGGGGGGGAAAACCCAGAGGATGGGCAAGGGGTATAGTCAGAGGGACAGAGGGAGAAAGAGAGTGAGAGAAAGAATGTGTGTATATAAATAAATAACGGATGTGGTATGAGGGGGAGGTGGGACATTAGCGGAAGTTAGAAAAGTCAATGTTCATGCCATCAGGTTGGAGGCTACCCAGACGGAATATAAGGTGTTGTTCCTCCAACCTGAGTGTGGCTTCATCTTTACAGTAGAGGAGGCCGTGGATAGACATATCAGAATGGGAATGGGATGTGGAATTAAAATGTGTGGCCACTGGGAGATCCTGCTTTCTCTGGTGGACAGAGCATAGGTGTTCAGCAAAATGATCTCCCAGTCTGCGTCGGGTCTTGCCAATACATAGAAGGCCACATCGGGAGCACCGGACGCAGTATATCACCCCAGCCGACTCACAGGTGAAGTGTCGCCTCACCTGGAAGGACTGTCTGGGGCCCTGAAGGGAGGAAGTGTAAGGGCATGTGTAGAACTTGTTCCAGAAAAAGCTCTTCAGCCCAACTTGTCCATTCTGACCAAATTATCTACCTAAACTAATCCCATATTCCTGCATTTGGACAATATCCATCTAAACTTTTTCTATCCATGCACTTGTCCAAACATCTTTTAAACATGGTAATTGTACCGATCTCTATCCCTGCCTCTGGAATTCGTTCCACATGCCAAGGACACAAGAGACAGCAAGAGCTGGAATCTGGAGCAACACACAAAAAGCTAGAGGAACTCAGCAGATTATGCTGCATCTATAAGTGGGAAATGGTGGCATGTGGCCAAGTGGTTAGGGCGTTTGACTAGCAATCTGAAGGTCATGGGTTCGAGCCTTGGCTGAGGCAGCATGTGTGTTCTTGAGCAAGGCACTTAATCACACAATGCTCCAGTCTACCCAGCTGAGATTGGGAACCGGCAAAAATGCTGGGAGTTAACCTCGTGATAGACTGGCGTCCTATCCAGGGGGGAGTCTCGTACTCTCAGTCGCTTCACGCCACAGAAACCAGCATAAGCACTGGCCTGATGCCACAAGGGTCATGACAGACTTTAATCTAATAATAGAGGGAAATGAACAGACAATATTTTGCATTGAAGGGCTCAGACTCCTTTGATCAGTATCAACACCATATTAAAAATGCACTCAGGTATGTCCTATATGCTCATGGCCTTCTGCTACAGTACCTCATCCTCTTCAAGGTTTCACATGTTGTCCCTTTGGAAATGCTCTTCTGTAAGCCACTGCTGTAATGTATGGCTACTTCAGTTACTGCCACCTTCCTGTCACCTTGAAACAATATGGCCTTTCTCCTCTAACCTCGCTCATTAACCAGGCATTTTTGCCCACAGAATTACTGCCCACTGGATGTTTTTTTATTTATTTTTCACACCAATATCTGTAAACACTACAGACTGTTGAGTGTGTAAACCCTAGGAGTTCAGCAGTTTCTGAGATACTCAAACCACCCCATCTGGCACCAACAATCATTCCACAAAATCACTTAAATCACATTTCTCCCCAATTCTGACGTTTGGACTGAAAAACAACTCAACCTCTTGGCCATGTCTGCACACTTTTATGCATTGAATAGCTGCCACGTGATTGGCTAATTAGATATTTGTACTAATGAGCAGGTGTACAGGTGTACCTAATAAAGTGGTCACGGAGTGTATATTTTCATATAAAGGATGTATGGAAGTTTGCACTCCATTTCCCAAGTACCCTAGTTATATCCCTCTTCTTTTATTCCTGAAAAATATCTGTCTATTATCCTCCAAATTAAATGCTTTGGATGTCAGCCAGATAAGAGGCTAATAGATTACTAACGAAGAATAGGCCTGCATTGCCTGATTCTTGCATACCTGACAGAACTGCATTACAGCACCAACAATACTGCAACGTCAATGCAGTAAATCACCCTGAAGCACATTACTGCTGAGTCTTCAGTCAAAATATGACACCATCACATTAAGAAATGATGGGTGGGAATTTCTTAAGTAATGATGCCACTTTACCTGCAGGATTGTCATTCATTCTGAGATATCCACATAAGCACTGAAATCCCAAAATTGTGATTTACATTTTGCCATTGCATTTCTGAAAGTTGTTGTAATCATTCACAATTTGGAATTTACATGAACATCTTCTAACAGCTTATACACAGGTCATCCAGCTGGAGGGCCATGACCCAAAACATTGTCTGCCCTTTTTCCTCCATTGTTGCTGACTGACCCATTGTGTTAAATCTAGAACAGTACAAGACAACAGACTTCTAGGGAGAAACACGTTTAGGGAAAAACTGGACTGGTGTATGAGGAAAAAAGGGAATGGAGAAGTTATATAATATATTTAAATGGGGAAAGGTACGGCGGTGTGACACTGCATCCAAACTAGAGTTGGTGCTGCCCCCTAGTGTTCACTTGGCAGAAGGCAAGCTGTATTGTGGTTGACTGCAGACTTCTGTAACATTCATGGACTCAGGGTCTTCGACTATTTTTTTTTGTGTGACTGTATTTTACTGATATCTTCTATGTGCTTGCTATCTTATATGTACTACATGTACATTATGGTGTGTGTGGCTGTTGGTACTGTGTTTTGTACCTTGGCCCGGATGCTGTTTCATTTGGCTGTATGCATGTGTGTTCATGTATGATTCAATGGCAATTAAACTTTAACTTGAACTTGTATAAGTGCCAACATGAAGTATTAAGGCAAACATTCTGTAAAACCCAGCTATTCCTATTTGATATTACTCTATCTTGGCCAAATATTGAGTTATAATTAATGACAAAAATGGAAGGTAAGGCAAAATCTACAGCTCAGAACCCAGACTGTTAAGTGAATAGCTATCAAGCAGTGGGGAAAAAAAATAGAATTATTGGATGGTTCTGAGATTTCGATGGTTGTGTGACTGGAAGAAGTTACAGATATAGAGGAAAGGAGTGAATATTGGCAACCAGTTGTTGATAAAAGAAGACTTGAATCTTTGATTACACATATGGGGATATCATTACAAGTGCCTGTATTTTCTTGATATTGTCTGGCAGTGCCCTTAGTATGTGAGAAATGACCCTCTGTAATACCTCAGCAACATTCACAACACACACACGTACACACACACACACACACACACATACACACACACGCACACACGCACGCACACACACGCACACACACGCACCTCCAGCATCTGCAGGTGTTCTCATGTTTGTCTCCTTAACACTTCTGCAGTTGAGTTTAATCTCAGTTACTGTATTAATCAACAATTTATCAAATAGGCACAAAAGGGGACTATTCATCCCTTCATGTTCATGATAGTTGTATATAGGCATCGGGCTAATGTAGGTTCCTGGTCCCTAGCTCTTAGATTATGGTTCTCAAAATGTTCATCTTGTTATTTCTAAATGTGGTGAGCGCTTGGGCTCCATCATCCTCAGGCAGAAAGTTTCAGATCACACACTTGTTGTGTAAAATAATTTTTTCTCAACTTGCCTTAATTCTATACCAATTAATTAAAATAATCATCCCTTATCCAAGCTATTGTTCTCCATGCTCAGGAAATAGGTCTGTTTACCTCAGAATTGCATACACCTCCATTAATTCCACCTTGTTTTGCAAGGAAGGCAAGAAGACAACTTGAACTCCAAATGATTTCATGTTCACTGCTTCAGTTATCATGTTTTTCTATTTTGATTTTACTCTCTTTAGATTACAAAACATGCCTTTGCTGTACATGGAGGTCACTTTGATCAATAACACGTTCGAATGCTGAAAGGGTAGGTTGGCTAAAGCCTGCTGGTACAGAATGTCCCAGAAGGTTGTCCTTAATCAAACTTACCTAATAAAAGCACCATACATCTGAACACTATTGCACCCTTTTCTGTTTGTTTCAGCTTTAAAAATAAAATGCTCAAGGCATGTTCATTTTAAGCAATGAGAAAAAACAGTTCCTTGGATACTCTGGAGAATAAACCATGCTTGCTAACTTTTACCAAAAGCTAATGTTCAGACTTTATTAAACTTGCATTGACCTGGGGAGCCTCTCCTCCTTCTCCTCCTCTTCTGACATATCACAGCTGCCAACACTGCAGTAGGGAGTGACATCTACAATCAGCAAAATTTATGATCAGCAAAATATACACATATTGCAAGCCCATTGAAACATATGGCACAATGTTGATTTTATTCAGGAGTGGCATAAATTAGAACAGTCCATGTTTTTAATCTAAAGTGAGTTAAATGATCCTTCCATGTTATAAATGCTAGAATAGTCGTGCGATCATTCAAGTTGAGGAGGATGTTCTCTCAAAAGATTATTCCTTTAATGGAGAATCTTTGTGCATGACTATTTAACGTGCAGAGGCTGATGCATGGATGGCCAGCACATGGTCCTTGACAGATTGGCGTCAGGGTTCAGTGCATGGCATCCAAGATAACTGGGGACCCTTCACCACTGCAGAACTTCCTTCACCTTCACTGTCATTGTGATGTGTCATCGTCTTCTGCTATCTCCACCACTGAAGTCTTTGTTGAATCGTACTTTGTTTGGAACTTCTTCCTTGTACTTATCACCATGGGTGACTCTACCAGAAGCTAAACTCCAGACTGGAATCTCAGGATCTCTGTTCTTGGGATCTGAAGATAACTGTCTCCACCACGACAAAGTAATTATCCTCAGGGAAGGCTAGAATAGCATGCTGATGAGGATACGATAGGATTGACTTAGAAACAAGATAATTAAACATCCCAATTTGGCAAGAATAGTGCAAGTATACAGGAGAGGAACAAGAACATTGTTTTTGAGTAGGCTGGCTGTAAGAAGGTAGTGCTACAAGGATTATTAATTCAAACTGAATGACGAGGCCAAGGAAACAGGAAAATAGACAATACGGAGGAGACGCTGGGAATAGGTGAAATCTTTAATGTGTGTTGGAAGTGTAGGTGTAACCTTAACAGGGAAATCAGGAGGGCAAATAGAATCAGAATCAGGACCAGGTTCATTATCACTGACCTAATGTTGTGGTGCTGGTGGTGTAGTGGCATCAGCACCAGACCTCGAGGTGAATGGTCCCGAGTTTGAATCCAGCCAGCCCTTGTAGGCTTTCCATATGTGCGGGGTAGAGCATCGAGCTAACAGCTCTGCTTAAAAAAAAACAGACATATGCTATGAAAATGGAAAAAAAATGCCACCCAGGGTGCCACAAGGCACGAGAAGGAACACAAGAGTATATCGTGAAGGGTGTTGCTTTGCGGCAGCAGTATAGCGCAATACATAAAAATTATTATGTTACAATAAGAAATAGTTATGTGAGTGTGCATCTTCAGCCTCTTGTACCCTCTCCTTGATGACAGCAATGAGAAGATGGCGAGGGTCCTTAAAGATGGATGCTGCCCTCTTCAGGCATCACCTATTGAAGATATCCTCGATGGTGGGGTGGCTGGTGCCTGTGCTGGAGCTGGCTAAGTTTACAACCTTATGGAGCTTTTTCCGATCCCGTGCACCGGTGCCTTCATACCAGATGGTGTTGCAGCCAGCAGAATTTTAAGGCCATAGTGTATAAGATATAGGTGCAGAATTAGGCCATTTGGCCCATCAAGTCTGCTCTGCCATTTCATCATTGGCAATCCAATTTTCCTCTCAAGCCCAATCTCCTACCTTTTCCCTGTGTCCCTTCATACCCTGACCTGTCAAGAGTCTGTCAATCTCTGCTTTAAATATGCATAAAAACATGACCTCCACAGCTGCCTGTGGCAATGAATTCCACAGGTTCACCAGTCTCTGACTAAAGAAACTCCTCCTCATCTCCATTCTGACAGCATGCCCCTCTATTCTGAGGCTGTGTTGTCTGGCCTTCGACTCTCCAGCCAAAGGAAACGTCTTCTCCACATCCGCTCTATCAAGGCCTTTCACCATTCAATAGGTTTCAATGAGATCACCCCTCATTCTTCTGAATTCCAGTGATTACAGGCCCAGAGCTATCAGAAGCTCTTCATATGTTATCCCTTTGCACCCCCAAGTCCCCTTGCGCCTCAGGTTTTTGTATTTTCTCTCCACTTAGAAAATAGTCAACCCTTTCATTCCCTCTGCCCAAAGAATGTTCTCCATGGTACATTTATAGAAATTTCTAGAGTGTTTTGTGACATATCAAATCCCTTCAACCTCGAATAGAGGACATAAGATTAATCTGGTAAGTAAGATTAAGGCAACTTCCAAGAGATACTAAGAGAATAGAGAGAGAATAGGCACCCTTAAAGATCAGCATGGCTGTCATGTGCACAGTTACAAGAAATGGGCATAAGGTTTACCAAGCATTTCTATTTTGGAGAAGTATATAAATGCTAAGGAATTGAGCCACATATAAATGACAAAGGAGGAGATATTGAGGCCTCAATATGTATTAAGATGGATAAGTCCACAAGGCCTGACCAAGTGCATCCTCTGCTCTTGTGGGAAGGTTGGGAAGAAATTGCGGAGGCTCTTAAAAAGATATTTGATTCATCTTTATTCACAGGTAAAGTCCTGGATGACTGGAGAGTGGCTAATGCTGTTCCATCATTTGAGACGAGCTTCAAAGAAAAGCCAAAGGACTACAGGCCACAGAGTCTGACATCAGTGATGAGTAAGTTACTTGAAGAGATACTGAGGGACAGTATCTAACAGTATGTCGATAAACAAATACAGATAGTCACCGTAACTAGGGTGTGAAGAAAATCATGTGTGATTAACCTGTTAGTGTTTTTCAAAGAGGTAACCAAAGGGATTGATAAGTACAGGGTAGTGGGCATTTTGGAAATGGACTTTAGTATGGCTTTTGATATAGTCCTGCATAACTATAGGAAGGATGTGGAAGCACTGGAAAGGGTACAGAGGAGATTTACCAGGATGCTGCCTGGTTTAGAGAGTATGCATTATGATCAGTGATTAAGGGAGCTAGGTCTTTACTCTTTGGAGAGAAGGAGGATGAGAGGAGACATGATAGAGGTATACAAGATATTAAGAGGAATAGATAGAGTGGACAATCAGCGCCTCTTCCCCAGGACACCACTGCTCAATACAAGAGGACATGGCTTTAAGATAAGGGGTGGGAAATTCAAGGAGAATATTAGAGGAAGGTTTTTTACTCAGAGAGTGGTTTGTGTGTGGAATACACTGCCTGAGTCAGTAGTGGAGGCAGATACACTAGTGAAATTTAAGAGACTACTAGACAGGTATCTGGAGGAATTTAAGGTGGGGGGTTGTATGGGAGGCAGGGTTTAAGGGTCGGCACAACATTGTGGGCTGTGCTGTACTATTTTATGTTCTATAATAGGCTGTTCAGAAAGTTTAGTTCACAAGGAATCTAATGAGAGCAAGCCAGACTCATAATCGTTTTGATGGTAAGGAGCAGAGTGTGATGGTGGGAAGAATTGGAGACTTGTGATTCTGTGATCCAGTGATTTAGGGATCATTGTTGGGATATGAAGAAAATTATCAAATATTTCAGCTCAGTAAATATGCCAAGGAATGCCAAATGGCATTCAAACCAATGAAGTGTGAGATGTTGTCATTTGGTAAGTCAACCTAGGGTAGGACTCAAGCAATGAATGGTCAGACGCTAGGGAGTGTTGTGCAACAGTTGTACTGAGGGCATTGCTACATTATTCACTGTACATTGTGTCACAGGTAGACAGGGTGGTGAAGAAGGCATTTGGCACACTGTATGGGTATTGTGTATAAGGGCTTACATTGGACAAGACATTGGTGTGGCTATACTTGGAGAAATATACAGCTTTAGCCACCCTTTTTTAGGAAAGACACCTTTAAGCTGGAAAAAGTACAGAGAAGAGTTATGAGAATATTGCAGGAGTTGAGAGCCTGAGTTATATATAAGGACAGGTTGGGCGAGCTAGGGCTTCATTCCCTAGAACTGGGAATCACACTGTGCCAGAACTTACTGCCAATGCTAAGCTGACCATGCTGATGTATCTATCCTCCTGAAATTGACAGATTCACATACTGGTTGTAAATGGCAAGACACATTATGGGAGTGGAATGCTGTGAAGTGTAATACTTTCAGATCTGATTGGGCCAGAATATAATGGTTCAGGAAAAGACTGCAAATATGCCCATGGTGATCGATATATCATCTTTCAGCTCGAACTCATTCTCTGCATATGCTTAAATCCGTGTCTAATTACTTTTTAAATCCTATCCAAGTTTCTGCCTCTTATCATCTTTACAGAAAATGAGTTGCAGATTCCTACTGACATGAATGAAAAATATATTTCTGATCTCCTCTCTTACTCTTTCCATTATCTAAAATCTATAACCCCTGATTTTAGACTCTCTGTTAAAGGAAACAAGTCCTTATTTACTCTTTCTCAGTACATCTACATTTCTAACCATCATCATAAGGTCTCAGCCTCCTCAGTTGCAGACAAAGGAACTCTAGATTATTGAACTCACTTTATAGTGAAACTTTTCTATTCCTGGCAATATCGTCAGTACACTCTCCGGTATACTTTTTTTCTGTAACGTGGCGACGAGGACTGTAAGCTAGTTGTTCAATTAGTTTTTGTATACTGTTCCAGCACAACTGTCCAGACAAATCAATTCATTACAACAGTGCTTTGAGGCAGCGTGAGATAAACCATCTCATAGTATGACTTTCAGCTCCGACAGAGGAATGAGGAGGTGATAGATAGGAGCTACAGGGAAGTAGTCAACCCCAAGATGCAAGAGGCAGGTACTTCAGTGATTGTCAGGAGGGGGAAAGGGAATAGGCAACCAGTGCAAAATATTCCTGTGGTCATTGCCTTCAATAATATGTATACCACTTTGTATCCTGTTGGGTGGGACGACCTACCAGGGGAAGCCACAGTGACCGGTTCGCTGGCACTGAGTCTGGCTCTGTGGATCAGAAGAGAAGGGGGTGGGGGAAGAGGAGTACAGTAGTGATAGAGGATTTCATAGTTAGAAGAGTAGACAGGAGATCCTGTGGACATGAAAAAGACACCTGGATGGTACTTTGTATCCCAGGTGCTAGGTAGGGGATGTCTCAAATCAGAACAACGGCATTCTAAAAGAGGAGGGTGAGAAGCCGGACGTATTGACACTGATGATACAGGTAGGAAATGGGAGGAGCTCTTGAAGAGAGAATGTAAGGAGTTGGGTAGAAAGCTGAAAAGCAGAATCTCCAGGGTAGTAATCTCCTGATTGCTGCCTGTGTCACACACCAGTGAGGGTAAGAATAGGAGATTTGACAGATGAATGTGTGGCTGAGGAATTGGTGTAGAAGGCAGGGTTTCGGATTTCTGTATCATTGGGATCTCTTCTGGGAAAAGTATGACATGTGTAAAAAGGACAGCTTACAGCTGAACACAAGTGGGACCACTATTCTTGCAGGCAGGTTTGCTGGATCTGTTGGGGACGGTTTAAACTAATGTGGCAGCGGGATGGGAACCGGAGTGATAGGGCTGAGGATGGAGCAATCGGTATATGAGAAGAAGCAGTGTGTGCTGAGACTGTAAGGACAGACAGGTAGACGATAGGGCAAAATTGCATTCAGTGGGACGAATTCAAGTATAATCTGCGGGCAAAATAAAAAAAAGATGATGAATGCAACACTGAAGGTTTAACAATTGAGTGCACATAATGAACGGGTTAAGGTAGATGATCTTGTAGTACTGATAGAGATAAGTACGATGTTGTGAGCACCACTGAATCATGGCTGAAAGAAGATCATAGTTGGGAGCTTAATATCCAAGGACAGAGCTTGTATCAAAATGTCAGGCTAGTAGGTTGGGGGGGGGGGGTCTCTGTTGGTAAAAAATGAATCAACCAGAACTTAGAAAGAGGTGACATGGGATCAGAAGATGTAGAACATTTGTGAGTAGAATTAAGAAACTGCGAGGGTAAAGAGATCCTGGAGAGATACAGTATATACAGTTCTCTGAACAGCATCCAGGATGTGAGATGCAAATTATAATGGGAGATAGAAAAAGCATGTAAAGAGGGGAATGTTATGATAATATTGTAACATGGGGGTTTTCAATATGAAGGTAGGTTCTGAAAATCAGGTAGGTGCTGGGTCCCAAGTGAAGGGATGTGTAGAATGCCTATGAGATGGTTTTCTAGAGTAACTTGTGGTTGAGCCCATTAGAAGAAAGGCCATTCTGGATTAGGTGTTGTGAATCAGATTTGATTAGGGAGCTTAAGATAAAGGAACCCTTAAGAGTAGGTATAATATAATAGAATTCACCCCGCATTTTGAGACGGATAAACTAAAGTCAGATGTATCAATATTCTACAGTGAGAGCCAGAGAAGGAGAATCTCAGAGTTGTATACTGCATACATACTTTGATAATAAATGAACCTTTGAACCTTTAGAGCGGAGTAAAGACAATTATAGAGACATGAGAGAAGAGCTGGCCAAAGTTGATTGGAAGGGGATACTAGCAGGGATAATGGCAGAACAGCAATGGCTGTTGTTTCTGAGGGCAATTCGGAAGGTGCAGGATAGACACGTCTGATGAAGAAGTATTCTAAAGGGAAGATGAGGCAATCATGGCTGACAAGAGAAGTCAAAGACAGCATAAAAGGAAAAGAGAGAGCATATAACATAGCAAACATTAGTGGGAAGTTAGAGGATTGTTTTTAAAACCAATAAATGGGAATTAAAAAAGCTATAAGGAGAGAAAAAATGAAATAGGAAAAAGCTAACTAATAAAATTAGAGAGGATACCAAAAGCTTTCTCAGACATGTAAAGATTAGAGAGACAAGAGTGGATAACAGACCACTGGAAAATGACTTTGGCGAGGTAGTAATTGGGTCAAAGAAATGGCAGCATTTTGCCACATTGTTCATTGTTGAAGATAATAGCAGTAAGCTGGAAATTCAGGAGCATCAGGAGATAGAAGTGAGTTTAGTTGTTATTACTAAGGAGAAGGACTTGGGGAGCTGAAAAGTCTGAAATTTGAAAGGTCACCTGGAATAGATGGACTACATCTCAAAGCTATGAAAGAGGTAGCTGAGGAGATTGTGCAGACATTAGTAATGATCTTTCACGAATCTCTAGATTCTGGAATGATTCTCGAAGACTGGAAGCTTGGAAAAGTCATTTCACTATTTAAGAAGCAAGTGAGGCAGATGAAAGGAAACTCATAGGCCAGTAAACCTGACTTGGGAAGATGTTGGATTACATTATAAAGGATGAGGGTTTGTGCTATTTGCAGGCACATGATAAAATAGACCAACGTCAGAAAGTTTTCCTAAAGGGCAATTCCATAAGACATAAGAGCAGAATTAGGCCATTTGGCTCATCGAGTCTGCTCTGCCATTTTATCATGGCTGATCCATTTTCCCTCTCAACCCCAATCTACTGCCTTCTCACTGTATCCCTTCCTGCCCTCTCCCTGTATCTCTTTCTGCCCGATCAATCAAGAATCTGTAAACCACTTCCTTAAGTATGCATACAGATTTGGACTCCACAGCTGCCTTTGGCAACAAATTCCACAGATTCACCACTCCTTGGCTGAAGAAATTCCTCCTCATCCCCATTCTAAAAAGACACACCTCTATTCCAAGGCTGTGTCCTCTGGTCTAAGACTCTCCCACTACAGGAACCATCCCTCTCCACATCCACTCTGTCAAAGCCTTTCACCATTTGATAGTTCTCAATGTGGTCATCCTTGATTCATCTGAATTCCAGTGAATACTAGCCCAGAGCCATCAAACAGTCTCTGTACGACAAGCCATTCAAACCTGGAATCAGTTTTGTGAACCACCTTTGAACCCCCTCTAGTTTTGGCACATCCTTTCTAAGGTGCACAAAACTGCTCACAATTCTCCATATGGGGCCTCACCAGTGCTTTATAAATTCTCAACATTCCATCCTAGCTTTAAATTTAATTTTTTTTAAAAATCTACAGCACATTACAAGCCCTTCAGTGCACAATATTGCCCAGAATTTGCCTAGAATTTCACTACTGCATAGCCCTCTATTGTGCTAAGCTCCATGTATCTAAGAATCTCTTAAAAGACCCTATTGCATCCACCTGTACCACCATTGCTGGCAGTGCATTCCCCACACCCACTGCTCTCTGTGTGAAAAACTTACCTCTGACATCCCCCTTGTACCTACTTCCAAGCACTTTAAAACTATGCCCCCTCGTGTTAGCCATTTCAGCCCCGGGAAAAGCACCTGGCTATCCACACGATCAATGCCTCTCATCATCTTATATACCTCTATCAGGTCATTTCTCATCTTCTATCATCCAAGGAGAAAAAGCTAAGTTCATTCATCCTATTCTAATAAGGCATGCTCTCCACTCCAGGCAACACGCATTTGCTTTCCTCACCAAAGACTCAAGCTGAAAATTAACCTTTAGGGAATCCTGCACATGCACGCCCAAGTCTCTTTGCATCTCAGTTAGTCATCCCTTTCATTTCTCCTACCAAATTGCATGACTGTACACTTTCCGACACTGTATTCCATCTGTCCCTTCTTTGCCCCTTCTCCTAATCTGTCTAAGTCCTTCTGTAGCCTCTCTACTTCCTCAAAACCATCTGCCCCTTCACCTACCTTCATACCATCTGCAAACTTTGTAACAAAGCCATCAATTCCATCATCTAAATGATAAACATGTAACGTAAAAAGAACCAGTCTCAATGCCGAACCCTGTGGAACACCATTAGTCACCGGCAGCCAAACAGAAAAAGCTCCCTTTATTCCCTTTCTTTGCCTCCTGCCAGTCAGTCAGTGCTTATCTCATGCTAAAACCTTCACTGTAATACCATGAAGTAGCTTGTTAAGCAGCCTCATTTGTGGCACCTTGTCAAAGGCCTTCTGAAAACTGAAAATACACAAGACCAACTGATTCTCATTTGTCTATCGAGCCTGTTATTTCTTCAAAGAATTCCAACATATTTGTCAGACAAGATTCCCATAAGGGAACCATGTTGACTTTGGCCTATTTTATCAAGCACTTCCAAGTACCCCAAAACTTCATCCTTAATAATAGACTCCAAAATATTCCCAACCACTGAAGTCAGACTAACTAGCCTATAATTTCCTTTCCTCAGCTTCTGTCTGTTCTTGAAGTGTGGAGTGACATTTGCAATTTGCCAGTCTTCTGGAACTATTCCAGAATCTAATGATTCTTGAAAGATTATTACTAGTGCCTCCGTAGTCTCTTCAGCAACCTCTTTCAGAAACCTGGAATGTACACCATCTAGTCCAGGTGACTTTTCTGCCATCAGACTTCTCAGTTTCCCAAGAACCTTCTCCCTAATAAGGGTAACTTCATGACGACTGACAGCTGGAAGTTCCACCATACTGCTAATGTCTTCCACAGTGAAGAATGATGTAAAATTCTTATTCACTTCATCTGTTTTTTGCCTTGTCCCCATTACTACATTTCCAGCATCATTTTCCAGCAGCCCAATATCCACACTCACCTCTCTTTCATACTTTATGTATCTGAAGAAACTTTTGGTATCCTCTTTAACATTATTGGCTAGTTTACTTTCATATTCCATCTTTACCTTCTTAATTATTTTTTTAGTTGCCTTCTGCTGGTATTTGAAAGCTTCCCAATCCTCTAACTTCCCACTAATATTTGCTCTCTTATATGCCCTCTCTTTGGCTTTTATGTTGCCTTTGGCTTCTCTTGTTAGCCAAGGTTGTGTCATATTGCCTTTAAAATACTTCTTCTTCTTTGGTAGGTATATATCCTGTGACTTCCGAATTGCTTTCAGAACTTGTAGTCATTGCTGCTCTGCTGTCATCCCTGCCAGTGGTCTTTTCCAATCAATTCTGGCCAGCTCCTCTCTCATGCCCCGGTAATTTCCTTTACTCCATTGTAATACTGATACATCTGACTTTATCTTCTCCTTCTCAGATTTCCAGGTAAATGTGATCATATTATGATCACTTTCTCCAAAGCGTCCTTTTACCTTAAGCTCTTTAATCCATTCTGGTTCATTACACAACACTCAACCCAGAATAGTTGATCATCTAGTGGGCTCAACCACGAGCTGCTCTAAAAAGTCAGTTCGCAGCATTCTAAAAGCTTCCCCTCTTGGAATCCAGCACCAACCCGATTTTCCCAATCTAACTGCATATTGAAATCCTCCATGACAATTGTAACCCTAAATAGATGCCCTTTTGCCAACTATTTTCTATCTCCCATTGTAATTTGTGGACCACATCATTTTTATTGTTTGGAGGGGGGGGGGGTTCTGTATATAACTCCTATCAGGTCTTTTTAGCCTAGCAGTTCCTTAGTTCTATCCACAATGATTCAACATCTTCTGGCCCTATGTCACCTCTTTCTAATGGTTTGATTTCATTTTTTACCAACAGAGCAATGCCACCCCCTCTGTCTTCCTACCTGTCCTTTTTGATACAATGTGTATCCTTGGATAATAAGCTCCCAGCTATAATCTTCTTTCAGCCTTGATTCAGTGATGCCTACAACATCATACATGCCAATCTGTAATTGTGTTACAAGTTTATCTACCTTATTCTGTATACTATGTGCATTCAAATATAACACCTTTAGTCCTATATTCACCCTTTCTGATTTTGTCCACATTTGATGTTGCAACTCATGCTATTGACTGTAACTTTGCCCTGTCATCAGCCTCCCCTTGCAAAGAGTCTCACTACACACTGCCTCTGTAAACCAACTACCTGATCTTCAGCACTATCACTAATGGTTAACTTGCAGGCTGTGTTGATGGTAAGCAAGGCAAATGCAATGCTGACTTTCATTTTGGAAGAGCAAAGGATGTCATCCTGAGGCTTTATAAGACATTGGTCAGATGGCACTTAGAGTAGTGAGAGCAGTTTTGGGCCCCTTATCTAAGAAAAGATGTGCTGGCATAGGAGAGGACCCAGAGGAGATTCACTAGAATGATACCCGAAATGAAAGGGTTAACAAATGAGGAGCTCTTGATGACTCTGGGCCTGTAGTCTCTGGAGTTTAGAAAAATGGGAGGTATCTCACGGAAGACTTCTGAGTATGGAAAGGCCAATATAGAGTGGATGAGGAGATGAGGAGAGGATGTTTCCTTTCATGAGTGAGTCTTGGACCACAGATGGCTGTGGAGGCCAAGTCAGTGTGTACATTTGGAGTGAAGGTTGATAAGTTCCTGATTAGTCAGGGTGTCGAGCAGACTTGATGGACCAAATGGCCTAATTCTACTCCTATGTCTTATGGTCTTATAAAACAATATCGAAGTGCTGAATAAAAGAGGAAATGCAATGCAGTTAAACAACAAGGGTGCAAGGTCCTAATGAGATAGATTTTGCAGTCAAGGGTCTAATTAAGCATAATAGGGAACTGTTCAATAGACTTATAGCAGTGGGATAAAAGATGTCCATAGCCTGGTGTAAAGCTGTCCTAGAGTCTGGTGAAATAAAGAAATTTTTTTTATTCATAATTTATAGGTAGTGGTTTTCACTTCTGAAGGGTTCCTGCCATTATAATCAGTGCCTGCGAATATAGTACAGTTAAAATCTAAGGTTGAAGGACATTTACAAAACTCAGGAATATTCTTATTTAGACTTGAAATGATAACTTCACTAGCAACATGAATTGGCCATCCCTAAGTGCTGCTGAGAAATAATTATGAAGTTTTTCTAGTGACAGAGAGCTCCAGGCTTTAGATCCAGGAAAATGGGAATTGGACAAAATCCTGTAGTTTGTGAAGTGTTCAGGCAGCAGCAGCCCTTCTTATAGAGTTGTAGAGAACAAAGCAAGTGTGAATGTGCCAACCATCAAATACCTATCTATAGCTGTCTATGTTTCAATGATTCAAGTACACATCTAGGTCCTTGTTAAAGTTTGTATGAGCCTCTACCTCCACCACCCACTCAGGCAGTGCTGTCCAGATTCCAAACATCCCTTGGGCTTGAGGATTGCTAACCTCTTACCCTAAACCTGTATCCTCCAGGTTTAGATGCCTCTCTTATGCGGAGACGTTTCCTGCTACCTACCATATCTATACCTCTCATAACTTTGTTTACCTCTCTCACATTCCTCCTCTGCTTCCTCCACTTCAAAGAAAACAAACCCTACTTAGACCATAAGACAATAAGACAAAGGAGTAGAATAAGGCCATTTGGTCCATCAAGTCTGCTCCACCATTTAATTATGGCCGATCCTTTTTATACATTCTTCAGTTCCACTCCCCAGGCTTCTTCCCGTAACCTTTGATATCATGTTCATTCAAAAACCTATCTAGCTCTCCCTTAAATATACCCAAAGATCTGGCCACAATTGCCTATGGTAATAAGTTCCACAAATTCTCCACCCTCTAGCTAAAGAAATTTCTCCACATCTGTGTTTTAAATGGACGCACCTCTATCCTGAGGCTGTGCCCTCTTGTCCTAGACTCCCCCACCATGGGAAACATCCTTTCCACATCTACTCTGTCTAGGTCTTTCAACTTTCTAAAGGTTTCAGTGAAATTCCCCTTTCGTCCTTCTACATTCCAGCGAGTGCAGACCCAGAGCTATCAAACGTTCCTCATATGAAAAGCCTTTCATTATTGGAACTTCCTTGTGAATTTCCTCTGAGCTCTCTCCAATGCCAGTACATCTTTTCGTAGATCTATAGCACAGAACTGTTCACAATACTCAAGGTGAGGCCTCACCACTGCCGTATAAAGCCTCAGCATCACATCCCTGCTCTTGTATTGTAGACCTCTTGAAATGAATACTAACATTGCATTTGGCTTCCTCACAACCGACTCTACCACAAGTTAATCTTTAGGGTATTCTGCACAAGGGTTCCCCAAGTCTCTTTACATCTCAGATTTTTGGATTTTCTCTCCTTTTAGAAAATAGTCTGCACACTTATTTCTTCTACCAAAGTGCATGATTATGCATTTTCCAACATTGTATTTCATTTGCCACTTTCTTGCTCGTCCTCCTAATCTGTCTAAGACCTTCTGCAGCCTACCTGTTTCCTCAACACTACCTGCCCCTCCACCAATCTTCGTATCATCCGCAAACCTGGCAGCAAAGCCATCTATTCCATCATCTAAATCATTGATATACAACATAAAAAGAAGCAGTCCCAACACCGACGGCTGCCGAACCCCACTAGGCACTGGCAGCCAACCAGAAAAAGATCAAATTTCCCCTTCTTATCTTTTATGATGATATGGTTTAAGAGTTTTGAGGTGTTGCAGAGGAACTTAGACAAGTTTGGGTGATGGGTGATGCATGCTGCAGCCTTGGTGCTTTGGTAGTGGGTCAAACAAATGTTCATACAGTATCTATGGATGTGATGCCAGACAGGTGGGTGGCTTTGGGCTGGATTCGATGTGATAAAGAGGAAGATAGCCATCCACATTCACGATCTCCTGTTGTTATCCCCATTAGTACACACTTCATTACCCAATACTCTGACCCTTATGCACACTATAGTTCCTTGATCAGTACTTTCACCAAACACCATCTCAAATTTGGTGAAAAAATGCAGATAGACTGGCACTATATGAAGCATGTGTAATACTGATCAGGTATTATTGAACAGTGATTCTGTTTTCATAGATGCTGCCCAACCTGCTAAATAATTTCTCATCTTCATTTCAGATTTCCAACAATTTTTCATATTCATGATTTCTTATTCAGATTTCCAGAATTCATGATTATTTCTCTTTGTATGTTTTGGGAAACAATTTACTCTTGCAACTGAGGCACAGAGTGATCCAAAAAAACACATCTGTCCTGAGAACTGTGCTTTAATTGTGGACATAAAGCAAAGGATAGTCAAAACATTTTCTGTGATTGTCTTATTATTAAAATTGATTTGCTATTTTAGTTTCTGAAACCAGCCAAAGATCATAAACAAGTATGAATAAATTAGAGTTAAAGTGAAATTATATTTGACCCTTCTTCTCAATAAATGGTCTGTGACTGCTGCAGAAAGATTCTGGTCAATTATTAATAACCTAGCCAGTTTAAAATGATTGTTGGCCTCTACCTCTTTCAAGTTTTAATGCATTTCAGTGTTATTAATTCAGCTGTCATGATTTCATCAAACCTTTCTCTATTACTGGCCCCACAAAGCATTTACCATCCCAGCCACCCAGATTGGAGAGTCTAGTATCTCATTCTTCACAAAGCTCACTGTCTATTGTATAACTTGGTGAGAGCCTAATGCTTTCACATCAATAATATATAGTTATGCTTTTGGTGACAAGTGCATTGTACTTCCTCATAGCACTGAACTTCCTGTCTTAATTAACAAACCTATTTCTTTTCCCCCAAATTTGGCCTGTTCATTATTCATTTTCAATTAATTGATGCTGCAGCTCCCTTGACTTTTAATTACTTTCTCCTAAGCAGGTGACAAATGAATTTTCTTGTTAACCCCCTGACTCCTAAAAGGCATTGCTAATGAAGATAGCAGAATCAGTGACTATCTTGCTTTTTCACTTTCATTTTCCTGAATTTGCAGAATTGTCAACACATTAAGAAGAGAGGGAGGGTATTGAAAATCAAAATCACTAAGTTGCTGGAACTCCCTTGGTAAAGTTTGAAATGAATTTCAAATTGGCAATTGCATCAAACATAAATAGACTTTGCCATCAATTCCTTCACTTTGCATAGTTTAGTTTTGTTATTTCCCAAGAACAAATGAAGGGTTACTCTTACTTAAAAAAAACAGCATAGTATATAAAACAATGGTTTGAAAATTCATAAATTGTGTTTACTCCTTAAACATTCACCTCTGACTTACTGCATATTGAACTTTAAATTACATTGTGGAAACATGCAATTTATTTTTATTCAATTTCATCTTTTCATTTTTTTTATTCAATTTGAAGTCCTACACTTTTCTTTCTTTTTTTTTTCCATGATGGCCTCACTGATATCAGCCTGCAGATATCCAACTTTATTTTGGAGAAACAAATATTCCTGTGGAGGAACCTGGATTCCACAGCCATTCTACAAAGCGGAGCAGGTTCAGAGTGACAACTAGGCCTCAGGTGGAAGAATATGTGGCCCTCACCCACTATTGCCTTGACTGCCTTTGACCACTCTTTGCTATTGAAGGCCTTTTGAACTGATTTTTAAACCTTCCTGATGATGAAACTGAAAAAAAAGCACAGTTAAAACAGATTTAAGAAATTAAAAGTTAAAAAAAAGTTGGTAAAAAATAAGAAGAATAAGAAATGCCAGAATTAATTTAAAAATCGGAAAGAAAAAGTAAGAATAAATAAAATCAATAAAGCACTTAATTTCAGGCTACATTTTAATAGTGGTGCAGCTGCAGCTACAAAATGCATCGACTCATAGGCTCAGCACCACCAAGTTCCTCTGCTGGATTTTGGTGTACCAGCAACTCACTCCCAGTGCAACTTGTGTTTCAAAAGCAGTCAGAAATACACCAAGCTGTGCATTATTAGTTAGCTGGCGGTTGTCTATGGAATCATTGTCTAATTATCGCTGTGCTCAGATACTTTGCAGTTTGAAGGCAGTTGTCTGAACACAGTCACAAGAGATTCTGCTAATGCTGAAATTCTGCAAACAATGATCTGGATAAATACAGCAGGTCAGGCAGCATTTCTGGAGGGAAATGAACAGTCAGCATTTTGAGCTGAGACCCTTCATCAGGGCTGGAAAGGAAAGGAGAAAAGTGGTGGAAGGAAGAGGAGCACTAGTTGTCATGAGCAGGTGATAGGTGAGCCCAGGTGAGAAGGAAGGTGAGTGGCTGGGGTAGGGGAAGTGACAGGGAATTATGTGAAAGGCTGAGGTGATAGATGGAAGTTGTAAAGGGCTGAAGAAGAAGGAATTTGATCGAGGAGGAGAGTAAACTATGACAGGAAGTAGGAAACCAAGGGTAGGTGATTGACAGATCATGAGGGTAGGAAGGGAAAAGAAGTGCTGAGAAAGCTGTTGTGTATTTAATATTTCAGCAACATTTGAGTAATATTGTAACTATATTGTTTGATTAAGCATCCTTTGTTGTTTAAATAATTCTTCATGGTTATAAGTGAGGGCCTCCATCTGTCAGAGTTGTCTATGGATATTGCATCTAGATACGCAAGCCTGGGCAGTATGATATGGGGAGCAAGCCGTTGCCCATGTAGCAAGCTCCCCTTCTCCACGCATCTGCTGAACCCAAAGGAATGGCAGGCACCAATACTGTTTGGTACCAGCAGTGTTGCCAGTCAGCATTGAACTCAATGTAGGACTGCCATGGGGACCCCAGCTCCGGATTTTTCCCTCAGGTTTAACTCCTGAAGCTTTTCCCATGAGTGGGTACAGCCGCAAGGCAGCGGAGGTTTGTGATCAGAATTTTCCTTTCTCCTAGATGAGTTTCCAACCATGGCTGACGAGCCCGATCTGCCTGAAATAACAGGTTTTAAGGCACCAGCAACCCACCTTTGCCCCTTCTCCTGTCAGTAGAAATGGTTCTATCGGGTTTAGTAGCTAAGCTACATGTGAAGGCCAGGAGCGGGATTTGGTTCTCAGAGGCTATATGAGGAACACGCCATTGGGAGCATTTAATAGGTAATGGGAGCTTGTCCCCATTACCACCCCCGGCTATAACAATCTTAAGGAATTCCCATTACTCCACTCTAGTACTCTAGTTGTGGGCTACAAGAGGAACGGAGACAGGCTAGCCACGATTGACATCAATGGATCTGGGTTTGAGAGTGTGTGCCTTCAGGCTTCTGTACTTCCTACCTGATGGTAACAGTGAGAAAAGGGCATGCCCTGGGAGCTGAAAGTCCTTAATAATGGACGCTGCTTTTCTGAGACACCGCTCCTTGAAGATGTCCTGGGTACTTTGTAGGCTAGTACAAAGGTGGAGTCGAATAAATTTACAACCCTCTGCAGCTCCTTTTGGTTCTGTGCCATAGCACCTCCCACCCCTATAACAGACAGTGATGCAACATGTCAGAATGCTGTCCACGGTACACCTATAGAAGTTTTTGAGTGTACTTGTTGACATACCAAATCTCTTCAAACTCCGAATGAAGTATAGTCACTCTCTTGCCTTCTTTATAACTGCATCGATATGTTGGGACCAGGTTAGGTCCTTAGAGATCTTGATACCCAGGAACTTGAGATTGCTCACTCTCTCTACTTCCGATCCCTCTATGAGGATTAGTATATGTTCCTTTGTCTTCCCTTCCTGAAGTCCACAATCAGCTCTTTCATCTTACTGATGTTGACTGCCAGGTTGTTGCTGCAGCACCACTCCACAAGTTGGCATACCTCGCTCCTTCACCATCTGAGATTCTACCAACAATGGTTGTATCATCAGCAAATTTATAGATGGCACTTGAGCTGTGCCTAGCCACACAGTCATGAGTACATACAGAGTAGAACAGTGGGCTAAGCACACACCCTTGAGGTGCACCAGTGTTGATTGTCAATGAGGAGGAGATGTTATCACCAATCCACACAGATTGTGGTCTTCTGGTTACAAAGTCGAGGATCGAATTGCAGAGGGAGGTACTGAGGCCCAGGTTCCCAATCCCAATGGGAGGTGGAAAGGTAGGGGAAGGTAAAAATGTGTTTGGTGGAAGGAACCCATGGAAGATGGCAGAAGTTGCGGGGAACAATGTGTTGGAAGCAGAGGTTCTTGGGGCGGGAGGTGAGGATAAGATGAACTCTATCCTTGTCGAAGAAGTGGGAAGGTGAGGTGAGCACGATGTCTGGAGAAAAGAGGAGATGCGGGTGAGAGCAACATCAATTGTGGAGACAAGCACACTCTGCCCACGCCCACACCAATTCCTCAGCCATGTATTCACCTGCCAAATCATCCAATTCTTACTTTCACTGGCATGTGTCACAGGCAATGATCTAAAGACTACCACCCTGGAGGTCCTGCTTTTCAGCTTTCTACCTATCTCGCTTCGGGCGGTGGAGTGGAGATACATCTCTACCAAAGGAGGAGTAAGGTGCTCCTTCCCTCTGCAACCTTGGGCAAGGTGCAGCACTTGCTTAGCCCTCCCCGATCCAGGTCACAGAAAGCCATGGCAGCAGTTGGAGGTTGGTCATATGAGCATCTGGTGCATATCAAAAGTCCTGGTTATGTGACCACTGACATCAGGCAGACCATCTCTGAAGGGTATCGATAATGGATAGGGTCATCTGTCTTGTCAAGGCACTGTCCAGAAAAAGGCAATGGCAAACCACTTCTGTAGAAAAATTTGCCAAGGACAATCATGATCATGGGTAGGGAGAGGAAAACCATGATTGCCTATGTCATATGACACAGCACGTAATGATGATGATGACCTATCTTCCTACAGTCTTTCTTCAAGACCTCTTCCCTGTTCCTACTTATGATTTTGGTACCAATATGTACCACAACTTCTGGCTGCCCACCTTTAGCATTCTGTGGACCCAATCCAAGATATAGAAACATAGAAACATAAAAACATAGAAAATAGGTGCAGGAGTAGGCCATTCGGCCCTTCGAGCCTGCACCGCCATTTATTATGATCATGGCTGATCATCCAACTCAGAACCCCACCCCAGCCTTCCCTCCATACCCCCTGATCCCCGTAGCCACAAGGGCCATATCTAACTCCCTCTTAAATATAGCCAATGAACTGGCCTCAACTGTTTCCTATGGCAGAGAATTCCACGGACTCTCTGTGTGAAGAAGTTATTCCTAATCTCGGTCCTAAAAGGCTTCCCCTTTATCCTCAAACTGTGACCCCTCGTTCTGGACTTCCCCAACATCGGGAACAATCTTCCTGCATCTAGCCTGTCCAATCCCTTTAGGATTTTATACGTTTCAATCAGATCCCCCCTCAATCTTCTAAATTCCAACGAGTACAAGCCCAGTTCATCCAGTCTTTCTTCATATGAAAGTCCTGCCATCCCAGGAATCAATCTGGTGAACCTTCTTTGTACTCCCTCTATGGCAAGGATGTCTTTCCTCAGATTAGGGGACCAAAACTGCACACAATACTCCAGGTGTGGTCTCACCAAGGCCTTGTACAACTGCAGTAGTACCTCCCTGCTCCTGTACTCGAATCCTCTCGCTATAAATGCCAGCATACCATTCGCCTTTTTCACTGCCTGCTGTACCTGCATGCCCACTTTCAATGACTGGTGTATAATGACACCCAGGTCTCATTGCACCTCCCCTTTTCCTAATCGGCCACCATTCAGATAATAATCTATTTCCCTATTTTTGCCACCAAAGTGGATAACTTCACATTTATCCACATTAAATTGCATCTGCCATGAATTTGCCCACTCACCCAACCTATCCAAGTCACCCTGCATCCTCTTAGCATCCTCCTCACAGCTAACACTGCCACCCAGCTTCGTGTCATCCGCAAACTTGGAGATGCTGCATTTAATTCCCTCATCCAAGTCATTAATAAATATCGTAAACAACTGGGGTCCCAGCACTGAGCCTTGTGGTACCCCACTAGTCACCACCTGCCATTCTGAAAAGGTCCCGTTTATTCCCACTCTTTGCTTCCTGTCTGCTAACCAATTCTCTATCCACATCAATACCTTACCCCCAATACCGTGTGCTTTAAGTTTGCACACTAATCTCCTGTGTGGGACCTTGTCAAAAGCCTTTTGAAAATCCAAATATACCATATCCACTGGTTCTCCCCTATCCACTCTACTAGTTACATCCTCAAAAAATTCTATGAGATTCGTCAGACATGATTTTCCTTTTACGAATCCAGGCTGACTTTGTCCGATGATTTCACCGCTTTCCAAATGTGCTGTTATCACATCTTTGATAACTGACTCCAGCAGTTTCCCCACCACCGACGTTAGGCTAACCGGTCTATAATTCCCCAGTTTCTCTCTCCCTCCTTTTTTAAAAAGTGGGGTTACATTAGCCACCCTCCAATCCTCAGGAACTAGTCCAGAATCTAACAAGTTTTGAAAAATTATTACTAATGCATCCACTATTTCTTGGGCTACTTCCTTAAGCACTCTGGAATGCAGACCATCTGGCCCTGGGGATTTATCTGCCTTCAATCCCTTCAATTTACCTAACACCACTTCCCTACTAACAAGTATTTCGCTCAGTTCCTCCATCTCACTGGACCCTCTGTCCCCTACTATTTCTGGAAGATTATTTATGTCCTCCTTAGTGAAGACAGAACCAAAGTAATTATTCAATTGGTCTACCATGTCCTTTCTCCCCGTAATCAATTCACCTGTTTCTGTCTGTAGGGGACCTACATTTGTCTTTACCAGTCTTTTCCTTTTTACATATCTATAAGAGCTTTTACAGTCAGTTTTTATGTTGCCTGCCAGTTTTCTCTCATAATCTTTTTTCCCCTTCCTAATTAAGCCCTTTGTCCTCCTCTGCTGAACTCTGAATTTCTCCCAGTCCTCAGGTGAGCCACTTTTTCTGGCTAATTTGTATGCTTCTTCTTTGGAATTGATACTATCCCTAATTTCTCCTGTCAGCCACGGGTGCACTACCTTCCTTGATTTATTCTTTTGCCAAACTGGGATGAACAATTGTTGTAGTTCATGCATGCAATCTTTAAATGCTTGCCATTGCATATCCACCGTCAATCCTTTAAGTGTCATTTGCCAGTCTATCTTAGCTAATTCACGTCTCATACCTTCAAAGTTACCCCTCTTTAAGCTCAGAACCTTTGTTTCTGAATTAACTATGTCACTCTCCATCTTAATGAAGAATTCCACCATATTATGGTCACTCTTACCCAAGGGGCCTCTCACGACAAGATTGCTAATTAACCCTTCCTCATTGCTCAAAACCCAGTCCAGAATAGCCTGCTCTCTAGTTGGTTCCTCGACATGTTGGTTCAAAAAACCATCCCGCATACATTCCAAGAAATCCTCTTCCTCAGCACCTTTACCAATTTGGTTCACCCAATCTACATGTAGATTGAAGTCACCCATTATAACTGCTGTTCCTTTATTGCACACATTTCTAATTTCCTGTTTAATACCATCTCCGACCTCACTACTACTGTTAGGTGGCCTGTACACAACTCCCACCAGCGTTTTCTGCCCCTTAGTGTTACGCAGCTCTACCCATATCGATTCCGCATCTTCCCGGCTTATGTCCTTCCTTTCTATTGCGTTAATCTCATCTTTAACCAGCAACGCCACCCCACCTCCTTTTCTTTCATGTCTATCCCTCCTGAATATTGAATATCCCTGAATGTTGAGCTCCCAACCTTGGTCACCCTGGAGCCATGTCTCTGTGATCCCAACTATATCATAATCATTAATAACAATCTGCACTTTCAATTCATCCACCTTATTACGAATGCTCCTTGCATTGACACACAGAGCCTTCAGGCGCTCTTTTACAACTCTCTTAGCCCTTATACAATTATGTTGAAAAGTGGCCCTTTTTAATGCTTGCCCTGGATTTGTCGGCCTGCCACTTTTACTTTTCTCCTTAGTACTTTTTGCTTCCACCCTCACTTTACAGCCCTCTGTCTCTCTGCACTCGTTCCTATCCCCCTGTTGTGAACTAACCTCCTCTCGCGTAGCCTCTTTAATTTGATTCCCACCCCCCAACCATTCTAGTTTAAAGTCACCTCAGTAGCCCTCGCTAATCTCCCTGCCAGGATATTGGTCCCCCTAGGATTCAAGTGTAAGATATACTTGACTCTGGTACCTGGAAGGCAACGTACCATCCAGGTGTGTCTTTCATGTCCAGAGAATCTCCTATCTGCTCCTGTAACTATGGAATCCCCTATCAATACTGCAGTCCTCTCCTCCTCTCTTCACTTCTGAGCCATGGAGCCAAACTCAGTGCCAGAGACCCACTCACTATGGCTTCCACCTGGTAGGTTGTTACCCCAAAAGTATCAAAAGCTGTATACTTATTATTGAAGAGAATGACCACAGGGTACTATCCACTTGCTGCCTATTCCCTTTCCCTTTCGTGACAGTCACCCGAGTACCTGCCCTCATGTAACTTAGAAGTTGCTACCTCCTTTGGGCCCTATTCCTTCCTCTTTCTTCTATCTGAAGCGAAGATCATCGAGTTGTAGCTCCAGTCAATGGAATGTTCAGCCGTAGCCAATTGGAATGTTGCATATCTGGTTCCTTAAGGTTGTTATATCTGGGGGCGGTAATGGGGACACAGTCCTACTACCAATTAAATGCTCAAAATGGCATATGCCTCAAATAGCCTGTGACAACCAATTCCAGCATGGCTTAGCTTCTGAGCCCGACAGAATCTTTTCTACTGACGGGAGAAAGGGCAAAGGTGGGTTACTGGGGCCATAAAGCCAGTTGCTTTGGGCAAATTGGGCTCATCAGCTGTGGTTTGCAGCTCATCTAGGAGAAAGATAACTCTGATCCCAAACCACCGCTGCCTTGCGGCTATACCCACGCATGGGGAAGACTTCAGGAGTAAACCCCAAGCAAGCAATCCTGAGCTGGATTCCCTAAGGCAGTCCTACATTGAGTTCAATGCTGACTGGCAACTCCTGCAATGCTGCTGGTACCAAAATATATAGGTCCCTGCTGTTCCTTTGGGTTCATCAGATACGTGGAGAGGGGGAGCTTGCTACGTGGGCAACAGCTTGCTCTCCATGTCGTACTGCCCAGGCTAGCGTATATAGACAGCTAGGAAGCAATATCCAAGGTCAACTCTGATTGACGGAGGCCCTCATTTCACCTCATCTCCACTGGAGAAAGAACTATCCTTTTCCAAAATGTTAAGGTCAGAAATGAGGGTCTGAACAAGCTGGGGTTCTTCTGGAGGGGCATTTTCTCTGTCACCTCTCCTATATTGTATGTAATTGGCAATGTATTGTCAATGTGTGAAGGCTACACAGCAGCCCAGTATAAATGGCTAAAGGAGTGCACCACCCTACAAAATAACCACCTGCCTGTCGTGTCAATCATGCCAGCCCCATCTCCTGAAGGGTCTACGATTCCCATGCTGACCTCTTCAGTTACCTCAGAACCCATTCTCCTGGAGAGGGAGCAAGTCATCCTCGTACCAAAGAAATTCCTAAGAAGAATTCAGGATTGAATGGCTTTTCATGCTAAGAGAGTTTGATGGCTCTGGGCCTGTATTCACTAGACTTCAGATGAATGAGAGGTGACCTAATTGAAACCTAACAAATGGTGAAAGTCCTTGATAGAGTGGATGTGGAGAGGATGTTTCCTATGGCGGGAGAGTCTAAGACCAGAGGGCATAGATTCAAAATAGAGGGGTGTCCTTTTAGAACAGAGATTAGGAGGAATTTCTTTAGCCAGAGAGTGGTGAATCTGTGGAATTCTTTGCCATAGGCAGCTGTGGAAGCCAATTATTTATGTATACTTAAGGCAAGGGTTAATATATTCTTGACTAGTCAGGGAAGGGATATGGGGAGATAGCAGGATATTAGGACTGAGAGGAAAATCGGACCAGCCATGATGATATGGCGGAGCACACTCGATGAGCCAAATGGCCTAAATCTGCTCCTCTATCTTATGGTCTTATGATCTAAGAAGCAGAATTTCCAAAAAGACCAATAAATAAATGAGAAATGTCTTCATCAAAAAACTGATCAAAATATGGAACTCATTATTACAATGGAGCAAAATATAGGAAGATAGTTATATTGGGGCATATTCTGGAGTTAGGGTATATGACAAATATTAAGTTCAATAACAGCCTTTCCTCAGACATTGGATTGTAGATTAAATTTAAAGTACCGCCCTGAAGAACAATTTTGCTGGAGCTGTGGACACCAGTGGACTGAAAACCAGACAGTGCTGATCAACTTTCATTTTGGGTGTCTGGAGTCTGGGTGTGAAGAAGAAGATGTGTGAAAGCATTGTGTAATTTAAAGGAAGCATTGTAGATACATTGTAAGGATAGATTTGTTCTGCCATTACCTTTGATCTTCAGCATATAAAATGTCATGTAATATTGGATTGAACAGATGTTTTCCTCCAAGGGTGTCTCAATATGATGCCTGCTGCTTGCTTTTGTTGAATAAAACACTTCTATACCCACTTGCTTCATTGTCTCTCCAGTGACTTTGTTATCATTACAACAATTACATGAGGTAAAGTGGTAGAGTAATACAACATGGAAAAAGACCTTTCAACTCAACTTGTCCATATTGACTAAGGTGTGCAGCTAAGATAGTTCCATTGATGTGCATTTGGCCCATATTCTTCTAATCTTTCCTATCCATGTACATCCAAATGTCTTTCTTGGCAGTGGATGATCCTGTGCCCATTTAATGCTCACAAACATTCCAAAATTTCTTTCCCTTTACTTTTGAATAACAATTAGGAACCATGTGACTGAAGTACTATCACAGCTGGTAGACACACTTTTCAACAGAGAATACTCTAAGTTAGGTTGTCAAATGGTTCAAGCAAGAAAAATGATCCCTGTAAGCAGGCTGCTAATGAAGGATAACATGTATTCAAAGGCGATCAGTAGGAGCTATTTTGACTCAGAGAACAGATATCTGACTGACACCAGCTGATCACACAGGAGCCCATTAATATCCATCTGTTTCAGAGAAGACAGTTCACGAAAGAGTGCACAGCGTGAAAATTGGATAATGATGATCTGGACCAGTCAGCTTCCTGAAAGATAGACATTGATTCATTACCTAATATACTAACAGATTAATGGTTTCATATAAGGTTGCACACTCTGATTGGAGGAAAATTCAGAGGTCTCAGGGAAGTACTTTCTGATTGTTTGAATGAATCGGAATCAGGTTTATTATCACTGAAATTTGCTGCTTTGTGGCATGACCTAAAAATACTATAAGTTACAAAATATAAAAATAGCGCAAAAGCTGAATAATGAGGTAGTGTTCACAGGTTTGTGGACTGTTTGGAATTCTGATGGCAGAAGGGAGGAAGCTGTTCTTAAAACATTGATTGTGGGTCTTCATTCTTCTATGCCTCTTTGCCAATGATAGTCATGTGAAGAGGGTGTGTTCTAGATAGTGAGCCTCTTTAATTATGGATGCAACCTTCTTGAAGCAGCATCTCTTGAAAATGACGTTAATGGCAGGGAATGTTGTTACCATGATAAAACTGGTTGAGTTTACGACCCTGTGCAGCCCTTGGTGATGCTGTGCACTGGAGGCTCCATACCAGGCTGTGATGTAATGTATCAGAATGCTCTCCAGGCTATGTAGAAATTTGCAAGAGTTTTAAGTGTCATATCAGATCTCCCCAAGCTTCAAATGAAGTAGAGCCAATAGCATGCCTCCTTTATGATTGCACCAATTTGTTGGGCCTAGGATGGATCTTCTTAGATCTTGATACCCAGGAATTTGAAAATAAGAACTTTAGGGCATTTGCAGGTTTATAAGCAAGTAGCACTAAATGAAGTACTTCAAGATCCTTGAAGATATAGAGACAGAAACAAGAGGGGAGGTTGCTGAAGTTATAAACAGTTCATTGCACCTATTATTGCAAAATGCTGGAAGTCAGCTAATGGACTAATTATCTATGCCTATATTCCCATCATTGAGCCACATTGAAAAGAATGACAGGTGGGAGACAGGGTCTCAATACTCAGTGCTGATCCAACAGTCCTTTATAACAAACACTCGCGCAATATCAGTGAAGGTAAAGATATTGTTGCTTGTGAAGAACAGTTAAATTGCATAGATCAAGACTTCATGCAATAATTCCAAGCCATCATGGTTTCTACTTGAAGATCCTACCTGGGATTAACCAGCATCAGTAACCTTCACTGGAATAGTGCCAATAAAAATACCAATTCATGAGCTTTGAAACAGAGAAAAAGCAGCAAAATAAAATTAAAGAAAACTATTCCTTGTTCTAAAGTTCCTAATTTTTGAAATGTATTCAAAATAATGATTTTCCAAGTAAAAATTAGAAGAACGTAATCAGAATCAGAATCGGGTTATTGTTACTGACATACATCGTGA
This sequence comes from Mobula birostris, assembly GCF_030028105.1. NCBI lineage: Eukaryota > Metazoa > Chordata > Chondrichthyes > Myliobatiformes > Myliobatidae > Mobula > Mobula birostris. The sequence goes on along the minus strand of NC_092372.1, from coordinate 202,108,795 downwards.
TACTAAGACAATGCTGGTGAAACACAGAGACTACTTGTTGGTAGCAAACAAAACGACCAAAACTACTAACTAAAGTCTTCAATGTGCAGGACGGTTGCATCGCGGCACGATCAGCCTGAATCAAGCCGTTGGGTCCCGGGCCTGAGAACGGGGAATGACCTAATGTTTGGCCATTACTAGAACAGACTTGGAGGTGATTCGATGCACCAAAACCGAGGTGAGGTGAGCAGAGGTAAGGCAGAGATGAGGCGGCAGAACCCGAACCTGGGCCCAAGAGCAAGAAAAGGCCTGAGGTTTGATTAATTTAAATGCCATACTGAATTGGAAAGGTCAGGTATGGGGCTGAGAGCATAGTGAAGCATCAGGGCCTACGTCTAAAAATGAAGAAGAACCTGAGGCTTGAATAATTTAAGTGCTGGGCCAGATTGAAAAGGTCAGGGTGTTGAAGCCAGAGGCAAGGGATGGGCAGTTTAGCTCATTGTTGAGCCCTTTTGTTGCAGGCCACAGCTTCAGTTCAGTGAGATTTACTTGTCTCTGTGCTGAACTGAGGCTGTGGCCTGCAACTAATGGGCTACTGGATTGGTTACAGTGATGTCTGGCTTCGGGGCTGTGGACTCACTTTCCTGAGCTTCAGTTGTTTGCTTCCTCTTATTGTTAGATGATTTATTTTTTTCTGTACTTTGGGTGTATGACTGTCTTTTTTTAATGGGTCCTATTGGGTTTCTTTGTTTTGTGGCTGCCTGCAAGGAGACCAATCTATGTGTATATCGTGTACATATTCTGATAATGATTGTACTTTGAACTTTGACCTTGGACATTTTATGTTTTGCGGCAGAAGTACTGAACAGTACATAAAAAACTATAAATTACACTGAGAAAAAATATATATAAATGTAAAAAAAGAGCAGAAATAGTGTCCATGGGTTCATCGTCTGTTCAGATATCTGATGGCTGAGGGGAAGAAGGACTTCCTAAAACATTGAGTGTGCCCTTTGTCTCTTGTAGCTCCTCCCTGATGGTAGCATATCCTATAAAGTTGAGAACAATATCACTTTTCAGATGAAAAATGCAGGTGAATGGTATTCTTTGTAAGGGAAGGGGCTACAATGTATTCACAGATTTACCAGAAAAATTATTTTATGCTATTAATTTTCATGTATTTGATTCTGCTTGAAAGACAAGGGGAATGTCTGGTACACACCAACTGCATGTTGAATTGAACTTTTATTGTTATGTTGGCTTTGATGTAACCAAAGCATATTCAGATCTGATTTGCTGATGTCCGTTTATGACATCGTATTTGATTAGTATTATAACACTAAAACAAGATTTATCAAGTGAATGCATTATTTGTTTCCCAAGCAAATGAGATCAATCTGTCTTCAAAGTGCTTTCAACTTTGATAAGCTAAATATCATCATTTATTCTTTAATTATGAGGGCATACTTGTGGAATAGAATTTGGATTGTTCTAGCAGAAAGCCAACAGGGTTTGAAGAGCTAAATTGCTCTTTTCTCTAGTACAATAATTCCATGATCCTCTATGAGAAAGCATACCATCTAAAACCTGATTATGAATTTACCGCAGCATGTCACCCCAGTTTAGAAAATACAGATCCATTTAGTTACAGAGTTATATAGCATGCCTATGTTGAATTTTTAGCCCCGCTACATCAACTGCATTAGGACTGTATCTCACAGGAAGACAGCAAAGGGAATTCATGCTTAATGTATTCACATATTTTCATTGTGGATAGACATAATGATTAGCATGGATAAAATAGGTTCTAATGACTTGTTTCTGTGCAGTATATATCTATGATTCTATGACGTTGTTTTATGACCCCCAAGCCACACTTTTCAGTAAATCAAGTACCTGTACTTCTAGGTACCATGTGGAAGCATTCCCATCTACCCTGCCATTGGTTTGCAGATCATATTTATAGGATCATAGTGCAATTGAGGATTGAAACACAGGAATAATTTAGCCCATTAAACCCACTGGGGCTCTTTGTAGATCAATATACTCTGACCCATTGCCTCCATTCATTCTCTTAACTTTGTAAATTGATTTCCCTCAAGTACCCATTTGATTTCTTTTTAATAACAAATTTATCATCTTTTCTTGCACCACCATCATTGGGTTATCAACACATGTTGCAGAAGAATGTTCTTCACACCTCTCTGATATCGTTTATATAAAACCTTGTATCTGTCTCCATTTGTACTTGTATCATCAATTAATGGGAACAACTTCCTTCAGGTACATTATTAAAATCTCAGTTTTTTTCCCCTCTATCACATCCTCCCTCAACCATTGTTAGTCCGCAAAGAGCAACCCCAGATTGTCCAACCTAAACTGGCAGTTAAAATCTCTCATCTCTGGAACAGTCCTGACAAATCACCTCTACATCCCTTTGGTTTAAACTAATAGTCTCTAGATAAGTGCATTCCTACACATTTTTAGTGACAATTTCCATGAATACAACAATTTTGCCCTGTAAGTATAAAATATGCTTTGTATGTTAGTGACCTTCTTTGCTCTTTTTTCAAAGCAAAATCACCTTTAGCTTATTTGTGCTTTTTGTCTGCCAAATATTTGGGATGACATCAGACTGACTCACTATTTATTGTTTACCATTTTTGTGAGTATGATTCAAGTTTCAAGTTTTTTTTAAGTGGAAATTTAACCAATTGCTTGGCCCGGTTGAGGCACGGAGTCACAGTGGTTGAGACCAGTACCTCTAGAAGGCTAAGGAAATTAAATATGTTCCCAATGACCCTCACATATTCTTACAGTTGCACCACAGAGACCATTGTATTGAAGTATATGGCAATATGGTATGGCAGATGGAAGAGACTTAATAGGAACCTGAGGGTGTTCAGTATAGCAAATGAGCTGACAGAGGAAATGGTTGAGGCAGGTAATTAACAACATTTAAAAGTACTTTTATGGTATATTAATAGGAATGGTTCCGATGGATACCGATAAAATATGGACATACTGTATAGGGTTTGCTTAGATCTTGGTTGCATGGACCAAATGGGCTAAGGCCCCGTTTTCATGCTGTATGACTCCATGAATCTACAACTATGCAACTGTAACACTATACTCTGTATTCTGTCGTTATTTTTCCCTTGGTACTACCTCAGTACACACACATTCAGAATGGCATGTGATAAGAGGTTTTCACTATATCTTGGTATATATGCAAATAACCAATAACCCACTGCAGTGTTTTAAATGGTGTTTAGACATTAATATATTGTCTACCTGTGTATCATTAGCAAAGTTTGACCTCTTTCTAATCCACTATCTAAATATTAGTAAATTGCAAGTGCTAGTAGTGATATTGATAAATAGCAAATGTGAGCAAACGATAACCCTTTTAGAAGGCACCAGTGGACACTACAATTCTCTTCTGGATCTTCAGGTTCCTCGGCCTGAGATTCTGTGGTCTATTAAGAACATTCTGCTTGTAGTCATTTTTGACACCTCAAATCAGTTTCCTCCACCTTCGTGTTCCACTTTTCTGTATATTGAAACTCACTAGAACACTCTTTCACTAATGAAGCCCTCACTGTAATAATTTATAATTGTTTGCACTGGAAATGGCATTCCCTTATGATACAGGAGTAAACTAAAGGTCAGATAAAATTGTTTTTTTTTCACACTGACAAATTACTTCCCTTCACATACTGGGAGAAAAATGTCAGGTGAGTGGAGCAGTGAGATTCAGGCAAAGATGTGCGCTATAATTTAACTCTTATGAATTTCAGTTTGCATACAAGACCTTAAATAACTGCTTGAATGTCACAACATCTAATAGGACAAGATTAATACGATTAATTTCATATTAAGTCAAATAGGGGTCGGATATATACACTCAGTCGCCACTTTATTACAAACACGTGACAGCAACTCAATGCATAAAAGCATGCAGACTTGATCATGAGGTTCAGATGTTATTCAGGCCAAACATCAAAATGGGGAAGAAATGTGATCTAAGTGATTTTGACCATAGAATGATTATTGGCACTAGACAGCGTGGTTTGAGTGCTCGGAAGATGCTGATCTCTTGAGATTCTCATGCATAACAGTCTCTAGATTTTACAGAAAAAGATGTGAAAAATCAAATAAAGACATCCATTGAGCAGCAGTTTTGTGGGCAAAAATGCCTTGTTAATGAGAGGTGAGAGAAGAATGGCCAGACTGATTCAAGCTGACAGAAAAGGAACAATAACTCAAATAACCACGTGTTACAACAGTCATGTGCAGAAGAGCACCTCTGAATGCCTAACATTTTGAATGTTGAAGTGGATGGGCTATAGCAATGAAGACCATACCAGTTCCACTCCTGCACCTTATAAAGCAGCCACTGAGTGTATAATAAATGGAAGAGCAAAAAGAAATATTGATGAACAGTGGAACCTAGGCATCCAAGTCCATATTCCCCTGGAAGTTGCATTTAGGGGTGTGCAGAAGGGATATGACACGATTGCCTTTGTAGGTTAATGCATGGAATATAAGAGCTGAGATTTCATGTAATTTGTCATGAATAAAATTGATTTACATAGGTTCAAGAGTGGTTAGAAATGGTCTGTAGTGAATTAAAGGTAGAGAATCATTAGTGCCAGAAAATCTGTAAACCTTCCTGAACTCCACTCATTTGTAAGTATGATCTATCACTTCACTAGGACTCCACTTCATCAGATATTGTAATCGTTGTAGTGGGGTAAAGTTCAGTGCACTGTACATGATCTGTGCAAATAAAACCTCAACACTGAATCATTTTGGTACATTTTAACACCAGCTGAGAACGCAAATTTGCTTATAATGCTTCCAGCTGTGGGGTTGGCCCAATGATTACTAATATCTCCACTTCTGGTCTTTTAAAATGCATTGAAAAGCTGGACCTCTTCTGCCCTATTACTGTTCAGAGACTGTTTGTGATTCATAAGTCCCAAAGTTAGAATTAAATAGAAATTTAAAATACATCACAAGACCTCAACATTCTATATTTACAAGTCCCACAATTGCTTGGAAGCAGGCTTCTATCTAACCTTGAGTTAGAATGGAGAGAGGTAGGGAACGTAGCTGCTACTGTCAGAGCATCTTGTTAACAGGTTCTCAGCTCATTTACCCTTGTCCTAACACAGTACCACTTAAAACAGAGGTTTGCACCTAAAAGTTTAAGCATGCAAATTTAACTTTTGACCAAACCTTCAAGCTTAGTTCCAGATAGGATGAAGATAGTCTTTCTTTTCTGGATCCTCCTGCGAGTCATCACCTTATCTCTTTCTCCTCCCTTACACTCATCATCTATCTCACACACACACACGCCTTCCACTGGTTCACCTTCCTACTTCCCTACTTTTAATAAATACATGATCCACCTCCCTTTCCTATCAGCCTTCCACCTACCAGGTACCAACTCTTGCTCCATCCCTTCCTCCTCACCTTTTAATGCCAGCTACCTCCCATCTCTATTTTAATCCAGATGACCCGAAACGTCAGCTCTACATTTTATTCTATAGATGCTGCCCGATCTGTTAAATTGCTTTACTGTTTCATGTGTTTCTCCAGATCCCAGTCTCTGCAGTCTCAGGAAGGTGACTGAGCTTTAGTCATAATTTCACAGTTTTTCCAATATTGTTCAAGTGCACAAAAGACGTTTAGTTTCAAGTTCCAAGCTCAGCAATTTTGGAGAAAAGTTGCGATTGGAGGAGGTACAGTAGTTATGTTAATCATTTTCAGTGGAGGCAGTACTTCTGTTTGCCGAGAATTGCTGCCACTTGCTAACCCTTAAGGTGATGAGATGTTATGCAAGGTGGCCTCTCTAAAATATTGCTAACTTTAAAATATTCTAAGTAGTGATACTTAAAGAAAAATGACAGAAATTCATCAGATATATTTTTTTTTCATTAATGTACAGCTATATATGCATATGACATGCACATTTCCTGACAGCTTGTGATATATTATTGTCAAATGTGAAACTAATTTCTCTCTGTAATAGCATTTTTAGAATCCAAACACTGAGATCAAAATTGCAATTACTACTGCGATTCCTATATGAGAAATATAAATTAATGCAGGGCTAATCATGCAGAACATTTAGCAGGACAAAAAGGTGAAAAACAAAAATACTTTCTCACAGTATGAGAGTGCAAAAGACAAGTCTGAAGCATTCACAACCTCATTCAGCCAGAAGATTTGTTTTGGCTTCCTCCTGAGATGCCCACCATCACAGAAAATTAGTCTCCAGCCAATTTGATTCACTCCACATACTGGTGAGAAATGGCCAAGAGTAACAGACACAGCAGATACTGTGGGTTCCAAAATATTCTGGTTAAACATAACAATGAGGTAAAAAGTGACAAAAGGAGAGCCTCAGGAGCTGGAATCATTTGCAAGATGTGGAGAGAGAAAATACAATTGGAGTGGACGAAAATCCAAGGTTCAAAAGCAAGGGCAAAAATTAGGGAAGGTAAATTCTCTCACTAAGATAACCCTGTGGATTTGGTCTCTTATCTTAGTCTGCCTACATATCTGTCTCACACGTTTGTCTTCACTGGGTAAGGCACAGAGTACAAAGATATAAGTTATAAAGAGAGGTTAGGACTTTATTCCCTATAGCAGGAAGATTTGATAGAGGCATACAAAATTATGAGGGGTAAATTATAGAGTAAATGCGAGCAAGCTTATTTTTTCACTGGTGTTTCACGAGACTCCAATTAGAGGTCATGGGCTAAGGGTGAAAGGTAAAATGTTTAAGGGATACATGAGGGAAAACTTCTTCACTCAGTGAGTGGGGAGTGTGGATTGAGCTGCCAGCACAAGTCATGAATGTGGGTTCAATTTCAACCTTTAAGAGAAATTTGGATAGATACTGGGCACAGATGGGAAGTGTGTAAAGACTACGGTCTGGGTGCAGGTCGATGAGACTAGGCAGATTAATAGTTTGGCATGCACTGGATGGGCTGAAGGGCCAATTCTGTGCTTTAATGTTCTACAAGAATTGGAGGTCATGTTACAATTGTACAAAATGTTGCTCAAGCCACAATTGGAGTAGTGTATGATTAAGCTAAAAAGGGTGCAAGAACAATTCATAAGGATGTTGCCTGGATCAGAGAAGCTGAGTATAAGGAGAGACTGGTGTTTTGTTTCCTCTGGTGCAAAGGTGGCTGGAGCTGATGTAACAGTGATATATAATACTGTGAGGCATGGATATGGTAGATAGTCAGAATCTGTTTCCCATGGCAAGGATGCATAAAGAGATGGCATTGGTTCAAAATGAGAAGAAAGAGGTTTAAAGGAGACCTGAGGAATAAATTTTTCACAAAAGCATCATTGCTATCTGAATGAGCTACTAGAGGAGGTGGAGGAGGCAGGAACAATAACATTTAAGAGATATCAGAACAGGTATTTGATGAGTAGGGAATAGAGGGAATATTAAATTAAAGCAGGCCGCTGGGCCATTTAATGTAATTGAGTGAGATGGCTGATGTAGAAGAAAAGACCTGATCCCATGCACAACAGCTCTATGACTCTTAACTCTATCCTATAGAACTGACAACCTCAAGTCCAGGCATCAGGAAAATGATGGCAGAGGGAGAGCATAACCTCACAAGCCATCCTTTCAGCGGACCCATTCAATCCTCCCTCCTTCATCTTCACCGGAATATATAGCTCCCAAATTGCCCTCGTCATCCACCTCAGAAACTGTAACATGGGTATCAAAGCAAAGCATCACCTCTATGAAGGAGAATAACCTAAACGCATTCCAATTGCTTTTCTGTTCATTTTCCAGTCTTGCTGGGCTCTGTTTTCCAAATTATCTCACTAGTTTTCTGAATTTCAGTTCAGACCTGCTCTTTCCATGTCTGAATCTTTACTCAGTTATTTATGCCTGTTCACCAGCCCTCAAGTTCAGAATGCTGTACCAAATCATGTAACCATGGGAGATTGAAAATCTAGTTAAGTGGTGCTGCACCAACAATGTTTCACTCACAGTCAGCAAAACCAAAGAGCTGATAATCGACTACAGGAGGAAGAAGCCAGAAATCCATGAGCCAGTCTTTATTAAGGGGATTGCTAAAAGAAATAAAGGGCTGGAGAAGGGGGAAAGCTGCTAAGAGAGGATAGAAGGCCATGGAGGAAAGGGAAGTGGGGGAGTACAAGATGCGGGTGATGGACAGGAAAGGAGATAAGATGATAAGGTGAGAGAGTGAAACAGGAATGGAGAATAGTGAGGGGGGTGCAATTACCAAAATTTCGTGAAAATGATGTTCATGCCACCAGGTTGCAAGCAACCCAGACAAAATATTAGGTGTTGCTCCTCTAACCCGGGTGTGGCTTCATCTTGGCAGTAGAAAAATTCATGTACTGACATATTGGAATGGGATTGTGGGGTAGACTTGAAGCAGGTGGCCACTGGGAGATCCCACATTATGTGGCAGACGGAGCGAAGGTGCTCGGCGAAGCAGTCTCCCAAACTACGTCAGGTCTCACCGGTATACAGGAGGACACACTGGGAGCACCGGATACTGTAGATGATCCAGCAGACTTGCAGGTGAATTGTAACCTCTGCCATCTCCAAAAGGAACCCACCAACAAGCACATCCTTTGCTCCCCCCACCAACCCCACCTTCCACAGAGATCACTTCCTAAGCAACTCCCTTGTCCACTTGTCTATCCCCACTGATCTCCCTCCTGGTACTTATCCTTGTAAGTGGAACAAGTGCCACCCCTGCCCCTGCACCTCCTCTCTCACTACCACTCAGGGCTCCAAACAGTCTTTCAAGGTGAGGCAACACATCTCCTTTATATCGGTAAGACCTGACGTAGATTGGGAGACCGTTTCACGGAGCACCTTTGCTTGTCCGTCAGAAAAGCGGCATCTCCCAGTGGCCAACCAAATCAATTCTACTTCCTATTTCCATTCCAACATGTCAGTCTCTACTGCTACGAAAAGGCCACACTCAAGTTTGAGGAGCAACACTTTGTAATTCGTCTGGGTAGCCTCCAACCTCATGGCATAAACATCAATTTCTCGAATTTTCCCCCCCTCCACCTCACTACTCCCCATTCCTGTTTCCCTCTCTCACCTTATCTCCTTACTTGCCCATCACCTATCACCTACCACCTTTTACTTCTTCCTCCCCCTACCCTACCTTCTTATTCTGACATCTCCTCTTTCTTTCCAGTCTTGATGAAGTGCCTCAACCCAAAACGTTGACTGTTTACTCTTTTCCATAGATGCTCAGCCTGCTGAGTTCCTCTGGTATTGTGTCTGTATGTGCGTGTGTGTGTGCGTGCGCGCGTGTGCGTGTGTGTGTGTGTGTGTGTGTGTGTGTGTGTGTGTGTGTGTGTGTGTGTGTGTGTGTTTTGGATTTCCAGGACCTGCAGATTTTCTCGTGTCTGTGTCGTATTTGGTTTTTCCTGTAAAGGTCTGCAAGAAAAGGAATCTCAAGGTAGTACAGTATATAGTAATATTTATGTACTTTGGTAAATATTTTACTTTTAGCTTTGAACTTTTTGCTCTATGATCAAACTGACACTTCCCTCCTAGGGAAGGCGCGTTAATTGCAGAAGTTTGTTTAAATCCTCTGGATATCTAGGGAAGAATCTTGGAAAGTTTGTTTCAATCCTCCCCATTAGTCTGCTTCTGAGCTGTAGCCCTTCTCACCTGATCATGTGCCACCTCACGCATTTCCAATTGTTCCCATATTTTCTCAGGACATAGTGGGTTGCCTTTTGGATAATCAGATCAATGCCAGCTCACAGAACAACCCCAATCCTTTACTAATTTTGCCTGTAACATATTCTCCCCACATTGCCAGCAAAATGAATCAGATTGAACCACCCAGGAGAAACTTTTAAATGGCCAGTTAACCTGCTAACCCACAATTTTTGGGAAAAGCTGGAGTACCAATAGTGTAATAACAGTTGGCCATCACCTTCTCAACTTCTACGTACAGTATGTGGATGACTTCTAAATGTTGCTAGGGTAATCACTTCAACCAATATTCCCAGCAGCTCCTTCCAAATATGCACAACTCTTTATATTTAGAAGCTGGTCCTGCTGTCTCTTTTAAATCTCTTGTCTCTGATCCTAAACCTACTGTATATCCTCTTGTTTTTAGCACCCACTTCCTGGGAAAAGACTATGTGTTTTCACCCTGTCTGTACTGCTCCTGATCTTATATCTCCAATCATATCACCCCTTAATCTCCTATATTCCAGGGATGTCCAAGCCTATGCAGCAATCTCTCCATGTCACTCAGGCCCTCAAGTCCAGGCAACATGCTAGTAAATTTTTGCTGCATTCTTTCTAATATAATGACATCATTCCCAAAACTGTACACAATTCTTCAAGTGAATCCTCATCTGCATCCTATATAACTGTAGCATATCTTTCCACCTTCTTGCTGAGTGTCCTGACTGATGAGGGCCAGTTTGTCAAACATACCCAGCCAACCAAGATACACAACCCTGCAAGTTTTCATTATCTTTCTACACTGTCTAAAATTTTAGTAACATTTGCAAGCTTACTAGCCATGCCTTCTATACTCACATTCAAATAGGGCAGCCTGGTAGTCTAGAGGCTAACACAATTGCTTTTACAGTGCCTCTGACCATCAATCAAGGTTCGATTCCCACCACTGTCTGTACAAAGTTTGTGCATTCTCCTCGAGACCATGTGTACTTCCTCCAGGTGTCGCAGATCCTTCTGGAAAGATGTACGGTTAGGGTTAATAAGTTGTGGCTTTACTGGCACCAGAAGCATGTTGACTCTTGCAGGCTGACCCCAGCACAAACTTCGCTGATTTAGTTTGACTCAAATGGTGCATTTCACTGGATGTTTCAATGTACTTGCGAAAAATAAGGCGGAGTCTTCGAGCTCATCTGCGAAAACAGCTTAAATTCCTCTCTTTAAGGTCTCGTTTTTCCCTTTTCAGGTTTTTGGGTTCTAGTGAGGTCCTGATCTGCAAGTGGCACTCAAGCTGCATTTTCTTTTACTGCGGATGCGTTCCCATTTCCGGAGCTTGTTGGCTGAACGTTTTCCGACATTTTGTAGGCACAGCTTGGAAGATGGCCCCTCCGGGGTGCAGCCCTGTGGACGGTCGGTTCCAGGCCAGTTTTGCTGACTGTGGCATCTTGGGAGATAGAACATCAGGATTTCGCTACACCAGATGTATGGACAGAGGTCTCTGTCGTTGAGCAGGTGCACACTCTCTCTCTCTCTTTCTCTCTACGGTGGGAGAGTTTGCTACTGATTCTGGGGTGGAGAATTTCGGAATAAAAAGTGACACAGCAGACTGTAATATCATAACAGCGACTGTCAGTCGCCCCATTAGCTGTGAAATGGGCGACATCTCTCTATCCCTCATTACTGACAGGGAGAGGCTGTGGCTTGTCAAACTGTCGGGTAAACAATAGTTTTTGTTGACTGCAGATCATGGTCTTTTTTTGAGTGATTTGCTGTTGGTGGATGGGTGTTGGTCGCTGATGCTTTTTGCTGAAATAGGGGGAAGGTGGATGCTTGTGTGGGGAGGGGGGAACGGGGACTCTGGGGTTCTAGCATTTCTCTGTTCAGAGGAGGAGAAGATGGCAGCGCGACGGCAGCGCGTGCGGCTTCTCCGGTGAATGATATCTGTAATCTGTCAAGTAGGGGACCGTGCACAATTCTGATTTGATGGAGACAGATATGAGAGTACAGAGGAACATCTGGAAAACTTCTGGAATGCCCGCTTTGCTGCCGCTGCTACTGTGTGGTAACCGGAATCTCCGGAGCAGAAGGCCCCGAATCCTCGGCTTTGCGTGTTTCAGCGGCTGGGGCTAGGTCAAAGGCGCTCGGCAGAGGATGGCGCTCGGGAGGCTGTATCAGAGGGGCTGGTTGGAGGCTCGAAGTTTTTGGACGGATGGACTCAGTGTCGGCTGTGGTTGTCTGCTTCCAAGGCATCGGCAAGTTGACGGTGCCTGGAGGTTTATGGCAGGGAGTTTCTCCCTTTTGCCCCCTGCTATTGGGGACTCGGAAGTCGATCGACTCGGGGACTTTGAGACTATTTTTACCCTGCCCATGGTTTGTTCTTCATCAAATTATGTTATTGCTTTGCACTGCTGTAACTATATGTTATAATTATGTGGTTCTGTCAGTGTTAGTCTTTGGTTTGTCCTATTTTCTGTTTTATCACTCTGGAGAAACATTGTATCATTTCTTAATGCATGTATGCATTTCTAAATGACAATAGAAGAGTGTTCTCATAATCTAATTCTTTTGGGGGTTTTATAGTTTTTGTTGATGTCTGCAAAGATAAGTATTTCAGGTTGTGTACTGTAAACAATTACGAATCCAATCTGCTATCTCCCCCTGGATCCCATGTAATCTAAACTTCCAGACTAGCCAGCCATCTGACATTGTCAAATGCCTTAATAAAGACCACGTAGACAATTTCCACTGCCCTACCCTCATCTACCTACTTGATTACCTTCTCAAAGAATTCCAAGTGATTTATCAGAGATGATTGTGATGTACAAAGCTGTTTGGACTGTTCAGAATCAGAATCTGACTCTCCAAATATTGGTAGATGCTGTCCCTCAAAATCTCTTCCGGTAATTTACCCACCACCAATGTCAGACTCACTGTAGTCTCCTGGCTTGTTGTTACTAAACAGTGATATTACATTAGCCACTCTCCAGTCCTCCAGAACTTACACCTGTGGCCAGAGATGAAGCAAAAACCTTTGCAAGGGCTTCAGCAATTTCTTCATTGGCTTCCAACAAGGTCCAAGAATGCACCAAATCAGGTCCTGGGGGCTTATCCACCTTAATGCATATCTCTCCACATATTCCCCCAAGACAAGACTATTCTCTCTCGGGAGCAGTGCCTCAAAAAGGTGGCCTCCATCATTAAGGATCCCTTCACCCAGGACATACCCTCTTCATATTGTTGCCATCAGGAAGGAGATACAGAAGCCTAAAGGCACACACTCAGTGATTAAGGAAGAGCTTCTTTCCCTCTGTCATCCAATTTTTGAATGGATATTGAACACTACCTCAATACATTTTATTTCAGATTTTGCACTATTTATTTAATTTAACTATTTGTGTGACGGGATCCTGAATTACCCTTATGAACTGTGCTCGATTACCCCTATGAACTGTGCTTTTGAAAAGAGAGAGAAAGAGAGATATTAAACGTCGATATCTTGTTTTGAAAAGAGAGAGACGAAGACTAACTGTTGGACTGTCACTTTAAGGAAGGAGAAAGAACTGGTTAACTTTTGGATTTCTGCTGAGTTTCAGACAGCACCGAGCAGCTCGTAAGTTGCTCTGGTGACCGAAGGCGGCGTTATTTAATGGACACGATGTTATGATTTTCGGCAGAATGTTGATACTTCTCAAGGACAGTTGGCCTGCTTGTGATTTCTTACAGAGAGAGGAAGGAGGAGTTATTTGAATGATGGTTGATGCTCAGCACGAGAAGATAAAATAGGACCTCAGACACGTGTTTGGACGCTGAATGAGCATTGTTGTGCCCGCAGAAAAAGTGGGTTTTGGAGGATCGATCAGGCAGATCGATCCATCACTCTTGCAGTGGAAAGAAGAAAAAAGGGGTTGACTGGTGAGGAGTTGTCCATGTATCCACCCTCGTCTGGGGGTTAGCTCCACCACAGAAAACTGGTCCCCTTGGTTAAAGTCACAGTCGGTGACTTTTAAAGGATTTTGAAGGACAACGAGAAGATCGACAGCGTCAGCTCACCTGAAAACTCAAACCTCTCCCTCTCTCTCTCTCCATCACTACTCAACTCAATACCGTGAACTGAACTGAACTGAACTTTACTCATCATCGTAAGACTGTATCTTTTCATCCCTAGACTTAAAGAAGCTTGGTTTTTCATATACATTTCCACACTTACTGATATACCGACTTATATATACATAATCATTGCTAACCTATTTGATTTATCTACATTTATATTACTGTATTACGTAGTACGTAGTTACTAATAAATATTATTCATTAATAGCAATACTGGACTCCAAAGTGTTTCCCATCTCTGCTGTTTCTTTATTCCCGTCACGGGGTATGTGACATTTGATATACATATATGTACATACATATGTAATTCAGTTTTTTTTCTCTATATTATCATGTACTGCTGCTGCGAAGTTAACCAATTTTACAACATATGCCGGTAACATTAAACTGATTCTGATTCTGACTCTTTCACCTGTCTCACCTGCACCTCCACCATTCCATAACACCTGTATGCTGAAACACTGAGCAGTCAGTCCTGCTCTGTTTACTGCCATATTTCTGTTATAGCTATTGTTGTGTATTTAATATTTTAGCAATATTTACTTATTATTGTAAATATATTGTTTGATTAGGTATTCTTTGGTTGTTAATATAATTCATTATGGATTATATATAAAAGTACGTGAATGGCATACTGCATCACACCACCATGTCACATGTGCACACCTCGCTAAAAGTAAAAACAAAGTTTCCATGCATTTCTCAGGCAACATTGTTTTCTTTCAATTTGTTTTGAGATTTGTATTGTCAACTAAATCACTTGCAAACTTCTACAAATATACCCTGGTGGGCATTCTGACTGGCTGCATCACCGTCTGGTATGGAGGGTGGGTGGGGGGTTAGTGCACAAGATCGAAGTAAGTTACAGAAGCAAAAAATTTTTCAGCTTGATCATGGGTACTCGCCTCAGCAGTATCTAAGATATCTTCAAGGAGTGATAACTTAGGAAGGTGGCATCCATCATTAAATACCCTCACCACCCAGGATATGACTACTTCTCATTGTTACTGCAACACTCGTCAAAGTTGCTGGTGAACGCAGCAGGCCAGGCAGCATCTCTAGGAAGAGGTACAGTCGACGTTTCGGGCCGAGACCCTTCATCAGGACTAACTGAAGAAAGAGCTAGTAAGAGATTTGAAAGTGGGAGGGGAAGGGGGAGATCCAAAATGATAGGAGAAGACAGGAGGGGGAGGGATGGAGCCAAGAGCTGGACAGGTGATTGGCAAAAGGGATATGAGAGGATCATGGGACAGGAGGCCCAGGGAGAAGGAAAAGGGGGGGGGAACCCAGAGGATGGCAACGGGTATAGTCAGAGGGAGAGAGGGAGAAAAAGGAGAGAGGGAAAAAGAATGTGTGTATATAAATAAATAACGGATGGGGTACAAGGGGGAGGTGGGGCATTAGCAGAAGTTAGAGAAGTCAATGTTCATGCCATCAGGTTGGAGGCTACCCAGACGGAATATAAGGTGATATAAGGTGTTGTTCCTCCAACCTGAGTGTGGCTTCATCTTTACAGTAGAGGAGGCCGTGGATAGACATATCAGAATGGGAATAGGATGTGGAATTAAAATGTGTGGCCACTGGGAGATCCTGCTTTCTTGGCGGACAGAGCGTAGGTGTTCAGCAAAACGATCTCCGAGTCTGCATCAGGTCTCGCCAATATATAGAAGGCCACATCGGGAGCACCAGACACAGTATATCACCCCAGCCGACTCACAGGTGAAGTGTTGCCTCATCTGGAAGGACTGTCTGGGGCCCTGAATGGTGGTAAGGGAGGAAGTGTAAGGGCATGTGTAGCACTTGTTCCGCTTACAAGGATAAGTGCCAGGAGGGAGATCAGCGGGGAGGGATGGGGGGGACGAATGGACATGGGAGTCGCGTAGGGAGCGATCCCTGCAGAAAGCGGGGGGAGGGGGGGAGGGAAAGATGTGCTTAGTGGTGGGATCCCGTTGGAGGTGGCAGAAGTTACGGAGAATAATATGTTGGACCCGGAGGCTGGTGGGGTGGTAGGTAAGGACCAGGGGAACCCTTTTCCTAGTGGGGTGGCGGGAGGATGGAGTGAGAGCAGATGTGCGTGAAATGGGGGAGATGCATTTAAGAGCAGAGGAGGAAGGGAAGCCTCTTTCTTTAAAAAAGGAGGACATCTCCCTCGTCCTGGAATGAAAAGCCTCATCCTGAGAGCAGATGCGGCAGAAACGGAGGAATTGCGAGAAGGGGATGGCATTTTTGCAAGAGACAGGGTGAGAAGAGGAATAGTCCAGATAGCTGTGAGAGTCAGTAGGCTTATAGTAGACATCAGTAGATAAGCTGTCTCCAGAGATAGAGACAGAAAGATCTAGAAAGGGGAGGGCGGTGTCGGAAATGGACCAGGTAAACTTGAGTGCAGGGTGAAAGTTGGAGGCAAAGTTAATAAAGTCAACGAGCTCAGCATGCGTGCAGGAAGCAGCGCCAATGCAGTCGTGGATGTAGCGAAAGAAAAGCTGGGGACAGATACCAGAATAGGTACGGAACATAGATTGTTCCACAAAGCCAACAAAAAGGCAGGCATAGCTCGGACCCATCTGGTTGCCCATAGCTACACCTTTAGTTTGGAGGAAGTGGGAGGAGCCAAAGGAGAATTTATTAAGAGTAAGGACTAATTCCGCTAGATGGAGCAGAGTGGTGGTAGAGGGGAACTGATTAGGTCTGGAATCCAAAAAGAAGCATAGAGCTTTGAGACCTTCCTGATGGGGGATGGAAGTATATAGGGACTGGACATCCATGGTGAAAATAAAGTGGTGGGGGCCAGGGAACTTAAAATCATTGAAAAGTTTAAGAGCGTGAGAAGTGTCATGAACATAGGTAGGAAGGGATTGAACAAGGGGGGATAAAACCGTGTCGAGGTATGCAGAAACGAGTTCGGTGGGGCAGGAGCAAGCTGAGATAATAGGTCTGCCAGGACAGGCAGGTTTGTGGACCTTGGGTAGGAGGTAGAAATGGGAAGTGCGAGGTGTGGGAACTATAGGGTTGGTAGCAGTGGATGGGAGATCCCCTGAGCGGATAAAGTCGGTGATGGTGTGGGAGACAATGGCCTGGTGCTCCTTAGTGGAGTCACGATCGAGGGGTAAATAAGCGGAGGTATCCACGAGTTGTCGCTGTGCCTCGGCAAGGTAGAGGTCAGTGTGCCAGACTACAACAGCACCCCACTTATCGGCGGGTTTAATAGTAAGGTTAGGATTAGTGCGGAGGGAGTGGAGAGCAGAGCGTTCGGAGGGAGTGAGGTCGGAATGGGAACAAGTTATGGTGAAATCGAGACGGTTGATGTCCCGTTGGCAGTTAGCAATAAAGAGATCCAGGGCAAGCAGAAGATCAGAGCGGGGTGTCCATGAAGAAGAGGAGGGTTGAAGATGGGAGAAGGGGTCATCGGTTGGGGTGGAAGAGTCCTTGCCGAAGAAGCAGGCTCGGAGACGGAGACGGCGGAAGAAAAGTTCCGCATCATGGCGAACGCGGAACTCACTGAGGTGTGGGCGAAGGGGGACAAAGGTGAGGCCCTTACTGAGGACAGAGCGTTCTGCCTCCGACAGTTGAAGGTCGGAGGGGATAGTAAGGACCCGGCACGGATGACAGCTGGGATCAGAAGGGGGAGGGGGGAGGCTGTGTGTGTCAGTGGAGAGGGGAGGGTTGGGTTGAGAGGAAGATGGAGCCTCTGAGGGCCCAGGAGCTGACGATGGGATCTGAGGGAGACGGGGTTGCAGAGTAGTGGTGGGGGAAGGAGAGACGGGAGTCACAATAGCAGCACATAAAGACACGGCCTGGAGTTCAAGGCTGGCGTCGCAGTTGGTGGTTGCACAATCGCTGTGAAGATGTCCATGGTCGTTGCTGGAGTCTGGGTTTTGAATACGCCCTGAGGTGTTGGAGCCGGCGAGATCAATGGCAGAGGCAATCTGAAGTTCATGCCTGCTAGCGTCCGGGCCAGCAGGCTCTGGGGTCTTTAGATGTAGGATCTTGCGATCTTTGCCTAACATGACAAAGTCAAAAAAACGGCGATTGCAGGCATGGATCGCCGGGTGAATGAAATAATGGGTAGGGCCATTACAGACGGCGAAGAAAGTGTCCCGAAGATGTGGAAGGGTCTGGGATAGGGACACCAAATACCTCCTCATGGCGGAGAGGGTCGCCTTCAGAGCTTGACGGGAGAAGCGGCGAGAGGCAGGGTCCATAAAATGTGAGTACCTGGGATCCTCAGAAGTCCAAATTGAGAGACTCGGAAACAAATCTTAAAGCCAACTGGAGTAAGTTGGCGATGGAGGCGTGTTCCAAGAAAAGATATATGGCTGTGATAGCGAGTCTGAGTCAAAGTGTGGTCGAAAAGTTGAAGAGCCAAAGAAATTACAGATGGGGAGCAGTGAGAGATGGTTTCACTGAACTCCTGTCGAAGAAAAGATTTAAACTTCTTCAGTGTAGGCATCACTGAAAAAGGCTTCTCAGTAGTAAATTTAAAAACGCAAACACGAGGAATTCTGCAGATGCTGGAAATTCAAGCAACACACGTCAAAGTTGCTGGTGAACGCAGCAGGCCAGGCAGCATCTCTAGGAAGAGGTACAGTCGACGTTTCAGACGAAGACCCTTCGTCAGGACTAACTGAAGAAAGAGCTAGTACGAGATTTAAAAGTGGGACGGGGAGGGGGAGATCCAAAATGATAGGAGAAGACAGGAGGGGGAGGGATGGAGCCAAGAGCTGGACAGGTGATTGGCAAAAGGGATATGAGAGGATCATGGGACAGGAGGCCCAGGGAGAAAGACAAGGTGGGAGAGATATCCTGAGGATGGGCAAGGGGTATAGTCAGAGGGACAGAGGGAGAAAAAGGAGAGTGAGAGAAAGAATGTGTGTATATAAATAACGGATGGGGTATGAGGGGGAGGTGGGGCATTAGCCGAAGTTATAGAAGTCAATGTTCATGCCATCAGGTTGGAGGCTACCCAGATGGAATATAAGGTGTTGTTCCTCCAACCTGAGTGTGGCTTCATCTTTCCAGTAGAGGAGGCCGTGGATAGACATGTCAGAATGGGAATGTGATGTGGAATTAAAATGTGTGGCCATTGGGGGATCCTGCTTTCTTTGCGAACAGAGTGTAAGCGTTCAGCAAAGTGGTCTCCCAGTCTGCGTCAGTTCTCGCCAATATATAGAAGGCCACATCGGGAGCACCGGACACAGTATATCACCCCAGTCGACTCACAGGTGAAGTGATGCCGCATCTGGAAGGACTGTCTGGGGCCCTGAATGGTGGTAAGGGAGGAAGTGTAAGGGCATGTGTAGCACTTGTTCCGCTTACACGGATAAGTGCCAGGAGAGGGATCAGTGGGGAGGGGTGGGGGGGACGAACGGACAAGGGAGTCGTGTAGGGAGCGATCCTTGCGGAAAGCAGGGGGGGGGAGGGAAAGATGTGCTTAGTGATGGGATCCCGTTGGAGGTGGCGGAAGTTACGGAGAATAACATGTTGGACCAGGAGGCTGGTGAGGTGGTAGGTGAGGACCAGGGGAACCCTATTCCTAGTGGGGTGACAGGAGGATGGAGTGAGAGCAGATGTGCGTGAAATGGGGGAGATGCTTTTGAGAGCAGAGGAGGAAGGGAAGCCTCTTTCTTAAAAAAAGGAGGACATCTCCCTCGCCCTGGAATGAAAAGCCTCATCCTGAGAGCAGATGTGGCGGAGACGGAGGAATTGCTGGAAGGGGATGGCATTTTTGCAAGAGACAGGGTGAGAAGAGGAATAGTCCAGATAGCTGTGAGAGTTAGTAGGCTTATAGTAGACATCAGTAGATATGCTGTCTCCAGAGATAGAGACAGAAAGATCTAGAAAGGGGAGGGAGGTGTTGGAAATGGACCAGATAAACTTGAGAGCAGAGTGAAAGTTGGAGGCAAAGTTAACAAAGTCAACGAGCTCAGCATGCGTGCAGGAAGCAGCGCCAATGCAGTCGTCGATGTAGCGAAGGAGGTGCAGAAGCCTAAAGGTACACACTCTGTAAATCAGGAATAGTTTCTTTCTCTCTGCCATCCAATTTCTAAATGGACATTGAACACATAAACACTACCTCACTACATTGTTTATTTCTGTTGTTTTTGCACTACTGATTTTAACTTAACTATTTAATGGACATATATAAACTTACTGCGATTTTTTTCTCTACCTTTATTTATCATGTATTTCATTGTACTTCTGCTGTAAAGTTAAAGAATATCATGACATATGCCAATGACATTAAACTTGATTCTGATTCTGAACCTGACTTTGATTTTGTGCTTTGGGAGTTACAAAACATAACAGTGGTGAGAGTAAGAGTTAAAATGAACCCAAGAAGAGTACCTAATGTACCTGTTGAAGGCTGGCATGTTTTATCTTCGCAACAGGGAGAAGAGACCTTTGAGTTAAAATAAAAGCACAGCACATGTTTTTTTTTGGAAATGGAAAGATGATCAAGTTTTAAAAAAGGCAAAACAATTGATAGCATTTACAGGCTCATAAACAGTGATAAAAATAAATTTAAAAAGCAGAAATGGCTGGCCATATCAGAAAGAGAAACATATTTGATTGCACAAGAGATAACCAGATACCATATACTGAGTGAATTGTGTTTAATTTTGAAGCAAATGAAATAGCCAATGAAAAGCAAGTGCCAGTTTTGCTGAGTGCATTGGGTTGAAAGGCATACAGTCTGCTGACAACTTTAAGTGCTCCAACCAAACCAGCCAAAATGAGCTTTTCTGATATTGTGGAAGTAATGCAAGACATTTCAAACAAAAACCTTTGTTGATTGCAGAATACTTTAGTTTTCATAAGCAGAATCAAAAGGAAGGGGACACCATTTTTGTGTATGCGGCTGAATTTAAGAGAATTTCTGAGCAATGTCAGTTCAGTGATGGGCTTAGTGACACACTGAGGGATCATTTAGTTTGTAGAATCTTACACAAATGCATTCAAAATGTCTCCTATCTGAAGCAGAACTCACATTTGAAAGAACAGTTGAAATTGCTGTATCAATGGCAATAGCAGACAGAGATGCAATTGAGTTGCATTCAGGAATGAAAATGAGCGTGAACAAAATTGTAATGTCTAAATAAAACCTGGCCTGGCCAAACAAATTGTGTTACCATTGTGGCAGAGACTCACATACACCAGACCAAAGTAGATTTAAAGGCAAAACTTGCAGAAAATGCAACAAAGTAGGACACATACAAAGAGCATGTCGGGCAGACAAAAATAAATGGACTGCTCAGAAAAGAAAAAAATCATCTTGGGAACTATAGGCTGGTGAATCTCACGTCAGATGTAGAGAAATTTCTCTAGAAAATTCTTAAGGATAGGATATGTGAGCATTTGGAAACCCACTGCCTAACTTGGGAGAGCTAGCATGGCTTTGTGTGTGGCAGGTTATGCATTATCAAATTAATTGAGTTTCTTGACAAGGTGACAAGAGAGGTTGATGAGAGTAGGGCAGTGAATGTTGCCCACATGGGTTTTAGTAAGGTGTTTCACAAAGTCCCTCATGGAAGGCTAATGCAGAAGATAAGATTAAGAAATGGCAGATTGAGTTTAACCCAGATAAATGTGAGGTGCTGCACCTTGGTAGGGCAAATGCAAGGAGACAGTACACTGTTAAGGGCAAGATCCTTAGCAGCGTTGCTGAGTAGAAAGATCTTGGGATTCAAGTTCATAGCTCCTTGAAAGTGGCCACACAGGTCAACGAGGTGGTTAAGAACGCTTATGGAAAGCTTACTTTTATTAGTCAAGTTGAGTGACTATCAGCGAACTTGAGTTCTAAAGTTCAAAGGTTATGTTGTAACTTTTTAAAACTCTGGTTAGGCCACATCTTGAGTATTGCATACAGTTCTGGACACCTCACTATAGCAAGGATGTTGGGGCTTTGGAGGGTGCAGAAGAGGTTTACCAGGATGCTACCTGACTTAGAGGGAATGTGCTGTCATGAGAGCCTGGATAAACTAGGGTTGTTTTCTCTGGACTGCCAGAGGCTGAGGGGTGATCTGATAAAGGTTAATAAGATTAAGAGAAGCATAAGAGGTGGCAGAGAGTATCTGTTTCCCAGGGTTGAAATGTCAAATCCAGAGGGCATGCATTGAAGCTGAGAGGGGGTAGGGTTGAAATGTCAAATCCAGAGGGCATGCATTGAAGCTGAGAGGGGGTAGGTGAGTGGTAAGTTTTTTACTCAGAGAATCACAGGTGCCTGAATGCACTGCCTGGTATGGTGGTAGAAATAGATACATTAATGGCTTTGAAGAGATATTTAGATAGGCACATAGATGTAAAGAAGATGGAGGGATATGGACAAGGTGTAGGTAGGAGGGATTAATATTTATGTG
The DNA here is from genome assembly GCF_030028105.1 of Mobula birostris. Lineage (NCBI taxonomy): Eukaryota > Metazoa > Chordata > Chondrichthyes > Myliobatiformes > Myliobatidae > Mobula > Mobula birostris. The sequence goes on along the minus strand of NC_092372.1, from coordinate 202,086,613 downwards.
ATTTTGATATGCTTTCCAACTGTTTAAGCACAATATTGTGGTCTGAATGGCCTGTTCCTATACTGTACTCTTCTAAAAAGTCAAGCTGAAGTTTCAAAGAGAGTACTAATGTACATTCTCAGATGAAAAATCTGATAATGATAAGAGTGACAAGGAGTAGGTAGCCTTGAGATTTACAATTTTCGAAAACTAGCAATAGACAGGAAATATAGCTTACACCAGAAGTGAGCGACACATGGACTAAAATGGAATTCGACACTTGCTCAGCAGTTTGACTCGCTCCACAAAATAGGTTTGAGTGGCATTTCAAAGATACTAAACTGAAGCCTACAAATATCCAGCTAAGAACTTATACTGGAGAAAAGATAATTCCTGTGGGAATGACATTTGTAACAGTGAAATACAACAACCAACAAGCCACATTAGGCTTGTATCCCAGGGTGAGTTCTCAGGATGTGCGCGGCAACAGGCTCCAGGACAGCTTCCACCAGGCCATCAGACTGATTAATTCATGCTGATACAATTGTATTTGTATGTTATATTGACTGTCCTATTGTAAATACTATTTATTAGAAATCACTATTAATTGCACATTGAACATTTAGACAGCAACATAACGGAAAGATTTTTACTCCTCGTGTACGTGAAGGATGTCAGTAATAGAGTCAATTCGATTCAAAGTGGTAAAAACAGGAGGATCAGCAATGTGGCATGTGATTAGCTGAGACAACTACTATTTGATTGGAGATCCATCCAACACTTGAAAGCCACATCCCCCTGCCTCAGAGTCAACTGAAAGTAAATTAAGAAAGGTACATCAGTGTTCAAGGATGGCACTGGAAAACTCAAACATATGAAGGATAAAGTAGAATGAAATGAAAATGCCACACCTAAGTTTTGCAAAGCCCTTCCAGTTCATTATACTGTCTATGATAAAGAAGCCAGTGAGTTAGATCACATGGAGGCTGAAATAATTCTTTCCAAGGTTGAGTGGTGTCCATGGGCAATGCCAGTGGTCCTAGCAGCCAAGAAGAATGGGTTTGTCAGGATCTGTGGTGATTTTAAAGTCACTATCAGCCCAGAAATGAAAGTAAATCAATACACAGGACAGAAGATACAGTACCTTTCTGGAAGGAAACACTTCAGCAAAGTGGACTTAGCTGAGGCTTACCTACAGGTGGAGATGGAAGAAGCGTCGAAATTGTTTTTCATTATAAACAATCACAAAGGACTTTATCACTATAATAGAATTATTTCTTGGAGCAGCATCTACACCTGCAATCTGGCAGAAAACTATGGACCAGGTGCTGCAGGACTGCTCAGGCACTCAGTATTACCTGGATGACATCATTGTTACCAATAACGACGACAAGCAACATCTCCAAACTCCCAAGCCAGTGTTAAAACAATTAGAAAATTATAGGCTCAGATCATGACACAAGTGTGAATTCTTTAAACCAAGCATTGATGCGCAAGGATTACACAAGTGCGCTGAGAAAATTCAAGCATTGGTGGATGCCCCAAGGCAAAAGGACATCCCATAGTTGTGGTCCTTTTTGGGATTTATCATTTCCTATATAGGTTCCTGCCAAACCTGGCTACTGTGCTCCATCCCTTGAACTCATTACTACAGATCCTGAAGACATGGCAATGGACAATGGTGGCTTTCCAAAAAGGATATGGTGATGTCAGACACTGTACTCACACATTACGATCCACATTGTCCAGTGAAGCCTGCCTGTGATGCCTTGCCTTATGGTATAGGTGCAGTCATGTCACGTGTTATGAATGTTGGAAGTGAACATCCCATAGATTTTGCATCATATTCCCTTACTGCTACAGAGAAAAATCATGTACAGATTGACAGAGAGGCCTTGAGCCTGGTTTGGGTAGAAAATGTTTCAATGAGTATTTGCATGGGAGAGAATTTACCCTCATTACTGATCATCAACCACAATTACCCATTTTCAAACCACCAAATGGTGTTTCACTAACTACAGTAGCACAAATGCAGAGATGGGCTCTGTTTCTTGGAGCACACAATTACAAAATCGAATTCGAGAGGGTAATTAATCATGGAAATGTTGATCGATTGTCCTGTTTACTCTTGGGAGAGGGAATCTCAGAAAAATTTACAAAAGAAGACACTCCTCTTGATGTATTCTCCATAATGCAAATAAAAAGTCTCCAGGTTATGTCAGAGTTGATCCAAAGGGAAGCCAAAAAAAACACTCCACTCTGTCTCAGGTCTACACGGCAACCCAAAATGGCTGGAGCATACAGAAGGAAATCCAATTCCCCCATTTTTACCAGTGCCAGGGTGAAATTTCCTTTGACGGGAGTTGCCTTCTGTGGGGATTGACAGTAGTTGTACCTTCCAAGCTGAGAACTAAAAGTGTTAGAGAAGCTACACACCAGTCATCTAGGCATGGTTAAAATGAAACCATTGGCTCGAAGCTTGTCTGGTGGCCTGAGATAGATCAGCAGTTCGAGCAGCTTGTAATGCACTGTCCTGGTTGCCAACATGTCCAGAAGAAAGGTGTCCAGAGCTGTCAGAACCACTTCCTGTAGTCCCAGAGTTAACTCCTACAACCACCACCGAAGAGGACCAAGTATCTACAATTGTTCCATATCTACAAGTCTCTTCTTCCAAGCAGCGTTCTTCATAAATATCTCTGATGGTTGTAAGAGAGACTCCGACGATCCGCTCATCAGTCCTCACAATCCTTTGACGGGATTTGCAGTCAGATGCCTTGCAATTCCCATAGCAGATGGTGATGCAGCTGGTCAGCATACTCTCGAAGGTGCTCCTCTAGAAATTGTTTAGAGCGGGTGAGTAGTGGGGAGAGCCTCACTTGTTTTAATATCTCCTGGAAGTAGAGATGCCACTGTGCTGTCTTGACCAAAAAGGTGGTGTTGAGGGACCAAGTGAAATCATTCATTATGTGCACTCACAGAAACTTGGTGCTCCTTACTCTCCATGGAGGAGTCGTCTATGTACAGTGAGCAGTGGTCAGACTGCACCTTCCTGAAGTCCACAATCATCTCTTTAGTCTTGTCCATATTGGGACTCAAGTTGTGCTCACAACATTCCACATGCCGCTCTACCTCCTTTCTGTGCACCATCTCGTTGTGATGAGGCCAACCACTATTGTTCTCATTAGCTGTAGTATTATCTTCTGATTTCTCATTAGCCACTCTACTACTCAGTATAACTCTCACTTGCCACTACAAACACCTGTCAGTACTTGTCAGTACTACCAGCATTGATATGGACAGGTATATCTGTGACAGGTAGATTTAGATTTAGATTTAGATTATGAAGACACACAGTCCTCTTTTATTGTCATTTAGTAATGCATGCATTAAGAATTGATACAATATTTCCTCCGGTGTGATATCACAAAACACATGACAGACCAAGACTGAAAAAAACTAGCAAAACCACATAATTATAACATATAATTATAACAGTGCAACAATACCATAACTTGAGGAAGAAGTCCATGAGCGCAGTAAAAGTTTAAAGTCTCTCAAATGTCCCACACCTCACGCAGACAGGAGAAGAAAGAAAAACTCTCCCTGCCATACCTGACCACGTTCCGACTCTGAGTCATCCGAAAACTTGGAGCTCTGATCAGCTCTCTGACACCGAATACTGAGCGCCATCTCTATCCGAGCGATTCGACCTCTATCTTGGTAGCCAACAGCAGGCAAAGCCGGGGATTTTGAGGCCTTCCCTCTGAAAGGTCCCGACCACGGAGTAACAGCAGCAGCAAACGAGCGTTTCAGAAATTTTTCCAGATGTTCGTCTGTGATTTCACGTCCGTCTCCATCAAATCAGAATTGTCCACGGCCCCTATATAATGGATATGATATCATTTTTTACTGGAGGGCTGCGCACGTGCGGCACACTGCTTTCTCTCCTCCCGCTTGTTTAGTGAGAACAAAGTCAAGTTGGTTTATGCCTTGTGTTGATTTAGCTGTTGCAGAGCTAGTTAGACAGCTATGTCTTAAAACCAGATTTGCTAGTTGTGGTGCCGCCAAGACCCTCTCAGTGCTGGAGTTTAAGGTCCCTTCCATGCTTTTCCTGTATGCTATTCAACTTGAAAATGCACTGACTCATCAGCTGAGGGATGAAGTAATCAGGAGAAGGATTCTTGAGCACAGATGTCACCAGAGGGTGACTTCTTCAGTCTACCTGCAAATCAGTTTGAATTCTTCTCTCTAATGCCTCTTGTTTCCTTTTCAAGGTGGCTGGGGTCCTGCTGGAGTCTGTAAACTACAGCTGCACTCAAACTGTGGTTCTTCATGGCAGTGGATTCCCAATCACGCAGTTGGCAGAGCGGCCTCGTGTTTTTGATATCTCCAGGAGTGGTCCGGAAGACGTGTGTCTTCAGAGTGTGGACTTGCAGCCCAGTGAATAACCCGATTCCTCACCGGAGCTGCCGACTGAAGCATCTTGGGTGATTGGAACATTCAGACAAAAGTGTACACTGCTGTCAAAATAAGCAACTGTAACGTTGAAACAGAGAGCTGTTGGTCTCCTCTCTCACTGTGGCAGGAGCGATAACTCTCTCTTGCTAGTGAGAGAGAGAAAGAGAGAGAGCCTGCAGCACATTGAACTGCTGGGGTGATCAGTGGTTTTTGATGGACTCTAGATCATCGTCTCTCTGGGGGCTTTGCCAGGTGGGGGGCAAGGGTTGATGGTTCTGCTGAGGAAGGTGGAGGGAGGGTTAATGCTCTGCTGCTGCTTGAGTGTGTTGGAGGGATTTTAATGTTTTCCTGTCATTCATTCTTTGGGGAGGGTTTTCATCTGTTTCATCGATGTCTGCAGAGAGTAGGAATTTCAGGTTGTATACTGTATATATTCTCTGATATTAAGTGGAAATGGAACCATTGAACCATGTTTGACCTGATGCTGGGAGGCTTCAGAAGGTCTGCAGACAATTTTGAGCACTGCAAGATCCACTCACATCATCTCTAAATCATTATTCTACCACTGCACCCCATCCACCTCCTGGAGTGAATCTATCCCACCAAGATGTAACCAGAGACTGTGATAGAGAAGTCTGGCATATTGTTTATAAGATATGATTCTGTGAGTTTGACAATGTCTGACTGTTGCTTGACTAGTCTGAGGGAGAGCTCTCCTTAGGTACTTATGAGGATGACCTTACAAAGCTTGTGGTTAGTTTTACCACATCCTCCTTTGATAGCCAGGTTGGTACCATGTTGTCCTCTACCTTTATTTCTTCTCTTTCTTTAAGTGTAGTGGTAAAGCCATTTAACAGTCAACCATCTGGGGTCATAAATCACCCAGAACAAAGAAGATTTGCAGTCTTCCTCCACCAAAGGACATTGGTGAACCAAATGGATTTTTACAATAGCTGCTATTTTTCTCTGGTCACCGTTCCTGTGTGAGTACAGACAGAAAGTACATGTGTGTGGCCAGCGTTCTGTGCTCCGTGTCAGATGTGGTAAGCCCTGGAGACTCCCAGCTTCCCAGATGACCACATCTGCGCCAGGTGCGTTGAGCTGCAGATCCTTAGGGACCACGTTAGGGAAATGGAGATGCAACTCAATGATCTTTGTCTGGTCAGGGAGATTGAAGAGGTGATAGATAGAAGCTATAGGCAGGTAGTCATACCGGGCCCTCGGGAGACAGATAAGTGGGTAACAGTCAGGAGAGGGAAGAGCAAGAGTCGGATGCTAGAGAGTATCCCTGTGGCTGTCCCCCTTAACAATAAGTACTCCTGCTTGAGTACTGTTGGGGGGCATGGCCTACCTGGGGAGAAGCAAAAGTGGCTGGGCCTCTGGCACAGAGTCTGGCCCTGTGGCTCAGAAGAGTAGGGAAAGGAAGGGGATGGCAGCAGTGATAGGGGTCTCTATAGTTAGGAGGTCAGACAGGTGATTCTGTGGACACAGGAATGAAACACAGATGGTCGTTTGCTTCCCATGTGCCAGGGTCCGGGATGTTTTTGATTGCATCCAAAATATCCTGAAGCGGGAAGTAGAACAGCCAGTACCACTGTCGTGGTACACATTGGTAACAACGACATAGGTAGCAAAAGGGAGGAGGTCCTGAAAACAGTCTATAGGGAGTTAGGAAGGAAGTTGAGAAGCAGGACCACAATGGTAGTAATCTTGGGATTACTGCCTGTGCCATGTGACAGTGAGTATAGGAATAGAGTGAGGTGGCTGAGGGATTGGAGCAGGGGGCAAGGATTCAGATTTCTGGATCATTTAGGGCAGTTGTGGTCTGAAACAAAAGGACGGATTTCACATGAATCCCAGGAGACCAATATCCTAGCAGGGAGGTTTGCTAAGGTTACTGGGGGGGGGGGTGGAGTTTAAACTAGAATTGCTGGGGGGTGGGAAACAAACTGAAGAGACGGAGGAGGAGGCAGTTGGCTCACAAATAGAGAAAGCTTGGAGACAATGCAAGAGGGAGGATAGGCAGGTGATAGAGAAGGGACGCGCTCAGACTGATGGTTTGAGATGTGTCTATTTTAATGCAAGGAGTATTATGCACAAAGTGGATGAGTTTAGAGCATGGACCAGTACTTGGAGCTATGGTGTTTTGGCCATTACAAAGACTTGGATGGCTCAGGGGCAGGAATGGTTACTTCGAGTGCCAGGCTTTAGATGTTTCAGAAAGAACTGGGAGGGAGACAAAAGAGGTGGGGGCATGGCACTGCTGATCAGAGATAGTGTCACGGCTGCAGAAAAGAAGGAAGTCATGGAGAGATTGTCTACGGAGCCTCTGTGGGTGGAAGTTAGGAACAGAAGGGGTCAATAACTCTACTGGGTGTTTTTAATTGACCACCCAGTAGTAACAGGGACATCAAGGAGCAGATAGGGAGACAGATTCTGGAAAGGTCTCATAATAACAGGGTTATCGTTGTGGGAGTGTTGGGCACGTGGCCAAGTGGTTAAGGCGTTCGTCTAGTGAACCGAAGGTCACTAGTTTGAGCCTCAGCTGTGGCCGTGTGTTTGTGTCCTTGAGCAGGGCACTTAACCACACATTGCTCTGGTGTCTGTGCGAGGAGTGGCGCCCCACACAGACTTCCAATCTGTGCCTTTTAAGGTATGAAGATGCCTGACGCAGGCCTCTCATGGTCTGATTCGATGTTCCCTTCCTCCCCTCCGTGGTGGGAGATTTTAATTTCCCAAATATCGATTGGCATTTCCCTAGAGCAAGGGGTTTAGATAGGGTGGAGTTTGTTAGGTGTGTTCAGGAAGGTTTCTTGACACAATATGTATATAAACCTACAAGAGGAGAGTCTGCTCTTGATCTGGTATTGGAAAATGAACATGGTCAGATGACAGGTCTCTCAGGGGAGAGCATTTTGGAGATAGTGATTGCAATTCTTTTTCCTTTGCCGTAGCATTGAAGAGAGAATAGGAACTGACAATTTAGGAAAGTGTTTAATTGGAGTAAGGGGTAATATAAGACTATCAGACAGGAGCTTGGAAGCATAAATTGGAAACAGATGTTCTCAGGGAAATGTACAGAAGAAATGTGGCAAATGTTCAGGGGATATTTGCGCGGAGTTCTACATAGGTACGTTCCAATGAGACATGGAAAAGATGGCAGGGTACAGGAACCATGGTTTACAAAGGCTGTTGTAAATCTAGTCAAGAAGAAAAGAAAAGCTTATGAAAGGTTCAAAAAACTAGGCAATGATAGAGATCTAGAAGATTATAAGGCTAGCAGGAAGCAACTTAAGAAGGAAATTAGGAGAGCCAGAAGGGGCCATGAGAAGGCATTAGAGGACAGGATTAAGGAAAATCCCAAGGCATTCTACAAGTATGTGAAGAGCAAGAGGATAAGATGTGAGAGAAAAGGACCAATAAAGTGTGACAGTGGAAAAGTGTTTATAGAACCAAAGGAGATAGCTAAGGTACTTAATTAATACTTTGCTTCAGTTTTCACTATGGAAAAGGATCTTGGCAATTGTAGTGATGACTTGCAGCAGACTGAAACGCTTGACCATGAAGGTATTAAGAAAGAGGATGTGTTGGAGCTTTTGGAAAGCATCAAGTTGGATAAGTCACCGGGACTGGGTGAGATGTATCCCCGACCTCTGTGGGAGGTGAGGGAGGAGATTGCTGAGCCTCCGGTTATGTTCTTTGCATCACCAATGGGAACAGAAGAGGTTCTGGAGAATTGAAGGGTTTCAGTTGTTGTTCCCTTATTCAAGAAAGGGAGTAGAGATAGCCCAGGAAATTATAGATCAATGAGTTTCACTTCAGCGGTTGGTAAGTTGATGGGGAAGATCCTGAGAAGCAGGACTTATGACATTTGGAGAGGCATAATATGATTAGGAATGGTCAGCATGGCTTTGTCAAAGGCAGGTCATGCCAATCAAGCCTGACTGAATTTTTTGAGGATGTGACTAAACATATTGATGGAGGTAGAGTAGTAGATGTAGCGTATATGGATTTCAGCAAGGCATTTGGTAAGGTACCCCATGCAACGCTTATTGAGAAATTAAGGAGACATGGGATCCAAGGGAACATTGCTTTGTGGATCCAGAATTGGCTTGCCCACAAAAGGCAAAGAGCAGTGGTAGACGGGTCATAGTCTGTATGGAGGTCGATGACCAGTAGTGTTTCTTAGGGAACACACATCAAAGTTGCTGGTGAACGCAGCAGGCCAGGCAGCATCTGTAGGAAGAGGTGCAGTCGACGTTTCAGGCCGAGACCCTTCGTCAGGACTAACTGAAGGAAGAGTGAGTAAGGGATTAATGTAAGTAATGAAATCCCTTACTCACTCTTCCTTCAGTTAGTCCTGACGAAGGGTCTCGGCCTGAAACGTCGACTGCACCTCTTCCTACAGATGCTGCCTGGCCTGCTGCGTTCACCAGCAACTTTGATGTGTGTTGCTTGAATTTCCAGCATCTGCAGAATTCCTGTTGTTTTAGTGTTTCTTAGGGATCTGTTCTGGGACCCTACTCTTCGTGATTTTTTAATAAGTGACCTGGATGAGGAAGTGGAGGGATGAGTTAGTAAATTTTTTTTTAGATTATGAGGACACGCAGTCCTCTTTTATTGTCATTTAGTAATGCACGCATTAAGAAATGATACAATATTCCTCCAATATTGCTGATGACACAAAGATTGGGGGTGTTATGGATTTATGGATTGTGTGGAGGGCTATCAGAGGTTACATCGGACATCGATAGGATGCAAAACTGGGCTGAGAAGTGGCAGATGGAGTTCAACCCAGATAATTGTGAAGTGGTTCATTTTGGTAGGTCAAATATGATGGCAGAATATAGTCTTAATGGTAAGACTTTCAGCAGTGTCGAGGATCAGAGGGATGTTGGGGTCCGAGTCCATAGGACACTTAAAGCTGCTGCGCAGGTTGACTCTGTGGTTTGAAAGCATATGGTATATTGGCCTTCATCAAACATGGGATTGAGTTTAGGAGCCAAGAGGTAACGTTGCAACTGTATAGGACCCTGGTCAGACCCCACTTGGAGTACTATGCTCAGTTCTGGTCACCTCACTATAGGAAGGATGTGGAAACCATAAAAAGGGTGCAGAGGCGATTTACAAGGTCGTTGCCTGAATTGTGGAGCATGCCTTTTACGCAGAGAGTGGTGAGCAAGTGGAATGAGCTGCCAGTGATGGTAGGGTAGGCGGAGTAGAAAAATACAGGGCCATGGGTATCCCAAGGTAATTTCTAAGGTAAGGTCATGTTTGGCACAGCTTTGTGGGCCAAAGGGTCTGTATTGTGCTGTAGGTTTTCTATGTTTCTATGTTTCTATTCCTAGACTAAGATGATGTTTTTGTTTCATCCCAAACTACAGAATTTAGCATGAGTTTAGATTCTATAACTGTGGTAATGATACTTGAACACAAAATGCTGGAGGAACTCAGTAGGCCAGGCAGTGTCTACGGAAAAGAGTTTCGGGCTGAGACCCTTCATCAGCTACTGGTTCGTTGGTCCAGGTTTCTGTATTTCTAATTTGCCATTACAAACTCAGAGCCATGACTTTTTACTTAATGCTAAGGCACTCTTGTTCCGTCAATATTTATGAACTATCAATTTATTGATTCATAATATTCTCATTCATGTCAATAACCTGCCTCGACAGACTTAATGCGTTATGTTTTTATCCGCACACAAGCTCAATTTGACTTGACTTGACAATGTGTAACATAATCCAATGAGATTTACTAGAATCCCTTGACACTGCGTATTTTCTGAAAATGGAAAATGAGCATTAAGCTCTCCATTTATGTCTTATGCAAGGCCAGTGTCATAATAGGATATTCCAGGTGGTAATTATTACCTGACATACAGCAGACTCCTACCTAATCCATTTTTGTTGATGATTTTGCTTACTGTAGCTGTCAGGATTCTGAAACAAATCCCTGCGCATTTCATATTATGGCATTAACCCAGCAACCTCTCACAGGGGCAGAGCTTTTCCTTGTTATCTCATCTACTGGGACCCATTTCATTTATTTCTGTTATGCCACACTATAGAGAGAGTTAGGTACATCATAGTGATTAGCCTGCTCTCTGCCATTCCTGCTGCTATCTGAAGCAACAGTGTTTACCTGCCACTGTGTATGTGTTAGATTATCTGTCAGATCAAAGATAAATATTCCTCTGAAGTCTAATTAGTAGGGGGAAATGAAGGAGAGCTGGCAAGAATGGAGCATTTTTATTCAAAAGGCTGAAGAAGTCACAATGAAAAGAATTAATATTCTTTGCATTATGACTTGCTCAGCATTGGGAGGGTAATGGCCCATTCTCCCAACCTGAGGTGAGTTATAGGGAAAGGTTGAATTGGTTAAGACTTTATTCCCTAGCATGTACGAGAGTAAGGGGAGATTTGATAGAGGTATACAAAATTATGAGGGGTATAGATAGGCTAACCACCAACAGGTTTTTTCCATTGAGGTTGGGTGAGACTAGAGCTGAAAGGGTGAAAGGTGAAATATTTAAGGGGAACATTATGGGAGCTTCTTCACTCAGATTATGGTGAGAGTGTGGAACGAGCTACCAGTGGATGTTGTGGGTTTGGTTACAACATTTCAGAGCAATTTGGAAAGGTACATGGATGGGAGGGTTATGGAGGGCTGTGGTCCGGGTGCAGGTCGAATGGTTTATACAGAAAAATAGTACAGCACTAAACTTTCCTGCACATGACTTCCAAAAGCTTACACCAAACTGCATATAATGTCTCCCTTTTAAAACTTCTAGAAAGAATTATGTCAGATCTTTATGCAGTTCCATTTGTAACACAGTCAAAATTACCATCAACATAAAAGCAAGAGTGGGCGTGTTACATTAATACGATTGGAGAGTAGGTACAGGAGCCTGAAGACACACAATTAACATTTCAAATAATGGTTTCTTCCTTTCTGCCATCAGATTTCTGAGTGGCCCTTTACCTCATGAACGTTAACACAAAATATTCTACAGATGCTGGGGTCAAAGCAATGCGCACAAAATGCTGGAAGAACTCAGCAGGTCAGGCAGCATCCGTGGAAACAAACAGTCAACGTTTTGGGCTGAGGAGGGAGGGGGCAGGGGCCCTATAAAGAAGATGGGGGGAGGGTGGGAAGGAGAAGGCAAGTAGGTGCCAGGTGAAAAACCAGTAAGGGGAAAGATCAAGGGGTGGGGGAGGGGAAGCAGGGAGGTGATAGGCGGGAAAGGTGAAGAAGGAATAGGGGAAAGCACAATGGGTAGTAGAAGGAGGCGGAACCAAGAGGGAGATGATAGGCAGCTGGAGGAGGAGGCAGAGTGAAACTTGGATGGGGGAAGGGAGGGGAAGGGAATTACTGGAAGCTGGAGAATTCAATGTTCATGCCAAGGGGATGCAGACTACCCAGACGGTATATGAGGTGTTGCTCCTCCAGCCTGAGTTTGGCCTCATCATGGCAGTAGAGGAGGCTATGTATGGACATATCCGAATGGGAAAGTGAAGCAGAGTTGAAGTGGGTGGCAACCGGGAGATCCTGTCTGTTGTGGCGGATGGAGCGGAGGTGCTCAAGTGAAGTGTTGCCTCACCTGGAAGGACTGTTTGGGGCCTCCTTATCTTTGTCAATCTCATACTTCCTGCAATCATTTACATAGCCCATTCTCTTCTATGAATCTAAAGACTATAATCTTATTTAGGAGGACAACCATGAGAAAATCTGCAGATACTGGAAATCTAAGCAACATACCCAAAATTCTGGAGGAACTCAGCAGGCCAGGCAGCATGTCAAGGTCCCACACAGGAGATTAGTGTGCAAACTTAAAGCACATGGTATTTGGGGTAAGGTATTGATGTTGATGTAGAATTGGTTGGCAGACAGGAAGCAAAGAGTGGAAATAAACGGGACCTTTTCAGAATGGCAGGCAGTGACTAGTGGGGTACCGCAAGGCTCAGTGCTGGGACCCCAGTTGTTTACAATATATATTAATGACTTAGATGAGGGAATTAAATACAGCATCTCCAAGTTTGCGGATGACACGAAGCTGGGCGGCAGTGTTAGCTGTGAGGAGGATGCTAAGAGGATGCAGGGTGACTTGGATAGGTTAGGTGAGTGGGAAAATTCATGGCAGATGCAATTTAATGTGGATAAATGTGAGGTTATCCACTCTGGTGGCAAAAACAGGAAAACAGATTATTATTTGAATGGTGGCCGATTCGGAAAAGGGGAGGTGCAACGAGACCTGGGTGTCATTATACACCAGTCATTGAAAGTGGGCATGCAGGTACAGCAGGTGGTGAAAAAGGCGAATGGTATGTTTGCATTCATAGCAAGAGGATTCGAGTACAGGTGCAGGGAGGTACTACTGCAGTTGTACAAGGCCTTGGTGAGACCACACCTGGAGTATTGTGTGCAGTTTTGGTCCCCTAATCTGAGGAAAGACATCCTTGCCATAGAGGGAGTACAGAGAAGGTTCACCAGATTGATTCCTGGGATAGCAGGACTTTCATATGATGAAAGACTGGATCGGCTAGGCTTATATTCTTTGGAATTTAGAAGATTGAGGGGGGGATCTTATTGAAACGTATAAAATCCTAAAGGGATTGGACAGGCTAGATGTAGGAAGATTGTTCCCAATGTTGGGGAAGTCCAGAACGAGGGGACACAGCTTGAGGATAAAGGGGAAGCCTTTTAGGACTGAGATTAGGAAAAACTTCTTCACTCAGAGAGTGGTGAATCTGTGGAATTCTCTGCCACAGGAAACAGTTGAGGCCAGTTCATTGGCTATACTTAAGAGGGAGTTAGATATGGCCCTTGTGGCTAAAGGGATCGGGGGTATGGTGGGAAGGCTGGTACAGGGTTCTGAGTTGGATGATCAGCCATGATCATACTGAATGGCGGTGCAGGCTCGAAGGGCCGAATGGCCTACTCCTGCAAATATTTTCTATGTTTCTATGTATGGAAAAGAGTAGACAGTCAACATTTTGGGTCAAAACATCGACTGTTTACTCTTTTCCATAGATGCTGCCTGGGGTGCTGAGTTCCTCCAGCATTATGTGTGTTGCTTATTTGGGAGGGAGAGCTTTGCATTGTAATTTCATAACACGTGAGGCTGAAGCTCAAACAATTAAGCACAGCAATTTCCAGAAGATGTATCCTAATATGATGGGAGAACATGATTCATTGCTGGTCTGTAAGTAGCAGCTGTCAATAAGCAGAACAGCTGCCATTATATTCAGCATTGCTCATTTGTTTCCAGTAAACAGCGAAAAATTAAAGACCACGGTGCTGTTATTGCAGGACTGTTGAGAAATTAATTGTTTTCATTATGACAATAAAGTACCATTAGTTGCTGCTTTCTTTTTCTCAAATTACATTTTAAAAATAGCAACACATAAAATACTGGGGGAACTCAGCAAGTTGAGTTCTTATGGCGGGGGAATGAAGAATTGACATTTTGGGTTAAGGCCTTCATCAGACTGATGAAGAGTCTGGTCTCTGTATCTGTAAACGTTTGAGGATATAAACATAACTGCTTCCTTTCTCATTCATAGCAGCCTTCAATGCAACACTGTATACAGCTGCCTTCCCAGCATTAGGCAGGTGACGTAAATTATCCTTAGGTCTTGCTGGGTCCAGATTGAAGAGGAGTCCAAAGTGCAGATAAGATTTCAACTTATGGTACATGCATCATTTCCTTCACCCTCATTATTTCTATTAGAGCAAATCAACAGCTATCAGATGGCACTTCACTATCCTGCAGCATTAATGCCAATCAGAGATGCTTCTCTCTAATGATCCTTAGCATTTCCTCCCTGTAAGGAACTGCAGACTGATAATGTTGTGCCACCTTTTATTCTCTCTTGTCACATTTCTGTGCACATTTCATTTGTTCTTCGAAGACAAGGACAGAGTTTGGTTGTAACTCTTTAGAAACCTAGAAAATAGGTGCAGGAGTAGGCCATTCAGCCCTTCGAACCTGCACTGCCATTTATTATGATCATGGCTGATCATCCAACTCAGAACCCTGCACCAGCCTTCCCTCCATACCCCCTGATCCCCGTAGCCACAAGGGCCATATCTAACTCCCTCTTAAATATAGCCAATGAACTGGCCTCAACTGTTTCCTGTGGCAGAGAATTCCACAGATTCACCACTCTCTGTGTGAAGAAGTTTTTCCTAATCTCGGTCCTAAAAGGCTTCCCCTCTATCCTCAAACTGTGACCCCTCGTTCTGGACTTCCCCAACATCGGGAACAATCTTCCTGCATCTAGCCTGTCCAATCCCTTTAGGATTTTATACGTTTCAATCAGATCCCCCCTCAATCTTCTAAATTCCAATGAGTACAAGCCCAGTTCATCCAGTCTTTCTTCATATGAAAGTCCTGCTATCCAAGGAATCAATCTGGTGAACCTTCTCTGTACTCCCTCTATGGCAAGGATGTCTTTCCTCAGATTAGGGGACCAAAACTGCACACAATACTCCAGGTGTGGTCTCACCAAGGCCTTGTACAACTGCAGTAGTACCTCCCTGCTCCTGTACTCAAATCCTCTCGCTATAAATGCCAGCATACCATTCGCCTTTTTCACCGCCTGCTGTACCTGCATGCCCACTTTCAATGACTGGTGTATAATGACACCCAGGTCTCGTTGCACCTCCCCTTTTCCTAATCGGCCACCATTCAGATAATAATCTGTTTTCCTATTTTTGCCACCAAAGTGGATAACTTCACATTTATCCACATTAAATTGCATCCGCCATGAATTTGCCCACTCACCCAACCTATCCAAGTCACCCTGCATCCTCTTAGCATCCTCCTCACAGCTAACACTGCCACCCAGCTTCGTGTCATCCGCAAACTTGAAGATGCTGCATTTAATTCCCTCATCCAAGTCATTAATATATATTGTAAACAACTGGAGTCACAGCACTGAGCCTTGCGGTACCCCACTAGTCACCGCCTGCCATTCTGAAAAGGTCCCGTTTATTCCCACTCTTTGCTTCCTGTCTGCTAACCAACTCTCCACCCACACCAATACCTTACCCCCAATACCGTGTGCTTTAAGTTTGCACACTAATCTCCTGTGTGGGACCTTGTCAAAAGCCTTTTGAAAATCCAAATATACCACATCCACTGGTTCTCCCCTATCCACTCTACTAGTTACATCCTCAAAAAATTCTATGAGATTCGTCAGACATGATTTTCCTTTCGCAAATCCATGCTGACTTTGTCCGATCATTTCACCGCTTTCCAAATGTGCTGTTATCACATCCTTGATAACTGACTCCAGCAGTTTCCCCACCACCGACGTTAGGCTAACCGGTCTATAATTCCCCGGTTTCTCTCTCCCTCCTTTTTTAAAAAGTGGAGTTACATTAGCCACCCTCCAATACTCAGGAACTAGTCCAGAATCTAACGAGTTTTGAAAAATTATCACTAATGCATCCACTATTTCTTGGGCTACTTCCTTAAGCACCCTGGGATGCAGACCATCTGGCCCTGGGGATTTATCTGCCTTCAATCCCTTCAATTTACCTAACACCACTTCCCTACTAACATGTATTTCGCTCAGTTCCTCCATCTCACTGGACCCTCTGTCCCCTACTATTTCTGGAAGATTATTTATGTCCTCCTTAGTGAAGACAGAACCAAAGTAATTATTCAACTGGTCTGCCATGTCCTTGCTCCCCATAATCAATTCACCTGTTTCTGTCTGCAGGGGACCTACATTTGTCTTTACCAGTCTTTTCCTTTTTACATATCTATAAAAGCTTTTACAGTCCGTTTTTATGTTGCCTGCCAGTTTTCTCTCATAATCTTTTTTCCCTTTCCTAATTAAGCCTTTTGTCCTCCTCTGCTGAACTCTGAATTTCTCCCAGTCCTCAGGTGAGCCACTTTCTCTGGCTAATTTGTATGCTTCTTCTTTGGAATTGATACTATCCCTAATTTCTCTTGTCAGCCATGGGTGCACTACCTTCCTTGATTTATTCTTTTGCCAAACTGGGATGAACATTTGTTGCAGTTCATCCATGCAACCTTTAAATGCTTGCCATTGCATATCCACCGTTAATCCTTTAAGTGTCATTTGCCAGTCTTTGTAATATCTTTCTTTTTAGTAAAGATTTTCTACTCTCTCCTTGGTTAAACCCCAAATACTTGCAGTCAGATTTTGATTAGCACATTACAACTGCTTTTCTTAATCTTATACCAACATCCCTTTTCAAAGTTCAAAGTAACTTTATTATCAAACTGCATAAATTTCAACATATGCTACCCTGAGTTTCATTTTTGGGCAGGCATTCACAGTAGAACAAAGAAATACAATAAAATAAATTAAAAACTGCATACGAAGACTGACAAACAACCAATGTGCAAAAGAAGACAATCTGTTCAATTGCAATAAATGATTGATTAAGTAACTAAATAAATACATACATACATAATAAATAACTAATATCAAGAACATGAGTTCTAGAGTCCTTGAAAGTGTATCCATAGGTTTTAGAATCAGTACACAGTTCAGGTGAATTAGCTTAATCTCTCTTGCTCTCCACTCTACGTCTTTAATTGCTTCTGCTACTCTTACCCCATCAATCAAGCTTGCACAGGTAGGCACATCCCCGTCTCCACCTGCCAATTGTTTCCAACTCATCACCGGCAGCCTATTTAAACCCAGCTCTCATCACAGTCCTTGTTCACTCATTGAGCCAGCCAGCCTCAACCAGTTGCCTCTAGACTTCAGTTATCTTGTTGCCTGTGTTGTTAGCATCTGTTCTCTCTCAATTTGTGGCCCCTTGCAGCTTTTTATTTCCACAGTCTGTTATTAAAGTTATCTTTCATCACTGAATCATCTCCACTGACCTGCTTTTGGGTCAAGCTTCCTCAACATTATCGGCAATCTCATCTCTTCACTTTTGTTCCTGGCCTCTCTGTTTGCTTTGAAGCTGTTGAATCTCTAGCTTTCAGCAATCCTGGAGGATGGCAATTCAGTGAAATTTTTAACCATCTTTATGGATGCTGGCCAACCCATTTAATGATTCCACCATTCTCTGTCCTGATTTTATCCATGGGGCTTCACTTCTGTTTACTTTTCATCTTGCAAACAACAGGAAGAAAATAACCCACAGGTACTTTACACCTTCGAATGTCCATCTATTGGGAGAAAAATGCACAAGGAAAAGGAATTTAATTCTAACAAATGTGAAGTGATTCATTTTGGTAGATATAGAGAATAAATGCTAAGGATCCTAGGGAGTTTTAAGAATTAAAGGGTTTTTGAAGCACAAGTCCAAAGAAAGCTGTGAAGAAGCTAGAAAAGGCTGTAAGGAAGACAAACGGGATAACAGCCTTCATTAGCTCTGGCACAAAATATTAAAAACTAGCAAGTTATGGTACGATAAAACACTTTCAATGCTGCACCTGGATACTATAGGCAGTTCTGGTCACATTAGAGGAAATAGGTTATTGGTCTGCAGAAAGTGTACAGCAGTTTCCTTTAAAAATTAAATGGATTCATGTGTCCAAGTTGTGAGAATAAATTGGATAGGCTGGATTTCTTTGCTTTGGAGAAGGCTGACGTGGATCTGATAGAGATCTATAAAATTACAGGGGATATAGAAAGGGCAGAAAATAACACTATAGTTCCCTACAGCAGAGAGTACAGGATTAATGTAAGGAACCAAATGTTTGGAGGGAATGTGAGAGCTTGTTTTTCACTAAGGAATGTTTGGAGCCTGGAGGGAGATATTGGAATCATAGAATGATATAGCACAACAGCACAGCAACAGTCCCATTGGCTCATCTATTTATTTATTTAGAGATACAGCACTGTAACAGCCCCCATGTGACCAATTAACCTACTAACCTGTACATCTTTGGAATGTGGGAGGAAACCAGAGCACTCAGAGGAAACAAACACAGTCAAGGGAATATGTATAAGCACCTTACAGACAGCGGCAGGAATTGAACCAGGGTTGCTGATGCTGTCATGTGTTGTGCTAACCCCTACATTACCATGACACCCTGGTCCTGAGCCTGTAGCAGCTGGTTCTTCTACCTAGTCTAGTCTAACACCCAGACCGTAGCACTCCATAACCTTTACATCCCTGGATGCAGAATTATTCACAGCATTTAAGCCCTTTTTAGACAAGCACTTGATTTGCCAAGGTATAGAAGGCTATAGCCCAAGTGTGAGCAAATGGAATTGGTATATATGATTATTTAATAGTTAGTATGAGTGGGGTGGGCCGAATGGCCTGTTTCTGTATAATATGAATTTATGACTGTTAACATATAAACATTTTGAAAAGATATTTGAGACACTACTGTTGCTGGAGACGAACTCAGTGTGTCGAGCAGCACTAGTGAGGGAATAAGGAAGGAATCTGTAGGGAAAGGAAAGGAAGCTGAGTGTTAATGTGACCTAAATAATTGGAAAAATAATTTCCAAATTCTGGTAACCTTCCTTTCCAACTTATTAAGGGTTTTATAAAAGAGGTTGCCCAACATTCAGATTATATATTAATATTCTTTTTTTTGCTTTAATTTTAATCTTTGCAACGATCTTGGAAAATGCCTAGACATCACATTATTTCTCAGTATTGGCAACCACACCATCTAATTGAGTTACTCAGTTAACCAGGCTGAAGTCACTTGCAATCTTAAAGTAGGGAATTAAATTATGTGCACATCTGGTTAAATGGGTCTGAAAATGTTACGGTCACTGATATCAATGAAGAAATTTTCACATGGAGGTCTAACAATTACTATGATTCAACTAAGTCCCATGTTAATTACGTAACTTGCCCTAACAATTTACGTAATCTAAACAATATGCATTTTTAAAGAAAATGTCAGTTATTCACCTCCAGGTGATAACTGGCTCATTATAATATCTCTGAACATCTAGTAAACCTCTTCATTAACACACCAATTATTTTCTGAATTGAACTGGAGACTCCAGTAACTTATGAAAATTTAGTGGTTTCCTGCGAGTATGGCCCTTTACACCATGACCATATCTAAACACCTAGATCTGGGCCTTTGCATGTACAGCCAACTTTTCAGCCAGCAAGTTTCCATTGACACATGTCCAACATCAATATCTCTGACCTAAGGAGTTTAGAAATTCTCCTGCTCACCTCTCTGGAGAAGCTGTCAGGTATGTCCTCTTAATAGTCCATTAAATACACTTCACTGATTCATACTCAGTGACCCCTGACTGTTTATTTCAGCAACTGACTAGATAATTCAGAGATTGGCAACAGCCGTGAGACATTAATTGCACTAATAGTGAGGACAATGCTCACAACATTAAGGCTCGGTTTATTTTGTGCTTCACTGTATTACATTCACTCCTTCCGTAGAGGATACAATGATAATTTGGAGAATAACAACAGTGGGTAACCTTTGATGTGTCCTTGGCAACAGTTTCCCTCTCAACAAAAATCACCAAGAACAGATTAGCAAGCCATTCATTGTAATATTGCCTGAAAGATATCACAGTGCACAGTTTGGATGCCAAGTATTTACTTTGCACCATGAATATATTAACGAATGATTGGGTTTGCTATAAGATGGTTCAGGCCATACATTTATGTATTTATTTATTTATTTATTTATTTAGAGACACAGCAGAGTAACAGACCTTTTCAGCCCAAGAAGCCCTCATCACCCAATTACATCCATAGTGCTGTGACTGTGATAACTTCTTCTGAGTTGCATACCTATAATGACAGACAGTTCTGAATGCTCAAGCACCTTTGCTGGGACAAACTAATTGATACAGATATTTTAGAATCTTCGGAAGACAGACAGCCAGATGCCCAAGATTAACGTTGTGAGAGCAGACTCTCTGACTACACAAATCTGGCAACTATTGGCAGATCTGCTATTTGATGTGCAAAGTGATAGGTTAAATCTGTGTATGCAAGCTTTCTTGAGCTTGCTTGCAATGGTGTACATTACTTAAACCCATTGTTGCCTGGATTAATCCAGGCAAATTTAAACAAACCCATTGTCTTAAAGTTTGGCTGATATGCAAAAACCTTATGATCAGCATTTTGCAAACCATATCTCTCTCGGTCTATGGGCCAGCTCGTGCTCCATAGACAGCAGAGGTGCATTTACAAAGAGGTGCATTTAACTTCAATTTACTACTTGCAATTTACCATTTACATGAAGAACTGAAGACTGGTTCTTGCTTGAATTAATCATGCTTTATTCACAATTCCAGAATAGTTCTTAACACATGAGACTATTAACCTACTAATCCGTAAAACTTTGGAATGTAGGAGGAAACCGAAGCACTCGAAGAAACCCATGCAGTCATGGGGAGAACATACAAATGCGTTACAGACAGCAGTGAAATTGTACCCGGGTTACTAGCATTGTAATAGCATTACACTAACTGCTATGCTACTGTGATATCCCCTTTTGAGAAATTAATTGAGACAAGTTGGAATTTCCAAAAGTTGATGCCTGACTTACAGTATTTATTTACTTAATATCGTATATCTCTGTCCACTGTATTTATCTATCTAGCAATCTGTCAACTGTATCTATATATCTAGTATCAATCCATTTATCTGTCTATCTGTTTGTGTGTCTATCTATTTATTCATTTGTCTTTATTTCCTTTCCTTTCTTACATACAGATTGAGGAAAAACATTAAAAGAATGCAATATTTGATGGCAGATCCATTTGTGGGATGAATGTTGACCATGAAGGATTTCAATGGTATCAATTTGCTGAGCCATTCTGCTCCTTGCATCAGTGATGACAAACTGATGTGCTCTCTGACTCTTCATTTCTCTGTCATGATTTTCTATGATCTACTTTCACTCCTGGGATCAAAAAGTGGATGGAAGAACTTCACCGTGCTGGCACTCTTGGCGTGCCTTCTCCCCTGTCATATGGTGGCCCAGGATGTTGAATCACCTCTCTAGAAAGTGTTATCATTTGCAGCTGCTTGATGCAACCGAAGATTTCTACAATGGGTCAGGTACTTGTAAGCTATTAGATCTTATTCCATCAAAAATCAACCTAAATTAACATAATTCGAGTCAATCTGATGTAAGAGACTACTTTATAAAGACGATGTTCAACTTTTTACTTTAAAACAAAATATGAAATATTAAGGGATTGGACACGCTAGAGGCAGGAAACATGTTCCCGATGTTAGGGGAGTCCAGAACCTGAGGCAACAATTTGAGAATAAGGGGTAGGCCATTTAGAACGGAGCTGGGGAAAAACTTTTTCACCCAGTGAGTTGTGGATCTGTGGAATGTTCTGCCTCAGAAGGCAGTGGAGGCCAATTCTCTAGATGCTTTCAAGAAAGAGTTAGATAGAGCTCTTAATGATAGCGGAGTCAAGGGATATGGGGAGAAGGCAGGAATGGGGTACTGATTGTGGATGATCAGCCATGATCACAGTGAATGATGGTGCTGGCTCGAAGGGCCAAATGGCCTACTCCTGCACCTATTGTCTATTGCCTATTGCCTATTGTCTATTCATAAATTGAATGCAATCATAATTGTGCAAATAACGTATGTGTGGACCTTGATCTTGCACAACAGTACCAAACAGTAAGACAATCATAAGTTTTATGAAGAGACAAGAAATGACAGATGCTGGAATCTGGAGCAACACACGTAAAGCCTGGAGAGTTCTGTGGGCTAGGCAACATCAATGGAGGGAAATATTTCAGGTCCAGATGTTGGATCTCAATTTCCCTCCATAGATGCTGCTTGACACTCGGAGCTCTCCGAGCTTTATGTGTGCTGCCTGATCTGCTGAGTTCTACGTTCTATTTAAGACCATCTAATTTGATTCATTATTGATGTGAATCAAGGCATTGAGTATATTTAAAGCAGAGGTTGATAGGTTTTGATTAGTAAGGGTATCAAACGTTACCGGGAGAAGGCAAGAGAATAGGGTTGAGAGAGATAATAAATCAGCCATGATGGAATGGTGGAGGAGACTCAATGGGCAGATTGGCCAATTCTTCTCCTATGTCTTATGGTCTTATGGTAATGTCAAAGGCTTAATATCTCCTTCTGTAGGCCAGTGTCATAATTTTTGATAGAACTTCTTAATATTAAGGTCGCTATAATAAGTGTATCTTCGGTATTAGTTTCCTTATGCAATTCTGTGACTGAAAATAAATAAAACATTCAAGGGGTTGCCTGATTTCAGAACAATACAATTTTAATATGGCAATCTCTAAAGTATCCTCCACTGATTCAGCAGTACACTTTCGCATTCCGTTTGCATTGCTGTTTTTTTTTGCTTCAGTCAGTAATGTAGGGTTTCAAGGAAGTTCTGCTGCTTTATGTGTAGTTATCCTCTTGTGTGTTGTTGTATCTGTCATATTTAGAGTAGATTTTCCTTGTCTGAAATTGATCCCATTCAAGCTATACCGAGGGAGCTTTACTGCCCATTTTACCTAATAGACATCACTTCGTATAATATTGCATCCGATAAATGTTACTGTTCCCTGAAGAACCACTTCACTGTTCATACAATAACCAGTAATACATTGCTACTAAGCTTTTCACTGTCCTTTTCAGCAATCATTTTTTGTGATTTTTGTCCAGAGTCATTTTAAAGTACTAAATATCCCTGGGATTCATTATTTGAACTTAGTGCCTATATGATGATAAAGTTGTATTTATACATAATTAGCACTTCTTGCAAAATGTGGTTTTGTGTTTTTAATACAAAAACATGTAGCATAAGCAAAATTTGCGAACACTTTGCAGAATATCATTTTAGTACAAAGGTACATCTGATTTGCTATCAACTGCTTCACACAACCAAACTACATCAAAACCCTAATGAAACTTTATGTGTAAGGTGTTCGATCGTTGTGGAGGTATAAAGCCCAGTATTTCAATGGTGTACGTTGTAATTTACTCAGCTTCTTAAAATAACAAGCACGTTGAGTTTTTGTGCAGTCAAATAAGCATTGATAATGTTTCCCTTCTTTGCAGATGCTGCTTGACCTGCTGAATTTCAAGCATTTTCTGTTTTTTTAAATGTTTTTGAACAGCAGAACTGGGCAGACATGACACAGTTTAGAAAGACCAAAATAGTTGAATTCAAAATTGAGTACTGAGGGCTGAAATGTGCATAGACAAGAAAGGAGCTGTTCTTCAAGCTTCTGTTGGGTTTTGTTTGGACGTTACTGTCATATTGGGAGTGGAAAATCTCATTGAATGGTGAACAAAGAGAGACAATGTAGAATAAAGAGTACTGTTCTAAAATAGGCAGAGGAACAGAGGACTCGAGGAGTACATAAATTATTTAAAGTGGTGAAGCAGATTGAGAAACTGGTTAATAGGTTATACACATTTTGGGTTTTCCTAATTGAAGCATTTAGTATGAAAGCAGGGAAGATAAGCTAAATCTTTATAGAACACTAGTCTCTCCTCAAATGGAATAATGTGTGCAGGTCTGATCACCGTCTTAGAGGAAGGACGTGAGGGTCACAGGAATATTTAATTTGCAAGGATAAATTAGGGAGATTGGAATCGTGTTCTTTACAGAAGAGATTTGACAGCAGTATTTAGACAGAGTGGTAAGGTTATACAGCTCAGAAACAGGCCCTATATCTATGTCAACCATTATGTTAATCTTTACTAATCCCACTTGTCTGCATTAATTCCACTACTCCTCTATGCCTTGCTCATTAACTAACTGCCCAGGTGTCTCTTCAATGTTGATACCTTCATTACCTCAGCCAGCTCCACCGGCAGCCCACTGCAGATACTAACTCCTTTATGTGTGAGAAATGTACACCTCATAGCTCGTTTAAGCACCCTTCCTCCCACCTTAAACTGATGCCTTCTATGTTTACACAACTCTACTAACAGGCACTGGCTATCTACACTATGTTTGCATCTAATCATTTTATATACCTCTATCATGCTGCCATTCACCCTCCTCTCCAGAAGAAGAAGTCATAGCCCATTCTACTTTGATAAATCAAACCCTCCAATATAGAACTTAAAATCATAAAGGGTCCTGATAGCTTGGATAGTTGGAAGCTGTACTATTGATGGAGGAATCAAATATGAAAGGTCACAGGTATAAAATAAAGGGGAAGAAAATTAAGAATGGGAGGGGGAAAACTTCTTTTACGATTATGGATCCTGCAACCCGCCTGGGCCGTAGGGACACTGTACGGATGAGCACAACGCCAGTTGCCTCCATCAGTCGCAGTTGTGTGTGGTCGAGTGCCTGGGTCCACTCTGCAATGCTGTCTGCCCCTTTTTGTTTTCCCCAGCACCGTTCCCTGATCTTGTTATGTGGCCATACCATCTCAGTTTCCACAAGACCATAAGACATAGGAGCAGAATTAAGCCATCGAGTCTGCTCTGCCATTCAATCATGGCTGATCCTTTTTTTTTTCTCCTCAACTCCAATTCCCGGCTTTCTCCCCGTAACCTTTCATGTCATGTCCAATCAAGAACCTATCAATCTCTGCCTGAAATGCACCCAACAAACCGGCCTCCACAGCTGCATGTGGCAACAAATTCCACAAATTCACCACCCTTTGGCTAAAAAAAGTTTCACCGCATCTCTGTTTTGAAAGGACATCCCTTCTTTATAGTGGATCTTTATAGAGTCTTATGTGCTGGGTTATGATTCTTTGTACTTCATTGTTTGAAACACAGTTTGTATCAGAGATGCCAAGGAGCCTTCTGAAGCATTTCACATCTACTGCCTGGATCTTCTTTAGCAGTTCCACTGTCAAAATCCATGATTCGCAAGCACACAAGAATTCTCCTTTAAGCACCAGTGTGCATCAAAGGTTACAGGAAAAAGGCCAGAAAATGGGGTTGAGAGGGAGAAAGAAAAGGATCAGCTATGATTGAATGGTGGAGCAGAATAAATGGACCAAATGGCCTAATTCTGCTCTTATATCTCATGGTCTAATGGTCTTAAGATGGAGAGCACAAAGGTATGTAAGAGTTTCAACTTGGATCTGAGAGTGATGTTACTGTCTCTCCAAATTGGTTTTAGTTTAGCCAGCGTTGCTGCTGTTTGGGCTGCCGTTGCAAGGTTTCAGGCTTGGATCCTTCTTGATTGATGATGGCGCCATAATACTTGAACAGTTTGACAGTCTCTAGTTCTTGTCCACTGACTGTGTTTTTTGTTGTGATTGGCTCCTCGCTGTTTCTCATTAGCTTGGTTTTCTCTGTGCCAATCTCCCTGCCATATCTGGTAGGTGTATCATCAAGATGGTTCACAAGGCAGGCCAATTCATCCTCACTCCCTGCCAGCGCATCAATGTTATTGGCGAACCTGAGGTTGGTTATGATCTGTCCTCTGATGCTGACTGTCTTCCGGAGCATTTGTCATTCTTTACTCCAGGAATGTGTTGAACAGTGTGTGTGAAAGGAGGCAGCCTTGTCAGCCTCCAACTGATCTGTGGAATCACTCTCCAACTGTACCTTGAACAATTACCGCACTTCTAGCTTCAGTGTAGAGCTGTTTGATGCTTTGGTACAGCTTCCAGCCCATGTTGTATCGAAAACTACTTTACACACCATGTAACTGGGATATGGAATGCACTGACTGCAGATGTGGTAGAAATAGATTCCTACATGGTCTTCTAGAGGAAAAATAAATACTGTATGGTTAGAAAATACTTGCCAAATTTGCAAAGCTATGGAAAAGAGTTGGGGTGTGTGCAGGGGGAGTGGGGAGCATCGTGTTGAGTTGTTTGCAAAGTAACAGCCCACTGCCATTATGAACCTACTCTTCAAATAGTCAGCAAAATGCTGTTGTAAAATATTAAGGGAACTAATCCAAACTTCTGAATCTGTTTGTTTCACAGAGATAAAGACATGTATTTATTTAATCCTATACTGTATCTCTCAGGAGCATCCTTAACACCTAACATTCTATGAGTTAGCATGAATGGTAGTCATTGGTGTTATATAGAAAAACACAATACTATATGCGCAATTTTCCATAATGACAGGCATAAACAGCTTTGGTTGGATGTCTGTCTCTGCATCACACTTCTTGTGTAGTCCTGTTTATAGAGCTATTGTTTGGGGGAGGAATATTAGTCAATGCAATGGGGGACTTCATTTTACCTTCACACAGTACAGGCAAGGTCATCAGTCTAACATCTTAACCAAAATAAAAACAGCTCCTCCGGTATCACAGTGCAGTTTCAGACTGCACAGAAATATCAGAATAGATTAAGGTGTCAAAAGTCTGGGAGCAGTGTCTGAACTCATGACTTTTGTATTCAATTGGATGGGAAAATACCACCAACTCATCAAAGAGAGTTTTATGGAGTGGACAGCCTAACTTCAGCTTTATCTTAATATAACGAAGTTCAAAGTAAATTTATTATCAAGTACATATATATACAACCTTGAGATTCATTTTCTAACAGGCATTCAAAGTCGATGCAAAGAATCACAATAGAATCAATGAAAAACTACACATAAACAAAGTCGGATAAACAACCAATATTGAAAAGATGACAAATTGTGCAAATACAAAATGAGAAACAAAATAATAAATAAATGATATTGAGAAATGAGTTATAGAGTCCTTGAAAGTGACTCCATAGGTTGAGGAAGCAGTTTAGTGCTGAGGTGAGCGAAGTTATCCGTTTTGCGTCAGGAGCCTGATGGCTGAGGGGTAATAACTGTTCCTGAACTGGGTAGTGTGGGACGTAAGGCTCTGTACCTCCTTGATAGCAGGAGCAAGAAGAGACCTTGGCTCGCATGGTAGGTGTCCTTGATAATGGATGCTGCTTTCCTGCAACAGCCGTTCCTTGTAGATGTGCTCAATGGTGTGGAGCCCCTTTGCCCATGATGTACTGGGCCGTATTCACTACCTTTTGTAGGCTTTTCCATTTAACGGCATTGGCGCTTCCATACCAACCAGGAAGGACAAATTCAAACTAACTGTTCACAGGCCACTTGGATCTGTCTGAAGTATCTGGAGCTGATGCAGTCTCACTTAATTCCATTTTAAATAAATCTAGAAGGTTACTGAGTCATGAAAGCAACTTTTTTTCCCCAAAGACGAGATGTAGCAACACCAAGAAAACCAAAGCTAAATATTGAGGATACTAGGAACCTGAAATAGAACCAGAAATTATTCAGTAGTGTCAGTGAAAAGAGAAAATATATTAAATGCCATATAAGACAGTTCTATTTGTGAAGACCAAAAAACCTGATGCATTTGCTTCACCAATAAGGTTCATAATTCAAAACATAAAGTTAGTCAGGTGCCTCCACAAAGTAGGGAATGAACAGCATTGGTTGTGATCTCTGTTGTTACCGTAGTCATGATGTTTTATACACTTGATTCTTTCCAGGTTACTGCACATGATATCTTGCACCTGGTGTTATCCCACAGCCATGGGAGGTCCAAGTTCAAGTTTCAAGTTTATTGTCATGGGCAAACATAGTCAGGGTATAAATGCCAAGGAAACTAGCTTTTAGCAGCAGCAGTGCAATATATTGCAAACACTACAAATAAAAAACAGATAAGCTCAAATTAACTTAAATTATATTTGATTTACACAACAAAATAAACATAACAACATGACTGCAAGTCGGCGAAGATATAGTCCCAGGTAGAATTAGGATCACTATAATTCAATAAATGTAACATCTGCTTTATCAGTTACTTTTTGTTAAGGGAAGGGCATAGAAAGGTTAACAGTACTTCTTCAGACTGCATAGTAAATGTTGCTCCTGACTGCACATATTTGTTTGTATATGCCTCACATGCACCTAGGCAACTTCCTAACCAAGAGGAATTCCAGTCCCACTGTGTGCATTTGGAGAACTGGTAACATACCAGTCCCTGAATGCCTAATTTCATGTTACTATTCAACATTACTTCATCTGTGTTGGTAGAACTCACCCCTTTAAGGCAAGTCAGAGATTGGTTACTGGGTAACAAGGGTTATTCACTTCTCCATTATGGCATATCTACAGACACATTTTCAAGGCAAGCAATTTTGTAATCCTGGACCATTGATGTTGTTGTGATCCCTAATGTTCTTTGCTAATATTGGGTGTATTTAAAGCGAATGTTAATAGGTTCTTGATTAGTAAGGGGATTAAAGGTTACAGGGAGAAGTCAGGAGAATGGGGTTGAGAGGGATAATAAATCAGGCATGATGGAATGGCAGAATAGGCATAATGGGCCAAATGGCCTAATTCTGTCCCTATGTCTTTGTGGCCTTATAACAATTTCAAACATTCTGCTGGGCTTTCTTGTGTCAAAGCATTATCTTAGTCTTCTGCTACTGCTTGTGAATTGTTAAAGTGGCTTCCTGGACTCCTGGTGATTGTCTAGGGAGGATGAGTCAGGTATTGTCAAATTGCTTCCCATTAATTCAGCAAGGCTTCTACCTGCTGGATGGGCTGAAAAACCTGTTTCTGTACAGCAGTATTCTATGTTCTAGGACTATACATTGTACTCTTCCCCTAGTACATGCCAGGCTACAGATCATTAGGTCTGTAATAACACTGTTTTGTAGTGCAGATCCCTTCGGGTCCATTGGCTGGATTTATGTTTATTTTTAGTTCTTACATGGCATAGGGAGTTGTGGAATCACGCAGCAGGAAAATAAGCCTTTCAGCCTATGCAAGTCATCAAGCGCCCTCTTTCGTTAACCCACCCTAATCTCACATTCCCATCAGCTTCCTCCAGATTCTGAAATTGGCCTAGCATTTAATGCCCAACTTAAATTGTTCTTGCTGAAATACATTTTCATAATTTTACATTACATTATGTCCAAACTGGTGAACAATGAAACAAGGCATTTTTCATGTAAAGGTAACACATGTGAATCAGTTCAGATATAGATATAGAAAGAAGGCCCAGAATGTAGAGGTAACAGTAAAGACAAGAGATTCTGCAGATGCTGCAATTCTTGAGCCACATATACAAAATGCCAGAGGAACTGAGGAAGTCAGTTAGCATCTATAGAAGAAAACAAACAATTGACGTTTCAGGCCGAGATGAAATGCTGTATATTGTCAGTCAGGAGTTTTTTGTGAGTAAATTGGTTACAATGTGTCAAACATCCTTCTCTTCTATACTTCTAATTTTATAACCAATCATAGCACAACAGTGCAGTTTTGGGAGGTAGTGAAAGATTCCTGTTGCAAAGGACATTAATATAGCATATTCAGATTTAGATGAATTTATTTATCAAACATATATTAAAACATTCAGTGAAATGTGTCATTTGCATGAACAACCAACACACCCAATGATAAACTATGGGGCAGCCTGCAGGTGTATTATGGATAATAGTATCTCTATCAAACATACTTTCTGCTCTTTAAAATAAGCAGGTGATAAAGTTGTTCATCTGCACATCCAAGCTGCTTCCACCTTCCAGAAAACAGTGGGTACCTTTTGAAAAAAAAACCCCGATGATTAATTCTGAAATAGACAAAGCATTCCATCAATTGTGCATAGAACCACAAGGCAGGGATGGAGAAAATCTATCCTGGAGTGGAGTTGTAGGATTTTCTCTGAAGTTCTAAGTAATTGTACACATTTTATCCACTCCCTCTCAACAACTCTTTCCTCTCCGTACTTAGCCCTTTCTTAATCCACCCCTTACCTTCCCCCAGGATCCAGAAAATTAAATAAAGTAAGGAGGGAGAATATAACATATTCAACACCTACTGATAATTCCACCACAGCTTTGTGCTCTCAGCTTTGCCTGTGGCCTTGCTGGAGAATGTCTGTGCTTTAAGAATATCCATATGAAATGCAGTTGTCAAATCCATTTACACCACGGATCACCTGTTATGAAATTGAAAAGTTACTGTTGTGTATTGTGAAGCAGGAGTTCTATGCATGTGAGAAAATAGGTAATGGAGTTTAACTTTGTTTAAATATATTTACTTATCATGCAGAGAGCTTGGTGTGAATTTTTTGAAGAAATTATCCTTGTTACCTATAAGCCAAAAAAGAAAGGATTGGTGATATTGGATGGTGATTACTACAGCCACATTTCTCATCATCTAACACAAAGCCAGGCATGAAAGAGAAGAATACCATAGCTGTTCATTTACATTGGTTAAATTATTAGGATAACATTAACTCACTTCGACAAGAAGTATTAATGGAACACAGAGCAACAGCACAAAATGTTGGAGGTGTTGTGTTCTTTATATTTATACGCACCATGGGTTAACAATAACGAGTCATATTCTGGAAAAATTAGAACTTTTATTTACAGCAACAAAATCAAACCACATTTTTACCACCATGTTCCAGATCATTCTATCATTTCTGCACATACTCAGAACTCTCTACAATCACGTTCTTTCACGTGATATCACCACATCTTCCTTAAAAAGAAAAACAATTAGCAACATTAACCAGAACAAACGCATAATTTAACATGTCTCTATCTGTCTCTCTGTGGGTTTATGAACATGAGTTGACCTTCTAAGTGGTTCACACATTTCTTGTGTTTGGTTGTTATTTCCATGTTTCATCTGGTCTGCATCAGTTAACTGAAACTCTGAAGTTGGCTCTTTCTTGAGGTCTTTGCGATTTCTTCTTAACAC
Organism: Mobula birostris; assembly: GCF_030028105.1. Lineage (NCBI taxonomy): Eukaryota > Metazoa > Chordata > Chondrichthyes > Myliobatiformes > Myliobatidae > Mobula > Mobula birostris. The sequence goes on along the minus strand of NC_092372.1, from coordinate 202,055,580 downwards.
CGCTCCTTCTTCTGTTTGGACCGTGTATGATCTGGGTTGTTCTTCTTCAAGTACTGTAGCTTTCTTAATCCCTTTCACTTCCATTTGTAATGAAATACGAATCTTCATTTCTTCATCTAATTCATTCATTAACTGTGTAATCTCTTTTTAATGCTGAGACTTCATTATTTCAATAAAACTTCTCAATTCCTTCACTTGTGCTTTCACTTCTTCAGTTGGATCCTGATTCTTGTCACTCTTTAGCTTCAGATCAGTATTGTACTGTACTGGCAAGTTTGGCCTCTGTCTTCCTGCAGAGGTGAGATTGTGATGGAATGCATGGCCCATTGATGCATGTGCGTTACTTCCAGAGGGCAAAATTGCAACTCCTGGTTTTTGTGGCAATGCTTTGTCAGATGCTGGTAACAAAGGGATGGGTCTGGGAGCTTTCTTTATGACTTCTAGATGTTCCATTCTGTCACTGTATTCTGACTCTGTGTCACTGTTCAGGACAAAGGCTGTTTTCACTAAATTCAGTCTCTCACAGGAAGATAGACCCAGTATTGACTGTACATTCTTTGGCACCACCACAAATGAAAGCGTGTGCACAATATTTTTGTGTGATACTTTTGCCACACATGTTCCTTTAACTGGAATGTCTGCACCTGAGTACCCAGTCAATTTTATATTTGTCTTATGTAACTTTGGTCTTGGCTTTAAAGCATTAAACTCAGATTCTGCAAGAACATTTACTTGTGCTCCAGTATCAAGTTTAAACAGAATATTGTTTTGGTTTACTTGCAATGGAATAGTCCAATCATTCTTACTTTGTTGGTTTTCACAAAGCACATCCATATACTATAAAACTCCTCAAGTTCGTTTTCAAGCACCGCATTTACTTGTTTTATTTTCTTTCTACTTCTGCAACAGCGTGAAAAACGATTACTTTTGCAGCAGTCGTTGCACATTTTCCCATACGCTGGACACTGTTTAGGCCAGTGCTACCGCCCACAGCGATCACATAGCTTTTTTCTCTCAGAAGATGTCTTACTCTCTGTCAGTTTTGTTGTCATTTTATTATTTTTTTCTAATATGTTCTCACTTTTTACAGCGTCTATGTGGCAGCGCTCAGTGATAAGTTCTTTAGCCTGCGATGTCACTGTTTCCGAAGCTTTGCAAAGCATCAAAGCTTTTTCCAAGTCTAAATCTTGTTCTCTTAAGGGTCTTTCTCTCAGATCATTACCCCGAGTGCCACAAACAATTCTGTCTTTAACGACAGAGTCTGTCAATTCTGCAAACTCACATATTTTTCTCCGGTGTCTCAATTCAGTAACATATCGATCAATTGTTTCAGCAGCTCTCTGCACGTATTTGAAAAATTTATACCGCTCATACGTCACATTACGCTTCGGTATACAAAATGCTTCAAATTTGTCCATTATTGACTTCAAATTTAGATTATTTCCATCTTCAAAAACAAAGTGATTATATACCTCAATTGCATTGTCACCTATTACGTGGAGCAGGAGCGCAGCTATTGTTTTTACCAGTTTTCTATCAGCTCCAATTGCCGATAAATATATTTCAAAATGCTGCTTGAATTTTCTCCAGATCTCAGCTATGTTCCCAGTCAGCTGAAGTGTCAGTGAAGGTTGCAAATCTTCCATTTTTAAAACTGTTAGCAAACACCAAAACAGTTTGAACTCCTTTTTCTTTGATTATCTTCGCTTCTCCCTTGTTAGGCAACATATTATTCTTCCAGACCAACTTTTGATGCCATGTTGTGTTCTTTATATTTATACGTACCGTGGGTTAACAATAAAGAATCATATTCTGGAAGAATTAGAACTTTTATTTACAGCAACAAAACCAAACCACGTTTTTACCAAGCCATGTTCCAGATCATTCTATCATTTCTGCGCATGCTCAGAACTCTCTCCAATCACGTTCTTACATGTGATATCATCACAGGAGGGACTCAGCAGGCCAGGCAGCATCTAATAAAAATCTACAGTTGACATTTCTGGCTGAAACCCTTCAGCAGGGCTGGAGAAAAATTACTGATGGAGGGGAGGATGTTGGGGGCAACTTACCAGAAGTTGGAGAAATTGAATTGATGTTCATGCCATCAATTGGAGGCTGGAGGCTGCCCAGATGGAATATGAAGGGTTGCACCTCCAACCTGAGTTTGGGCTTATCATTGCAGTAGTCCACACCACCCTAACCATACTCTTATTCTGGCTGCTGCCCTCTTCCTTTCCTGCCCTGATTAAGTGTCTCAGCCTGAAACGTGAACTGCTTATTTCCCTCCATAGATGCTGGCTGACTTCCTGTTTCTCTGGCATTTGGAGTATGTTGCTCAAAATTTCCAAAAGCTGCAGAATCTCTTATCTTTACTGTCACCTCTGCTTTCTGAGTCTCTTTTCCACATCTACAATATATCAGAAATTTTGAGAAATGACAGAAAGAAGGATATACATGATTAGGAACCTGTAGAGTCCCAGCCTGGAGACGTATAATTATTTAAAGATTTAAAGCTTTTTATATATATTTAAAGATTAGCTTTATTTTTCACATGCACATCAGAACATTTAAATGCACAGTGAAATGCATCATTTACCTCAATGGCCAGCACAGTCTGAAGATGTGCTCGGGCAGTCTGCAAGTGTTGCCGTGCTTCTGGTGCCCATAAGTCCTTAACCCTAATCTGTACATTGATGCAATGTGGCAGAAACCAAAACAGCCAAAGGAACCCACACTGCCACCCAGAGAACGTGCAAACCCTTTACAGGCAGAGGTGGGAACTGAACTCCGATGGCTGGTGATGCAAATTATTATGCTAACTGCTACACCACGACAGTCAACAGGAAAGGGAAGGCTGCTGTTGAAGGGAAGGAAGGTGAAACAGAGAGATGCTGAAAAGCCTCAACACTAGACTTTTCTATTGCCTGTCGCACTCTAACCTAAATTTGGACTGATTTCGCAAACTTTGATCTTTACCGTTAACATGAGATATAACAAAGCTAAGTTCAGTTTTCACCATCATCATTATATGCTATGTCATGTGACATGGGCGTTCATCATCTCTATGACCATGATTAATCTTGGCAAACTTTCCTTCAGAAGTAGTTTGCCATTGCCTTCTTCTGGGCGGTGTCTGTACAAGACAGGTGATCCCAGTCATTATCAATACGCTTCAGAGATTGTCAGTCTGGTGTCAGTGGTCACATAACCAGGACTTGTGATATGCACCGGCTGCTTGTGCAACCGTCCACCACCTGCAGCCATGCCTTCACATGACCCTGATCGGGGGGCTAAGCAGGTGCTACGCTTTGCTCAAGGGTGACTGTGACTGGCGGGCCAGCGGAGGGTAAGATTTCTTTATCCCTCCTCTGGTAGAGAAGTATCTCCACCCCTCTGTTCCAGGTTCAAGTTAATTGTCGTCATAGACATACTGACCCAGGCTATAAATACCATGAAAATAATTTTTTTTTGCAGCAGGAGCGCACTACATTATAAACACAACAAATGTAAGTTAACATAAATTTAAACTGCATACGTTAACTTAGATGACAAAATCCAAATTAACTTCACAAGCGTAAATTGAGAGAGAAAAATAAATAGTCTAAGGCAGTGTTAAAATCAAAATCAAATTAAAAATTATTATTAAAGTACGTACATGGTACCATAAACTACCTTGAGATTCATTTTCTTGCAGGCATTTAGAGAAAATAAAGAAATACAATAGAATTTATGAAAAGCCATATATAAAAATTGATTGGGCATTTCATGTGAGTCAAGAACTTAATATCAGTGGGGAGGAAGCTGCTGTTGAACCTTGGAGTGTGGGTCTTCAGACTCCTGTACCTCCTGCCTGAAGAGAATATCAAGAAGGGAGCATGGCACGGATGGCTTGGGATCCTTGATGATGGATGCTAAATAAAGTATCTTATTGTGGAGTGGAGAGTAGCAACCATCCAGGGCAGAAGTGTTAATTTTAAAATTCAGCACAAATGAACAAATCCATAAACTTTCAAAGTAATGTTGCAATGCTTTATGCTTGTTTGAACTAAATTATGGATCATCTTGTGATGTGGATCTCAATACTCCTCAGAATTGGGCTGAAACTTTACAGAATCACTTTCATCAGTGCCAGCATGAACAAAGCGAACATTTATCCCCTGTGTCTTGGAGTCCGCCCCACATTTAAATTGCAGGATGCCTTCCAATTATTATTAAGCTTATCCCTCATTGCTTGACAAATTATGCAGTGTATGTCAGACAACAATTGTGACTTGATCAAAGTACATCAACTGTGAAATTCTCACTGGCAAGAAAATTTCTGCTTTAGAAACATATTCATTGCCCTGTCACCAGTAGCAGGGAGCAGTAAATCACAAGGTGCATTTTTTACATATTTAACACTGTGGGGTGCAATAATGTCTGTGGGGTTAAATTTAAGAAGCAATATCAGTAAGAGCAGTCTGTACCTTGCCATTTGAACAAGTCCCTGATCAGCAACATCTGACCGGTCAGCCACTGTTTGAATGTGTATCTGTGCTTTACAGCTGCATTGAAACAGGATATTCCACATTATGATGGAATTGTTTCAAAATGCCATCTCTGAAAAGGTTGTCTGTGGTGGGGAAGAGACGGTATCTTGCCTTTTGCGTACTGTGGATTTGCAAAAAGGTGTGGAGAAAGATGCAAGGGCCTGCGTTATCATCCATCCCAAGCAGCTGTGTGACAGAGGACTCTGATTTATGGGCTGTTCCCAGGGAGCACACAGAGACAGATTATCAGCTCGGTGAAAGACACCCTTTGATTTAAAGCTTCAGTGCAGCCACCACAAGAGCTTGGCGGAAAAGAGGGTTCTACTACTTCTGGAGAAGGAGTGGTTGGGTTGGGTGAGGAAACCCTTCAATTATTGTGGTAGTGAACATTGATGTGCTATTGATGCGTAGGAGCATATTTGAACAGCACTGAAAGCATTGACTATGAATGTAAAGAATGAAAAGGCATTGCAAGGTTTATCATGTGAATGTTTTTATGAAGAATAGAGTTGATTTTGATTTTTAAAAGTCTCTGAAAAATTACTTCTGAGTTAAAAATTAGGATTTACAATTGAAAATGCAAATTGTAAATCGGTTTATTTTTGTTAAATGTACCAAACCCTGTTTTGCATATCTATCTATATGAATCACTTTAGCGTAATAGTGTATTGAGGTAGTGCAAGGGAAAAACAAAACCGAAAGCAGAATAAAGTGTTCTTGTTACAGTGAAAGTGCAGTACAAACAATATGTAAGGCCAGAATGAGATAGATTTTGAGGAATTCTCAGCTGGTCAGATTGTAAATAAGCACACCCCTAATTTCAAATAATAAATCTAATTTCTAAATTCTCTCAAATGAGAAAACACTCTCACCACATCCACTCTCTCACAGCCCTTAAGATCTTCTGTGTTTCAATCAATTTTTCTCTTACTCCCCTGAATTCTAGTGGCTATAAGCCTAACCAGGCCTATCGTTCTTCATAATTCTGCCTTCTCATTTCAGGCCATAGTCTAGTCTGTACTGCTCCTGCATGATTTTAAAATTCTTCCTTAAATAAGGAAATCAATACCATATGCAGTACAGGAGGAAATCTGCAGATGCTGGAATTTCAAGCAACACACATAAAAATTGCTGGTGAACGCAGCAGGCCAGGCAGCATCTCTAGGAAGAGGTACAGTTGACGTTTCGGGCTGAGACCCTTCGTCAGGACTAACCATATGCAGTACTCAAAGATATGTTTTCACCAGTACCCTGTGCAAAGAAAGCAAAAGCTTATGACTTTTGTATTAAATTCCCAGCAACAAATGATAACATTCTGATAATTTTCTTCAACACTTGCTATAACTGCATTTTTTTTTACAAATCATGCACTAGTCACCAAGTATCGTCGTCTCTGAGAACGTCGTAGTCTCTCACCATGTAGGTACATACCATTTTTTATGTTTCCTGCTGAAGCACAGGATTTTCCACTGTGTACTCAATTTCCAGATCTCTATCCACTCACTTAACCTGTCCATATCCCTTTGTAATCTCTTCGTATATTCTTCACAATTTACTCCGCTTTGGGAACTTTGTATCATCAACAGGTTTGGCTACATACCTTTGATTCCATCCTTCAAGTTATTTAGATATAAAAATAGGCATAATTCACAGTGACACACCACAGGTGACAACTGGTCTACCAGAAAATAACCCAATGTGTTTCAACCTAAAATGTTGACAATTCCTTTACCCCACAGATGCTGCTTGACTTACCTGACTCTTCCAGCAGATTGGACGTTGCTCCAGATAACAGCATCTGCAATCTGCAGTCTCTTATAGAAACATAGAAACATAGAAAATAGGTGCAGGAGTAGGCCATTCAGCCCTTCGAGCCTGCACCGCCATTTATTATGATCATGACTGATCATCCAACTCAGAACCCCGCCCCAGCCTTCCCTCCATACCCCCTGATCCCCGTAGCCACAAGGGCCATATCTAACTCCCTCTTAAATATAGCCAATGTACTGGCCTCAACTGCTTCCTGTGGCAGAGAATTCCACAGATTCACCACTCTCTGAGTGAAGAAGTTTTTCCTAATCTCGGTCCTAAAAGGCTTCCCCTTTATCCTCAAACTGTGACCCCTTGTTCTGGACTTCCCCAACATCGGGAACAATCTCCCTGCATCTAGCCTGTCCAATCCCTTTAGGATTTTACACGTTTCAATCAGATCCCCCCTCAATCTTCTAAATTCCAACGAGTACAAGCCCAGTTCATCCAGTCTTTCTTCATATGAAAGTCCTGCCATCCCAGGAATCAATCTGGTGAACCTTCTTTGTACTCCCTCTATGGCAAGGATGTCTTTCCTCAGATTAGGGGACCAAAACTGCACACAATACTCCAGGTGTGGTCTCACCAAGGCCTTGTACAACTGCAGTAGTACCTCCCTGCTCCTGTACTCAAATCCTCTCGCTATAAATGCCAGCATACCATTCGCCTTTTTCACCGCCTGCTGTACCTGCATGCCCACTTTCAATGACTGGTGTATAATGACACCCAGGTCTCGTTGCACCTCCCCTTTTCCTAATCGGCCACCATTCAGATAATAATCTGTTTTCCTATTTTTGCTACCAAAGTGGATAACTTCACATTTATCCACATTAAATTGCATCTGCCATGAATTTGCCCACTCACCCAACCTATCCAAGTCACTCTGCATCCTCTTAGCATCCTCCTCACAGCTAACACTGCCACCCAGCTTCGTGTCATCCGCAAACTTGGAGATGCTGCATTTAATTCCCTCATCCAAGTCATTAATATATATTGTAAACAACTGGGGTCCCAGCACTGAGCCTTGCGGTACCCCACTAGTCACCGCCTGCCATTCTGAAAAGGTCCCGTTTATTCCCACTCTATGCTTCCTGTCTGCTAACCAATTCTCCATCCACATCAATACCTTACCCCCAATACCATGTGCTTTAAGTTTGCACACTAATCACCTCTGTGGGACCTTGTCAAAAGCCTTTTGAAAATCCAAATATACCACATCCACTGGTTCTCCCCCATCCACTCTACTAGTTACATCCTCAAAAAATTCAATGAGATTCGTCAGACATGATTTTCCCTTCACAAAACCATGCTGACTTTGTCCGATAATTTCACCGCTTTCCAAATGTGCTGTTATCACATCTTTGATAACTGACTCCAGCAGTTTCCCCACCACCGACATTAGGCTAACTGGTCTATAATTCCCCGGTTTCTCTCTCCCTCCTTTTTTAAAAAGTGGGGTTACATTAGCCACCCTCCAATCCTCAGGAACTAGTCCAGAATCTAACGAGTTTTGAAAAATTATCACTAATGCATCCACTATTTCTTGGGCTACTTCCTTAAGCACTCTAGGATGCAGACCATCTGGCCCTGGGGATTTATCTGCCTTCAATCTCTTCAATTTACCTAACACCACTTCCCTACTAACAAGTATTTCGCTCAGTTCCTCCATCTCACTGGACCCTCTGTCCCCTACTATTTCTGGAAGATTATTTATGTCCTCCTTAGTGAAGACAGAACCAAAGTAATTATTCAATTGGTCTGCCATGTCCTTGCTCCCCATAATCAATTCACCTGTTTCTGTCTGTAGGGGACCTACATTTGTCTTTACCAGTCTTTTCCTTTTTACATACCTATAAAAGCTTTTACAGTCAGTTTTTATGTTCCCTGTCAGTTTTCTCTCATAATCTTTTTTCCCCTTCCTAATTAAGCCCTTTGTCCTCCTCTGCTGAACTCTGAATTTCTCCCAGTCCTCAGGTGAGCCACTTTCTCTGGCTAATTTGTATGCTGCTTCTTTGGAATTGATACTATCCCTAATTTCTCTTGTCAGCCACGGGTGCACTACCTTCCTTGATTTATTCTTTTGCCAAACTGGGATGAACAATTGTTGTAGTTCATCCATGCAACCTTTAAATGCTTGCCATTGTATATCCACCGTCAATCCTTTAAGTGTCATTTGCCAGTCTATCTTAGCTAATTCACGTCTCATACCTTCAAAGTTACCCCTCTTTAAGTTCAGAAACTTTGTTTCTGAATTAACTATGTCACTCTCCATCTTAATGAAGGATTCCACCATATTATGGTCACTCTTACCCAAAGGGCCTCTCACGACAAGATTGCTAATTAACCCTTCCTCATTGCTCAAAACCCAGTCCAGAATAGCCTGCTCTCTCGTTGGTTCCTCGACATGTTGGTTCAAAAAACCATCCCGCATACATTCCAAGAAATCCTCTTCCTCAGCACCTTTACCAATTTGGTTCACCCTATCTACATGTAGATTGAAGTCACCCATTATAACTGCTGTTCCTTTATTGCACACATTTCTAATTTCCTGTTTAATACCATCTCCGACCTCACTACTACTGTTAGGTGGCCTGTTCACAACTCCCACCAGCATCTTCTGCCCCTTAGTGTTACGCAGCTCTACCCATATCGATTCCACATCTTCCCGGCTTATGTCCTTCCTTTCTATTGCGTTAATCTTTTCTTTAACCAGCAACGCCACCCCACCTCCCCTCCCTTCATGTCTATCCCTCCTGAATATTGAATATCCCTGAATGTTGAGCTCCCATCCTTGGTCACCCTGGAGCCATGTCTCTGTGATCCCAACTATATCCCAACTATATGTCTCCAACTATATCCCAACTATATGTCTCCAATCTTCCATCCATGGAAACATGTTACCAATATTTGTTTATATTTTATCAGATGCCATCCTGAAATCTCAGCATAGATTTAACCAGGACATGTGCTACTTCTTCAAAAAGTCAAAGATTATTTTCCTTTCAGGTTGATTTTCCCTGATTGCCTTGATTTTTGTTTGTAAATATATTTTCTAACATTTTCCCTGTTTCATAAGACCATGAGACAATAAGATATAGGAGCAGAAGTAGGCCATTTGGCCCATCGATTCTGCTCCATCATTCAATCATGGGCTGATCCAATTCTTCCAGTCATCCCCACTCCCCTGCTTTCACCCCATACCCATTGATGCCCTGGCTAATCAAGAACCTATCTATCTCTGCCTTAAATACACCCAATGACTTGGCCTTCACAGCCGCTCGTGGCAACAAATTCCACAGATTTACCACCCTCTAACTAAAGTAATTTCTCTGTATCTCAGTTCTAAAAGGACGTCGTTCAAACTTGAAGTTGTGCCCTCTTATCCTAGAATTCCCTACCATGGGAATAACTTTGCCATATCTAATCTGTTCAGGCCTTTTAACATTTGGAATGTTTCTATGAGATCCCCCCTCATTCTCCTGAATTCCAGGCAATACAGCCCAAGAGCTGCCAGACGTTCCTCATACTGTAACCCTTTCATTCCTGGAATCATTCTCATGAAGCTTCTCTGAACCCTCTCCAATGTCAGTATATCCTTTCTAAAATTAAGAGCCCAAAACTTCACATAATACTCCAAGTACGGTCTCACGAGAGTCTTATGGAGCCTCAACATCACATCCCTGCTCTTATGCTTATGAGGTTATCCACTTTGGTGGCAAGAACAGGAAAACAGATTATTATCTGAATGGTGGCCAATTAGGAAAAGGGGAGGTGCAACGAGACCTGGATGTCATTGTACACCAGTTGTTGAAAGTTGGCATGCAGGTACAGCAGGCGGTGAAAAAGGCGAATGGTATGTTGGCATTCATAGCAAGAGGATTTGAGTACAGGAGCAGGGAGGTTCTACCGCAGTTGTACAAGGCCTTGGTGAGACCACACCTAGAGTATTGTGTGCAGTTTTGGTCCCCTAATCTAAAGAAAGACATTCTTGCCATAGAAGGGGTAAAAAGAAGGTTCACCAAATTGATTCCTGGGATGGCAGGACTTTCATATGATGAAAGATTGGATCGACTAGGCATATACTCTCTGGAATTTAGAAGATTGAGGGGGTATCTGATTGAAACGTATAAAATTCTAAAGGGATTGGACAGGCTAGATGCAGGAAGATTGTTCCCGATGTTGGGGAAGTCCAGAACGAGGGGTCACAGTTTGAGGATAAAGGGGAAGCCTTTTAGGACCGAGATGAGGAAAAACTTCTTCACACAGAGAGTGGTGAATCTGTGGAATTCTCAGTTGAGGCCAGTTTATTGGCTATACTTAAGAGGAAGTTAGATAAGGCCCTTGTGACTAAAGGGATCGGAGGTATGGTGAGAAGGGAGGTATAGGGTTCTGAGTTGGATGATCAGCCATTACCGTAATGAATGGTGGTGCAGGCTCGAAGGGCCAAAAGGCCTACTCCTGCACCTATTTTCTATGGTTCTATGTTTCTATGCTCTGTACCTCTAAAAATGAATGCCAACATTGCATTCGCCTTCTTCACAACTGACTCAACCTGGATGTTAACCTTTAGTGTATCTTGCACAAGGACCCCCAAGTCCCGTTGCATCTCTGCATTTTGAATTCTCTCCCCACCTAAATGACAGTCTGCCCATTTATTTCTTCCATCAAAGTGCATAACCATACACTTTCTAACATTGTATATCATTTGCCACTTCTTTGACATTCCCCTAAACTATCTAGGTCTCTCTGCAGGCTCTCTGTTTCCTCAACACTACCCACTCCTCCACTTATCGTTGTATCATCGGCAAACTTAGCCACAAGTCCATTAATTCCATAGTCCAAACCATTGACATACATCGTAAAAAGCAGCAGTCCCAACACGGACCCCTGTGGAACTCCACTGGTAACCTACAACCAGCCAGAATAGGATCCTTTTGTTCCCACTCTTCTGCCAATCAAGTAATGCTCCACCCATGCAAGTAACTCCCCTATAATTCCATGGGCTCCTATCTTGTTAAGCAGCCTCATGTGTGACCCCTTGATAAAGGCCTTCTGAAAATCCAAGTACAGTTGGGATGTACAGCATGATATACAGTAGATCAGTTGGAAATAAGAGCAGATGCATTTTAATGCTGAGTAGAATCAGGTTTAATATCATTGGCATACTGTATGTTGTAAAATTTGTTGTTTTGCTGCAGCTGTGTGGTGCATTACATAAAATGTTTATAAATTACAATATATGTATAGATAGATAGATAAATAGATTAATAGATAGCCAATTAGATAGAGAGATACATAGACATAGATAAATACTGCCTAAAGACATCATAAAATAGTGAGGTAGCGTTCACGGGCTTATGGTAGCAATGGGAAAATGGCATGTCCATGGTAACGGGGGTCTTTAATAATGGACGCCACCTTTCTGAGGCATCTCCATTTGCACTTTAGGAGGTCAAAACTGAATCGGTGGCCTGGACTGCATTCAGGGATTCTTCTTCGAATCTGGATGAGTATGCTGCAATTGTTTCCAACTTCATTAAAACCTCTGTGGGTGAGTGTGCACCCACAAAGACTTGCTGTACATTCTCAAAACAAAAGCCGTGGATGAACCAGGAACTACATCGTCTGCTGAAGGCTAGATCTATGGCATTCAAGGCTGGTGACCCAGGTCTGTACCAGAAAACCAGGTAAAACCAGGGCTATTTCAAGGGCGAAGACACAATTTCAAATGAAGTTGGATGCGACATCTGATGTACGACAACTCTGGCAGGGTTTACAAGACATTACTTCCTACAAAGTGAAACACAATAGCATGAATAGCAGCGATGCTTCACTACCAGATGAACTCAATGCCTTGTATGCCCACTTTTAAAGGGAGAATATAACTACAGCTATGAAGATCCCTGCTGTACCCAGTGACCCTGTGATCTCTGTCTCAGAGGCTGAACTCTCACAAGGCAGAAGGTCCCGATGGAGTACCTGGTAAAGCTCTGAAAACCAGTGCGAACCAACTGGCGGGAGTATTCAAGGACATTTTCAAACTCTGACTGCTATGGGCAGAAGTTCCTACTTGCTTCAAAAAGGCAACAATTATGCCAGTGCATAAGAAGCATAATCTGAGATGCCTTAATTACTATCGCCTGGTAGCACTCACATCGACAGTGATGAAATGGTTTGAGACGTTGGTCATGACTAGGCTGAACTCCTGTCTCAGTAAGACCTGGACCCATTGCAATTTGCCTATCGTCACAATAGGTCAACGGCAGATGCAATCTCAATAGCTCTTCACATGGCCTTAGAACACCTGGACAATACAAACACCTACATCAGGATGCTGTTCATTGTCTATAGCTCAGCATTTAACACCATCATTCCCACAATCCTAATTGAGAAGTTGTAGAACCTGGGCCACTGTACCTTCCTCTGCAATTGGATCCTTGACTTTCTAACCGGAAGACCACAATCTGTGCGGATTGGTGATAACATCTCCTCCTCATTGACGATCAACACTGGTGCATCTCAAGGCTGTGTGTTTAGCCCACTGCTCTATTCTCTCCACACCCATGGCTGTGTGGCTAGGTATAGCTCAAATACCATCTATATATTTGCTGATGATACAACCATTGTTGGTAGAATTTTGGATGAAGATGAGAGGGTGTACAGGAGTGAGATATACCAACTAGTGGAGTGGTGTCGCAGCAACAAGCTTGTACGCAACGTCAGTAAGATGAAAGAGCTAATTGTGGACTTCAGGAAGGGTAAGATGAAAGAATACATACTAATCCTCATCGAGGTATCAGAAGTGGAGGAGGTGAGCAGCTTCAAGTTCCTGGGTGTCAAGATCTCTGAGGACCTAACCTGGTCCCAACATATCGATTCAGCTACAAAGAAGGCAAGACAGCATCTATACTGCATTAGAAGTTTGAAGAGATTTGGTATGTCAACAAAAACACTCAAGTCTTCTATAGATGTACTGTGGAGAACATCATGACAGGCTGCATCACTGTCTGGTTGGGGGGGTGGGTGGTGGAGGCTGCTGCACAGGACTGAAAGGAAGTCTCAGAAAGGCAGCGTCCATTACTAAGGACCTCCAGCACCCAGGGCATGCCCTTTTCTCACTGTTACCATCAGATAGGAGGCACAGAAGCCTGAAGGCACACACTCAGTGATTCAGGAACAGCTTCTTCCCCTCTACCATCCGATTCCTAAACGGACATTAATCCTGTGAACACTACCTCACTTTTTAAATATATATTATTTCTGTTTTTGCATGATTTTAATTCTATTAATTGTATGTATAGTTATTTATTTATTTATTCTTATTTCCTTCTTCTATATTACGTATTGCATTGAACTGCAGGTGCTGAATTAACAAATTTCATGACACATGCCGGTGATAATAAAGCTGATTCTGATTCTGATTCTGAAAATTAAAAGGAAAGTATACAGTAAATGTTGGGAAGCTCAGGAGCACTGATGCACAGAGGGATCTTCCATAACTCCCTGGTGGTGACAACACAATTTAGCTGGGTTTTACGGAAGGCAAATGTCCTGTATCCAATAAAGTGGCCATTGAGTGAATGTTCATAGCCTGCTGCTGCAGCTCCACCTACTTCAGGGTTCGAGACCTTGTGCATTCAGAGGTGCTATTCTGCATGCACAACACATGTTGAAGCATGTGGTTATTTAGTTACTTGAATTACTGTCAGCTTGAACCAGCCTCACCATTCTCCTCTGACCTCTCTCATAAGCGACATTTTTGCTTGCAGAGCTTCTGCTCAGTGTTTTTTTTTTGTTTCTCACACCATTCTCTGCAAATTCTAGAGACTGCTGAATGTGAGAATCCCAGGTGATCAGCAGTTTCTGAGATACTCAAATGTGAGATATCCCATCTGGCATCAACAATTATTCTATATCAAATTCAAATTCCACGCCAAATTTCTTCTCCATTCTGATGTTTGGCCTGAACAACAACTGAACCTCTTGACCATATTTGGGTGCTCTTATGCATGGAGTTGCTGCCAGATGATTGGTTAATTAGGTATTTGCATAAACGAGGTGTACAGGTATACATAATCAAGTGGCCACAGTGTGTCTGTTATTGTACACTACCTTGAATTTCATTTTCTTGTAGGCATTTACAGGAAAACAAAGTTTTACAACAGAGTTTGCAAAAAAAATATAGGTAAAGGCTGCTAAACAACAAATGTTCAGACAAGCTGCTCAAGTAGAAGAAAATAACACTGAAAGCATGAGTAGTAAAGCATCCTTGAAAGTAAGTCTATAGGTTGTAGAATCAGTTCAGAGTTGTGGTGAGTGAAGTTACCAGTTCAGGAACCGATGGCTGTCAGGTGATAAGTGTTCTTGAACCTGATGGTATAGGATATAAGGCTTTTGTACCTCCTGCCCAATGGTAGTAGTGAGAAGACAGAATGCCCTGGATTGTGGTCATAGAGTCATAAAGAAATACAGCACAGAAACATACCCTTCAGCTCATCTGGTCCATGCCAATACTATTTAAGCTGCCGACTCCCAATGACCTGCACCGAGACCATAGCCCTCCATATCCCTATTATCCATGTACCTATCCAAATCTCTCTTAAATGTTGAAGCTGAGCTCACATAGATCAACTGTGCTGGAAACTCATTCCACACTCTCATGACCCTCTGAGCGAAAAAGTTTCCCCACATCTTCCCCTTAAACTTCTCACCTTTCACCCTTAAGCCATGACCTCTGGTTGCAGTCCCACTCAATTTCAGTGGAACAAGCCTGCATGAATTTACTCTATCTATACCCCTCATAATTTTGTTTACCTCTATCAAATCTCCTTTCAATCTTCTATGTTATAGACAATAGACAATAGGTGTAGGAGTAGGCCATTTGGCCCTTCGAGCCAGCACTGCCATTTACTGTGATCATGGCTGATCATCCACAATCAATACCCCATTCCTGCCTTCTCCCCATATCCCTTGACTCTGCTATCATTAAGAGCTCTATCTAACACTTTCTTGAAAGCATCCAGAGAATTGGCCTCCACTGCCTTCTGAGGCAGAGCATTCCACAGATCTACAATTCTCTGGGTGAAAAGGTTTTTCCTCAACTCCATTCTAAATGGCCTACCCCTTATTCTCAAATTGTGGCCTCTGGTTCTGGACTCCCCCAACATCGGGAACATGTTTCCTGCCTCTAGCGTGTCCAATCCCTTAATAATCTTATATGTTTCAATCAGATCCCCTCTCGTCCTACTGAATTCCAGTGTATACAAGCCGAGTCGCTCCAATCTTTCAACATATGACAGTCCCACCATCCCGGGAATTAACCTCGTGAAACTGCGCTGCACTCCCTCAATAGCAAAAATGTCCTTCCTCAAATTTGGAGACCAAAACTGTACATAATACTCCAGGTGTGGTCTCACCAGGGCCCTGTACAACTGCAGAAGGACCTCTTTGCTCCTATACTCTACTCCCTTTGTTATGAAAGCCAACATGCCATTAGCTTCCTTAACTGCCTGCTGTACCTGCATGCTTACTTTCAGTGACTGACCAAAAAGGACACCAAGATCTCATTGTACTTCCCCTTTTCCTCACTTGACACCATTCAAATAGTAATCTGCCTTCCTGTTCTTGCCACCAAATTGGATAACCTCACATTTATCCACATTAAACTGCATCTGCCATGCATCTGCCCACTCACCCAACCTGTTCAAGTCATCCTGCATTATCTCAACATCCTCCGCACATTTCACACTGCCACCCAGCTTTGTGTCATCTGCAAATTTGCTAATGCTACTTTTAATCCCTTCATCTAAATCATTAATGTATATTGTAAGTAGCTGCAGACCCAGCACCGAGCCTAGCGGTACCCCACGAGTCACCGCCTGCCATTCTGAAAGGGACCTGTTAATCCCTACTCTTTGTTTCCTGTCTGCCAACCAATTTATGATCCATGTCAGTACCCTACCCCCAGTACCATGTGCTCTAATTTTGCCCACTAATCTCCTATGTGGGACCTTATCAAAGCCTTTCTGAAAGTCCAGGTACACCACATCCACTGGCTCTCCCTTGTCCATTTTCAAAGTTACATCCTCAAAAACTTCCAGAAGATTAGTCAAGCATGATTTCCCCTTCGTAAATCCATACTGACTCGCACTGATCCTGTTACTGCTATCCAAATGTGCCGCTATTTCATCCTTTATAATTGACTCCAGCATCTTCCCCACCACTGATGTCAGGCTAACTGGTCTATAATTCCCTGTTTTCTCTCTCTCTCCTTTCTTAAAAAGTGGGATAACATCAGCTACCCTCCAATCCTCAGGAATTGATCCTAATTCTGATCCTTATGTTTTAAGGAATACAGTCATAACCTTTTCAATCTTTCCTTATAACTTAGGTCCTCCAGACCTGGCAACATCTTTGTAAGTTTTCTCTGCACTCTTTCAAACTTTTTTGCATCTTTCCTGTAGGTCTTTGATGATGGATGCTGCTTTCTTCTGGCAGCACTGCATGTAAATGCACTCAATGTTGGGGAGGACTGAGCTGTATCAAGCAATTTCTCCAGATTTTTCTGTTTCTGGGCATTAATGTTTCCATAGCAGGCAGTGATGCCATCAGTTAGGGCATTCTAGACTGTGCATCTTTAGAAGTTTTGTCAAAGTTTTGATGACATGACAAATCAACACAAAGTTCTGAGAAGGTAGAGGAGCTGTTGTGTCATCTTTGCAATGGCTTTTACATGCTAGTGCCAGACAGATCCTCTGATATGTAAACACCAAGAAGTTTAAAGTACTGACACTCTCTAACTCTGATACCCTCATGAGGACTGGATCATGGACCTCTAGCTTCTTCCTTCTGTGATCGATAATCAACTCTTAGATTTTACTGTCATAGAATAAGAGTCTGTTGTTGCGACATCACTCAACCAGAATTTCAATCTCTCTCCTATCCTCCTGTATGGCAATTTTTCATCACCTTCAGGGTAGGCCATTTCTTCTTTATTAATTATGACACTTAAATCATTAAGTGCTAGTGTGGCATCTTCCTTTGGCTAAACTTGTTGCCGGACCACATGTCATACACCTTTGCCATTACTAGTTCCAGTCATACAAAAGATGAGCACCAAGCATATCTTTTTCATTGCCATAATGTAAGTAAATCAACATTCATTTCTTGATATACTTACATTATTTGAATCAGAAATAGGTTTATTATCCCTGGTATATGTCATGAAAATTGTTGTTTCTCAGCAGATTATACACATAGCAAGTTAGTGCAAAAAGAAACCAACATATAAATTAGTGTTCATGGTTTTATTGCCCATTCAGAAATCTGATGGCAGAGGAGAAGGAGCCATTCTTAAATGTCTCCAGGTTACTGCACCCCTTCCCTGATGGTAGTAGTGAGAAGAGGGCATGTCCATGGTGGTGAGCATCCTTAATGATGGATGTCACCTTTTGAAGATGTCCTTGATGGTGGGGAGGTTAGTGCCCATGATGAGTTTCCAACCCTCTGCAGCTTTGCCCATTCCTGTGCAGAGACCTCTCCACAGCAGGTGGATGAGAATGTAGGTGGAATGATTAGTATGTTTGTGAATGATGCCACAATTGGTGGTGTGGTGAGGAGTGAAGAGTGTGAGGAGGAGATAGAAAAAAGGACCAGCCATGGTTGAATGGCAGAGCAGACTCGATGGGCCAGATAGCCTAATTCTGCTGCTATGTCTTATAGTCTTATGGTCTGAGGTTACAACAGGATCTATATTAACGGAAAGTGGGCCAAGGAATGGTAGATGGAATTTCACTCAGAAAGTGTGAAGTAGTGCATCTTATGAAGTTAGACCAAGCCAGCATATACACAGTGAATGACATGGCTCTGGAGAGTGTTGTGGGGTTCAAGTACACAGTTCCCTGAAATTGGCACACAGGTAGACAAGGTTCTGAAGAAGATATATGGCATGCTTGCCTTCATTAGACAGAGGCTGATTACAAGTTAGAACATCATGTTACAGTGGTACAAGATGGTGGAGAGACCAAGCATGGAGCATTGTGTGCTGTTCTGGTTGCCCTATTATGACAAAGATTTAATTAAGCTACAGGGTGCATAGAAGATTCACTATAATACTGCCATGACTGGAGAACTTGAGGCATAA
Organism: Mobula birostris; assembly: GCF_030028105.1. Classification (NCBI taxonomy): domain Eukaryota; kingdom Metazoa; phylum Chordata; class Chondrichthyes; order Myliobatiformes; family Myliobatidae; genus Mobula; species Mobula birostris. The sequence goes on along the minus strand of NC_092372.1, from coordinate 202,037,097 downwards.
AGAGAGAGGCGGAATAGGCTGAAACTTTGAAGGTGACTGAAGAGTGGTTTTACAGATGGCTATACATTCATGATCGGCATAGATAAAATTGATCATCACAGTCTTGTTTTCCTAGTGGCTTATATTTAAAGTGAGAGTGGGAAGATTGAAGAGTGACCTGGGTGGTAAATTATTCATGGAGAGGATGTGGTTTTATGGGATGAAGTGCCAGAGGAAATGGTAGGAGTTGGTAAGTTTACATTTAAAAGAGGTTTGCAGAGGTGTACAGATAGGAAAGGTTTAGATGGATTCATGCAAGTGGAACTTGCTCAGGAAGACACTTTGGCCAGCATGGGTCACTCAGCACGGTCTCTGAAGTTCACCGTTGTACCAGTGTGCTGTCAAAGCTTGCAATCAAAGAGAACTACACTGTAGTTTTTTTTCTTGCCTTGCAGAATTTGCAAGAGTGAGGCTGTAATAATACACTAAACATTTGCAATGCAAGAATGCAAACATTTGTTCAAATGAGAAGGTCACTGCCCAGGCATTGCATATTGTTGCTGAATATACTAAACGCAAACAATGTAATATATCTAAGCCTTCAGATTTAAATTATCCAGTAAAGTGATATAAAAAGGTTTGAAATGTGGATATATCCAATGAAATGAGCTAAAGCGTGAACAATTGTTCATAATTTTCTGAGTTTTGCACTTGGTAGCTTCATTACACTTAAATTTTTCAGCACTGTGACTGGCAATTATTGGACTAATATTATGATACCAACACTCTTTAAGTGTCCCTGATGCATTATAAATGCTACTTCCTTTCTCATTTTGAAAATGTTGCTTTTGTGAATAAAGCTCATTTTATTACCTGTGTAATAGCTATTTGCAATTTTTATTATACATTTCCTCAACGGTTTCAAAAGTATATTTCTTTGAATCCATATCTTTCTGCAATAATTCACCCATCCCCTTAAAAGGTAAACACGAGGAAATCTGCAGACGCTGGAAATTCAAGCAACATATACAAAGTGCTGGTGAACGCAGCAGGCCAGACAGCATCCATAGGAAGAAGCACAGTTGACGTTTTGGGCCCATTCCACGCACTCACCACTCTCTGCGTAAAAAACATACCAGGGTCCAGCTTCATATGGCAGGGTGAAGGCCGAGGCCTCTGAACTTCTTGTCAAGCCTGGAGGGAATTATGGTGTTGAATGTTGAACTGTGGTCCAAGAGGTGAGTGCGACAGGACGCCAGTCATTCAGGCATGTTACCTTGGTCTTTGTTAGTACAGGGACAATGATGGATAATTTGAAGCAGGAGGGCACTCTACACTGGGAGAGGGAGAGATTAAAAATGTCTGCAAACACACCTTCCAGTTGTGCTGTGGACATTCTGAGTCCTCACCCTGTGGTGCCATCTGGTCTCACAGTTGCAGGTTGTAGCAGTGGCTTTCCTCGGAGGCTCAGAGTTAGTGACATTGAACTGAGTGTAAAAGAGATTGAGCTCATCTGGGAGAGAGGCCGCGATGTTGGTGGCACCATTAAGTTTGGCTTTGAAGTCTACGATGGGTATGCAACTCTCGCCACAAGTCACGTGTACTATTCATAGTGAAGCTTGGTTCAATCTTGTCTCTGTAATGTTGTTTCACAGCCTTGATAGCTTTGTGCAGATCGTAACTGCTTTTCTTGAGCTCCTGCTGATTGCAGACAGCATAAGCTCTGCGTCGCGTGGAAAGCGGTGTGCGAAGAAACGGAAGCGAGGCGAGCAGGCAGGAGTCCATGCCAGGGGAAAAGCAAGCCCTTGCCAGCCAGCTCTCCCGTCCACTCTGCTCTCCAATGTCCGCTTGCTGAGGAAATCAGGCCCGCAGTCCTCAGATTCGCCGGAGGTGGGGACGTCATAAGCGGTGTGCGAGGAAGCGGAAGTGAGGCAAGCGGGCAGGAGTCCGTGTCAAGATAAAAGCAAGCCGGCCAGCTCTCTCGTCCATTCTGCTCTCCAATGGACGTTAAATTGGACCACATCCGACTCCAACGAAATACGGCGCGAGTACAGAAACGGACGTGATCCCGGACTGTTATTTATGTAACAGCTTTTCCCCCAAGCCATCGGACTACCAACCTACTGCCCTCCGCTGTCTATTGTCTTGTTTATTTCTTATTGTAATGCCTGCACTGTTCTGTGTACTTTATGCAGTCCCGGGTAGGTCTGTAGTCTAGTGTAGTTTTTGTGTTGTTTTATGTAGTTCAGTGTAGATTTTGTATTGTTTCATTTAGCACCATGGTCCTGAAAAAAGTTGTCTCATTTTTACTGTGTACTGTACCAGCAGTTATGGTCGAAATGACAATAAAAAGTGACTTAACTTGACTTGACTTGAAGTGCTGCTCGCACGGAACTATTGATCCAGGGTTTCTGATTCAGGAAGACCCTGACCGACTTCTGGGGGACACATCGTCAATGCACTTCCGAATGAAGCATGTGACTGCATCCGTGAACTCAGAGACATCCTCATCATGGAAGACATTCCATTCAACGTCATCGAAGCAGTCCTGCAGCATGGAGACCGATTGGTTGGACTAACAGTTTTAACAGTTGCTCCCTCTTGTTTCAGCTTCTGCCTGTACGTCAGCAAAAGCAGGATCGAAGAGGAATCTGATTTTCCAAAAGCTGGGCGAAGGAAAGCTTTGTAAGCTTTGCGGAAGGGAGTGTAGCAGTGGTCAAGTGTGTTATCTCCACTAGTGCTCACCTAGATGTGCTGACAAAACTTCAGAGAGAATTTCCTCAGCTCTGCTCAGTTAAAGTCACCGGCGACAATGAAGGCAGTCTCTGGCTGAAGTACATTTATGTAACACTATAAAAATCTTAGAGTCCCTCAATGCATTTTACAAGTCAATGAGGCTCTTATAATAATGGGTTGTATTTTAGGAACTCTCGTACTATGGGAAAACAAAGAGCTGATCAAAGAACAGAGGAAGGCTCAACAGGGAACAGCAGGACAAATGACCAAATATTCTGCTCCACATGCAAGCTGAGCTGTTGTGAGCACCAGGAAAAACAACTCCGATCTTCAAAATAGAGCAATGAGACCTCTTGTAACCATTGAGAGGACATAAGAGGTTCTGTAGATGCTGGAAGTCTTGAGAAATACATAATAAGTTGGAGGAACTCAGCAAGACAGGCAGCATCTACGGCGGGGGGGGGGGGGGGTGGAATGTACAATCAATACCTGAGCTGTTTAATTTCTGACATAGATGCTGCCTGATCTGCTGAGCTTTCCAGCATTTTATATGTAGCTTTCCATTGAGAGGGCCTTGGTTTAACATGTTGGACAAGGGGAACACCTCCTCCAGTTCATTGCTCTGTCAGTCCCAGCTTAAATTTGCACTTAAGTCCATGGGCAGAGCTGTGTTTGAAGTTCAAAACAAAAGTGGGAAATGCAGATTTACAATAATGGTCATATCCTTTAAAAAATCTCTTCTCAGACATCCAGCCGGGTGCAGGTATCAAATATAACCAACATTTCAATGACAGACTCTGCCACCTTCATCAGGGATGATGGCTGGGCATGTCTAATCTGGTGGTATTTATACCCCCATAGTCCATCCTTTCTGATTGGTTAGTCCTCATCCAAACAGGTTTCTACTCTCCTACCTTGCTTACAATCAAATTCCAGTTTTTACTGACAGCAAAAGCCTTGTCTTTGTTAAAATTCTTTTCCTCTAGTTTTATTTCAATGGCTTCCTTTACTAGGTGATTGCAAAAGGCATTGGTGTGACATAATAGCTTTATGCCATCAAAGTCAACCCTATGGCCATTGGGAATGCCAAACAGCTATACCTTCTGTGCTCCCTGATGCGGGTTTCCACCGTGTGTCCTGTTTGGCTGATATGCGCTGCTCCGCATTTACAGGGAATCCTGTAAACACCAGTTGACCTGAGTCCCAGGTCATGTTTGACCTGCATAAGCTGTGATTTGAGCTTACTTATGGGTTTGTGGATGCTATTAGTCTGGTATTCCTTCAGGATCCTGCTGATCCTTCCAGAAACCTTGAAAATATGGGGAAGACAGGCAGTAAAGACAGTTTCCTCCTTGTTGTAAGGTTTCCTGGTTTTTCCATCAACCCTCTTAAGGATCTATCTGATTTCCTTCACCTTGTAGCCATTCTGTTGGATCGTTGGCCATGATCGTCTTATTTCTTTGGGGAGATTCTCCTGGTGTGAGTCAATTTTTGCACTGTTAATCAAAGTAGAAAGAACCACTCTACTTTGGGAAGCGTGATGATGGCTGGTATTGTTGAGGTACAAGTCCATGTGAGTGGGTTTCCGATAGATGCCATGTCCGAGGCTGCCATCCAGTTTCCATTGTATTAGAATGTCCAGGGATGGGAGGCAACCATTCATCTCCATCTCCATCATAAGTTGAATGTTTGGATGTATACGGGTCATGGAACTGTCGGGATGCCTGGAGTCCATGAGGTCGCACTACGAAGGTGTCATCGATGTATCTGAAGACATATTTGGGGCATAAGGGCACTGAACTCAGAGCCCTCTCCTCAAAGCCCTCCATGTAGAAATTAGCAATAGCCAGTTAAAAGGGTGATCCCATGGCTGCACCATCCGGTCGTTCATGGTAGTTCCCATTATAGAGGAAACATGTCAATGTAAGGGTGTGTTCAAAAAGGTCAACAGTACCCTTATAAGACCTTGATGGCAGGAGGACCAAGCTGTCCTTAATCAGAACTCTCGTGGACAGGGACACCATGTCGAAACTGACTATTATCTCCTCTGGGTTCAGCTGGATGTCGGTTATTGTTTTAACAAAGTCAGTCAAATTCATGATGTGGTGCTCACAGCCTCCAACAAAGGCAGACAGGATAGTTATTAAATGCTTAGTGAGATAGTTAGAAAAGTCTTGGAAGCACCAGCGCGATGTGTCTTGCATATGTCTGCTGGCTGTCCAGATTTCTTCAGTAAAGTGGAGGTCATCCTCACAATTGTATCTGTGGGATCCCGCTGTAGAACGCTGTAGGCAGGATCATCCAGAATCTGTTGGATTTTCCTGTGTGTTCCTCTGAGGACATCAGGACGGTTGCATTTCTTTAAACACAAAATACTCTGCCGATGCTGGGGTCAAAGCAACACTCACAACACATCGGAGGAACTCAGCAGGTCCGTCAGTTTCCGTGGATGCTGCCCGACCTGCTGGTTGCATTTCTTTGTCCACTGGTAAAATCATGACGACTGGGTTTCGCTGTAGCGCCTGGAGGGCCAGTCACTCACCTTTTGTAATGTTTGGTTTCAGCAAAATGGCTCTTTTGAGGGTCATACAGACCTATCCTTACCTCCTCCGCAATGTTTGGTGGATTGCTTGCTCTACTCCACCAATGTAGCCCCGATATGGTATAGTTCTGGGGACCAGAGTGAAGTTCAGCCCCTTGACAAGGACTGATCTCATCGCCTCATCGATGCTTTGCCTAGTTTGATTGATGACAGTCCAATGGTGGTATTGTGTATGTGGCCTGGTTACACAACAATGCTATTAATAAAAATGCTGGAGACGGGAGCTAAAATTCATGGTTCTTTACTGGCAGAAACCGAACTTGGCATACACGTACAGATCAATACGCGCCTAATAGCGCATGCTCAATATGCGCCTAATAGCGCATTCAATGATGTGTTACTAAAACATAAATTAGTCCCTTATTATACTGTAGGCTATAAGGTACACTCCTCCCCTTTTATTTTAATAGTGTATCCACTGTTTTTTTAACTGGGGCATTATGCTAAACAAATACGCTTACCCTTAATGTACAAATGCCTACCATTTGTTTACTTAGCAACTTAATAATATCAAATTATAACAATCCTTTTTTCTTACTTTTGGTCTAAGACCCATTTATAACTCAAGCCTCTGGCGGGGGGTGGTCTTCTCTAGATTGTCCAACACTGAAGCAAATAAGTCTTCATTCTATTGTCTGGAATAAACTAAACAATCCACAAATTGGCAGGTTCCAGCCATAAAGCCATAAAGAGTAGTCAACTCCCTCTTGCAAAGATGACAAAAGCAAAGTGAAATCCATGAAAAGTTGAATATTTTTCTTAAAAATATGTACAATCATCAAAACTGAGATGGCATTGCAAAGTGCTTTCAAATAGTGTGTTCTTCAGTCTGCAAATGAACTTATTTGTTTTAATAGAGATTTCCATATAACAGTCATTTAAAGTTGACCTCTGAGCATAGGGAGTTAAGAAGATGTGCTCCTCCAACTTGCTCAGAGTTCCAGGCAGCAGATCGCCTCCGTATAATGAAGACTCCTCTGTGCAGCTGTCCGAGATATATACGCATCTTTGTGCTATCACTTGTCTTCCTTACCCACATCTCATTTGTTCCAACTGAGCTAATTACACAGCCAAACTTAATATTCTCCTTAGATTCCAAATAGATAGCCTAGCCTTTATGATACCATCTCTTATCATAATATAACTTCCCATCTTCTATTCGTGCTTCATATCTTTGTGCTGGTGATTCAGCAGGAGTGCTGGGAAGATGCTCAGGAGAAGACGGAGATGCTGGTCTTTTCGGAGATTTAAGCTTATTGAGAGTTTGCAGATCTTCCATTATCCACTCATCTGTTAACAAGTAATTTAGCTGCGCAGGTGCAGGTTTTGGTCTTTCGTCTGTAATTGGAACAGGGTCATTAGGGCCCCTCCTTAGTTTCCTAGTCATTATTGGCTCTACCTCCATAGAATCTCCTGTGAGTTCCATTGTTAGCCTTTTATTCTCAAACACCTTTTTCTTTTCTTCAAATTCCTTCACTGCTGCTTTCTCCTCTTTAATAGATTAGATTAGATTAATATAATTCCTTTCCACTTGTTCTGTCCCCAGTTGCAGAAAAAGCTCTGCATTTCGTATCCTTTCCTTGTATTGTTGATCTAGTTTCTTCATCCTTTTCTGATACTCCTGCAAAGTGCCTTCCTGTAACTGCTGTAGCTGTCTTTTGACAAATGTCAATTTCTCCTGGTAAATTTGTTCTTTAACTTTCAGGTAGTCTTCATCATCCTGCTTATTAGCAATATCTGTCTCCCTTGCAAAAATCCTCTGTAGTTTCATCCGGGTTACTGCCACGGAATCTGCGTACATCCTCATTGTTGACACTGTCTAGCTCCTCCTTGTTGTTGTAATAGTCGACAATGGGTGAGAGGAGAGCTGTGGATCTCTTCCCCGCTGAGCTGCCCTCCGTTGTTGACGCATCTAGTGCCTTGATGGTGTGCCAATCCAACTGGATTTTCCTGAGCCATTCACGTCCCAGCAACGGTGGTCCTCATTTTTCAGTACATAGAGGTTCACCTACTGTGTTTTGTCTCCGTAGGTCACTGTCACTTTAATTTTACCTTTGGGGCGCACTTTCTGTCCTGTGTAAGTTTTTAGAAGTAGTTTGGTTCATTTCAGAGGTATGTGAGAAAATAGTCGTTTGTAGTCGTGTAGAGAGGTCACTGTTAAAGCTAAGCCTGTGTCCAACTCCATTTTCAGTCTCATGCCTGCCACTTGTGGAGTGATCCTTATCACTCTTCGATCATTTGTCTCTTTTATGCTGTGAAGTTGCAGACAAGACAGTTCACTTTCGTCTGAGTCGTTTCCATCAGATCTGCTTTCTTTCATTTTGTGTACCTTGTTGTATTTTCCTTTCTGGGGTTTCTTATTTTGCCCTTTTTCTGCTGTTTACTAGCTTTGCATACTCTGCCAGTGTGGCCCTGTTTGCCACAGTTTCTGCATTCTTTGTCTTTAAACCAACAGTCATTCGGGTCATGTGACCTGTTCCCACAATGGTAACATTTCTTTCCTTCATTTCTGTTCAGTGACATTTTATTTGTGGCATATTCCAGAGATTTTTGTTGTATCTCGGAAGCACCCCGTGCTGCTGTTTCCGTTGATATTGCAATGTTTAGCGCTTTCCCGAATGTAAGGTCCCTTTCACACAGGAGCTCCTTCTGTGTGGTTTCACAGTGCATGCCGCACACTAACCTGTCCCTCAATGCGTCCAATAGACAGCTCCAAATTGACAGTGTTCTGATAATTTACACAATTCAACACAATATTCAGAAGTGCTTTCATTTTCGCTCTGATTCCAATTGTGAAATTTAAATCTTTTGGCAATGACCAGTGGTTTGGGGTTTAAGTACTGTTGGAGAGTGTCTACTATTTGCTTGAAGGTTTTGTCGGCTGGCTTTTCAGGGGTTAACAAGCTCCATAGCAGGCTGTATTTTTTTGCTCCCATAATACTGAGTGAGATGCTGGCTTTCTTTTCATCCTTAACACCATTAGCCTCACAATATAGCTCCACTCTTTCAATGTAAATTGCCCAGTCTTCAATGCCACTATTAAAGGTTGTAATGGTTCCAATCATTGCCACCTTTGTTATGTTAATTAAGCCCTGTTCTCCCCTTATTTTCCTTTTTGACTTACGTGTCCTTTTTGCTAGCGCCATGAGCGCACTCCATCTAGATGTGTGTGTGTCGCTCCTTTTTATCTCCCTTCTGGGGCAGGCAGACCCTCAGCCCCTGGGGTCAGCGCCAGCTGTGGTCTTGGCTGGGCGTGCTGCGGCTCAGCTCTGTCTCTTGGTCTCCCGACATCCCCGACCCCAGCTGTGTTTCCGCTTCCTTTCAGACTCGCTGCCTCCCTCTGCCTCCTTCTCCCGCTCCTTGGCTCATTCCTTGTGCTCTTCTTCTGAGTGTTGTTATCAATTAAAACATGGCGTTCTGATACGATGTAGGTTCATTAACCTCGTCGCCAATTTGTTGTGTATGTGGCCTGGTTACACAACAATGCTATTAATAAAAACACTGGAGACGGCAACAACATGTTACTAAAACATAAAGTAGTCCCTTATTATACTGTAGGCCACACGGTACAGGTGGGAAGGCTGCACTTTGCTTCGATAGTTTGGTGTATTTCCTGACCTGCCTCACAGTGTTCCTTCATGAAACTAGTTCATCTTGGGAAGCGGAGAACATGCTGATGCACTCTCAATCACTAGGAGACAAGAGGGATGACAATTCCAGGTAAAGGGGTAGTAGTTTGTTTGCATTGATGTCCAGAGAGGATCTAATGTGATGGATATGTTCCCTAATCAATGCTTGACTAGCTCATCGTTGAATGCATCTGGCTGCCGGAGAACCTAACGCGGAACACTACCTCATGAACTCACCCTCCATCTCAAAAGGAAGGCTAAAGAACAAAGAAGACTTGCCTTCTCTTTACTCTTTCTCTTCATCCACAAACTCATAAGAAAGCTCAGATCACAGCTTATGCAGGTCAAAGATGACCTGGGACTCAGGTCAGCCAGCATTTACAGGATTCCCTGTGAATATAGAGCAGCATATATTGGCCCGACGGGACGTGCATATCAAGGAGCACAGGAAGTGTATCTTTTTTTTTACCAGGAGAAATCAGCAGTACTACATTTGCATAGGCCATGGAATTGATTTTGATGGCACAAAAGTACTGTGCTGCACCAATGGCTTTTGGAACTACCTGGTGAAGGAAGCCATTGAAATACAACTAGAGGAAAATAACTTTAACAAAGATGAAGGTCTCGCTCTAAGTAAGAACTAGAATTCGATTGTAACTTGATTAGATGAGAACTAAGCTATCAAGAGGGATGGACTACTAGGTATAAATACCACTGGACTAGATATTCCAGGCATCATCTCCAATGAAGATAGTAGAGGTATACACCGGTTATAATTGATAACCGTACCCAGCTGGAAGCCTGAAAAGAGTTTATTTGTTATATAAGTTGGGAAAACACTAGATTCTTTTTCGGTCATATACTTGTTTGAAAATCAGTGGATGATTGCCTCATGCTATGAATGTTCTTCCAAATTTGGCCATGGGAGAGTGTATTGGGCAACAATTTGGCAGTACTTTTATGAAGATCTCCATGAAACCTTGATCCTGTAACAGTAGTGATTCACAAATTCATATATACTCTGGAGCTGTAACACCAGGGATACCTGCAGGCAATGCTGAAATATAAATAGGCTAGGGGCATCAGGGAGCTTTTTCTTTACATGGTGAAGTTTTTTTGTACGGTTTTTAAAATATTCTTGCCTTTAGTATTGTTGAAATATTAATATTTCAAACTAAATGTTGACAGCTTCCTGTAAAGGAGATGTACTTACTTTCCTTTTGGATCTGATCTTCCAGCTTTGAAACTTTCATTATTATCAACAATTTATTGGCTGACTGACGATCTCTCTGCAACTATTCTTTTTGCCTCAGTGCACTTCAATGGTGTGTTTACAGCCAGTCATCCCATTCTTTTTCCTATAATCTCTCGATCTAGAGCTGTAGTTCTCTCTCCTCGAAGTTCAAAGTCCAAAGTACATTTATTATCAAAGTATGACACGTAAAACAGCTTTCACCACCAGTAACCACCAGGAACTCAAGAAATACTGCTACAACCTACAGTAGTGCTGCCAACATCGCTGCCTCTCTCCCAGATGAGCTAAATCTTTTTTACGTTCGGTTCGATGTCACCAACGCTGAGCCTCGAGGAGAGCCGTCGATGCGACCTGCAGCTTGGTCATCTCTGAGGCTGAAGTATGCAGGTGCTTCCAATGAGTGAACAGTCACAAAGCTGCAGGACCGGACAGCACCCCAGGTCGGGTACTCAGAGTGCACACCGCACAACTGGCAGGTGTGGTTACAGACATTATTAATCTCTCCCTCTCTCAGTGTAGAGTACCCTCCTGCATCCACCGTTGTCCCTGTACCTAAAAAGACCAAGGTAACATGTTTGAATGACTGGTTTCCTGTCACACTCATCTCAATAATAAGCAAATGCTTTGGGAGGCTGGTCAAGGACTACATCTGCAGCTTGTTGCCACCAACACTGGACCCCCTACAATTCATCTACCGACACAACCGATCGACAGATGATGCAATAGCCACAGCTCTACGCACCGTCCTTACACATCTGGAGAAGAAGGATGCTTATGTGAGAGTGCTGTTAATAGAACATAGAACATAGAATAGTACAGAACAGTACAGGCCCTTCAGCCCACAATGTTGTGTCGACCCTCAAACCCTACCTCCCATATAAGCCCCCACCTTAAATTCCTCCATATACCTGTCTAGTAGTCTCTTAAACTTCACTAGTGTATCAGCCTCCACCACTGACTCAGGCAGTGCATTCCACACACCAACCACTCTCTGAGTAAAAAACCTTCCTCTAATATCCCCCTTGAACTTCCCACCCCTTACCTTAAAGCCATGTCCTCTTGTATTGAGCAGTGGTGCCCTGGGGAAGAGGCGCTGGCTATCCACTTTATCTATTCCTCTTATTATCTTGTACACCTCTATCATGTCTCCTCTCATCCTCCTTCTCTCCAAAGAGTAAAGCCCTAGCTTGGACTACAGTTCAGCATTCAACACCACAATTCCATCCAGGCTCGATAGGAGGCTCAGAGACCTCGGCTTTGACCCTGCCTTGTGACTTCCTGTCAGATCGCCGACAGGTTGTAAGAGTGGGCTCCCTCACCTCCACCCCTCTGACTCTATCAGAGGAGCCCCTCAGGGCTCTGAACTAACTTCCCTCCTTTACTCCCTGTATACCCATGACTATGTCACCATTCATAGCTCTAATCTGCTAATTAAATTTGCTGACAACACAATATTAATTGGCCTAACCTCAAACAATAACGCAGTGGCTTACAGGAAAGAAGTTATCTCTCTGATACAATGGTGTCAAGAAAACAACCTCTCCCTCAAAGTTGCAAAAACAAAGGGGCTGGTTGTGGATTACAGGAGGAATGGAGACAGGTTAACCCCTATTGACATCAATGGATCTGGGACTGAGACGGTAAACAGCTTTAAGTTCCTTGGCATCCACATCACCGAGGACCTCACCTGGTCTGTACGCACCAGCTGTGTGGTGAAAAAGGCACAACAGCGCCTCTTTCACCTCAAATGGTTGAGGAAGTTTGGTATGGGCCCCCAAATCCTAAGACCTTCCTGCAGGGCACAATTGAGAGCACCCTGACTGGCTGCATCACTGCCTAGTATGGGAACTGTACCTCCCTTAATCACAGGATTCTACAGAGAGTGGTGCAGACAGCCCAGCACATCTGCAGTTGTGAACTTCTCATGATTCAGGACATTTACAAAGACGTGTGAGAAAAGGGCCAAAAGGATCATTGGGGGCCCGAGTCATCCCAAACCTGGTCTATTTCAGCTGCTACCATCCAGGAAATGCAGCATAAAAGCCAGGACCAACAGACTCTTGGACAACTTCTTCCACCAGGCCATCAGACTGATTAACTCACGCTGGTTTGAGTGCATATCTATGTTGTATTTATTTTAAATTATTATAAATTACTATGATTGCACATTTAGGCAGAGACATAATGTAAAGGATGTAAGAAATAAATAAAGTCAATTCAGGAAGAAAAGTATGAGGAAGCACACACCAATCCTTATCGATGGGTCAGCAGAGGAAAGCCTGAGTAGTTTAAAGTTATTGGGTGTCAACATCTCAGAAGATCTATCCTGAGCCCAACATATTGACGCAGTTATAAAGGAGGCATGCCAGTGACTATGTTTTATTAGTAGTTTGAGGAGATTTGTTATGCCATCAAACACTCTTTCAAATTTCTACAGATGTACCCCTGGATAACGTTCTATCTGGTTGCATCATTCAGTGCTATGGAGGGGTCACTGCACATGAACAGAAAAGGTTCCAGAGGCTTGAAAACGCAGCCAGCATCATGGACACCCGCCATCTAATACGTGCATATTCATGAGCGCAATTGCCGAATCTGATGTGCTGCCAAATCCGTGGTTGTCCCGAATGAGGGACTTGTCCAAGGTGTCCTTTAGTGATGCTGGCAGGTAAATGCCATGGTGTACACTGCCAATATAGGAGCCAAAGACTTTCATGTAGAGACAGAAACAAGAGCTTAGACAAAGGTAGCTCGAACAAGTCACACCGTGAGACAAATCATTATCAAAATGAGGACCCTCCGATTGGAACTAATCCGGCATCCACTTCAAGAATAAAACTAACACAGCATCTGAACTTACCAAAATAAACTTAAAGATAAACAGAAAGCATCAGGGAACCACATTACAAAGAGTGAGTTGCTCGAGAAAAACACAAGAAACCCTAAAACCATTAATAACTGTTAAGCAAGAATTAACCATTTCAGGTGCTCTGAAAACCTCAGAGCCCTGCACAGGCCTGAAAAAGTCACAACAGGACGCCCCTCCCAATAGCTGGCACCTGAAGACCTGAAAATTCAAAATCCAGGGAAGAGATTGAGAGACTTGGGGAACTTGCGAAGGAGGCACTGGGGACTCAAGAGGCAGGGAGACTTGGGAACCCGAACAGACAGAGGAATCCTGAGAGACCTGGGAACCCCAACAGACTGAGATCAAACAACCTCGGGCGGGTCCGAGAGGGTGGCTTGGGAGTCCTCGAGATGGGAAGGACATTGAAAAACTCTAAACATATTGAATAAGCCTTGGAAACAATTGGGAAAAGAAAACCCTGGGGAAATAGAGAAAAGTCCTTGGGAAACTTTGAAACCATGAAACTTGAAACCTAGAGGAGGAATCTTTTCAAATCTTGTTCACAGTGTTTTATCTTTCACAATATTTTCCCAGAAGAAATTAGGATATACATTCAATTTTACAGATCAAGACAGCATAGACAGGTTTCTTTCATTGCTAAGCTGGCTGGTTCTCTGTAGATCTGTTTAATTTGCTGCATGGAAGTTTAATTTTCCCAGTCTGCACCATGACTTTCATCAGATTAAAAGTACTGGCTTTTGGATTAGGGCTTTTCCAGAATTTACACTATTGACTTGAATGGTGATTCGTTGATGATTTGCTTGAAGTGCTCATTTGTTACACAGACCCAAGTCACAGGACCACAAAGCTGGGAACCCGAGTACTTGTGACTTGAAAAGCTTGGAATGGATACCACAGAAACTCAATGTAGATGAGAGAAGCTCGGTACATAGACTTGGGACTCTTGGAATGTAGAGTCAAGGTATGCACTGAGAATAAAGGCTACCTCTCCTCAAGCCACCAAAGTCAAATAATCACTGTTCAAACTTTGCTGGGTCCATTACTTGGCAAGATCTTTCTGTCACGATGAGGCAAACAAGTTTATACATAGGAATTCCAACGGAACATTGTTGCCGTGACGAATCACTCTGACTAATGAAGCTCATGGCCAAGGTCAGCTGCCCTCTCTCTGCTGGGCCCATCATTGTGTGGTCGAAACTTGTTGTCACCAGGTGTGGGTAAGGCCCAAGTGCAGAGTGAGAGACACTGAAGCGGGTCGATATTTCACGGACTTTAATGTAAACAATGTCAAAGGGAAAAAGAAAACAATAAACGCTAAGCCAAACAGGGCCGCTGTTTGTTGATGAAAATACTCAAATGGAAGACAAAGCCTACACTGCGGCTGAAAAGGACAACTAAGAATAAAATGAATACCGCTAGTCTCTGAGTCTTGACAATTGGACTTGACAGTCCAATTTCTCAGGTGAAGTGGAATGCAGATAATGAAGCATAGCTGGTTCCAAGTCTCGACAAAACTATGACGGAATGAATGGAGTTAAATACTATCACAATGAAGTAATAATTAGCTGACACGTGTATATTCATGAATGCAATTGCCAAATCTGATGCACTGCCGATTCCGTGGTTGTGACACCATCAAGGACACCTTTAAAAGGTGATGTCTCAAAAAGATGACATCCATCTCATTAAGGTTCCCCTGTGACATCAGATTTCTGAACAATGAACCCATGAACAGTAGCTCATTATCTTCGCTCTCTTTTTGCACTACTTTTTAAATTTTTACATATATTTCTTATTATAATTTATAGCATATTTTATGTATTGTACTGCTGCAAGACACCAAATTTCATGACATATGTCAGTGATAATACACCTAATTCTGATTCTGATATTTCTATGTTATCAAAGAAGGTAGCAGCAAGAACTTTATTGGCAGGATCCATGCCAACTTAAAATGGGGGATCAAAGCATTGTCAGACCAACATCACTCTCATTTGTCTATCCTGCTGGTTATTTCCTCATAGAATTCCAAATAATATTTTCAGGCAAGATTTCTGCTAAAGGAAACCATGTTGACTTTGGCCTATTTTGTCATGTGCCTCCAAGTACCCCAAAACCTCATTCTTACTAATGGACTCCAACATCTTCCCAACCACTAAAGTCAGGGTAACTGGCCTATAATTTCCTTTCTTCTGCCTCCCTCCCTTCTTAAAGAGTGGAGTGACATTTGCAATTTTCTAATGTTCCAGAATCATTCCTGAATCTGGTGATTCTTAAAAGACCATTATTAATGCTTCCACAATCTCTTCAGCTGCTTCTTTTAGAAGTTTGGGCTGTAGTCCATCTGATTCAGATGAGTTACCTACCTTCAGACCTTTAAATTTCAAAGCCCAGCTGGATTGATTTGGCCTGTACCCAACATTTTCAATCTGAGCCAGCTCTTAAATCTGCCAAATTGTGGGTTGTTCCTCATTCTCAGGCCTCAGCCCCACCTCCTTGACTCTGCCTCGCTTCGTTTTTGCTGTTTTGAATCATCTCGAAGTCCACTCCTACAGTGGCCAAACATTGGCTCATTCCCCACTCTCGAAACTGGGCCCAGGCACTACTGCCTCAATTCAGCCCATACACGCCAGTCTGCAACTGTCCTGCATATTCCATACTTCAGTTCTCACTGCAAAAATGCCCAGACTTACAGGTGGTTCAAAAGCTTAACTCCAAAAGGGTATTGATTACAGTGACCATTTTTGAGAACAAGTGTGAATAATAAAATAGTTAATAATTGTGTTTGCTGTGAGCAAGTCATCACTGTGCTTCACCAGCATCATCTTAAACCAGAAGTCGAACTTTGAGAACACATATTCAGTGGTATCTTTCAGCTTCCCGAGCACCTTCTCCTTAGTAATAGCAACTACACTCATTTCTGTCCCCTGACGTTCTTGAATTTTAGGCATACTGCTAGTGTGTTAACCAATGAAGACTAATGCAAAATACTAAGTAAGTTTATCCTCCATTTCATTATCCCCAATTTCTACCTCTCCTGCATAATTTTCCAGTGGTCTTTATCTACTATTGCCTCTCTTTTACTCTTTATACGTATCCTCTTTTATATTATTGGCTTTCTTAAATTCATATTTAATCATCTCTCTCCTTATGGTTTTTTAGTTGACCTGCTGTTTTTAAAAAGCTTTCCAATCGTCTAACTTCTTACTAGTTTTTATTAAAAGTCCTCTGTTTTGTTTTTACTCTGTCTTTGACTTCCCTTGTCAGCCATGGTTGCACCATCCTCCCTTTAGAATACTTTTTCATCTTTGGAATGCATCTATCCTGCACCTTGCAAATTACTTCCATGAAATCCAGTTTTTGCTGTTCTGATTTAATCACTATAGTATAAAATTTTGTCTTGCAGTTATTTGGTGGTATGGCCATTTGGGTCTTAGATGCACTTGTGAACTATCAACCTGATCACCTCCTGAAATCTCCTACCAGTTATGAGGTAATTTGCAGTTAATTTTAATCATTGCAGTTGCAAGGTCTATAGTGCTTGTCACTTTGGATCCCATGCTCTGAAAAGCTGAACTGATTACTTAAATCATGGTTAAGTAATGTCTGATGATTGCATTCCTTCCCCAACAACATCTTATTAGGGTGACTAATGCTATCACTTCACTCAACTGATTGCCATACCTCATAGAGCTGTCAGCTCAGTGCAGAAAACCAAGGGTTGGGTTGTGATGGTAATTCTTAGTCAGGACATGTGTGGTAGGATTTGCAGGCTGTCCCCAGCATATCGTCAAATTGTTTGGTTGCTAACACCTACAACATATATAACTCTATTTTTCATTGTACATGTACAAACTGTAATTATTCAATAAGTGTAAATGTAAATCTAATTGTATTTCCTTCAAAGGGTTGGCTAACAAACTTTCTTTGTGCAATGCAAATCCTAATACAAGAAGTCATGACATGGAAGTCATGGAAACGGCCCAGCAAGGTGCACTTGCCAGATTTAAGCAAGCTCCACATACCAAAGAAAATGCATTCTGATTGGTGGAATATGGCAAGTTTCTTTCCCAGCAATCATTTCTGAAAAATAACTTTTTCATTATATCCTTAGAATTGTTGAACTACATTAAATAGAATACTTTTGTGTTTGATAGAATTTAAGTTTAGCTTAAAAAGGAGTTTGCTATATCACAGAAGAAGTTGGCATCCTGAGTCATCAGCCATGAATTTGCATATTTTTTGTGGTACGTGGGAACCTACAGTATTTCCTATTTTCCTAATGCTCACCTTTTCCATTTAGCATGGTAATCAAATATATATCTTCATTACAGTTGCAGCTCTCACTTCTATTCAAAAATATTAAATTATTCAGTAATTAGTAATTTATCTTGTATAATTAGACATTATGTTCCATCCAGCAGCAGAATATTATATGGTTGTGGTATCTTTTTATCCCTTCCTACATTGTGACCTCCTAAATGCAAATGTATTTCCCAAACTCCCAATAGAAAGATACATAAAATGCAATTGTTCCATTTAAACCATTTCTTGGATGCACCTCAGCTTTAGAATAGCCTCAGATATTGTTAATTGAATGGGCCTTTCAGTGATCCCAAGGGTGACCTTTCTCTAGATATCACTGATAATGAGAAAACTACTTCCTTCAAGCCAAAAGCAATCGGCTTTCACTTTCTTTGTGGCTCATTGCTTAAGGTAATGATAATGTTGTTGGAACGATGGTCCTTTACTAGATCAGTAACTCTGACACAGAGTCACCGTACTGTGGGCACGTTACCAACATATAGCCAGTTCTATGTGCAGCTGAAATATGATTTTGCCGACTTGAGTTCTGTAATGGCATAGCAGTGGCAATTTAATCAAATCTTATTCTTATACAAGGGTGACTGAAGTGAACGTGGGCATCTGGAATTTCCTCCAGGGTGTTATTCAGAAGCTGGGCCAGTAGTGTGCCTAGACCTCTGTCCCTTAGGTGGACCCCAACTTAGAATATAAATTTTTACTTCTTCCATGAGACTTGCTCCAATAATTTAAATAGGTATACAAAGCATGGTCTGATGAAAGAAACAAATTTCTACATACAATCATATCTTTCTAGCCTGGAATGGCCTCTCAGAGTCTCCACGTCCTTGTGCTCACTTGGTCCAGATGTGAAGGGATTACTTTTTTGGTCACAAAGGATCATGGATTCCAATGGCATTGTCTGGCAGGTGACACAATAACCAGTGAGGTGGTGAGGAAAGTGTAGCACCCATGAAAGCTTTGAAAATCAGCAGCCTTCCCTCAACTTTTCCAAATGTCAGAATTGCAAGAGTAATTTAGTTCCTTTAAAATTCTTAACATTCAGTGGCACTGCACTGACGTCAAACCTGTCCTGTCTAGGGAATTCAGCAGAATGGGACACCCATTTTATCCAATTTGGAGTCCTGAGCTGCAGTGAATTGATTGACCTAGAACCTGAATCTGTCGGTGAGTCCAGCACTTCTGTATATGACAGTGTTTCTGACTTAAATAACTAAACAGAAGTGGTTTCCCAAAGAACCTACAAATTAAAGCCCATTTCAGCGATTAAGGGGCTTTAATACTGGCAATAGTCAAAAATTCCATCAGGTCATCAGCTGCCTCATAGAAATTCAGCAGTGAGGCTACACCAACTGGGAAAAGACTGCACGAGAGCATCAGGGCAAGTAAAGACACACAGAGGACCGATGCTAAATGCCTGCAATCTGGAAATTAATTGGCTTGAGTATTCATCCCAGCATAGTTTAATTTGTAAATTATCTCATGATGTTTATTAGTGGCTTCTATTTTGACATTTTTGTGAAGTGGATACTTTGATTGTCAATGTCCAAGGGACTTGGTGAATAGGTATAACTATTTTGATGTCACACTTGAATGAAATAAAAAAAAACAGACAATGCTGCAAATACTTGGCAGTTAGGGGCAGTGAGTTGTGAGTATGCTTTTTTGCACTAGAAGCACAGAGACACTTGCATGCTGCCCAGCAGAGTCCTCGCTGATTTGATTTTATGCGAATGACGCATATCACTGTATGTTTTGATCTGCGTGTTACGAATAAAGCTAATCTTTAAATCTTTATTTTTAGATGAGCTGTTGGAGATGGATCACAGTGACTTGTCAGTATCTTATCTGTTATATGCCCATCAGGATGGAATACAGTGAACTGGACTGATTTACTTTGGAGTGTTTTTGGTCCAGCATTTTCCCACATTTCCAATAAATCCTATAGTTTCTTCATTATTTTTGTCATTTCATTGTTTTCGGAAACTAAAAATAAATACATCTACAAATTATGATATATTTACTGTCGTTATATCATTATTAATACCAAATAGGTAATGTGCAAGAACAAACAGAAAAGACAAGCAAAGTTGGTGTTCAAGATAACAGGTGATTATTAAATCTGGTGAGTGCCAGGAGACCAGTCAAAACAGATCTCCTTGAGAGTGAACCTGATACAATTTTTACATCCTCAGCTGACAGCATTAATCTGAAACTTGATTAACAGTAAACTAGGTTTTGATAACAGAATGGTGGTTATGGAAAGACTTAATTAAGTAACAAGTTAGGTTTTGATTACAGAATAAAATGATTATTGACAAGTCCACCTTAGTTAACAGTAAATCAAATTTTCTGTTTAACAATAAGTGCCCACTATACCATAATTGGCTGGTGGCGTAGTGGCATCAGCGCCGGACTTCAGAGCAAAGGCTCCTGAGTTCGAACCCAGCCAGCTCCCCAGGCACGCTTTCCATCCGTGCTGAGTTGAGCGTCGAGCTAGCAACTCGACCTTGTAAAAAAAGAAATTGCCTGCTACAGAAACATCAACAGCAAAAAAAAAATTCGATGGCCTATGCTCTCTCGTAAGTTTAAACGGCAATTTCCTTCCTTCCTTTATACCATAATTAATGAAGTTCCTGAAACTTATCTGTAGTCACTGCTGCATTCTATGTCTCTACTTTTAGACTTTGTCTGTGGGTGGTTCCCTGTTACCACATTAGCACAATCCACATCCATATTTACTAGTTATTGGCCCTCATAATTTCCCCTACAACATACGTCCCATATCACAGGGCAGTATGATAGTACACAGTCAGTGTAATATTTTTATAGTGCAGGCAGCCCCAGCTCAATTGTGCAGCTGTCTTTAAGGATTTATACATTCTCCTATCTCTTTATGTGTTTCCTCCAAGTGCTCTGGTTTCTTCCCACATTCCAATGACACACGTGTTTTTATGTTAATTGGTCACATGTGTGCAATTGGGCCAGAAGGGCCTGTACTTAAACAACTAACATTTAAATAATAATGATTAAAGATGCTGGGGGAGGGAAACTTATAAATGTATATAAAATTATAAGGAGTGTAGGCAAGGTTATTTCCTGCATTTTTTTAACAACACAGGAAAATCTGTAGATGCTGGAAGTCCAGAGCTACACACACAAAATGCTGGAGGAACTCGGCAGGTCAGGCGTGCTGTGGAAAAGAGTAAAGTGTTGACGTTTCAGATGGAGTCTCTTTCTCAGGAAAGGAAAGGAAGTGAAGAGGTCAGAGTAAGAAGGTGGGGGGAAGGGAGGAAGAAGTACAAGGTGGCATGAGATGGGTGAAACTGGGAGAGTGGGAAAGTGTGAAGTAAAGGAGGAAATTGATTGGTGAAAGAGATAGAGGGCTGGAGAAGAGGGAATCTGACAGGACAAAAGACCATGGAAGAAAGGGAAGGGGGAGGGGCACCAGAGGGAGGTGATAGGTGGATAAGGAGACAACAGAACGTTGAGAGGGGTAAACAGGAATGGAGGAATGGTGAAGAGAGGAAGTGTGGGCAATTACTGGAGGTTTGAGAAATTGATGTTCATGTCATCAGGTTGGAGGCTAACCAGATGGAATGTAAGGTGTTGCTCCTCTGATCTGAGTGTGGCCTCATCATGGCAGTAGAGGAGGCCATTGACTGACATACTGGAATGGGAATGGGAGGTAGAATTGACATGGGTGGCCACTGGCAGATCCCACTTTTTGTGGCAAACAGAGTGAAGGTGCTCGGTGAAGTGGTCTCCCAATCTATATCAGGTCTTACTGATAATACAGGAGGCCACACTGGGAGCACTGGATACAGCAGATGACACCAACAAACTCAAAGGTGAAGTGTCACCTCACCTGGAAGGACTGTTTAGGCCCTTGGATGGTAGTGAGGAAGGAGGTGTACGGGCAGGTGTGGCATTTGTCACTTATTCCACTTGCAAGGACAAGTACCAGGAGGGACATCATTTGGGAGGGACAAGTGGACAGGGGAATTGAGGAAGAAGTGATCCCTGCAGAAAGTGGAAAATGGAGGGCAGGAGTGCTTGCTGGTGGGATCCTACTGGAGATGGCAGAAGTTACAGAGAATTATGTGCTGGATGTGAAGGCTAGTGGGATGACAAGAGGAACCCTATCCCTGGTGTGGTGGTGGGAGGATGAGGTGAGGGTGAGCTTCTTTCTTTGAAGAAGAAGGACATCTGGAATGAAAGCATCATCCTGAGATGGAGGAATTGAGAGAAAAGGGTGGCAGTTTTACAAATGACAGGGTGGGAAGATAGCTGTGACAGTCAGTGGGTTTATAAAAGATACCAGTAGATATCCAGAGATATCTCCAGAGATAGAGACAGAGAGATCAAAAGAGGGGGAGAGATGTGTCGGAAATGGGCAAAGTAAATTTGAGTGCAGGGCGGAAGTTGGAGGCAAAGTTGATGAAATTGAGGAGCTCAGCATTGGTGCAGGAAACCGCACCAACACAGTCCTCGATGCAGCATAGGAAGGGTTGGGGAGCATTGCCAGTATAGGCTTGGAACATGGAATGTTCCATGTAGCCAAAAAAAAGGTGGCATAACTAGAACCCGCCTGAGTACCCACGGCTACAACTTTTGTTTGAGGGGAACGGGAGGAGCCAAAGGAGAAATTATTGAGGGTGAGGACCAGTCCCGCTAACCAGAGGAGAGTGGTTGTGGAGGGGAACTGGTTGGGTCTGGTGACCAGAAAGAAGAGGAGAGTTTTAAGGCTCTACTGATTGGGGATGGAGGTGTATAGGGACTGGACATCCAGAGTGAAAATGAGACAACTGAGGCCAGGGAACTTAAAGTCATTGAAAAGATCAAGAGCATGTGAACTGTTACAGATATTGGTAGGAGGAGACTCAACTAGTGGGATAAAACTGAGCCGAGGTATACAGATACAAGTTTAGTGGGGCAGGAATAAGCAGAAACAATAGCTCTATCTGGACAGGCAGGTTTATGGATCTTAGGTAGGAGATAGAAATGGGAGGCGTGGGGTAAGGAAACTATGAGGTCGGTGGTAGTGGGTGGGAGATCCCCAGAGTCGATAAGGTCAGTGATGATGTGGGGAAAAAATGGCCTGGTGCTCCTTAATGGCGTCCTGTTCAAGGACTAAGTAAGAGGAGGTATCTGAGAGTTGCCGTCTGGCCACAGCAAGGTAGAGGTCAGTCCACCAGACTACTACAGAATCCCCATTATCTGCGGGTTTGATAGTGAGGTTGGGATTAGTGTGGAGAGAGTGGAGAGCAGCACGCTAGAAGAGGTGAGGTTGGATTTGACAGAGGAGTGTTAAAGTCGAGATGGTTGACGTCTCGTCGGCAATAAGTGATAAAAAGATCCAGCACAGGCAGAAAACCAGAGTAGAGTGTCCTGGAAGAGGATTGGGGTTGAAGATGGGAGAAGGGATCATTGTTTCGTGGGCTAGGAAGTCCTTGCCAAGGAAGCGGGCATGGAGACGGAGATGACGGAAGAAGAGGTTGGTGGTCATTGCAAGTGCAGTGTGAAATTTACAAGACATTTAGGCAGGTTCATGGATAGAAAAGATTTGAATCAGAATCAGAATCAGAATCCAGCTTGTCTGGTCTGCGTCGTGAAATTTGTTAACTTAGCAGCAGCAGTTCAATGCAATACCTACTATAGAAGAAAAATAAACAAATGAATAAATAAATGGAGAGATATTAGTCCAAAATAAGCAATGTGACTCAGTCAGGCAACTAACTTGCTTGACATTGATGAGTTGGGGTTATGGGCCCTTTCCTGTGTTTAGTGACTCTAGAAGGAGGATAATCAGCCCATTAAACTGACGCCAGCCCTCAGGGTTATGCCATTAAATCTTCCACCCTCCCCCCACTCAAAACTCTGTAACTTATTCTCTCTCATGGCCATTAACGTTCTCCACTTCCAGCATACAGGAATCACAAAAGGGGCAATTTACAGAGGTTTTTTTTAACCTAACACCATATCTCTGGCATGTGGGAGAAAGCAGTGTACTGAAGGGAAGATCCCATAGTCACAGGAAGAATGTCATAAGCAGATTAACACCAGAGGTCAGATTTGAACCTGATTTGATGGAAATGGAGAACAGCTGCAATACGTACAGCACCATTGTACCTCCCACAACTAAAGTGTCCCGTGGAGCATCACATGATTATCATTAAACAGTATTTGACTGGAGAATTATCTACAAAAGGTGACCAAACATTTGAATGTTAAGGTGAGTCAGAGCCTGCTAACGAAGACAGGGGTACAAACAATGGTGCATTAGTGAAGGAATATCATGGTTCAGGGTCTTGGTAGTTGAAAACTCAACAACAACATTGTAAGTCAATAGATATCAGAATACAAGGAGGCCAGACACAGATAAATGTAAAACTCTTGCGAAGTGGTGAGATAGGATAAAGCAGAGAGATGAAAAGACCAAGCCATGGATAAAATTGAAGAACAGAATGAGATTCTTCAAGTTGAAGTGTTTTTTGGACTGGAGGCTAATGTAAAGTCAGGTGGCAATGTGGTGAATTAGAGAGTGTAGCTTTGGATGAGCTGAAACCTATGGTGTGTGTTAACTGGAATTTTGTCTGAATCATTTAATGTCAAAGCTGTCTGTAGACATTTGGCCTTGATTTATTCCAGTTACTTTAAAATGTTCACAACTCAAAACTTGCATAATCTTTTCAGAACATGTTGAATTTTCTCCTGACATGAGCATTTTCATGTTCACCTTAAGTGAAATGAAGGCATTTTAATATTGAATTCAAAATTAATGTAGTGAACAGAGATGAATGGAATTATTTTAAATGATCCGCTGAAGGTACCATGGAGATGATGATGGACTGAGTGTGACTGAGTTTGATGGAACTGATCAAATAATCACTAGGACAGGTCTCCTATTCTCCCCACCCCACTCTCACAACTCCCCATTCAACAAGCTCCAGGCCTCTTTTCCTCTGTAGGGTCCCTGGCAATATCTTTGCCTTTGCATATCTCAGTCTGATCCATTCACAGAACAGTATTAACAGCCAACTAGGCCCAGCCCCACACAGCCACAACCCACTAGTTGAGAATGACAATTATCGGTCATTTCATGTCCCTGGGTGTCTTATTCACAAACAATGACATTTCAGTTTACAACATGTGGTGAGAAGATGTTAGGACGATTATTTTGTTTCACTTTTAGCATACTAGAGATATTTAAAAGCACTCAAGCTAACAACTTTTCACCTGGCAGCCAGTGTTTCCTGTTGCTTTAAAATTGGGGGATTGCGGTGCTTGTCCCAGGTTTCAGTTGATGCAGGATCAATGTTTCCCATCCTGAGAACAAAGAGACGGTAAATCTTCATTCTACATTACCGTATTGTTTTACCTTGTACCTCCTTGATGTACCATTGTAATGAATTGATTTGAATGAATGGTAAGCAAGACAAGATTTTCACTGCACCTTGGTACATATGACAATAATAAATCAATTTACCAATTTACCCATGTACCTGTGGATGTTTCTGCTGCAGGTAGTGATTGCAGAGTGCCTTTGCCATTGCCATTTCAAGACCAATTGCAACAATGGAATCATGGCATTAAACAGATTACACTGGTGGAAGATGTGCTTCCAGATTTTCCAAACTTTGCCGATGAATCTGCAATCAAAAGACCAGGAGATCATAAGACATAGGAGCAGAATTAGGCCATTGGGCCCATTGCGTCTGCTCCACCATTCCATCATGGCTCATATATTAGCCTTTACAACCCCATTCTACTGCCTTCTCCCCAAAGCCTTTGATACCCTTACTAATCAAGAACCGATCAATTTCCACCTTAAGTATACCCCATGACTTGACCTGCACAGCTGTCTTTGGTGATGAATTCTACAGATTCACCACCATACAATTAAATAATTATTTTCCTCATCTCTGTTCTAAATGGACATCCCTCAATTCTGAGGCTGCATATTCTGCTCTTAGATTCCCCCGTTACAGAAGACATCATCTCCATATCCACTCTATCCAGGCCTTTCAATATTCAATAGGTTTCAATGAGATTTTCCCCCCGCCCAACTTCTAAACTCCAGCGAGTACAGGCCCGGAGCAATCAAATGCTCCTCATTTGTTAACCCTTTCATTCATGCCTTGGATCATTCTTGTGAATCTTCTCTGGACCCTCTCCAATGCCAGCACACTCCTTCTTAGATAAGGCGCTCAGAACTGCTCACAATACTCAAAGTGCGGTCTGAGGAATGCCTTATAAAGCTTCAGCATTACATCCTTGTTTTTGTATTCTAGTCCTCTAGAAATAAATGCTAACATTGCATTTTCCATCCTTGCCACCAACACAACTTGAAAGTTAACACTTTGGGGAACCTGCATGAGGAATTCCAAGTCCCTTGCAACTCTGATTTTTGAATTTTCATTCCATTTAGAAGAGAACACATATTTATTTTTTTCTGCCAAAATGCATAAGCGTACATTTCCCTACACAATATTCCATCTGCCACTTCTTTGCCTATTCCCTCAGTCTCCCTAATTCCTTCTGCAGATTCCCTGCTTCCTCAATACTACCTGCCCCTCCATCTAACTTTATATCGTATGCAAACTTGGCCACAAAGTTATCAATTCCTTCATCCAAATCATTGACATATAATGTGAAAAGAGGTGGTCCCAACAGGAACCCCTGCAGCACGCCACTAGTCACCACCAGCTAAGCAGAAAAGCCTCCCTTTGTTCCCACTCATTGCCTCCTGCCAGTGAGCTAATCTTCAATCCACACTCGTGACCTGTCCTGTTATACCACAGGCTCTTATCTTGTTAAGCAGCCTAATGTGCAGCATCTTTTCAAAGGCTTCTGAAAATCCAGATAAACAAAATTCACTGACTCTCATTTGTCTATCCTGCTGCTTATTTCCTCAATAAATTTGGACAGATTTGTCAGGCAAGAATTTCCCTTTAGAAAACCATGCTGACTCCGGCTTGCTTTATCATATGCTGCCAAGTACCCTGAAACCTCATAGAACCATAGAACCACAGAAACTACAGCACAGAAACGGGCCTTTTGGCCCTTCTTGGCTGTGCCGAACCATTTTCTGCCTAGTCCCACTGACCTGCACACGGACCATATTCCTCCATACACCTCCCATCCATGTATCTGTCCAATTTATTCTTAAATGTTAAAAAAGAACCCGCATTTACCACCTCGTCTGGCAGTTCATTCCATACTCCCACCACTCTCTGTGTGAAGAAGCCCCCCCTAATGTTCCCTTTAAACTTTTCCCCCCTCACCCTTAACCCATGTCCTCTGTTTTTTTTTCTCCCCTTGCCTCAGTGGAAAAAGCCTGCTTGCATTCACTCTATCTATACCCATCATGATTTTATATACCTCTATCAAATCTCCCCTCATTCTTCTACGCTCCAGGGAATGAAGTCCTAACCTATTCAACCTTTCTCTGTAACTGAGTTTCTCAAGTCCTGGCATCATCCTTGTGAACCTTCTCTGCACTCTTTCAACCTTATTAATATCCTTCCTGTAATTTGGTGACCAAAACTGAACAGAATACTCCTGATTCGGCCTCACCAATGCCTTATACAACCTCATCAATGCCTTATACAACCTCATCATAACATTCCAGCTCTTATACTCAATACTTCGATTAATAAAGGCCAATGTACCAAAAGCTCTCTTTACGACCCTATCTACCTGTGACGCCACTTTTAGGGAATTTTGTATCTGTATTCCCAGATCCCTCTGTTCCACTGCACTCCTCAGCGCCTTACCATTAACACTGTATGTTCTACCTTGGTTTGTCCTTCCAACATGCAATACCACACACTTGTCTGTATTAAACTCCATCTGCTATTTTTCAGCCCATTTTTCCAGCTGGTCCAAGTCCCTCTGCAGGCTCTGAAAACCTTCCTCACTGTCTACTACACCTCCAATCTTTGTATCACCAGCAAATTTGCTGATCCAATTTACCACATTATCATCCAGATCATTGACATAGATGACAAATAACAATGGACCCAGCACTGATCCCTGTGGCACACCACTAGTCACAGGCCTCCACTCGGAGAAGCAATTTTCTACCACCACTCTCTGGCTTCTTCCATTGAGCCAATGTCTAATCCAATTTACCACCTCTCCATGTATACCTAGCGACTGAATTTTCCTAACTAACCTAACTCATCCTTAATAATAGACCCTAACATCTTTCCATTCACTGAAATTAGTCTAACTGGCCGATAATTTCCTTTCTTCTGCTCCCTCCATTCTTAAAGACTGGAGTGATATTTGCAATTTTCCAGTCATTCAGAACCACTCCAGAAACTAGTAATTCTTGAAAGAGCATTACTAACGCCAGCACTTCAGCTGCCTCTTCCGAACCCTGATCCAGGCGATATATCTACCTTCATTCTTTTCAGTTTTCCGAGCACCTTCTCCAAAGTAATAGCAAAGACACTCACTTCTGTCTCCTAACAGTCTCACGTCTCTGACATTCTGCTATTGTCTTCCACAGTGAAGACTAACACAAAATACTGCCATTTCTTTGTCTCCCATTACTACCACTCCAGTGTCATTTTTCAGCTGTCTGATATTCACCCTTGTGTCTTTTTTACTTTTCATATCTGAAAAAAAGACTTCTGGTAAAAACTTTTTGATCGTGTGAATAGTCAAAGGCTTTTCCCCCAAGGCTGAAATGGTTGCTACAGGAGGACACAGGTTTAAGGTGCTAGGAAGTCGGTACAGAAGAGATGTCAGGGGTAAATTTTTTACGCAGAAAGTGGTGAATGCGTGGAATGGGCTGCTGGCAATGGTGGTGGAGGTGGATACGATAGGGTCGTTTAAGAAACTTTTGGATAGGTACATGGAGCTTAGAAAAATAGAGGGCTATGGGTAAGCCTAGTAATTTCTAAGGTGGGGACATGTTCGGCACAGCTTTGTGGGCCGAAGGGCCTGTGTTGTGTAGGTTTTCTATGTTTCTATGTTTCCACTTTTATATTATTGGTTAGCTTACCTTCATATTTCATCTTTTCTCCCCTTATGGCTTTTTTTTAGTTACCTTCTGTTGGTTTTTAAAAAGTTTCCCAATCCTCTATCTTCCCATTAACTTTTGCAGTATTATATTCCCTCTCCTTTGCTTCTATGCTGTCTTTGACGTCGATTGTCAGCCTCCATTGCCACATCCTCCCTTTAGAATATTTCTTCATCTTTGGAATGTATCTTTCTCCACCTTCCAAATTTCTCCCCAGATACACAAACCATTGCTGTTCTACAGTTATCCCTGCTATTGTCCCCTTCCAGTCAATATTTTCCAGCACCTCTCTCATGCCTCTGTAATTCTGTTTTCTCCCACTATAATACTGATGCATTTGATTTTATCTTCTCCATCTCAAACTGTAGGGTGAGTTCTATCATATTATCACTGTGTCCTAAAGGTTCCCTTACTTTAAGCTTACTAATCAAATCTGGGTCATTACATAACACCCAATCGAGAGTTGCTGTTCGCCTAGTGGGCTCAAACACAAGCTACTCTAAAAAGCCATTGTGTAGGCATTCAATAAATTCCCTTTCTTGTGATCCAGCATGAACCTAATTTTCCCAATCTACTTGCATATTGAAATCCCCAATGATTTTCGCAACATTGCTCTTTTTATATAACTTTTCTATCTGCCGTTGTAATTTGCAGCCCACATCTTGGCTACTCTTCGGAGGCCTATATACTGTACACCTCCCATCAGGATCTGTTTACCTTTTCAGTTTCTTATCTCTAACCATGGGGATTCTACATCTTCCAGTTCTGTCACCTCCTTCTACCAACTTGATTTCATTTTTTTTTACCAAAAGTGCCACCCCATTCTCTCTGCCTACCTGTCTGTCCTTTCAATATAATATGTATCCATCAATGTTAAACTCTGAACTATGATCATCTTCCAGCCACGACTTAGAGGTGCCAACAGCATCATAACTACCAAACACTAACTATGGTACAAGATCATCCACCTTATTCCATATATTGCATGCATTCAAATTTGACACTTTCAATCCTGTATTCATCACCCTTTTTGATTTTGGCCCCCTGTTACACTTTAACTCATCCCACTGACTGTAATTTTGCCTTATCATCTGCATGTCCTTCCTCACAGCCTTACTACACAATGGATATAGTTGTATACCAATTTCCCCATCCTCATCCCTATCACTCCAGTTTCCCACCCCCTGCCAAATTAGGTTAAACCCTCCCCTCACAGGTTGTTGTGTTAATACCAAAAAAAAATGTTGGAAATCTGAAACAAAAGCAAGAAACTCTGTAAGTACCCAGCAAGTTCATCAGCATCTGCAGAATGAGAAGTGGAGCTGCGGAATATGCATCTCTTCCTCTCCATGCATGTCCCACAGTCTATTATAGCAACACGTAACTCAAGAATAATTTGTTCTAGCTGGCACACTTAGCCTATTGGGACTTATCCCATCAAAGATGTTGGAGACACAAAAGACTGCAGGCACTGGAATATGGAGCATCAAGTAACCTGCTGGAGGAACCCAGTGAGTTAAGCACCAGGTGGGTGAGCAAAGGGATGATCCAGATTTCAGGTCAAAGCCCTGCATAAGTCCTGAGGCCAGTTTTTGACCAGAAAAGTTAACAAATACTTTCCTAGCACAGAAGGTGCTTCAACGATTGACTTCCAGCAGACAGTTTATTCTCCATCATGGATATTCCTTTTGTTCAATCTTTCACATATCTTCCTCACCTTTCCTGATACGGAAAATTAACTTGTTTTCTCTCTTTCCCAATTCTGAGAAAGTGTCTTCAACCTGAAATATTATCTCTGTTTCTTTTTCCACAAATATTGCCTGACCTGCTGAATGCTTTCAGCATTTTAATATTAACAAATACGATATTACTGTAGCAAACAGACTGTGTCAATAGAATTTATTTTACTGTAAGTGTATCTGAACTCTCTGAATTTTGAAAGCTCTAAATCTATTTTGACACAGCACGTCAGTTGATAAATATTCATTTTTGGATTAAGTGCCAATCCATCTGAATATCATTTTCCTTTAATTTAGAGATAATATTTCTCTCTTTGTTAGCAACGTGATTATAGAAGTTTTTTTACAGCCTGTGAGACAGAATTACTGAAAAATATATATCTCATAATGCACATTTAAGAGGGCATAGAAGAGAGTGGAGGAAGCAATTTGAAAGTGAATGCTCAGACATTCACTTTTTCCACCCTCCCATTGGACAGAAAATACGAAAGGCTGAAAGCATGAGCTGCCAGGCTCCAGGGTAGTTATAAGGCTATTGAATGGTCTGCAAGAACGATAAGATGGACTCTTAACCTCACAATCTGCTTCGTCATGGTCTTATACTTTATCTCTGTAGCTGTAACACTATATTCTGCACTACAAACAAGAGAAAATCTGCAGGTGCTGGAAATCCAAGCAATGCACACAAACTGCTGAGCCAGGCAATATCTATAGAAAAGAGTACAGTCGATGTTTCGGACAGAGACCCTTCAGCAGGTCCTGCTGAGTTCCTCCAGTATTTTGTGTGTATAACTATATTACTGTTTTTTTTTTAGATTAGATTAGATTATGAGGACACTCAATCCTCGTTTATTGTCATTTAGAAATGCATGCATTAAGAAATGATACAATGTTCCTCCAGAGTGATATCACAGAAAAACCGGACAAACCAAAGACTAACATAGTCATAGCCATAGTCATACTTTATTGATCTCAGGGGGAGATTGGTTTTCGTTACAGTTGCACCATAAATAATAAATAGTCATAGAACCATAAATAGTTAAATAGTAATATGTAAATTATGCCAGTAAATTATGAAATAAGTCCAGGACCAGCCTATTGGCTCAGGGTGTCTGACCCTCCAAGGGAGGAGTTGGAAAGTTTGATGGCCACAGGCAGGAATGACATCCTATGACACTCTGTGCTGCATCTTGGAGGAATGAGTCTCTGGCTGAATGTACTCCTGTGCCCACCCAGTACATTATGTAGTGAATGGGAGACATTGACCAAGATGGCATGCAACCTAGACAGCATCCTCTTTTCAGACACCACCGTGAGAGAGTCCAATTCCATCCCCACAACATCACTTGCTTTACAAGTAACACTGACAAGACCACATAATTATAACATATAGTTACAGCAGTGCAAAGCAATACCATAATTTGATAAACAGCAGACCATGAATACAGTAAAAAAAAGTCTCAAAGTTCTGAACAACTCCCAATAGTAAGCAACAGAAGGGAGAAACTCTCCCCGCCATAAACCTCCAGGTGCCGACAACTGCCGATGCATTGGAGACCCCTGACCACAGCTGACTCTGAGCCCATCCAAAAACTTCGAGCCTCCGACACCGAGCACCGAGCACCATCTCTACCAAGCGCTTCGACCCCGCACCAGCCGCCAAGCAACAAGCAAAGCCAAGGACTCAGGGCCTTCTTCTCCGGAGATTCTGGATCACACAGTAGCAGCGGCAGCGAAAGAGGCACTTTAGACGTTTCTCCAGATGTTCCTCTGTTCTCTCACATCTGTCTCCATCAAATCAGGATTGTGCACGGCACCCTACTTGACAGATTACAGATATCATTCACCGGAGTGGCTGCTGCACGTTGCATCACACCGCCACCTTTGCCTCCTCCAGTTTGCTTTTCTCAAATTCCCATCAATCCCACCACCCCCCGCCGCCAGATTCTATCACTCACCTACTCATGATGGACAATTCACAGTGAACAATTAACCTACCAATCAGCATGCGTTGGGGATCTGGAGAAAACCGAAAGAAAGAACTAAAGAAAACCTCACAATTAGAAGAACATGTAATCTCCACACACCCAACACCACAGATCGGGGTGGAACCCAGGTCACAGGAACTGTGAGACAGCAGTTATACTGGCTGCATTATACACCTCCTTTAGTTAATTGCTGCAGCTCACTGTTCCATTTAGCATAATAGAAAACTTGAAAATTGACATTTTTTTCCATACTGTGTCTAACAATCCCATTTGCAATGTAGCAAAATAACCTGTATCAGCTCAACTGGACAATGCTTTCATTTGAAAGCTGGGTTCCTAGTAAGCTGTGTGGTCAGAGAGTTGGTTGGGTAGGAAATTGCTGGCAGGAAGTAAAAGGTTGAATGAACCTGATGAATCTTTGTTATATGCTTGTGGTCAGACTTCAGCATATTTTAGATACATTATTTGTTCCAGTCCAACCCACATCTGTCTCTGGGTACAACTTGAAGGTAACTCTAAGCTATATAATGTAGTGAAGGGTCATAATATATTATGTGGACATAAAGGACTTCTGATGCTGGCATCTGGAGCAACACACAATCTGCTGGAGGAACTGATTTAAAGATGATTTCTAGCTGATTTAAGTTTTCCAGAACTGCAGTATTTTACTTTTCCAAAGCATCATCTGTGAGGGGAATGGAATTCAAAGAGAAGAGGAAAACATCTGCTCAACACACACTAAATGCTGGAGGAGGTCAGGCAGCATCTATAGAGAGGAATATACAGTCGACATTTTGTGCCAAGACCCTTCATCAGGACACCTGAGTTGTTGAATTCCACCAGCATTTTGGGTATGTTGCTCAAGATTTCCAGCATCTGTAGAAACTCTTGTGTCTAAGGAAAACATTTGTTGCAGGGTTTTGACCTAAAGACTGACAATTCATTTTCCTCACCAATGCTGCTTGACCCTTTGAGTTTCTCTGGCTCATTAGTTCAGAAGGTCTTCTGTTAGTTTGGCAATTAACAAAAACAATGAATATTTTCTTCATTTTGTGTAAATTATGCAAAATGATCAGTTTAAAAAAACATTAAAGGTTAATTCACATAAATAACCACAGAAAAAAAAGTGCCTTTCAACATAATTTTCTTAAATTCTGCTGTCTTGGTTTAATTTTGACACTATGATTCTAGAATCATTTAATAACTTCTAATTCCTTAAATTAATCTTCGACTTTAAATTTAATGCACGATTTACTGGAGCCAGAATCCTGTGCTTGTTGCTGCTGTTATGTTTTTTTGTTGAATGAGCAAGTAAATCCTTGACTAGATCAAATGCAGTCAGGGGGGAGATGGAAGTGAAATATTTCCTGACAAATTTCCTTCTCCGTTTTTAATCCACATATGTCGGAATGACACATAGATAAGGGCTTGGGTGAGATAAGAAAATAAATCCAATGCCAGCTCAAACTGAAAGATTTATGAAATAGAAATCACTGGATGCACTAACAGTGATGGACATTGGTTTTCAAATGACACAAAATGTACAGAATGATTACTGGATAATTAGGAGGCTATGAGGTAGTAAGTGAGGTTCAGCTGTATAGTGATTAAATTAGCTATACAACAGGTCTAGATGCAGAAGTTTGAATCACACTATAGATCACTGACACCTGCAAAATACTGCAGATGCTGGTTTTACATGAATTAAATCAATATAGTATGGAAATATTCATCTGGTAGGGTATTATCAGCAGAGAAAAGTTAAAATTTCAGGGTGATGAACTTTCATGAAAGGTTCAAGATGCTGCCTGTCCTGCTGGGAGTTCCTGCCATTGAAGTTTAAAATGAAGTAAAATAACTCTGGAGGAAAATACTGATCTTGATAATGATAATCATGCATCTGTTCATTTGCTGATGTACCAATGAAATCTTACCCTCTAATATGACTGACTGTTAATTCCTCTGAACTGGAAAAGAAAGTCACTGTGTTCAGGGTCAATTACATCTTGAGAGTTAAGAAAAATCTCCAACACTCAGTCATCTTCAATATACAACCAACTACATAGGAGGGGACAAAGATGACACTACACACCCACCTTCCCCCTCACCTGGTTTTGCCAATTGCCTGCTGGCTTGTATGCCTTCCACTCCCCCAACTTTCTTATTCGGGCTTCTGCCCCCTACCTTTCCAGTCTGATGAAGGTTATTGTCCCAAAATGTTGACTGTTTATTCCTTTCCATAGATTCTGCCTGACCTGTTGAGATCCTATAGCATTTTCTATGTGTAACACTCGTTGCATCTAGTGGCATGATCTCGGGAGTGGCGGCCCCTACCGGGCCAATCTTTAGCACTCTTGTTTGGGTGAATGCTGCGTGTTGTGTCCCCTGTGTAATATCAGTACCCCGAAATAACATTCAGTCCACAATGTGTGGTTAAACGATTAAGATTTTATATTTAAGGATGAGGTTAGTAGAGAAACAAAAGAAAAAGAAAACAAGTAAAAGGTGCGAATAATCTCATAAATGTGTCCAGTACACAAATGTTGGAGCTCACGCATTCCTTTTCACTGATCGTCCTTCGTTCGTCGTCGACCACTGGGTTCCCGCCCCGAGCCCAGGCCCAGCGGGTCTGGCAACCGTCTCCTCAAGCCACGTCTTCTCTCTTCATCCTCTTCTTGCCTTCTCTCCCAAGCCCATGCAAACTAATAGCTTTCACAAAGACAGAAAGAATAACATCTATTCCAATTGGTTAGCAAATGAATACAAGTCCCGTTATCACTAATTATAACCCAAACATGCCGCTACAGAGAACATTACTTCATCAGTTAACATTACAGAGAAGCCATTTCATTATATACTATAGAGAAACCATTTCATTATTAGCCTTAGCAAGTAACATGAAAGAAGAAATCCTTACATGTGTGCTGCTTTGGATTTCCAGAATCTGCAGAATCTTTTGTGCTTATGAAATGTTAGTGCATTTGTGATTAGAACAAATGCATTACTTACTTCAACTATCACAAAAAATTAGCAGACAGATCCAACAAGATGACAAAACAGTGTTGTGGCCTTTATTACATAGGGGTTATAGTATAAAAACAGAAAGTTCTTGTTACAGTTTTACTGGTGAAGCTGCAACTAGAATATTGTGCACAGTTTTGATCACTTTATACAATAGAGTAGCAATAGCTGTCATATTAAGAGCATCTAGAGAGTTGAAGCTTATATTCTTCAGAGATTAGAAGAATTAGGGAGGCTTTATTCCAACATAGAAAATTCTTAGAGGGCTTAAGGGGCAGATGTTGAGATATTGCGAATAGTGGGAGAGATATGAACATGGGAAGATAGTGTCAAAAATAAAGGGCTATTCCACTTAAACAGAGTTGTATAGAAGTTACTTTCCTCAGAGGGTAGTCATTCGCTGGAATTTTATCCCTCGGAAGGTGATGGAGGCTGGATGATTAGAAATATTGAATTGGAAGACATATGGTCATTTGAAAGATTGAGGAATTGTGGGCAATGGGAGCTGGCACAGAGGACAACTTGAGGCTAACGTAGATCAACTATGAACATACTGAGTGGAAGGACAGGTTGAGGGGCTAAGTGACCTACCCCTGCTCCTATGTTTTTGTATTGTTATGTAATCCTTTATACTTTGCCTGATTCTGTAAAATCTTCACTGCACGTATCTCATGGTAGCAACATTATTCTCAAAGATGGATTCCCTGAACTTGTAACAGGGCTAATGACTTGTCTAGATTCAATGTTAATTCATTATTTTTACAGTAATTAGATTTGTACTTTAAGTTAAAAATATAAAAGAGTATAAAATATATAAAAAGAACTTTTTGAAGACCAAAGAGGAGAAAAAACAAACATAAAGAAGAATCTTGAAGGACCTAGCATTCTAAAATCAGAAATTCGAGCAGCCATAAATAAAACAAAACATAACAGAGTAACTGGTCCAGACAACATCGCTGTTGAAATGATACTGGCCTTAGAAGATTTTGGAATAGAGAAAATAACAGAAATAGCAAATGAAATCTATGATCATGGGGAGATACCTGATAATTTAAGTAAATCAGTGTTCATCACACTTCCAAAGAAAAAGGGAGCAACAGAATGTAAGTTACATTGTACAATATGCTTGACGAGCCACATGGCAAAAATTATTCTCAGAGTAATCATGATGAGAGCAAGATGCTGTATAAAACCAGAAATCAGTAAAGAACAATGCAGCTTTGTGGAAAACAATAGAACCAGAAATGCAAAATTTTTATGCTACGAATGATCTGTGAACGAGCCATCCAGGTACAAAAAGACATCTACCTATGTTTCATCGACTATACTAAAGCTTTTGACACCGTCAGACAGCAAGGAAAGGAAAGGTACATCGCATCTGGAGTTTCTCCAGTTAGCGGATGATTCCCCTCCATGCCTCTCTGACGTAATGGGGAACCGCGTACAAGGCCAGTTACAGCGGTGGTTTGCCATTGCCTTCATCTTACTAATAGCTGACCCAGAAACAAAACTTCAAGAACTACTCACTATAGTGGCAGCAGAAAGTAATCACAGAGGCCTGTCAATCAACACCAAGAAGACAGAAAGCATGGTCATCTCCAGAAAAACAAACATCCCACAATGTGTGATCAAGATCGGAAATACAAACATCAAACAAGTCAACAAATTCAAATACCTTGGCAGCCTAATAACAAGTAATGGCAGATGCGACACAGATATCAAATATAGAATAGCAATGGCAAAAGAAGTTTCCAAAAAATGAAGAC
Organism: Mobula birostris; assembly: GCF_030028105.1. Taxonomy (NCBI): domain Eukaryota; kingdom Metazoa; phylum Chordata; class Chondrichthyes; order Myliobatiformes; family Myliobatidae; genus Mobula; species Mobula birostris. The sequence goes on along the minus strand of NC_092372.1, from coordinate 202,000,155 downwards.
CATACTAATGGACAGAAAGATGAGCATGTATACTAAAAACAGAATACGCAGTGCTACATTTATTCTATCCTAACTTATGGAAGTGAATACTGGACCATTTTCCCAGCAATGGAAAAGAGACTAGAAACAGCTGAATTACGGTTGTACAGGAGAATGTTAAAAATATCATGGACCACACACACATCAAATGAAGAAGTTCTCAGAAGAGCCCAAGCAGTTCGATCACTCATACCAACAATAAGAGAAAGACAACTCAGATTCTTAGAACACATCATGCGGAAAGATGAACTAGAAAAACTTATACTCTCTGGAACGATCGAGGGGAGCAAACCTAGAGGAAGACCTCGGCTTATGTACATCAAAAGCCTAGCCAGGTGGCTACATATTGAGGAAATGGAAGTCATCCAGAGAATGAGGGATAGATCTATATGGAAAACCATGGTCACCAACATCCGCATCGGATATGGTACCTAGACAGACAGACAGACTGTAAGTTATCTCACCTAGTGAAACACAGTGGAAGGAATTAGAAAAGATAAATCCACCCTGGAGATGGCTCCTCTATCAGGTGGATTTTGGCAGATCTTGTTGAGTGCGGCCCGCTAACATAAATCTTTACAATCATGCAAATGTAGGGAAGGGAAGGGAGGGTTCCCCCTCCTTCTTTCAGTCCATAACCTTGGATGTTGCAACTCATCCACTCACTTTTAAATCATAAAGGTTCCTGCCTCCACCACCACTTTAGGCAGTGAATTCCAGATGCACATTAGTCATAGAGTCACGGAGAGAAACAACACGGAAGCAGGCACTTTTTCCCACCATGTCCACACCAATCATCAAGAGTTACTTTTGTAAATTAATCGCTAACCTAACCAATATTATTTTCCCTATATTTCCCCCAGCTCCTGCCAGATTCTGCTACCCATTAACATACACAAGGAGCAAATTACAATTGACAATTAACCTACTAACCCACACAGTTTTGGGGCTGTGGGAAGAAGCTGGGGCATCCTGAGGAAACCGACAGAGTCACAGGGAGAAAATGCAGGCTCCACAGAGACAAAATTGGAGTTTATGATTGAACCCTGTTCACTGGAGATTTGAGGCAGCAGCACAAAGTCTCCTGTGGCGTAGGTGAGAAAGGATACTTTCTTCACATCCTCCCTAATCTTTCAGTCTAATCTTCCAATTGCCTTAATTCTATCTCCAATAACTATTGACGTTTCTGCCACTTACTTATTTCTTTCAAAAATTTACATAACTTGATTGAATCCCCCCAACCTACTCTGTTCTGAAGAACTCAGATAATCTTTCTAAGAAGCTAAAAATTATGACAATAGTATCATAATTTTTTTTCCTTCGTGAACTGTAGGGAAATGAACAATGAAAAGTATTTGTGTTCAGAAGTAGTGTTTTATACCATTCTAACATGATCTTCTTACATTATTTCTCAAATAGGAAAGATAAAATTCAATTACATGCCCTCCCAGCATTATAAATGCCCAACTTATGGATGCCTATATAGATGAATGAGCTGACTTACAGATCTTCAATTTTATGAAGAAGTTCTAATGATTAAAAGATTTTTTGAAACAAGTTTCTCTATAGCAGAGTTTCACAGGTGAATATGAGGTGACTTGGAGTTAAGAGTGCAGTCGGAGCCTGACCACACAGCTATAGGTTTCCGAGTGGAGGTGATATTGTCAGTGGCATGAGAGATAGCAGATCCTGTGGTCTGAAACTGGACGCATAGAGAAGCGAAGTGAGAGGCAAGAGAGTATTCAGAGGTGATGGGTGGACCGAGGAATGGCGTAAGATGACAGGCAGGTGAGCGAGTTGGAATTGAAAGACTGGAGCAGGTGGATGATAGATGAAGGTAGACAAAGACAGAGAGGAAAAAGGAAAATAAAACACAGATGGAGCAAGCTGGCGGGAGTAGAGCGTGAAGATAGGAGACAGCTGCTGCAGGAACACAAAGCGCTATCCGTTCTGTACTCTAACTAGTGCCAGTGGTGAAGGAGTAAAAGAAGGTGAGAATAGGAACCTTTTGTAGGGAAAAGGGAGAAGTGAGCAACAGTTGGAATCAGTTAAAGGATGGGGAGAGAGTGGTAAGAACTTGTCTGTGAAGAGGGTGGATGGAGCCAGGACAGGAAAGGGAAAAAAGATGAGTGAGGTGCTGGTGGAATGGTAGGATGAGAGACAAAAATTGGAGGACCACAGGATCAGAAGAGAAGGGGGGGGGTGAATGGAGGGGGGAGGAACAAGAAGAAAAAAAGGTGTTATGGTTTACTTAAAATTGGAAGACATTATTTCTTTCAGCCCACAGAAGTTCCTCAGAAGACTGTGATATTTTTGGTGAGAGTTCGGTCATACACCACTAGATTCAGGAACAGTTTTTACCCCATGACCATCATGCTCCCGAACCAGCTAATCTAAAGTGATTCTATGACCTACACTTTGAAGGACTCCTTTCAGCTTTTGTTCTGTATTAGTTTGTTTTATTTGTATAGTTTGTTTTATTTTCCACATTGGTTGTTTGCACGTCTTTGTTTATGTATAGCTTTTTGTGAAGTTCTATTGTAGTTCATTTTTCCTGTAAATTCTTGCAAGAAAATGAATCTCGAGGTGGTATATGTTAAAATATACGTTTATTTATTTATTCATTGAGAGAAGCATGGAATAGGCCCTTCCAGCCCTTCAAGCTGGGCTGCCCAGCAATCCCCTAATTTAGTCCGAGCCTAATCACAGTACAATTTACAATGACCAATTAACCTACCAACCAGTACATCTTCGGACTGTGGGAGGAAACCGGAGTATCTGGAGGAAACCCACGGGTCATGGGGAGAACATACAAACTCCTTACAGGCAGTGGCAGGAATTGAACCCTTGTCACCTGTACTGTAAAGCACTGCTGTGTACTGTACTTTGATAACAAATTTACATTGAAATTTGAACTTCGAGCTGTTGCACTGGTTATTCAGAGGTCTGTATGGGGATGGATTTGATGGCTGCTGAGGGGGTCACAGGCAGTTTTTGTTGGGGTGAGCGGCAAATTTTCCCAGGAGCTTGGGAGATCAGTGGGATGAATGGGTATGGATTTACTGGCAGCTGCAGGGCTGCAGGCATTTTCTGCTTGCTAGGAATGGGGCACTTTCCCACTCCGCTCTCACCGCTCCCCCAGAGCTGCACTTCGGTTTAAGTGAGCACAAGGGAGCAGATCTGTAAAGTGCAATCACTTGGCCACTCATCGAATCGGTGAAGCCCTTCCGGTAGCAGCTCTTCCCATGCCCGCTTGCTTAATTGTTCCAGCCTCTTTTGTGATCCTCTCCCACACATTTTCTATGTTTTCTTCCAACTTACAAAAAAAAATTGTGTCATGAACAATTCTCAGGAAGGAAACTCATAATCTAGGGAAAGCATATTTAACCATTTAATGACCTTATCTACCTACTAAGGGTCTGTGGGCACATTTCTTTTCCTAGCGAAATGAATAAATTAGGGCATCAATATTGCAGATTGAATGGAAAAGAAAAGTTAGATGAAGTTATTCAATATCTGTGCCCTGTCATGGCATCATTTGGGAACAGGCAGTCTGAAATAATTCAAGACTTGATTCAAAAGTAGTTGGCTGAATGACATGAGAGGCTTGTGAAATAACCTCCGCTAGACAGAAGAGGAAAAGAAATTGAATCTTCTGTACCAGAACAAAGGCTCTGAGACTTTGACAGTAACTCTTGTCCTCAATCAACAACAGGTCAGGAGAACAACATATTGAGAGAATACAAGAGCAGCGAGGTCATTGTGGAAACGTATAAAACCCCAATGTGAATGCCAAGCAAAATTCTGAATGCAACACTGTAGGGAAGATGTAACAGCACTTGAAAAGCTACAAAGGAGAGTCGCAAGCATTTCCACCGCCACCACCACCCTGGACGTTCATCACCCATTCTTGTCCCACTTCCCTTTCTGGCTCCAACTATCCGCTACACACACAGACCAACTATCCACTACACACACAGATCATGCAACTCCCCCTCCATCTGTCGCTACTTATCTCATTCCTTATGGTTCCCATTCCCACCTCCTTTCCTTGTCACAGTCTGGCTCTGGTAGCCCTTTGTCTTCCTGCTTATCCCCCTTTAGCAGTGGTCTCTAACTTCCACACGTACCTCCATGAACCTTGGTCCTTCTACCTTCCTTTCAATACTTTATCCCTCATCCTTTGGATGATTCCATCTATCATACACCTATAATTGTCTCCAGACTCCATCTCTGCCTCCCTGGAGCAACCTTCCTGTCATCTTCTACTCCTCCTTTGACCACCAATCACCGTGGATTCTGGTCAGTTCTTTATACTGGCCATCTTGTCTCTCCACTCTCAGAGCCAATGTAGGGGTTTGACCCTTTCCCCCATGACGGGCACTCTGTGATTTTCTTTTTCTTTTGCATGTATTTATTTTGAATAAAGTCTATTTTTAAAATTCAAACAAAAAGATTCCTTTCCTCCGACAGATACTGCTCGACCCATTGAGTTCATTCAGCAGATTTTTTAAAGAGAGATTAGTTTTATTTGCCACATGTACATGAAAAATTACATAATTTCTGCATCAATGACCAACACAGTGTGAAGATTTTACAGGGGACAGCCCACACGTATCACTACACTTCCAGCACCAAAATAGAATGCCCACAACTCACTAAGCCTGACTGTACGTCTTTGGAACGTGGGAGGAAATCAGAGCACCTAGAAGAATTCAATACAGTCATACAGTCATGGGAAGAATGTAAAAACTCCTTACAGACAGCGGTGGGAATTGGACCCCAATCAGCGATTGAACCACTATGCTACCATGCCACTCCCCCCTAAGTAAAAAGAACTGGTCCTTGTCACCAGGGAGATGACCGTATGAGGTTTACTGATCCCCTTCTCCTTGCCCAGCAAGTGTTGATTCCTTTTATGATCCCTTAAATTTGTTGTAGATAGTCACCAAAAAATCAACGTAACCTCTCAGGGCTGAGTCAGAAACAGAATCAGATTAATAATGACTCATTTAGATGACATGAAATGTGTTGTTTTGTGGAAGTAGTATAGTGCAAAAACATAAAACTACTATAAATTTACAAATATAAATAATGAGTGCAAATATGCAATAGCGAGGCCATATCACGGGTTCATGGACATCCAAAGGCAGAAGGGAAGAAGCTGTATCTGAAGCATTGCCTGTTGATCTTTAGGCTCATGTATCTGCTCCTTGGTGGCAGTAACAAAAGGAGGGCATGTCCCAGGTGGTGAGGGTCCTTGGTGAGAAACACCACTTTCATAAAACACCGCCTCTTGAAGATGTCTTTGATGGTCAGACTGATCTGGGTGACCACAGCCTACATTGAAACTGACTCACATTACCCTAGGTGAAACCAATTTACTGCATCAAGAGGTCCAACAGGTAAATGGAGCTCACCTGAAATTATTCCAGAATCAACAAAGGCCCAATTCCGGACAAGGTCCTTCATAGCATTGACATTCCTGGGCCTAAACATGATCATAATGAACTTGTCTAACTGTTAAAAAGAAAACCAGATGTTTGAACAACATTTGAGTAGAATATAGAACAGTACCATACAGGAATATGCACTTTGGCCCACAATGTTGTGCAGAACCAATTCAATTAGTAATCAAGTGACTAATTAAATTAATCTCTTCTGTCCATCTCATTCTAATTTCCTCACATTCATGTGCCTATCTAAAAGTCTCTAATGTTTCTGCCTCTACCGCCGCCCCATGCTGCACATTCCAGGCACCCACCACTCACTTTGTAAAAAACATGCCCCTTACATCTCCTTTGAAATTACTCTCTGTTATCTTAAATGTACAGGCAAAATCCTGTCAGGAGCTATGAACTTGATCTCCAAGATCCCTCTGCTGGTCAACACTGTTAAAGATCTTGCCTTTAACAATATAATGTCTCTCTGCAACACTTCACGTCTTACTGGGTTAAACTCCATCTGGCAGATCTCCGCCCATATCTATAATTAATCTATATCACATTGTATACTTTGTCAGTCTCTTACACTATCCACAACACTGGCAAGCTTTGCATTATTTTCAAACCTACTAACCCACCCTCTACATCTTCTTCCAGGTTATTTACAAACATCGCAAACAGCAGAAGTCCCAGTACAGACCCCTGTATCACTACTATTGATGGACCCCCAAATAGACTAAGTCCGTTTGACCAGTAACCTCAGCCTTCTGTGGGCAAACCAGTTTAGAACCCAAACAGCCAATTCACCATGGATCCCATGCATCTTAATCTTCTGGATGAGCCTCTCACGAAGGACCATATCAAACACCTTACTAAAATCCATGTAGACAACATCTTCTTCTCTACCTTTATCAATCAACCCCATCATCTCATCAAAACACTCAGTCAAGCCAGTAAGACATGATTTGCCCTGCACAAATCCATGCTGGCTCTCCCTAATTATGCCATAGGTTTTCAAATACTCATAAACCCATGGTAGCATAGCGGTTAGCTCAACACTATTACATCTAGGGGTGTCGGAGTTCAGAGATCAATTCCTGTGGTATCTATAAAAAGCCTCGGACCCTTGGAGGTGTAATACCCTGGAATGCGTGGGTTTTCCCCAGGTTCTCCTGTTTCCTCCCACAGTCCAAAGACATAATGGGGAGGTTAATTGGTCATTGTAAGTTGTCCCATGATTAGGTTAGGGTTAATTGGGGTTGTTAGGTGTTACTGGGGAGGTGTGGCTCGAAGGGTTGGAAGAGCCAATTCTGTGCTGTATCACTTAATAAATATATCACTGAATATGCAAGCAAAGCGAGCAGTTAGAGAAAACATAAATGTGGTCTTTATTATAAGAGGATTTGAGCACAAGTTAAAAAGTTATCATTGGAATAAATCACGGCCTGGGTAAGATCACATCTAGAATATTTGCATAGATTTGATTCTACATTCAGAAGAATGTACTTGGGATAGAAGCAAGCATTTGCTGGATAAATGATCTGTTGCTTTCCTGGCATAAATGATGAATAAACTCTTCATAGTCATAGTCATACTTTATTGATCCCGGGGGGGGAAATTGATTTTCGTTACAGTTGCACCATAAAAAATTAAATAGTAATAAAACCATAAATAGTTAAATAGTAATATGGAAATTATGCCAGGAAGCTCTTCTTAGGCTTCCAGCCAGGTGCAGATGTTGATTTTAATCAACAATTCCATAAGACCATAAGATTTAGGAGCAGAAGTAGGCCACTCGGCCTATTGAGTCTGCTCTGCCATTCAATCATGGGCTGATCCAATTCTTCCAGTCATCCCCACTCCTCTACCTTTTCCCCATACCCTTTGATGCCCTGACTAATCAAGGACCTATCTATCTCTGCCTTAAGTGCATCCAATGACTTGGCCTCCACAACCACTCGTGGCAACAAATTCCACAGATTTACCACCCTCTGACTAAAATAATTTCTCCGCATCTCAGTTCTAAATAGACGTCCTTTAATCCTGAAGTTGTGCCTTCTTGTCCTATACTCCTCTACCATGGGAAATAACTTTGCCATATCTAATCTGTTCAGGCCTTTTAACATTTGGAATGTTTCAATGACACCCCCCCCTCATTCTCCTGAACTCCAGGGAATACAGCCCAAGGGCTGCCAGACGTTCCTCATACTGTAACCCTTTCATTCCTGGAATCGTTCTTGTGAACCATCTCTGAACCCTCTCCAGTGTCAGTATACACAAAATAATCTGCAGATGCTGGGGTCAAAGCAACACTCACAACATGCTGGAGGAACTCAGCAGGTCGGGCAGCATCAGTGGAAACGATGAGTCGATGTTTCGGGGAAAACCGGAACCGTACGTCCTGACGAAGGGTTCCGGCCCGAAATGTCGACTCATCGTTTCCACGGATGCTGCCCGACCTGCTGAGTTCCTCCAGCATGTTGTGAGTATTGCAATGTTAGTATATCCTTTCTAAAATAAGGAACCCAGAACTGCACACAATACTCCAAGTGTGGTCTCACGAGCGCCTTATAGAGCTTCAACATCACATCCCTGCTCTTATATTCTATACCTCTAGAAATGAATACCAACATTGCATTTGCCTTCTTCACCACTGAATCAGCCTGGAGGTTAAACGTTACAGTATCCTGCACGAGGACTCCCACATTCCTTTGCATCTCTGCATTTTGAATTCTCTCTCCATCTAAATAATAGCCTGCCCATTTATTTCTTCCAGCCAAGTGCATGACCATACACTTTCCAACATTGTATTTCATTTGCCACTTCTTTGACCATTCCCCTAAACTATCTGAGTCTCTCTGTTTCCTCAACATCACCCACTCCTCCATTTATCTTTGTATCATCGGCAAAGTTAGCCACAAATCCAGTACTCCTATACTCCAAATCATTGATATACTGTACATCGTAAAAAGCAACAGTCCCAACACCGACCCCTGTGGAACTCTACTGGTAACCAGTAGCCAGCCAGAATAGGATTCCTTTATTCCCACTCTCTGCTTTCTGCCAATCAACCAATGCTCCACCCATGCTAGTAACTCCACGGGCTCTTACCTTGCTAAGCAGCCTCCTGTGCGGTAGCTTGTCAAAGGCGTTCTGAAAATCCAAGTACACCACATCTACTGCATGTCCTTTGTCTACCCTGCTTGTAATTTTCTCAAAAAATTGCAGTAGATTAGTCAGATAGGATATTCCTTTCAGGAAACCATACTGGCTTTGGCCTATCTTGACATGTGCCTCCAGGTACATCGTAATCTCATCCCATAATCAACTATTGATTCCAATAACTTCCCAACCACTGCTGTCAGGCTAACAGGTCTATAGTTTCCTTTCTGTTGCCTCCCACCCTTCTTCAATAGCGGAGTAACATTTGCAATTTTCCCGTCATCCAGTACAATGCCAGAATCTATCAACTCTTGAAAGATCATTGTTAATGCCTCCAGAATCTCTCCAGCTACTTCCTTCAGAACCCGAGGGTGCATTCCATCAGATCCTGGAGATTTATCCACCCTCAGACCTAACAATTCATGACAAACTCTGCTATCTTCATCAGGGATGATACCTAGGCATATTTAGTCCAGTGGTACATACTCCCTAGTGGTCCAACCCTTCTGATTGGTTAGTCCTCATCCAATCAGATTTCTGCTGTGTCACCTTGTTTACAATTATATTCCAGTTCTTACTTAGAGAGATACCTTCGTCTTTGTTTAAATTTGATTTCTCTAGTCTTATTTCAATGGCTTCCTTCACTGGGCACTCCCAAAACCCATTGGGGTGGCTCAGTAATTCAGTGCAGTCAAAGTCAATCCTATGGCCATTGCAAATGCAATATTCTGCTACCACTGATTTCTCTGGTTAACCTAAACAAATACACCTCCTGTGCTCCATGATAAAGGTTTCCACCTTGCACCCCATCTGGCCGATATACGTAGCTCTGCATATAAACGATGGAGACTAGACAGTAGCCACAGGCATGGAGGTCTATCAGAAACCCACTCACATGGACTTATACCCCAACAATGACAGCCACCATTACGCATCCCAATGTAGAGCGGTTCTTTCTACTTTGATTAACCATGTGAAGACTATTTTAGACCCAGAGAGTCTCAATGAGGAAATAAAATGATTGCGGATGACATTTCTACAGAATAGCTACAAGGTGAAGGAAATCAATTGGATCCTTAAAAGGGCTGATGGAGAAACCGGAAACTTAATGACAAGGATGAACCTTTCTCTACCGCCCGTATTCCCTATATTTTCATCGTTTCTGGAAGAATCGCCATGATCCTAAAGAAATGGTGAATTAATATCATCTATAAATCCATGAAGAAGCTCAAATCACAGCTTAGGTGGGTCAAAGATAACCAATGAATCAGGATTGCTGGCATTTACAGGATCCCTTTTGAACGCGGAGCAGTGTGTATCAGCCAGGCGGGGCTAACGGTGAAACCTGCATCAAGGAGCACAGGAGGTTTATCCATTTGGGTTACCGGGAAAAACGGCAGTAGTAAAACACTGTATTCATAATGGCCATAAGATTAACTTCAATGGCACAAAACTACTGTACCACCCAATGGCTTTTGGGACTGTCTGGTGAAGGAAGCCATTGAAATAAAACTAGAGGAAAAGAATTTTAACAAAAGGGAAGGTCTCTCGGTAAGTAAGAATTGCAATTTGATTTTAAACGAAATCCGACAGCAGAAATCTGATTGAATGAGGACTAACTAATCAAGAGGGATGGATGCTAGAGGTATATATACCACGGGACTAGACATGCCTATGCATCATCCCTGATGAAGATTAAAATCAATACCTCTACCTGGCTGAAAGGCCAAGAAGAGTTTATTCATTTGCTGGATAGTTCCTGGGAGGGAGGGTGTGTCCTATGAGGAGAGATTAAGCAGATTTGGTCTATTATCTCTTGAGTTTAGAATAATGATAAGACCTGAGAGGGTAGAAAGTCAAAATGTTGTTTCTCTTAGACAGGCTGTCTAGGCAAGGAACTGGAGGCTCAAAGACACGGTTGTGCTTAATACAGGACAGATATGATTCAGATCCAGATCATTTATCACATTTTTATCAAAACATACGGAGAAAAGCATCATTTTTGTTAACAACCAATACAACCTAAAGATGTGCTGGGGGAACCCACGGTGAAGCCATTAACTGTTTCTCTGTCCAGAAGTACTACTGCTGAGTGTTTCTAGCATTCTCTGTTTTTGACCAGTTTGATCACATTGCACTAAAATAGACTGTATTTTCATTGGTTCTAATTGTGATCTTTCTTGCAAACTTTGTGTATAATTTATGTTTGATTTATGTTCTTTCTTGGCATTATTGCCTATACGATGCCTGCGATGGTGCTGCAGGTAAGCTTTTTATTGCATACATCTGCATTCATGTATTTGTGTATATGACAATGGATTAAACCTGGACTTCTGTACAATATGAACTGTCTTCATGGGGGGAAGAGGGGTAATGAATCTTCAGAATTCCTAATCCAAGGGGGCTGTGGAGAGTCAGTTACTGAATATCTAAGAGAGAGTGTATGGTAGCCCGTGAGCCAAGTGGTAAGTGGTCACCTTTACATGGTTGGTCAAAGGGCCTGATTCTGTGCTGTGTGACTTTATGGTTGCATAGCTTGATAGGCCTGCTTGCTTAGTCAAGGTACTCTGTTCAATGGTTAGGAAGATATCTTCTAGTTTTATAGAACTCTGGTCAAGCTGCATCTAGTGTATTGCATTCAGTTCTGGTTGCCCCATTATGGGAAGGATGTGGAGGCATTGGAGATGGTGCAGAAGAGGTTCATCAGAATGCTTCCTGGATTAGAGGGCATGTGCTATACAATGAGGTTGGACCATATTGGATTGCTTTTTCTGGTACAGCAGAGGCTGAGAGGAGACCTGACAGAAGTTTGTACTCCAATCAAAAACAAGAGAAAATCTGCAGACGCTGGAAATCCGAGCAAAATGCACAAAATGCTGGAGGAACTCAGCAGGCCAGGCAGCATCTAGCAAAAGAGTACAGTCGACGTTTCGGGCCAAAACCCTTCAGCAGATGTATGTAAGATCATGAGAGGAATAGACAGAGTAGAGTCAATATCTTTTCCTAGGGTTTTAAAGGCATGCATTTATAATGAAATGGATAAGTTCAAAGGAGATGTGACAAAAGTTTTTACACAAGGAGTGGTGGGTGCCTGGAACGCCCTGACAAAGGTGGCTGTGGAAGCAAAAATGACAGAGACGTTTCAAACACTCTTAGGCACATGAATGTGCAGAGAATGGAAGGATTTGGATATTGCATATGCAGAAGGGATTCATTGCATTAGACATTTAATTACTAGCATTGTGGGCTGAAGGACCTATTCCTGTTCTATGTTCCATGACTCCAAGAGTCAATCTTTTAGGATATGAAAGGAATCAAGTCGTGTGGAAAGTGGCTTTGAATCAAGAGTTATTAAATAACAAAGCAGGAACAAAGGACCTTGGTAATATGCCGTACATTTCATGGCCAAGGAACTTTGTCTCTTCTGCTGAACTGGCTCATTTACTATTACTAGATGTCCTCTCATTCACCTTTACAGCTCATACACCTCTTACTTGTTTCCCTTCATTATTGCTACTGTTGTCTTGGTTTTTTCCCTTTCCTTCCACACCTTCACCACCTCTACTTCCTCAGCAGTTCACAGAGGTTTGGCATGTCATTGAAAACCTTGGCAAATTTCTGTAGATCTGTGGTGGAAAGTGTGCTGACTGGCTGCATTACGTCCTGGTATCGGAATACCAATGACTTTGAGCGGAAAATCCTACAAAAAGTAGAGGATTTGGCCCAGTACCTCATGGATAAAACACTCCCAACCATTGAACACATCTATATGAAACATTGCCACAGAGAAGCAGCATCTATCATCAAAGATCTTCACTACCCAGGCCATGTTCTTTTCTCACTGCTGCCATCAGGTAGAAAGTACAGGTGCCTCAGGACCCACACTACCTGGTTCAAAAACAGTTTCTACCCTTCAACTATCAGGCTCTTGAACAAAAGGGGATAGCTACACTCATTTAAGGACTCTTACATTATTATATAAATGAATGTTATATTGTTATTTCATACTCATTCATTATTGCTATTTATTTATATCTGTATTTGCTGTTTGTTTACAGCTCCCGATGTTTATAGTTTACATATTTGCTAAGTATGCCCGCAGAGAAAAAATCTCAGGGTTGTTTGTGGTGATATATATGTACTCTGACAATTAACTTAAATTTGAACTTTGAATTTCTTTCTTCTCCTTGTTCTGCTCATCTCCTATAAATATTTTTCACAGATTCTTGTTAAATTGTAAAATTTACCCTTTCAGAAGTTTAAAATGCAGAAATAAATGACAATCAGATTGTAATAGGTTTGTCAGCACCACAGGTGAATTATTGGGCAAGAATATAGTCCGCTTTTATACTGATGCTACTAATATATGAATTGTTGGCTTCATGTGATTAAACTTGTATGAGTTTGCTCTGCCTGCTAGAAATGAAGTAAGAAAAACACTGAATACTTGAGAGTTGCAACATCTTAATTGCCTCTAAGACGTTCATTTTCAATTATATTATGCTTATGTATTGCCTGTAACTTTAAAGAAGTCGCCACTTCACTGGTATCTGATCAAACAATCTTTGATATTGGATCACACAAGGAGACAGTGAGATAGATGACCAGGTAGTAGGTTTTAAGGGAGGTAAAAGGAGGTAATTCTAAACCTTTGGCTTTTGACAGTCACATTGATAGTTATCAATGAAGGCCATTAAATTTAGTAATGATTGAGAGGCTAGAACAGGAGAAACATTTGCTCGGTAAAATATGAGAGATGGCGGACATAACTTTGGAAGTGTCTTATTTCTGTATTGCACTTTCGCTTTCACTCTAACAATGTATTCTGCATTTGTTAATGCTCTTCCCTTTGCACTACCTCAATGTACGTATGTTATGAAATGAGCTCTTTGAATGGCATACAAAACTAAGTGTTCATTCTATCTTAGTACATGTGAAAATAATGATCCAATTCTAATCAGAATTCCATTCTGTCAAGCAAAATAAAGCCTTGAAGGGATCTGAAAAAAAATTAAATTTTAAAATCAATGTGTTTCTTAACTGCAAGCCAATGCTGATCAGTCTGCAGAGGATTATGATGTGAAAGCATGGCACATGTTACGACAAACACAGAAAGATTTGGGTTTATTTTGAGATTATGGAGGGTAAAATGAAGGAAGTCAGCAGATGTAACAGAGGCATGGATGAGGATTTTAACTGTTGATGAGCTGTCCAAGTTTGTGACAACGTAGGATGCACAAGAGTTTTGGTTAGTTGGCTCTTGAGTGGATTTTAATCTTGCTGAAAATAAAAGTGTGCATTTCTATTGACTTTTACACACTTAAACTGATTAGGAGGCTTATTTGAATAACAGACGGAAACATTTGAATGTCAAAGAATAATTGCAGATTTTCTGAATGAAAAATCAGAGAGAACTATGCAGCGTAGTATGGAATTGGAGCAAGAAACAAAATCAAAAAGTACAAACTGCTGCTGCTTTCACAACACGCTGGAGGAACTCAGCAGGTCGGGCAGTATCAGTGGAAAAGATCGGTCGACATTTCGGGCCGGAACCCTGCTGAGTTCCTCCAGCGTGTTGTGAATGTTGCTTTGACCCCAGCATCTGCAGATTATTTTGTGCTGCTGCTTTCAGTTTCAGCATCCAAAATGATAATGTGCATTACCATTTACATCACATCCAAGCTTTATTTTTTAATCAGTCTATGGAGGGGTCCATCTGTGATATATAGTAAAGATCAGCTCAGATTACATCACTTGGGGCCAGCAGCATTCTGGACATCATTGACATAATTACATCATATGTTACTGTGGTCTGTCATGACAATTTCAATCAGTAATTGTTTATTTTGGTGCTGGAATGACAAGCCACACTTAAATGATTATTGTTCTACTTGAATTTCTGCCTGAATTGTTATGCATGTCAGATATTTCTTCTCATTTGTTTTTAGCTGCTTTCAATTACTAAGGGGACTTATTAACTCACTCCACAACCCAAAGCTGTTTAGTTCAGCCAAAGTGTAAACTGCTTTTCAATCAGTATCCATATAATGGCTGAAATATTTTGCATGTCCGCAAAAAAAACAGGAGCAGAAAAAGGCAACTCAGCCTACTAAGAGAAGTCTGCAGATGCCGGAAATCCAAGCAACACTCACAAACTGCTGGAGGAACTCAGCAGGCCAGGCAGCATCTATGGAAAAATGTACAGTGGATGCTTCAGGCTGAGATCCTTCGGCTGCCTGGCCTGCTGAGTTCCTCCAGCATTTTGTGTGTGTTGCAAGCATCACCTACCATTCAACGTGATCATGGCTGATCTGTTTCAGCTCTCATCTCTTTTCATAGAGTCATAGAAAAGTACAGCATAGAAAAAGGCCCTTTGGCCCATCTAGTTCATGCCAAGCCATTTAAACTGCCTACTCCCAAAGACCTGCATCCAGACTATAGCCCTCCATACCACTATCGACAACGTACCTATTCAAGCTTTTGTTAAATGTTGAAATCAAGCTCACATTCACCATGTGTTCTGGCAGCTCATTGCACACTCTCACAATCTTCTGAGTGAACAAGTTTCCTTTCATTTTCCCCTTAAACTTTTCCGTTTTCACCCTTAACCCATGATTTCTTGTTATAGTCCCACCCAACTTCAGTGGAGAAAGCATCTTGCATTTGCCCAATCTATACCCCTCATAATTTTGTATACCTCTAATTCTGTGCCAATTCATGTCAATATTCATGCTAATACTGTATCTTTCGTCAAAAATTGCTATACTTACTTCAATACTCTGTCAACCAGAATCACCATAACATTCCTCTCAGGTGAAGTGAAGATTCGCATGCACCTCTTCCAACCTTGTCTACTGCATTTGCTGTTCAAGATGTGGTCTCCTCTACCTTGGCAAGACCAAATACTAACTAAAACAAGCAAGAGAAAAATCAGCAGATGCTTGAAATCCAAACAACACACACAAAATGCTGAAAGAGCTCAACAGACCAGGTAGGATCTATGGAATGCAAGAGTACTGAAGGGTCTCGGCCCAAATCATTGACTGTACTCTTTTCCATAGATGTTGCCTGGTCTACTGAATTCCTCCAACATTTTGTGTGTGTTGCCCAAACACTAACTAGGTCAGCGGTCCCCAACCACCGGGCCGCAGAGCATTTGCTACCGGGCCGCGAGGAAACGATATGATTTGGCGATATGAGTCAGCTGCACCTTTCCTCATTCCCTGTCACGCCTGCTGTTGAGCTTGAATACACGCGAGGTCATTAACAGCGCGTCATCCATGTCAGCGCGGGAAAAAGATCAACTTCTCGAGCTTGCAAATGACAGCGGGCTGAAAAGTATGTTTGACATAACATCTCTGCTGGCATTCTGGATCAAAGTCAAGGCTAAATATCCAGAGATAGCCATGAAAGAACTGAAAACGTTGCTTCCATTTCCAACATATCTCTGCAATGAATGTGACGAAAACTAAATAGACCGGGCGTAAGGAACCTCCTTCGAGTATCGCTGTCTCCCATCACCCTTCGATGGGACCGTCTTGTTGCAGGGAAACAAGCCCAGGGCTCCCACTGATTCAGCAATACCGGTGTGTTGCAATGATTTTATATGTTCATATGGGGAAAATATGTGCTGTGTGTTTAATATCCAAATGTTACTTAAAATGTTATGATGCTATTGACTGATAAGTGACTTATATAACCATATAACAATTACAGCACGGAAATAGGCGATCTCGGCCCTTCTAGTCCATGCCGAAAGCTACTCTCACCTAGTCCCACTGACCTGCACCCAGCCCATACCCCTCCATTCCTTTCCTGTCCATATACCTATCCAATTTTTCTTTAAATAATATCGAACCTGCCTCTACCACTTCTACTGAAAGTTCTTTCAACACCTCAAGCTTTCAAGCTCCCCGTCCTCCCCTGATGATTGACTTATCACTATATTCATACGAGGAAAATATACGCTGTGTGTTTAATATTAAATTCGTTAGATAAACCCTTTTAGAAACGGAATTGAGTCTACTATCCCCTTATTACCAATATTACGGTCGTGATGAACCCCCCCCCCCTCCGAACAGAATCGCCAAAAATACTTTGCGGAGAATAATATCGGCAGGTACACGCATGCGCACTGGTGCCCGCGCAAGGCTTCATGGTCATTGTAGTCTACCTTTGACTGCTACTCTTGTCCGTTGGCAACCCTACACCACCCCCCCCCCCACCCCCGGGTCGGCCAGTCCGCAAGAATATTGTCAATATTAAACTAGTCCGCAGCACAAAAAAGGTTGGGGACCCCTGAACTAGGTGACATATATTCAAAGCACCTGCACCCTGTCTGTCATGGCCACCCTGACCTCTCATTTCAGCTCTCCCTGCCCTTCCCATTCTGACTTGTCAATGCTCCACCTTCTCCACACCCAATGTAAACTAATGGAACAGCAACCTCATATTCTATATGCTTAGACTAAAACTCAATGGTATGAACAATGAATTTTCCATCTTCTAGTAATCTTTACCTCCTGTTCTTCCCTTCCCCCCTCTCCTTCTGATCCATCTCTGGTTTTCCCATACTCCTTCTCTAGACCCATTTTGTCACATTCCCCCTCCTCATTCCATCCACCAGCCACCCACACATTTTGCCCACTGGATCCTCTCACTCATTTGGTTCCATCTGCCCTTCTCTAATGGCTCTTATCAGCATCTTTCTTACTTACTCATTAGATCTCAGCACTAATAGCATTAGGAGCTAAAGGGCTGAGGAGATCTTTAATCAGCAATGGAAATTAGGGTTATGAGATTAGATTAGATTAGATCAGATTAAATTAGATTATGAGGACACTCAGTCCTCGTTTATTGTCATTTAGAAATGCATGCATTAAAAAATGATTAAATGTTCCTCCAGAATGATATCATAAGAAAACACAAACCAAGACTTAAACTGACAAAACCATATAATTATAACATATAGTTACAGCAGTGCAAAGCAATACCATCATTTGTTGAAGAGCAGACCATGGGCACGGTAAAAAAAAGTCTCAAAGTCCCGATAGACTCATCATCTCACGTAGGCGGCAGAAGGGAGAAACTCTCCCTGCCATGAACCTCCAAGTGTCACGAACTTGCTGATGCAGCGCGATTGGAAGCACTCGACCGCAGCGGACTCTGAGTCCAACTGAAAACTTCGAGCCTCTGACCAGCCCCTCCAACACAGCCTCTCCGAGCACCATCCTCCGCTGAGCGTTTCGACCCACCCCGGCCGCCGAGAAACAAGCAAAGCCGAGGACTCGGGGCCTTCTCCTCCTGAGATTCTGGACCACACAGTAGCAGCAGCAGCGAAGCAGGCATTTCAGAAATTTCAGAGAGGATAGGAACATGAGCTTGAAGATCATTGAATCAGCCATGATTTTATTGAATGGCAGAGAGCACTTGAGGGGCTGAAAGGCCTATTCCATACTCCTTGTAGTCCTTGGCACAGACAGGTGAATTTTTTTTTGCAGAAAATCCTGCTATTTAGCTCATCTTATTGAAGTTCAAAGTTCAAAGTAAATTTGTAATCGAAGTACGTATATGCCAGTATATACAACCCTGAGATTCATTTTCTTGCAGGCATTCACAGTAGAACAAAGACATACAATAGAGTCAATGAAATATATATATAAACAAAGACTGACAAATAACCAATGTGCAAAAGACAATCTGTGTGTAACCCTCAGGTTCAACCGGCGGCGTTAGTCTAAGGAAGACAGTCTCTGGCCCCACCAAACGTGTGAAATCTGAGGTGAAAAACCTCCTGTTTGTGTGGATGCTGCGTGATGTGTTCCCCTGTTACAAGTCAGTACCACGAAATAACTGACAGTACACCATATGCAATTAAATGATTTAGCTTTATAATTCTTAATTGACTAAAAGGTTAGTAAAGAAAAACAAAAAGGAAAGGGCCCATTTTAATGAAACAGTCTAATGTGCACATTGGAGCTCATGGTTTCCCATCCATTAGTCCTCCATCGATTTCCCCCCAGGCGTCGTTGACTCCTGGCCCCACTCCAAGTCCACTCCGTCCTGCAGTCTATGACCTCTCCTTTCTGGTATCTTCTCTCTCCAACTTCCGTCAAACAAAAGACCTAGAACAATTTGCTCTCAGGCACACAACAAGAAAAAAACACTCTCTTCATTGGATGGCACACATTCCAAAGACCCCATTATCATCAGCCATAACCCAAACACCCCTGCTACAGAACAACCACTACATTAGCAGTGAAACCTTTCCCAGGGCATTACATGTACAAATACAAAAAAAAACGAGTAATAAATAAAACATAAATACATACATACACACATAAATAATATGTTAATAATTAGGTAGATAAATAAATAAATAGTACTGAGAAATGGGATGTAGAGTTTTGAAAGTGAGTCCATAGGTTGCAGAATCATGCTAGTTCGGGAGTCTGATGGTGGAAGAGTTTTATCTGTTGTGGGCTCCTATCTAAAGAAATAACCTTTTTGTGGCATCCTGTTTAAAGCCTTAAAAATGCTTATTTATTCTGGTTTTCCTCCTGACCTGTTGACTGATCTTCCTCAAAGACCTCTAATATATTTTCCAGACCTGATTTCTCCATTATCATACCATGCTGACTCTCATTCAAGTCACTCATATCCAAATGCTCTGCTGCTTTGAGGTAATCATTTCCAGCATTTTTACCAATAATAGATGTTTAAACTAACCGGGCTACAATTATCCACTTTCTGCTTTCCAATAAGAGTATCACATTGGCCTTTTTCAAAACATCAGGTGCTTCTCCAGAATCTAAAGAATGTTGGACGTAGTATCCGTTATTTCTCTAGCCACTTCACTTAGGATCCTGAGGTAACAGGCAACACATTGGAGGAGGGATTATCAAATTTTAGCCCTATTAGTTTGCCAAATACTAACTCTCTGATGATGATAATGACTGGTGAAGGTGATGGTATCTTTTAACACTACTGGGATATTTGTGGAATGTTCTTTAAATTTTGGATTTCACTACCCCGTTTGTAAAACCTCAAGGGTGACACAATGGCAAACCAGTAGAGCTGCTGTTTCAACGTTCCAGCAACTCAGGTTCAATCCTGACCTCTGACACTGTCTGTATAGAGTTTGCATGTTCTTGCTGTGTCTATGAAGGTTTCATCTGGATGCTCTGGTTTCTCCCCACTACCCAATTATGTGCACATTCAATGTTTAATTTGCCACTGTCAATTCTCCCATTGTGTAGCTAAGCGGTAGAATTTTGGGAGGTTTTATGAAAAAATGGGAAGGAAAAAATGGCAATAATGTAGGGTGAAGATAAAAGGGTATATGATAATTAGTATTAACTTGATTGGCTGAGGCGTCTATTTCCATCATGTCTGTATCTCTCAGAGATTCTGGGTCTCTATAAATATGGTTAATGAGGCCTTTAGAAAGAAAATGTATTGATTGTTTACATCTTGTTTGCTTTGGAACACAAGTTTGAAGAAAATTAATTGGTGTTCATAGAGATTATGGTGGTTGGGCAGGATGAATGAAAGGAATTGATTTTCCTTAGCAGAGAACTATTAATGGGATCTTATACCCTCTGCCTAAGAGTGATGGAGGCAGAAACAGCCATTCTAAATGACAATTCATTGGATGAGTGCTATCAGACTGTAGACAAGGAGATGAAAAATAGGGTAAGAGTGAATAGACTTTCATAGGTAATATGTCACAGTGCTTTCTATCTGTGCTAGAAAGCTCTTTGGTTTCAGCATTCCAAAGAAAGACAGTAAAAACTGGACAAAAAATTGCATTTATATCAAAGTTCAAAACTTCAAACAAACAAATAAGTAAATGGGCAAGCAGATAAATAAATAAATAAATACATACATACATACATACATACATAAATACATAAAGAGATAGATAGTTAGATAGATAGATAGATAAATAAATAAGAACATGATTTGTAGAGTCCTTGATGGTGAGTCCATAGGTAGGGTTCAGTTCATTGTTGTGGAGAAGTTGTCTACTTCGATTCATGAGCCTGATAGTTGAAGATAATAACTGTTACTGAATTTGGTGATATGAGACCTAAATCTCCAGCACCTCCTTTCCAAAAGAAAGAAGAGTGCATGATCTAGATGGTGGTATATAGCATACATATTTTGATAAAAGGTCCCAAGGCCACTGTTCTTTGTCCCTTACAAGCCAGCTACTTTTCTTCTCCACACACTTGTGACTACAGATGGCAGGTGGTCTCTCACTTTCCAAGTGTAACCTCTTGCCTGACCTCAATCAATCTCATAATCCGCCATTTTTATTTTACTTTATTCCTTTATAGGAAACAAGACTCTTATTAACCACCCTACATGTTAGCCCATTTCAGAGAGAAACTAAGAGGTAACAGGTTTGCTAATGGGTGAGCAGTGCAAGTATGGCAAATTATTCTTCCTTAAAGACACTATTCCAAAAAAAATCCTTATTCAATGCAACTCAGGGCAAAGTTGGAAACTGCAGATGACATGAAGGTTGGCGGTGTTAAAACGGTGTTGACGGGATGCAGAGCTGGACTGAGAAGTGGTAGATGGCATTCAATCTAGAAAAGAGTGAAGTGATACATTTTGAAAGGGTGAACTTGAAGACAGAATTAAAGGTTGAGTATAGGATTCTCAGTAGTGTGGAGGAACAGAGGGTTCTTGGGGTCCATGTCCATAAGATCCCTTAAAGTTGCCATGCAAGTTGATAGTGGTGTAGAGAAGGCACCATCAGTCGGGGGAGTAAATTCAGGAGCCACAAGGTAATGTTGCACCTTTACAAAACCCTGGTTAAACCACAGTTTGGGTAGTTCTGCTTCTGGTCACCTCCTCATAGGAAGTATGTAGAAACATTAGAGAGGGTGCAGAGGAGATTTATCTGGATGATGCTTGGGTTAGAGAACATATCTTATGAGGATAGGTTGTTTTTTTCTTTAGAGTGAAGGAGAATCAGAAGTGATAAAACGATAAGAGACATAGATAGTTTGGAAAGCCAGTCCCATTTTTTCCCAGGGTTGCAATGGTTAGTAACAGAGGACATGAAAGGTAACTGGAGCAAAGTATAGGGGGGATGTCAGTGCAGGTTTTTAGACAGAGTGGTAAAGGCATGGAACTCACTGCTGACGGTGGTGGCAGAGGCAGATATATTAGAGACTTTCGGGAGACCGTTAGATAGGCGCATGGATGAAAGAAGAATAAAGGGCTGTGTGGGAGGGGAGGGTTAGATTGATTTTGCAGAAGTTTACACGATCAGCACAACATTGTAGGATGAGGGGCCTGGCCTGGCCTATGTTCTACGTTCACATGGGTTTTAGCTGTATAACTCTCGATAAATTCTGAATGTGCTCCCTTGAAATTGAGTACCTGTAGTCTGGTGTCACAGTGAGACAGCAGCCTTGTGATATTAAGAGAGTCAACCAGTACTGGATGCACCTGCCAATAATCAACCAACCACATTCACATCCCCTGGAGCAGTGAACAATCCTCTCATTACCTCTGAGATATTAAGAATCAAGTGACAGAAATTTAAGAAGAGTGCCTGCAATCAATTAGTAATTTAAGTGTGGAATTGCCAGTGACACACTGGGCTGCTACTTTATGTTTCTTTCCTGCCTCTGGCTAATTTCACGTTTTTTTTTCTCCCTCTCAGCCAATACACAACCCATAGATCCATCATATACTCATCACCACAGACAGAACTTCCATCTCCTGCATAGGCCTGGCTAGAGAGGACATGGAGAGTATGTTTCCATAAGTAGGATCCATGGATCCAAGGAAATATCCTCAGAATAAAGAGACATCCCTTTAGGACTGAGATAAGGAGGAATTCTACAGCTACAGGGCAGTGAATCCGTGAAATGTGTTCCTGTTAAGTTTTGTAACTTCAAAATATTAAATTAATACAAGGGAAACATGGGAGTCCAGGAATGCAGGTGCAAATTCGTCTTTACTCAAGGCACACACATCACGTGGTACATGATGACATATGCAATTCGTGTATTTTCACATATAACCTGTAATTAATTACTTAAACAAACAAGAATGCATAATCAAACAATTTATCTATACAATATCTAAATATATATGTATACATGCTTATGCAAATATTATTAAAATATTAAATACACAACATTCCTCCCTGATTAACTATAAACTGCAACTTGATATAGAATGCATCTCAACTATATATGCAGTATACTTTATAATTAGCCCTGATAATGACTCTAAACTGCAACCGGTGATGAGGCTCTGATTGGGGACTTTCAGAGCTTTGGGGAAAGTGGAGTTACCCCTTAGTTATTCATTGCTCCCAGGGCCGCTCTGACCCGGAACGGTAGCACCTTCAAGAGTTCCTGCTCAGGATATGAGCGAAGGCCAACGGCAGATCCGGCAGGTTCAGTAACTGAACTTATGACGAAGAAGGTGGATGAGCTAGTACCTCAAATGTCAACGGCTATAGTACAGGCAGATGAACATTTGGGAAGAGAAATGGCGATTTCTTGAGTTCGCCCAACAGTAGGCAATAGCAAACCACCGTTGCTAGATACTAGGTTTCCTAGAAACTACTTGCTAAGAAAACGATGGTCAAACTCACAAAATGTATCACACAACAACAGCGTCAAGAGGATCTTCAAGACAATTCTGAAGATGGTTCACTCGGTAGGGTTGATTCTGGTCAGCAGGGGATCCCCGACCGTCATCGAGCTACTGCTTATAAAATTCAAGTAACACAAAAGAAAATTATTGCCACTTGGAATGTAAGAACCCTATATCAAGCAGGAAGATTGGACAATGTGATAAATGAAATGGAAAGACTAAAGATTAACATCATAGAAATTAGCGAAGTTCATTGGATCGGTGCTGGAACATGTCAGAATAGAAATAAAACGCTAATTTATACATGTGGAACATCCCATACTAATGGAGTAGGAATTCATATGGATGAAAACATGGCAAAAAGTTTTAGGACCTTGGGCAATATCAGAAAGAGTGCTCCTTGTTAGATTCAGAGGACAACCATTTGATTTAGCAATTATACAGGTACCAACAACAGATGGAACAAATGAGGATATAGATAAATTCTATGAAGAGCTTGAACAAGCAAAGAATGGATGCAAATCTCAAGATATTGTTATTGTCATGGGAGATCTAAATGCTAAAGTAGGAGAAGGCGCTGATGGAAATGCCTTTGGAAAATTTGGACTAGTGGAAAGAAATGAAAGAGGTGAGAAATGGGTAGAATGGTGCAAGATGAATAATCAGGTCATTATGAATACTTACTTTAAAAACCGTTCAAGACACTTGTGGACCTGGAAAATTCCAGGTGATAACACTAGAAATCAAATTGACTTTATTACTACAAACCAAAGATTTAGAAACTCAGTGACTCAATGCAAAACTTATCCAGGAGCAAACTGTAATAGTGACCATAACCCAATAGTATGTCATGTAAAAGTAAAACTTAAAAAACTAAAGAAGCAAAAACCTGAACAATCCCTTGACTACTTGCAATTAATTAACAAAGAAAACTTAACACTAAAATTTCCAATTGAAGTAAGGAATAGATTTCAAAGTCTAGAAATAGAATCTGTTGAAGATGATAGCAATCATGTAGAAATGAAATTTAACTCTCTAAAGCCACACACATAAAAGTTGCAGCAGGCCAGGCAGCATCTCTATAGTGAGTATAGTGAGAGGGACAGAGGGAGATAAAGGAAAGAGAGAAAAAGAATATATATTCTCCCTCTGTCCCTCTCACTGTACTCCTTGCCCATCCTCTGGGCTTCACCCCTCCCCTTTCTTTCTCCCTGGGCCTCCTGTCCCATGATCCTCTCATATCCCTTTTGCCAATCAACTGTCCAGCTCTTGGCTCCATCCCTCCCCCTCCTGTCTTCTCCTATCATTTTGGATCTCCCCCTCCCCCTCCCACTTTCAAATCTCTTACTAGCTCTTCTTTCAGCTAGTCCTGACAAAGGTCTCGGCCCGAAACGTCGACTGTACCTCTTCCTAGAGATGCTGCCTGGCCTGCTGCGTTCACCAGCAACTTTTATGTGTGTTGCTTGAACTTCCAGCATCTGCAGATTTCCTCGGGTTTGCGTTTTTAACTCTCTAACGGATGCCTTGGTAGAATCAGCGAAGTCAGTGATTCCTAAAAAAGAAAAAAGCACAAAGAATAAATGGATGACAGATGAAATCAAAAATCTAATGGAAGAAAGGAGACGGAAGAAAGCAAATCCTATAGAATGTAAGTCCTTAGATAAAAAAGTTAAAAGCTTATGTCAAAAAAGCCAAAAAAGAATGGTTAAACCAGAAATGTGAGCAAATAGAAAGAATTCCTATTACTGATCCAAAAAGGTTACATCAACAAATCAAGAATATCACTGGTAAAAAGCTCCTCTGTTCTTCAGGTAGATGTTTGAAAGCAAAGGACGGTACCATTATCATGGAAAAAGATGAGATTATGAACAAATGGACTGAGTATATACAGGAATTGTCTGAAGACGATCGAGGCGAAAAACAAGAAATTAAGAAAAACATTGAAGTTCCAAGTATATTAAAATCTGAAGTTCGTAATGCGATAAATAAGATGAAGAAAGGAAAGGCAGCCGGTCCTGATGAATTTCAGATATGCAGATGACACTGTGTTAGTTGCAAACACAGAGGAAGAACTACAAAACTTAATTGATATAGTTGTTGAAGAAAGTGCAAAAATGGGTCTAACTATCAATTGCAAAAAGGCAGAATGTATGGTGATATCCAAAAAGAAGGAGAATCCTATCTGTAAGCTGAGAATAATTGGGGAAGACATAAAACAAGTACAGAACTTTTGCTACTTAGGAAGCTGGGTGACATCAGATGGCAGGTGCGACATGGACATCAAAAGAAGAATAGGGATGGCAAAAGACACCTTTATGAGAATGAAGAGTATACTGACCAATACTGAACTAGACATGACAACCTGCCTCAGAATACTGAAATGTTACGATTATCCAGCTATGTTATATGGCTCAGAAAGTTGGACAATATCTAGTAACATAAGGAAATGAATTGTAGCAGCAGAGATGTGGTTTTTGAGGAGGATGCAAAGAATATCATGGATGAAACGAAAATCTAATGAGGATGACATGAACAGAACAAACACAAAAAGAGAAATAATATATGAGATTATGAAAAGGCAACGTAACTTCATTGGACATGTGATTAGGAAAGAGGAGTTAGAATGCACGGTAATTATGGGAAAGATTGAAGGAAAGAAAGCAAGAGGAAGACAAAGACAAATGATGATGGAGACAGCAGCCAGAGAACTGGAAATGAATACCAATTAATTGATCCACTTGACCCGAAACAGCAGTGTGTGAGCCATGGCAGTCAAAGCTCAAACTGGGCACAGCACCTGATGATGATGATACTTTATAATACAACTACTATGTAGACATCCACAGCATAGAAAAATTTTAAATTGTCCCATTCAAACTTAAAGACTTAATCGCTCTGGAAGATTTCTTACTCTTGTGGGATAATGCTTTCCTGACAAGGGGAATCACTCTCTTTGACAGGTGAGACTTGTGACTGTGAAACAAGCTCAGACACCGTGGCCTCCTCCATGGTGCTTGTAGGACACACAAAAGGCTGGAGGATCTCAGCAGGTCAGGCAGCATATACGGAAAAGAGTAAACAGTCAACATTTTGGGCCAAGACTCTTCATCAGGACTGGAAAGAATGAGGAGAAGTCAGAGTATGTAGGTGGGGGATGGGAGGAAGAAGTACAAGGTGGTAGGTCAAACCGGGAGAGGAGGAGGGGTGAAGTAAAGAGCTGGGAAGTTGATTACTGAAAGAGATAAAGGGCTAGAGGAGGGGGAATCTTATAGGAGAGGACAAAATACCCTGGAAGAAAGGGAAAGGGTAGGAGCACCAAAGGGAGGTGTTGGGCAGGTAAGGAGATCAGGTGAAAGAGGGAAACAGGAATGGGGAATGGTGAAGGGGGTCAATTACTGGAAGTTCGGGAAATTGATGTTCATGCCTTCAGGTTGGTGGCTACCCAGACAGAATATAATGTGTTGCTCCTCCAGCCTGAGTGTGGCCTCATCATGGCGGTAGAGGAGGCCATGGACTGACATATCAGAATGGGAATGGAGAGTAGAATTGAAATGGGTGGCCACATTTGGAGCACTGGATACAGTAGATGACCCCAACAGACTTGCAGGTGAACTGTTGCTTCACCTAGAAGGACTAGTAGTGAGGGAGGATGTGTAGGGGCCGATGCTCCACTTTTTCTGCTTGCAAAGGTAAGTACCAGGAGGGTGATCAGTGGGGACGGATGAGTGGACAAGGTTGTCACGTAGGGAATGATCCCTGCAGAAAGCGGAAAGTGAAGTGGGAGAGGGGGTGGAGAAAAAAATGTGCTTGTTGGTGGGATCCTGTTGGAGATGACAGGGGTTATGGAGAATTATGTGCTACATGCAGATGCTAGTGGGGTGGTAGGTGAGGACAAGAGGCACCCTGTCCCTGATGTGGCAGTGGGAGGATGGGGTGAGGGCATCTGTGCACGAAATAGAAGAGATGTGGGTGAGGACAGCATTAATAGTGGAGGAAGCAAAGACCCCTTCTTTGAAGAAAGAAGACATCTCAATAGTTCTGGAATGAAAAGCCCCATCCTGAAAGCAGATGAGGCAGAGATGGAGGAACTGAGAGAAGGGGTAGCATTTTTACAAGTGACAGGGTGGGAAGAAGAAAAGTCCAGATAGCTATGACAGACAGTGGGTTTATAAAAGATATCGGTATATAGGCTGTCTCCAGAGATGGAGAGACTGAGACTGGGGGGGGAGGGGGGGGCGTGGTGAAGGTGTCGGAAATGGTCCAAGTAAATTTGAGGATTTGAGGGCAGGGTGAAAGTTGGAGGCAAAGTTAATTAAGTTGACAAACTCAGTATGAATGCAGAAAGCAGCACCAAAGCAGTTGTCGATGTAGCACAGGAAGAATTAGGGAGTGTTGTTCCTCTGTCTCCACCACATCTGTTCTCAGGATGAGGTTTCTATTGAAACAGCAATTTCCATTGCTCTTTTGAATGTAAGCTGTGCTTCAGTTTGGAACCATTTTTGAATGCTTTCTTGTAAGATTCCACAAACTAAACAACCTTTTAGTTCATCATTGAGCCCATTACTGACAATTTTCAGACAATCACCTCGAGTCAGCCATGTATGCTGAAAAGGACTCCCCTTCTTTTTGATTCTGCTGCTGAAACCTAAAGCATTCCGCAGTCAACAGTCTTGGTTCTAAATGTTCTGCGTTACTTTGACAATATCACCAAGGCTCATTTCTGATGGTTTGTTTGGAATAGTCAGATTTTGAAGCAAACTATATGCCTTTAAACCTACAGCACATAGCAAAATTGACACTCGCTTCTCATTGGCCTTTACATTTGCTTCAAAATACTGCTCCAATAGCTCAGTATACATGAGCCAATTACCCATTGTTTAACCAACCTCATCAATCTTTCCAATGTAGCCAACCATTTCTGATTTTTGCAAATGATTATTATCATGCTGCACTCACTCTTTATGAACAATTAATTTTTCTGTTTACAGCCTTTTCTTGAACTCAATCATGCCTTCCCTTCCAATGAACATGTGCTGGCTGCTTTTGTATTAAACTCAACCTTCTTTCCGCAGACTAAGCTGGTTCTTTTAGACTCAACCATTCTTACAGCTTTTTTTTAAATTCAAACGTCTTGCTCTGCTTTAACAGTCAATAGCCATTTCGGGTTCGTTTTAAAAATACCTCATCGCCGATGTTATGTTTTGTAAATTCAAAACATTAAATAAGTTCAAAGGAAGTTCGGGAGTTAGACCATAAGACCTTAAGACATAGGAGGTGAATTAGGTCATTTGGCCCATCGAGTCTGCTCTGCCATTCGATCATGGCTGATCCTTTTTCCCCTCCTCAGCTGCAACTCCCTGGCCTTCTCCCCATAACCTTTCATGCTGTTTCCAATCAAGAACCTATCAATCTCTGTCTTAAATACACCCAACGGCCTGGCCTTCGTTGCTGCCAGTGGTAACAAATTCCATAATTCACCACCCTCTGGCTAAAGAAATTTCTTCCCATCTTTGATTTAAATAGATGCCCTTCTATCCTAAGGTTGTACCCGCTTGTCCTAGACTTCCCCGACATGGGGAACATCCTTTCCACATGTACTCTCTCTAGGCCTTTCAACATTTGAAATATTTCAATGAGATCCCCCCTCATCCTTCTAAATTCCAGTGAGTACAGACCCAGAGCCATCAAACTTCCCTTGTATGATAGCGCTTTCATTCCCAGAATCACCTCTTGTGAACATCCTTTGAACTCTCTCCAATGCCAGCTCATCTTTCCTTAGAAACTGTTAACAATACTCAGGGTGAGGCCTTGCCACTACCTTACAAAGCCTTAGCATCACATTCCTGCTCTTGTATTCTAGACTTCTTGAAATGAACACTAATATTGCATTTACCTTCCTCAACACTGACTCAACCTACAAGTTAACCTTTAGGATGTTCTGCATAAGGACTCCAAGCCCTCTTGTATCTCAGATTTTTGGATTTTCTCCCCATTTAGGAAATAGTCTGCATATTTACTTCTACTAGCAAAGTATATGACATGCATTTTCCAACATTGTATTTCATTTGCCCCTCTCTTGCCTATTCTCCAAATCTATCTAAGTCCTTCTGGAGTCTATCTGTTTCCTCAACACTACCTGCCCATCCACCAATCTCCATATCATCTGCAAACTTGGTAACATCTAAATCATTGATATACAGCATAAAAAGAAGCAGTCCCTGCGAAACACCACCAGTCACTGGCAGCCAACCAGAAAAGGATCCGTTTATTCACACATTCTGCCTCCTACCAATCAACCAATGCCCTAACCATGTTAATAACCTTCCTGTAATGCCATGGGTTCTTAACTTGGTAAGCAACCTCATACATTGCATCTTGTCATAAACCTTCTGAAAGTCCACATATATAACATCCACTATATCCCCCTTATCCATCCTACTTGTAATCTCTTCAATGAATTCCAACAGATTCATCAAGCAAGATTTTCCTTTAAGGAAACCATGCTAACTTTGTCCTATCTTATCCTGTGTCACCTAGTACTCCATAACCTCATCCTTAACAATTGACTCCAACATCTTCCCAACCACTGCCGTCAGGTTATCTGGCCTATAATTTCCTTTCTGCTGCTTTCCACCTTTCTTAAAGAGTAGAGTGACATTTGCAATTTTCCAGTCTTCTGGGACCATGCCAGAGTCCAATAAATACTAATGCCTCCACAATCTCTACTGCTACCTCTTTCAGAACCCTATAGTGCAGTTTATCTGGTCTGAGTGACTTATGTACCCTCAGGTCTTTCAGCTTTTTGAGCACCTTCTCCCTTGTAATAGTAACTACACTCACTTCTTTTCCCTCACACCCTTCAACATCTGGGGCACACTGCTGGTATGTTCCACAGTGAAGACAGATGCAAAATACTCATTTAGTTTATCTGCCATTTCCTTGAATCCCATTATTATTTCTCCTACCTCTTTTTCTAGCAGTCCCATATCAACTTCCATCTCTCTTTTATATTTTACATACTTGGAAAAGCTTTTAAAATCCACTTTGATATTATTTGTTAGCTTATTTTCATATTTCATCTTTTCCCTCCTAATGATTCTTTTTATTGTTCTCTGTAGGGTTTTATAAGCTTCCCAAACCTTTGTCTTCCCTTTAATTTTTGTGTTGTTTTATGCCCTCTCTTTTACTTTTACATTAGCTTTGACTTCCCTTATCAGCCATGGTTGCATTATTTTGCCATTTGAGTATTTCTTCATTTTTGGATACATCTATCCTGCACGTTCCTCATTTTTCCCAGAAACTCATGCCATTGTTGCTTTGCTGTCATCCCTGCTAGCATCTTCTTCGAATTTACTTTGGCCAACTCCTCTCTCATATCACTGTAATTTCCTTTACTCCACTGAAATACTGCTATGTCAGACTTCACTTTATCCATATCAAATTTCAAGTTGAACTCAATCATATTCTGGACGTCCTAGAATTCAGTTGTAACTTCATTTTTACTTTAAGGGAGGTGCACACATATCACGTGGCAGCGTGATGATGTATGCAGTTCACATATTTTTACACATAACCCGTAATGAATTATTTAAACAAGCAGGAATACTTAATCAAAAAGTATATGT
Source organism: Mobula birostris (assembly GCF_030028105.1). NCBI lineage: Eukaryota > Metazoa > Chordata > Chondrichthyes > Myliobatiformes > Myliobatidae > Mobula > Mobula birostris. The sequence goes on along the minus strand of NC_092372.1, from coordinate 201,969,254 downwards.
ACAAGATGACTCAAATATTACAGAAGTATTAAATAGACAACAGTTCCATTGAGAGTTGTGAGGACATGTTATTGGATGTATTTAAGGCAGAGATTGATAGGTTCTTGATTGCTTAATGGGGAAAGGGAAGACAATAGAGTTGGAAAAAATCAGCCATGAGGTCAGGAATGTGTAGCTATGAGAAATAATTATGTACAATCCAGAAACTGGTGTTACCTGAATGAATTGTTGTGATGCAAAAGTTACTGGAGAATTTGCAAGTGGGAAGAAATGGAGTGAAACTTGACTTTTTAAAGCATCATTTTAGCAAGCAAATCACATATGGACAGTGTACAAAAGCTGCGGCAAGAAAATCCTTCTTTACCTGTTATAGGCCTGCTACGTAGGTGTTGTGAGAGTGCAGATGAATGAAAGTGAAAACGATCAAACCCAGAGGAGATCAATTGAATTGACTTAATTTCTGACATCCTTCAGATACATGAGGAGTAAAAATCTTTTTGTTATGTCTCCGTCTAAATGTGCAATGTACAATTTATATTAGTTTATAATAAATAGTATGTACAACAGGACAGTCAATATAACGATATAATTGTATCAGCATGAATTAAGTAGAGTGATGGCCTGGTGGAAGAAGCTGTCCTGGAGCTTGTTGGATCTGGCTTTTATGCTGCGGTACTGATTCCCAGATGTTAGCAGTTGGAACAGTTTGTGGTTGGGGTGACACAGGTCCCCAATGATCCTTCGGGCACTTTTTTACATACCTGTCTTTGTAAATGTCCTGAATAGTGTGACGTTCACATCTACAGATGCCCTGAGCTCCCCGTACCCCTTTCTGCAGCATCCTGCAATTGAGGGCAGTACAATTCCTCTACTAGGCAATATGCAGCCAGTCAGGATGCTCTCAATTGTGCTCCTGTAGAAAGTTCTTAGGATTTCGGGGCCCATACCAAACTTCTTCAACCGTCTGAAGTGAAAGAGGTGCTGTTGTGCATTTTTCGCCAGACAGACGGTATGTACAGGCCATGTGTGATCCTCAGTGATGTGTATGCTGAGGAGCTTAAAGCTTTACACCCTCTCAACCCCAGTTCCGTTGATTTCAACAGGGGTTAGCCTGTCTCCATTCCTCCTGTAGTCCACAACCAGCTCCTTTGTTTTCGTGACATTGAGGGAGAGGTTGTTTTCCTGATACCACTGTGTCAGGGTGATGACTTCCTCTCTGTAGGCTGCCTTAATATAATTTGAGATTAGGCCAATCAGTGTAGTGTCACCAGCAAATTTAATTAGCAGATTGGAGCTGTGGGTGGTGACACAGTCATGGGTATACAGAGAGTAAAGGAGAGGGCTTAGGACACAGCCTTGAGGGGAACCTGTGTTGAGGGTCAGAGGGGCTGAGGTGAGAGAGCCCACTCTTACCACCTGGCGACGATCTGACATGAAGTCCAAGATCCAATTGCACAAGTCAGGGTGAAGGCTGAGGTCTCCGTCAAGACTGGAGGAAATTATGGTGTTGAATACTGAACTGATAGTCCAAGAACAGCGTTCTCACATATGCTTCCTTCTTCTCCAGATGTGTAAGGGCGGTGTGTAGAGCTGTGGCTATTGCGTCATCTGTTAATCAGTTGTGTCAGTGGGCAAAGTGTGGGTGGTAGCAAGTTGCAGATGTAGTCCTTGACCAGCTTCTCAAAACATTTGCTTATTATTGAGGTGAGTGCGACAAGATGCCAGTTCAGACATGTTACCGTGGTCTTTTAGGTACAGAAACAATGGTGGATGTTTTGAAGCATGTCTGTAAACACACCTGCCAGTTGCGCCGTGCACACTCTGAGTACCCACTCTGGGGTGCTGTCCGGTCCCGCAGCCTTGCACCTGTTCACTCATTGGAAACACCTGTGTACGTCAGCCTCAGTGATGACCAAGCTGCAGGTTGCAACAGCAGCTCTCCTCAGGGGCTCGGTGTTAGCAACATCGAATCGAGGGTAAATAAGATGTAACTCATCTGGGAGAGAGGCAGCGATGTTGGAAGCTCTGCTGTGTTTAGCTTGGAAGTCTGCGATGGTGTGCAGACCTAGCCTTAAGCTGCGTGTGTTGCTGGTGGAGAGTTGTGTCCAAATCTTGTCCCTGTATTGTCAATTCGCTGCCTTGATGACTTTGTGCAGGCCGTAGCAACATTTCTTGAGATCCTGTTGGTCACCAGCAACGTAAGCTCTGTGTCACGCGGTAAGTACTGCTCGCATGGAACTGTTGATCTAGGGTTTCTGGTTTGGACAGACCATGAGCGATTTGTGGGGGACAACATCCCCGATGTGCTTCCGGATGAAACTTGTGACCCCACCCGTGAACTGGAAGACAACCTCATCATGGAAGACATTCCAGTTGACGTAATCAAAGCAGTCCTGCAGCATGGAAGCCGATTGGTCGGACCAACAGTGGACAGTTTTAACTATGGCCGCCTCTTGCTTCAGCTTCTGCCTGTACCTCGACAACAGCCGGATGGAGGAGTGATCCGATTTTCCAAGCAGCTGGCAGAGAAGCACTTTGCTTTGTGAGAGAAGTTGAGAGAAGCATCATGGAAGGGAGAGTAGCAGTGGTTGAGTATGCTATCTTATTGTCAGTATTTTGCTAGCTGTTAAAATGAATACATCTATATATAACATCAGTGCACTCGTGTTGTCACAAATTGCACATCACAAGATTTTTGTGTACACTGGTCATTACCAATTGGAGGGAACATTGCCTGTAACTTGCAGCTTCCTTCCATAGCGAAGAGTAACAGCGATGTTGGGAATATATATACAAATCAGGGCTCTGTCGACATTCCAGTGACCCTGAAATAAAGGTGGAAAAGAGAGGATGGGGACTAATATTTACACAAAGCATGTGTCTTGCACTCCTTGTGGAGCAGGAGAAGCAAGACTTTTCATTCCATCACCCATTGATCCTCACTCCATACTCTAAAATTTCAAGGAATCCTTCTGTCTTTCTTTGTCTGATCCAGTTGTACTTATAAAAATGTCATTAGTTTGGCCTGGGCTTCATAAAGAGAATATTCTATATATTGTCAAGTTCATTAGTTAAGCTAGGACCAAGCCATTGCCTCTTGCCTCTATGAACCTACTTGATCTCATGTTTTCCGACCTCACTAACAGACAGACTCCACTGGCTAGGAGGCATTGTGGACATACCGAGTTCATGATACACACTATATATTAGTCATGTTTAGTGTATGTTTTTTCTTCTGCTAGGAAAATAATAGGCTGAGATAAACCAAGAAAACAACAGTTTTAGATAGCTGTCTTACGTGTGACAATGTGGGATGCTGCTGCAGGTTAGAGAAGATAAAAATATGATGAAGAATCTAAAAGACTGTCATTAGCTTAATTAGTTTGGTACAACATCGTGGGCTGAAGGTCCAGTTCCTGTGCTGTATCATTCTATGTTCTTTGTGCTCTTGTCTAAAGTATTTTGACATCTGGTCTGAAAACCACATTTTCATACAATGAACTCCTTACATTTTGGCATTTTTCTTGGGTTGAAAATACATTTGATTTATCCCTTTACATTTTTGGACAATGATGAAAAAGATCATTTTTAAAACACTCAATTATACTCTTAGTTGTGTCAAGTTTATTAGTAAGGCCCTTGTCATAGACTCTTGCTTCCGTGAGTCCATTGAGCTTCATGTTTCCCAAACTCACTAGCAGACATAATCCCCTGGCTTGGAAGCACTTGGTATGGTTTAAATTCTCTTTTATTCTTTTATATTTTATACTGCAATATAAACAAATGCGATAATGCAGATAGCATCAAGTATTGTGTTGAAAATAAAAGTTGAATTCTAACAAGCTTTATTTAATTAGATGAATGTTTAACAAACAATCTGCTGGAGGTACTCAATGAATCAAGCACCATCTGTAGGGGAAAGGAAATGTGGACATTTCAGGTCAAAAAATTGCATCAAGATTCATACTGATGTAAAACTTTACCTCTCCAAGTTCCTCTACAGCCCTTTCCAAAAATACCCAGGTCAAAGATACATTTTTTACAGTAATTGTTACATATATAATTTTCCATATCATTTGCATTTCTTCAATATATTTTCTTTACATTAATATTATATCTGCCTTACTAAACACTTTAACTAAGAATGTAGTAAAAGTAGTTTTATTTTCATGCTGAATAAGAATTCCTTTATTAAGGATTACAACTGTAATTGCGGTAGAGATTTTGAATACTGCTATGTCGTTCATGCACGGTCCATTCTAAGGATTTTAAGGATTTTTTTTATTAAATCCCCTGTGCAAATCTTCTCTTTCAAACAAATTAGCGGGAGGAGAAGATGGCAGCACGTCGCGTGTACGCAGCTCTCTGGTGAAAAGTGATGTCGTATCTGTTAAATAGGGGCCATGGACAATTCTGATTTGATGGAGAGTGGACGTGAAATCACAGAGGAACATCTGGAGAAATTTCTGAAACGCCCGACCGCTGCTGTCGTTACTGTGTGGTCAGGAATCTTTCAGAGGGTAGGCCTCAAAATCCCCGGCCTTGCCTGCTTTTGGCGACTGAGAAAGAGGTCGAATCGCTCGGACAGAGATGTCTCGGTGCTGGAGAGCTGATCAGAGCTCAAAGTTTTCCAATGACTCAGAGTCAGATTGTGGTCGGCATGGCAGGGAGAGTTTTTCTTCCCTCTCCCGACTGCATGAGATGTGGGACATTTCAGAAACTTTGAACTTTACTGTGCTCACGGACTTTCTTCATCAAGTTATGGTATTGTGCACTGTTGTAACTATATGTATAATTATGTGGTTTTGTCAGTTTTTTCAGTCCTGGTTTGTCCTGTGTTTTGTGATATCACACCGGAGGAAATAATGTATCATTTCTTAATGCATGCATTACTAAATGACAATAAAAGGGGACTACGTGTCTTCATAATCTAAAAAAATTAATGAATTCTTAAACCGTTTACTACACATGCTTCTGTCAATTAGGACCATAATTTCACACTTTCTCACTTGTATATTTTTAATATATTTTCCTAAGGGTGGTCAAGTTTTAGTTAAGTTGCACATCGACATAATATTCATTGCAGCGAAATTCTGATAGTCTGAGATCTGATTGTTTAGAAGTTCCTGTGGTTAATCAAGGCGTTCGTTGAAACCCTGATTCCATCATCCTTTTTAACATATTGGGTTCACTGAAAATTCTAATATAGAAAAACAGAAACATAGAAAACTTACAGCACAATTCAGGCCCTTTGGCCTACAAAGCTGTGCCGAACATGTCCTTACCTTAGAAATTACCTGAGATTACCCATAGCCCTCTATTTTTCTGAGTTCCATGTACCTGTCCAGGAGTCTCTTAAAAGACCCTATTGTATCTGCCTCCACCACCGTCACTGGCAGCCCATTCTACGCACTCAACACTCTCTGCGTAAAAAAACTTACCCCTGACATCTCCTCTGTACCTACTCCCCAGCACCTTAAACTTGTGTCCTCTTATGGCAACCATTTCAGCCCTGGGAAAAAGCCTCTGAGAATCCACATGATCAATGCCTCTCATCATCTTATACACCTCTATCAGGTCACCTGTCATCCTCTGTCCCTCATAGGAAAAACGGCCAAGTTCACTCAACCTATTCTCATAAGGCATGCTCCCCAATCTAGGCAACATCCTTGTAAATCTCCTCTTCACCCTTTCTATGGCTTCCACATCCTTCCTGCAGTGAGGCGACTAGAAATGAGCACAGTACTCCAAGTGGGATCTGACCAGGATCCTATATAGCTGCAACATTACCTCTCGGCTCCTAAACTCAATCCCATGATTGATGAAGGCCAATGCACCGTATGCTTTCTTAACCACAGAGTCAACCTGCGTAGCAGCTTTGTGTGTCCTATGGACTTGGACCCCAAGATCCCTCTGATCCTCCACACTGCCAGGAGTCTTACCATTCTGTGTTCTGTCATCATATTTGACCTACCAAAATGAACCACCTCACACTTATCTGGGTTGTACTCCATCTGCCACTTCTCAGCCCAGTTTGGCATCCTATCAATGTCCCGCTGTAACCTCTGACAGCCCTCCACATTATCCACAACACCTCCAACTTCTGTGTCATCAGCAAATTTACTAACCCATCCCTCCACTTCCTCATCCAGGTCATTTATAAAAATCACTAAGAGTAGGGGTCCCAGAACAGATCCCTGTGGCACAGCACTAGTTTCCGACCTCCATGCAGATTATGACCCGTCTACAACTACTCTTTGTCTTCTGTGGGCAAGCCAGTTCTGGGTTCACAAAGCAATTTCCCCTTGGATCCCATGCCTCCTTACTTTCTCAATAAGCCTTGCATGGGGTATCTTGTCAAATGCCTTGCTGAAATCAATATACACTACATCTACTGCTCTACCTTCATCAATGTGTTTAGTCACATCTTCAAAAAATTCAATCAGCCTCATAAGGCATGACCCGCCTTTGACAAAGCCATGTTGACTATTCCTAATAATATTATACCTCTTCAAATGTTCATAGATCCTGCCTCTCTGGATCTTCTCCATCAACTTACCAACCACTGAAGTAACACTCACTGGTCTATAATTCTCTGGGCTATCTCTACTCAACTTCTTGAATAATGGAACAACATCCACAACCCTCCATTCCTCTGGAACCTCTCCTGTCCCCATTGATGATGCAAAGATCATCGCCAGAGGCTCAGCAATCTCCTCCCTCGCCTCCCACAGTAGCCTGGGGTACATCTCATCCGGTCCCTGTGACTTACCAACTTGATGCCTGCCAAAAGCTCCAGCACATCCTCTTCTTAATATTCTGAGGCTTTTCAGTCCACTCTACATGCTCAAGCTTTTCAGTCCAGGGCATGGTTCCAAGAGTGAGAAATGACTCAAGGTTTGTATGATTTAAGCACCGGGCCAGATTGAAAAGGTCAGAGTTTTTGGGGCTGGTGTTCAGTCCAATGCTCTGTGAGGTTTACTTATCTCTGTGCTGAACTGAGGTTGTGGCCTGCAACAAACGGGCTCCTGGACCACCTGTCATGATGACTCACTTTTGTGAACTTCAGTTGTGAATGTCAGTTGCTTACTTGTATTGCTTGTAAGATTTGTTTTCTCTTTCCTGCACATTAGATATTCAATGATCTTTTTATACTGGGTTCTATTGGGTTTCTTTGTTTTGTCGCTGCCTGGAAGGAGATGAACCTCAAGGTTATATGTAATATACATACTTTGTACTTTATTTCTGCCATATGATTGGCTGATTAGATATTCACGTTAATGAGCAGATGTACAGGTGTATCTGATAAAGTGGCCACCGGGTACATGTAATCATCCCTCCAGCCTCATTCCCTCCAGGGAAAACAATTTCAACTAATTTAGTCCCTCCTTAGAACTCAACACACCAATTCTGCAAACATCCTTGTGAAACTTCTCTGCACCTCCTCTAGCTTAGCATCCAGTACTGAAAATCTCCCAGTTTGAGTCCCTAACTCTTGAGTTTTACTGAGCATCATTCACAACAAGCCTGCACATTCAGAGTTAACATAGAATATTTATCAAGTAAGACTGACTTGCAGAACATCTTCAGCATAAGTGTCTGACATCATGACTTTACAATCTGTTGCAACCCAAAATGAAGTTTTTTTTTAATGCAGATAATGGAGCCTTGTGGAAGAAGATGCTATCTGACTTGCTATGTATTTCCAGCATTTTCAGCTATTACTTCTGTTGCAATTCGGAGATCAATGTCATGTTTCTTAATTAGTATTGTTAGTGCAATGTGATCCTCTTCAAAAAATGCTCTCCAGACATACAATTTGCCTCATTCAGTAGAAGTTATAAGAAATATATGTAATAATAAACAGTTTTAGATCGAGCATGAATGATAAATTAGGTTTTAATCAAGCAACACTTCTCAAAATACCAAGAAGAATTTTCAGGAACATTCTCCCTTTCTCTGCTTCTGCACCTGTTCCTCCTTAGCAAGTGACGGGATCCCATGTTGCCAGGTAACCACATAAATTCGACGAAAAGAGGGCAGCTATCGCCTTTTAGTCACCATTATCTGGGTAGGGACAATGGGGCAGCTGTGATAAAGTTCTCCATCTACCATCTCAACAGAGGTGCTAAGCTGCAAGTTAACCAGCCAACAGAGGAAGTGTTTGTACCCTAACATTATGGAAAGTAGTTTCTAAGCTCCCGTCACTGTTCACTATTCTTGATGTTGATTATGATAAAAGCTTGGTGTGCTGGTGCAGCTGATTCCTGACTGTATTCACAGAGCCCTCTACTGATCTTGGTCGCTAACTACTATCTGGCAGAAACCTTCAGAATTAAGCGAGGGGACTTCACTAAGCAGCACTGGCCCATAACTGCCTCGACCTCTCCTGTCCACACACTCGCCCAAGTGCTTGTTAAGTGCTGCTAATATACCTGCTTCAACATTTTCTTCTTATCCTTCATTTCATACACAGACCACCCTCTGAACCCCAGAAAGATCACCCCACATTCTCCTACACTCCAATGATTAGGGCCCCAGCCTACATTAACTCAGTCCCTCAAATCCCAGCAAAATTCTTGCTTATCACAATTTCATTCCTTTCAGCTTAATAGCATGTTTCCTATAACAAGGTGATGAAAACTGAACACAATATTTTCTGTACGGCCCTACAAACCATACAACTGCAACATAACCTCCCAACTTTTATACTTACTGCCCTGACTGATGAAAGCCAACATGCCAAAAGCGTTTTTTCCCCACCTGCTCTATGTGTGACATCACTTTCAGGAAACCATGTTTCTCAGTTCCTCTGTTCTGCAAGGCTTCCCAGGGCCTGACCATTCACAGTGAAATTCCAACTATCATTTGTTTTCCTAAAATGCAACACCCACACTTAGCAGAACATATAATGAACAAAAAAACCTTGAATATGCTCATGTTGTTCCATCTGTTTTCAACATCCCAGTTTGGGGAAACAGGATTACCCTCAAAGGACTCAGTTATGAATACCCCAACTTTAGGTAGCTTATTTTGTCTATATTAAAACTAGCAATCACTGCTGTCTGTCATTCACCTGTGGTGTTATTGGCTCACTATCCCTCTTTCCAATAGTACATTTGCATTTACTATGCTTGTCACAATGTACCTACATTCAACAACATATTCCACTCCTTTATCACTATTATCACTTTCTAACTACTGCCAAACAATTATAACTGATTCGGCTCACTGCTCCACGAGCAGCAAGGTTTACTCGACTCTCTGCGGGACTGAGGCACTTGAATCAGCTGCAGTGATGCCTGGCATTGTAAACTTCAGTTCTGAATGCTGTTGATTTGTTGTATTGTTAGCACAATTTGTTGTTTTTTTTCCCTCTGCACACTGGTCTTTTGTTTTTAATGCATTCTACCGTTTTTTTTTTGTTCCGTGGCTGCCTGTAGGGATAATCAATCTCAAAGTTGTATAAAGTACACATACTTTAATAGTAAATGTACTTTGAACTTTGAAACTTTGTACTTTGACTTTGATAACCTGTCCCTACTACTTCCCAGGCCTTACAGACATTCCCTTTGACTTGTCTGCCCCCCCCCTACATTTTTCACAACTTAACACTAATTTCTCTCTCATCCCATTTCCAGCAAATGGTCCTTGACATTTTTGGCATTTTCTCTTGTTATCTCAGATTTCTAGCATCTGCAGCTATTTTGATTTCCAAAGTGGATTAAGCATCAACTTGTGTATCTGACCTAGCAAGCATTTACCGAAGAAAGGTAAGCTGACATTTATTTTTAATTCACATGAAAGTGGCAGGGACAGGAATGCTGTCTGTAAGGTAAGTGCCTTTAAGTTTCTTTGTTGCCATGGGTAAGCTGCCTGCAGAAGAGCGATAGACACGAGCAGCTCCCTGAACATTTTGAAATGAGCTGTTTTTCTTACAGAAGCAGGGCTCTGAACAAATATAAAGAGTGAAAATGCAGAATGATTTAGATATTTCAAAAGTAAAGTTTTGCAGCAGTTTCATACAACCACAGGAGTCTGACTCTCCATCAAAAATATCAGCCTAAATTGTCCCATTTTGTTCCTTTAGTCATTTCAATTAGGAATTACAGAGAAATGTGAATTACTTCAGCAGCTTGAACTGATGAGCTTGCTGACACCATGGGGAGAAAGTGCCTCTCCATCATTAGATAACCAGATGCTGTTCATACTCTTCCTCCGCTCCCAATGGACATCAACAACCATTCAAAATCCTTCCTACTGAATTAATTCCTCTCCGTTATTTTTCTGATCTCTGCTATCTTCCATTCAGGTGCCAGGGAAAGTCCCCCTTTGACAAGAGTCTGCAAAACCATTTGGTTAGTGAAAATTGAGCAGTTAGCATGCGTGAGTTAAGGGTCATCCAAATACTCTTCCTCTTTTCCAGTAGTTTTTAATCATTGATCACTATCCATGTTATGATATCAGTAATATGGTAGCTGAACATGTTTTCTGAAGGCTTTTTGGCATTCTGGCTTTCATCAGTCAGGACATTGAGTATAGAAGTTGGGATCTTATGTTGCATTTTTACAAGATGTTGGTGAGGCTGCATTTGGAATATTATACTCAGTTTGGAGGTGTACAAAATCATGTGGGGCATGGACAGGGTGAATATGCACGGACTTTTGCCCAGTGTTAGGGAATCAAGAACTCAAAGGCATAGATTTAGGATGAGAGGTGAAAGATTTATGAAGAACTTGAGGGACAAATTTCTCTCTCTGATGGAGGTCAGTAAAGTCAACAAGCTTCCAGAGGAAGTGGTTGTGGCAGGTACAGTAATGACTTCTAAAAACTGTTTGAACAGATGCATAGATAGGAAAGGTTGGCAAGGACGTGGACGGAAAACGAGCAAATAGGACTGTCTTGGTTGGTATGGACCAGTGGAGCCAAAGGGCCTGTTTCTATACTGTATGCCTCTATGACTATCACTCCAGTTTGACCATACAATAACAAAATCACAAAGTGTTTCTGGACACACAGCCGTTTAACTACTTACATAAATGTCTCATTGGCATCATGAGTAAGCATTTCCAGCAGTCTTACAGTAGTGAGGATGAATGTCTGCCACATTTTTTAATATGTAATTACCATATCAACCATATCCTCTTACCACATCAACTCTGACAAGATTATTTTTCTCCCTGTCAGTGTTTTACCATTTAAAAATCAACATTTTCACAGTTTGTCTTATTTTCCTCGGAGTTGTACATTTCTCTGACCCAAACTAGGTGACCTTTCCTCTAAAATCAATACAGAAGCACATCCACATATCTTTGTGCAGGATAAGATTCCGGCTGTTGATAGGAGAATGAGATTGGGAGGATGAATTTTTCTCTTTCTCCAGAATACAGTCATTTACAGATGAACTGTCCTACACAGAATTTTCTCACACTGCCACAGCATGGAGAAAATCCCGGTGAAAGACAATTTCCCACACCAATCTACTGCCTGTAAAATATATAATACTAATAAGAATCTGACAATGTAACCTCCAGCTGTGCAGTTATAGAAGTGACCGTGCAGGTGTAGAAATGGTGGTGGGAACTCAGGGTGAAATATTTCAGCCTGCAGGAAGCAAACATTGCAATAGAGGTGAAGTATCATGAAGTATCATGCAAAGGAGTAGAGGGAGTGGGTAATGACAATGAAACAAGAACAACATCCTTTCATGTGTCTGAAGAATATATAAGTGATCTTGAATTACTGATGCAATTAAGTAGTTGAAGGGAAGCCAGGCATTCAAACTCAAGAGATCACCTATCATCATCCAAGCTCCCATGTCTTAGTTGCTATAGTTTCAATGGACTGGTCCTTAGAGTATTTTACCAAGTTGGAAGATTATTTCTGCTGGATTTGTACAATAGTGTTTTCAGAAGGAATATTCAGGGTTTGGCAAATCCTGCAAAGGTAAGGACTCTACTCAGTTATTTGAATTTACAACAGTTCAAATATTAAAGAAAACTGTTTTTGACTTTTAACCAGGTGAAAAGAGATGTATAAGACATCATCTCCAATAATGATGTCAGTATTCCAATCACAAATATTACAAAACTATTGTTTTCTGCAATAACCTACTTCGTCTATTATTTCATTTAGCTTGAGGCCCCAAGAACTTACAGCCACTCCTCTCACTTACCACTGAATGCCTCAGGGCAAATCTGACAGGCCTCATCTCTGAAGAAGAGAAAATGGTGTATTATTTAACAAGTAAACCATTTTGAGTATCAGCTGTTCTGCTGTGAACCCCCGTGTTGAAACCTCTTGCAAATGCGGCTAACCAGTTAAGGTACTCCCTTTTCAGGAAGTAGGACCATAAGACCATGAAACACAGGAGCAGAATTAGGCCAGAATGTAAGGACAGAGTCTGAACTGATATATTCTCTACAAAATATCTGTGATTCAGTTGCACCATATGATATGGTGCATGTTGTGCATTTAATATCTCTATCATATTTGAGTAATATTGTAAATATATTGCTTGGTTAAGTATCTTTTGTTGTTTACATAATTCAATACAGGTAGAACATGAATGGTATACGTCATTACACCACCATGTCATATGTGCTTGCCTCACTAAAGTAAAATGAAGAATGTACATAAGTTACCGGTTCCGGTTGTTTTCAATTAGTTTATGTTTCGGAGTTACAAAACACAACAGTAATGGTAAGGAAGTTTTAAAGTGAACCTGAAATAATACCTGTTGAAACACAGCATATTTTTTCTTTGCAAAGGGGGGGGAGAGAGAGAGAGATGTTCAAGTTTTAAAAAAGCAGCATGTTTTCTTCAGAAGCACTGTAAGACAGTGGAGTTTTTAAAAAAGACAGAACACTGATGAAATTCGCAGATTCATAAACAGTGAGTACCACATGATAATAATAATACATTTTTTATAAAGCAGAAATGAGAAAGATAGATGCATGCAATTACACAAAATTAGCTGGATGACTTATACTGAGCAAGTTGAGTCATATTTTAAGGCAAATGGAATAGTTGATGAGAGACCAGTGCCAGTTTTGCTGAGTGTACTAGGTGGAAAAGTATAAAGTTTGCTTAGAAGTTTGACTGTTCCAACCAAACCAGGTGAAAAGAGCTTTGTTGATATCATGAACATAATGCAGGAACATTTAGAACCATTGTTGATTGCGAAGTGTTTTATGTATTAGAAACAGAATCAAGAGGAAAAGAACAGATTTCAGCATAAGCCACTGCATTGGAGAAATTGAGCATTTTCAGTTCATTGATGGGCTTAATGGTGCACTGAGAAACTGTTTAATTTATGGAATCTTACAAGAAAGCATTCAAAACTGGCTCCTAACTGAAGCATAACTCACATTTAAAAGAGCAGTTGAACTAGCTGTAGTAATGGAAGCAACAGACAGAGATTTGCAATCAAGAATGAAAGTGAGCATGAACAAGATTGCAACATCTAAACACAAATTGTCCTGACCGCACAAATTGTGTAACTGTTGTGGCAGGGGCAAACATACATCAGACCAAAGAAGGTTTAGAGTGAATTAATGCAGAAAATGCAGCAAAGTAGGACACATACAAAAGCATGTTGTGCAGACAAAATAAATAGATTGTTCACGGAAGAGAAAAAGATAAAAAGTCAAGTTGCACTTTCAAAAATTTATATGCTGTTGATGAAAAATCTGATAATGATGAGAGTGACAGGGGACTGGCTAGCCTTTAGATTTACAATTTGAAACTAACAATAGACAAGAAAAAAAAACACCAGAAGTTTAGTGCAATTTAATTAAAATAGAGTTGGACACTGGCTCAACTGTTTCAGTCATTCTACGAAATGAGTTTGAATGGAATTTCAGAGATACTGAACTGAAACCTAGAGATATCCAACTAAGAACTCATATTGGAGAGGAGAAAACTCCTGTGGGAATGATGTTTGTATCAGTGGAATATAACAACCAATAAAACACAGTGGGCTTTTATGTAGTAAGTACAGGAAGGCCAGCATTGTTGGGCCATGACTGGCTGATAAACTACAACTAGACTGGAGATCCATTCACAATTTGCATACCACATTGCCTGTATTAAAACTGAAAGCCAAGTAACAAAGGTACTTGATGCCACAGCAGTGTCCAAGCATGACATTGGAAAACTCAAACATATCAGGTATAAAATAGTGATAAGTGAAAATACAGCACCCAAGATTTACAAAACCTGTCTGGATCCTTATACCACCCATGATAAAATAGCCAGTGAGCTAGATCACATACAGGCTGAAGGAATTCTCAACCCCAGTGGCCCCAGTAGCCAAGAAGGTTGGGTCTGTCAGTGTCTGTAGTGATTTTAAGGTCATCATCAACCTAGTACTGTAAGTAGATCAATAACCTCTGCTTGGGGGTACCTTTGCAAACCTTTCTGGTGGAAAACACTTCAACAAGTGGGCTTAGCTGAGATGTACCTACAGATGGAAATAGAAGAGTCCAAAGTGTTTTCCACCTTAAACACTCTCAAAGAGCTGTATCAGGGCTTGTTTCTGGATTAGCATCTGGACCTGCACTGTGGCAGAAAGTTATCGATGAGGTGGTGCAGGGCTGTCCAGGCACTCATTGTTACCTGGATGACATTATTGTTACTGGTGAGGACGACAAGGAGCATCTCCAAAATCTCAAGACAGTGTTAAAAAGATTAGAAGATTGTGAGCTCAGAGCACAATGCGACAGGTGTGAATTTATTAAACCAAACATCATTTACTGTGGTCACATCAACGATTTACACAAGTGTGCTGAGAAAATTCAAGTATTGTTGGATGCCCCAAGGCCAAAGGATGTGTCACAGTTGTGGTACTTTATATTTTTCAATGAACATAACAGATTCCTGTCAAGCCTTTCTACTGTGCTGCACCCCTTGAACTCATTACTAAACGATTGGGAAGGAATTGCAATGGGCAGAACAGTGTGAGGTGGCTTTCCAAAAAGACACTGAACTCACCATAGCCTTTGCATCACGTTCCCTTACCACTGCAGGAAGAAATTACACACAGGTTGACAGAGGCTTTCAGTCTCATTTGAGGTGTGGAACATTTCAACCAATTTCTGTATGGAAGAGATTCTACCCTGATTACTGATCACCAGTGTCCAATGGCAATCCATAGAAGGGTGTTCCACTAACCGCAGCAGTATGAATGCAGAGGTGGGCCCTGTTTCTTGGAGGACACAAATACAAGATCGAATTCAAGAGGACAACTAATCACGGAAGTGCTGATGGATTATCCTGTTTACTCTTAGAAAAGGAAATACCTGAGGACACTCCTCTTGGTGAATATAAAATCTCCCTATTATGACAGAGATGATGCAAGGGAAATCAGAACAGACCCCACACTGTCTCAGGTCTACTTGGCAACCTAAAGTGGCCAGAATGTGCAGCAGGGGTTCCAGTTCCCCCATTTTTACTAGTACCGAGATGAACTCGCCCTTAAGTGGGGATTGAGAGTTGTTGTATCATCCAAGCTCAGAGCTAAAGTGTTGCAGGAAATACATGCTTGTCACCTAGGCATTATCAAAATGAAAGTGTTGTCCCAAAGCCTTGTCTGGCATTCTGGGATAGATGAGCATATTGAACAGTTTGCAAGGCACCTTTTGGGACGCCAACACGTCTACAAGATGCCAAGAGCAGCACCTCTCCATCCCTGGCAATGATGTGAATTGCCTGCCAGAGGATTCATATAGACTTTACAGGTCCAATCTTGGGTACAACTTTCTTAATATTAGTGAATGCAGCTACAAAGTGGCCAGAAGTGTTCCCAATAGTCTCCACTACAGCCCCGCACACTGTTAATGTGTTGAGAAGCTTCTTCTCAAGGACTGGTGTTCCAGAACAGTTAGTCAGTGACAATGGACCACAGTTTGTTGCAGAAAAGTTTCAGATATCGTTGAAAATGAATGGAATAAGACATAATACATCTGCACTATACCACCCAGCCTCAAATAGCTTGGTGGAAAGTCGAAAGAATGCACTGTGATCAATGGCAGCAGAACACATTACACTGACACTCAATCAGAAGCTCACCAGTATCGTCCTTGCAGGTCACAAGGCAGCATGCTCCACAGCCAACAACTCACCAGCTATGTTGTTCCTGGGTCATCACTCATGGTTGGATCTCCTCAAACCCATTCTCAGAAAGAGTATGCAGGACAAACTTCTGAGACAAATTGAGAGCTCCTCAAACATGAAGGTTCCATCTTTCACTCCTTGACAAGCAGCGGTGGTGAGGAACGACAGAGGTGATCAAAAATAGATACTTGGAAAGATTAAGGATAGAACTGGACCACTCTCCTACACAGTGGAGATTGAGTCTGGTATCATCTGGGGATGACACATTGATCTGTTGTGGAGAGCAGAGTCAATCGTTAGAGAAGGAAGGTGTCCAGAGCTGTCAGAACCACTTTCTGCAGTTCCAGAGTCAACTCCTACAACCACCATGTAGGAGGCCCCAGAAGATGAGATTGTCTCACAGTCGCAAGACTCACCTGCCAAACAGAATGAAACACCACCACCGCGCCCCCCCGCCCCCCACACCACACCCACCCCAAACCCCTGGTCAGGAAATTTTTTATCCCCAAAGTTTAAGAAATCCTCCACAGCAATTAAATCTTTAGGCCTGAATGGGACAAGTTAAAATATACTATGCTGTGCATGTCTATATAGTAGTTGTATCATATAAGTTGTATCATATAGTATACTATATATATACATATATAAGTTGAGGTGCATTCTGCGTTGAGTTGGAGTTTATAGCTAGACAGGGAGATGTGTTGTTTAATTAATATATCAGTAATATTTGAGTAATATTGTAAGTATCTGAGGCCTCCATTGATCAGGGTTGATAGAGGGGAAGCCTTTTAGGACCAAGATTAGGAAAAACTTCTTCACACAGAGAGTGGTGAATCTGTGGAATTCTCTGCCACAGGAAACAGTTGAGGCCAGTTCATTGGCTATATTTAAGAGGGAGTTAGATATGGCCCTTGTGGCTACGGGGGTCAGGGGGTATGGAGGGAAGGCTGGGGCGGGGTTCTGAGTTGGATGATCAGCCATGATCATAATGAATGGCGGTGCAGGCTCGAAGGGCCGAATGGCCTACTCCTGTACCTATTTTCTATTATGGATGTTGTATCCTAGTTGTCTAGATATGCAAGCTTGGGTAGTATGATATGGAGAGCAAGTTGTTGCCTATGTCGCAAGCTCCCTCTTGCCACGCATCTGATGAACCCAAAAGAATGGCAGAGACTGATACCGTTTGGTACCAGCAGCTTCGCAGCAGTAGTCAGTCAGCATTGAATTCAACATAGGACTGCTTTAGCGACTCCTTTTCTGGATTCTTCCCTCGGTGTTTGACTCCTGAAGCCTTTCCCATGAGTGGGCGTAGCCGCAAGGCAGCTGAGGTTTGAGATCAGAGTTTTCCTTCTCCCAGATGAGCAGCCAACAATGGCAGTATACACTATATATTAGTTGATTAAGCATTCTTTGTTACATAATTCATTACAAGATATATGTGAAAAAATATGAATGGTACATGTCATTTTGCCACCACGTCATATGTATGAGCCTCACTAAAGCAAATCAAAGAATATGCAAGAGTTATCCCCAGCTCCATGGAATTCTTTCAATTAGTTTTCTGTTTTGGAGTTACAGAACCAAACAGTACAGAGCTATGGAAGTCTAAATAACACCAGCTTTAATTCCCAAGATAGCTGCTCTCATTTACCCCGGGCTGAACCAGTTGAAAATCATTAGGATTACCACCAACAACTGATCCCAGCTTGAAACTGATGAAAAGTCTTTGACCTAAATTTATCTCAGTTTTTATTTGTACCAGTTCTGTCTGACTTACTGAATGCTTCCAGCATTTTGTGTTTTTACTTGAAACTCTGGGTTTTGGGTAAGGTTATGATCAGTCTCCAACTCTCATAATGCTTGCAGTTGAATTGTCTTCCATGAATTCTAGTACATCATAGAATAGCATGGGGGAGGAAGAAGTCCTTCACCCCACAATGTCTGTGCCAATTATAAATCCAAATTATCAATGAACTAACTGGTGTTGAAGGATAGGTTATTATTTGATTTTCTGCTGCCTGACCTCTTCCTTGTATTTGAGTTCTACTACTGGCAACTCTATCAACAGCATTAACCCTACTGCTTCTTCACCTAAACCTTCTCAACTCTTTAACTCTTTCATCCGTACTTGAATGTCTTTTAATCCACAGCTTAAGGTCTGCTTCCTTGAACAAGGAATCACACAGAATATGCTGGAAATTAGCAAGAGGTCAGCCAACATCTGAGAAGAAAGAAACAGAGTTGGTGTTTCAGATTAATGGACCTTAATAGACACTGAGTTTGGGGTTTACATCAAGGCTAAGTAACATGGAACAATATTGTGAGGCATGAAGGAACAGAGAGTCACTGATGTATTACTTAAAGTTAAAAGCACTTACTATTATAGCAGGTAAAATACATTTAGACAGGGAGGGAAGAGTTAGAAGGATATGGACCAAACAGAAGAAAAAGGGATTAGATCAGGTCACCAGTTAGGTTGGCCTGGATAAGAGCATTTGCTTCTTTCCTGTATGACACTTATGCCCGGGTCCCAACCTTTTTTATGTCATGGATTCCTAACATTAACCGAGGGGACTGTGGACCACAGGTTGGGAACCTCTGCTCCATGCTTTCGTGACACTTAGTTCAATATATGTTTCCATATAATTCCTTTAACATTGACAGAGGTTCCTATGGTGCCCATGGCTTTATATCATATTCTGGCTCTCAGAGCAATCCCATTCCCTCTTCGATTTTCCCTGCAACCTTTGCTTCCCCCAATTCTCATCCGACTACCTCTATCAACCTCCTCCACTCTGGGGAAGACAAAGCTAGCCCACAATAATGTGGAGTTGCTACAGCTCAGCTGTGAATCTAGGGCTGGGGTAGGCTTAAGTGATTATGTAAGCTGCTCCCATTTTTCTATTGTCAGCGTAGCTTATATTGAATATCATCCCGATTACACTTCCCACTTTGTCAGAGAACACCTTTCCAAAGTTGCTAAAGTTTGATCAGAGTGGGTGTGCAGTTTTGACATGATCAAGTTTAAGTGACCACAAGTTTTGGTTAGTTTGAGATTCCTAGGTGGGATTTAGTCTCACTCTTTGTGACTAGCCTTCTGTCTCGAATTTCTACAATATTACCTTCCTGCCCCAATGCAATCATCTTACCTTTATCTGAATTAGGATGTTCTAATCAATATTTTCTGCTAGGTTTGATGCAATCTTTGAGCATTAGAGTTAGCAAGGAAAGATAAGGCATGTGATACCAACTGACAGACTTCCAAGAGGGTTCTGAGACTGTAGTTTATCTACAACTGATGACACAACCTTCAGCCTTCCCTGCATCATTCTCTAGAACTAATAATACAGAATTTGCCTTTTTGTGTGATGAATTCTGATCATCCTCTCCGCTCTGAATTAGTTCATGGAACCAGTTAATTATTAATTAAACAAATACTCATTGACATTGATGGGGAAATGATGAGTGTGATTTATAAGCTGATACAAAAATTGTCTGCTGAGTAATATTGTGTCACATCATTTTCTGCAGTCACTGTCTCCACTTGTCTAGCTCGGCCTATATTTAATCAATAACCTATTATTTTCCCAATACGAGATTGAGTAAGAAGACCCATAAAATGAGAGAAAACGAACCTTGCCATTTATTATATCAGAGAATCTAGAGGACATTCTATAATAATGTGTAAAAACTGGTAAAATCTATTTTCATTAAATTTATATTTTTTCTGGTGCATTTTTGTGTGGTCAGCAAGATAAGGGATGTCAGTGCTAGGGAATCAAATACTATTAGCTCCTGGAATCAGTACTTCACATAAGAGACATATAAGGTCAGATGAAGAATGTTTTTCTCCTTCTTTGCCCCCAAGCCATTGACTCTAAAGAAAACTTCAATTCGATTTGTTTGACTTTTTCCTCTGTCCAACAGGACACTGCACCTTGTGACTTAGGAACAGGAACATCCTCCAACCTGCTCTGGTGATCCATATTTTCTTAATGTGACAAATAATATAACAATAATAACAAGAAAATGCTGGAGATTCTCAGCAGATCAAGCAGAAATATGATAAAAGAGAGACAAGAGACTGAGATGTTGGAATCTGAAGCAACTAACAAAAAGCTGGAAGAACTTGGGGGGGAGGGAATCTGAACTGAGTGGTCACAATCCCCGAAATGTCAACCCCCGAGATGCTGCCTGACCTGTTGAGTTCCTCCACCTTTTAGTGAGCAACAATACAAGATTGTATTTGAAAGTACTAATCCTTTGTCATAGGATGTGTAATTATATGTTATGCTTTAAGAATGGAAGTCCTGTTACAGCTGTGTTGGCAGCTGCTTAAAGTGGTGCACCAATGAATAACAGCAACTCTACCAGCAGACTGAAGCCGTCGTGCCTGAGCCATCTCACCAAAGGACCACCCATTCACTCCAATTTTTCTTTCCTTTATTTATTTTGCTGTGAAAACGTTATAACTGTCCTATTCAAAACTAATTGAGTTTAATGTGGAACTGAATTCTCTGGTCAAGATGGCACCAGCAAACAATGATTCCTTGGGCAAAATCTTCCAGATAGCCAATCTCTTCAATTATTTCACTATACTTTGACTACTGCTTGTTCTTTTGTCTTGATTGTGTATTGGAAACTGTTGACATGCAGTCTAGAGTTCGATCAAATGATCTAGTGCACTGCTGTCTTTGGAGAGGACCACGAGCTCATGCAGAAGACCCGAAACGAGGCACGGGGTCATGATCGACTCCATTTCAAAGCATCAAGGAAGGTTGAAGCATCAAAGTGAATGCCGAGGAGGTCAGGAATCGCTCTCCATGGAGGCCACAGGTCAACACTGGTTAGTAGCCAAGACAGCAGCATTCGGAAGGCCACAGATCAGCAATACGGCAGTCACACTTCATGGAAGGGCTGCGTTCAAGACACTGCTCTCCTCGATTCCGAAAGGAGGATATTTTTGAAATTCTAAGATTTATGTGATTATTAGATTGTAGTTTATATTGCTCTCCTTCAGTTTTCTGTGTTTTCTATCTTGTTGATTGGCGGGTTGGGTTCAGGATGGGCGATATGTTAGTTTTTGAGTGTGAGAGAGGGGGTTGGGGTTTGATACTATTGTCGTTCTTCTCTGCAAGGAAAGGAGTTGGGGGAGTTGATGTTATTGTTTATACTTTTTTTTGTGAGGGATGTGGTTGAGAGTCTGGGATTTGATATTATAGCTGCCATTTTCAGTGTGGATGATCTGTTAGTTTTTTGTGCAAGGGAAGGTGTCGGGATTGGGGTTTGCAAGTTTTGTTTTTCCTTTTTGTACAGGGAGGGGGATTGGTGTCTTTTCTTTCAATGACACCTGTGGTTTTTCTGTATTTCCTGGCTATTTAGAGAAGACAAATATTGGAGTTGTATTGTACGTGCGTACTTTGACAATAAAATGACTCTTTGAACTTTGAACTTTTGGCGCTCTCTCAATCTCTAATACTCAGTGAGTAACACTTAACATGGATCTGTTTGCTGTTAAATTGCACTCTCTGGATCTCTCTGCTGTTGAAGCGCACTGTATGTGGAACAGATGAGGTCACTGTATACATAAACAAGAACCTATTTCATGTTGTTCATAGACCTGGGGCACAGTATCAAAATCAAAAATCTAGTTTTCACCTAAATATACTGTACCTTAATATAGCCTAGATCTGTCACTGTCTTAGCATAAGTATGGATCAGCACAATTCTGGTTGGATGCCTTGTGAATGATAGTATAGTGATATTGAATAAGTTTTTAGTTAACAAGGGAGGCAATCTCACTGGGAAATTTAACAAGCTGCTAAACACAGAGATAACAACATTTGGAAGCTTGAGTTTTGCAGAAGTCTGTATTTTAAACAATATTACTCAGAATGGGAATTTTCTGAATCCTAAAACAAAATCTACTATTAATTGATATTGTTGCTGATTATTTCTTGGAACTCAAAAACTATTTCCCAGTTGTCAGAGAACCGAGGTTTAGTCATTATTCTTTGACGTAGTCTGTTGTAAGCAGTTACCAAAGGAGCTGTATTATGACTTCCAGCTTTAAGGAACAACATATTTTGTGTATGTACTATTACGATGTTTCATGGTTGCATATTTTATTGTACATCATTAATAAAGTTAAAATTAATGTTACAACACGGTGTAGAGCTCACAGATTTGTACTTTATTCTCTTTACCTCATTCCCCTGAATAAACTCCACTCAATCGCATTACAATTCAGCAGCAGCAAAATTGTTTTGAACTGACCAAATTTAGACATCTTTCTGGGAAGTGATTTGCGATCTTTCAGCATATTAAGTACGATAATGTTTAAAATGTTTGTAATTGTTAACTGGTGAAATTCCTTGTCTAGTATCTCTGGTGGTCTAGCAGCCAATACACACTGCTTGAGCAGGAGATACATCCAGCTAACATGGCTATTTAAACACAATTTATTTTATTTTTAATGATACACGCTTAAACTTAAACAAATAGTTCTTAGCACACATTAAACACTCACAGAGGATTTCGGATTTAAAACCAAAGCAAATTTTGGCAGATTCTGAAAGTCTGAAGTAAAATTAAAGAAAAATGTAGAAAATACTCACCACTTATGAGTAGATTCTGAAGAAAGATCATAACCTGACTGTTAACTCTGATGCTGCCGGACAAAATAACTATTCCTGACATCTTCATACAACAGCAGGGCATAACAGAAATGTGAGTGTAGGCAATAACATGACCTCCACTAAGTTCTCATGATGTGAATCTGAAAGGATGACAGGGTATTCTAATATCTGCACTTAAATTCCGTAACTGCAGAGGCATTGATATGTAAGATCTTTCTCATAGTAACAATAGGGAACAATTTTGTATCCTCAGAATACAACTTCAGCTCAGGGAAGAACATAGATTAGATGACATAAAATTTTCATTGATGTAAACAAGAGCAAGGAATGTTAGAAGATATAGATTAAGAAATATGAGACTAAAGGAGATTAAAGAGAGCAATTCTTTTTCCAATTAATTGGGAAGCACATACAGTATAGAAGCAGCTTAATGATTCTATTGTCTGATTCTCTGTTCTGGTGAGACAGATTCTTCTTTCAGTCTGTAATATTGGAACCATCTACAAATTCAAACCTTGCAATTAAAATGTGGTCAGGAGACTTAGGGAAAGGGATTAAGATTAAATTGCTTTTAGAAAACAGAAGTAATTTTGGATAATATAATGATATAACTCTAACCCTCAGGTTCGGCAGGTGGCATTGGTCCAGAGAAGACGGTCTCTGGCCCTGCCAAACGTGTGAAATCTGAGGTGCAAAACCTCTTGTTCGTGTGGATACTGTGTGATCTGTTCCCCCGTTACAAATCAGTACCACAAAATAACAGGCAGCACACCATATGCAATTCAACGATTTAGCTTTATAAATCTTAATTTGATGAGATGGTTAGTAAAGAAAGACAAAAGAAAAGGGCCCATTTTAATGAAACAGTCTAATGTGCACATTGGAGCTCATGGTTTCCCTTCCGCTGGTCCTACATTGATTTCCTCAGGCTTCATCAGCTCCCAGACCCACTCCAAGTCCTCTCCTTTCTGGTGTCTATGTCCTCTCCTTTCTGGCACCTTCTCTGTTCATCTCTCGCCAAACAAAAGATCCAGAACACCTCTTTCTCATGCACGCAACGAGAAAAAAACACTCCCTTCATTGGACAATGCACATTCCAAAGCCTCCGTTATCTCTCGCCCTAACCCAAACACTGCTGCTACAGAAAAACCATTACATTAGCATTGAAACCTTTCCCAGGGCGTTCCATAATATTGAGTCAGTACTATCCTTTCGAAGTTCCAGCAGGTATGCACACTGTCAAATAAAAAAACATTATATGTCAATCATAATTATGTAGATAAGGACATGTTTTATAACAAAAATATAATGGGAGTTTATGTTTGTCTCTGGAATATCTGACAACTACATCCTGAAAGCCAGGTTTTGTCCAACCAAGTTTTTTTGGTTATAGGTTTTTACCATTGTTTGAAATATTCAACCTTGAAGAAATTATTTTGGTGCTGAGCATTTTACTTTCTAGTGTTGAGTTTAAGTTTAAGTTGATCAATTAGCAGCATGACACTGAATCTTGTGGTCTTTGAGAGCACCTGAACACAGGATGCAATGAAGAAGTATTACCATCATCCAATATCCACCAGTTCTTTCTCATTGGTAGTTTGTCAGTTTATGTATAGTTTTTCATAACATCTATTGAATTTCTTAATTTTTCTGTAAATGCCTGCAAGAAAATGAATCTCAAGGCAGTATATAGTAACATATACATACTTTGATAGTATATTTATTTTGACCATAACAGTAGAACACCAGTTTCATTTTTCCTTATATATACCGCTATAATTCTGGTCACATTACTTACATCCAAGTTTCTGAACACCAGGGGCAAAGCTTCCTTTGTTCTGTGCATGCATTCTGACCACACAGACATGCTAAAATAAGAGAGATGGAATGCTGGGAGATACCTGCTTAGCTGAACTCCTGATAAGGCAATAGTTTGTAATGCAGGGAGACAGAAGAGATGTACTAGATAATAATCCTAAAGGAAGAATATAAAAATATTAAAATGGGAAAGATGAAGAGGTATTCTCAGTGTGTTTAACAAAAGCCACAATCATCTTGTAAAGGCAGAATAGGGAATAGGAACCGACCATTTGTCCCCCGAGTTTCATTCAGTATTGTGGGTAATTCTCTATTGTGTCAAGTATCCTGAGGAATACTGAGAGATCTTCATAGAGTCATAAACATGGAAGATATCCCCTATAGGAGCCATGCAATCTGTGTTGCCAAATGTTCTCAGAAGCACCTTGTGCTATTGGATATGGATAGGTTCAGTGTACCTCCTTGGTGCAGGTTGAGAGTGAGCACCCTGAATTACCCCTTGGGGTTCAAACTCATGGCTCATAGACTTTTGATTCTCAATATATCCTTCTTGACATTGAGTATGTTGGATTTTATCTGATCCATGTCAACATAGGAACTCTCACCGGAGAACTGCTCTGCTGGAGCACGTTTACCGTCCATGGCACTTGAACCCCCTAGTACTTCAACTCTGGCCATTTTGGCTGCAATTTTTTCCTGCAGCTTAAGCTTCTCCATCTGTCTTTAAAGCTGTCCTGCCTTTTCCTCCAAGGCATGTTTATCTCTCAATATTTGTCGTCTTACGTATAACTCAGATAAATAAACCTCCATTCTAATGGATACTGATATGATATCAGACGCAAGGAATGTCTAGCTAGTGGCTAAGGAATGTACTTCACACACATTAGACATGCCTTTTCAACTTTATATGTAGTCACAGGTTGTACTTTGACTTTATAAATGTTTTCATTTTCTCTAGGGAACTGATCTTCACTATCACGTTTGTTTAATTTCTCTCTCAGCTTCAAGGTCACTATTTCTAGTTGGACACATTCCGTATTCCAAGTGCGCAAATGAGACAAAACAATGGCAGTTTCAATTCAGCTTTTTAACAATGGTAGCAATATTTTCAATACTCCAGCATTTCAACAGAATCAAAGGTTGAACACTTCAGGCAAACAGCAGTATAAAGCTTTCCAGTCTAATCCATTTGGACACGGCAAAGTTGACAACTTCAAAACTGTATTTCAAATCCAAACATACAGGGTGAAACAACAAAAAAAAGGTTGTTACTTGCCACAAGCTGCTGTATGCAGCTGCTTCCAATTTCTCGGCCAGGATGACCAAACCAACCATCAAGCACCATTCTCCTCCATAGATGCTTCTTGACCTGCTGAGTTCATCATTTTGCATGAGTTACTCAAGATTTTCAGCATTGGCAGTATTTCTTGTGCACTAATTTACACTAAATTCCATTTGAATCACCCCACAGTCCCCTCTTCACCAGATTTGACACTTCTACCACTCATTGGCATACTAGTATCAATTCACAATTACAAAGTAATTTCAAAATGTGTACTTCTTTGGAATGTGGGAGGGAACAGAAATACTCGGAGGACACCTAGAAATCCACAGACAATGCCGGACGTTAGGATAGAACTGTGTTACTGGAATTATGAGGCAGCCGATCCAGCAGAGGATTGTGACGTTGCCCATTTTTCTGTAGGGTAACAAAATTGGTGGCAACATACATAATTCACAACCACTGACAGTGAATTGGGGTTCACTTTAAGAGGCTGGTCTGACGTGATGATGTAATTATATAAAGGACTTTTAGCGTGCTTTGTGTTCAGTGTTTGGAGTACATTAAGTGGGTTACCATGATTTTTCTTAAGCATAAAATGCCTCACATCATTTTACTTGTGAAAGACTACATTGGTGACCCCAATGCCCTTAGGTGATTCCAGAGTTATTGAACGTCAGCCAACTCAGTCACTTTGAAGCTGCTGGAGAGTTGGGAGCAAAATGCCATTGCGTGGGTTGTACCAGCCAAGGCCCAACTCGTGCTTCGAGAACAACTCCACCGAATATTTCTATGTGGTAGCATCATTCAGCAATTCTATGTCTGCAAGGGTGGTGAATCTACTTGAACAACCGGCTGAACACGATAAATACCAATCGCTGAAAACTCACTTTTTACAGATTTTTAGACTATTGGAGTCTGAGTACGCCAAACAATTGCTCTCCATCCCTGGCCTTAGTGATTCTAAGCTATTGGAGCTAATGGACCACATCCTGTCTCTGCTGAGAAATCACCATCCTTGCTTTATTTTTTTTTAATTCCTCATGCTGCAAATATCTGATCAAATTTGCATAGCTCTCGTTAATGCACCCGTGAATGATTATTGGGAGTGCAGTAAAATGGCTCATGGATTACACTCAGCCCGGCAGAGGTGCATAATTCCTGGATCCTGCTGCTGTTGGTGACCTCCAGCGAGGTTCCATCGCCCTTTGCCTTCTCATTAATAGGCGATGCGGGCAGCACACTCACTTGAGCACCTGTGTCACACAAGAAGCTTCACACTGAAAAGGTGTCCGTAATGACAGTAGACCATCCTGGCAGCTGGAACCCACGATGTTCACAGACCTCTGATGTCCTGACGTGCTGGCACTGTTGAAGCTCCAAGGCAGTTGGCATTTCCTGGCATTTGTACCAAAATGAGCCTGGTGAAAACACAGATCCAGCATTGTTTGTTTGGAGGCCTTGGTGAACAGGCTTATTGTGGTCGGGAAGGGACGAGGAATTATGCACCTCTGCCTGGCTGAGTGTAAATCATGAGCCATTTTAGCACACTCCCAATAGGGCCACATGTCCAGAGTTGGCTCACCAATCTATGCCCACATGCGTAGACTGTACCTAGAAAGGCTAGCAATCACAAAGGCTGTTTGCCATGGAAAGAATTGCATGCCAGTTGAATAGCCCAGAGGCTTCACCCATCCATATGGTCTCGAAGTCTGATGCTGCTTGCTGCCCATGTGGTGATTACCAATGCCTTAACGAGGTCACCACCCCCTATTGCTACCCCATCCCACACATCCAAGACCTCTTGACACACTTAGCCAGAAAGTTAATTTTTTCTAAAGTTGATTTAGTTAGGGCCTACCATTCCACATTGTTTGTTTTTGTCTGCCATGATGCACACCAACAACTTCTTAGGCCCTCTTACGATGGCCAGTTCCACGTTTTGGAACAGAGAGAAAAAATGTTACCATAGATAAGAGAGGTAAACCTGAATGTATTTTATTAGATTGCCTTAAACCGGCCAACCAAGATTTGAAGGATTTTGATACTATGCCTCTGCCGTCATGACATGACCCTAAGTGTGTCAACAGACCTTTGGATGAGCCAGAGGCACCTGCTGTTCCTCCACCCATGGAACACAGGGCTCCAGCTGGGTGCCTCATCTGAGCTCTGAACAGCCTCACAATGCCACTTTTAGAGAATTCTTGGGGGAGAAGTGTAGGGTAATGTAATGGGTGAATGTATACATAATTCACAACCAGCGACATTGAGTTGCAGTTTCACTTTCACAGTCTGGTCTGACGTGATAAGTAATTTAAAAAATGACTTTTCATGGTTCTACCTCCTTCTACTACCCATTGTGCTTTCCCCTATTCCATCTTCACCTTTCCTGCCTATCCCCTCCCTGCTTCCCCTCCCCCACCCCTTTGTCTTTCCCCTTACTGGTTTTTCACCTGGAACCTACCAGCCTTCTCCTTCGCACCTTCCCCCCACCTTCTTTATAGGGCCCCTGCCCCCTCCCTCTTCAGTCCTAATGAAGGGTTCCGGCCTGAAACGCTGACTGTTTGTTTTCACGGATGCTGCCCGACCTGCTGAGTTCCTCCAGCGTGTTGTGAGTGTTGCTTTGACTTTTAAGCCCACTTTGTATTAAGACCACAAGACCATAAGGCAGAGGAGCAAATTTAGGCTATTTAGCCCATCGAGTCTGCTCCACCATTTCATTATGGCTGATCCCAGTTCCCATTCACCTGCCTTCTCACTATATCCTTTGATGCCCTGACCAATCAGGAAACTATCAACTTTCACTTTAAATATACCCATGGACTTGGACTCCACTACAGTCTGTGGTAGTGCATTCCACAGATGTACTACTCTCTAGCTAACAAAAGTTCCTCCTTACTTCTGTTCTAAAGGGTCACCCCTCAGTTTTGAGGCTGTGCCTTCTAGTTCTGGATACCCCCACCATAGGAAACATCCTCTCCACATCCACCCTATCTAGCCCTTTCAACATTTAGTAGGTTTCAATGAGATCCTCATGCATCCTTCGAAATTCCAGTGAGTACAGGCCCAAGGTTGCCAAACACTCCTCATATGTTAACCCCTTCATTCCCAGAACCATCCTCTTGAAACTCCTCTGGACTCTCTCCAATGACAATACATCCTTTCTGAGATATGGGGCCCAAAACTGTTGACAATACTTCAAGTGCACCCTGGCTAGTGTCTGAAAAAGCTTCAGCATTATCTCCTTGTTTTTATATTCTATTCCCCTTGAAATAAATGCCAACATTACATTTGCCTTTGAACCACAGACTCAACCTGTGAATTAACCTTCTGGGAGTCTTGCATGAGGACTCCCAAGTCCCTTTGCACCTCTGATGTTTGAATTTTCTCCCCATTTAGATAATATTCTGCATTACTGTTGCTATTACCAAAATGCATTATCATACATTTCCCAACATTGTACTCCATCTGTCATTTTTTTGCCCTGTCTGCATCCACATAATTTCAAGCAGCAATGATTATACAGTTGCTTCTGGACAGATATAAGTGCAACACACACTCAAACAGGTGGAATTTGCCCAGAATCTAGGTTTTGGAGTTCAATAAATGTGTTGGTACAGTTTTTCTTAAGCATAAAATGCACCGTGCTTTATTTGAGAAATCCTACACTTTTTCTTCATCGAGGCACGACTGAGCACATGTGTGGACATCAGTGAGTTAGACTGGTGGGAAGAGTTTAAAAGGAGAGCATTTTTTCTTCAGCGGTTTGATCGAGGCACAACTTATTTTGAGCAGGCGTGTGGATGTCAGCAAGTTAGACCGGTGGCAAGGATTTAAAAAGACAGCTTTATAGAGCAGACGTGTGTATGGAACCGGAGGAGATAGTGGAGGTACTTAATGAGTACCTTGCTTCAGTATTCACTACGGAAAAGGATCTTGGTGATTGTAGGGATGACTTACAGTGGACAGAAAAGCTTGAGCATATAGACATAAAGAAAAAGGATGTTCTGGAGCTTCTGGAAAGCATCAAGTTGGATAAGTCACCGGGACCAGACGAGATATACCTCAGGCTACTGTGGGAGGTGAGGGAGGTGATTACTGAGCCTCTGGCAATGAACATTGCATCATCAATGGGGATGAAAGAGTTTCCAAAGGATTGTTCCAGATGTTCCAGACGTTGCTCCCTTATTCAAGGAAGAGAGTAGAGATAACCCAGGAAATTATAGACCAGTGAGTGTTACTTCAGTGGTTGGTAAGTTGATGGAGAAGATCCTGAGAGGCAGGATTTATGAACATTTGGAGAGGCATAATATGACTAGGAATAGTCAGCATGGCTTGGTCAAAGGCAGGTCGTGCCTTACGAGCCTGATTGAATTTTTTGAGGATGTGACTAAACACATTGATGAAGGAAGAGCAGTAGATGTAGTGCATATGGATTACAGCAAAACATTTGATAAGGTACCCCATGCAAGGCTTATTGATAAAGTAAGGAGGCATGAGATCGAAGGGGACCTTGCTTTGTGGATACTAAACTGGCTTGTCCACAGAAGGCAAAGAGTGGTTGTAGATGGGTCATAATCTGCATTGAGGTTGGTGACCAGTGATAGGTCTCAGGGATCTGTTCTGAGACTCCCTTCTCTTCGTGATTTTCATAAATGTCCTGGATGATGAAGTGGAGGAATGGGTTACTAAATTTGCTGATGACACAAAGGTTGGGTGTGTTGTGGATAATGTTGAGGGTTGTCAGAGTTTACAGCACGGCATCGATAGGATGCAAAACTGGGCTGAGAAGTGGTAGATGGAGTTCAACCTAGATAAGTGCGAGGGCCATATCTAACTCCCTCTTAAATATAGCCAATGAACTGGCCTCAACTGTTTCCTGTGGCAGAGAATTCCACAGATTCACCACTCTCTGTGTGAAGAAGTTTTTCCTAATCTCGGTCCGAAAAGGCTTCCCCTTTATCCTCAAACTGTGACCCCTTGTTCTGGACTTCCCCAACATCGGGAACAATCTTCCTGCATCTAGCCTGTCCAATCCCTTTAGGATTTTATACGTTTCAATCAGATCCCCCCCTCAATCTTCTAAATTCCAACGAGTACAAGCCCAGTTCATCCAGTCTTTCTTCATATGAAAGTCCTGCCATCCCAGGAATCAATCTGGTGAACCTTCTTTGTACTCTCTCTATGGCAAGGATGTCTTTCCTCAGATTAGGGGACCAAAACTGCACACAATACTCCAGGTGTGGTCTCACCAAGGCCTTGTACAACTGCAGTAGTACCTCCCTGCTCCTGTACTCGAATCCTCTTGCTATAAATGCCAGCATACCATTCGCCTTTTTCACCGCCTGCTGTACAGCAGCTGCTGTATATAAGACCCTGGTCAGACCCCACTTGGTGTACTGTGTTCAATTCTGATCACCGCACTAGAGTGTAGAGGAGACTTACAAGGATGTTGCCTGGATTGGGAAGCATGCCTTATGAGAATAGGTTGAGTGAACTTGGCTTTTTCTTCTTGGAGTGACGGAGGATGAGAGGTGACCTGATAGAGGTGTATAAGGTGATGAGAGGCATTGATTGTGTGGATAGTCAGAGGCTTTTCCAAGTGCTGAAATGGCTAACATGAGAGGGCACAGTTTTAAGGTGCTTAGAAGTAGGTATACGGGAGATGTTAGGGGTAAGTTTTTGATGCAGAGAGTGGTGACTGCATGGAATGGGCTGCCAGCGACAGTGGTTGAGGCGGATACAATAGGTTTTTTAAGAGACTCTTGGATAGTTGTATGGAGCTTAGGAAAATGGAGGGCTCTAGGTAACCTTAGGTAATTCCTAAAGTAAGTACCTGTTTGGCACAGTATTGTGGGCTGAAGGCCCTGTATTTTGCTCTAGGTTTTCTAGGTTTCTATGCTTCTATTATGTATTATCTTATAAAATTCCAGCTATAAGCTGTTCAACTTTGTGAACTACCCATTTCTCAATTAAAAGAAGACTAGGTATTCAGTTAATGAGAATGATGCATGCTCAGAATTGAAACTTCCTCTTTCCTGCAATAATGCAGCCTTTGTGCCAACAATTCACCTTGACCAAATCAATCATCTTCCTTCTTGCTCTATTTCAGATTATTTTACTTAAAACTCAAAACCTCATCTTATAACTTTTCTGACTTGTGGAATTCAAACCCATTTAGGTCAACACTTATTAAGTATTCAACACTTGCTTGAGCTGTAAAATACTTAAGTTGTCCAAAATTTCTAATTGAGTAAATCTTGATAAAGTTTTGAAGTTCACTGTAAAGTCTTTTCCGGGGAATTCCAAAGGAATATGAGATTGGAAATAGTAATTTTTTTAAAATTGTGAGATTTCACCTGGCTTTATGTAGGTACAACAGAAACTGCAGATGCTGCGAAACTGAAGCAACACACACAAAATGCTGGAGTAACTCAGCAGGTCAGACAGCATCTTTGAAGAGAAATGGACAGTCAATCTTTCAGACCTTGACCCTTCATCAGACCCAGACCTGATCAAAGATCTCGTCATGAAACATCAACAGTCCATTTCCCTCCATAGATGTTGCCTGACCTGCTAACTTCCTCCACCATTTTGTGTGTGTTGCACTTAGATCTATGTGTTGGTTCTGCTTGCAATTATGGGGATGCAGATGTCAATCTTAAAGAAACCTTGTGTCAGAATCTCCAGTTGAACCCTGTCTTTTTGTGTGTTTTCTCCCTAGCTGTCAGTATGTGGTTTTATATTACCATGCGCTCCTGTCCCTGCTCCTGTTCTACTATTGTCCCCGTATTACTGAGTACTCCGTCTCTCATCTGCTTGTCATTATTACCTGCATTGCTGCCACCTGTGTCTCATTGTGCTCCACCTATCATCTGCCTCTCTGTTTATTGCTCAGTGTATTTCAGTCCTGTGTTTTCAGCTGTTTGTTGCCAAATTGTGCCAATAAATTTACCTGAGCCTTTTTGTGAGCTGTTTTGAACCCATATCTAAGGAAAGATGTGCTAATCCTGGAGTCAGTCAAGAGGAGGTTCATAAGAATGATCCCAGAATTGAAAGGCTTAATGTTTGAGGAACACTTAATGTCTCTAGGCCCATACTCAATGGAAATCAAATGATAAGAGAGAAATCTCATTGAAAACTAATGAATATTGAATGTTTTGGAGAGAGTGCACATGGACAAGCTGTTTCCATTAGTAGGAGAGCTCAGGATCTGTGGGCACAGCCTCAGAATAAAGGAACATCCCTTTGAAATTGAGGTGAAGAAGAGCTTCTTCAACCAGAGGTGGTGAATCTGTGGAACTCATTTCCACTGGGGGCTGTAGAAGCCTGATTATTGAGTACACTTAAGGCAGAGATTGACAGATTTTTGATTGTTAACAGGATTAAAGGTTATGGGGAGAAGACAGGTGAAATGGGGTTGAAAAATGAAACTACCACTCAATCATGGCTGAGCAGAATTGATGGGCTGGAGGCTTAATTCTACTTCTGTATCTAATGGTCTGTTGTGAGTCACACTGCAGAGCTCAGAAACAGCTTTCATGGATGTCAAGCAAACGCTGAGGAAGGGGGCAACATACCTCCCACCATGATCATCTCTGAGGGTCTCAAATCCATCACAGACTTAACTGTTCCACGTAACCTGAAGAAAACTGTGAGACGCTGTGATGCTTGAAACGCGAAGAACTTTGAAACCGCGGGCAGGCACATGCAATTAGCCGGGCATTGATATGAGAGTGGGGTCCCTTCAGTTCACGGATGCCAGGAAGTCTTTGTTGGGCTTGGATACAGAAATATCCAAACCAGTTTGCTGCATGCTGAGACTTCAGCAGTGGAAACTAGTTCAATTTCATTAAGGTCCATACAGAGTGACTTTTGTCTATGATTTGCTTCTAAACAAAGGGCTTGAAGTTTACTGAGGAACGAAAAGATAAAGGTGCCTCCTTGTTTCAAAGTTCCCCTGGGAATGGGGGGGTGGTTTGCTCTAGCTAAGCAGCCTCAGACATATCTATAATAGGAAAACTCCAAAAAGCATACAGGAGCAAGATATATCAGCTAGTTGAGTGATGTTGCAGTAAACAACCTTGCACTCAATGTCAAGACCAAAGTACTGATTGTGGACTTCAGAATGGGTAAGATGAGTGAACATACACCAATCCTCATAGAGGGATCAGAAGTGGAAACAGTGAGCAATTTCAAGTTCCTGGGTGTCAACATCCCTGAGGATCTGTCCCAGTCCCAACGTAGCAATGCGGCTACAAGGAAGACATGACAATGGCTATATTTCATTAGGAGATTTGTATGACGCCAAAAACACTCTCAAATTTCTACAGATGTATTGTGGAGAGCATTCTAACTGGTTGCATCACCAACTGGCATGGTGGGGTGGGCGGGGGGGGTACACAACAGGATTAAAGGAAGCAGCAAAAGGTTGTGAACCTAGTCAGTTCCATTATGGGTACTAGCCTCCATAGCATCCAGGACATCGTCAACAAGCGATGCCTCAGGAAGGCAGCATCCCTCGTTAAGGACCCCAATCATCCAGGACGCGTCCTGTGATCATTACCATGAGAAAGGAAGCATAGGGGCTTGAAGGCACACACTCAATGATTCAGGAACAGCTTCTCCCCCTCTGCCATTAAAATTTCTGAATGGACATTGAACTCATGAACACTACCTCACTGCATTTTTTAAAATTTCATTTTTATTTTTGAATGACTAATTTATTTATTATATTCTGTATATACTTACTATGATTCAGATGTTTTTATTATTATAGATTGCATTATACTGCTTCCACAAAGACAATACATTTCACGATATATGCTAATGATGTCAAAGCTGATTCTGATTCAGATAATGACCTATTCAACAGGGATTGTGGGGTGGTGCAACTAGTGGAGTTGATGCCCCTTATTTCCAGCAGCCTGAGTTTAATACAAATTTCTGGCCCTGTCTGTGTGGAGTTTTCACATTTTTCCTTGACTGTGTGGATTTCCACCAGATGTTCTGGTGTTCTCTCACATCCCAAACACATGCAGATTGGTAGGATAACTGGCCACTGAAATTGTCACCAGTGTGAATGTGAGTGGTAGAACCTGGGGGAGGTTGATGGGTATGTGGGAAGAATAAAATGAGGTTGATTTTATATAGGTATTTAATGGTTGGCATAGACTCGCTATGCCAAGGGGGCTGTTGCCATGCTGCATCACATTATAATTCTACAAGACAACACAATGTTTAGCAGGAATGCTTTGTCTCCCAAAAGCTGGCCTTGACATCAATCACCTTGCTCAAATAACCAGACAGCTTGTGCCTAACTCAGGAAGAGTGAAGTGTGCATTGAGCCTTAATAATTAGCAAGTTTCCCAGAGAATTGTTTCCTGTGTACTGCAGACTACCTGTAAGTTGGAAATAGAGAAGATACTCGAGCTGATAAAAGCAAGAGATTCTGCAGATGCTGGGAATACAAAGTAATGCACACAAAATGCTGGAGGAACTTGGCAGTCAGGCAACATCCATGGAGAAGAATAAATAATCAACATTTTGGGCCTCTGATGAAGGTATCCACCCAGAATATTGCCAGTAAGAAATAGAAATAAAAAAGTTGTGAGGTAGTATTCGTGGATTCAATGTCCATTCAGAAATCAGATGGCAAAGGGAAGAATTAGGTCCTGAATCATTCAGTGTGTGCCTTAAGGCTTCTGTGCCCCCTTTCTGATGGAAGAAATGAGAACAGGGCATGACATGGGTGATGGGGATTCTTAATGATTGATCCCACATTTTTTGAGCCATTGTTCCTTGAAGATGTCCTGGATACTATGGCGGCTAGTACCCATAATGGAACTGACTAATTTTACAACTCTCTGCAGCTTAGTTCCATCCTGGGTAGTAGCTGCACAAACCGCAACCCCCCCCGACAACTGTCCCCCATACCAGGTGGTACATCTATAGAAATTTGCAAGTATATTTGGTGACAAACCAAATCTCCTAAAACTCCTGATGAAATATAGCCATGGTTGTGTCTTTTGTTGTAGCCGCATCAGTATGTTAGGTCCAGGATAGATCTTCAGAGATATTGATACCCAGGAACTTGAAATAGCTCCCTCTTTCCTCTTCTGATCCCTCTATGAGGACTGGTGTGTGTTCCCTCATCTCACCTTTTCTGAAGTCAACAATCAGTTCTTTGGTCTTGCTGACATTGAGTGCAAGGTTGTTACTGTGACACCACTTAATTAGCTGATATATCTCGCTCTAGTACACCCTATCATCACCATATGAAATTCTGCTAACTATGGTTGTATTGTCAGCAAATTTATAGATGGAATTTAAGCTCTGCTTAGCCATGCAGTCAATAGTGTACAGAGAGTAGAGCAGTGGACTAAGCATACATCCCTGAAGTGTGCCAGTGTTGATCGTCAGAGTGGTGCAGATGCTATTTTCGATCAACGCAGACTGTGGTCTTTCCATTAGGAAGTTGATGATCCAGTTGCAGAAGGAGGGACAGAAGCCCAGGTTCTGGACCTTTTCGATCACAACTGTAGGAATGATTGTGCTAAACACCGAGGAGTTGTTAACACACAGAATCCTGATATAAATATTTCTCATTGGTCATCATTTTCTATTCATTCATTTGGATAGCTGTAAAACCTATCTAAACAGTGACTCCTGAACTAATTTTTCATGTCAGTGCTGCTCGAAATTTGCACACTAGTTGGAGACTTGGATTGGTGTGGGGAATGGAAAACTTACTTATGTGGTTTGGAATGCAACGTGATAACTTGTAGATTTTATTTATATACAGAAGTGTAGTAAAACCTTTGTTTTGCATTCCATCTATACAGATAATTTTATCGCGTCAGAATACAGAATAAAGTACTACAATTTCAGAGAAAGTGCATTGCAGACAAACAGTAATGTTCTGGCCCATAATGAGCCAGATTGTGAGGTCCAGGGTGTATCTTATTCGACTAGGGAATGATTCAGTGAGCCCTGTAGAATGTGTTTTCAGGCTTTTGTATGTTCTGCCCAGTTAGAGGGGGAAGAACAGAGAATGCTTGGGGTGGGTTCAGTCTTTGATTTTGCTGTTGCTTCACTGAGGCAAACGTATGTTCCTAAAGACAGTCATTGCCATATCATGATGCAAGTTGATAGGACATCTTCTATGGTGCATCTATAAAAATTGATGAAGGTGAAAAAGGACCTGCCAAATTTCTTTAGCCTTCTGGGAAGCAGAGGGATTGTTCTGCTTTCCTGGCAGTGGCATCAATGTGGCTGCACCAGGGGAGACTTGTGCTGATGTCCACATCTAGGAATTTTTAAGCTTCTCAATCTTGGCACCATTGATGTAAACAGGACTGTGTGCATAGTCCCTTTCCTGAACTCATTGTCCCGCTCTTTTGCTTTGTTGACATTGAGATAAGTTTGCTGTCATGACATCATGCCTCTAGGCTTTCCATCTTTTTCCTGTACTCTGACTCATACAACTAATATGATGGTAGTACTATCTGCAAACTTGCAGATAGAGTTAGGCAGAATCAGGCCACACAGACATGAATGTACAGGGAGCAGAGTAGCGGGCTGAGGATGCAGCCTTGTGGAACACCAGTGTTTAGAATAATCATAGCAGATGTGCATTTACTTGCTTTACTGATTGCGGTCTGTTGGTCGGGAAGTCAAGGATCCAGTTGTTAAGTGATGTATTGAGTCCCAGGTCTAGGAGTTTGGAAATTAGTTTAATTGGAACTATATTATAAAGGTGGAGCTTTTGATAATATATAATGCATTAATATAGGTGCCTTTACTCTCCAGATGCTTCAGAAGTGAGCGTAGGGCCACAGATCTGATTTGGTGGTAGGTGAGTTGAAGCTCGAGATTGTCTGGGAGGCTGGAGTTAATGCGTGCCATGACCAACCTCTTGAAGCATCTTAGGATGATGAATGACCGAGTAACTGGGTTACAGTTAGGGTCATAGACTCATAGAAACTACAGCACAGAAACAGGACTTCAGCCAATCTAGTCCATGACGAACTATTGGTTGGTCTAGTCCTATCAAGTACAACTAAATAAGTATGTTCCATTGAGGCAGGGTAAGGATGGTAGGGGTTAAATAACTATGGTGTACAAAGGATGTAGAAAATCTAGTTAAGAAGAAAAACTTATGAAAGGTTCAAGAAACTAGGTACTGTTAGAGCTCTAAAAAATTGCAAGGTTGCTAAGAAGGAGCTTAAGAATGAATTAGAAGAGCCAGAAAGGGCCATGAGAAAGCCTTGGCGAGTAGGATAAAGGAAGACCATATGGCATTTTACAAGTACGTGAAGAGCAAGAGGACGAGCCATGTGAGAATAGGACCAATCAGATGTGACACTGGAAACGTGTGCATGGAGTCGGAGGGGGTAGCAGAGTTACTTGATGAATACTTTGCTTCAGTATTCACCAGAGAAAAAGACCTTGGCAATTGTGGGGTGACTTGTTCAAGAAAGTGTTGTTCCCTTGTTCAAGAAAGGGAGTAGAGATAACCCAGGAAATTATAAATCAGTGAGTCTGACTTCAGTGGTGAGCAAGTTGTTGGAGAAGATCCTGAGAGGCAGGATTTATGAGCATTTGGAGAAACATAACCTGATTAGGGATAGTCAGCATAGCTGTGTTAAGGGTAGATCATGCTTTACGAGCCTGATTGAATTCCTTGAGGATGTAACAAAACACATTGATGAAGGATATAGAGCAGTGGATGTAGTGTATATAGATTTCAGATAAGGTTCCCTATGCAAGTCTCCTTCAGAAAGTAAAGAGGCATGGGATCCAAGGAGACGTTGCTTTGTGGATCCTTACCCACAGAAGGCAATGGGTGGTTGTAGGTGGTTCGTATTCTACATGGAAGTCAGTGACCACTGGTATTTCACAAGGATATGTTCTGGGACCCCCTTCTCTTTGTGATTTTTATAAATGACCTGGATGAAGGTTGGGTTAGTAAGTTTGTTGATGACACAAATGTTGGGAATATTATCAGAGGTTACAGCCGGACATCGATAGGATGCAGAACTGGGCTAAGAAGTGGCAGATGGACTTCTTAACTTCAGATAAGTGTGAAGTGGTTCATTTTGGTAGGCCAAATTTAAAGATAGTTTGACAGTGTTGTTAAGAAGGCGTACAGTGTGTTGGTCTTCATCACCCATGGGATTGAGTTCAAGAGCCGTGATGTAATGTTACAGCTATATAAGACCTTGGTCAAACCCCACTTGAAGTATTGTGTTCGGTTCTGGTCACCTCACTACAGGAAGGGTGTGGATACTATAGAGAGAGCGCAGAGGAGGTTTACAATGATGTTCTCTGGATTGGGGAGCATGCCTTATGAAAACAGGTTGAGCGAACTTGGCTTTTTCTCAGGGCTGAAATTGCTAACATGAGGGGGCAAAGTTTTAAGGTGCTTGGAAATAGATATCAAGGGGATGCCAGGGTAAGTTTTTCACACAGAGAGTGGTGGGTGCGTGGAATGCACTGCCGGCAGCAGTGGTGGAAGCAGATACTATTGGGTCTTTTAAGAGCCTCTTAAGAGGTACATAGACCTTAGAAAAATAGAGGGCTATACGCTGGGGAAATTCTAGGCAGTTTCTAGAGTAGGTTACATTGTGGGCTGAAGGGCCTGTAATGTTCTGTAGATTTCTATGTTCTATGTTTATATTTTACGTTAACTGGACAAGAGCCCTGCATACCCCTCCCATCCATTTTCGATTCAAATTCCTCTTAAATGTTAAAATCAAACCCGCATCCACCACATCCACAGGCAGCTCATTCCACACGCTCACTACTCTCTGAGCAAAGTTCCCCTTCATGTTTCCCTTAAACATTTTACTTTTCAGACTTATCCCATGACCACTAGTTATAGTCTCACCCAACCTCAGTGGAAAAAAGCTTGCTTGCATTTAACCTATCTATATCCCTCAGAATTTTGTATACCTCTATCACATTTCCCCTCATCCTCATACGCTGTAGGGAATAAAGTTCTAACCTGTTCAAATTTTCCCTATAACCCAGATCCTCAAGTCCTGGCAACATCCTTGAAAATTTTCTCTGCACGCTCTGAATCTTATTGACATCCTTCCAGTAGATAGCTGACCAGAACTGCACACAATACCCTGCATTAAGCCTTACCAATGTTTTAAGCTATTTCTACATAGCTTCTCAACTCCTGTATTCAACACTTCGATTTATGAGGGGTAATGTGCCAAGAGCTCTCTTTATGACCCCGTTTACCTGTGATGCCATTTTCAAGGAATTATGGATCTCTATTCCCAGATCCCTCTGTTCTACCACACTCCTCAGTACCCTACCAATCACCACGTAAGGCCTACCTGGTTTGTCCTCCTAAGGTGCAACACCTCAAACGTGTCTGCATTAAAATGCACAACCTGGTATGGAAGTTGTCCTGTCCAAGACCGAAAGAAGCTGCAGAAGATCGTGAACACAGCGCAGCACATCACACAAACCAATCTTCCGTCCGTGGACTCACTTTACACCGCACACTGTCGGAGCAGTGCTGCCAGGATAATCAAGGACACGACCCACCCAGCCAACAGACTTTTCATCCCTCTTTCCTCCGGGAGAAGGTTCAGGAGCTTAAAAACTCATACGGCCAGATTTGGGAACAGCTTCTTTCCAACTGTGATAAGACTGCTGAATGGATCCTGACCCAGATCTGGGCCGTACCTTCCAAATAACTGGACCTGCCTCTCAGTTTTCTTGCACTACCTTACTTCCCATTTTTCTATTTTCTATTAATGATTTATAATTTAAATTTTTAATATTTACTAATTTTAACTATTTTAAATATCTTTAATATTTAGTATTTGTAATCCAGGGAGTGTGAAGCACAGAATCAAATATCGCTGTGATGATTGTACATTCTAGTACCAATTGTTTGGCGACAATAAAGTATAAATCCATCTGCCATTTTTCTGCCCATTTTTCCAGGTGGTCCATCTGCTACAAATTGTTAAAGCATGTTATTTTGTTTTTTTCTTAGCAAGCAGGAAGGTGGAAAGGAAATCAGAAGGAAACTATATGCAAATTCTCATCCATTATAACTGATGAATCAGACATTGTAGATAATGTAATCATGATCTCTCAAATTTCACAGCTAATGAATTAATACTTCAGTATAGTCCTTCAGTTACACTGGCCTTATAGCTCTCAAGTAGGATTTGGTACATACTTGTATTGTTTAAGAGGATGTCAGGCCATTAGATGGGTTTGCTCATTCATTGAAAGTTATAATTCACTCAAACCGATGGTGAATAAATGTACTTTGACTCCTCCATATGCTCTTATTAGTTATGATTTGATTTCATTATTCTTCAGACAGAATGGTTGCTTAGTAAAGGTGAAAAACAATATCACAAGGATACACAGTCAGCACCTTGTTTCTCTGAGAGGCAAATCAAAAGACTGTCCTGGTCAAACAGGAACTATTTTTTCAAACTCAGCAAAAAAAAATTACGATTCATTTGAAGCTCAAGGCAACAAAGCTTCTTACACAAAGGCTGATTAAAGGAAATTGTCAAAAAGACCAGAAAGTCGACTAGAATATTTTTGACCAGTGGAGGTGTTCTGATCCAGAATGACTTGAAAAAGTAGAAGGAGCAGGTTCAGTAGCACCTTTCAAAAGAGTATTGGGTTCTAAGCTTGGAAATGAGTGAAGAGCATTGAAGGAAGAGCAGGATGAAGTATAAAGGCTTCTGCCGTAAGCTTTCTGATGGCATGTTCAGCTGGGATTTCTGCCGGATAGAAGAATAGCTCCGAGCTGAAGTTAGGCTGGACAGGGTAGGATATACAAAAGCAGCAGCTGGTTGTATTCTGTCAGTGTTCCCATGGAAACCCAGCAGACACAAGTGTTGCATCAGTTTTCAGTCCCTTGCTTTTGCTACACACACTTTAAGAAAGAGTGGAACTTTTGTGTTTGTGTCACTAACTTAAATGGAATCATTAAGGAAGTAGATGCACAGATAAAGCCATCAATATGTTTGTAATTGCACTGCCTCTTCCTAGAGCATGCAGCCATTTACAATGGCTTAGATGCACTGATTTCAGGGAGAGTCCCATGAGTAGAAGTATATTTGCACATAAATTTTGTCACCATAGAACATTAGGAAGTGATTGAGCAACTTGTAGATCAGAAACCTAATCCAGTCTTTTGTCATGAAAGGGCTGATCAGGCTGGGTTGTGCTTCCAACACCTTCAATGCATTTCAGCTTATTGGTATTGAAATTGATGTCTTCCTATTTCATGTAGTTTACTTCAAAATATACTACCTAAAGCAGTACATTAAATCTGTGCTGTTTGATCTATTAGCATCTTATGAACAACGCTGCTTAAAAATCCATCTGGAGTCAAAGTCACTAAACGTGTTCTATCATGGCATCAGCTTGCTATACTCAGCAACACACACACAACACTAGAGGAACTCAGCTGGTGAGGCAGCATCTATGGAAATGAACAGATAGTCGACATTTCGGGCCAAGACCCTTCTTCAAGACTAAGAAGGAAGGAGGCAGTTGCCAGAATAAAAGGTGGGGGGTGAAGGAGGCTAGTTGGAAGGTGCTAGGTGAAGGCAAGTAGGTGGGAAAGGTCAAGGCTGGAGAAGAAGTAATCTGATAGGAGATGAGAGTGGACCACAGGAGAAAGGGAAGAAGGAGAGGACCCGAGGGAAGTAATGGGAAGGTGAGAAGAGGAATACGGTAAATAGACGAGGGGGGAGAATTTATTTATCAGAAGGAGAAATTGATATTCATACCATCAGGTTGGAGGTGTTGCTTCTCCACCTTCTGCCATTTTCACCACACGGGCGGTGTGTACAGACCGCATGAGTTCCTCGGTGATGTGGATGCCAAGGAACTTAAAGCTGTTCACCCTCTCAACTCCAGATCCATTGATGTCAATAGGGCTAAGCCTGTCTCCATTCCTCCTGTAATCCACAACCAGCTCCTTCGTTTTTGCGACATTGAGGGAGAGGTTGTTTACTTGACACCACTGTGTCAGAGAGATGACTTCTTCCCTGTAGGCCACCTCATTAAGATAGGAAGGATTTAAAAGGTCATGGGCCAAACAATAACAAACGGATGAGTTTCAGTAGGCATCTCGGTTGGCATGGACCATTTGGGCTGAAGGAGCTGCTGCTGTGCTCTATAACTCCACTACGCTCCTGTAATTTCCAAATGACTTATGTGTTTGCGTATCTCCTCCTGTGAAAGGTATTTTTCTGATATTTGTTACCAATATCATTTCCAGTGGGTTATCCTCTCAAGCAGTTGGTGTTTTACAATCTGGTATGAAATTCTTTTTTTTTTCCAGTGGAGTCAGATTTGTAGAGAGAGCTTCATTGAGCACATCCGTTCCATCCACCACAAGCAGGACTTCCTGGTGGTCAAATATTTAAAGAGGCACAACAACGCCTCTTTCACCTCAGATGGTTGAGGAAGTTTGGTATGGGCCCCCAAATCCTAAAAACTTTCTACAGGGGCACAATTGAGAGCATCCTGAATGGCTGCATCACTGCCTGGTATGGGAACTGTACCTCCCTTAATCATAGGACCCAGCACATCTGTAGTTGTGAACTTCCCATGATTCAGGATATTTACAAAGACAGGTATGAAAAAATGGCCCGAAGGATCATTGGGGACCCGAGTCACCCCAATCACAAACTGTTCCAGCTGCTACCATTAGGGAAATGGTACCACAGCACAAAAGCCAGGACGAACAGTCTCCGGGACAGGTTCTTCCACCAGGCCATCAGACTGATTAACTCACACTGATTTAAGTGTATTTCTATGTTACATTGACTTCTATTTATTATAAATTATTATAAATTACAATGATTGCACATTGCTCATGTAGATGAAGACTTGATGTAAAGATTTTTACTCATGTATGTGAAGGATGTAAGAAATAAAGTAATTCAATTCCACGTACCTGTCCAACAGTCTTTTAAAAGTTGAAATGTTACCTGCCTCAGCCACTTCTTCTAGTAAAGTTCAAAGTTCAAATTAAAATTTATTATCAGAGTACATACATGTCACCACATACAACCCTGAGATTATTTTTATGTGGGTATACTTAGCAAATCTATGGAACAGTAACTGTAAACCGTAAACAAACTGTGCAAATGCAGATATAACTCAGTCCAACATACTTGCCACCACATGTACCATGTCACTTGCATTGTGTTTAAATTAAAGACACCCGTTAGTCTTGCGAGACCATGGATCTGCGCCTGGAAATTCTTCACTCACCAGGGCGCAGGCCTGGGCAAGGTTGTATGAAAGACCAGCAGTTGCCCATGCTGCAAGTCTCCCCTCTCCACGACACTGATGTTGTCCAAGGGAAGGGCATTAGGACCCATACAGCTTGTCACTAGTGTTGTCATAGAGCACTGTGTAATTAAGTGCCTTGCTCAAGGACACAACACGCTGCCTCGGCTGGGGCTCAAACTCACGACCTTCAGGTCGCTAGTTGAATGCCTTAACCATTGTGTAAGCATTATACTAACTGCTACACTGCTGTGCAGCACCAAATTACTTATAGCCTGAGGTTAACTTGTATTTCTGAGTAACTACTGTAGATAAATTTGAAGGTAGAGGGACATGAAG
This sequence comes from Mobula birostris, assembly GCF_030028105.1. Lineage (NCBI taxonomy): Eukaryota > Metazoa > Chordata > Chondrichthyes > Myliobatiformes > Myliobatidae > Mobula > Mobula birostris. The sequence goes on along the minus strand of NC_092372.1, from coordinate 201,924,758 downwards.
TTGTATAGATGGTAAATGGACATTCCTTGATCAGCAGAATAGAATCAGCATGTTGTATCATCCCTCTGACATTCATTTCCATTGACTTCAATTTCCAGACAGAAAACAGGAAAAAAAATTGATGTGACATTTAAGAAGACAAAGGACAAATGTGATATGAAAATAGGAAAGCTTATCAAAACAAATTTCAATGCAATGACATAAAACTGGAGTCATAAAATAAAGTGTGGGATCAAAGCACTAAGGTGCTTTATAAAACCACAGGAGATATATTGAAACTCCTGGGATTTAAATGGATAATTGGTCTTTGCTTCCATGGGGGAATTTACCAAACAGAAATTGACGGTAGGAAAATTCAGGAGAATTATTTTAGCAACTATTTAAAAGAAAGAAGATCCTAAGCACATTATTCAATCTTACAGGACACTTGGTACAGATGGATCTCACTCAGTGAATGCTCACTGGAGGACAGAGCAAAGGCACCATTACCTTCGCATAAAATTTTAATTGCCTGTAACGACTGGTACGCAACAGTTTGTGCTATCGACCAAGAAGCTTTAACTAATTGCAGGGAATTACATTCCAGTTATATTGGTAAAAGAGAAAAAAAAATACCTGACTAGAAACAGTATTGAACAATACATTAATACATTACAGTCACATTTAGCACTCTTTCTAACTCGTCTCCCACAACATATCTCAAGATCAGCTAAAATGAAGTTTGGAACAATAATACGCCCAAGAAGATGGGCTAAATAATAGCTGCATGTTTCCTTATGGGACCAGATTCATTTCAATGAACTTCCAATGATTCACTGGGCAGAAAGTAGAGAAGGGTGTCAACAATTAAAACACACATTCTAGAGACACATGTAAGTAATTATCTTCCTGGAAACATTGTGGGTATAAGAACATTAGAAACAGGAAATGGATGAGGCTATTCAGCTACTCATTACAGCTCTACCATTCAATAAAGATAGTTCTGCTATTGGCAACACATACAAAATGCTGCAGAAACTCAACGTTAGTCAGCATTGGTGGAAGGGAATAAGCGTTGATATTTCAGGCCAAGATCATTCATCAGGATATCTTGACCCAAAATGTTGACTGCTAATTCCCCTCCATAGATGCTACCTGACTTGCTGAGTTCCTCCAGCAGCTTGTGTGTACTTCTCAAGATTTCTAGCATCTGCAGAATCTATTGTGTCTAGTTCAGCTACGTATGTATTTCCATAATACAAATTATAACAGCAGAATTGGTGGATTAGGGAATACAATTTGCATTATATGGGCTGAATAGTTTATAGCAGAGCTGTGGTCAAGATAACGTATTTAAATATTTGAAGCTTGAAAGGCAAAGGCAGCCTGTTCCACTGTAATACAACTTTGAGCAATGTATGGTTTCTCATGAAAGTAACTTTTTCATTATAACAAAATCACCTATAAGATCATAGCTGATTTTTTTTGCTTCAATATAAATGTTTCTACACTAAATCTGGGTTCCTGAATTCCCTTAATAAATAAAGATATATATATATATATATATACCTTTTTGAAAATACTTAGTGTATGATAGTCCACAGTCATTTTCAGTAAAGAATTCCAAATATTCTCTAATCTATATGGAGAAATTTCAAGATTCAAGATTCAAGATTGCTTAATATCATTTCCAGTTAACAAAGCTCCAGATTCAAAGTAAATTTATTATCTAAGTACATATGGTAGGCAGCCGTCGATCCCAGGAGATCATGGGTTTGCACCTCTAGTGGACTGTCTCCTCTCCAGGATCAAGCCTGGGCGGGAAGATTTGAAGAACCGGCTGTTGCCCATGCAGTGGGATCCCCCTCTTCATGTCACTGATGTAGTCCAAGAGGAGGGTAAGGGCCAATACGGCTTGGCACCAGTGTCGTCGCAGCGGTTGCCAGAGTGAAGTTGTAAACAACATCAAACTACCTTAGGGACCCTGGCTCTGGATTTCTTCATCAGGGTTTATTCCCAAAGCCTTTCCCATGGGTGGGTATGGCCGCAAGACAGCGGGGATTTAAGATCAGAGTTTTCCTTCTCCTTGGCGGGTTGCCGTTGAAGGCTGACGAGCCTTACCTATCTGAATAATTACATATATGTCACAATATACAACCCTGACATTCATTTTTTTGTGGGCATTCACAGTAAATTCATAGAAACACAAAAGAACCAGTGAAAGCCTGCACACAACAAGATGAAGAAACAAACGATGTGCAAAAGGCAACAAATTGTAAATGTGAACTTCCAACTATTCAGGACATTTACAAAGACAGTTGTGTAAAAAGGGCCCGAAGGATCATTGGAGACACTAGTCATCCCAACCACAAACTGTTCCAGCTGCTGCCATCCGGGAAATAGTACCGCAGCATAAAAGCCTGGACCAACAGACTCCGGGACAGCTTCTTCCACCAGGCCATCAGATTGTTTAATTCATGTTGATGCAACTGTATTTCTATGTTATATTGACTATCCCATTGTACATAATACTTACTATAAATTACTATAATTGCACATTGCACATTTGAATGGAGCCGTAAAGATTTTTACTCCTCATATATGTGAAGAATGTAAGTAATAAAGTCAAATCAGTTCAATTCATTTCAATTCAATGTGTTATCACAACTTAGAATCCTACTTGTAGTGCATTGTGTTTTAGGTAATGATTGGATTGTAGGGTTTATAGAGTTATAGAGTGTTTATAGATTTAAAGGATTGCTTGTCAGTTCTACTTTGAAAGGTCTTTATGAAAAGCATCTTTCTCTGTCTTTATTCCTTGCCTATGTTCCCTTCAGCTGTGTATGCTGAGATAAAACTTTCTCCTGGTAGCCTTTGTCTTCCTCTTCCTTCCCTTGTTTTTCTTCCTTCTGCTGATCTGCCTCAGTGTTCTCAGCCTCCAGGTGTTCTAATTTCCCTTTCAGTACCATCTGAGGTTTTCAGTTAACATTACATTCAGATTTGCCTTTTCCAATATTTTCTGGCAGATTCACCACATTCCACATTCCATGAATAGGTTCATCTCTAACCAGCAAACTGTCCATTCTCCACAGTCTGTGATTTCCCTCTCTACTATTCTCCAAACTTTACATTGCTATATTTGTTTCTTTTTCTGTGACACTCCTTCAATTGAGCTGCTTTGTACAGACTTCTGGATATCAATTGAAGTATCTGTTCATGTGACCAGGCCTCAAAGCAAGGAATAAAAGGAAGGAAAACTCATTAAACGGGAGTTTGTTTCTCCATTGGGACCTCTTTAGAATTTCAGATTCAAAATGAAACGTACTCTATTCCCCAAGACACTCAGTCAGTACTTCAATTGCTGATTACTGCCGACAAATTTAAATGCAGAAAGGTTTTAGACTAAAATTAACTTATTAGTGAGTTGAAATATAAATTCGATTAGCTTCATTAAATTATATTAACATCTTTTAGAGTAAAAAAATTAGAATGCACTATGAAAACAGTTTCTTTATTAAAGGAAATTTATGGAGATTTATGGAGATTTCACAATACAGTGGTTGATATTAATATCTTTGCTTGCATACATAATACAAGAACGAATAAAAGATTTAATAAATGGACTGGTATTTAAGGGAAAATTGATAGGATACCAGAAGTTTTTCAACAGCATTGTGACGTAACAGAGAAATATAGATCTTCATGTGGAAAGAATTTACTTATTAGTTATGGCCATGGCTCAATATAAATAGTAAAACCTTTACAAACTTTGAATAACAGTTGTTTCAGTGTATATGCCATGAAATACACATATTGGAAATGGGGCATCTGCATAAAGGTTTGCTACAGTATACAGTTTATCACAATAGGGAAGTGACTCTGAAGGTATAATTATTTACAGGTAATCAAAATGTTACAAGGGAATTGGCTACCTAGAGGAGAAAAAATGCTAGGTTCATTCCTCACTTCTATCAAGGTTGGTGAAAATAATATTGGAGCTTGCTCCTGCACTCCTGAGAGGTGAAAAATGTTTGCTGTATAGGAATACTGGAAAGGCTGTGTCTGTGGATGTCTTCAGAGCACAAGCCATGCCAAGGCTTAATATAAGGCACTCAACTTCTCCTTCAAAGCCCAACGAAGCTATAATACCTGGAAAATGGCTTTGCTTCTACTGGCCTGTCAGACAGATTCTCCCAGAAAAATACCACTTATTACCTGACCAGATTAATTTAATTTAATCTGTATTTGTTTTCTCCCTCAGATGAAGTAATACTGCAAAATGGATGGAATTCTCCTGATCCAAATAATGATGGGATTCTGACTGCACTAAAATGGACTTTCTTTTGTTCTTACTGTGTTCGTACTTGTAAAAGTTATGTATAACTCATGCTTTTTTTTATCTTGTGAATGCTGCATACATGATGTTATGAACCTGTGTTGCTACAGCAGGTAAGATTTTTGTTGCACCTGTGCATATGGCAATGAACTTGACTTTATTTATTTTCTTTGATCTCCAAAATCTTAGCATCTTTGAGGGAGGGGAGGTGCAATTAGAGAAACAATTAGAAATATGAGGTAAATGGGGATTATTGGTAATGTCCAGGAGTTGCATTAGTTAGGGTCAAGCCTAATGTTATATTGGATAGACAAGGTGGGCTGAAAGGGCTTGTTTCTGTGTTGTGGTTCTAGGTACATCAAGCAATCAGGAAGCCAGGAAGAATTTTAGTCTTTATTGAAAGGCATTTTGAGCATACGAGTAGAGACTGTGGGTTGTGTGGAGACTATTATCATTGCATTTGTTCTGTTTTGCAACTTCAAAACATAAAATTAATTGAAAGAAAAACATGGAGCTGGGGATAACGTGTGCTTAGTTTCATTTTTACCCTTAGTGAGGCACACAAATATGACATGGCAGATTAATGCCATATGCCATTTACATATAATCCTGTAATGAATTATATAAAAAACAAAGAATGTTTAATCATGCAATATATTTACAATATCACTCAAATATGACTGAAATATTAAATACACAACAGCACTGATGAATTTTGCAGCAATATCCAGGCAGTGAGCTGACTTGCCCACCAATAATTGCATTGATTTTATGTACACAAAGTGTGGTTCCAGCTCCTGGAGTACTGTCCCTGTCAGGGCTATGGATTTCAGTTTAGCCAGGGCAGTTTGATGCCACACTCAATCAAATGATGCCTTGAGTTTAAAACCAGTCACTCGCTTCACAGCCAGAATTCTGATCATTGGTTCACGTTTGAACCTAGGTTGTCACAACCTTGGGTCATCAGTAGAGCATTCTGAGGGCTCTGAGTTTTTTGCTGGGTTTTTTGTATTCTCTGCATTTTATTAATTATAATTATCTGTCTTGTTATGCTTTGGGTGTTTTATGTGTTTTAGTTAGGTCTTGTCTAGTTTACATTTATGTTGCGATTTTCCTTAAATACTTCCAATTAATTCCCTGAGACTTTCCAGATGCTCTGGCTTGTTGTGCTCGGATTTTTTATGTGTTATTGTTAGGTCTTCTCTAGTTAACATTTAAGTTGCAATTGTCCTTGATTACTTCCAATTATTTCTCCAGGACTTTGCAGGTGTCCAGTTAAGTATCCTTGAAATTCTGTCTCTTATTAGAATAGTTATTTGATAGCTTATAATTAGTCTGGGGTTTTATCAGCTGGGCATAGATTCTTTTGTGCTATGGAGTGTATTTAAAGGGGCTGTGCTAAGCCCTTGTTGCTCAGTTATCTTAAGCCTTATCTATTATCATTCTGACTGAGTTAGCTAAGACCTTGTAAGTTGTTATTTATTTACTGAGTGTCTATGTGATCCTGTGCTTGGTTCTGAGGATGGGGTGTAATATAAGCTATGACAATATCTGGAATCCTTATGTATCCTGGTGAAAGCCAAACTTGACATTGGTGTGGAGGTTATTGGTGAGCAGGTGTTCTTTGTTTTAGAATAGTATAGCATAGTACAGGCCCTTTAGCCCACATTGTTGTGCTGACCCTCAAACCCTGCCTCCCATATAACCCCCCCACCTTAAATTCCTCCATATACCTGTCTAGTAGTCTCTTAGACTTCACTGGTGTATCTGCCTCCACCACTGACTCAGGCAGTGCATTCCACGCACCAACCACTCTCTGAGTAAAAAAAAAAAAACTTTCCTCTAATATCCCCCTTGAACTTCCCACCCCTTACCTTAAAGCCATGCCCTGGGGAAGAGGTGCTGGCTATCCACTCTATCTATTTATCTTAATATCTTGTATACCTCTATTATGTCTCCTCTCATCCTCCTCCTCTCCAAAGAGTAAAGCCTGAGCTCCTGTAATCCCTGATTATAATCCCTACTCTCTAAACCAGGCAGCATCCTGGTAAATCACTAATGACAACATCTTTCATCATTTTTCTGATGATGGAGAGGAAAATAATTCAATGGTTTTCAGTTGGCATAGATTTATCCTCCCTTTTAAAAACAGGATGTACCTGTGTATTTTTCCAGCTCCTTTGATAGATAAGATTATGGCAACTCTAATAGAACAGTTTGGCTAGAGGTACTGCATGTTCCAGAACCTTAGAATTCAGTACTAATGAATAAATGGTTTCAAAAGTGGAAAGGGAAAAAGCCAAAAGAAGTTATAAAAAAAATCTACAGAAGGTAGTAAGATTTACAGAAGAAAATAATCAGAACATGGTTGGTTATCATGCAAGAAACCAAAACTGAGCCAGGCCAGATGTCAGACCTAATAGTAGGTAAACCACATCACTGCTTTAAGTCAAAAACACAAGTCATTCTGCAGTTGCTGGAAATCCTGAACACACAAAATGCTAGAAGAACTCAGCAGGTTGGGCAGCACTATGGAGATCAAAAAACAGCTGATATTTCAGTCCATGGCTGCCTCTTTTGCCATGATGAGGCTATTCTGAGGGTGGAGAAGCAACAACTTGTATTCTGTCTAGGGAGCCTCTAACCTGATGGAACAAACATTGATTTCTCCTTCCAGTATTTCTTTTCCCTCCCCCTTCCTTCTATGTTTTCCCCTCTGGCCTCTTGCCTCTTCTCCTCACCTGCCTATCACCTCCTGGTGCCCTCTCCTCTCCTATCAGTTTCCTTCCTCCCCTGCCCTTTACCTTTCCCACCCACCAGACTTCACTTATCTTCTAGTTATTCTTACTTCCCCTCTGCCCACTTTTTTTTTTCTGGCATCTTCCCCTTTCCTTTCCAGTTCTGAAGAAGGGTCTCAGCCAGAAATAATTTATTCATTTCCAAAGATGCTGCCTGACCTGTTGAGTTCATCCAGCATTTTTTTGTGTGTGTTTTAAGTTGGTCACAAGTAAGGATAAAATTGGATCTTGTGGGAAGCTACTAAATTGTTGGAGAGCAAATTATAGCAGGGTGAGCTAAGTTGTGTTGATTAGGAGCAGCTGTTTTTGGACAAGTCCATGTCTGAGTTGTGAGAGCTGGTTAAAGACTAGATGATCAGAATTAAGTTTATTATCTCTGACATATCATACAACTTGTGGTCTTGTGTCAGCAGTATAGTGCAAGACATTAAGAAATCACTACAAGGTACAATAAAATAGTGCAGAAGATGAGTAGTGAGGTAGCGTTCATGGACCATTCAGAAAACCTGATGGCAGAGGGAAAGAACCTGTTCCAAAAGTACTGCATGTATATCCTCAGGCTTCTGAATCTGTGCCCTGATGGTTGTATTGTGAAGACAGCACATAATAGATAGTGATGGTCTTTAATGATGGATGCTGCCTTCTTGAGGGATAGGCTTTTAAAATGGAGCTTGAGGGTTGGAAGAGCTCAGGATTGGCATGTTTTGGTAAACAGCAAAGACAAGGATGGTAAGGAAGGGGAAATCTTGGATAACCTGAGAGTTCCTAAATTTAGCTAGGAAGGGAAAAAAGCATACACAAGGTTTAGCAAGCTAAAGACAGCATAGGCCTTGTGAATACAAGGATAACTGGAAAGTGCTCTACAAAGTGATAAGGAATGCCAAAAGGAGCCATGAAATGATCTTGGCAGGCAGGATCAAGGTGAATCCAAAAGCATTTTATACTTGCATTTTAAAAAGTGAATAATTTAAGGAAAAGGCAGATCCACTCAAGGATAGATGAGAGAATTTGTGCTTTGTGTTAAAGTAAGTGACTGTGGTGCTAAATGAGCGCTTTGTCAGTATTTACTAAGGAGAAGGATTGAAGAGGATAGTGGGGCATATTAAGGTGCTGGGATATTCTGAGATTAAGGAAGTAGTGATGTTTGGTCTTCTGAAAAGCATTAAGGTGAATAAATCCCAAAATACTGAAGGACGCAGCTGAGGATATTACTGATGCTTTGACAAAGATCCTAGAGTCTTCACTGGCAACAGGCAATATCATAGTAGACTGGAGAGTAGCAAATGTTGTGCCTTTGTTCAAGAAGGGAAATGAAGATAGTCTAGGTAACTGTAACCTAGTGAGACATGTATCTCATGTGAAACTACTGGAGAAGATGCTGAAGGATAGGAGTTATGAGCATTTGGAAAGGCACAGCCTGCTTACGGCCACTTGGCATGGAGTTGTGCGAGGCAGGCCATGACTTACAAACTTGATTGAGTTTTTTGAGAAGACAACAATGGTACTTGATAAAAGCAAGGCAGTGGGTTTTATCTACATGGATCTTAACAATACTTTGATAAAGCCTATCATGGCAAATTGATTCAGAAGATAAAGATGAATTGGGTTGAGTGTGAGTTTCAAAGTTGTGTGTGTATATAGGCTAGTGCCAATGATGGAGCTGGCTGAGTTCACATTTTTCTGTGGTATAATTTTTTTTCAGTCCTATGCAGTGGTTACTCCATACTAAATGGTGGTGCAACTAACCACCTGCTGAAATTTGCAAATGTCTTTAGTGATGAACCAATCCTCCTCAGACTCCTGATGAAATACAGCTGCTATCATGGCTTCTTTGCAATTGGGCCCAGGGTAGATTCTCAGATGTTCACACCAAGGAACTTGAAACTGCTCACCCTTTCCACTTCTGATTCTTTGAGGACTAGTTTGGGTTCCCTTGAATTCCCCTTCTTGAAGTCCACTCTAGATTCCTTTTTCTTACTGATGTTGAGTGCAAGATTGTTGATGATTAATGGTGTTCTGCAAGATGAATGTTGGGGTCTCTATCAATGACTTGGGTGAAAATATGTTGGTTGATTATCTAGTTTGCAGATGACACACCAAGATGTGTGGAGCTGGAGGCAGAGTAAATAATTATCAAGGAAAACAGTGGGACATAGATCAGTTACACCTCTAGGCCGAGAAGTGGCCGATGGAGGTTAATCCGGGCAAGAGTGAGATGTTGCACTTTGGGAACCCAAGTAAAAGAAGGAAGTATACATTTAGTTTTAGGAACCTTAATAGAATTGAAGTACAACAGGATCTTGAAGTGCAAGACTATAGGTCATTGAAAGTGGCTACACAAGTGTATGAAGTAGTAATATGGTACAGTTGCCTTCATTGGTGGATGAGTTTAGTACAAAATTTGAAGTTGTGCTGCAGCTGTTTAAAGCTTTAGTTATACTGCACTTGGAATAATACTCGTTGCCCCATTATAGAAGGAAATGAATACTGTGGAAAGGGTGAAGAAGAGGTTTACTCGGATGCTGTCTGGAGTGGTTTGAGCTAAAGGAAATGTTGGATGAATTTGGATTTATTTGGAGTGTTGGAGGTCAAAGGAAGACCTGATTTTTTTTTTAAACTTTGAGAGGCATAGGTAGATAGTCAAAATCTTTTCCCAGGGTGAAATGCCAAACACCAGAGGACATGCTTTAAAACTTAGGGGGGGGTTGTTTAAAGGTGATATGAGGGGTAAGTTTTTTTAATACAGTATAAGTGCCTGGAATGTGTCACCAGGGGTAGTCTTGAAAGTGGGTCGTTTGGAGCTTGGGAAGCTTTTAGATGGACACGTGAGTGTGAAGAGAATGGAGGCATATGAAAGATGCACAGGAGGACATTTGGAATAAATTGACATCAAGGATGGCTCAACATTGTGGGCTGAATGAACTGCCCAGTGCTGTGCTGTTCTGTTCTATGAAATCCTAGTATCTGTTTGGAGCTTAAATTGAACTTCACTCTTGAATAGAAAAGAAAAACTTCTACAACACCACAAGGGACTCAAATAAAATCCAATGCCCTCCAGAGATTTGGTCACAAGCTGACAGCAAATTGGCAGGCAAGCAAATGTATCATTAGTTTCCAGGGATACAAATCCAGTAAGGCCTCTGGGGAGACAGTCTCAGACTGATGTTTATGTATTTCCAACAAATAAAATAAATCAGGGATTAACGAGCAGCAGCTCCTTTAGTCTAACACAGACATGGGCTGGTAAATACCTGCAAGTTTGACAAGCCCATTATCCTCAAGAATTTACCTTCAATAAATGGATCTTAACCATTGCTGCTGTTATACCTTCGTACCTTGGATAAACAACTATCACTAAACAAAGAGGATTGTAAGGATAATGAACTAAATTATGAGGAAGGGTTTGAAAACTATTTTGATAATTAATTTATAGATGCAGCATGGTAACAGGCCCTCCTGGCCCAACGAGCCTGCACCACCCAGTAACACCCATGTGACTAATTAACCTACTAACACGCATGTCTGGAATTGTGGGAGACAAATGGAGCACCTGGAAGAGACCCATGGTGTAACAGGGAGAATGTGCAAACTACCTACAGACAGGAATTGCACCCAGGTTGTAGGGGCCATGAGAGTGTTACACTAACTACCATACCACAGAATCTCAGAAAAATATTAGTTGATGTATCAGTAGGGCATTTAAATAGAAACTCAATGTAGAAGGCCCATCTGAAACAACCCAGGAGTCAGTCAAATATCACTATTATCAAACAATTTCAAAAAAACTTTAAAATCATGTGTTATTTGACACTAATCACTAAAAGCAGACATAGGCAAAGACATTGATGCAAAAGGTTTTTTAACTTTAAAGGCCATGCATCCTTTAAATGTCAATGTATGTTGTAGGAAAGTGCAGTCAATACTGAAATATGGCCAAATTTGTATAACAAGTTCCTGTACATCAAACATGATGATCTGCATTTGTATTCCCCTTACCTAGAACACCTAATGGTCAAATGTCATCTGTTCTATTTACCAAGGGAATTCTCCTCCATAATCCTGACCAGTTTACCTGTTATCAGTGGCTGATTATAATCAAGTGCTCGTGATCCTGCATAATGCTGTTTACAATCAAGAAGCAGTCTATCCCAATGTATTTCAAATCATAGCCGAAGACTTCAACTATAAAATCCTGCACAATTACCATCAGCTAATAACCTATAGTACCAGAGGTTCCAACATACTGTTGAACATGCTAGTTGGATGGACTTTTGATTCTGTTATGGTTATTATTTTTTAGAATAATTAAGTATGCCACAAGAAAATAAATCTCAGGGTTGTATATGGTAACATGTATGTACATTGATTATAAAATTTTACTTTGAGCTTTGATTCATAGACAATCATAACTAAGACAACAAGGAGAAGAAGGAGCTTTAATCTGAAATATTAACCATTTCCAAGGGTGCAGAATGTTTCTGGAGGTTTGTTTTTGGTTCAGATTTCTAACATCTCCAGGAAATAAAAATTAAAACCACAGAACCTTTTCTCTCTTTCTCTCCCCCCCCCCCAATACTTCAAGATAGTTCAATGAAATCTTTGTATATCCATTTATGTGGCTCAGACTAGCTCCCTCAGTAGTTCAGTGCTCCCTCAGTAAAATACTGAAATATCTCAATCTTCAATAACATGCATTCAGAAAGAGGCACATTATCATTCAGAGGATCTGTACTGTTTACTATGTATCTGACAGGGTTCATTGACAAAATGAGAGAAGGCTGAGTTTTAGATTAGTTCATTGCCATATACACCAGGGTGCAATAAAATTCCTTGCCTGTGTGATCCTCACAGAAAACAGTATACATGTTAATAACTGATAAATAAACACAAGGCGATAGAATGGTGCACAGCTTATTAGTGCACACTGAAGTAGCAGGTGTTGTTAATGCCAAGGGTCTATTCTTCTGGAAAGAAGCGACCTCTTCACAGCGGGAGGCCCTCTGAAGTTGTCAGAGTAGAAATGAAGGCCGACCTAAAGCAGTCACACTTGCTTGGTGCACAACACTCTGTATCACCTGAAAGATGGGCAAAACCAACAGGCAAGAAGATGGATCGAAACAATCCATAGAGGTGTTCCACAGTTGCAGTGGAACGAATAGAATTAACATGTAATTTAGAGCAGGCCAAACAGCAACACGCATCTGGAGATTCTAAAGAGCAAGCATTTGGCATAATTTTCCCTACGTCTTCATTTTGTGTACTGTGTGTGTGTGTGTGTGTTCCACTAGTAAGAGTCTCAAATGTGGGGATGTGGCACAGTGGGTAGTGGCATTGGTTGTTAACTCCAGGGATCCTGATATTGGATACTGTCTATACTGAGTTTACCTCTCTCCATGGCTGCAAGGGTTTCCTCCAGATGCTCCAGCTTCCTCCAGAATCACAAGGATGTGCTGGGTTAATTGGTCAATGCAAATTACTCCTTTCCATAGAAGAATGGTTAAAGGAATCAGAGAACTAACAGGCATATGAGAAAGGACAAGCTGCAGAAGTGCAGGGCAGTAAGATGAGGGGAGATGGGACCACAGGGCTGGGTGTCCTTGTACTGTGCTGTTAAGAAAAAAAAAATAAAACCTGATGCTGTCATGGGTTTTGTCTTGAAGGAATGCAGCTCTGCTTTAATTGATGGCTTTAGAACTTCTGGATGCTGAGCAGTTTCATTTCTGTCACTCTTGTTGGGTTATAAAGGAACAGAATTTTCCTCTCTATTGCGCACTTTTATCCTCTCCAGCCTAAATGTCAGTTTGCAAACATTGCAGACTTAAAGAGCCAATGTCAACACAAGACTTACAATGTGGCATACTTTAAAAGAAACAGCTGAATCTGAAGTAACATTTTTTTCAAATGGATCAGCACCAGTGAACTTTGGGTCAGATCAGGTTGACTGCTGCTTTTTAACAACAGGCACAACTGCTTAAACAACGGAAGGGAAACATTGTAAGTCATCGAAAACAACACAGAAAGAACTAGTATGTAAAAGTCTAAAGAGAGCATGTGATACTGGATCTGCTATTAGGGAATGAGACAGTGCAGGAGACAGAAGCTTGCATAGGGGAACACTTTGCATCCAATGACCACAATGCCGCTAATATCAAAGTACATATGCAAAAAAATAGGTCTGGTCTGTGGGGTGAGATTCTAGATTGGAGAAAATCCAATTTTGATGGTTTTGGAAATGATCTGATGAGTGTGGATTGGGACAGGCTGTTTTCTGGCAAGGGTGTATTTAAAAAGTAGGTGGCCTTCAAAAATGAAATTTTGAGGGTACAAAACTTGTATATTCCTGTCAGAATAAAAGGTAAGGATAACACGTATAGGGAACTGTGGTTTTTCAGAGATAATGAGGCACTGATTAAGGTAGTGGGGGGAGAGGTGCATAGAAGGTGTATAGGCAAGTAGGGACAAATGAGGTGCTTGTGGAGTTTAAGAAATGCAAGAGAAGACTTAAAGAAATCAGGAAGGATAAAAGAAGGCATGAAGTTGCTCTAGTAGACAAGGTGATGGAGAATCCTAAGGGATTCTACAGATGCGATAAGAGCACAAGGATTGCAAGGGACAAAATTGGTCCACTGGAAGACCAAAATGGTAATCCATGTGTCGAGCCAAAACAGATGGGGGAGATCTTAAATGCAGTCTATAGAAGTGAGGCAAAGTGACATCAACTTCATGGATCCAGTACAGATTACAGAGGAAGAGTTGTTTGCTGCCCTGAAGCAAATCAAAGTGGATAAATCCCCAGGGCCTGACAAGGTATTCCCTTGGACCCTATGAGAGGCAAGTGCAGAAATGTTCATGGCACTAGCAGAGATTTAAATCACTCTTGGTGACAGAAGAGGTACCAGAGGATTGGAGGACAGCCAATGTTGTTCTGATGTCTACAAAAGCCTCTAAACATAAACCAGGAAATTATAGGCCAGTGAAATTGACATCAATTGTGGGAAAGGTATTGCAAGGTATTCTAAGGGACCAGATATATTCTAAGGGACTGATTAAGGGTAGTCAGCATAGCTTTGTGCGTTGTAGGTCAGGTCTAACCAAATCTTGTAGAGTTTTTCAAAGAAGTTGCCAGGGAAATGGATAAAGGTAATGAATTGGACTTTAGCAAGGTATTTGACAAGGTCCTGCCTGGAGGGCTGGTCAGGAAAGTTCAGTGCTCAGCATTCAGGATGAGGTAGTAAATTGGATTTATCTTTGGCTTTGTGGGAGAACCCAGCAAGTGGTGGTAGAGTTGCCTCTCTGACTGGAGGCTGTGAATAGTGGTGTTTGTAGGGATCAGTGCTGTTTTCTTTGTTTGTTATCTATATCAATGAGCTGGATGATTGTGGTCAACTGGATCAGCAAATTTGCAGATGACACCAAGATTGCTGGTGTAGTGGACAGTGAGGAAGGCTTTCATGGATTGCAGAAGGATCTGTATCAGCTGGAAAAAATGAGCTGAAAAATGTCTGCATTAAATTCCATCTGCCAAGTGCGAGGTTTTGTACTTCAGTAGGACCAACTAGGGTGGTTCTTGCACAGTGAATGGTACGGCACTGAGGAGTGTGGTAGAACAAAGGGATTTAGGAATACAGGTCCATAATTCATTGAAAGTGACAGAACAGGTAGATAAGGTTGTATAGAAAGCTTCTGGCACATTGGCCTTCATAAATTAATGTATTGAGCACAGGAGATGGGATGTTATGTTGAAGTTGTGTAAGACATTGCTGAGGACTAATTTGGAATATTGTATGAAGTTTTAATCACCTACCTACAGGAAAGAGTGAAGATCCTACAAGATTGAAAGAGTTTTGAGAATTCAAAGGATGTTGCTGGGTCTGGAGGACCTGAGTTATAAGGAAAGATTGAATTGGTTAGGTCTGTGGTACTTTAGATTGTAGAAGACTGAGAGGAGATTTGCTGGAGGTATACAAACTTATAAGGGGTACAGATAAGGTAAATGCAAGTAGGCTTCTTCCACTAAAGTTGAGTGGGACAACAATCAGAGGTCATGGATTAAGGGTGAAAGGGGAAAAGTTTAAGGGGAACATGAGGGGAAACTTCATTCAGAGTGTTGTGAGAGTGTGGAATGAACTGCTGGTACAACTGGTACATGTCAGCTCGATTTCAATGTTTAAGAGTAATTTGGATAGGAGCATGGATGGCTATGGTCCCGGTGCAGGCTGATGTGAATAGGCAGTTTATGTGTTTTGGCATGAACTAGATGGGCCAAAAGGCCTGGTTCTGTGTTGTGCTGTACTTCCCTAGGATGCTATGACTCTAATTATAAAGTGGCCTTTGACTTTATCTTTACTGTATATCTACAACTTGTTTTTTCAGTATTTAATTTACACATTTTGTCTTTTTGTACTTTGGTTGTTTGACAGTCTTGGTGTGTAGCTTCTCATTGATTCCATTTATTTCTCTGTTCTACTGTGAATGTTGGGTGGCAGGGTGGAGTTGCAACTCAATCAAAGGAAATGTAAGGCACACCTTTCTTCTGCTAGCCTGCAGATCACCCTTGGGCAAGGTGCAGCACTAGCTTAGCCACCCGAACACAGTCACACGAGGCCACGGGAGCAGGTGGTGGATGGGCGTATACTGTTACCTGCAAGTTCAAACCCTCTGCAGGGAAGATTTTTAGGTCCTTATGAGATTGAGTCTCAGGTTAATGATGTGAATTTCATAATCAAAACACCTGATTGTAAATGAAAAACACAGCTTTGTCATATCAATATGATAAAACTCTTTATGAGAAAATGACCTTTGGTGAGACACGTCCAGCAGCTGTGGTGGCTGTTGTCAGCCGCAGCGAGACTGAAGACCCTGGGAATTAAATAAATGACTCTTCTGAGACTTTTCATAAGCCAGACGTGGTCCCGGTTAGGCTAATAACTTGGTTGTTTTACAAAATATTGATGACAAGTTGGCACACTTGCAAGCACAGCAAAGACAACAAATGAAAGAATTAATTTTGAAGTTTAAAAATTTATTTCCTGATGTTCCGAATCGAACCACAGTCATGTCACGTGATGTGGATGTTAGGGATACCAAACCGATTAAGCAACACCCCTATCATATGAACGTGGAAAAATGTAAATTGGCTGAGGAAGAAATTGAATATATGCTGATAAATGGTATTATTAGGTCTTCAAATTGGTGTTCACCTTGTGTTATAGAACCTAAACCCAATGGTAGTATTAGGTTTTGCACTGACTATAGGAAGGTAAATGCAGTAACAAAAACAGATACTTATTCCATCTCTAGGGTGGATGTTTGCATAGATAAGGTTGGAAAAGCTACATTTCTTACAAAGATTGATCTGTTGGAAGGGTGTTGGTGTGTTCCATTGATGGACAGAGCTAGAGAAATTGGGATGATGTTTTTGCAGGGCAATGTACTATGGACATGTGGTCGACGTTTAAAGAACTCTTGCGGGATGTTAGGGATAAATTTGTCCCGGTGAGGAAGATAAAGAATGGTAGGGTGAAGGAACCATGGGTGACTAGTGAGATGGAAAATCTAGTCAGGTGGAAGAAGGCAGCAGACATGAGGTTTAGGAAGCAAGGATCAGATGGGTCTATTGGAGAATATAGGGTAGCAAGAAAGGAGCTTAAGGGCTGAGGAGAGTAAGAAGGGATCATGAGAAGGCCTTGGTGAGTAGGGTAATGGAAAACCCCAACGCATTCTTTAATTATATGAAGAACAAAATGATGACAGGAGTGAAGGTAGGACCAATCAGAGATAGAGGTGGGAAGATGTGTTTGGAGGCTGTGGAAGTGAGCAAGGTCCTCAATGAATACTACTTTGGTTTTCACCAATGAGAGGGAACTTGATGACGGTGAGGACAATATGAGTGATGTTGATGTTCTGGAGCAAGTTGATATTAAGGGAGAGGAGGTGTTGCAGTTGCTAAAATACATTAGATCCCCAGGGCCTGACAGGATGTTCCCCAGGCTGCTCCAAGAGGCGAGGGAAGAGATCTTCACATCCTCATTGTCAACGGGAATGGTACTGGAGGATTGGAGGGAGGCGAATGTTGTCCCCTTGTTCAAAAAAGGTAGTAGGGATAGTCTGGGTAATTATAGACCAGTAAGCCTTACATCTGTGGTGGGAAAGCTGTTGGAAAAGATTCTTAGAGATAGGATCTCTGGGCATTTAGAGAATCATGGTCTGATCAGGGACAGTCAGCATGGCTTTGTGAAGGGCAGATTGTGTCTAACAAGCCTGATAGAGTTCTTTGAGGAGGTGACCAGGCATATAGATGAGGGTAATGCAGTGGATGTGATCTATATGGATCTTAGTAAGGCACTTAACAAGGTTCCACACGGTAGGCTTATTCAGAAAGTCAGAAGGCATGGGATCCAGGGAAGATTGACCAGGTGGATTCAGAATTGGCTTGCCTGCAGAAGGCAGAGGGTGGTGGTGGAGGGAGTACATTCAGATTGGAGGATTGTGACTAGTGGTGTCCCACAAGGATCTGTTCTGGGACCTCTACTTTTCAGGAATTTTATTAACAACCTGGATGTGGGGGTAGAAGGGTGGGTTGGCAAGTTTGCAGATGACACAAAGGTTGGTGGTGTTATAGATAGTGTAGAGGATTGTCAAAGATTGCAGAGAGACATTGCAGAGACAAAAATTGCAGAAGTGGGCTGAGAGGTGGCAGATGGAGTTCAACCTGGACAAGTGTGAGGTGGTACACTTTGGAAGGACAAACTCCAAGGTAGAGTACAAAGTAAATGGCAGGATACTTGGTAGTGTGGAAGAGCAGAGGGATGTGGAGGTACATGTCCACAGATCCCTGAAAGTTGCCTCACAGGCAGATAGGGTAGTTAAGAAAGCTTATTGGGTGTTAGCTTTCAGAAGTCGGGGGACAGAGTTTAAGAGTCGCGATGTAATGATGCAGCTCTATAAAACTCTGGTTAGGCCACACTTGGAATACTGTGTACAGTTCCAGTTCCCTCACTATAGGAAGGATGTGGAAGCATTTGAAAGGGTACAGAGGAGATTTACTAGGATGCTGTCTGGTTTAGAGAGTATGCATTATGATCAGAGATTAAGGGAGCTAGGGCTTTACTCTTTGGAGAGAAGGAGGATGAGAGGAGACATGATAGAGGTGTACAAGATAAGAGGAATAGATAGAGTGGACAGCCAGCGCCTCTTCCCCAGGGCACCACTGTTTAGTACAAGGGGACATGGCTTTAAGGTAAGGGGTGGGAAGTTCAAGGGGGATTTTAGAGGAAGGTTTTTTACTCAGAGTGGTTGGTGCGTGGAATGAACTGCCTGAGTCAGTGGTGGAGGCAGATACACTAGTGAAATTTAAGAGACTGCAAGACAGGTATATGGAGGAATTTAAGGTGGGGAGTTATATGGGAGGTAGAGTTTAAGGGTTGGCACAAATTGTGGGCTGAAGGGCCTGTACTGTGCCGTACTATTCTATGTTCTATGTAAATTTCTGCTTTTGTGACACCTTCTGGGTTGTATGAATACAATGTTTTGCCATTTGGGATGAAAAATGCTACAGGAACCTTCCAGAGAATGATTGATTCTGTAATTCGAGGGTTAGAACATAGAGATGCTACACATACCCTTACACTTCCTCCCTCACTACCATTCAGGGCCCCAGGCAGTCCTTCCAGGTGAGGTGACACTTCACCTGTAAGTTGGCTGGGGTGAAATACTGCGTCTGGTTCTCCCGATGCAGCCTTCTATATATTGGCGAGACCCGACGCAGACTGGGAGACTGTTTCGCTGAATACCTCTGCTCTGTCCGCCAGGGAAAGCAGGATCTCCCAGTGGCCACACGTTTCAATTCCATGTCCCATTCCCATTCTCGTATGTCTATCTACAACCTCCTCTACTGTAAAGATGAAGCCACACTCAGGTTGGAGGAACAACACCTTATATTCTGTCTGGGTAGTCTCCAACCTGATGGCATGAATATTGACTTCTCTAACTTCCAATAATGCCCTACCTCCCCCTTGTACCCCATCTGTTATTGCTCATTGTCTGGGCTTCCCCACTCCCCCTTTCTTCCTCCCTAGGCCTCCCGTCCCATGATCCTCTCATATCCTTTTTGCCAATCAACTGTCCAGCCCTTGGCTCCATCCCTCCCCCTCCTGTCTTCTCCTATCATTTTGGATCTCCCTCTCCCCCTCTCACTTTCAAATCTCTTACTAGCTCTTCTTTCAGTTAGCCCTGAAGAAGGGTCTCGGCCCGAAACGTCGACTGTACCTCTTCCTATAGATGCTGCCTGGCCCGCTGCGTTCACCAGCAACTTTTATGTGAGATGCCTATGTTGATGATTTAGTCATGGGAAATGACACTTTGGAAGCTCACCTCTGCAGTAGAAAAGCTGTTTGATAAGCTTTCCCAGGATATCCTTACAGTTAACTTAGCTAAGATTGAATTTGGCCATGATAGGTTATGTGGTGGGTCAAGGTGAATTAACTCCTTCCTGTTCAGGCAATTTCTGAAGTTCCCCTTCCGACTAGGGTGGGAAAAAGGCTCTCTGAAGATTTCTGGGAATGGTTGGATATTATCATAAGTTCTGTAAGAATTTTGCTGATATTGCTGTTCCTTTGACTAACCTTCTGAAGAAGGGTGAAAAGTTTGCTTGGACAGAACCTTGTCAGGAGGCATTTGATCAATTGGAAGCCATTTTATGTCATCAACCTGTGCTCAGGGCATCTGACTTTGCAAAGCCCTTCTCTATACCTGTAGATGCCAGTGATGAAGGTGCAGGAGCAGTATTATTGCAAAGGGGTAATGATGATGTTGAACATCTTGTAGCTTAGTTTTCAAGGAAATTCAATGAACATCAAAGAAATTACTCCACCGTAGAGAAAGAGTTACTGTCACTTATTCTAGTTTTGCAGCATTTTGATGTTTGTTTGCCCAGCTCGGAAACCACTGTGGTCTTTACAGATCACAATCCATTGGTGTTTTTGAGTAAGGTAAAGGACAAAAATAAAAGATTGTTAAACTGGAGTCTGATTTCACAAGAATATGATAGTCTGATAATCCACATTAAAGGCAAGGACAATACAATTGCAGATTGTCTTTCCAGATGTTAAGCTTGCAATGTATTTTTAATAGTGAAGTAGAATCTAGTATTTGTATGCACTTCTGCCATGTGTTATATGGTAACCATACATGTATTGCTTTACATACTACAGTTTGCAGTTAAAATTTTACTCTTTTAGATCAAATTTTTTTTTGGGGGGGCAGTGTTATGAACCCATCGGCTTTGTTTACTGTGGACTGTCACTTTAAAATAGCGCTTCAGTGGGGCAGGACTATGATGTTGTTCACTGACTGATTTGCAGCTTGTTTACCTTTAAAACAAGGACACAGTCAGAAGAGAGAGAGGAGCAAACCTGAAAAAGGGTAGCAACTCCAGCTTGTCAAAGCTGGGGATTTGGAACTCTGCTATACCCACAAGGGTGGGTTGATCGTTGACCCAGTGCACATCGAAGGTATGGCTGTCATTTTGTATAATCCATAGGAGTGGATTAAGGAATATCCTGTAGGACTACTTGAAGTTAACCCTTCCCTGGGTATGTTATGTGGTAACCTCTTTGAAGACTAAATTCCTGTTAGAGATCACTCTGGTAGTAACTTGTATATGGATTTGGAACGGCTTGATGGAGGATCATCGACAACTGATATTTATTAATTACCATCGTGGAACCTGTGGAATTTGACGTAATTGCCTTCTCTACGTTTCACCCTGGATTACAAATACAGGTGTCCCCCACTTTTCGAACATCCGCTTTACGAAACCTCACTGTTACGAAAGACCTACATTAGTTCCCTGTTTTTGCTAACAGAATGTGTTTTCACTGTTAGGAAAAAAAGCAGTGTGCAATAAAAAAGCAGTGCACGAGAAAAGCCGCGCACCCCAAGCAGCCACTCTCCCCGGATTTGGAGCGGCATTCTAGCCGGCATTGCTTAAGCACATGCCTGTGAGCAGCCGTTAGCAAGATGAGTTCTAAGTATCAGAAAAACCTGAAAGAGCTCGTAAGGGTGTTACACTTAGCGTAAAACTAGACATAATTAAGTGTTGTGATCGTGGTGAACGAAGTAAGGACAAAGTGAGTTTGGCTTGTGGAAGCTGACGAAGATGATGTTGAAGAGGTTTTGGCATCTCATGACCAAGAATTGATAGATGAAAAGCTGATGCAATTGGAAGAGGAAAGGATAACAATCGAAACCAAATGCAGTAGTGAACTGGACATGAAGCAACCGCGTGAGATTTTCACTGCAATGATGAAGTACGACTTTAATTTTGAAGGAGTACGCAGGTTTAGGGGATATTTGCAGGATGGTTTGAGTTCTTACAAAGAACTGTATGATAGAAAAATGTGCGAGGCTCAGCAGTCAAGCAAGCCTTCCACATCAGCCACAGTAGACGACGAACCTCGACCTTCGACATCGAGGCAGGCAGTCATAGGAGAAGATGACTTGCCAGCCCTAAAGGAAACAGACGACGAGATGACACCCCAGTGTCCCACCACCCCAACCCCCAGGCCGCGGACAGATACCGATTCGTGGAGAATGCAGCGGTAGCCGGGAGGCACACAGCACATCTTTAAGAAAAAAGCCGAAATAAACATGCTAATTAATTAGGTGCCGCCCAACATGTAATTGTCGGCCCAGATCAGAGGCGACGCAATCGGCAACCCCCTCTGATCTGGGCCGACAATTACGTGCTGGGTGGCACCTAATTAATTAGCATATTTATTTCGGCTTTTTTCTTAAAGATGTGCTGTGTGCCTCCCGGCTACCGCTGCACTGCTGCGTTCTTCGCAGATTGGTATCGGTTCGCTGTCCGGAGGTTGGGGACCACTGCACCACCCAAACTCCGATGACTCTGACTCAGTCTAACACACCATCATCAGCGTGCTTGGCAAGCTGTCTTCCCGATTCCCGTAAGTGATAACACACTGTACATACATTATTTCTACTTTATATAGGCTGTATATTTTTACATGTTATTTGTATGATTTGGCAGCTTCATAGCTTAAAGGTTACTGGAGAGAGTGTTTTGCCAACAGCGCTTGTGTGAGACTTTCTGCCGAGAGCGCTTGCGCCGTGTTTTTGCCGATGGCGCTTGCATGAGATTTTCGCTACGGACAACAGTGCAGGCAATGATTGTGGAAAAGTATTTCTACTTTATATAGGCTGTGTATTTATCATATCATTCCTGCTTTTACTATATGTTAATGTTATTTTAGGTTTTATGTGTTATTTGGCATGATTTGGTAGGTTATTTTTTGGGTCTGCGAACGCTCACAAAATTTTCCCATATAAATGGTAATTGCTTCTTCGCTTTACGATATTCCAGTTTACGAACTGTTTCATAGGACCACTCTACCTTCAGATGGCAGGGGAAACCTGTATCTCTCTTACCATTTATTCCGTGGATGAACTGAACTTTCCTACTTCACCATCTCAAGACTCTTAAGCTTTGTTTCCCCAAGCTTAGCCTACTTTGGGAGCTATATTACACACATTATATATATACATACACACACATAACACTGCTAACATTTGTTTATTTTGGTTAAGTTACAATATTATAAGTAGATACTTATAAAGATAGTGATTTTAACATCAAAACCAGACTCCAGTGTGAACTCTATTGTTGCTGGTTTGTTTCTAAAACATTGCAGTTCGTAACAGTATGAGCTGTTGGCGTACATCACAAGTCCTGGTTATTTCACCACTAATGCCAAGCAGATAATCTCTGAAAAGTATTTATAATAGCTGGGATTACCTGTCTTGCAAAGACGCTGCCCAGAATAAGGCAATGGCAATCCACTTCTGTAGGAAAAACTCACAACAACAATCTTGATCATAGAAAGATCATGATCGCCTATGTTCATATGAACAAATCGTGAATATCTGCAGGAAAATGAATCTCAAAGTAGTATATGGTGATGTAATGCTACTTTGATAATAAATTGACTTTGACTTTGGATTTTGATTGCAGCAAGGCAGAAATAACTGAAGGATATTTAATCATAGCAAGCTCCTGTAAACATCAGGGTGACAGTGAGCATCAGCTGAGGATAAATGTTTGGTAAGCTGCTGGAGATAACACACTAACTCATCTTGGAAATGTTGTGGGATCTTTTCGATTTGTTGAGCAGAAGCAGGGTGGACGAGGCAGCTCTGCTTCCATTCTCCCCAGTGTCAGCTGAGGATTTTCTGCAAAGCATTCTCATTAGTCAATGAACAGTAGGTGCCTTCTGTCAGACTTGCAATGATGTACTGCATAGCAAGTTGCCAGAATGGAACAGCTTCTTCCCCTTCTGCCATTAGATTTCTGAATGGTCCACAAGCACTACCTCATTATTCCTTTATTTTGGCACTATTTACTTAGTTTGTAACTTGTAGCAAGTTTTGTGTCTGCACTGTTCCGCTGCTTCAAAGCAAAAAATTCACATCATATAATTCAGTAAAAATAAATCTGATTCTGAGAAGTGTCAAGTGTCTCCTACAGAGAATCTAGGATCTGAGTGAACTCGTCAAGCAATTGCATGGTTGCAATGGCACCAATCAGAGAGAAGGACTATGAGATGATCGATGCAAGTATTGAAGAAAAAAAATTGCCATTTTACATGATTAATTCAGTCTTGAGTCAGGTACAGGGCGGATAAGTAGAAGGAATGACTGGTCCACAAAAGGTAAGGAAACACAAATAATAGCCTACAACCTTGTCCTTGGACCCAGGCACCAAATATCTGGCTTTGTAGCATGTAAAAGTGATACAGGATTTTACTTGTGTAAAGAGACTGGAGAAACTTCATCTGCTGTTCCTGGAGGGGAAGAGGGGTACAGCAGGGATGGTGATGGGATTTGTTATGTAAAGTTATGAAGGATATAGGTAGGATAAACTGCAGGTTTTCCCTGTCAGAATTGGATTAAATGAAAAAAAACAAACTTGTGGGAAGGGTTACGAGGTTTAGGTTCTGAGGGGAATTTTTTTTCACCCAGTGATTGCTGAGTGTCTGGAACTGCCTGAGTGAGTGGTGGAAGCGGATTTACTGACTACACTGCCTGGATGAGCACTTGAATGGCCTACGCACAGAAGCCTAGGGACCAAGTGCTGAAAGATGGGACTACAAAGACGGACACTCACTAGTCAATGTGGATGCATTGAGTCGAGTAGCCTGTTCCATGTTCAGTGACTCTATGACATTGTCCCCTTACTGCTCGACTCCTGAAATTCAACCCCAGCACAGTAGTGTAGTGTTAAGCACAACGCTTTACAGTACCAGCGATCTCAGTTCAATTCCGGCCACTGCCTGTAAGGAGATTGTTTATTCTCCCCATGACCCTGTGGGTTTCCTGCAGGTGCTTCAGTTTCTTCCCAAAGTCTAAGGATGTACCGATTAATTAGTCGTTGTAAATTATCCCGTGATTGGGCTAGGATTACATTGTGCCATTGATGGGTGGTACGGCTCGAAGGGCAAGAAGGGCCTATTCCCCACTGCATCTCAATAAATTTCATAGCTCTGCCTCTGCTAAATGTTTGCCTGCGACAGCACTATGTAATTCAAAGTACATTTATTTTCAAAGTATGTATGCAGTATACAACCCTGAAATTCGTCTTGCCTACAGTCAGGAAACAAAGAAGAACCATGGAACCAACCAGTTCAGAGAAAAAACATCAAACATCAAATTCCCCCTCCCCCACCAACATGTGCAAATGGCAACCAAAAGAAAAAGATTGAAAACATAGAATATAAAACACAAAAGGCATATTTCAATACAGATCAGTCCGGCCTCTTGAAGCACTTTGCGTTGGTGGGTGTCAGAGCCACCAAGTTGCATGATACCTTATTTTTCTTAGGTGCCGGCATGAGAGTGGTCATCATACAGCAAGTGTAAATCTCAGACTGAAGCAGGGAAAGGTTAAAAATAATGCAGATTTCCTGCCAGCTGATCTGTACAGGACATAAAGACAAGGCAACACTCTAGGAACATATTTCTGGATGAAATTTGAATGCAGATCCATCAGTGAGAATTTGACCCTAATCAGCTGAAATGTTCCATCACCATCCTCACCCATCTACCACCACTGTTTACTCAAAATTCTCTTAGTTGGAAATGAAAATTATTTTTGCTTGTTCCAATAGCTCGAGTTAGGATATGAGGTTCTAGGCAACAATAGGCTCTCAAGTAATGTAATGGAGAGCCTATTTGTTCTTCAGAGCAGAACCAATTCTGCCCTTGAAACTCCCTGGAATCTCCTTTGACAGCTGGTTTTTCTCAGCTTTACTGTCTGTCATAACTGTCGGGAAATAATTTATAATATTATGTAAATAAGATGAAATGCAAACACAAATAAGTAAAAACTAAATAAACAATAAGTATATTTCTTAATCACCTTTCACTTTTTTAATTGCCCCCTTTGAAGACATTCCACCCATTGCACAGTGTGGGACACAGAAATGATTATAGTTCTCTGGTTTTAGCTGAACTCGTATTTTATGAAGATAATTTTTCTTTGCTTTGTATCCTGTCCTGGAGCTGCTGTGGTATACGAACCAGAGAGAAAGGCAGGTCTTGCCATTACTTAGACAGCAAGTTTTGAATGAATAATAGAACACAGAACAGTACTGTGCAGTATGGGCCCTTTGGCTTAAGATGTTATGCCAATGTATATAAATGTATTAAACTCACCCATCCTGCTTATGGACTGTTTGTTCCACTCACATCAGGGAAGAGGCTATGCAGCATCTTCACCAGGACCGCTAGACTCAAAAACATTTACTTTCCAAATTTTCAAGCTGATCAACACCTCTACCTATTAACCGACCCTACCACCTCCACTACAGTCTATGTATATAACAGTTATTTGTAGGTTGTGTTTTATAGGATTACTTTTAGTTTATTGCCCTCAGCTTGATCAACACCTGCACCCATTAATGCACCCCACCACCCTAACATACACATCACCTAGCATTCTTTTATGTACAGTGCCCCTAAAAAAAAATTCCCCCCCCACCCAGAAATGTTCATGTTTTGTTGTTTTACAACATTGAATCACAGTGGATTTAATTTGTTTTTTTTTTGACACTGATCAGCAAAAAAATACTCTTATGTCAAAGTGAAAACAGATCTCTTCAAAGTAATCTAAATTAATTACAAATATAAAACCCAAAATGATAGCATAAGTATATGACACACAAAATCATCACTGATGCAGCCAATTGGATATTGAAGTCATATAATTAGTTAAAAGGGTATTAGTTTACAGTCAAGGTGTTTCAATTGATTGTAGTAAAAATGCACCTGTATCTGGAAGGTCCAACTGCTGGTGAGTATCCGGGCAAAAAGTACACCATGAAAACAAAAGACCTCTTGAAGCAACTCCACAAAAAGGTTATTAAAAAGCACAAGTCGGGAGATGAATACAGGAAAATTTCCATGTCACTGAATATCCCTTGGAGTACAGTTAAGTCAATCATCAAGAAATGGAAAGAATATGGCACAGCTGTAAATCTGCTTAGGGCAGGCCATCCTCAAAACCTGAGTGACTGTGTAAGAAGGGGACTAGTGAGGGAGGCCACCAAGAGACCCATGACAACTCTGGAGGAGTTACAAGCTTCAGTGGCCGAGTTGGGAGAGACTGTGCATGCAACAACTGATGCCCAGGTGCTTCACCAGTCACAGCTTTATGGGAGAGTGGCAAAGAGAAAGCCACTGTTGAAGAAAACTCATATGAAATCTATGCTAGAGTTTGCCAGAAGGCACGTGGGAAACTCTGAAGTCAGCTGGAAGAACGTTCTATGGTCTGAGGACACCAAAATTGAGCTTTTGGCCTTCAGACTAAACACTATGTTTGGTGTGAGCCAAACACTGCGCACAATCAAAACCACACCATCCCAAACATGAAGCTTGGTGGTGGCTGCATCAAGCTGTGGAGATGCTTCACTGCAGCAGGCCCTGGAAGGTGTGTGAGGTAGAGGGCAAAATGAATGCAGCAAAATGCAGGAAAATCCTGGAGGAAAACCTGATACAGTCTGCAGAAGAACTACGACTTGTGAGTAGATTTATTTTTCAGCAAGACAATGGCCCCAAGCATAAAACCAAAGCTACACAGGAATAGCTTAAAAACAACAAAATTAATGTCCTGAAGTGGCCAAGTCAGTCAGACTTCAATCCAATTGAGAATTTGTGGCTGGACTGGAAAAAAGGCTATTGACTCGTGATCACCATGCAATCTGACAGAGCTTGAGCAGTTTTGTAAAGAAGAATGGGGAAAAAATTGCAATGTCCAAATCTGCAAAGCTGATAGAGAATCCACACAGATTCACAGCTCTAATTGCTGCCAAAGATGCAACAACTAAATGCTGACTTGAATGGGTGAATAATTATGCAATCAATGATTTTGTATTTAATAGTCATAATAAATTAAGACCAATTTGTAGAAATTTGTGTCAAAGTGAAAGCACGAGTCTTTTTTCTTGATCAGTGTCAAAAAAGCCAAATTGAATCACAGTGGGTTTAATGGTGTAAAACAAAACATGAAAAATTCCAAGTGGGAGCAGAATACTTTTATAGGCATTGTACATTCAATCATTCTATGTATATAACATTTTCTTCTACGTTGCTTTTATAATGTTTATTGTGTTTTTGTTTTTTTATGCTGCATCAGATCCAGAGTAACAACCTGTATATACTTGTGTATTGAAGAATGACAATAAACAATTTTAAATCTAGAACTTACTATACGATTAACCCAATGCTTCCCTACAACACAGCCTATAACCCTTTATTTTTCTTGCATCAATGTGCCAATCTGAGAGTCCCTTAAATGTCTGCTGTATCAGCCACTACCAGCACCCCTGGCAGTGCATTACAGGCACTTGCCACTCTGTGTAACAAATAAATAAATAAATAAATAAATCTTTATACATGCATTCTATATTTTTTTCTCCACTCACCTTTAAACGAATGTTCTTTGGTATTAGCCATTACTGCCCTGGGGAAAAGTCACAGCTGTCCACTCCATCTCTGCCTCTCATAATCTTATACACTTCTATCAAGTTGTGTCTCATCATCCTTTACTCCAAAGGGAAAAACCCTAAATCATTCAACTTGCCTAGAAACAACAGAAGATTCATTAAATCTCAAATCAATACATCGAAAACTGAAAGAATTCAGTAGGCCAGGAAAGAATCTGTACAAGAGGAAGAATAGTAATACCCATAAACCTCCTCCACCCATTCTCCCTTCCCTCATCAATAGTGGTAAATGTAGTTTATAACAGCATCAAGGCATTGTTCTCTGCCTTTGAAGTTCATTCCACTGTCTTCATGTTTTTGATCCCTGGCCTTGCTTTCAATTTTTGTTGGTCACTAATCCCTGATGTGGAATCCTGTAGCAGCTGTGACTTCTTATAAAATAGTGATGCTTGTTGCTCATTACAGAGCACTACCCTGAACTCCTGCAAATATTTGTGTATGGCTCTAGGTCTTGGGTTAGACAAAAAAAATCGCATCCTAATGCCGCAGAGGGATGCAGATTTCAACTAACGTAGTAGCTGGCATGCTGATTATTTTCAGCCATTGAAATTAATCTTGTCATTTCTCTTGTAAAGGAGATAACAATGCAAATCAGATTAACTTGTGTGAGGTGAGAACTTCTTTCTAACCTCACTGTGACACATTCCCTCCATTGCTTTTCTGCAGCCATCCTCAGGAAGAAGATGGTAGTCATGTAAAGCATCCCCTGCCTTCTGTAACCTTTCACTCATCATCCACCAGATCAAAATGTTCACTCAATCTTTAGGATTTGTCATAAGCAATCATAAATAATCAGTTTATGAATTATGTGTTCTGTTGAAACAACTTGGAGTCTGATTTTTTTTTAAAAATTGCACCTTTCAAGTTTTTAATGTCCTGTCTACATTGTTTACCTCATTCAGGATTATCCATATGGATATCATCAGCTAATATATTGGATAGTAAACCTGTTCAGTGAAACATTATTATGGCATGATCATGCAAAAGAATATTAGTCTGCTGTAAAGATGTGACTCATCCTAATTAAAGATAGTGTCTGAAGCCAATCAAAGGCAAGTTCCTGATATGCCGGGCTTCACTCTCATTACTTTTGTAGTGTTAACAAAATGTCTGGCTTATCTACAGCTAGGTAATCACTTACTGGTCCCAAGCAAAAGGCTGTTAGCTCTGACTGACTGAATTGGTTCTCTCTTTAGAAAATCATCACAGTCAAACTAAACATTTCTTGGTTCTAAATTCAGTTTGTGGTACTAATTTTATTAACTCGGATGCATACATTGTTGGGAAGAACAATGACAATGAACAGTTACTTGTGTTCTCTCCATATTTTACAATTCAAAGGTTATAATGTTGCCATAGATGCTGAAGTTTTCTTGCAATGGGAAGTTTAAAATGAAGAAATTCAGATTTAAGCTTGAGTTGCACGCAGCACGATATCATATTCAGCACTGTACTAATGACAAGATAATCTGTTTCACTAATGCAGAGAGAGAAAGATAAATACCGGGCAAGAAAGGTACTCAGAACAGCTCATTTAATCTTTGAAATAGTGACACTGGATCTTTCACTTCCACCCAAGGCAGCACATACAGCCTCATTTTAAGTTATCATCCTTTAAACACCACATTCAGTAATGCACACTCCCTCAATATTGTCTCACTCCCAGATCTTTAGGTTTGGTTCTTGGAGTGGGACTTAACTCCCATCTTTGAGATTTTGATTCATTACTGATTGAGCCACATCTAACAGCTGAAAGGCTTATTTTGAAAAGTTATAAGTAGCTTAGTCTAATATTTAAAGAAAAATCTGGTAGAATTTAGTCAACAAAAAAGCACAGCTAAGAGTGTTGAAAATGAGAAAAGGTAGGTTTTAGAAGATTAGCAAATAAAGAATCTGGAAAATGAAGTATGATATGGCAAAGTGTAGAATTATCCATTTTGACAGGAAAGCTAAAACATTTGTGGACGATACAAAGATGGGTGAAGGGGCGAGTAGTGCTGTGGAAGCAGGGGATCTGCAGAAGAAATTAGATTGGGAGAATGGGAAAAGAAATGGCAAATAGAATGCAGTGTAGGGAAATGTGTGCTCATACACAGTGGTAGAGTGAATAAAGATGTGAAGTATTTTCTAAACAGGGAGGAAATTCAAAAATTGGATGTGCAAAGAGCTTGGTAGTTGTCATGCACGATTCCCTAAAGGTTAACTTGCAGATTGAGTCAGTGGTAAGGCAGGCAAATACAATGTCCGCATTCATTTCAAGAGGACTAGAAAATAAAAACAAAGGAGTAAAGCTGAGGCTTTATGTGATATTGGTCGGACCACACAGAGTATTGTGAGCAGTTTTGGGCCCCTTATCTAAAAAAGATGTGCTGGCATTGGAGAGGGTCCAGAGGAGATTCAGAAGAATGATTCTGGGAATGGAAGAGTTAACGTATGAGGAGCATATTATGACTCTGATACTGTACTCGCTAGAGATTAGAAGAATAATGGCAGAGCTCATTAAATTCTATTGAATACCAAAAGGCCTAGAAAGAATGGATGTGGAGTGGATGTTTTCCTAATGGGTGAGTTTAGCACTAAAGGGCACAGTCTCAGAATAGAGGAACTTCCATTTAGAACAAAGATGAGACAGAATTTATTTCACCAGAGTGTAGTAAATCCATGGAACTCATTGCCACAGACAGCTGTGTAGGCCACATTATTGGGTATATTTAAAGTGGGGGTTGATAGTTTCTTGATTAGTCAGGGTGTCAAAGGTTCTGGGGAGAAGGCAGGAGGATGGGGTTAAGAGGGATAATAACTCAGCCATAATGGAATGACAGAGTGCACTTGATGGGTCAGATCCTTTTTCTGCTCTTACGGTCTTATATATAATCCTTATGGAGAGATGGCAGGGCTCTGGAATGCTGAGGGATCTAGGTGTCCTATTGCATGATTCAACAAAGACTACTCTGCAAGCCCAGCAAAGAATTAGGAAACATACCAGTGTTATTCTGCATTCCTAAGAGAACTTAACAGAAAAGTAGCAAGGTTATGATCAGTTATATAGGGTACTGGAGTGATCACATCTGCAGAACCACGTACATTACTGATCTCCTTATTTAAGGAAGAATGCTGATGCTTTGGAAGCACTTCAAATAAGTTATACCAGACTACTACCTGGAATTGATATGTTGTCTTATGAAGGCAAGGTGGAAAGGTGAGGATTGTATCTACTGGAATTCAGAAGATTGAAAGGATTTTGAAATTGAAGTGTTTGGGATCTTGAAGGTTCTTGACAGTGTGGATGTGCCTTTTGCTTTGCCATTGCATCACGCCTGATTTATTATCACTCTCAACCTCATTCTCGTACGTGTGACCTTCAATACAGTACCCTTAATTATCAAGGACATATCAACCTCCACCATAAATATACCCCATGACTTGCCCTCCACAGATGTCCGTGGCAGTGAATACCCCAGATTCACCGCCCTCTGGTTTAAAAAAAAAGATCTTACTTATCTTTATTCTAAAGAGATGTCTTTCTATTCTGAGGCTGTGCCCTCTGGTCCTAGACTCCCCTACCACAGGAAATATTCTTTCCATATCACGTTTCTCTTGTGTGAGAATCTAGGATCCATTGCCATTTGCATTGGGCTTGCCCACTTAATATAGAGATGGGGCATTGTTTTTCTAGCAAGTCTTTGAAAACTTCTCCCTTGAAGGACAGCCAAATTTTAATTTTTGAGGATTCTTTAAAGTAAAGTAAATCCATTCTTGTAGTAACTTCTACTTTAAAAAAGGCACACTCAACAACTTCATGCCCAAGAAACAACTTTATCTCGAACTGCAGAACTGTTATGTATTTACAGAGGCTTTCACAACCCGTATGGTATGGCAGGCACACTATATACAAAGCCCACTGGAAGTAAGCCCCCCCCCCCTCCATTAGCTTAATCAGTATTAATTTACTTTTAATGATGCTCACATTACAACAGTTCTCCCCCTTTAAAATACAACAATCCCCAAATGTAAAAACTAGGAAATAAAAGCAATGGTGTTATTAACTTGTGTACCCCTGAAAACTTATACTAGTATCTCAGCAACAGTTTATCAATACCAAACATCTGGAAAACATGACAGATTCATCATTCAATCTAACAACAACAAAAAAGAACTGTCCTGTCAAAGATTCAGTATGTCAGGAGGTTTACGAGCACGCTGTGATCTGCGCACTACCCCTGGTGACCCAGCAGGCACTGCTGGTGAGGGTGTTTTGGGTGGATCTGGTGTTGGGGGCATGAGAGGGGTCTGTGTGTCTGCGTGAGAATGTCCATCCTCTTCAGGGGACCCTAACCCCTCTGCCAGCGTCTCACCCTCTGGCAAAATCACTGATGGACATGCTTCCACTGTAGTCTGTCTCACAAATGGAAACTCTGAGCCGGTATCATGACGCAGGTGCACATGGTCCCGATCTCTGTGGAAAACACGCCCATCTGTCAGCTTAACATAGGAGAAGGGACCACTCTGCTTAGGAATAACCCCAGGCAGCCATTGCTGATTGTTTCTCACATAGACATTGTCATCTGGTTTTAACTGTGTCTCTTGCGCATGTTGATCATGTCCCTCCTCCTGCTTTTCCTGCTTTCTCTCCACTTTCTCCTTCATGTCCAGGAACAGCAGGTCTAATCTTGCCTTGGGCCTACGCCCCATCAGCATCTCTGCTGGAGTGCGGGTGGTCATAGTCTATGGCGTGAGGCGGTATTTAAACAGGAAACGTGAAAGCCACATGCTAAGAGAATCCCCTATCATCTGCTTCAGGCCTTCCTTCACTGTCTGAACAGCCCACTCTGCCAAACCATTGGAGGTTGGGTGGAAAGGGGCCATCCGAATGTGATGAATGCCATTCTGCTGCATGAACTTACTGAACAGCTCACTGGTGAACGTCGGGCCATTATCAGTGACCTTCACTGTCTGAACAGCCCACCCTGCCAAACCATTGGAGGCTGGGTGGAAAGGGGCCATCCGAATGTGATGAATGCCATTCTGCTGCATGAACTTACTGAACAGCTCACTGGTGAACATTGGGCCATTATCAGTGACCAGAGTGTCAGGCAACCCATGGACTGCAAACACTTGCCTGAGTTTGTCTATGGTTGAGGGGGCTGTGATGTTGCTCATGATGTGAGCTTCGACCGATTTAGAATGCGCATCTACCATTACAAGAAAAATCTGCCCCATAAAAGGGCCAGCAAAGTCCCAATGTAGCCTAGACCAGGGGTGGCCTGGCCACTCCCATGGGTGCAAAGGAGCTGGTGGTGGCATATTCTGGTAAGTCTGACATCGCATGCATTATTTTCGCTTGTTCTCTAGATCCTGATCCACTCCTGCCCACCAAACATAGGATCTTGCAAGGCTTTTCATTTGAGACACTCCTGGGTGAGTCTCATGAATTTCCTCCACAATCTGTCAATGGCCAGGGGAAGGCACGATGACCCTTGCCCCCCAGAAAATGCAGCCATCCTGCAGACTGAGTTCTGTCTTGTATTTGGCATAAGGCCTCAGTTCCTCTCCTTACACGACTCTGGGCCAGCCTTGTAAAAGAAAAGTCTTGACTTGGAACAGGACTGGGTCCCTCTCCGTCCACTGCTTGATCTGGGTTGCTTTTACAGGTGTCTCTGACAGCCTCTCCAATGAAAACACAGTCTCTGGAGGCACATATGTAGTAACAGGTGTCTCAGGTAAAGGTAGGCGACTCAGTGCACTGGTGTTTGCACGATCCTCACCCGCTCTGTACACTATGGTGTACCGGTAGGCTGACAGTGTAAGAGCCCAATGCTGTATCCTGGCTGAGGCTAGCAGTGGGATGCACCTAGTCTCACTGAACAGGCTCATCAGTAATTTATGGTCCGTATAAATTGTAAATACATGTCCATAAAGGTACTGATGAAAGCGTTTGACTGCAAAAACAATGGCCAGACCTTCTTTGTCGAGCTGTGAATATCCCTTCCCAGCAGCTGTCAGGGCACAAGAAGCAAAACCAATAGGCTTCTCTGAACGGTCCTCCATTACATGTGAGAGATCTGCCCCGACTCCATAGAGCAAGGCATCGCATGCAAGGGTGATCTCCTTGTCTAGGTCATAGTGAACAAGCAGCTTGACTGAGTGGAGGAGTTCTTTCACTTCCTTGAAAGCTTTCTCCTGCTCTTTACCCAACTGGCACTTAGTGTCATTGTGAAGCAGTTTATACAGTGGGGTCAAAACCCTTGAGAGGTCAGGAAGAAACTTGACGTAATAATTCACCATGCCCAAAAATGATCTGAGTTCTGCGACGGTCTTAGGGCTTGGGGCCTCCTTAATAGCTCTCACTTTGTCCCCCACAGGGCAAAGCCCCTCGGCTGTGATTTTGTGTCTCAGGTAAGTCACACTCGATACCAAGAACCCACATTTTCTGCGTTTCATCCGCAGCGCTGCGTCTGAGAGCCTCTTCAGCACCTGTTCTAAATTAGCCAGATGCTCCACCTCCGTAGTCCCCGTGATCAAAATATCATCAAGGTACACTGCTACGTGCGGAATCCCCTGCAGCAAAGTGTCCATTGTCCTTTGGAAAATGGCAGGGCTGGACGCCACTCCAAACACCAGGCAACTGTACTTGAATAATCCCTTGTGCGTATGAATTGTGATGTACTCCTTTGAATCGTTGTCGAGCAGTAGCTGTTGGTAGGCGTGGCTCATGTCCAGCTTTGTGAACAGCTTACCCCCTGACAGAGTTGCAAACAGGTCAATCACCCATGGCAATGGGTACTCCTCCAGCCTAGAGACCTGATTCACCGTAAGCTTATAATCTCCACATATCCTCACCGTTTTGTCTGCCTTCAAAACTGGAACAATGGGAGCCGCCCACCTTGAAAACTGGACGGGCTCAATAATGCCCAGCCTCTGTAAACATTCCAGCTCCTCCTCGACTTTGCCTTTCATGGCATAGGGCACAGACCTGGGCTTAAAAAATGTGGTGTAGCCTCAGGGTCGACATGGAGTTTCACTGTCACACCCTTCAGTGTTCCTAGCTCATCCCTGAAAACATCACTGTACCACTGCAAAATGTCCTCCGCCGTGTGTGCATACTTAATTTCATGCCAGTTTAGCTGGATTTTGCGAAGCCAATCACGACCCAAAAGACTGGGCCCCCTGCCCTTAGCTATCACTAGCCTGGCTTCAGCCTTCTGACCCCCAGCTGAAATGTCCACATATAACACCCCTAAGTGAAGTATGGGCTGCCCCGTATAGGTCCTAAGTTTGAGCTTTGGCGGTCTGATGGGAGGCAGGTTGGACCCCCATGTCCTCCTGTAGGTCTCCTTACTAATGACCAATGCCGTAGCCCCTGAATCAATCTCAAACTTAACATCCTTTCCCCTGACAGTGACTGTGGCATAATATGGTTCAGGTGGTTCCTCATCTATTTCCAATGCAAACATGTTGTAGGCACACACTGCCTCTTCATCTGCTTCTTCTAGATGGTGTGTGACTGCCTGAGCCTGTTGAGCTTTCCCCTGCCCAGGCTTAATCTTACCCTTTGAACTTCTGCACTTTTTATCTAAATGTCCCTTTTTGCTACAAGCAGGGCAGACAGTGTCTTTGAATTTGCAATCGTTTGCATAGTGTGTCCCTCCACACCACAAACATTTCACCTGCTTTGCCTGTTTACCAGTCTCCCTCCTGACTTGGTGCACTGCCGCCAACTGCGACCCCCCATGTCCTTTCTGGATATCCTTGACATTATTAGCAGCCATCTCCATGCCTTGGGCAATCTCTTTCTTGAAAGTCAACGGTGGGGTTTCCCCTAACAGGCAGTGTTGTATACCGTCATTATTAATGCCGCAGACTAATCTATCATGGAGTATGTCTTCCAACACTGTTCCGAAATCACAATGCTCCGACAGCTGCCGAAGTTCGGCCACGAAATTGGCCACAGACTGACCTGGCTTCCTGAAACAGCTGTGAAACTTACACCGTTGGACTATCACAGAAGGTTTCGGATTGTAGTGGTTCCCCACAAGCTTGACCAGTTCGTCATATGGAATGTCCTTCAGTTTCTGCAGTGCGGCCAAATTCCTTATTAGCTTGTAAGTCTTTGCCCTACACACACTCAGGAGAATAGAGCGCTCCTTAGCCTCCTCAGTAATTCCATTAGCACAGAAAAAAGTGTCCCAACCTTTCTTCATACTCGTGCCAGTCCTCGTTTCCTTCCAGAAATTCACCAATAGTTCCAAACGTAGCCATCTGAAATGCAAAGCTCCTGTTCGAAAAACGTGCCAACACTTTCACAAAACCAGTTCACCTCATTGCCAAAAATATGTAGTAACTTCTACTTTGAAAAAGGCACACTCGACAACTCCATGCCCAAGAAATAACTTTATCTCGAACTTCAAAACCGTTATGTATATACAGAGGCTTTCACAACCCAAACGGCATGGCAGGCACACTATATACAAAGCCCCACCGGAAGTAAAAAAGAATGGAAGTAAAACACCCCATTATCCTAATTAGTATTAATTTACTTTTAATAATGCTCACATTACAACAATTCTTATCAAAACCAAATAGAAAAGAGAGGATGTTTAATCCTGTATTATAATAATCTAAGAAAATTCCTCGAAACTCCTCTTATCACCTGTAGCTTGAAACTGTCCAAAACGTTTATTCAATTTTCCATTTAAAAAGACATTTGTATTATTGTTATATAAACAATTCTCTGCAGCAAAGTTACAAAAATGCATCACATAAAGAAATGCCTTACCTTCCTCGAAGTCACTGGTGAGAGCAGCAGGCCAGGCAGCATCTCTAGGAAGAGGTGCAGTCGACGTTTCGGGCCGAGACCCTTCGTCAGGACTAACTGAAAGAAGAGCTAGTAAGAGATTTGAAGGTGGGGGGGGAGGGGGAGATCCAAAATGATAGGAGAAGACAGGAGGGGGAGGGATGGAGCCAAGGGCTGGACGGGTGATTGGCAAAAGGGATATGAGAGGATCATGGGACAGGAGGCCTAGGGAGAAAGAAAAGGCGGAGGGGGGTAAAAAACCCAGAGGCAGAGTCAATAAAATGTAAGTACCTGGGATCCTCAGAAGTCCAAATTGACAGGCTTGAAAACGAATTCTAAAGCCAACTGGAGTAAGTTGGCGGCGGAGGCACGTTCCAAGAAAGGATATATGGCTGTGATAGCAAGTCTGAGTCAAAGTGTGGTCGAAAAGTTGAAGAGCTGAAGAAATTACAGATGGGGAGCAGTGAGAGATAGTTCCACTGAACTCCCGTCAAAGAGAAGATTTAAACTTCTTCAGTGTAGGGATCACCGGAAGAGGCTTCGCAGTAGTGAATTTAAAAACGCAAATAGGAGGAATTCTGCAGATGCTAGAAATTCAAGCAACACACATCAAGGTTGCTGGTGAACGCAGCAGGCCAGGCAGCATCTCAGCTCTTCTTTCAGTCGGTCCTGACGAAGGGCCTTGGCCCGAAACATCGACTGTACCTCTTCCTAGAGATGCTGCCTGGCCTGCTGCGTTCACCAGCAACTTTGATGTGTTTTGCTTGAATTTCCAGCATCTGCAGAATTCCTCGTGTTTGCCTTACCTTCCTTATAGTTTTAAATTTATAACCACTCTTGAGTAGAGCCCTCATTATCCAGCTGTTAGTTATACTTTATTAAATCTATCTGTGCTCCAGTGAAAACAGCCTGTATCTCAAATCTCACCATCACTATTCTATTTCAACTTGAGGCTCAATGCTGGGTTCTTGGTTAACTACAAACTGCTCAAATTGCTGATTTTGCAATCATATCCATCTTACACTGCATATGTTGCGGATCAGGAATTAACTTTGGAAATCTATCACAAGATCCAGAGTGCCTCCTTGAGAAATTCCATTAACAAACTGAAATGTGCTTAAAGGCAAACAATTACTGGACTATTTTGGGAAAGGCTTTTCAAGATGTTCTGTTACTAGAGATTGATGTTACTGAAAGATACTGCAGGAAATATGGCAGCAGGGTATAACACAGGTTATATCTGTCGTGCTAGTATATTCACCTTTTCCTATCTGTTCCTTTTAGCACAGCTGTGCAAACTTTCATGTACATTTGGATTCTGGATTTTCACAATTGGGAAGAATGATTTTGTGGTGACAAGTATAATTAGTCAAAACTGTGTCATGAAATTACAGACTACATCTTTGCATACTTTCCTCTGCATTAGCTGCATAAATTGCCTCCTGTGACATTCTACTATGTTGATAGCATATAAGTAATTGCTTAAATAGAAAGAAAATTCTATACATTTTATTTAAGTAAAGAACCAATTGTAGGATTTGAAAAGACACTAGATCAAAGTGCTCAAGTGAGGTTTTATTGACAAAACTGCTACAGCCTTTGTGTAAGTTGTAACGTCTAAGATTATCTATCTAATAATTAATTAGTATCAAGGAATGATTGTGTGTTTTGTGATCGTGGAACCTCTGTGTCTTTTACTGCCAACATAGGAATAGTTGTTTTCAGGACTAAGTATGTTGACATTGAAAAAATATTGGTCTGGCTCTTTCCAGAAGCCTTCTGTTCTACCCAATAATTCCCTATGTATATTCGTCACATACTAAAATGAGAGTTGGCCAATATAGGAACAGCT
Source organism: Mobula birostris (assembly GCF_030028105.1). Taxonomy (NCBI): domain Eukaryota; kingdom Metazoa; phylum Chordata; class Chondrichthyes; order Myliobatiformes; family Myliobatidae; genus Mobula; species Mobula birostris. The sequence goes on along the minus strand of NC_092372.1, from coordinate 201,885,922 downwards.
ATCCATTCTCTTCACTAATAAAGAAGACTGATTCATATATTTACTCCAGAGAAAATGGCGGTGAGACACCTTATTCTACTTCTGCAGTTCTAATAAAGTTACTGCAACAGAGATGTCAGATAGAGTTCTACAACTTGTGTCATTGTAAAGACTAATACAAGTTAACTGTTTTGTCACCTTTAGTTTTTCCATTCCAATATCACCCAGAGGTCTGTTTCTCTGTATCTTTTACATGGTACACAAGGTCCTATGAAGGTCTCATTGAAGGCTATGGTATTGGAAAAACAATGCATTGCACCTTATCTCCGGTTATGCACTCAGTCTTTTTTCCCAGCAATGAGGAATCAAGAACTAGAGGGCACAAGCACAAGTTGAGAGGAGAAGGACTAAATCAAAACTTTAGTGGTATTTGGTGAATGCAGCAGGCCAGGCAGCATCTCTAGGAAGAGGTACAGTCGACGTTTCAGGCCGAGACCCTTCGTCAGGACTAACTGAAAGAAGAACTAGTAAGACATTTGAAAGTGGGAGGAGGAGGGGGAGATCCAAAATGATAGGAGAAGACAGGAGGGGGAGGGATGGAGCCAAGAGCTGGACAGTTGATTGGCAAAAGGGATGTGAGAGGATCATGGGACGGGAGGCCTAGGGAGAAGGAAAAGGGGGAGGGGGAGAAAGCCCAAAGGATGGGCAAGGGGTATAGTGAGGGGCACAGAGGGAGAAAAAGGAGAGAGAGGAAAAGTATTGTTGTGTGTATATAAATAAATAACGGATGGGGTACAAGGGGGAGGTGGGGCATTAGCGGAAGTTTGAGAAGTCAATGTTCATGCCATCAGGTTGGAGGCTACCCAGACTGAATATCAGGTGTTGTTCCTCCAACCTGAACCTCCAACCTCTTCCTAGAGATGCTGCCTGGCCTGCTGCATTCACCAGCAACTTTTATGTGTGTTGCTTGAAATTCCAGCATCTGCAGATTTCCATGTGTTTGAGAGGTATTCGTTTTTAAACAGAGGATGTGGAATGAGCCGTAAAAGGAATATATCAGTGGGTATTTAGTTTTAACAGAGGAATACATGGTGTGGGATAATACAGGAAAGTGAAAGTGAGGGAAAAGATTAGCCACAATCATATTGAATGGTGGAGCATACGCAAGAGACTGATTGGCCAACCTCTGCTACCACTACTACTACTTTTGTTCTTATGTTCTTACCCTGTAAATTCTAAATTTTGCACATGACCAGAGTGGATTAATTCAAACAATTGCTCCTTTGCTCCTCTCTGTGCCTTGTGGCTCACCAGGTGGCAACCTTGCCGTTTCTTTAGCATCTGTCTTTTATTATAAAAAGCCGAGTCCATAGCTCAATGCTCAACCCAGCATGGATGGAAAGTGTGCAAGGCACTGGTTGGATTCGAACCCAGTACCACTTGCCTCAAAGTCCAGTGCGGATGCCACTACAACACTGACCTGCAATTGTTCTGAAAGTTTAGATATTAGTGGTCAGTATGTTTATATATTTTTTCCCTGTTCATTGTCCTGACCCAACTGTCTTGTATGAATACACATTCAGGATTCTTACATAGCATGACTAGGAAGATTCCTTAAGGATCAGTAAACCTGACATCCCGCCATTTTGCCTTAGCATCAGGAAGTCTTTGGGGGAACATGCTTACATCAATTAACGGTGAAGTAAACTGACATTTTCAGTATAATTTAGCATGCTGAACATTTATAATGATGCAAAGTGATCGTTGGGAGATTTTACTGAATCAGCAAGCCAGGTATGTTTGATTAAATTCATCTCTTCTTGAAGCGTTTTCAGAAGTTCACCTGAGACATAGCTTATATTGAAAAGTTCTCACTAAATCACAGTAAAATTCAATGGGCAGCTTGTATGCAAACTGGATGGGCTCTGGTCATGGGTGGAGCAGGGAACTGTGTTGTCTCCTCAAGAAGGAATTTGGAGGTACTCATATAAGTAACATTCTGATGCAAGCCTCATGGAATTTGGAGGTCAATGATGAGTCAGCCAAACTAACCATGAGATTTTAGGACTTTAATTTTGACCAATGACTCCAAGTTAATGACATTCCAGAATCACTCAGCTCAGATCCAGCCATGGACTTCATTCTTGTAGTTCTAGTTGCCCCATCAGGAAATGACAGCCAATAATAGAAACCATAGAAAACTACAGCACAGAAACAGGCCTTTTGGCCCCTCTTGGCTGTGCTAAACCATTTTCTGCCTAGTCCCACTGACCTGCACACGGACTATATCCCTCCATACACCTCCCATCCATGTATCTGTCCAATTTATTCTTAAATGTTAAAAAAGAACCTGCATTTACCACCTCATCTGGCAGCTCATTCCATACTCCCACCACTCTCTGTGTGAAGAAGCCCCCCCAATGTTCCCTTTAAACTTTTTCCCCCTCACCCTTAACCCATGTCCTCCGATTTTTTTCTCTTCTTACCTCAGTGGAAAAAGCCTGCTTGCATTCACTCTATCTATACCCATCATAATTTTATATACCTTTATCAAATCTCCCCTCATTCTTCTACGCTCCAGGGAATAAAGTCCTAACCTATTCAACCTTTCTCTGTAACTGAGTTTCTCAAGTCCCGGCAACATCCTTGTAAACCTTCTCTGCACTCTTTCAACCTTATTTATATCCTTCCTGTAATTTGGTGACCAAAACTGAACACAATACTCCAGATTCGGCCTCGCCAATGCCTTATACAATCTCATCATAACATTCCAGCTCTTATACTCAATACTTTGATTAATAAAGGCCAATGTACCAAAAGCTCTCTTTATGACCCTATCTACTTGTGACACCACTTTCAGGGAACTTTGTATCTGTATTCCCAGATCCCTGTGTTCTACTGCACTCTTCAGTGCCTTACCATTAACCCTGACCTTCCAACATGCAATACCTCACACTTGTCAGTATTAAACTCCATCTGCCATTTTTCAGCCCATTTTTCCAGCTGGTCCAAGTCCCTCTGCAGGCTCTGAAAACCTTCCTCACTGTCTACTACACCTCCAATCTTTGTATCTTCAGCAAATTTGCTGATCCAATTTACCACATTATCATCCAGATCATTGATATAGGTGACAAATAACAATGGACCCAGCACTGATCCCTGTGGCACACCACTAGTCACAGGCCTCCACTCAGAGAAGCAATTCTCTACTACCACTCTTTGGCTTCTTCCATTGAGCCAATGTCTAATCCAATTTACTACCTCTCCATGTATACCTAGTGACTGAATTTTCCCAACTAACCTCCCACGTGGGACCTTGTCAAAGGCCTTCCTGAAGTCCATGTAGACAATATCCACTGCCTTCCCTTCATCCACTTTCCTGGTAACCTCCTCGAAAAACTCCAATAGATTGGTCAAACATGACCTACCATGCACAAAGCCATGTTGACTCTCCCTAATAAGTCCCTGTCTATCCAAATGTTTGTAGATTCTGTCTCTTAGTACTCCCTCCAATAACTTACCTACTACCGATGTTAAACTTACTGGCCTATAATTTCCCGGATTACTTTTCGGTGCTTTTTTAAACAACGGAACAATATGAGCCACTCTCCAATCCTCCAGCACCTCACCCGTAGACAGCGACAATTTGAATATTTTTGCCAGGGCCCCCGCAATTTCACACTAGTCTCCTTCAAGGTCCGAGGGAACACCCTGTCAGGTCCCAGGGATTTATCCACTTTAATTTTCCTCAAGACAGCAAGTACCTCCTCCTTTTCCATCTGTACAGTTTCCATGATCTCACTACTTGTTTCCCTTAATTCCATAGACTTCATGCCAGTTTCCTTAGTAAATACAGGCGCAAAAAACCTATTTAAGATCTCCCCAATTTCCTTTGGTTCCACACATAGCTGACCACTCTGATCTTCAAGAGGACCAATTTTATCCCTTACAATCCTTTTGCTCTTAATATACCTGTAAAAGCTCTTAGGATTATCCTTCACTTTGACTGCCAAGGCAACCTCATGTCTTCTTTTAGCCCTCCTGATTTCTTTCTTTTAAGTATTTTCTTGCACTTCTTATACTCCTCAAGCACCTGATTTACTCCCTGTTTCCTAAACATTTCATACAACTCCCTCTTCTTCTTTATCAGAGTTGCAATATCCCTTGAGAACCAAGGTTCCTTATTCCTATTCACTTCGCCTTTAATCCTGACAGGAACATACAAACTCTGCACTCTCAAAATTTCTCCTTTGAAGGCTTCCCACCTACCAATCACATCTTTGCCAGAGAACAACCTGTCCCAACCCACACTTTTTAGATCCTTCCTCATTTCTTCAAATTTGGCCGCCCTCCAGTTCAGAACCTCAACCTTAGGACCAGATCTATCCTTGTCCATGATCAGGTTGAAACTAATGGTGTTATGATCACTGGAACCAAAGTGCTCCCCTACACAGACTTCCATCACTTGTCCTAACTTGTTTCCTAACAGGAGATCCAATATTGCATCCCCTCTAGTTGGTCCCTCTATATATTGATTTAGAAAACTTTCCTGAATGTCAGAGTCATACAAGCTGTTTGTGAGGCTACAGCTGAAATATTGTGCTCGGATTTGGTTACCCTGCCTTAGAAAAGGTCCTGAGTCCTGAAGAAAGTCTTAGCCTGATGCATCTACTGTTTGCTATTTTTCATAGATGCTGTCTGACCTGCCGAGTTCCTCCAACATTTTGTGCATGTTGCTTAGGAAAGGTACCATCAAATTGGAAAGCAAGCAGAGGAGATTTACTTCTTTAGCATTTGTTTGTGTTGACAGAATGTGAGGAAAGAGGCTGAGCAGGTTAGACCTTCATTCCTTCATGTCTGCAAGAGGTGATCTCATTGCAGTGTATAATTTCATGGGGGCCATTTATAGGATGGATGTACACAGACTGTTGGTAAATCAAGAATGAGAGGGCATAAGTTTAAGTTGAAAGGTGAGAGATTTAATAGGAACCTGAGTGTCAATGTCTTCAATTAGAGGGTGCTCACTATATGGAATGAGTTGCCAGAGAAACTAGAGGTAGGTACATTAACAGCATTTAAAAAAAACTTGGACAGGTAGATGAATAGAAAAGGTTTAGAAGGATATGTGCTAAATGTAGACAATTGAGTCTAGGTTAGATGGGAGTCTTGGTTGGAATTGACCTGTTGTGCCTGTCTGTTTCTGTTGTGTGTGACACTATGACTTTATGATTCTAATGAACATTTTATGGGAGGCAGCCATTTAGATAAATGCTGTTCCTTTTTATACGGGCCTGTTCACAACTATTCTTTTCTCTCTCCTCTTCTTCCCCTCCTCCTGCAGCAGTAGCCATGGCAGTACAGTGACTGCTGGAGCTGGATTTGACTCACCAGACTGATTTACCCAGCTGTTCCAGGCACCCTCCTGGGAAAATCACTGCTTGGAGGTTTTAATTTATTTTGCAGTCAGTTGGAGAGCTTTGATGTCTGCTGCCTGGAAAATCCAGACTATTGTTTCTTCCCTGGCTCAGGGCTTGATTTCTGGAGGACAGTTTATCGTAACTACTCTACAATACAACATAGTCATTAACAACTACTCATCAGTTCAGAGTAGTATGCAGCTCCGCTTGCCCCTTTACAGCAAGGATGTTGGGGGCTCAGGAGAGGGAACAAAGAAGGTCTACCTGATGCTGTCTGGATCAGAGCATGATGAGCTATAAAGAGAGGGTGGACAAACTTGGGCTGTTTTCTCTACAGCGTCAGATGTTGAGGAGAGAACTGATTAAAGTTTGTAAGATTGAGGAGTAGACACTCAGAATGCTTTTCCTAGGATCCACTCCTGAATAGGGTATCTTCATTCAGGACCAAGAGTCTGGACAATCTGTAGCATGTAGAGCAAATCTGCTTTAGTTTCAAGAGGAGGAAGAATTCCTTTTCCAAACACAAGTAATTCTGCAGATGCTGGAAATCCAAGTTGGGCCAAAATGTCAACTGTTTACTCACTTCCATACATACTGCCCAACCTGTTGAGTTCCTCCATCATTTTACGTGTGTTACTTTAAATTTCTTCTAAGTCTGTGTTGATCTGCAAATAGTATTAGGACTTATGAAGGTCGGAGAGAAATCGTGTGAATGAGAATTATGCTTATTAGTCCAAGGTCCCTCATGGCTGGCAACTTGTTAGTTGACTTTAGCTCCGTATTTAACACCATCATTCCTACAGTCCTGACCAATAAGCTACAGAACCTGGGCTTTGTACCTCCCTCTGCAATGGGATCCTCGACTTCCTAACCAGAAGGCCACAATCTGTGCGGATTGCTATTAATAACTCCTTCTTGCTGATGATCAATACCTACACACCTCAGGAATGTATGCTTAACCCACTGCTCTACTCTCTCTATACCTATGACTGTGCGGTCAGGCATAGCTCAATTGCCATCTATATGTTTTCTGATGATACAACCATAATTAGCGGAATAGGAGGAAATCTGCAGATGCTGGAAACTCAAGCAACACACATAAAAAATGCTGGTGAAAGCAGCAGGCAGGCAGCATCTATAGGAATAGGTACAGTTGATGCTTCAGGCCGAGACCCTCCGTCAGGACTAACTGAAAGAAGAGATGGAAAGAGATTTGAAAGTGGGAGGAGGAGGGGGAGATCGGAAATGATAGGAGAAGACAGGAAGGGGAGGGATGGAGCTAAGAGCTGCAAAGTGGATTGGCAAAAAGGATACGGGCATTAATGGAAGATAGAGAAGTCAATGTTCATGCCACCAGGTTGAATGGAATATAAGGTCGCTGAACACCTACGCTCTGTCCGCCAGAGAAAGCAGGATCTCCCAGTGGCCACACATTTTAATTCCACATCCCATTCCCATTCTGATATGTCTATCTATGGCCTCCTCTACTGTAAAGATGAAGCCACACTCAGTTCAGAGGAACAACACCTTATATTCCGTCTGGGTAGCCTCCAACCTGATGGCATGAATATTGACTTCTCTAACTTCTGTTAATGCCCCACCTCCCCCTTGTACCCCATCCCCTATTTATTTATTTTTCTATCTCTTTTTTCTCTCTCTTTTTTTCTCCCTCTGTCCCTCTCACTATAACTACTTGCCCATCCTCGGGGCTTACCCCTTCAAGGTCTTCAAGGAGCAGTGTCCCAGAAAGGTGACATCCATCATTAAGAACCCTCATCACCCAGGACATGCTGTCTCCTCATTGTTATCAGGAGGGAGGTACAGAAGTCTAAAGGCACACACTCAATGATTCAGGGACAGTTTCTTCCCCTCTGCATTCTGATTCCTAAAGGAACATTGAACCCATGAACACTACCTCAATTTTATTATTTCTGTTTTTACTAGTTTTAATCTAACTATTTAATATGCATACAGTATGTACTTACAGTAATTATTGAGTTTTCTTCCGTATGTTATCATGTATTACATTATACTGCTGCCATTCAGTTTACAAATTTCATGAAGTATGCTGGGGAGAGAGAATTGGAGGAGCAAATTTGTAAGGAGATAGCAAATATCTGTAGTAAGCACAAGGTTGTGATTGTGGGAGATTTTAATTTTCCACACATAGACTGGGAAGCCCATACTGTAAGAGGGCTGGATGGTTTGGAGTTTGGAAAATGTGTGCAGGATAGTTTTTTGACAATAGACAATAGGTGCAGGAGTAGGCCATTTGGCCCTTCGAGCCAGCACCACCATTCACTGTGATCATGGCCCATCATCCACAATCAGTATCCAGTTCCTGCCTTATCCCCATAACCTTTGATTCCACTATCTTTAAGAGCTCTATCCATCTCTTTTTTGAAAGCATCCAGAGACTTGGCCTCCACAGTCTTCTAGGGCAGAGCATTCCATATATCCACCACTCTCTGGGTGAAAAAGTTTTTTCTCAACTCTGTTCTAAATGGCCTACCCCTTATTCTTAAACTGTGGCCTCTGGTTCTGGACTGACCCATCAGCGGGAACATGCTTCCTGCCTGCAGCGTGTCCAGTCCCTTAATAACCTTACATGTTTCAATAAGATCCCCTCTCAGCCTTCTAAGTTCCAGAGTATACAAACCCAGTCGCTCCAATCTTTCGACATATGACAGTCCCGCCATCCCGGGAATTAACCTTGTGAACCTACACTGCACTCCCTCAATAGCAAGAGTGTTCTTCCTCAAATTTGGAGACCAAAACTGCACACAGTACTCCAGGTGTGGTCTCACCAGGGACCTGTACAGCTGCAGAAGGAGCTCTTTGTTCTTATACTCAATTCTCCTTGTTATGAAGGCCAGCAATACATAGAGGTACCAACTAGAGAAGGGGCAGTGTTGGATCTCCTGTTGAGGAATGAGATAGGTCAGGTGACAGAGGTTTGTGTTGGGGAGCTCTTCGGGTCCAGTGGTCACAATGCCATTAGTTTCAATATAATTATGGAGAAGGATAGGTCTGGACCCAGGGTTGAGATTTTTGATTGGCGAAAGGCTAACTTTGAGGAGATGCAAAAGAATTTAGAAGGAGTGGATTAGGACAATTTGTTCTATGGGAAGGGTGGAATAGAGAAATGGAGGTCATTTAAAGGTGAAATTTTGGGGTACAGAATCTTTATGTTCCTGTTAGGTTGAAAGGAAAGGTTAAAAGTTTGAGAGAGCCATGGTTTTCAAGGGATATTGGAAACTTGCTTCGCAAAAGAGAGAGCTCTACAATAAATATAGGCAACATGGAGTAAATGAGGTGCTCGAGGAATATAAAGAATGTAAAAAGGATCTTAAAAAAGAAATTAGAAAAGCTAAAAGAAGATACGAGGTTGCTTTGGCAAGTAAGGTGAAAATAAATCCAAAGAGATTCTACAGTTATATTAATAGCAAAAAGATAGTGAGGGATAAAATTGGTCCCTTGGAGAATCAGAGTGCACAACTATGTGTGGAGCCAAAGGAGATGGGGGAGATTTTGAACAATTTCCTTTCTTCAGTATTCACTAAGGAGAAGGACATTGAATTGTGTATGGTAAGGGAAACAAGTAGGGAAGTTATGGAAACTATGATGATTAGAGAAGAGGAAGTACTGGCGCTTTTAAGGAATATAAACGTGGATAAATCTCTGGGTACTGACAGGATATTCCCTAGGACCTTGGGGGAAGTAAGTGTAGAAATAGCAGGGGCTCTGACAGAAATATTTCAAATGTCATTGGAAACGGGGATGGTGCCGGAGGATTGGCGTATTGCTCATGTTGTTCCATTATTTAAAAAGAGTTCTAAGAGTAAACCTAGCAATTATCGGCCTGCGAGTTTGACAACAGTGGTAGGTAAATTAATGGAAAGTATTCTTGGAAATGGTATCTGAGGGTCTGATTAGGAACAGTCAACATGGATTTGTGTGTGGAAGGTCATGTTTGACAAATCTTACTGAATTTTCTGAAGAGGTTACTAGGAAAGTGGACGAGGGTAAAGCAGTGGATGTTGTCTATATGGACTTCAGTAAGGCCTTTGACAAGATTTTACATGGAAGGTTAGTTAGGAAGCTTCAATCATTAGGTATTAATATTGAAGTAGTAAAATGGATTCAACAGTGGCTGGATGGGAGACACCAGAGAGTAGTGGTGGATAACTGTTTGTCAGCTTGAAGGTCGGTGACTAAAGTTGTGCTTCAGGGATCTGTACTGGGTCCAACGTTGTTTGTCATATACATTAATGATCTGGATGATGGGGTGGTAAATTGGATTAGTAAGTATGCAGATGGTACTAAGATAGGTGGTGGTATGGATAATGAAGCAGGTTTTCAAAGCTTGCAGAGAGACTTGGGCCAGTTAGAAGAGTAGGCTGAAAAATGGCAGATGGAGTTTAATGCTGGTAAGTGTGAGGTACTACATTTTGGTAGGACTAATCAAAATAGGACATACATGGTAAATGGTAGGGCATTGAAGAATGCAGTAGAACAGAGGGATCTAGGAATAATGGTGTATAGTTCCCTGAAGGTGCAATCTCATGTGGATAGGGTGGTGAAGAAAGCTTTTGGTATGCTGGCCTTTATTAATCAGAGCATTGAGTATAGGAGTTGGGATGTAATGTTGAAATTGTACAAGGCATTGGTGAGGCCAAATTTGGAATATTGTGTACAGCTCTGGTCACCGAGTTACAGGAAAGATGTCAACAAAATAGAGAGAGTACAGAGAAGATTTGCTAGAATGTTACCTGGGTTTCAGCGCCTGAGTTACAGAGAAAGGTTGAACAAGTTGAGACTTTATTCTTTGGAGCATAGAAAGTTGAGGGGGGACTTGATAAAGGTATTTAAAATTATGAAGGGGATAGATAGAGTTGACGTACATAGGCTTCTTCTATCGAGAGTAGGGGAGATTCAAACAAGAGGACATGAGTTGAGAGTTAGGGGGCAAAAGTTTAGGGATAACATGAGGGGTAACTTCTTTACTCAGAGAGTGGTGGCTGTGTGGAACGAGCTTCCAATAAAAGTGGTAGAGGCAGGTTCGATATTATTTGAAGAAAAATTGGATGGGTATGTGGACAGGAAAGGAATGGAGGGTTATGGGTTGAGTGCAGGTCGGTGGGACTAGGTGAGAGTAAGTATTCAGCATGGACTAGAAGGGCCGAGATGGCCTGTTTCCATGCTGTAATTGTTATATGATAATAAACCTGATTCTGATTCTGACTTCTCCATGAACTTTGGATGTTCAGAATCACAACCACTACCATTACCTGGGGATAGAATATGTGGACAATCCATATAATCTTATAAGCTTTTACTTATTGTAGTTGATGTTGGGAGACAGCACGGTAGAAAAAACAGCATCTGATTGCCCAACTGTTAATAAGCAGGACTTGTATAGATAAATACAATGGTCAACATGGACATGCTGAGTCAAAGGGGCTGTTTCTGTGTTGTAGATTCTTTTACTCTGAATCTCCCTCAGTTAGAGAGACAAACTTCCCACTAGCTATTTTATCAGGTTCCCTCTCAGACTCCCCCATTCTGGGGCAAAAAAAAACTCAGCCTATCCAGTCTGTCCTCATGTACGAAACATTGAATCTCAAGCCACAGTGTGGTGAGTCTCTTCCGAATGCTCTCCAGCAGGAATCATGTCCTTCCTGTTGTGTAATGGGTAATACTCAGGCTGTGATCTTACAAAAGTTTTGTACAGTCGTAATGCCTCTTTAAATGACTAACTCGGAGCTGAAGAGTTGGATTAACCGATGTAACTGGTCACAGCACCACCCACAGACACCTAGGGCAAGACTGGATGAATCACTTGCTATTTGACCCAGCTTGAATAATTTTTTAAATAGAAGCAAGTTTCTGTAATCCTACAAATAAGAGCAATAATTATTACCAGGTGATTCAAATTATATTAATATAAAAATAATCCTTAGTTGCTAATGACTAATCAAGACTTGTTGGCCTGCTGCTGCTTGTGTTGAAAGGTTTAAATAAGCAATAGAGAAGAGTCAGGAACAATCTACAGCAGAACTTTCAAGTTTAATGCAGTTCTGACTTCCAGTGCTACCTGCGTGGAGTTAGCATATTTTCCCTGTGATTAGACGGTTGCCTCTGAATGCTCTAGTTTCCTCCCAGTTCACCTGTTGTGCAGATTGATTGGTCACAAGATGGCGGCATGCACAGTTGCACCGCTGTAGTGCTGAGGACTGCTTTCAAGGCATGAACTGGTCATATTCAGGGATGGGGGCTACCTACGGTCATCACAATAACATGTGGGATCGGTAACAGGCTACATAGGAATATGAATTGAGGGCATTACTGTGACTAAACTCTATACTGCCAGGACAAACCAGAAAGCATAGCTAACTGCTGAGTTTCAGGCACTGCTTAGGGATCAGAATGCTGTCTTTAGATAAGGCCAGGAAGAGCCACGCTCACTCGTGCCATCAGGAAAGCAAAGTGTGAGTACGCACCAAAAATTCACATTCACCTCTATGAAACCAGGGACGTGTGACACCTGTGTCAATATATATAAACCATAACCGTTTCACTCTGCGCATCATTGATAGCGACACCTCCCTTCCTGATAGGCTGAATGCCTTCTGTACATGATTTGACGTGGTGAATGATGAGACATTGAGGAAACCTCCCCTCCCCCTGCCCCCTCCCCCCGAGGCACTCTGTCTGGCTGCAACCAAGGTGGGGGGCTCTTAACCAAGGTAAATTCATGCAAAACTGGGGGTCCAGGAAACATTTCTGTTCAGGTGATGAGCATTTGTGTGGCCCAGCTAACAGAGGTCTTAATGGACATACTTCATATCTCTTTGCAATGGTCCACAATCCCTGCCAGCTTCAAAACAGACAGCATCATGCTGGTGCCCAAGGGAACCACAGTGACTGGCCTAAACGATTAGCACCCAAAGACACTGACCTCAACAATCATGAAGTGCTTTGAGTGGCTGGTAATACATCATATAAAATGCCACCTTCCAGCTACATTGGATCTTTTCCAGTTTGCCTTCTGATGATACCGGTCCTCTGACGATTCCATAGACCTGACCCTTCTCTGCATCCTGACCCACCTAGAAAATGTTACCTCATACACCAGGTGGTTGTTCATTGACTTTAGCTCAGCATTTAACACAATCATCTCTCAGAAGCTGGTGAGTAAACTGACCTCATTGAGACTCAACACCCCTCGCTATAACTGGGTTTGGCCTTGTTGATGGAAAGGCCCTAGATGTCAGCAACATCTCCATCACACTGAGCACCAGTGTTCCCACCCCTCCAGGTGATGCATGCATACTCATGACTGTACTACCTGATCCAGCTCAAACTGCATCATCAAATTCGCTGATGATGCAACGGAGGCTAGCCTCATCAACAACAATAGAAACATAGAAACAGAAAACCTACAGCTCAATATAAGCCCTTCAGCCCACAATACTGTGCTTAACATGTCCCTACCTTGAACTACCTAGGCTTTACACATAGCCCTCTATTTTTCTAAGCTCCATGTAGCCATCCAGGAGTCTCTTAAAAGACCCTATCGTTTCCGCCTCCACCAGCACCGTTGGCAGCCCATTCCATGCACTCACCACTCTCTCTGCGTAAAAAAATCTTAACCCTGACGTCTCCTCTGTACCTATTTCCAAGCACCTCAAAACTATGCCCTCTCATGCTAGCCACTTCAGCCCTGGGGAAAAGCCTCAGACTATCGACATGATCGATGCCTCTCAATATCTTGTACACCTCTATCAGGTCACCTCTCATCCTCCGTCGCTCCAAGGAGAAAAGGCTGAATTCACTCAACCTATTCTCATAAGACATGGTCCCCAATCCAGGAAACATCCTTGTAAATTTCCTCTGCACCCTTTCTATGGTTTTCACATCCTTCCTGTAGTGAGGCGACCAGAATTAAGCACAGTACTCCAAGTGGGGTCTGACCAGGGTCCTATACAGCTGCAACATTACCTCTCGGCTCCTAAGCTCAATCCCACGATTGATGAAGGCCAATGCACCATATGCCTTCTTAACCACAGAGTCAACCTGAGTAGCAGCTTTGAGTGTCCTATGGACTCGGACACCAAGATCCCTCTGATCCTCCACAATGCCAAAGAGTCTTACCATTAATGCTATATTCTGCCATCGTATTTGACCTACCAAAATGAACCAGCTCACACTTATCTGGGTTGAACTCCATCTGTCACTTCTCAGCCCAGTTTTGCATCCTATCAATGTCCCGCTGTAACCTCTGACAGCCCTCCACACTATCCACAACACCTCCAACCTTTGTGTCATCAGCAAATTTACTAACCCATCCCTCCACTTCCTCATCCAGGTCATTTATAAAAATCACAAAGAGAAGGGAGTCTCAGAACAGATCCCTGAGGCACACCACTGGTCACCGATCTCCAAGTAGAATATGACCCATCTACAACCATTCTTTGCCTTCTGTGGGCAAGTCAGTTCTGGATCCACAAAGCAATGTCCCCTTCGATCACATGCCTCCTTATTTTCTCAATAAGCCTTGCATGGGGTACCTTATCAAATGCCTTATTGAAATCCATATACACTACATCTACGGCTCTATCTTCATCAGTATGTTTAGTCACATACCCAAAAAATTCAATCAGGCTCGTAAGGCATGACCTGCCTTTGACAAAGTCATGCTGACTATTCCTCCTCATATTATGCCTCTCCAAGTGTTCTTAAATCCTGCCTCTCAGGCTCTTCTCTATCAACTTACCAACCACTGAAGTAAGACTCACTGGCCTATAATTTCCTGGGCTATCCCTACTCCCTATCTTGAATAAGGGAACAACATCTCCAACCCTCCAATCCTCCGGAACCTCTCCTGTCCTCCTTGATGATACAAAGATCATTGCTAAGCGCTCAGTAATCTCCTCTCTCGCCTCGCACAGTAGCCTGGGGTACATCCCATCTCTTCCCGGTGACTTATCCAACTTGATGCTTTCCAAAAGCTCCAGCACATCCTCTTCCTTAATATCTACATGCTCAAGCTTTTCAATCCGCTGCACGTCATCCCTACAATCGCCAATGATGGGTCAGCTTGTAGAGAGGCTTTTCAAATGGTGTAAAATCAACAACCTGAGTCTCAACATGGACAAGACAAAGGAGATGATTGTAAACTTCATTAAGGCACAGCTCAAATGTTCTCCATTGCATATCGATGGCTCTGCCATGGAGAGAGTGAAGAGCGCAAAGTTCTTTGGTGTGTACATAATGGACAATCTAACCTGGACCCACAACACCTCATCATTATTCAAGAAGGCACAGCAGCATCTACACTTCCTGAGGAGACTGAGGTGTGCAAGGCTCTCCGCCCCCATTCTAACAACTTTCTACAGGAGCACCATCGAAGGTGTCTTGTCTGCCTAAATCATTGTGTGGTACGGAAGCTGCAAGGCATCAGACTACAAGACCCTGTAGAGGATAGTAAAAACTGTTGAGAGGATCAGCAGGATCTCCCTCCCCCTTAGTTGTGACATTTACCGTGTGTGTTGTATGTGAGGGGCCTGAAGCACAGTTGAGGATCCCTACAACCCATCCAGCAATCTCATTGATCCACTACAGCCAGGAGGGAGGTACAGGAGCATCAGGGCTAGGACTGCTAGACTGGTTAATAGCTTCTTCCCTCAGGCTGTGAGAATAATGTACTCATTATTGCCACCATTGAGGTCTCATCACTAGGACAGTGAGCTAGTTACTGGTTAACTGTGCTGCGCACTATAGCTACTTTGAATTATATTTATTAACTTTTTTTGGTAATATTTTGTTTTATGTGCTGTGTGTGACATATGTTTTGTAGGTGCACTGTGGTCTGGAGGAATATTGTTTCATTTGGTTTTATATTTCTACAGTCAGGTGACAGTAAACTTGAACTTAATAGTCCATTATAAATTGGCCTCAGTGGTAGAATCTGAAAAAAAGTGTTTGGAGTGTGCGGAGATCAAATGGCACTAGTGTAAATAAATGCCTAATGGAATGGACACAAAATCTTGAGTTGTTTTATGTGGAACATAGTCCCAGTGTACTCTTCCGGCCAAGGAAGTTCTCCAACCACATCCTGCTCCTTCAGTGTCATCAAGAGGACATGGCCACAATCATCATGAGGAAACGTTGGAGATGGTTTGGGCACATGATGAGGAGAGAGACCAACTCCACCATGAAGACAGTGTTTTATCTGATCCCTGAAGGATGGAGGAAATGCAGGAGACCAAAGACAATTTGGTGCCATGAACCACACCTGGGGCACATTGGAGAAGATGGCCAAGGACAAACAGATGGAGGACCTACATTGCTGCCCTAAACTCCTGCAGTATATTGGTCAGTAATTACCTCTTTCTGCCACTCCTTCATGCTTTTTCCCTTTGCCTGAGGTTGACTTAGGTCTGTGAACTTTGAATCAGTGGTACCGGTACTGTAGTTCAGCAAGATATGCAAGGCAGATATTATGGTTTCTTACATACCTCTACAGATGGTTCGTAAGGTCCAGTGACAGATCATAAAGCTGTTTCTGTTCATGTTCCAAAGTTTCAGGTGACTATAATGAAAAGATTATCAGGCAAAGTATCAGTGTTCATGTCTGAGGTGGCTGCTATCATTTTAGCCTTGGGATGTGTTGAAGAAGTACATGCTGATTATGTAGCTCTGCTCTGATTCATTCCCAGTCTTGACTTCTATTAAAACAGGTACTTCAAATTGTAGGCCTGTCATTCTTCTGGAGGTCAGACAACCTCTACTGAGGGTGCAGTCTAGACTCATATATCCATTTCTTATGGGTCCCTGCCTACGTTGGAGTTGAAGGAGCCGAGGTGGCAGACATTCTAGCCAAGCAATCACTAAAAAGTAAGAATGTAAGTATATGGTGCTTTTGAATAAAGGGGACATGACAATCATAATTCAAAAAGTCAATTTGATCACCCTAGCAGCAAAGTTGGGATAAGGAAAAGAAAGGACAGCATTATTATAGAATTCAGAGGGTGGTGGGAGCTCCACTGGGAGATGGGTATAACAGGAGGGAAGAAGTCATACACAATTATGTATTGGACATACTAGGTTGAATAATACTTTTGTTTAGAGCTAATACACATGATAAAAGCATTTGTAGGAATATACTTGTTAAGAAATGGTGCAGTATACATTGTTTGATCCTATCAGGTGCAAAGAAATCTTCTAATTGCTAAATTGAGATCTTTAGGACCGACACAGTTCAATATGAAAATTTTGCTAGGATATCACTGTCATCATAATGTATATGTTCATATTTGACTTTCTGAAAAAAATATTCAACTTTTTGACGTTATTTGAGCTTTCTTTTTTGGTGAGGGGGAGGAATTAAAGTGGGTGTACCTCCTCTCTCTTTGCTTCACAATCCAGCTCAGTTGGTGGTGGTAATGCACCTACGTTGGTCAGCCAACCGCGATGAAATATTACTGGAAGCAGAAGAAGATGAAGCCTGATGGTCCATGTGAACTCTATGGGCTGAAGAGCCTGTTTTCGTACTGTAAATTTTTAACATCAAATAATTGTGAGGAGATGAAGCCAGAATATTGTGGCACCAATGATTAATCAGAAAAGCTAAAAGAATACTGGAAAATTTTCAACAAAAAGATGCTTCAGGTACAGGCTTAATAAATTCCCTCAAGTTCAAATTCAAATTCAAGTTTAATTATCATTCAACCATGTATTGACATCCGTGAATGTAGTCAGACAAAACAGTGTTCCTCCGGGGCCAAGATACAAAACACAGTACCAACAGTCATACATGGCAAAAGGTGCATATAGCACATATAAGAGAACAAGTAAACATAATCACACACAAAAAATATATACTGCATATATCTCAAATCCCTGAATTACAGATCCTGTAAATTGATGGTGCAAGGGTGTTGTCAGCAAAAAAAAGCAGTTCTTAGCAGTCAGTCGATGAACATGTGCATGCACAGTATCCAGTTGTCATTCAACAGATTGAACACCGGAGGGCAGCACCTATGGGAGGAGCCAGCCCTTAATCCCCAACACTGCTCTCCTCTCCTGGACTGCTGCAACAGGCAAGCCCATGGCTTCAGGCCTAGTCCTCACCACAACCAAGGCCATGCAGCTTCTGTCTAGACAATCAACAAGGGAAATGGACTTACAGCATTTTACATCATCAAAGTCCCACGTGATCACAAGCGAAACATCTAAGACAATCACTCACAATTAGACTGCATACCGACTCCAACGCCTTCCTTCAGCAGACAGTAACACCGTCCGCAATAAATCCAGTTCCTCCGGATACTCCACCAATGAGCAACTCACTGATGGGGTAGACTTGCAATGCCTGGAGCTCTTAATGTCGAGCATTGTCCTGCAATCATAAAAAGGACACTTAAAAAAGACAAAATACCTTTACAGTTGGCACCCAATAGGACTTTGGGTGCTCTGGTGCTCCTCCCCACTTTATCTTTCTTCCACATCCTTCTGTCTCTTTCACCAATCAAGTTCCCAGCTCTTTCCTTCATCCCTCCCTCTCCAGGTTTCACCTATCACCTTGTGATTCTCTCTCCCCTCTCCCCCACCTTTTAAATCTACTCCTCAGCTTTTTCCCTCCAGTCCTGCCGAACGGTTTTGGCCCGAAATGTCAACTCTTCTTTTTCGCATAGATGCTGCCTGGCCTGCTGAGTTCCTCCAGCATTTTGTGTGTGTGTTGCTAGGGCTTTGGGTCTGACCATGCTGCCGTCTTACTGAAAGTTCCCCAGTAAGATGGAAGAGTAACCAAAGCTAATATTTCTCGGGTGATGATAGAGATAGAGAATATGCTGAAAATGAAAAAAAGATAAATCATGATAAATGTCTGGTGAATTCTTCAATGGAGAGCCAGGTTAAACATCACAACTTCAGCGGAAGAGGCATTTGAATATTCAGAGGGAAAGTGAAAATAAAAATGACATTGAATTTAAAAGAGAGCCCAAAGGTTTCTGCTCAGATGCAAATAATAAGCAAATCAAAGGCTACGATATTTAATGAGTACTTTATCAGTGCTTCCCAGGAAAAGGATGTGGACAGAATAATCATAGAAAATGGTAGATGTATCTGGTGTGGTGAAAATTAAAGGGCAGGATATGCTAGAAAAGATGTCAATATCTAGACTGGATAAGTTGTTTGATATCAATAGCTTACATCACAGGTTATGAAGGAAAAATACAAAAATGGGGAGACCAGTGGTGGTAAACAAGAAATATGGGAAGGTGATTTATTTGCCGAAGGGTTGGGGAGAGCTCATGATGGCACAGTTCTACACTGCGCAGAAAAAGTGTTCTTTGATAAATCTTGGAAATTAGTAGGATATTATGACAGCTTAGTAAACAATGCATAAGGGAATTTATACTTTATAAGTAGGAGCATTGGGGACAAAGACAGCTATGTTGAACTTTTAAAATGTTCTGGTTAAGCCACAATGATTGCATTCCACTTCAATCACAATTTATGAAGGATGTTTAAGGTCGTGAGGGCATGCAGCAGAAAAGAAGATGATGGGATTTTGTGATTATAAATGAGATTAATGTCATGTGAGTGGATGTTTGATTGTCGGTGTAGTGACTGTAGGATGAAGTTTTCCATTCTCTAATTTACCAGAATGGCTTCAAGGATGAGGCATTTAAGCTCCAGGTTTTGCTTGGAGACATTAGGATTGTTCCCCAAAGGAATCTGAGGGGAGATTTGGCAGAGCTGTGCAACATTATGACTGGTTTAAATATGTGAGCTAAAGAAGTAGGTCCCATTGTTTGATGCTACAGGACTTGAGGGAGACAGGTTTAGCTATGAGGTACACAAGTCTGTGAGGAAAGAACATTTTAATCAGCGCATGGTTACGAAATGAATCTCTCTGGCTACCAGGGTGGTGGCCAATAATATCAAAATGAGTCTTCACAATCACTTGAGAGAGATTAATGAGTAGGGCTTCAGGACCATAAGATATAGGAGCAGAATTAGGCCATTTGGCCCATTGAGTCTGCTTTGCCATTTCTGCTGATCCATTTTCCTTTTCAGCTCCAATCTCCTGCCCTTTCCCCATAATCCTTCAAGCCCAAACTAATCAAGAATCTATCAACCTCTGCCTTGAATTTACCCAATTATTTGGTCTCCGTAGCCACTTGCGCAATGAATTCCACAGATTCACCACTCTCTGGCTAAAAATATTTCCTCCTCATCTCCGTTCTAAATGGACATCTCGCTATTCTGAGACTGTGTCCTCTGGTCTTGGGTTCCCCCGCCACCAGAAACATCCTCTCCACATCAACTCTATTGAGGCCTTTCAACATTCGATAGGTTTCAATGAGGTCACCCCTCATCCAAAGGTCAAAGTTTAAAGTCAATTTGTTATCAAAGTGTGTGTATGTGTATATACACATGTCACCATATATTACCTTGTGATTCATTTTCTTGTGCACATTCACACAGACACAACAGAATCAACAAAAAGCTACACACAAAGAGACAAATGACCAGTATGCACAAGAAGACAGCCTGAGGAAATACAAAAAATTTTATAAATAATATTGAGAACATGAGTTGTGTCCTTGAAAGTGAGTCCACAGGTTGTGGAATCAGTTCAATGTTGAGGTAAGTGAACTTCTCTACGGTGGTCCAGGAGCCAGAAGGTTCAAGGGTAATAATTGTTCCTGAACCTGGTGATGCAGGAGCTACGGGTCCTGTACCTCCTCTTCCTTCCCGATGGCAGCAGCGAAAGGAGAGTATGGCTTGATGGTGGGTGCTACTTGCTTGTGGAGGGATAAAGCAGAGAAATGGTGCTCACCAGATCACTCCAGAGTTAGCAAGGACTTGATAGTCTGAAAAGCCTCTTCCTGTGCTGCAATGAATCTAAATCTGTGGTATCTATTACACTTAAAAAATTATACTTCAGGTCTTCTTAAAATGTCATTCTCTTTATCATTTATTGATTTTTAGGTCTCTGTTAGTAAATGATACTCAGACTTGATGGAATATGAATTACATCTTCTGAAACAGTGCTATTATTGCTGGAAAATTTACAGAGACAACATGATTAATTGTTTATTGGTAGGCAAGAATGGAGTGTTTCAGCAGAACTGTGGAGACCTAACTCTTTGTGATAGATTTGCTTTGCATTAATATTAAAGCTGGTTGAAATTATCCCTGGGTATCTGTCAGGGTTTATTCTGTGTAGAAACTAGAAATCCCAAGGCACAATGCTTTACGGCTAGTTTATGGAGCCAGAAATTGTGCTTGTCGTCTTGGGATTTGTCTGGTCTGTGTGCTCACTCAATGACTCTTTCCTCGAGCTAGCGATACTGAAGAGTTGGCAACTAGCTGCTCTGCTTCCTCCCTCCTGTGTGAGCATATGTCCTTGTGTGTATACCTGTCACTCAGTGAGGCAGTCAGTGAAACAGCGCCATAGTCCAAAAGGAATAGTTGATAGAAGAAGGAGAAGGAAAACATCTGGACATGCAACTCACACCAGCACCTCCAGAAGTTGCAACTTATTTGTAATTAATTCAAAATTAGTTACAGAGAGAGAAAGGAAAAAAAGAAGTAATGGAAAGTTTGTGCACAGCTGTCACAGATTACAAAGTGGCAGTGGTTGAATTTTCAACTTTGAATTGCAAAGTTAATCTATTATCAAATATGTATATGTTACATACCTACTACCTTAAGAATCATTTTTGCAGTAATTTGCCGGGGAGAAACAATAGAAATTATGAAAAACTGTACATAAACAAAGACTGATAAGTTTGAGAGAGTTGAAAGAAATGATGTGATGATGCTGAGATACGAGACTGGAGGCTAAGTTCAAAAGCAGGTAGGTTGGGACAGCAAAAATTCTGCAGAATCCAAACCACAGACTGCTGGAAATACTCAACACGCTAGCCAACATCTGCAGAGAAAGACCTATCCTCAGCATTGCTTGATCTGCTGATTGCTTGTAGCATTTCCCATTTCAAATTAGTTCAACCATTAAACTGATCAATTAACAGAGGCACTGATCCTATGATCAGGTCTCAAATTGGATTTAAGGAATCCAAGCCTTTATTCCCCCAAGGAATGCTAACTGCACAGCAGGTGGTCAGAGATAAGTTTACAAAATGACATTAATCTTTGCCAAGTAGTAACACACCTGGTGACCCAGAAACAGAGCTGCAAAGGCACTTGCCAAAATGATCCAGCCCTTCTCCTCTCCCAGAGGACTGGTGAAAACAGTACTGCATTTGACACAAAGAGCTTTCTTAACATTTCCACGTCTATTGAGAATGGATTAGTGGCTGCCTCTTGTTAACAGCAGTGGAACTAAATGCATAGTGTTCTGATATTCTCATAAGCATTTAACTCTCCTGCAAATTTATTCCTGTGCTCAAAAGCAAAATACTGCAGAAGCTGCACAGCTGAAATTTTAAAAAATAAATATTTTTATTTACGTTTTAGAGATACAGCATGGTGACAGGCCCTTCTAACACAATGAGTAAGCGCTGCCTAATTACACCCATATGACCAATTAACCTACAAACCTTTACATCTTTGAAATGTGGGAGGAAACCAGAGCACTCAGGAAAATCCGATGTGGTCACAGGGACAACATATAAACTCCTTACAGACAGCGGTGGAACTGAACCTGGGTTGTTGGAGCCCTAAAAAGTTGTGATAACCCCCATAGTATTGTGCCATCCTTGTACAAAGAATGCACAACAAATAATACACAGCAGATCAAGCAGAATTTTTTTTGGGAAAGAGAAAAGCAAGTAGACTTTTCAGGGAAAAAATAACTTTCCCTAGTTCTGATAGAAAAGAGTGAGATTAAGCGATTCATAAGGTGCAAAGAAAGGACTGTGAGAACAGGCAGGGGTGAGTGTGATAAAATGAAGACCAGGCTGATGGTACTGGCTGAAGAACAGTGGTAAAACCTGATGTTGAAAATTTCATTTCCTACCTTTTGATAAAGGAAGGCAATCTGCAGATTGGAAGGGTCTTGGCAATACTTGGAAATAAACTGTGTTTAAGCAGATCAATAGGATTAGGCAGTTTAAATGGTTTGGCATGGATTAGGTGGGCCAAAAATTATGTTTCTGTGCTGTACTCTTCTATGTTTTTCCTTATTTCCTAATACTGTATGGGTATTCTGGTTAATATTATTTTGTTTGGTTGAGAGAGATTTAGTCGCCTGGGACTGTACTCGCTGGAATTCAGAAGAGTGAAAGGAGATCTTGTAGAAACATAAAATTATGAAATAGATCGATAAGATAAAGCCAGGAAAGTTGTTTCTGCTGATAGATAAAACTAGAACTAGGCAACATACCCTCAAGATTTAAGGGAGTAGACTTAGGACGGAGATGAGAAGGAACTGCTTTTCCCAGAGTGGTGAATCTGTGGAATTCTCTGCCCTATGAAGTAGTGGAGGCTACCTCAGTAAATATATTGAAGACAAGTTTGGATACATTTTTACATAGTAGGGGAATTAAGGGCTTTGGGGAAAAGGCAGGTAGGTGGAGTTGAGTCTATGGCCAGATCTGTCATGATTTTACTGAATAGCGGAGCAGGCTTGACAGGCCAGATGGCCTACTCCTGCTCCTATTTCTTATGTTCTTATGAAAGGTTATGATTAGGACTATTATGAGTAAAATAAAATGGTGGACATTAGAATGCTGATTTATCTATAGCAATACCACCGCCAATATAAATGCAGCCTCTCAGAAAACAAACAGGAGGTATGATTTGAGGAATGTATATGTCAAAGAGCCATATGCAAATTTTGTAGTCAGGAAAGAGCTTAAGAAGGGACTTGGGAGAGCTAGAATGGGAAATAAGACCTTAGCAAGTAGGATTAAGAAAAATCCCAAAGCATTCTACACGTACATGAAGGACTGGTGGATGACTAGAATGAGGTTAGGATTGATCAGGGAAAAAAGAGGAAACTTGTGCCTGAAGTCGGGGTGGTCTAAATGCATACTCTGCTTCAGTATTCACCCATGAGAGGGACCTTAATGAATGAGAGAACAGCATAGAAGAGACTAACATGCTGGAACATATTGACTTTAAGAAAGAGAATGTGCTGGAACTTTTGAAAGATATTAAGATAGCTTGGAGCCAAACAGGTTATATCCCAAATTACTATGGGAAGTATGGGAAGAATTTGCTGTGCCTTTGGTGATGATGTTTGCATCCCCACTGGCCACAAGAGTGACAGCAGAAGATTGGAGGGAGGCAAATTTTATTCCTTTGTTTAAGAAAGGTTATAGGGATAATCCTGGGATTTATACACCAGTGAATCTTGCATCAGTGGTGGTCAAACTATTGGTGAGGACTCTTGGATATAGGATTTATGAACATGTGTAGAAGCATAGTCTGATTGGGGATAGTCAGCAAAGCTTTGTGAGGGACAGGGTGTGAGAGACAACTCAATTCAATTCAAAGCCTAATTGATGAAAGTAGAGCAGTGCAGATTGTGTATATAGATTTTAGTGAACATTTGATAAGGTTCCCTTTTGTAAGCTCATTCAGAAAGTCAGAAGGCATGGGAACCAGGGAAATGTGGCCGTGTGAATTCAGAACTGACTTCCCACAGAAGGCAGAGGGTGGTAGTAGATGGAGCATATTCTTCCTGGTGGTTGGTGACAAGCAGTGTTCTGCAGGGATTTGTTCTGTGAACTCACAATTGTGAATCTTTTGAATTGTGACTTTTATAAAATGACTTGGATGAGTAAGTGGAAGGATGGGTTAGTAAGTTTGCAGATGACATGAAGGTTGGTGGTGAGAATAGCGTAGAAGGTTGTTGAAGTTTGTCAAGGATTACAACTGGACATTGAATGGACGCAGAGCTGGGCTGAGAGGTGCCAGATGGCAGGTTCAATCCAGAAAAGTGTGGTGATTCGATTTGGAAGTTTAAATTTGAAAGCAGAGTATTGTATTAACGGCAGGACTCTTAGCAGTGTGGAGGAACAGAGGAGTCTTGTGGCTTACGACCATAGATACCTCAAAGTTGCTGCACAAGTTGGTAAGAAGCCATATGACGTGTTGGACTTTATAGGTCAGAGAATTGAGTTCAAGAGCTGTGAGATAATACTGCAGCACCATAAAACTCTGGTTAGATGACAGTTGGCATATTGTGTTAGTTCTGGTTGCCTCATTATAGGAAGGATGTGGAAGTTTTAGATAGGGTACATAGGAAACTTACAAAGATGCTACCTGGATGAGAAAGCATCATGAGGATTGGCTGAACGAGCTAGGGCTTTTCTCTTTACTGCGAAGGAGGATGAGAGGTGACTTGAGAGAGGTGTTAAAGACAATTAGAGGTATTGATTGACTGGACAGCCAACACCTTTTTTCTCCAGGGTGAAAATAACAAATATGAGAGGACAAACTTTTAAGGTAATTAGATGAAAATATGGTGGGGATATCAGAGATACACAGATAATGGTGGGTGTGTAGATCGCACTGCCAGGTGTGGTGATAGAGGCAGGTATTTTGGGGATATTTAAGACACACTTATATAGGCATATGGATAAATGGAAATAAAGGGGGGCTAAGTGTGAGGGAAGCATTAGATTGATCTTGGAGTAGGCTAAACAATCGGCACATCATGGGCCAAAGGGCCTGTTCTATGTTCTGAATACTAATTTATTTAATCAATAATTTTGGCAAAACCTCATAATATATTACTTATTTTCTTCTATTTCATTAGGAAAAGATGGAGCAGGTGGGAGCACTCACTAGATCTTTACTTTACTTTATACCTTATACTTTATTGTCGCCAAACAATTGATACTAGAACGTACAATCATCACAGCGATATTTGAATCTGCGCTTCCCGCTCCCTGGAGTACAAATTGATAGTAAATATTAAAAATTAAAATTATAAATCATAAATAGAAAATAGAGAATGGAAAGTAAGGTAGTGCAAAAAAACCGAGAGGCAGGTCCAAATATTTGGAGGGTACGGCCCAAATCCGGGTCAGGATCTTGCGGAATGAATTGACTGGTGCTTAACCACTTTTGCTTATCTGAGGTGAGTAACATGTCCTAAAATGCTGTATTTCACATGTAATATTTCTGGTATCATTTTGAGGAAGAAAAATGGGATGCAAGGTCAATTCATCTGTTTTACACACAGTAGTAAGTTTACTAGTCCTGATGAAGTGCCTTGGCCCAATTTATCAACTGTTAATTCCTCTCCATAGATGCTGCCTGACCTGCTGAGTTCCTCCAGCATTTTCTGTGTGCCAGTCTAGATTTCCAGTATCTGCAGAATCTCTTGTGTTTACTCAACTATAACCTGGTAGTCCTTCACTAGCAGGAAGGACAGCAGAGCAGCAATGGCTGGAGTTTCTGTGAAAAATGAGGGAAGTGTAGAACAGATATATTCCAAATAGGAAGAAATTTTCAAATGGAAGAAGGACACTACCATGGCTGACAAGTGCAGTCAGAGACAAAGTAAAAGCAAAAGAGAGGGCATACAAAGAAACCAGAGCTAGTGGGAAGATAGAGGATTAGGAAGCTTTTAAAAACTTTCAGAAGAAAACTAAGAGAGTCATTAGGAAGGAAAAGATGATTATGTCAGGAAGCTGATGACTGATATCAAAGAAGATAATAAAAGCTTTAAGTATATAAAGGGTAAAAGAGTAGAGGGTAGATATAGGACCAGTAGAAAATGATGCTGGAGATATTGTAATGAGAGATGCAGAGATGACAGAGGAACTGAATGTGTATTTTGCATCAGTCTTCACAGTGGAAGACATCTGCAGTATAATGGACAATCAAGAGTGTCAGGGGAGTGAAGTATGTGCAGTGAAAATTGCAACTGAGAAGGTGCTCAGGAAACTTAATGGTCTGAGGGTGAATAAATCTCCTGGACCTGATGGAATGTACCCACGGGTTCTGAAGGAAGTGGCTGGAGAGATTGCAGAGGCATTAACAATGATCTTCCAAGGATTGATAGATTCCGGCATTGTACCGTTAACTGGAAAATTGCAAATGTTACTCGACTCTTTAAGAAAGGTGGAAGGCAGCAGAAAAGAAACTATAGACCTGCTAGCCTGACACCAGTGGTTGGGAAGTTGTTGGAATCGATTGTTAGGAATGAGATTACCGAGTACCTGGAAGCACATGACAAGATAGGCCAATGCCTGAAAGGAAAATCCTGCCTGACTAACCTACTGTAATTTTTTGAGGAAATTACAGGCAGGGTAGACAAAGGAGATGCAGTAGATATGGCGTATTGGATTTTCAGAAGGCCTTTGACAAGGTACTGCACATGAGGCTGCTTAGCAAGATAAGAGCCCATGGAATTGCAGGGGAGTTACTAGCATGGGTGGAGCATTGGCTGATCAGCAGAAAACAAAGTGGGAATAAAAGGATCCTATTCTGGCTGACTGCCGGTCACCAGTAGAGTTCCACAGGGGTCGGTGTTGGGTCTGTTAGTAATTTTTGGGTTTAGGTCACTTACATTTAGCAAATGGTTCTGGCTTCCAGTCTTCTGTTCCTTGATAATGTATTGTGGATTTAATTTGGAACAATGCATTTCTAAAATGCTGTGAATTCCAGTGCAGATGATGCTGGCGTCTGCCAGATGGATGCAAATCAGAAGGTGTAAAGATTATATGTAGTTTCAAAAGAAAGCATTGTATATACTTTGTAAACATGTAATTGTTCTTTGTGTGTAGCACATAAATATCGAACCCCACGGTGGGCCAGCAGACTTTTCCACCAAAAGCATCTCCATATGAAGCCCGCTGTACCTTGCTTTGTCGAATAAAGAAGCTGCTGTGTATCTACCAGTAATTTTCTCCAGCGATTTCATTCACACAACAAGAAGGAACGCTGCTTTTTACAAGTTATGTCAATAATTTAGACTATGGGGTTAATGGATATGTGGCTAAATAGGCCGATGATACAAAAACAGGTGGAGGAGTGGGTAGTGTTGAGGATACGGAGAGCCTGCAGAAAGACGTAGATCGTTTAGGGGAATAGGCAAAGAAGTGACAAATGAAATACAATGTTGGAAAGTGTATGGTCATGCACTTTGGTGGAAGAAATAAACAGACAAGCCATTATTTAGATGGGAAGAGAATTCAAAATGCAGAGATGCAAAGGGACTTGGGGAGTTCTTGTGCAGGATACCCTAAAGGTTAACCTCCAGGTTGTGTCGGTGGTATAGAAGGCAAATACAATGTTGACGTTCATTTCTAGAGGTATAGAATATAAGAGCTGAGCTGGGATGTGATGTTGAGGCTCTATAAGGCACTCATGAGTATTGTGTGCAGTTTTGGGCTCCTTAGAAAGGATATACTGACATTGGAGAGGGTTCAGAGAAGATTCACAAAAATGATTCCAGGAATGAAAGGGTTACTGTAGGAGGAACATCTGGCAGCTCTTGGGCTGTATTCCCTGGAGTTCAGAGAATGGGGGGGGGGGTATATCTGAAACATTCCGAATGTTAAAAGGCCTGAACAGATTAGATATGGCAAAGTTATTTACCACGGCAGAGGAGTCTAGAACAAGAGGGCACGACTTCAGGATTGAAGGACATCCATTTAGAACAGAGATGCGGAGAGATTACTTTAGTCAGAGGGTGGTAAATCTGTGGAATTTGTGCTATGAGTGGCTGTGGAGGCCAAGTCATTGGGTGCATGTAAGGCAGAGATAGATAGGTTCTTGATTAGCCAGGGCATCAAAGGGTATGGGGAGAAGGCAAGGGAGTGGGGATGACTGGAATCATTGGATCAGCCCTCGATTGATTGGTGAAGCAGACTCGATGGGCTGAATGGCCTATTTCTGCTCTGATTTCTTATTGTCTTATGGTATAGGTAGAAAGGTTGGCCAGACTAGGCTTTTACTTGCTGGTCTCCCAGAGAGTGGAAAAGTTGTTTCAAACAAAAAGCCCCTGAAGCCAAACTGGGAAAATTGAACAAAGCAGGAATGACAGTGTATGAAACCAGAGGGAGCATAGTGTGCGGATAGTGTACCTTACAGTTAAGCAATAGTTTAACAAAGCAAGAGGAGGAGCTTTTCAGAAATCTCATGAATATTATCTTAGACATGGCTACTAAGATGGTACCATTGATATTTCAAAAGATGGTGCTGCCTCAAAAAAGTAACATACATCATCAAAGTTCAACATCATCTGGACCATGCCATGTCCTCGCAATTACCATTGGGCATGAGGTACAGAAGCCTAAAGTCTCACATAATCAAGTTCAAGAACAATTACTTCCCTTCAGCTATTTGCTTCTTGAACCAAGGGATGCAACGCGCAAATGCAAGAAAAAATAGGTTAGATTGTTCTTAGAGTAAGTGAAAAGTATGGCACAACATCATGGGTGAAATGCTGCACTGTGCTGTACTGTTCTATATTCCTAATCACTGCAGTTTTGCACCACTATGACCAGTTTGATTTCTTTGTGTTTTTCTTCCAGTAAAAATAGCCCAAGTAATCCATCAAAGTTCTGTAAAGTGTTTAAAATAGATATCAAGACTTAAAAGTGGGCTGGTGTAGACTTATATTTATGTTTTCCATGTTAATGTTGCTTATATGATGCTATGTCTCTGTCATGCTGCTGAAAGTCAGTTTTTCATTGCATCTTTGTATATGTGTACTTGTGCATAGGGGAATAAACTTGACTTTGACTTTGAAGTTAGATCAATCCATAAGGAAGAAGAAAATGCAATTTCCGAGGCAGCCCAAGATGGTGTGTGTGTCCGACGTGGTGTAACTGGTCCATAGGGCAAACATGTCATAATTTAGACAATCTGGTCAAGCAGGAATAAATGAAAGGAAAACATGTTGTTGTAAAGATTATAAGGCTAGCAGGAAGGAGCTTAAGAAAGAAATCAGAAAAGCCAGAAGGGGCCATGAGAAGGACTTGGTGTACAGGATTAGAGAAAACCTCAAGACATTCTACAAGTAGGCAAGAGGATAAGAAGTGAGAGAATAGGACCAATCAAGTGTGACCGTGGAAAAAGTGTATATGGAACCAGAGGAGATAGCAGAGGTACTTAAAGAGTACTAACACAAAATAATCTGCAGATGCTGGGGTCAAAGCAACACTCACGAAGGGTCCTGACGAAGGGTTCTGGCCCGAAATGTCGACCGATCTTTTCCACGGATGCTGCCCGACTTGCTGAGTTCCTCCAGCTTGTTGTGAGTGTTACTTAATGAGTACTTTGCTTTAGTATTAACTACGGAAAAGGATCTTGATGATTGTAGGGATGATTTACAGTGGACTGAAAAGCTTGAGTGTGTAGATATTAGGAAACAGGATGTGCTGGAGCTTTTGGAAAGCATCAAGTTGGATAAGTCACCGGGACCAGACGACATGTACCCCAGGCTACTGTGGGAGGTGAGGGAGGAGATTGCTGAGTCTCTGGCGATGATCTTTGCATTATCAATGGGGATGGATGAGGTTCTGGAGGATTGGAGGTTACAGATGTTGGTCCATTATTCAAGAAAGGGAATAGAGATAGCCCAGGAAATTATAGGCTAGTGAGTCTTATTTCAGTAGTTGGTAAGTTGATGGAGAAGATCCTGAGATGCAGGATTTATGAACATTTGGAGACGCATACTATGATTGGGAATAGTCAGCATGGCTTTGTCAAAGACAGGTCGTGCCTTACCAACCTGACTGAATTTTTTGAGGATGCGACTAAACACGTTGATGATGGTAGATGTAATATATATGGATTTCAGCTAGGCATTTGATAAGGTAACCCATGCAAGGCTTATTGAGAAAGTAAGGAGGCATGGGATCTCAGGGGACATTGCTTTGTGGATACAGAACTGACTTGCCCACAGAAGGCAAAGAGTGGTTGTAGACGGGTCATATTTTGCATGGAGGTCGGTGACCAGTGGTGTGCCTCAGGGATCTGTTCTAGCACCCCTGCTCTTCGTGATTTTTATAAGTGACCTGGATGAGGAAGTGGAGGGATGGGTTAGTAAATTTGCTGATGACACAAATGTTGTAGGTGTTGTGGATATTGTGGAGGGCTGTCAGAGGTTACAGCGGGACGTTGATAGGATGCAAAGCTGGGCTGAGAAGTGGCAGATGGAGTTCAACCCAGATAAGTGTGAGGTGGTTCATTTTGGTAGGTCAAATATGATAACAAAATATAGTATTAATGGTAAGACTCTCGGCAGTGTGGAGGATCAGAGGAATCTTGGGGTCCGAGTCTATAAGACACTCAAAGCTGCTGCGCAGGTTGACTCTGTGGATAAGAAAGCATACAGTGCATTGGCCTTCATCAATCATGGGATTGAGTTTAGGAGCTGAGAGGTAATGTTGCAGTATATAGGACCCTGGTTAGACCCCACTTGGAGTACTGTGCTCAATTCTGGTTGCCTCACCACAGGAAGGGCGTGGAAACTATAGAAAGGGTGCAGAGGAGATTTAGGAGGATGTTGCCTGGTTTGGAGAGCATGCCTTATGAGAATAGGTTGAGTGCACTCAGCCTTTTTTCCTTGGAGTGACGGAGGATGAGAGGTGACCTGATAGAGGTGTATAAGATAATGAGAAGCATTGATCATGTGGATAGTCAGAGGCTTTTTCCCAGGACTGAAATGGCTAGCATGAGAGGGCATAGTTTTAAGGTGCTTGGAAATAGGTACAGAGGAGATGTCAGGGGTAAATTTTTTTACACTGAGTGGTGAGTGCGTGCAATGGGCTGCCAGCGATGGCAGGGTCTTTTAAGAGACTCTGGGACAGGTACATGGAGCTCAGAAAAATAGAGGGCTATGAGTAACCTTTGGCAGTCTCTAAGGTAAGGACATGTTTGGCATAGCTTTGTAGGCCAAAGGGCCTGTATTGTGCTGTAGATTTTCTATGTTTCTATGTTATTTTGAGTACAGTGCTTTCAAGAAGAAATTAACAGGTGTCACTGTAAGGAAGGTAGAACTAATGTATCATCTGCACCAGCATGAAAGGAAATAGACAAACTTATCCATCAAAGTTCTTTAAAGTGTCTGAAATTGATTTCAAGATATAATAGTGGCCTGTGTTGATCCCAGAGATAACATTCTGCACTGAGTGGTTAAAGATTTTGGGGGAAATGGCAGATATGTGGGAATTTAAAGGCTTGAAATATAAATTTGAAGTGTAGTTACTTCGCTTACTAATGCGGTCACGATTTAAAGCCCACAAGGGAAGAAGGGAAGGAGTTTGATTAATGATATAATGACAGGAGTTAATACAGCAGGAATGGTTTATAATAGAATAGATTTAGTAACAATGAATAGTAAATTAAAGAAACCAAAGGAGCAGATTCAACCTATCGTACACCAAAGCAGCTGTTTAATACAGCAGCAACTATGCAAAAAATCTTGTAATGATTCTCCATTTCACAAAGCTTACCAATCTCATTTTAGATATGGCTCAAAAAATCAACTCACAAGGAATATCAAAATCCCAATATTGAGGTTACACAGAATGAAGTGTGCATGATGTACGGTAATTGCTTTACAATTTTGTCACAATTTCGAGGAACTGGAAGAAGTATTTGCTTGGGTTATCCATGAATATCTAACACAATCGACTGATGATGAAATTTCACCTGATATCAACATATGTAAATTTAGAAGGTTACAGCTCATAAGCATCACAAATGTAATAATCTTTCCAGTGATGTAATACTTCAAAGTCTGAAGTTCAAAGTAAATTTATTATCGAAGTACATATATGTCATGATCTTCTCCCCTGAGATTTATATTCTTGCAGGCAATCAGGGTAGAAAAACGAAATGCAATAGAATCAAGAAACAGTGCACACTAACAAAGACCGGGAAGTAGCCAATGTGAAAAGGAAGACAGGCTGAGCAAAAATAAACTAGAAAACAATGACTTTTGGATTGTACTGGGATTCCTCTTCTCACTCTGCTTGAAATTATCCTGGATGATTTTTTCATGATCAAAAACTACAATAATTATTGAAAGGATGCAAATAATATCAGAACATCAAATAATGCACCTGATGCATTTTAGAAATGGCTCTGCAAGTGGGACAGATAAGTGCCTTCCTACAGTTCAGGTGGGATATTAGCAAGTGAGGGAAACCGTAATCCCTACACACTTCATGGGTATGAAGGACCTAAATGTGGATTCCTTGATAGGACTACTCTGCCATGCATTTTGCAACAAAGAAATATAGCATCATCATTTTTGCTTCACACATCAAAGTTGCTGGTAAGTGCAGCAGGCCAGGCAGCATCTCTAGGAAGAGGTACAGTCGACGTTTCAGGCCGAGACCCAGCCTCCATGCAGAATATGACCCACCTACAACCACTCTTTGCCTTCTGTGGGCAAGCCAGTTCTGGGTTCACAAAGCAATGTCCCCTTGGATCCCATGCCTGTTTACTTTCTCAATAAGCCTTGCATGGGGTATCTTGTCAAATGCCTTGCTAAGATCCATATACACTACATCTACGGCTTCACCCTCATCCATGCGTTTAGTCACATCCTCAAAAAATTCAATCAGGCTTGTAATGCACAACTTGCCTTTGACAAAGCCATGCTGACTATTCCTAATCATATTATGGCTCTCTAAATGTTCATAAATCCTGCCTCTCAGGATCTTCTCTATCAACTTACCAACCACTGAAGTGAGACCCACTAGTCTATAATTTTCTGGGCTATCCCTCCTCCCTTTCTTGAATAAGGGAACAACATCTGCAACCCCCCCAATCCTCTGAAAACTCTCCCATCCTCATTGATGATGCAAAGATCATTGCCAGAGGCTCAGCAATCTCCTTCCTTGCTTCCCACAGTAGCCTGGGGTACATCCCATCCTCCGGTCCTGGTGACTTATCCAACTTGATGCTTTCCAAAAGCTCCAGCGCATCCTCTTCCTTAATATCTGCATGCTCAAGCTTTTGAGTCCGCTGCAAGTCATCCCTACAATCGCCAAGATCCTTTTCCATATTGAATACTGAAGCAAAGTATTCATTAATTACCTCTGCCATCTCCTTCTGTTCCATACACACTTTTCCACTGTCACATTTGATTGGTCTTATTCTCTCACGCCTTATCCTCTTGCTCTTCGCATACTGGTAGAATGCCTTGGGGTTTTCCTTAATCCTGCTCTCCAAGGCCTTCTCAAGGCCCCTTCTGCCTCCTCTAATATCATTCTTAAGCTCCTTCCTGCTAGCTTCTAGATCTCTATCATTACCTAGTTTTTTGAACTTTTTATAAGCTCTTCTTTTCTTCTTGACTAGATTTACAACAGCATTTGTACACCACAGTTCCTGTACCCTACCATCCTTTCCCTGTCTCATTGGAACGTATCTGCGCAGAATTCCAAGCAAATATCCTCTGAACATTTGCCACATTTCTACCATACATTTCCCTGAGAAATCTGATTCCAGTTTATGCTTCCAAGTTCCAGCCTGATAGCCTCATATTTCCCTTTACTACAGTTAAACGTTTCCCTAACTTGTTTGTTCCTATCCCTCTCCACTAAGAGATCTGACACCTGACCAGGTTCATTTCCCAATACCAGATCAAGTACAACCTCTCCTCTTGTAGGCTTATCTACATATTGTGTCAAGAAACCTTCCTGAACACAACTAATAAACTCCACCCATTCTAAACTCCTCACTCTAGGGAAATGCCAATCAATATTTGGGAAATTAAAATCTCCTACACCAACAACCCTGTTATTATTACTCCTTTCCAGAATCTGTCTCCCTATCTGCTCCTCAATGTCCCTATTACTATTTGACGGTCTATAAAAAAAAAACACCCAGTAGAGTTATTGATCCCTTTCTATTCCTAACTTCCACCCACAAAGACTCCGTAGGCAACCCCTCCATGACTTCTTCCTTTTCTGCAGCTGTGACACTATCTCTGATCAACAGTGCCACGCCCCCACCTCTTTTGCCTCCCTCCCTGTCCTTTCTGAAACATCTAAAGCATGGCATTTGAAGTACCCATTCCTGCCCCTGCACCATCCAAGTCTCTGTAATGACCACAACATCATAGCTCCAAGTACTGATCCACGCTCTGAGCTCATCCACTTTATTCATAATTCTCCTCGCATTAAAGTAGACACATCTCAAACCATCGGTCTGAGTGTGTCGCTTCTCTATCACCTGCCTATCCTCCCTTTCGTACTGTCTCCACCTTTCTCAATTTGTGAGCCAACCTCCTTTTCCTCTGTCATTTCAGTTTTTACTCTGGGTATAGCGTGTAAAGTATTTACCATTCTTGCAACACTGCCTCTTGCAACAAAGTTCTTTTGAATGAAACTGAACTGATCTAATTTCTGTCTAGTATGAGATGTTGGTATGTCGTCCTTCTCCATGCTCCATATTTTTAAAGTTAAACTTCCCTTGTGGTAAATATTGTAAAGTAGAATTCGGAACAACCCATGGATGATTAATGAATCTAATGCCCCATTATAATAACATCTGTCCAAAATTATTTCAGCTGTTAGACTAGCTTTTAAGGTTAGGACTATTAGAAGACTACGATGAAAACGTTACATGTTGTATTTGCTAATGTATAAATGAATAAAATATCTTGCAGCAAAATAAACTGATCAGTTTTATTAACAATTTGCCATTTTATGAAGATCCTTGTCTATTGTTTATGCAATCATTTGGAATTAGAGTCATAGAGTCATACAGCTTTACAGCACTTGTTCCGGGCTTATCACCGCCGCCCTTTTTGAACAAGGGTGAATATCATCCAATCTTCTGGTTCCCCTTTCCATTCTGTAAGGTGTTTGGGACAATCACCAATATTCCTTATGCTTTGATCTTCTTGGTACAGATATGCTCCAGAATGTGAGCATACTCCTGTCTTCACTCTCCAGTTTCTACATTCCTGTACCTGGCGAATACCTGTGAGGTATTCATTTAGGACCTGGCTCATATCCTCTTGTTCCACATATAAATTGCTTTTTGGTCCCTGAGGGAAGCTACTCTTTACTTCCTCTTGCTTCTTATTAAATTATGTACAATATCATGAGGCAGAGTCTGCACAGCTGTATCAATGGATCATAATTGTTAGTGTGTCAAAGGTTATACTTTATTGTCACCAAACAATTGATACTAGAAAGTACAATCATCACAGCGATATGTGATTCTGCGCTTCCCACTCCCTGGATTACAAATATTAAATATTAAAAATATTAACAGTAAAAATGAGTAAGTATTAAACATTTAAATTATAAGTCATAAATAGAAAATAGAAAAATGGAAAGTAAGGTAGTGCAAAAAAACCAAGAGGCAGGTCTGGATATTTGGAGGGTACGGCCCAGATCCGGTTCAGGATCCGTTCAGCAGTCTTATCACAGTTGGAAAGAAGCTGTTCCCAAATCTGGCCATATGAGTCTTCAAGCTTCTGGGCCTTCTCCCGGAGGGAAGAGGGACGAAAAGTGTGTTGGCTGGGTGGATCATGTCCTTGATTATCCTGGCGGCACTGCTCCGACAGCGTGCGGTGTAAAGTGAGTCCAAGGATAGAAGATTGGTTTGTGTGATGTGCTGCGCCATGTTCACAATCTTCTGCAGCTTCTTTTGGTCTTAGACAGAACAACTTCCATACCAGGTTGTGATGCACCTTATGGTAGAATGCTTTCTACAGTGCATCTATAAAAATTAGTGAGGGTTTTAGGGGACAGGCCAAATTTCTTTAGTTTTCTCAGGAGGTAAAGGTGCTGGTGGGGCTTCTTGGCAGTGAACTCTGCTTGGTTGGACCAAGTCAGGTCATTTGTGATATTGACCCCAAGGAACTTAAAGCTTTTGACCTGTTCCACTTGCACACCACCGATGTAAATGGAGTTGTACGGTCCGCTACTCCTGAAGTCAACAACCAATTCTTTCATCTTGCTGACATTGAGGGATAGGTTATTGTCTTTGCACCATGCCACCAGATTCTTAATTTCCTCTCTGTACTCAAACTCTTCATTACCCGAGAAACGGCCTACAATTGTTGTGTCATCAGCAAACTTCTATATTGAGTTCGATGGAAACTTGGCTGCACAATTATGGGTGTACAGTGAGTACAGCGGGGGCTGAGTACCCCCATGATTGCGGGACGCTCCTCTTCTGTTCGAATCTTGCGTAGAATATGTTAAGTTCGTCAGGAAGAGAAGCGTCACAGTTATTAATATTCCCAGCCTTTTCTTTGCACCCAGTGACCTCATTTAGACCCTGCCATAGTCTATTGGCATCCCTCTGGTTAGCCTGGGCTTCCAACTTGGTTCAATATTGCCTCTCTGCGCCCTTAATGGCTTTCCAGAGTTCACGCCTGAATTCCGTGTAGCGACTGGTATCCCCGGACCGAAAAGCCGCAGCTCTACCCTTTAAAGGGGTCTTGACCTCATAATTCAGCCGGTTACAGGGAGAAGGAAGAAGGAAGAAGGATGGGGTTGAGAAGGATAAGAAATCAGTCATAACAAAATGGTGGAGCAGACTCAATAGGCTGAATGGCCTAATTTTGCTCCTACTTTGTCTTATGATCTTACAGTCTCATAAAAGGTTTCAGAATTCTCCTTTCTACTACTTTCTCAGTTATTCCATGGCCTCCTTTTGCCCTCTTAATTTGTCTTCTCTTGAACCTCAAATAGCTCATTCAACACTAATTTTTCATCCCTGAAATAGGCTTCCTTCTTTGCCCTATTTAAACCTTCAATATCCTTTTTACAGATTTGCTTTATTGTCACATGTACATCAAAATTTTAAAATATGCAGAAAAAATGCATCATTTGTGTCAAACATGGTGGGGGAAGCCTGGAACTGCTGTTATTGCTTCCCAGTGCCAACATAACATGCCCACAACTCACTAATCCTAACCTGTACATCTCTGGAATGCAGGAAGAAACCAGTCCATCCACCGGAAACCCACAGAAACATGAGGAGAATGTACAGACTGCTTACAGATTGCACTGGCGCTGAGCATGGATCCATGGTGCAGAAGGAAAAGCAGGAGAAAAGGGAGGCCGTAGTGATTGAGGCCAAATTCAGCATGGTTTCCTAAAGGGAATATCTTGCTTCACAAACCTGTTGAAATTCTTTGAGGAGATTAGAAGTAGGATAGATAGTTGCAGCTATATAGGACCCTGGTCAGACCCCACTTGGAGTACTGTGCTCAGTTCTTGTCGCCTCACTACAGGAGGGATGTGGAAGCCATAGAAGGGGCGCAGAAGAGATTTACAAGGATGTTGCCTGGATTGGGGAGCATGCCTTATGAAAACAGGTTGAGTGAACTCGGCCTTTTCTCCTTGGAACGACGGAGGATGAGAGGTGACCTGATAGAGGTGTATAAGATGATGAGAGGCATTGATCGTGTGGATAGTCAGAGGCTTTTTCCCACAAGAGGACACTGGTTTAAGATGCTGGGGAGTAGGTACAGAGGAGATGTCAGGGGTAAGTTTTTTACTCAGAGAGTGGTGAGTGCGTGGAATGGGCCGCCGGCAATGGTGGTGAAGGCAGGTGCGATAGGGTCTTTTAAGAGACTTTTGAATAGGTAAATGGAACTTAGGAAAATAGAGGGCTATGGGTAAGCCTGGTATTTTTCTAAGGTAGGGACATGTTTGGCACAAATTTGTGGGCCAAAGGGCCTGTATTGTGCTGTAGGTTTACTATGTTTCTATAAAGGTGATGCAGTGGATGTTGTATATTTGGATTTTCAGAAGACCTTTGACAAGATGCCACACATGAGGTTGTTTACCAAATTAAGGATTACAGGATTACATGGTATTACAGGACAGTTACTAGCATTGTTCAAGCATTGGCTGATTGGTAGGAGGCAGCAATTTGAAATAAAAGGATCATGTTTTGTTTAGCTGCCAGTGACTAGTGGTGTTTCACAGGGATCGGTGTGGGAACCAGATATTTTTATGCTGTTTATCAATGATTTAAATGGTGGAATAAATGGTTTTGTTGCCAAGTTTGCAGGTGATACGAAGACTGGCGGAGGGGCAGGTAGTGTTGAGGAAACAGGAAGGCTGCAGAGGGACTTAGACAGATTTGGAGAATGATCAAGAAAGTGGCAAATGAAATACAATGTTGCAAAATACATGGTCATGCACTTTGGTAGAAGAAAAGAATCAGAATCAGGTTTATTATCACCGGCATGTGATGTGAAATTTGTTAACCAAGATGCAGCAGTTTCATGCAATACAGAACCTAGAAGAAGAAGGAAAAAAATAAAATAATAACAATAAATAAATAAATAAATAAATTGCTGTATAGGTGTTGAATAGATTAAATATTGTGCAAAAACAGAAATAATATATATTAAA
Organism: Mobula birostris; assembly: GCF_030028105.1. Classification (NCBI taxonomy): domain Eukaryota; kingdom Metazoa; phylum Chordata; class Chondrichthyes; order Myliobatiformes; family Myliobatidae; genus Mobula; species Mobula birostris. Next base: position 201,847,233 of record NC_092372.1, on the reverse strand, counting down.
AAGTGAGGTAGTGGTCATGGGTTTGATGTCCATTTAGGAATTGTGAAATGTGAAGACTATTTTCTGAAGAGTAAGAAAATCCAAAATCTGATATGTAAATGGACTTAGGAGTCCTTGCACAGAACACCCTAAAGGTTAACTTGTTGGTCATGAGGAAGGCAAATGTAATGATAGCATTCATTTCAGGAGATCTAGAACACAAGAGCAAGGATGTGATGCTGAGGCTTTATAGGGCACTGCTGAGGCCTCACCTTGAGTATTGTGAACAGTTTTGGGCTCCTCATCTAAGAAAAGGTGTGCTGGCATTGGAGAGGTTCAGAGGAAGTTCACAAGGATGATTTTGGGAATGAAAGGGTTATCATACGAGGAATGTTTGATGTCTCTGGGGCTGTGCTCACTAGAATTTGGAGGGCTGAGGGGGGATCTCATTGAAACCTTTCAAATGTTGAAAGGCTTACACAGAGTAGATTTAGGAAGGACGTTTCCCATGGTGGGAGATTCTCAGACTAGAGGGCACAGCCTCAGGATAGCGGGGCGTCCTTTAAAACAGAGATGCGGAGAAATTTCTTTAGCCAGAGGGCGGTGAATTTGTGAAATTTGTTATCACAGGCAACTGTGGAGGCCAGGTCATTGGGTCTATTTAAGGCAGAGATTAATAGGTTCTTGATTGCTCATGGCATCAAAGGTTACGGGGAGAAGGCCAGGAAGCATGGCGAAGGAGCGGAAAATAGGACCAGCCATAACTGAATAGTGGAGCAGACTCAATTGGCCAAATGGCCTAATTCTGCTCCTATGTCTTATGGTCTTATTTTGTCTTATGCCACAGAGCATTTTCTTCCAATCTACTTCCACTATATCCTCTCCTGGGGACTGGCCTTATCTTTTTCAATGACGACTTTAAAGCTTACTATGGTCACTGTTTCCAAAGGGTTCTGTGTATACATTTAAATAACTCGTCTATTGTCTCTCCCTGAAATAAGTTCAACTGCTACCCTTCCTAGTGGAATTTCAACTTTCTACATCAACAGACCCTCACAGAGGTATTTTATAAATTCAGCACTATCAAAATTTATTGTACTAAGGCAATACCAGTTAATACTGGAATCCCAAGCCAATGTCTGCAACATGAAATAGGCCCTTTTTTAACTGGCCTGTATCTTGTAACCCGGCTGTGGGAAATTGTTTGATTATGGTTGTGTAACCCTCTCACTGGGCTCATTAGCTAACTCTGCCAACAGCCACTTGACTCAGTGGTGAAAAGGCCATCTTTCATAAACAATATGATTGTCGGTATGATTGGAATCCTTTGTCTAGCAAAGCACTCCTTGCAATAGCGTCTCCTCTTCAGATGGGGCCCTCCAGTCATCTTCCCCGCTGCTCTTCTCTCTGCACCTGCTGCCAAAGGACCCCAAACCAGACTACTGACCTTCAGAAATCTCTCTCTGCTCAGCTCTCTAGCATCTTCTCTCACATCCCACCAGGCAGGAAGTTAGAACATGTACCCAGACAGTCCTGGTTGGCTGTAACAACATTCCTAAATTGGGAAACATGGCTCCTTATCTTTAGCTGAAGGCAAAACCCTCTTATTTGCAGGACATGCTGCTTTACAGAAAACTGCTAAGATAAGTATAACTCACAGCATAGCAGTAGAAAACTTACCCAGGGCATTACAGATGGATAGGTAAAAGTTGAACTGAACACAGGCAGACCCTCCCATTAGTTAGTGGCGGAGATAGGCTGCAGGATTGCTACTGTCGGAGACTGTAGAGAAGTTGACACATGACTTGAAATTGGACTTTTTTTTATCAAATTCAAATTTCAAAGTAAAGTCAATTTATTATCAAAGTACACATATGTCCCAATATACATCCCTGAGGTACATTTACTTGCAGGCATTCACTGTAGAACACAGAAATACAACAGTATTAATGAAAAACTACACACCGAGACTGACAAAACAACCAACATCTGATAAAGATAAACCATGCAAACATAAAAAATGACAATTAGTAGTAATAATACATAAATAGTAAAAAAAAAGTACTGAAAACATGAGTTGTAGAGTCCTTGAAAGTGAGTCCCCACATTATGGAATCAGTGCAGTGTTGAGCTGAGTGAAGTTATCCACACTGGTTGAGGAGCCTGATGATTGAAGGGTAGTAACTGCTCCTGACCTGGTTTTGTGGGACCTAAGGTACCTGTACCTCATTCCCAATGGCAGCAACGAGAAGAGAGCATAGCTTGGATGGTGGGAGTCCTTGATGTTGGATGCTGCTTTCTTGTGGCAGTGCTCATTGTAGATGAGGCTTTGGGGATTAAGCGTAAAATAGTACTCACTAAATCACTCTACAGAGTCATGATGGACTTCAATGCTATGTCTAAAGAATTTTGGTGTTGGAAACTTCTGGGAAATATGATAATAGACTTGGAAAACTAGAAGAAAATGTTCCAAGAACCATTCCAGGTGAATTTTTACCATCTATATTCAAAGTAAGTAGGAAGATCAAGAAATATGTTGGTTCAACTAATATTGTGATCAAAAGTGATAGATGTGTTTATTGCATTTTTCACATCAGTCTTGATAAATGACACATATTTAGATCCTCAATGCATGTGTTATCAAAAGTGAAAATCCCAAGGGCACTCATGCAGACAGATTATATCTCAAGATTCACTGGAATGAAAGAAATAGCAAGCAAGAAGTTGGTTTATGTTTGTGGAGGAGCTCCACAAATTGTACAGGTATTTACTTGAACTCAACTCGTGTATTTTTAATATCCAGTAATGGAAAAGGAAAATAATGAAGGAGCTTGACTCCTGGTGTAACATTGGAAATCAACAAAGTGCTTGAGAATACTTCACAGAGTGTTGTCGATGTTCATTAAAAAATATAAATTACAGCCCAGGAATTAGTAAGCTATTATTTTTTACTATTCATTTAACTTCCAGGATTTGAAAACTGCTCAGCAGTTGTTGTCCACCCCAATGGCCCTTATAGTTTTCTTTAGGTTGATATAGCTAGAGCTGGTATTGAGGGGAAGCTCCTACTACCTATTAAATGTTCCCAATGGCATGCTTCTCAAATAGCCTCTTGACTACCAAGTCTAGCTCCTGGCCTTCACATATGCCTCAGCTTGTAAGCCTGGTAGAACTATTTCTATTGACAGGAGAAGGAGCAAAAACATGTTACTGGTGTCTTAAAACCAGTCACATAAGGTAGATGAGGCATACAAAGTGCGCATGCACCGGTCGTGCATGCAGCCTGTTACAGCCGTTCTGACCAGTATTCTTACTTTTTTCTTCTTTCTTTTTTAACTTACGTTATTTGTTGTATTTCTTTTTCACGGTAACACGTTGAAGCTGCACCCTCTCTAACATGCTGGTAGAGAGAGTTTTATTTGGGTTTTTAGCACTGGAAATATTTACATTCCAACACGTCTCATTAGCGGGGCAGCAGTATGGTCGCATTGTTTATTCCAGGGATCAGCTGATTGCACTAATACCAGCCGGTTTAGCGAGCAGAGCATCGGACACCCCGGCTGAAATCTGGAGGAAAACACACAGAGGATGCAGAGGGGGATCACAAAGGCGGGGAAAGAGGACCAGGTCGAGACAACAGAAACTTATGGAGAAGAGGAGTTCGGTGGGTAATAAAATGGATGAGTTGACGGCGCAAGCCAGGCGTCGGAGAACATTTCGGGAGTGCAGTGTTAAGTGTTTTACTGGGGCTGCATGAGGACGTACCCGATCAAAACTTTTCCACGAAGGGCTTCCAGACCGTTCGGGCTGACCGGAAGTGCAGCGTAAAGGAGTTGGGGGCTTGCTGTTCTGGTTAACAACAGATGGTGCAATCCTGGTCATATTACGATCGAGGAACGTGTTTGTAGACTGGATATTGAACTTCTTGCTGTTGGACTCCGGCCATATTCCACCGAGATACAACACTGGGCGTCACAGGAGGTTGTTCCTGCCTGTGGCCATCGAACTTTGTAGCTCCTCCCGTGGAGGGTCAGACACCCTGAGCCAATAGGCTGGTCCTGGACCTTTATCTATCTGGCATAGTTTGCATTTTGTTGTTTGATTGCTTGTGGTTTTTGTATTACTATATTTATGCTCTATTCTTGGTTGGTGCAGCTGTAACAAAACCTAATTTCCTTCGGGATCAATAAAGTATATCTATCTATCTATCTATCTATATCAGCCATGGTTGCCTACTCATCTAGGAGAAGGAAAACTCCAATCTCAAACTTCCACTACCTGTGGCAGTGAAGGGCTTCAGGAGTAAACCCCGAGGAAAAATCTGGAGCTGGAGTCCCTAAGGCAGTTCATTGAGTTCAACAGTGAATTGAATTGAATTGACTTTACTTCTTACATCCTTCACATACATGAGGAGTAAAAATCTTTACATTAACATCTCCATCTAAATGTGCAATGAGCAATTTGTAGTAATTTGTAATAAGTAGTATGTACAACAGGACAGTCAATATAACATAGAAATACAATTGTATCAACGTGAATTAATCAGTCTGATGGCCTGTTGGAAGAAGCTGTCCTGGAGCCTTTTGGTCCTGGCTTTCAAGCTATAGTACTGTATCTCAGATGGTAGCAGCTGGAACAGTTTATGGTTGGGGTGGCTCGGGTCCCCAATGATCCTTTGGGCCTTTTTTACATACCTGTCTTTGTAAATGTCCTGAATAATGGGAAGTTTACATGTACAGATGCACTGGGTTGTCCGCACTACTCTCTGCAGAGTCCTGCAATTGAGGGAAGTACAGTTCTCATACCAGGCAGTGATGCAGCCAGTCAGGATGCTCTCAATTGTGCCCTTGTAGAATGTCCTTAGCATCTGGGGGCCTATACTAAACTTCTTCAACCGTCTGAGGTCAAAGAGGCACTGTTGTGCTTTTGTCACCATGCAGCCGGTATGTACAGACCACGTGAGGTCCTCAGTGATGTGGATGCTGAGGAATTTAAAGTTATTCACCCTCTCAATCCCAGATCCATTGATGTCAATAGGGGTCAGCCTGTCTCCATTCCTCCTTTAATCCACAACCAGCTCCTTTGCTTTTGCAGCATTGAGGGAGGGGTTGTTTTCTTGACACCACTGTGTCAGGGTGATGACCTCTTCTCTGAAGGCTGCCTCATTATTATCTGAGATAAGGCCAATCAGTGTATTGTCAGCAAGCTTCTGTATTGGTCTCTGCCGTTCCTTTGGATTCATCAGCTGTGTAGAGAGGTGAGCCTGCTTGCTCTCTATATATCATACTACTCTGGATTGCATACTGGCTTGGGTATCAAGCAGGTAGCTAGGGCGCAAATTCCATGGTCAAGTTCAACCAATGGAGGGCCTCAATGGTCCTTGAAAAGCTGGTGGTTCATTAGGCACCAGTCCGCAGGATCCTAAAGGCTTGAGAGGGCTGTAGACTCAGCCTGCTCCATCATGGGCATAAGCCTCCCCGCATCGAGGGTATCTTCTAAAGGCAGAGTCTCAAGAAGGCAGCATCAATCATTAAGTACTCTCACAATCCAGGACATGCCCACTTCTCATTCCTACCACTAGGGAAGAGATACAGGGGCTTGAAGACACACACTCAACATGTTAGGAACAGATTCTTTTCCCTTGGCTATCAGATTTTCGAACAGTCCATGAACCTATGACTACTACCTCTTTTGCACTATTTATTTATTTATTTATTTATTTATTTATTTTAAATTTTAACTTATAGTGATTTGTTTTGCCTGCATTGTACTGCTGCTACAAATACTGTAACAATAAATTTCATGACTTGCGTCAATGACAATAAATCTTATTCTGATTCTGATCCTGGTGGCAGAGAGAATGTACATTTAACGTGCCGATTGGGTACCAATGAAGTTGATGTGTTGTCTTAGCTGGGTTCAGTCATCACGTGGTTGCATCACGTCTCTTGGCTTACACTTTTGTATTGTGGAAAGTCTTTGCAATATCTACAGATGTGTCAAAAACAGCTCTGAATCATAGTGCTACTGGATGTAAGTGATAATTAAAAAATAACATCTGAAACATAGACAAGATATGCTGGAAACACTCAAGAGGGCAAGAAGCATCCATAGAAAGAGAAATAGAGTTGAAACTTCAGGTCAAAGACTCTTCAGTAGAGCTTCATGAGCTGATGATGGGTTTCCAACCTGAAACATTAACTTTGTTTCTTTATTTGCAATCTGACCTTCTGAATTCATCCAGCATTTTCTGTTTTCATTGGAGATTAACTGGTGTTTGATTGCATGGTTGAAAACAATTTGCATTACTTGGCTGATTGTTGAGAGAAAACTCATTGGGGAGATAATTAGTCAGACAGAATTTGTCGTGTTCTGTGAGAATAGGTGGTGCCAGAGTAGAACTGTACTAGAACAGGTTGGCCAGGGCCATGGATGGATCTGAAGTGCAGGTTTTCAACATTACAGCTGTGATATTGCCTTATCCCATAGATGTTTTCAACCATGTTTTGAATTCACATGCAGTGATCTGAATTGGCTGAAGTTCAGTTTCTGTATATTGTGGATCATAAGAGGAAGGAGAGTTTGATCATTCAGTAGGTATCGCTGGATGAATATGTTTACGAATGCTTTTAGTCAGGCTTTTAACCTACACGTGACATGCTCCACTAGAGGATGCTCTTGGAACCTTCTCCTCCCTTTGTTTATTTGCCACCACCATCCTGAACTCCCTCCTTAGACACGTACCATCATGGAACCTAGCAAGTTCCAGAGCTTTGATCTGTCCATTTGGTGGAAGATTATAAGCTGTAGCTCCACCGATCACATGTTGCATTTCAGTTTAACATAAAATAATATCGTATGGAAGCTTTACCAGGGTCATGCCTCATTTTTAGATGTGCCTGGTACTCTCTCTATCATCCCCTTCAACAATATTTCCTAAACTCTTTTATAGGTGACTGTCTTTAGCCACACATGGCTTATGCACCTCTTACCATCATGCAGTCCACCAAAAGGCTGCAGCCCTACTTTCTGAAAGCTGATGCTTCCCTGCACTCCTCATTGACTCAGAGTTTATCTCTTGTCTTGAAAGTAACGGTGGAGTTATGGATATGTTATGCCATGTGGTTACAGATTGTGATGGTGTGCATTTCTTAGGAGTTTAAAGAGGTTCAACATGTCACCAAAGACACTGATAAGCTTCCATCTATTGGAAAGCATTCTGACTGGTTGAATCACAGCCTAGTATGGAAACTCCATTGCATAGGAACGCAAGAAGAATTAGAGAGTGGTGGACTCAGCCTGTTGCATCCATGGGTACAACCCTCCCCACCATCGATGACACCTACAAGAGGCAGTGTCTCAGGAAGATGACCTCCATCAGCAAGCACCCACCAGCTGAGCCATGCCCTCTTCTCATTGCTGCAGGAAGTACCGAAGCCAGAAGATCCACACCTCAAGGTTCAAATATAGCTTCCTCACCACCGCCACCAGGTTCTTGAACCTACCTGAAAATCTCTAATTCTACCTCAGACTATATCTCCCCTCAACTTCCCTCAGCGAGTGCTGAGTTCAAGGCCTGGAGTTTGGGATCCTGTCATCGGCTAGTCCTGAGGTCAATACCAAGGTCGAAGCCTGAACATCGATCAGAAGTCGGAGCCTGATGGCCAAAGCACAGGGTGTATTAGTCTGATGATCCACTGGAAAATTCAGAGCCTGTTGCCTGCAAGACTGCAAATGCGCTGGAGGCTAGAGACTAAGAGGCCTATCCTGGGGTTATAGACTGTGTGTGTGTATGAGTGGGTGGGAGGGAGGGAACAAGCTTATTTATGCTGTTGTTGTTTTGTAGCTTGTTGTGTTCTGAGTTGTTCTGTTGAACCTTGAGGGAATGCTATGTTGGCTCCAGAATGTGTGGTGATACTTGCGGCTGCTCCCAGAACATGCAAAAAATTGTATTAGTTGTTCATGCAAATTACGTATTTCACTTTATGTGTCAATGTACGTGTGATAAATAAGTGAACCTCAATCTGAAATTGCACTACTGCTATGTTTTACTTGATTGTGTTGTGTATATTATGCATAATTTATGTTAATTTAAGGTCATGTAATGTGTATTTGTCACACCTGTAATGTACTGTGCTATTACAGCAAAATACTGATTTTCACAACATTTATACCCTGGCTCTGTGTGCCCAAGATAATAAACTTAAACTTGATCTCCAGCAACTGATCGTGTATAATGTCTCATTGAAGCCCAGTTTTGATTAGTCAGAACATATCCCACATAGCAAGGCTGTGGTGCCACACAATACAATGGAAAGTTCCTTGGTGTGAATGTGGATTTTTTTTTCTACTGGAACTTCTACAATATTAGACCGTAATCCAAAACACTTAGGAGCAGAATTAGGCCATTCAGGCCATTGAGTCTGCTCCTCCGTCATGGCTGATCCATTTCCCCCTCAGTCCCATTCTCCTGCTTTGTCCCTGTATCTTTTCACATCCTGATTAATCAAGAACCTATCAGTTTACATATTAAATTCACCCAGTCACCTGGCTCCCACGGCCACCTAGTGGCAATGAATTCCACAGGTTCACCATCCTCCAGCGAAAGAAATTCCTCTTCATTTCTGTGGTAACTGGACCTACCTATATTTTGAGGCTGTGCCCTCTGGTCCTAGGCTCTCCCACCATCTTGAGGTCAGATAGATTTACCATCAGTAGACTTGGGAGGATGATGTCAACTGAATTAGTTTTCATGGGGATAAATAAGCTGTTCTGATTTGGTAACTTTTCAACTAAATTGGGAGCATGTGGAACTCTCCTCTTGCTTAGATTTAAGGAGCTCCATCAATATGCTGGATGGAGCAAGCCACTTAAATGGGACCCAATCCACCATGCTAAATGTTTATTCCTTTCACCACTAGTGCACTATGTTTTCAGTTTCTGCATCTACAAAGTGTACTCTAGTTACTCCCCAAGATTATTAAACCATAAGACCATAAGACATAGGAACAGAATTAGGCCATTCAGCTCATTGAGTCTGTTCCTCCATTCCATCACGGCTGATTTATTATCCCTCTCAACCCCATTCTTCTGTCTGCTCCCCCAAACGTTTGACACACAGAATCTATCAACCTTCGTCCTAAATATACTCAATAACTGAGCCTGCATGGCCATCTGTCGCAATGAATTCCACAGATTCAGTGCCCTCTAGCCGAATAATTCACATAGCGTGTTGAAATAAATATCAAGTTTAGATTTGAGGTCTCTAAGGTACTACTCTGAACTACACAGCTAGATAGTTTGTTCCATGTGTCCACAACTCGCTGTGTGAAGAAATGCTTCCTGATACGAGTCTGAAACCTCCCCTTAACCAGTCTCCATCTATGGCCCCATGTCCTCATTGATGGATTAATTTTGAAGTACCAGCTGGCATCCACCTTACTTATACCCTTAATGATTTAAACACTTCTATTATGTCTCCTCTCATTCTACATCTACTTAGGCTAAAAAAAAATAAATTCTTTCAAATTCTTCTTCATAGCTCATACCCTGCAGACCTGAAATGAGTCTCATCACCCTTCTCTGAACTCTGTCCCATGCCTTCACATCCCTCACAAAATATGGAGACCAAAATTGTATACAGTACCCAAGGTGTGGCCTCACAAATGCATTATACAACCTAAAGAGAATGTCTCTGAGCGTATTATATAGCCCAACATTCTATTAACTTTCCTGATCACTTCTGTGTGTTGTCTAGGTTTTGATAGTGATGAGTCTACCAAGATGCCCAAATCCTTCTCATACAGTGCATTTTCTAACTCAAGACCCACACAGTATATTTATATCTAATATTTCTACTTTCTATATATAAAATTCTATATTTACTTACTTTAATTTTCACCTGCCATTTATCTGCCCACACCTGGATTTTGTTCTGATCAAACTGTATTGATTCTGCTGCCTGAATGCTATCAGCCTGTCCCTCTAATTTTGTGTCATCTGTAAACTTTACTAGTTTATTTTTAATGTGCTTATCCAAATAATTAATATAAATTAAAAAGAGCAGTGGTCCCAGAACGAACCCAGCTTTTGACATCTTCTAAGTATGAAAATGATCCTCTCACTATAACTCATTGTTTTCTGTTTTTGAGCCAATTCCACACCCATTCGCACACTGTACACTGAATCCCTACCTCCTGCAATTTGATTACTAGCCTCTTGTGGGGTACCTTGCTGAAAGCCTTCTGAAAGTCCAAGTAGATGATATCAACCACTCTATTTTTATGATAAATTTTAGTAGAACTTCATAGAACTCCAGCACTTTAGTAAAACACGATTTGCCCTTTCTGAACCCACACTGGCTTTCTGCTAACGTGCCTGTTCTTAACAGCTGCTTTTCCATCTCATTCTTTATTAATGTTTCCATCATCTTTTCTATGATACACATTAAGGTTACTGGTCTATAGTAGGTTAGTGCAGTCACCCTCCTTGTATATCGGGACAATGTAAGCCTATTTCCAGTCCTTATGGATTTCACCAATCTTCACTGGCTTTAGAAAAATACAGGTTAGGGATTTGTATATATAATCACAGACCATTTTAAGTACCTTTGGATATATGTTGTCCGGCCCTGGAGATTTATTAACTTGCAGCCATTTTAGCTGCAGTAGGACCTCACTTTCTAAAATCTCTAATTCACTTAAAATAACCTTATTTTTTTTCTACACTGACTGACATGTTGCTAAGATCTTTGCAGGTGAGTACTTTAGCAAAATATGAGTTAACAGTATCTGCTATGTCCTTCTCTGCATAATTTATCACCCAACTATTATTCCTAATACACTTAACTTCCTCCTTGACTTCTCTTTTACTATTAGAGTAGTGAATAAATCTCTTGGGGTCAAGCTTAGCATTATCAGCAATATCCTTCTCAGCCTGCCTTTTGGCAACCTGAATTTCCCTCTTGACTATAGCTCTCATATTTTCATATGCCCTATGGCTAACACAATTACTATTTTTTCTGCATTCCTTATAGCTGTCTTTTCTTCAATCATTTTTATGTATATTTTTATTCATCCATTTAGTTGACCTATTGTTTTTATTGCTCTCCTGTCTTTGGGTATGAACATTTCCTGCAAAGCATACATTACCTCTTTAAATCGACCCCATTGTTCCTCAAGCAGTTCCTTCCAGTTTACCTTCTGAAGTCTTTGCCACATCTATACAAGCTTTGCCTTTCTCAAATTCAATTTAATGGCTTTGGTCTTTATTGATATACTCTCCCAAGAATCTTTGAGACTAACAATGTTATGATCACTTGTTCCTAAAGGCTCAAAAACTTCTGTACTCAAAATTCTATCCTGATTGTTACAGAATATCAAATGTAGACAGGTCTCCCTTCTTGTTGGTGTATTTACATATTGGATCAAAAAAACAATCATACAATAACTCAATGAATTCACTTTTCTAGGACCCATTAGTTATTGGGTTTTCCCACTCAGTATTGGGGAAATTAATGTTTCCCATAACTATAACATTACCTTCTCACTTGCTTTTCTAATAATCTGATAGAGTTGTTTATTAAAATCACTATCAGCATTTAGGGAGTCTATATATGCACACCCAATGTTACTCCTTTAACATTATAGCTTTCAATTTTCATCCAAGTCTCATTCATTTCCTATCATAAGCAGCCCCACGTTTAAATTCTCTCTTAGGTACATGGCTACTCGTCCATCTTTATGATCCTCCCTTTCTATCCTAAGTAAAGTACATCCTTTAATACCACAGTATATTCATCACCATCCTTTGATGTCTGCCAGGTTTCATTTATTGCTATTATATCATACTTATATGTACTTGATTATAATTCCAGCTCATTTATTTTATTCTAAATACTTTTTGCATTTATACAGGCCATCCTTAGTCTATTACTGATGTTTTTCATCCTATTCTGAACAATTTTTATATTTTCAAAGCCTATAATAAGTGTTGCTGTCATTAAATGCAAGGTTCTTGTTGTGACACAATTTAACAAGCCAATGTGTTTCACCCCTGTTCCCTTCCTTGTTGCCATCTGAGACTTTACCAATGGCAGTGGTTGATTTGAAAATGTATAAATGGTACTTGACCTGTGCTTAGCCACATAGTCATAAGTATAGAGAAAGCAGAACAGTGTGCTAAACATGCATCCTTGAAGTCCCTGTAATGAGGAACGGATGTTTTAACCAATCTGTACTGACTGTGGGCTCCCAATGAGGAAGTCATGGCTCTTCTCCCAGAGAAGAAGTCATGGAGCTACTACCAGTTGCAGAGGAAGGTAAGGAGGACTGGGTTTAGTATTTGTGATTAATACTGAGTGAGTGATACAATTGAATGCTGAGCTATAATCAATAAATTTAAACAAAAGATATACTATGGCTACACAAAGAGATGAGAAGCTGAATATGCCTCAAATCCATTGTTACAAAGCATTTCCAACAGCTATGTGGCATATGTCAGGAACATGATAGAATTCAAACAAAATATGTATTGGAAATACTCAGTATCTGTTGAAAGAGAGAAACAAATGTAATGTTTCAGATTAATTATTGTTTAATTCATTGTTTTTTAAGAATGTGGGATCACTATCACAAAAGCAATAATTGTTCATTACTTACCTCAAGGGCAACCACTTCACACTTGGAAGAGTAGCATCTTTTCTTCATTGTTGCTGATCTAATTCCTGTAACTCCCCACTAGGTATGTATGTGAATACGTTCACAGAAGGACTTCAGCAATTTAAAAAGCAGCTCTGTATCATATTTTTCAAAGACAATAAACTTTGGGAAATAAGTGCAAAACAAACAAAAATGCTGAAGGAACTCAGCAGGCCAGGCAGTATCTATGGAAAAAAGTACAGTTGACACCTAAAATCCATAGATGCTGCCTGGCCTGCTGATTTCCTCCAGCAATTTGTGTGTGTTGCTTGGATTTCCAGCATCTGCAGATCTTCTCTTGTTTAGGAAATAAATGTTCTGACTGGTTAGCAAACACCCTATACAAATAAGCAAATATATCACTACAACCCAATTTCAAAGCTTTGAAGCAGGGTGCGTTTGACTTGATGGTCCAGTCACAATGTAGTGTTTTAACTGACAAGTTCATAATTGACTGCCCATCCCTAATTGCCCCTGAAGTGAACGTTCTTCTGGCCCATTACAGAAGGCATTAAGATTCAAGCAGATATATGTATCTGGAAAGGCAGGGGGAAAGGACAATGGGTTCGCTGCCTTAAGGAAACCAGTGAATAATATATGTTTCTGCATCAACCCAATGATTTATTACCAATTATAAAGTTAATTAAGTTCTTTATTTTGATTTCCCCTGCTGCCACATGAACTCAATTGTTGAATCAGTGGTCCAGGCCACTGCATGTCAGCCCCATACTTATGCAATGGTACCCAATAAATTCTACCTGTTTTGTAAACATATTGCACAGGATCAAGCAAGGTTGTTTAAATTGTGATGTAGCAGTTCTAATAGTTTGACACTGTGTCACCAAAGCAGCACTAGAAAATACTAATGTTTTGGTATATGAATATTGGGAAGATTGATGCCATTATGCATCATTCCCAACACTGACTTGATTCATCTTACCAAATCCATAAATTAGTTATTCATCAACCACAGAATACATCGGTCATTACAGCTGATACAAATGGAAGTTTCCAATGTTTCAGCCCCTCCAGTTTAGATCAAGAAAATATTCCATCCTGAGTTTAAGTCCAAGGCTTTCTCATTCCTTGCGCCAACAATCTGATTTGCAAAAACACTGCATGACCACAAAACATCTCCAGGGGCATCTTTGATGTTATTAAGCTTGCTGTGCGCTGAGTTGCATCATTAGCACTTCAAAGTTGTGTCAGTAGAATCATTTAGCCTGTAGTCGAGAAATTCTCAGGAAGCTCAACACCTTAAGTGTTTTATTGATCTAATTAGTGTTCAATTAGGAACATGCATCTCAGCTGGTTTATTATTTAGATATAAATTTGACAGCAAGATTCAAACAAGTAAAGACTTGCATTTGTGTCAAGATTTTATTCTTGCATTTGTTGTATCGGCCTAAAGTTTCCTGAGTGGGGCCTAACATCTGCTTTCCTCGTTCCTCCAGATTATCATTTATAGGCTCATCACTTTGGAGCATCACTAGGCCATTTGACTCCTGAAGCATTTTCTAGATCTGGAAGGCTGATATCGATGGCCCAGGCAATCCAAAAGTTAAGTGACTGTAGGGGTTTATCAATGTTATTGATTGGCTCTCACATACAGAAACATAAAAGCACTGAAAATATATATATAAGGCCCACAATTGGTTGGGGAGGACCAACCAATGGTCGCTGTCTACGTGATACCCCAGCTGATATGCAAGCCAAGGCAGTACGATATGAAGAGCATGCTGCAGGCTCCTCCTCTCCACCTGGGTGATGAATCCAAAGCAACAGCAGAGATTGATACATTTGGATACCAGCAGCATTGTAAGAGTTGCCAGTCAGCATTGAGCTCAACGTAGGACCGCCATTGTTTCGCCAGCTCCAGATTTTTTTTCCCAAAGCCATCCCCATGACTGGGTATAGCCACAAGGCAAAGGAGGTTTGAGATCAGAGTTTTTCTTCCCCTAGGTGAGCCGCAAACCATGGCTAGTAAGCCCCATCTGCCCGAAGCGACTGCTTTTAAGGTGCCACTAACCCACCTTTGCCTCTTCTCCTATCAATAGAAAACTACAAAAAAGTCAGCTGTGGAATCTTAAAAATGCATTCAAATAATTAATATCATTAAATAAAATGTATATTATTTTTGAAGAAGTACGTTGCCTTATTTTTCTAGCCCTTGATCCCCATTCAAGCAAATGGGCATGTAGTGCTTGGATAGAGTCTGAGAAATGGTTCTCTGGAACCTCTGGAGAATCTTGGAAAGCTCGTGCAGCTTTTGTAATATTCCATGGGAGCCCAGTGATGGGGCACAGCAAGGAAATCATTGCAGAACTCTCTCAGAGTGTTCAGGACTTGAGCATTTTCCACAGCCAGTCCGCGCTTACTATAGAAAATGGCAAGAGTTCTACTTTATAGAATAAACACAAAAGATTCAGCAGAAGCTGGAAGTCCAAAGGAACACATACAAAATGCTGGAGGAACTCAGCAGGAGAGGACAGTCAACCATGGAAGAAAAAGAATGTAGAAAGGCACCAGCGAGAGGTGATGGGCTGTTGAAGAGAAGAGAAGGGGTAAGATGTGGAACCAGAATGGGGAATGGAGAAAGGGAGAAGGGGGAGTGGTAGAATTTACTGGAAGTTAGAGAAATCGACAGGAGGAGAAGATGGCAGCGCAACGCAGCTGGCAGCGGCCACTCCGGTGGTGATGTCTGTTATCTGTCAAGTAGGATGCTGTGCACAAACCTGATTTGATGGAGACAGACGTGAGAGCATGAGAAACATCTGGTGAAACTTCTGAAATGCCTGTTTCGCTGCCGCTGTGTGATCCAGAATCTCCAGAGGGGAAGGCCCCGAGTCCTCAGCTTTGCTTGTTGCTCGGCGGCCGAGGCGGGGTCGAAGCGCTTGGCAGAGGATGGTGCTCGGTGCTCAGTGTCGGAGGGGCAGGTCGGAGGCTCGAAGTTTTCAGATAGACTCAGAGTTCGCTGCGGTCGGGTGCTTCCAACAGTGCTGCATCGGCAAGTTTACGGCACTTGGAGGTTCATGGCAGGGGGAGTTTCTCCCTTCTGCCGTCTGCGTGAGATGATGAGTCTATTGGGACTTTGAGAATTTTTCTTTACCGTGCCCATGGTCTGCTCTTTATCAAATTACGGTATTGCTTTGCACTGTTGTAACTATATGTTATAATTATGTGGTTTCGTCAGTTTTAGTCTTGGTTTGTCCTGTGTTTTTTGTGATATCATTCTAGAGGAACATTGTATCATTTTTTATTACATGCATTCCTAAATGACAATAAACGAGGACTTAGTGTCCTCATAATCTAATCTAAAATGCCATCAGGTTAGAGGCCAAACAGACTGCATATGAGGTGTTGCTCCTCCAGCCTGTTAATGGCATCATCATGGCAGTAGAGAAGGCAATGGATAGACATATTGGAAAGGGAATTATAAGTCAAATGGAAATGGGTGGCCACCAGGGGATCCTGTTGTTTGCAGTGGACAGACCGAAGGATGCTTTTTCTCCCCTCCTCAGCCCTACTCTCCGGCCTTCTCCCCGTAAACTTTGATACTGTGTCTAATCAAGAACCTATCAAGCTCTGCCTCAACAACCTGGCCTCCACAGCTGCCTGTGGTAATAAATTCCACAAGTTCACCACCCTCTGGCTAAAGAAGTTTCTCTGCATCTGTTTTAAATGGGCGCTCCATTTCATTGCATCTTCACTCACCCTGAATAATCTGGACAGTGAAGATGCATACATCAGGATGCTCTTCATTGACTACAGCTCTGCAGCCAATAATCATTCCCTCAAAACTAATCAATAATCTCCAAGACTGAGGCATCAATATTTCATTGTACAGTTGAATCCTCAATTTCCTTATTTGCAGACCCCAGTCAGTTCAGATTGGCAAGCATATCTCCTCCACAATCACAGATGCACCACAATGCAGTGTACTTAGTCCCCTGCTCTTCTTGCTTTAAGTTTATGACTGTGAGGCTAAGTATAGCTCCAATTTTATATTTATGTTTGCTGACGACACCTATTTTGTTGGCCAAATCAAAGGTGGTGACGAATCAGCAGCAAGGAGGGAGATTGAAAATCTGGCTGAATGGTGCCACAACAACACCCTCTACTCAATGTCATCAAAATCAAAAAGCTGATTTTTGACTACAGGAGGAGGAAATCAGAGGGCCATGACTCCATGAGAGCCCTCATCAGGGTTCAGAGGTGGAGAGGGTCAGTAACTTCAAATTCCTAACCATTTGTATTTCAGAGGATCTGTTCTGAGTCCAGTACATACTGTAAGTGCCATTAAAAAGAAGGAATGGCTACTTTCTATTTTATTAGAAGTTTGTGAAGAATCAGCATGTGATGTTAAGCTTTAACAAACTTCTATAGGTGTGGTGGAGAATAGACTCACCAGTTGCATCACAGTCTGGTATAAAAACACCAATGCCCTTGATCAGAAAGTCTACAATTAGTAGTGGATACATCCCAGTCCATCACAGGTAAAGCTTTCCATACCACGGAGCACATCTACAATGAGCGCTGTTGCAGGAAAGTCGCATCCATAATCAAAGACTCCACCTATGCAGGCCATGCTCTCTTCTCGCTGCGGGATCAGAAAGGTGGTGCAGGAGCCTGAGTTTCACTCAGTTCGCGAAGAGTTATTACCTTTCAACCATCAGGCTCTTAAACCAGAGGGGAGAACTTCACTCACCCCAACACTTAACTGATTCCACAACATATGGATTCACTTTCAAGGAGTCTACTGCTCGTGTTCTTAATATTATTTATTGTTTATTTATTTAATGTTGTTACTTTGTTTTTTATTTTGTATTTGCACAATTTATTGCCTTCTGCACATTGGTTGTTTGTCCGTCTTTGTTATATATAGTCTTTCATTGGTTCTATTGTGTTTCTTTGTATTTACTGTGAATGCCTGCAAGAAAATGAATCTCAGGGTAGTATATGGTGGCATATATGTACAGTACTTTGATACTACATTTACTTTGAACCTCTGAACAGATTGAGAGGATAAGTTAATCACATGGAGATTGACCACAATGGAAAGTGGAGAGTGGGGAAGTTTAGAGGGAAAGATGTGCTTCGTGGTAGGATCCTGTTTGAAACGACAGAAGTTTCTCGGAATGATATGCTAGAAACGGAGGTTTGTGCAGTGGTAAATAAGTTCAAGGAGAACCTGCTACCTTGGTGGGAGGATGAGGTAAGGGCAGATGTGCAGGAAATGAAGGTCATGTGCCGAAGGGAAGCACCGATGATGGTGGAAGGGAAACCCCATTCTTTCGAAAAGGAGGACATTTCAGATGTTGTAGAATGCAAATCCTCATCTAGAGAATGGATGCTGCAGAGAAAGTGGTCTGGAAACGTAAAGCCTCATCCTGAAAACAACTACTAAACTTTCAGGCTTAACCTGTCACATCAACTGGGAACAATCTAACAAAGAAGAAGGCCCAGTCATGTCTAATATGATCAGTTATTTCACAGAGGCCTGTCTTAAAACTCTTCCTGTTTGCAACAGTATAAAGACCATTCCTATTGCATGGCACAAATTAACATCATATCTCTGCTACATATGCTATCTGGCAGGGCATTGACTTGATTAGGAAACTACGATGATTCTTTTTTTTTGCTTCTGAAATGATATGAAGGAAGAGAGGTCACAGTTTTAATCACCTGTCCTAATATCTCCTACACTGCAGTGGGCATCAGGCATTTCCTGGTGCTTTTGTCAAACACCTGAGCACACTTTGTCATAAGGTGATATAAATATAAACTCTTGCCATGTTAAAGGACAGACAAATTACATGCCTCTAACCGTATTGATGCAATGCCATGAGACAAATTCACAGCTTGCTAATTCTGTTGCTGATCTTACAATAACAAATGTCTTCTCCTGTTTACAAGTGGCATCAATCAGGCTTAAGGCAAGTTTTTCTTGCTATCTGGAACTCAGCTAACAGAAACAAATGGAATTTCTTTCATTTGATCCATTAATATGAGCTGACTCCTTGCATCTTAAGACACAACTGTGTCCATTTACTTATAAAGTTCATGAAAATGGTCTCTGCTCCAACAGTTCAAGTTTATTGTCATCTAACCATACATATATACAACCAAATGAAGCAACATTTCTCTAGATCCCGGTGCATGCATCAAACATATAAAACAAAATGTTTGCTCAAATAAGATAATAAAATATAATATTTACCCGTGCTGTGCACAGCACAGGTAAGCGGTAAACGGCACGCTGTCCTCGTTTGGAGAAGTCGGTAGTAGCAGGGTATTCAGTAGCCTCAGAGCCTGAGAGAAGAAGCTGTTCCTCAGTCTGACAGTACTTGCTCTGGTGTTTCTGTACCTCCATCCTAACGGTAGTGGGTTAAAGAGATTGTTGGATGGATGGTAGGAAGCTTCAACAAAGGGTTCCAGCCGTTTATTTACAAAGCACCCGCTAAATATCACAAATAGTGGGGAAGGAGACCATGATAATACTCCCAGCAGTTTTCTTTATCCTCTGTAGGATCTCACAGTCCAATGCCTTGCAGCTTCCGTACCGGAGCCTGACAGGACAGACTCGATGGTGCTCCTGCAGGAAGTTGTTAGATTGGGGGCAGAGGGTGTATTTCACATCCTTAGATAGTGTAAATGCTGCTGTACCTTCTTGACTAACGAGTACAGTAGGTGTTGTGAGTCCAGGTTAGGTCGCCTGTCATGTCCATACCAAGGAACTTTGTGCTCTTCACTCGCTCTGTGGCAGAACCCATTGATGTGCCAAGGAAAGTGGTCAACCTGCGTCGTACTGAAGTCCACAATCTTCTCTTTGGTCTTGTCCATGTTGAGACTCAGGTTGCTGATCTCACACCATTTGACAAGCCTCTCTACTGCCTCTCTGTATGCTGACTCATCATTGTTGATGATGAGGCCAGCCACTGTTGTATCATCCGTGAACTTAATGATGTGGCTTGACCTGCATCAGGCAGCGCAGTTGTGAACCAGAAGCATGAACAGCAGTGGGTTATAAATAAATACATGTTAAAGAAACAGGGGAGATAATAATGGTTTCAATGGTTCCATTTAATATCAGAGAATGTATACAGTATAGAAGCTGAAATTCTCACTTTTCGCAGACATCCACAAAAAAGAAGAAAACCTAAAATAATGTGTGTCAGAAAAATGTTAGAACCCTACCCAGTCCCCCATGGACAAGCAGCAGCAAAGCAGCAACATTCCCCCCTTCCCTCCACTTGTTCCATCAGGAAGCGTCAGTGCAACCACCCACCAAGAAAGCTATAGCAAAGCCCGCAAAGAGCCAATGATCTGCAGACCGATAAAAATAAACTAATCCATCACTCAGCACTTCGGCACGCCACAGGCTCTCTCTCACTAACAAGGGACAGAGAGGTGTCACCCTTTCCACAGCAAGCGGGAGACCTACAGATCGCTGTTTTGAAGTTACGATCTGAAGTGACGCTTATTTGAGCTCACCCAACCCGAAAATCAGCAGACTCCCCACACCCACATGGTGGGGGGGGGGGGCGGAGACGGAGGGAGAGTGGGGGAGAGAGAGGGGAGGGGAGAGAGAGGGGGGAGAGAGGGGAGGAGAGAGAGGGGGAGACAGAAGGGGGGAGAGAGGGGAGGAGAGAGAGGGGGAGACAGAAGGGGAGAGGGGGAGGAGAGAGTGGGGGAGAGAGAGGAGGAGAGAGAAGGGGAGAGGGAAGTGGGGGGAGAGAGAAGAAGAGGGGGGAGTGAGAGGGAAAGAGCAGTGGCCTCCGACAGTCGCATCCACTGTCTCAGTGTTCTGATCTCCGTGACGTTCCAGTCAGTGACACTGCCGAGTCATCCACAAGGCCCTGCAAGGCCACACCCCAAAGGTACAAGACTTCCAGGCTGCTCCAGGATATACCAAAACACTAGGCCGCTCGGGGAGCTCTGGAAGCTGGAACCCACTGCTGCGTGGAACCGCAATTTGACTGTGGCTGTTGATCATGGAGTCCAACAAGACACAGCCACCTTGAAAAGGGAAAAAGAGGCATAGGCGTTAAAGAGAAGAATTTAAGCTGCTTCACAGATGAGCTCACTTGCTAAGCGCCATCTTAGCTCCTCCCCTGCATGAAAGTCAGCATTCACTACATTCTAGAACATTTGCTGCTACACAGCATCAATGACAAGATCACAAGACAGTGATGGTCTCCAGGCTGCTAGGCTGATCGACAGCTCTACCCAGTAACCCAACACACCGCACTCCCCCACCACCAGTACTTTATCATTTCAATAGGTTCAATAGGTGCATTTACTGTCAGACATATGTATTCAATATACATCCTGAAATTCCTGTTCTTCACAGACATCCACAAAAACAGAGGAGTTCCCCAAAGAATGAATGACAGTTATAATATTAGAACCCCAAAGCCTCTCCATCTGCCCTTCCTACGCACAAGCAGCAGTAAGGCAACGATTCCCCAAGCCCCAACAGCAAAAAACCATCAGCACCCTGCACCGAGCACTCAGGCATGCAGCAAAGCATCAATAAAGACACAGACTTGCAGTACCCCAAAGACTACACGTACACCCGATAAGTTGATATACCAAAGGCTCTCTGTCTCCCTAATAAGGGAAAAAGAGATGTCCCCATTTCACAGCAAGAAGGGAGACATAACAAACAACTCGCTGATTTATGACGTTAAAAGACTGTTGCATCGCTTTTTTTGAGCTCAGCGCCCGGAGAGTCAGCATCAAAAAGGCACAGCTGTCTGGGCGCACGACCCCCGGCAGCTAACCGGCTGCTCCCGATGTTCCGTGTTCTCCCACAATGCTTCAGTCAGGGGCACCGCCTAGAATCAGCGCGTCCCCAGAGCCCCGTAATCTCGGAGCCCTGAAGGCGCGCTTATCTACCAGGCCGTGTCCTTGGGATATCAAAAAGCTGGTCATGAGGCCCTGAGTGTGGGTCCCATTCCTGCAAAGAACCGAAGTCAGGGTCTAACTCCAGGTCAGGGTCTTCAAAAGAAACCACCCCTCCCCAACACCCTGAAAAGGGAAAAAAAGAGGTATTGAAGATAGAAATAAAGCTTTTTCCGAAGATGCAAGCAAAGGAGTCTCTGTTTAACTTAGCCCGAAGTCACGTATGTAGAGATACTCCTGTACCCTAATGCACCTTCCTCATTTTCCCAGAAGCTCAAACCATTGCTACTCTGCTGTCATGCCTGTCAGCATCTCCTTCCAATTTACTTTGTCTATCTCACCTCTCATACCACTGTAATTTCCTTTACTCCACTGAAATACTGCTACGTCAGTCTTTACTTTCTCCCTATTATTAACTCAATTTCACTCTCCTCAGATACTGCCTGACCTGCTGAATAGTTCTGCCATTTTCTGTTTTAATTTATATTTTATTGGTTAATTTGTGCATTTATAAGTTTTTCAATTTGATTGTATTTAATAATTTTTATACAACAAATTTGTTTTTAATTTTATTTTAAACTTTGTAAATGTTAAGTAAATTAATATAGGGCAATCTTCTATTCCAGGATTTGAACTGAACTGATAGAAATCTGATCTATGTATTACATAGTTAAAAATGTGATAAAAATCTAAATTAATATTCATTCATTATGTGCCATGTCATATGATCTGGGCGATCATGGTCTTGACTATAACTGTTCTTCACAAATTTCTTCTACAGAAGTGATTTTCCATTATCTTCTCCTGGGCAGTGCCTTTATAAGATCGGAGACTCCAACCACTATCAATACTCTTCAGAGATTATCTGCTACTGATTGGGGACTAAGCAGGTGCTACACCTTGCCCGTGGGTGACCTGCAGACTAGTGGATGCAAGGAACACCTTAAACCTCCTTTGGTAGAGAAGTATCTCCACCTCAGCAGCCAAACTTATATACATAGTAAGTAAATAATTCAAATAGTTAATTACATTAAAATACATCTAGTAGTTTTTAGTTATGGAATATGCAAAGTAATAGGGTAAGATTTTACTACTGTCTATGACATTGTCATGGCAACTGGACATTTTACTGTATAATTTCTTACATATTTGTAAAACACTGTCTCCCTGTTGTATCTGTTGATATTCTGAAGCATTTAACATTTCCAGTAAGTTAATGGAAGGAGGAATGCAACATAACTATTGAGACAGATTGTGCAGAATCTGTGGAGCCCAGCAGAGGAGTGACCTGCCAGATTGAGTCATTCGCATTTGTACATCTGCATTCGAGTGACACAGTGGCACAACATAGTAGTGTCACAACCACAGATTTGGCAGCGCAGCAGATTCGGGAATTGCACTCGGGAATATGCACGTGTCAGCTAAATGTTATTTCATTGTAATAGTGTTTCACTCCATTCATTCCATCGCGGTATTTGTCGAGACTTGGACACAGCAATGTTTCGCTGTCTGCTCGCATTTTGCCTTGGCTGAGAAATTGGACTGTTGAGTCAACTGACTCTGAAGACTAGGGGTATTCGTTTTATTCTCAATTGTTCTTTTCAACCGCAGTGTAGGCTTCGTCTCCCATTTGAGAGGTTTAGTTAATGACCCTGTTTGGCCTAGCATTTATTGCTTTCTTTTCCCCTTAAAACTGTTCACAATAAAGTCTGTGAACTAGCGACCTGCTTCAGTATCTCTCACTCCGCACTTGGGCCATATCTGAATCTGGTGACAAGTAGAGCTGTTACCTCCAACTCCAGCAGTTCCAGATTCAATTCTGACCTCCAGCGCTGTCTACATGGAGTTTGCACTTTCTCCCTGTAACTTTGTTGGTTTCCTCTGGCTTCCTCCTACATTCTGAAGATAGATTCATGGAGAGAAACAACTTAGAAGCTGGGTCAACAGTCCAACAAGTTCACGTCAAGCAAGGTGACTTCTTGAGCTAGTCTCTTTTGCCTACATTCGGCCCATATCCCAATAAATATTGCCTAATGTGAAACCGGTTCAAATATTTTAAAAATGTTGTCACTTTATCGACCTCTACCAACTTATTTCATGAATTCATCAAACTGTATCAAAAATTTACCTCTCACCTTTAAATATTCCCCTATCATTGAAAGCTATGCCCTGTAGTCTTATACTCGCTTACCGAAGGTTAAAATAAACTGTGTCAATCTAAGTTATCTAGACCTTCATTTTATAAACCTCTATAAGGTCACCTCTCAGCCTTCTTCACCTCAGTGAAAACAATCTAGCTCAAGCCGTCTGGTACCAAGTCCTTGTGAATCTTTTCATCATGTGTTGGTAAGTTACATGGCCACTGTCAATTTTTTCTAGGGTGTTGGTGAATAGAAGAAGTTGTGGAGAGTTGAATGTAATGTGGGAAGGAGAAGTTACAGCAAACAACAGGAATTCTGCAGATGCGGGAAATTCAAGCAACACACATTAAAGTTGCTGGTGAACGCAGCAGGCCAGGCAGCATCTCTAGGAAGAGGTACAGTCGACGTTTCAGGCCGAGACCCTTCGTCAGGACTAACTAAAGGAAGAGTGAGTAAGAGATTTGAAAGTTGGAGGGGGAGGGGGAGATCCAAAATGATAGGAGAAGACAGGAGGGGGAGGGATAGAGCCAAGAGCTGGACAGGTGATTGGCAAAAGGGATACGAGAGGATCATGGGACAGGAGGTCTGGGAAGAAAGACAATGCGGGGGGGAACCCAGAGGATGGGCAAGGGGGATATTCAGAGGGACAGAGGGAGAAAAAGGAGAGTGAGAGAAAGAATGTGTGTATAAAAATAAGTAACAGATGGGGTACGAGGGGGAGGTGGGGCATTAGTGGAAGTTAGAGAAGTCGATGTTCATGCCATCAGGTTGGAGGCTACCCAGACGGAATATAAGATGTTGTTCCTCCAGGCTGAGTGTGGCTTCATCTTTACAGTAGAGGAGGCCGTGGATAGACATGTCAGAATGGGATGTGGAATTAAAATGTGTGGCCACTGGGAGATCCTGCTTTCTCTGGCGGACAGAGCGTAGGTGTTCAGCAAAGCGGTCTCAGAAGACTCTTCCCTCAGTTAGTCCTGACGAAGGGTCTCGGCCTGAAACGTCGACTGCACCTCTTCCTAGAGACGCTGCCTGGCCTGCTGCGTTCACCAGCAACTTTGATGTGTGATGCTAGGAGAAGTTACAGGAACAATTTGTGAGTGAATGGGGTGACTGTGCGTGCTGACGTAATCTCAATGGGCCATAAACATGAGAAGTCTGTAATTTAATTTCAACATCTTCTCATAGCCTGCAAAGGTCAACGTGATGCAGCTCATTAATAAATTATCCAATAATTTAAGCAAGTCTAAATATTGTTTGCTAAAAGTTATGTTGAAAGGAAAATAGCCCATGTAAGGCATATGACATGCTAACCTTCTTTCAGATGAGGCATTGAGTTCAAAAGTCAGGAAGTATGTTGCAGCTTTGTAAAACTCTAGTTAGGCTGCATCTGGAGTATTGAATACAGTTCTAGTCATCCCAGTGTATCAAGGATATTGAGGCTTTGGAGAGAGTGCAGAAGAGGTTTACTAGGATGCTGCTTGAATTAGAGAGCATGTGCTATCATGAGAAGTTGGACAAACTTGGGTTGTTTTCTTTGGAGTAGATGAGACTGAGAGCAGGTTTGATAGAGGTTTACAAGCTTATGAGAGGCATAGGTAGAACAGACAGACAATATCTTTCTCCCAGGGTCAAAATGTCAATACTAGAGGGCAATCATTTAAGGTGAAAGGGGGTAATTTCAAAGTAGATGTGCAAGGCAAGCATTTAAAAAACACAGTTTGGTGAATGTCTGAAATGTGATGTCTGGGGTGATTGTAGAGGCAGAAACATTACAGACTTTTAAGAGATCTTTAGATGGCCATATGAATGTGACAGAAATGGAAGGCTATGCTCTATGCTCTAGTTTTTTTTTGCCATAGGCATACATACACAAGACTTCAGTGCTATGAAAATATGTTTTTTTTGAAGCAGCAGTATATTACAATACAGGGACAAACTTAAGTCAGTATAAACTTAAATTACTGTAAATTATGTATAACTTTGTTGCAAGTGAAACAGAGATATGTTCTTTTCTTCATAGATACTACCTGACATGCTAAAAAGCTGTACTTTTTACTACTGTGCCATCCATTGATTTGACTCATGCTGCAATTTTCAAGCAACAGTTATTTTTCTTCTAGAGATTGAGCAAAAATAGCTCATATATTTACGGAGGCTTTAATCTTTTGTATTTCATAGCATTGTATAGGAAGCAAACCATATTATCCAGCCATTCCATGCCAGCATTTGTCCTCATGTTATTGCCCCCCCTTCAATATATCAATACCATTTACCGCAAAGACTTCCTGTGAAAGTGAGCTCCACATAAAGAAGTTTCTTCTGAATTCACAATTGGATTTCAGTAAACAATTTCAGCAGCAGCTGAATGCATTATGACAAACTGCTAATCAATAACTTTGCTACTGAGTGCAGAGTGCTATTTTTCAAAAAAATTCTGAATTTGACAAATATTAACTCCTATTACTGTCTGCTTAAATTATACTTCATTGTGCTGAAAACCGTACCCTTAGCAACAGAGAGGAAACTGCTTCAATAGGATCAATGGCAGATCATACAATTACAATACAACCTTGAAATTCAGTTCCATGATAGCTTACCTGGTCTGTATTATAATCGGGTTAGTATGTCTTTCTAATACTTTTCAGGATATGGACATTGCCTACAAAAGGGACATTTATTGCTCCAGGGACTCTTTGGAAAATGTGAACACAGGCACAAGGGCATTTTTTCATGTAGTAAGCCTCTAAAGGTTGACATTTGGTCACCTTTTGGATTTGCTGTAGTCCTGTAAATGCAGGAACTTACATAATACTTGTTACAGAGTTACAAAGTTTTGACTGAGAGATAATGGTGAAATACCTCTCGGCTGGCATGGATAAGTTGGGCTGTGAGGCCTACCACCATGCTGTATAAGTCTGAGCAGGATTACAGGGAAAGGTCAGCATAATGTGATGAGTGAAAATGCTCTACTAAGATCTAGTGAGAACTTTGTGGGCCAAATGAACTCCTTCTGTTTTGTAACAACTTTACAATTCTTTGATCAATGTTATGTTTAAGTCAGGACAGGCTGGAACAAACCCTATTAACACCAAGCTAATCACGGGACAATTTACAATGACCAGTTCATTTACCAAATATGTCTTTGGACTGTGGGAGGAAACCAAAGGACCTGGAGAATTTTCCGCGCATTCCACAGGGAGGACAAAGGTTTCCTACAGAATAGCGTCAGAATTGAACTTGAACTCTGGAATGCCCAAAATTGTAATAGTGTCATGCTGACCTCTACACTACTATAGAGCCCAAAAGTGGTCGACAGCAGGATTATGATGTTCATGTGAACAGCCACCTACACTTAGTTTAAAACTAAGATGAGCTTTATTCGTCACATCTACATTGAAACGTACAATGAAATGCATCCTTTGCTCTGGCTATTGCTCTACTCAAATTCTCCCATTCAAAACATTGTTAATAAATGGATTATCAATAGATTTTGATGTTAGTAATCTAATCACTCAGTTCGAATAATTTAGCAGTATATTTCAAATTTCCAAATGTAAATGAAAATGTTTCGATTTGGGTTGAACTTTATTCTTCAGTTTGACTTACTCTGTCAGCTATTTTGTAAGGTGTCCCCCGCTTTTCGAACGTTCCCTTTACGAAACCTCACTGTTATGAAAGACCTACATTAGTACCCTGTTTTCGCTTTCAGAAGGTGCTTTCACCGTTACGAAAAAAAAGCAGCGCGCGATCAAAAATTCAGTGCGCCAAAAAAATCAGTGCGCGATAAAAGGCAGCGCGCGCCCCGAGCAGCTGTTTGCGAGATGAGTTCTATGATGTTGAAAAAGCCTAAAAGAGCTCGTAAGGGTGTTACACTTAGCGTAAAACTAGACATAATTAAGCATTTCGATCGTGGTGAACAAAGTAAGGACAAAGTGGGTTTGGCTTGTGGAAGCTGACGAACATGACGTTGAAAAGGTTTTGGCAAGGTTTGTGGAGGGCAGCCTGCAAGTGTCACCTTGCGTCCGATGCCAGCATTGCACCCACAACTCACTAACCCTAACCACATGCCTTTGGGATGCAGGAGGAAACAGGAGCACCTGGAGGAAACCAATGCAGTCACGGGGAGAACGTACAAACTCTTTACCGAAAGAGACGGGAATTGAACACCGAATGATTATTGCTGGCCCCCGTATTGCAATGTGCTACCATTCTGTCCAGCACTTTTAGATAGTGAGAGCTCTTTGACTTGTCATTATTGTTTATCTTATGAAGATAAACACTGGGGACATGCTGGTGGGTAGGTAGCTGTTTGTTCAAGTGGAATAGATGCAGATTTGTCCCGCATGGTGCTGAGTTGCCCGATAATTGATGCAATTGCATTGTCCATATAAGTGGAGAGTGTTTCATAACATCTCTGACAAAGTTATTGATGGAGAAGCTGCGGAATATCAGGAGATGAGCTGTTTGCTGAGGAATAATCAACCTCAGATCCTACAGATCAATAACTCTTTGAAAGTAGCATTATAGGTAGATAGGGTCATAGTAAGAGCTCTTAGAACTTTAGGCTTCATAAGTCAGTATGAGTACAGGGGATGGGATGTTATACTGAAGTTGGATAAGGTGTCAATGAGGTCGAATTTGGTGTATTGTGTGCAGTTCTGGTCACCTATCTACAGGAAAAATATCAAAAAACTTGAATGAGTGAAGTATGTTACCAGGACTTGAAGACACAAGTTATAGCGAACGATTGAATAGGTTAAGACTATATTCCCTGGAGCACAGGACAATGAGACGGGGTATATAAAATTATGAGCGGTATAAATAGGGTAAATACGTGCAGGCCCCCCCCCCCCACCACCATCACCACCAAGGTAGATGAGAGTAGAGGTCTTATGTTTTGGGTGAAAGGTGAAATATGCAAGGAGATCCTGAGGAGAACTTCTTCACTCAGATGGTGGTGCGAGTATGGGATGAGCAGCCAGTGGAAATGGTCAATGCAAGTTCCATTACAACATTTAAGAGAAGTTTGGATGGGTGTATGGATAAGAGAGGTATGGAGGGCTATGGTCCCAGTGTGAGCAGATGGGACTGAGCAGAAAAACAAATTGTCATGGACTAGATGGGCTTAAGAACCTTTTTCTGTGCTGTAGTGCTCTATGACAAGCACTGGTACTTACGTTATAGTTACTATGACCAGCACTAGTAACCATGTTACCTGTATGGCAACTCCAATTGAGTTTCTGGTCCATGGTAAAAATGTAACTCATATTATGGGATATGGTGAGGATAGTGCCGTTGAAAGTCAAGGGGAGGTGGTTTACCTTTTGATTTGTTGGGGTCAAATATTTCCTGGTATATATATTGGGCTAATGTTGTTTATCACCAACCATCTTGCTGCATGGAATGCTTCATTATCCAGGCAACTGCAACTGAACCGAAACATGAAATCATCAACAAAATACTGCAGAATGAGCTTACTGCTCTCAGCAAGGAGAAATGACCAAATAATGCAGAGAAACTTCTCTATTCAGAGCTTTGTGGGAGGAGTCCAGTCACATATTTCATTTCATATTAGTTTAGCAGCAGTCTCCAAAATGTCAATGTCACAATCATCCTTTGGATCCAAAATACACATCATAAAATGATAAATCCTCAACAACGTAGAAGTGTCAGGAGGAAAATAATTGAATTTGGATAATTTTGATATTGTATATACTGAAGATCTAACACTTGATCAAGAAAAAAGCATAACATTCATCCTAATTACAACTTTCTGAAACTGCGTTCTCATAGCTAGTTTTGCCTTGGTTAGAGTATTCACTGGCTTTGTTGCTTTTAATACTCCATACTAAAGAAATGCTAATGTACATTTATGTACCCCATTACAGTCTGCCTTTTTCTGCAGCACAAAATCCTTTCCCTATGCTTGCAGCTGACAGATCAAATTGTGAATTAAGTAAGAGTCATACAGCATGGAAGCAGGACCTTTGGTGCAACCTTGAAACCAAGATTCCCATTTACGCTGGTCCAACTTGCCCACATTTCGCCCATATGTATCTAAACCATTCATATCCATATGCTGTACCTGTCCAAATACCTTTTAGCAGTTGGTAATATATCTGTTTTAACACATTCTCTGGAGATTTATTCCAAATATTAACCACCCTTTGGGCGAAAAAGTTGTCCCCCAACTCCCAAGTGTGCTCCATATTTCCAACATGGCTGACTTATTATCCCTCCCAATCCCATTCTCCTGCCTTCTCCCAGTAACCTTTGAAGCCCTGACTAACCAGGAACCTATCATCGTCTGATTTATATGTAATCAATGACAATGAATTCCAAAGTTTCACCACCATCTGGCTAAAGAAATTCCTCCTCATCTCTAATTGGACTTCCCACTATTCTGAGTCTGTGCACTCTGGACCTAGAGAACATCCTATCTACATCCACTCTATCTACACCTTTCAATTTTCACTCGGTTTCAATGAGCTTCCCCCTCATTCTTCTAAACTCAGGTACCGTCACAATGGCGGGGGATTTGGGAGCAAGGGTGGACCCAAATGCAAGACACGTCTTGTGAGGTTAATTTAGTTTATTGCTCGATATCAGGAGAGCTAGGCAGGAGCAGGAGTAGCAAATTGGACTAGGACTGAGGACTACGACTAGTCTGGGACCAAGGGTCTGGGCTAGGACTTGGAATCGGCTCCCAGAGCTAGAGGAGACATGAAGAGGCTAGGGTATGGACTCCGAGCCCGAGACTGGACAAGGACCCAGTACCTGGGTCTTGCCTCGGGCTCGGACCCCAGAACCAGGCATGGACATGACATGGGCTAGGGAGGGGAAGAACATGAGAACACAGAGCCTCCGTCTCGGGAGAGCAGGTACATGGAACCATGGACACATACACAGAACACAGAGTTGGGACCCCTCCTTGGGTACAGGGCATGGGGCTGGGACTCATGATCCTCCGCGGGGCAACAGCAAGACGGCCTGACTTACCCCACGGAGGCGAGGACAAGACACTACAAGACATGACCCCCCGCGGGGCAACAGCAAGACAGCCTGACTTACCCCATGGAGGCGAGGACAAGACAAGACAAGACCAACATGAATGAACACCAGACAGTACCTATCTAGCTCCAGTGATGGAACTAGACTGAAGTGCAGGTGGGGGCTGCAGACGAGGGCTAGAGGCGAGAGGGGCAGCGAAAGGATTCAGACAAGGGGGTAGGACAGGAATCACAGACCTCCAGGGCCAGGACTTGACTCAGAACTGGGAAGCCGCCAGGGACAGGTCTTGACTTGGTGCTTGAATGCCGCCAGGGCCAGGACTTGACTTGGAGCCTCCGGGTAGTGGCGAGCTCTCGACTCGGCCCGGGAACAGTAGACAGCGGTTCTTGATTCCCTCCGGCGGGTTAACTGATGGACCCAGCTTGATGAGGAAACTTTGCAGGCTCACTTCGGCGAGGTAACTGGACAGGGTTGCTCCGGTGAGGAAGGGTGAATTACCGGCACTCGCTTCGGCAGAGACTAGGCTTGCTCCGGCCAGATGACATTGGCACGCCGTAACTTTGCAGACTTTGCAGACGCTCCCGCGCCGAACGGCTGAAAGCCGGAGACTATAAACTACCAGTTCAGCCGAGCATTAATTGCCTCTAATCACCAAAGTCGAGGGACACGGGCAGACAGGGATTCAATGGTCTGGATCATAACATAAACAAGGTAAGTTTAAAGGGACCCCGATCCGGACCATGACATGTACAGTCCCTGAGCCATCAAATGTTCCACGTACAATAAGTCTTCCATTCCTGGAATCATTCTCGTGTACCTCCTCTGGACCTTCTCCAATGCTAGCATATGTTTTCTTAGATAAAGC
Source organism: Mobula birostris (assembly GCF_030028105.1). Taxonomy (NCBI): domain Eukaryota; kingdom Metazoa; phylum Chordata; class Chondrichthyes; order Myliobatiformes; family Myliobatidae; genus Mobula; species Mobula birostris. The sequence goes on along the minus strand of NC_092372.1, from coordinate 201,815,632 downwards.
CCCAAAGCTGCTCACGGTACTTGAAGTGCAGTCTGACCAATGCCTTAAAAAGCTGGAGCATTACATCCATGCTCTTATATTTTAGCTCTCTTGAAATGAACACTAACTATTCATTTGCCTTCATTACCAATGCTTCAATCTGCAAGCTAACCTTTAGGGAATCCTGCTCAATGACTTTTAAATCCATTTTCTCCTTTGATTTTTTGAATTTCTTCCTCATATAGAAAATAGTCTACACCTTCATACCTTACACCAAAGTGTATAACCATACACTTCCCTGCACTGTATTCCATCTACACCCAACAATGACTGAAACTTATGAATGACTTTACTTGGGATATTAATGCACATTTAGCATCCTTTCCTTTCTAATAAATATTTGAAATTTACATCTGCTTTTCATTCTGCATTGTATTTTTTCAGAAGTATTATCCTTGATTCACTCATTCAGACGATGCAATGTTTCCTTTACCTTAATGAAGACTTCCCTTAATCCCATGGGCTATGTTGTTTACATTTCTGTTCTGGGAGTAATCCAGAGATGTACATGGGCCTCCTGTCCCATGATCCTCTCATATCCCTTTTACCAATCACCTGCCCAGCTCTTGGCTCCATCCCTCCCCCTCCTGTCTTGTCCTATCATTTTGGATCTCCCCCTCCCCCTCCCACTTTCAAATCTCTTACTAACTCTTCCTTCAGTTAGTCCTGACGAAGGGTCTCGGCCTGAAATGTCGACTGTACCTCTTCCTAGAGATGCTGCCTGGCCTGCTGCGTTTACCAGCAACGTTGATGTGTGTTGCTTGAATTTCCAGCATCTGCAGAATTCCTCTTGCTTACATTTCTGTTTTTTTGTTTATTTGCACATTTAATCAATAGATTATCCCAAATGTCATTTGATATTAATTTAGGGAATTTAAAAGGAGCTAAAATGAATTACAGGAAAGCAAAGAAACCAAAAGATAAGTCTTAGTGTGACCAGGAGAAGGAAGATGCTTCAGTGTCATCTTCTGATCTTAGGTCATGTCTTTCTAAGGACTTGATTTCATTTATTACCAACAGTGCCACTCCATCCCTCTGCCTACCTGCCTGCCCTTTCAATATAATGTGTATCCTTGATTGTAAAGCTTCCAACTATAATCTTCTTTCAGCCACGGCTCAGTGGTGCCCACAAAGTCTTATCTGCCAATCTCAAACTGCCCTACAAAATCATCTACCTTATTCCATATACTGTGTGCATTCAAATATAACACCTTCAGTCCTGCGTTCATCACACTTTTCAATTTTACCTCCATGTTGCACTTCAACTCTTTCCACCGATTGCAATTTTCCTGTCCTTCCTCACAGATTCATTATACTCTATATCTACTTGTATACCAACAGCCCTATCCTCAACCTTATCACCCCGATTCCCATCCTCCTGCCAGCTTAGTTGAAACCCTCCCCAGCAGCTCCAGCAAATCTGCCCACAAGGATATCGTTGCCCCTCTGGTTCAGGTGTAACCTGTACTTTATGTGCAGGTCATACCTTCCCTGGATCTTAATGATTTTGGATCTTAATGATCCAAAAATCTGAAACTTTGCCCCCTGCTCCAGTTCCTCAGCCACTCATTCATCTGAACTATCATCCTATTCCTGCCCTGATTAATAGGTGGTACTGGGAGTAATCCAGAGATTACTACCTTGGAGGTCCTGCTTTTCAGCCTTTTTCTTACCCTCCTATACTCACTGTGCAGGACCTTTCCACATTTCTACCCATGTCATTGGTGCCAATATGCACTACAACCTCAGGCTGCTCACCCTCCCTTTTGTGAATCTTTTACAGCTGCTCTGAGACATCCTGGACCCTAGCATCTGAGAGGCAACACATTGCCCTGGCTTCTCTTTTGCAGCCACAGAATCTGTTGTCCGTCCCCTAACTATTGCTCTACCTGACATTACTCTTCCCTGCTGAGCCTCAGAGCCAGCACACACTGGCACTGGTCTAGCTGCTGCTGCTGTGCCCTAACAGGTCATTCCCCTCCCCTTCCCAAAGGATCCAACGGAGCATACTTGTTGCTGAGGGAAATGGCCTATTAAATCTCACCCCTCTCAATTGCAACCTATGCCCTCAATTTCTAGATTCCACAGCCCTGGGGAAAAAAATCTGGCATTAGAAGAATTGTTGACACCAAATATTGTAAACATAAATTTCAACACTTTGTTGAAATTCTCTCAACAAAAAGAAAAGCAATTTTGCTAGAAATATGAAATCACATCAGAAAATGCTGGACTTGCTCAGCAGGTTGAAAAAAGCTCAGCTGACTCACTTCAGGGAAGGAAATATGTCCTCATTATCCAGATTTGTCTCTATATGATTCCAGCCTTCTCTGAGTCACTAATTCCCAAGAGAGTTCGAAAGTAGTCAACGGCAGACATCTAAAGCCAGCCTTGCTAGTAGCATTTTGTGAATTAATTTTTAAAAAATAATAGAAAAGGATAGGGTTTATTGAAATGATTTTAATGTTACAATTTATAAAAGATAAGACAGAACAGAAATATTATCTTATCTCTTAGTCGGAAAATTCCTAAGCAATTATTTCTCTAGCAGAAACTCTGGGGGGAAAAAAAAACCTCTCTTTCTCAGCTCTAGAGGATTGCTGTCAAAGAAAATTTAAAAAAAAGATGAGTGCTGGATATATACAGCAGAGCAGGAAGCAGCTGCAAAAAGAGAAAGTTAATGTTTAATGCGAGAGAATTGGGGAAAAAATTGAAAATGAGAGGAAATGGGATCGATAAATGAGGGCAAAGATACACCAGTTTAATCAGAGTATGGAATTATCATTAGTCAGCCCAGAGGAGTGGCCGTGATTCTCTGAGCCATACAAAAATGTTTCAAAACTTGTGCCTTGCTGTTTTATTTACTGTAGAAGAGGGCAATTCAAACAATCTGCGGATACCCTTTCAGACTTCACCTGCCTCTTTGTTGTTTTTAACTTGCTGACCCTGCATTTTGATGCCATTGTCAACTGATCATGCCACACCATGGGTATGACAATGTAATACACATTACAGCCTCTATAAAACAAATCTACAAGCTGTGCCCAAGGCAGCATGTGTCAACATGCTCCAGATTGCAAGGTGAATGGAAATGGACCTGCAAAGGAAATGGTGAACAGGTGCAAAGATCAAAGCCAAGATAGGAATTGCACCAGCTTCTGAATTCTCCACCTGCTTCAGCTCACAAAAGGCATCCAATTAGCTTTTATTTTCATTTTTGCTCTTCCTGAAATGTCAACTGTTTATTCCATTTCAATTTTCTTTGAATTGCACTGGCAGTTCAAAGAAAATTGAAGAGGAATAAACAGTTGAACATTCTGGGCTGAGACCCTTCATCAGGACTGGAAAGGAAAGAGGAAGAAGCCAGGATATGAAGGTGGGGTGGAGGAGTGAAAGAAGTACAGGCTGACAGATGAAAGGTGAAACCATATGGCAGAATATGGTGACAGATACTGTATGTACTTTGATAATAAGTTTCATTTGAACTTTGAACTTTAGACCCGGTGAGGGGAAAGGTCTAGCAGCTTGTACCCCATCCCCTCCCCCATCCTTCTTGTTCTGGTTCCTTCCCTCTTCCTCTCCAGTCCTGATGAAGGGTCTTGGCCCAAAATATCAACTATTTATTTCTCTCCATAGATGCTACCTGAACTGCTGAGTTCTTACAGCACTTTGGATTTCTAGCATCTGCAGAATCTCTTGTGTAAAAGAAAATTGAAAGTCCTTCAGATCTATTCAAATATAATGCAATTAAAGCAAAACAATATTTTATTCATTTTTCAAGCTATTTTGAAACAGCTTTATTCAATCATTTAAGTCCAATTGAATTGTAGCAAGGGATCCTGGAGCTTCATTTGACATCCTTGACATTTCATCCTCCCTGCTCCTCCTATGAACACAAGAACCCAAGGAAATTGGAGCAGGAGTGGGTCATTGGGTCCCCTCATGCCAGCCCCACCATTCAGAATGCACAGGGCTGATTTATGCTGATTTGAATCTCTCATCTATGCCAGTCAAAGCAATTTGTGTTGACTGAATAATCAACTTCCTTATGTTTGCTTTGTGACCATTCCAGTTACTGAGGAGAAAGGTAACTGTAAGGATGGCATCATTAAATTGTAATAATTTAAATTGTAAATATAATAAGAGAGAAGTTTTTGGAACTGGCGATTTGCTTGAAATTGTAATTTTGCACATGCAACACGTTTTAAAATCAAGAACAGTTTTTGTGAACTATAATAACAGGGGAAAAAAAACATTTTAACAACATGAATCTAATGTTTTCCCGGCAGATATGATGAATAAACTCTTCTTGGGCTTCCAGCCAGGTACAGGTTTCGATTTTAACCGATGCTTTGATGCCAGACTCTGCCATCTTCTTCCCAAGAAGACTTTATTCGTCATTTTAACAGCACATTTGTTAGCTAGGCTGTGCTGTGCAAACTCCCTCTCAAATGTGAATATGCATATAAAAAAGCAAACAACTCATTATCGGTACAAACCCTTCAGCAGTCTCATTGATCATAGTAAGTTATTTCCATCAGGAAATGTTATCAATGTAGCTGTTTGTTTTTACCTTGGACTTAATCACAAAAGCTCCACTTTTATAAGAACATCAAAAACTGCTGATGCTGCACATTTGAAATGCTGGAAAAACTCAGCAAGTCAGGCTGCATCTATGGAAAGGGAAATTGTTAATGATTCAGGACTGGGACCCTTCATTGCACGGGAGAATAAAAAGGAATGAGGTCCTGCAACAATCATTTAAAGAGCTACTGTATATCATTTATTACAGAGCAAAACTTCTAAAGTAGCAATACCTGGATTCCTTCCAATGCCACATGCTACTGAATATAGGAATTAGAGGATGAATCAGATGAACATATGCCTAAAGGGATGTTATTGGAGGGAGGACTTTGGATGACTATGTCATTGGAACTGCTTGTGGAGAAAATAGGATCTCTATTTTCTGGATAGTTTGCACCTGAATCAGAATAGGACTAACATCCTTATAGGAAGATTTGCTGGTGGTGATGAGGAGGTTTTAAACTAATTTGGCAAGAGAATAGACTCGTATTAAATATATAATTGACGGGATAGTGCAGTCAGATATTGAAGGCATGACAAATATATGGGAGTAATGCAAGTCTATATTATACTTATTTTAATTCAGGGTGTGACTAAGAAGGCATATGAACTTAGAGCTTTGATCAGTACATGAAAATATAATATTTTTGCTATTATAGACATGATCAAAGGCTGAGACAGGCAACTCAATATCCCCATGTATTGCAGGTGATGTAAAGATGAGGTGCCTTTGCAGGTTGATTAAGAAATCCATGACAACACCAAAAAGGGATGATATTCTAGAGTGTCCTTTAAATGAATCATTAGGGGCTTAGGAACATAAAAAAGGATCATTACTATACTGGGACTCCTAACAGGCACCATGGGATAGAGAAGTAAATATGTAGAGAAGTCACAGAGATGTAAAAATAATAAGGTTATGGAAGGAGTGGTTTTAAGTTTCTTCAGTATTAACTGAAACTATTTTAATGTGGAAAAGCTCAGAAGATTTGGGAGTTTTTGAAATTGGTCTTGGAGAATTTTTTGAACCACTATATAGGTAGTCTGAATAAAGAAAAGGCAGTACAGGGTCCAATCTTACAGAACGTAGGTGAGTATTCCATATTCTGATCACCCTCGAGGAGAAAATGTTAGCCCTCAATGTCGAATTCAATTTCTCTTTTCTTATCTTAAACATATGCCCCCGAAGTCTTGATTCCGCAACCCTGTTAATGAAGGTTGTGTGCACTTATCTCTGTCCGTCATGATTTTACACACCTCCAGAAGATCACTCCTCATTTTCCTGCATTCCAGTGAAAACAATCCCAACCTACTCACTCTCTCTCTCCATAACTCAGTCCCTTTAATTCTGTCAATATCCTTGTAAATCTCCTCTACAATTTTTCCACCTTTGTCGCAACTTTTCCGACAGTTAAAATATTTTGCCAGTTTCTATAGACATATTACAGAGAATGACTTCAGTTACATTTATGGCAGCTTGTTGCGTGATCTACCAAAAAGCTCAGAATTCTTCATTGTTGTACTAATCTTTGCTAGAAGTCCATGTACTCTACATGCATTTATACCTTGCATCAGGCAGGATTCTCTATCCTTTCTTCAGACCTTTTCATAATGTAGCAATTTTACATCCATAATAATTGTGAGATATGAGATTGTCAAATTCCGTCCTGTCAAAGTTCAATGTCAATTTATCATCAATGTACATAAATGCTACCATATACTAACTTGAGTTTCATTTTCTCTTATAGACATTTTTTGGAAAAAATAATGAAATACAATAGAATTTTGATAAACCACAAACAAAGTGCAAAAGAAAACATGCTGTACAAATAAAAAGTATTCAGAGAACATGAGTTGTGAAAGAGCCGATGAAGCTGAGGGTGGAGGTCACAAGAGTCAGTTCAGACATGGTGAGTGGTTATCCATGCTGATTCAGGAGCCCGATGGTGGTTGAGTAATAATTTTTCCTGGAACTGATGGTGCAGATCCTAAGGCTTCTGTACATCTTTCCCAATGGTGGCAGAGTGAAGAGTGCATGGCCTGGGTGGTGGGGGTCTTCGGTAAAGGATGCTGATTTCTTGTGGCAGTGCTCCTTATAAATGTACACAATGATCGGTCAATGGTGTCTGCTCTTTGACTAAACTGCAAGCAAACTTGTTATCAGCACCCAGTCTACAAATCCTTCAACAAGGCGACATAGAACATAGAAAACCTACAGCACAATACAGGCCCTTCAGCCCACAAAGTTGTGCTGAACGTGTCCCTACCTTAGAAATTACTAGGCTTACCCATAGTCCTCTATTTTCTAAAAATCTCTTAAAAGACCCTATCGTATCCGCCGCCACCACCATTGCCGGCAGCCCATTCCACGCACTCACCACTCTCTGAGACAGTGAACGTTTCGTCATGTTTATGATTTCTTGTTCTAGCTGTGTAGCTCTTTACAATTTCTAAAGGTTTCAGATTGACATGATCCTGGAAATTTTTCCATATGATATTAAAATAGACCTTCTGAGTTATTTCCCCCCGGTTTGCTGGCAGGATTTTCATTACTGAACTCATCACAGATAAAAGAACAGTTTTCTTGAGTGTGAAAAATCATAAAAGATACAGATCAAGAAAAAACTAAAATAAAAATAAAAAATGCTGGAGAGGTCTGGCAGCATCTGTGGGAAAAGAAGAATTTCAGTTTAAAGACCTTTTGCCAGAATAAGAAAGAGACAAAACATATTAATTCTAGATGATAGAGAAGGTGGGGGAGGGAGGTGTAGGGAAAAGGGAATATCTGTTAATGGGGATGAGTGGTAGAGTACATTCAGTCAATAGATTAATGAAAATGCTTTCTTGTGCTTGTTGCAAGGTCGAAGCTGAGGACGAACCCCAGTGCAGGACACAGGCATGGAAGCAGAGTCGTGAGGTGTTAGCACCATCATGAACAGGGAACCGGTATCCAGGAGAGTCTTTACAAAGAGACAAGGTTTACATAGAGGAAATAATGCAGAGCTTAGAGCTGACAGTCCCAAGGAATCAGGAGACAAGGTTTACTCACACTAGAGTCAACCAACAAACTGGCAAAGCATGGCTCTGTTGCCAGAGTATTATCCTATGTTTGCTAATGCAAACCAGGTGTGCTGTGATTAGTGGAACTGGGAATGATTGGAAATCAGATGAGGGGATTAAGGCCCAATTAAGGAAGTAATAGCAAGATGGGAAATTGCCAGATGGGACCATGACACTAACCCACCCCCCCAACGGGAGCCTCCAGACGAACATCCAGGCTTGTCCGGATGGTCCCGATGGAACTCTTGGATGAGCAATGGGGTCCAGGATGAAGGAGCAGGGAACTCAGGAACGCTCTTCTGGACTGTACCCTTCCCAGTTGACCAGGTATTGGAGGTACCTGCCCTGGCCGCACACATCTAGTAGCTGCCAGATGGTGTATGCTGGATGGTTGTCAATGATCCGGGCAGGTGGAGGGGTTTCGGTCGGAGGACGCAAGGGGCTGACAAAAACTGGTTTTAATTCAGAAACCTGAAAAGTAGGGTGGATGTGCATAGATCTTGGTAGTTTAAGTTGGACTGCTATGGGATTGATGATACTTTTGACCTTGAAAGGTCCCAGGCAGTAAGAGGCGAGTTCCTTAGGCTCGTTTTTGAGAGGAATGTCTTTGGATGAAAGCCACACCATCTGCCCAGGTCGCTACTCAGGCGAAGGAGTCCGGTGTCAATCTGCAGTCCTCCTATTGCGATTGGCTGATCTGAGCAGGGCCGTGCATGTCCTCCCAAACCTTGCGGCACTGAACGGTATGGGCCTGAACAGATGGCACCGCAATCTCCTCTTCTTGAGCGGGGAACAGCAGGGGTTGGTACCCAAGGGAGCACTCGAAGGGAGAACTTCCGATGGCAGTACTAACCAGAGAGTTGTGGGCGTACTCAACCCACACGAGGTGGTCACTCCAGGTAGATGGGTTGCTGGTTGTAGCGTCGCCTCCAAGTCCTGGTTGACCTGTGCTGTTTGCCCGTTTGTTGTGGGTGGAAGCCGGATGACAGGCTGACCGAGGCACCTAAGGCTTGACAGAAGGCCTTTCATACCTGCAAGATGAATTGGGGACCTTGATCGAAGACGATGTCCACTGGAATTCCATGGAGGTGGAAAACGTGGCGGACGAGAAGATCTGCAGTTTCTTGAGAGGAAGGGAGTTTAGGGAGGTCTACAAAGTGCACTGTCTTGGAGAACCGGTCTACCACGGTGAGTACGGTGGTGTTTCCGTGTGAACGGGGTAGACCGGTGATGAAATCTAGGGTGATGTGCGACCAAGGATGACCAGGGACAGGTAGGGGATGAAGTAATCCCGCAGGTGGCCGATGGGAGGCTTTTTCACGGGCACAGACGGAACATGCAGAAACATAGGAACGGGTATCTGCCTCCATGGAAGGCCACCAAAAGTGTCTTTTCAGAAGAGTCAGGGTCCGATCACTCCTGGGGTGGCAGGCAAACCGAGATGTGTGTCCTCACCGGAGAACCTGAGACCTGACGGAATCGGGCACAAAAAGGCAATCGGCGGGTCCATTGCTGGGGTCAGGGTCATCCCGTCGGGCTTCCTTTACTATGGACTCAATCTCCCAAGTGAGGGAAGCCACCACACAGGGTAATGGGAGGATAGTCTCTGGGCTGGAAGTGTCCTCCTTGGAGTTGTATTGGCGGGAGAGTGCGTCTGGCTTTCCATTCTTGGACCCTGGATGGTATGTGAGGGGAAAACTTGAACCGTCCAAAAAATAATGCCCAACGGGCCTGTCGGGAGTTCAAATGTTTGGTGGTCTGAATGTATCCCAGGTTCTTATGATCAGAAGAAACTACAAATGAGTGTTCCGCCCCCTCCAGCCCGTGCCTCTACTCCTCCAATGTTAGCTTGACGACCAGTAGTTCCCGATTTCCCACATCGTAATTCCGCTCGGCCGGGGACAGTCAGCAAGAAAAGAAGGCACAGGGATGAAGTTTTTCATCCGGACTTGATTGTTGGGACAGGACTGCTCCTACCCCGGAGTCGGAGGTATCAACCTCAACAATGAATTGAGGGGAGGGGTCCGGTTGGACCAGGATGGGAGCGGTTGTGAACTGCCTCTTCAGGTCAGTGAAGTCTCGGAGTCCCAACAAAAAGGTGTGGTAGGCGAGGTAAGTCGGGTAAGGGGCACCGCCACCCGACTGTTATCCCTGACGAATTGGCGATAAAAGTTTGCAAACCCCAAAAACCGCTGAAGCTGTTTGCTGGTCATGGGTCTGGTCCATTCTTCCACCACCCGGATCTTCTCGGTGTCTGCCCTCAACTGCCCGCTCTTGATGATGTAGCCTAGGAAGCTGACTGAAGGGACATGGAACTCACATTTCTCTGCCTTCACAAATAACTTGTTCTCCCACAGTCTCTGGAGGACTAGACGAACATGGTGAATGTGTTTCTGGAGGCTGCTGGAAAATATTAAGATATTATCTAGGTAGACGAACACAGAGCAATTAATAAAGTCCCAGTACATCATTGATTAGGGCTTGAAAAAACGGCATGACCAAGTATTCGAAGTGGCCCAAAGGTGTATTAAAGACCGTCTTCCACTCGTCTCCCTCCCTCATCCTGACTAGATGGTAGGCGCTACGAAGATCCAACTTCGAGAAGATGGTGGCTCCGTGAAGTGGTTCAAATACCCAGTTACTGGGGGGTAGTGGGTACTTATTTTTAACTGTTATATTGTCTTGGCCTTGGTAATTAATATAGGGACGAAGTGACCCATCATTCTTCTCTACAAAGAAGAAACCGGCGCCCACCAGTGAGGATGAAGGTCGAATAATGCCCGCTGCGAGGGACTCACTAATGTATTTCTCCAAGGCCTCTCTCTCTGGTCGGGACAAGTTATAAAGAGGACTGGTGGGTAATGAGGCCCCAGGGAGAAGGTCAATAGCACAATCATATGGGCGGTGCAGAGGCAGGGAAAGAGCCCGTTGTTTGCTGAATACCTGTCCCGGGTCATGGTATTCTGCGGGGACTCCGGACAAGTCGAGGGGATCCAAGACAGGCGGGGTCACGGTAGCCTCCCTAGGGGATGGAGCTGACCGCAGACAGGTGGCATGGCAAAACAGTAGACCAGTCGATGTGGGGGTTGTGGTGGTTCAGCCAGGGATATCCTAGAACTACAGGAGCTTGAGGAGAATGGATGAGATTAAATTGTACCTCCTCTCATTGGTTTCTGGACAGAATCAAGGTCAGGGGTGGCGTACAGTGAGTAACCCGAGCCAGCAGTTTTCCGTCCAGCGCCCTGGCCTCCAAAGGGGTACTCAACAGCTCCTGAGGTATTCCGGCCTGGGAGGCTATGTTCTTGTCCAGCAGATTTCCCTCGGCACCAGAATCCACCAAGGCGGATAGGGACAGGAATTGTTGTTGATAATTCACGGTAGCCGGGATCTGCATCCAGGCCTGGGGGACTGAAGGGAGTGTCGTCCAGCTCACCAGGGCCCCCCTTTCTACTGGTGAGCCCTCCCTTTTGGCCGCAGAGGACAGGTATCCTGGATATGTCCCAGGTGGCTGCAATAGTACCTGGTTTACGTAGAGTTACGTAGAGTATCCAGGAAATGATGCGGGTACCACTGGACAGTTGGCCATACAAGATGTCCTTGGACAGTCTTCCGTCAGGCATTCTGACAACATGTCCTGCCCAGCGCAGTTGGGCTGACATCACCAAGGTTGAAACTGCTGTCATTCCGGATTGAGAGAGAACCTCGATATTGGAGACCTTGTCTCACCAGGTGACCTTCATCAGAGAACGTAGGTGACGCTGCTGCAGTTGGTCAAGCTGGCGTAAACATCTCTGATATGGGCACCATGTCTCACATCTGTATAACAAGGTTGATATGACAATGGCCCTGTATATCTTGCACTTGGTGGCCAACCTGATGTTCTGTGACCAAACCCGATCTTTCAGCTGACCAAGGGCAAAGCAGTCTTTTCTGGTTCTTGACTCAATCTCTACATCCAGAGAAGCTGAGGATGTTATCATGCTGCCCAGGTAGCAAAACTTGTTGAAAGCATTGAGATGAGTGTCATCAATGAGGACAGTTGGTTCTTCGTAGCTTGAGCCAGGAGCCGGCTGGTACAAAACTTTTTTCTTTTTCAGGCTGATTGTCAGTCTGAAGCTTTTGGCTGCACTGGCAAAGTGACTGGTGATCTCCTGTAAGTCTTTGTGAGACTGGGCAACCAGTGCACAGTCATCAACAAACTGTAGCTCATGCGCCACAATGTCCCTGACTTTTGTTTTTGCTCTCAATCTTGCGAGGTTGAGGAGCCTGCCATCAGCCCTCATTTGTAGGAAGACCCCTAACTTCAGGTCTGATGTGGCATCCTGAAGAACAGCAGCGAAGAATAGTCCAAACAGAGTAGGAGCCAGAGCACAACCCTGTTTTACGCCGTTGCTGATGGGAAATGGGTCTGACAACTCACTACACATGTTGATGCGGCCTTTCATGCCTTCGTGGAACTGACAGATGATGTTGGTTAGGCGTGGGGGCAATCGAATTTTGGAAGGAGCTTCCACAGGCCACCTTTACCAACAGTGTCAAGCGCTTTGGTTAGATCAACAAATGTGACATAGAGACTTCTCTGCTGCTCGACACATTTTTCTTGGAGCTGCCTCAGTGAAAAGATCATTTCCACTGTACTAATAACAGGCACCTATTAGTCTCATGAGACCATGGATTTGTGCCTTGGAAGGTTTCCAGGGTGCAGGCCTGGGCAAGGTTGTATGGAAGACCGGTAGTTGCCCATGCTGCAAGTCTCCCCTCTCCACGCCACCAATGTTGTCCAAGGGAAGGGCATTAGGTCCCATACAGCTTGGCACTGGTGTCGTTGCAGAGCAATGTGTGGTTAAGTACCTTGCTCAAGGACGCAACACGCTGCCTCAGTCAAGGCTCGAACTAGCGGCCTTCAGATCACTAGATGAACCCGTTAACCACTTGGCCACGCACCAACACTCCACTGTACTATGGCCCCAACAGACTCACAGGTGAAGTTTCACCTCACTGGAAGGACTGCTTGGGGCCCTGAATGGCAGTGAGGGAGCAGGTGTAGCACTTGTTCCACTTGCAAGGATAAGTATCAGGAAGGAGATGAGTGGGGAGGGATGAATGGACAAGGGAGTTGCGTATGGAGCGATCTCTGCAGAAAGCAGAAAGTGGAGGAGAGGGTAGGATATGCTTGGTGGTGGGATCCCATTGGAGACGGCGGAGATTGCGGAGAATTATGTGCTGGATGCAGAGGCTGGTGGGGCGGTAGGTGAGGACAAGAGGAACCCTATCCCTGGGTAGGGAGGCGGGAGGATGGGGGTGAGAGCAGACGTGTGCGAAGTAGAAGGGATGCGGTTGAGGGCAGGGTTGATGGTGGAGGAAGGGAAGCCCCTTTCTTTGAAGAAGGAGGACATCTCCTTCGTTCTGGAATGAAAAACCTCCTCCTGAGAGCAGATGCGTGGGAGATGGAGGAAATGAGAGATGTCTTTTTCCATGGAGATTTGCACATGGTATTTCTACTGAACGCACACTTGGCAGAACGCACTCACGACATAGCCATCACTTAACTCAATACTGATGCTAGTGCCTCAAAGGCCCACTGTAGTCACTGAAGCTGTCAGCTTGCAGGTTAGTTGCTTTCCTTCAAAGAAGATTTTCTTTGTTCTTCACACAAAGTGCATTTCTTGCATTCTTTGTCATGTGTGCATTCTTATTCTAATTACAAATAGTGGCAGGAAAAGCATGCAGCACATAATGGTGATGCTAATGCCAGGAAAAGATGATTAGGGATCTGCTCTACTTTCTCTAACTATATTGTGATGTACGCAAGCTTCATGCATATATGGCAAAAACTTACATCCATGGATCTTGCAGAGACTGTAAGGACAGGGAGGGGCACGTCAGAAAGTGACTTAAAAATGGTAAGAATCCTAAAATTGAGTTTTTGCTCAAAACGTTCACACATTGCTGGTATATAAAGAAGATTTAATGTAATAGGTTGGGATAGCCTCAAGTTTTCATATGATAGAATGTAGCTGGACAGCCAGGAGTACACTGAAATAATCAAGTCTAGACGTACGAGCTAATGGACAGGGGTTTCAGCAGCAAGAGCAAACCCAAAGCAAACTCGAGTTTCCTGAGGGGGAAGCAGTCGCAACAGTGGCATTGATATGCAAACACTAGTTAATTGACGGGTCAAATATGACACCAAGGTTGTGAATTGTCTGGTTCAAACAGTTACTTGGAATTAGAAATAAGGTAATGGCAGTAAAAGTCAGAGAGTAGAGTCATAGAAAAACACAACATAGGAACAGGCCTTTGAGCCTATCTAGTCCATGCTGAGCCATTTATTCTGGCTACTCCCATTGACCTTGGTAAGTTTTAAATTTTTTAAAAAATTATATTTAACAGATTATTATATCACACCCTTGAAAATCTGAGTTGCCTTTACAAATACAAGTATTGGGTTATTTTCTTTGTCAGTTGATTTTGTGTCTTTTGCTAAATTACTTGCAGTATTTTTGACATTTGGACCACATCTAAAATGGATGATGCAAGGATGTCGAATTAAAACAGGAAGATACATCCTATTAGTGGTAAATGATTATTAGGAAAACATTAGATAAAACATTTAAAGTTACAAGGTACAAACAAAAAGAGAGTGAGATAGTAATAGGTAGGGTCATAGGGTCATAGAGCACTACAGCACAGAAACAGGCCCACCTGGTCCATACTGAACTATTATTTTCCTTAGTCCCATGGAGTTCCACCTGGTCCATAGCCCTCCATATCCTTCCATACCCCTACCATCCAAGTACCTCTCTGAGTATGTCTTAAATGATGAAATTGACTCCCCATGCACCACGTACACTGACAGCTGATTCCACCCCCTTGCCACCCTCTGAGTGAAGAAGTTCCCCCTCATGTCTTCCTTAGACATTTCACCTTTCACCCTCAACTCATGACCTCTAGTTGTCATCTTGCCCTACCTCAGTGGAAAAAGCCTGCTTGCATTAACCCTGTCTAACCACTCATTATTTTTTCATGCTTTATCAAATCTCCCCTCATTCTCCTACGCTCCAGGCAGGAGACAAAACGTCACTTTCATTTTGTGAGTTCCAGTTCGGCCCTTGTGATTACACTCAGAAATTTAACACAAAGAAATTTAGGAATGTTATAACATGTAATATTTGCTGATTGAAACCTGCATTTTCAAGGAAACATTTGCTCATATCCTTTGATGACCTGAGATTCACTTACTGTAAAGTCTCATTGATTAAAAATAATTGGTCCTGGAGCTCATAACAAAGACCCATTGATTGAAAGGGACTGGATACACAGTTTCTTTGCCCATGACAGCAGGTGTTGTACATTAACCTTCTAGCCCCTTGGATTCGTGTCATGTGAATTTCCTTCTCCAAATCCTGGTCAGATAACCTGTTTGTGACATTTAATAAATTGGACTGACTGCTCTCAGATTTGGAATTTAATAATGGGAGAAACATCTTGAGAGAAGACAATGTTTCTTCAATATGTGAGACAGATCTGAGATCAAATCTGACATGGTTTAAAGGTTCTTTCAAAAATGAAAGTCAAGGAGTATTTGTCTGCAGTATATTGTCAGTAATATCAGCAGAGTAAAGTCCATTTCATACCCAGCCTCTTGAATTCTGAGTAGCTTCACATATAACATTATTTACATAGATTTTCAGCATCTGCAGATTTTCTTTTGTTTGTTATTTATGTAAAAATAACATTTTCAAATTAATAACATGAGAGATATCAGCATCTTACTTATTCATACTTTGTCCCTAGTGCTAAAGTAGAAATAATTTTGTCCCTGACCCAGATTTCTTTTCCCTTGCTGGGCATTTGTGCATTTCCCATCCAATTTAACTGTGAAATATGTTTGTGTTTTCTCGATTTTCCTTGAACTTTTTCAAAGTTCAAATTTCAAAGTAAATTTATTATCAAATACATATATGTCACTAGCTACTACCCTGAGATTCATTTTCTTGCAGTCATTCACAGTAAGTACAAAAAAACCAACTGAATCAATGAAAAACTACACACAACAAAGACAAGCAACCGATTAACTTAAAAAAGAAAACAAACTGTGCAAATACAAAAAGAGAAAAAATATATAATAATAAATAAATAAGCAATAAATATTGAGAATGTGAATTGTAGAGTCCTTGAACATAGGTTGTCAATCATTTCAATGTCGAGGTGAGAGAAGTTGAGTGAAGTTATCCCCTCTGATTCAAGAGCCTGATGATTGAGAGGAAATCACTGTTCCTGAACCTGGTGGTGTGGGACCTGAGGCTCCTGTACCTCCTCCCTGATGGCAGCAGTGAGAAGAGAGCACGGCCTGGTTAGTGAGTGTCCTCGATGTTGCTCTCCTGCAACGTGCTTCTTGCGGATTTGCTCAATAGTGGGGAGGGCTTTAGCAGTGATGGACCAATCTGTTTTCACTACCTTTTGTAGTCTTTTCTGTTCAAGGGCATAGGTGTTTCCATACCAGGTCATGATGCAAACAAATAGTATGCCCTTCACTGTGTATCTTTAGAAATTTGTCAAAGTTTTAGATGACATGCTGAATCTTCGCAAACCGCTAAGAAAGTAGAGGCCCTACTGTGCCTTCTTTGAAATGGCATTTATGTGCTGGACCATGATAATGCTGACCCTCTCCACTTCAGATCCCCTGATAAGGACTAGCTTCATGGACCTCTGTGGTTCCTTCTCCTGTAGTCAGTAATCAACTCTTTGGTTTTGCTGACATTGAATGAGACATTGTCCTCGTAATACCATTCAGCCAGATTTTCGAACTCCTTCCCATATGGCAAATTGTCACCACCTTTGATTCAGCAACAACAGTGGTGTTGTCAGCAAATTTGAATGTGGCGTTGAAACTTTGCTTAGCCTCACAATCATAAGTATAAAGTGAGTACCGTAGGGGGCTAAGCACAGAACCCTGTTGTGCACCTGGGCTGATAGCGATTGTGGAAGAGATGTTATTGCCAATCCGAATTAACTGGAGTCTGCAAGTGAGGAAATTGAGATTCCAGTTGCACAAGGAGACTTCGCTAGTTACCTTAAACTAATTATAGTTTAAATTAGTTTGTCTTTACATTTTGTGATTTACCTTAAAATCTATCTCTGTCAAAGCTTTTGATCACACGTTGTAATGTCTCCTTTTGATCTTTATTAGCATTTGTCTGATAAAACTAATACTGCCTCAACAATGGAACCATGACCCTAGCACTAACTCAATTATCTGATAATCCTAATCTGACCCCAGCAATAGAACACTACGGACCATGTTCTACTCTACCAAAGACTTGTCTTTGAATGTGTCTTTGTTTTTTCCCCTCTAAGGTCTCATATTTCCTTTTCACTGTATGGTATAATTTGTATGTGTAATTTAGGTGTATATATAGATTATATTCCGAGTGTTGTCTGTACCTACATTCCTGCGATATGCTGCTGCAGGCAAGTTTTTCATTGTACTGTATCTCACTGGACTTTTGCAATTGACAATAAATTTGACTTGATTACTCTGATGCAACTTGGGATATTTTGCTACATTAAAGAAACTAACATAACTACTTATTGATATCAACAGATGATAATATATAATGCCAAATGCATAAATGTTCAGGTCCAAAATTATTATTTTTTGTATAATTGATTTAAAATCAGATATTATATATCATAAGCCTTGAGAGATGGAAGTAAATATCTCAGTACAGGTATTGAAATTTTTTTTGTCTCATCCCTTATTGGGACAGGCACCACCAGGCACTTTCTTCCAATTAGCCAGCTGGTGCTATAGTGGCATCTGCACCGGATTTTGAGAGGAGTGGTCCTGATTTTGAACCCGGCCAACTCTTTGCACGGTTTCCACTGGTGCTGGGTTCAGCGTTGAGCCAGCAACTCGGCACCATAAAAAACAGACAAATTCTAAGGGAACAGTAAGGTTGCAGCCCCATGCACCACAAGGCATAAAGGGAAACTCAGCAACTTTCTTCCAGTAGGCCTGCGACACATTCAGAATCAGAATCAAGTTTATTATCACTGACAAATGTAAGACATCTGTTTTTTTGTGACACTATATAGTTGGACGTATATCTTTTCCCACCAATTTCAAACCCTCTTGTTCTGTAGCTCACCCTAAACCATATGCTCCATGGCAGTATTTAATTCACTCTGATGAGAGCACCTGATGTGGAAACCAGAAATGGGGTGATGCATAGGATGGGATTGAAGATGGTGGGACTGGCAGACATGAAAAGCAACTCAAATCAAATGAGCACCATCATTATTTTTCTCACTATCCTTTTTGATGACCAGAAATAAACTTCTTCCTAATTACCTTCTTCATTCAGGAGATTTAGGAACTCAAAGCAAGGTAGGATTGTCACAGTGAACAGTAGGATGCTGAGAAATATTGTAGAACAATTTGTGCTGATATTAGCTTTGCTGACTGCAAAGTTCTAAACTCATACGAAGATCTTAAGGCCTATCAGATATCACTAGCTATGAGTATTCTCACCAGAGGGAGATTATACTGTAACTAACAAGAGAAAATCTGCAGATACTGGAAATCCAAGCAACACACAAAGAATGCTGGAGGAACTCAGCAAGCCAGGCAACATCTATAGAAAAGAGGACAGTCGATGTTTCAGGCCGAGACCCTTCATTGCAGCTGGAGAAAAAATAATGAGGAGTCAGAGTAAGAAGGTAGGGGGAAGGGAGGAAGGAACACTTGGTGATAAGTGAAACTGGGAGGGAGGAAGGGGTGAGGTAATGTGCCGGAAGTTGATTGGTGAAAGAGATACAAAGCTGAAGAAGGGGGAATCTGATAGGAGAGAACAGAAGGACTTGGAAGAAAGAAAGGAGGGAGGAGCACCAGAGGGAGGTGATGGGCAGGTAAAGAGATAAGGCGAGAGAGGGAAATGGGAATGGGGAATGGTGAAGGAGAGCAGGGGGAATTACCAGAAGTTCAAGAAATCAATGTTCATGCCATCTGTTCGTAGGCTACACAGATGGAATATAAGGGATTGCTCCTCCAATCTGAGTGTGGCCTCATTGCGACAGCAGAGGAGGCCATGGACTGACATGTTGGAATGGGAATGAGAAGTGGAATTATAATAGGTGATATACTGTAACTACCTAATCTTCAAAGACCAGTTCATATACCTGTTTATTCTCCACAGCGAGGTTATCTGCCAATACCCAATATTCAAGCAATGGGTCTCTTCTCCCTACTACGGAGAAGATGCTTCCAGTTAATAAAGTAGTTAGCTGCACATACATGATTCCTTTGTGAAGAGAGTTAGGAGCACCAAATTAATAGATCATCTCACGTGGTCCTTTAATGCCACCTCTCTGGTCAAAAAAGCACTGCAGTATCTCTTGCCTCAGGAGATGGAGGCAAGTGAAGCTCTCCCACCCCTCCCCCCATTTTAACCAATTTTTACAGGAGCACCATTGAGAGTGTCCTGACCAGCTGTATCATTGTCTGGTGCATGAATTGCAAGGCATCTGACCGCAAGTCTCTATGAAGGATTGCAAGGACTGCTGAGAAGATTATTGGAGTCTCTCTTCCACCTGTTAGAGATATTTATCAGGAGCACAGCATACACAGGCCACTTAGCATTCTCAGTGATCACTTCCATTCATCCAAAAATCTACTGCCGCTCCATATCTTCTGACACCTGGGTGTGATCGGGAGTTCAGTAGTCTTATGTCCTGGGGGATAATGCTGTTTCCTATCCTAACAGTCCTTGTCCAAATGCTACAGTACTTCCTGCCTGATGGTGGTGGTGGAGGGAGCTCTACATACCGTCCATACACACCTGCTTATGCGAGAATGCTATACTTGGACTACAGTTCAGCGTTCAACACCATAATGCCCTGCAGGCTTGACAAGAAGCTCAGAGGCCTTGTCCTTCACCTTACCCTTGTGCAGTGGATCCTGGACTTACTGTCAGATTGCTGGCAGGTGGTAAGAGTGGGCTCCATCACCTCTGCCCCTCAACACAGAAGCCCACCAGGGCTGTGAACTAAGATCCCTCCTATACTCTATGTACTCCTACGTCTGTGTCACCACCTACAGCTCCCATCTGCTAAATAGACCATAAGTCATAGGAGCAGAATTAGAGCATTTGGCCCATTAATTCTTCTCTGTCACTTAATCATGTCTGATCCTTTCTTTTGTCCTCCTCAACCCCATTTCACAGCCTTTTCCTCATAACCTCTAATGCCATGTCCAATCAAGAACCTATCAATCACTGCATTAAATACACCCAACAACCTTTACTTTCTCCCTACCAAATTTCAAGTTGAACTCAATCATATTGTGATCACTGGTTCCTAAGCGTTCTTTTACCTTAAGCTTCCTAATCACCCCTGGTTCATTACATAACACCCAATCCAGTAAAACTGATTCCCTAGTAGGCTGAAGGACAAACTTCCATCTCTTAGGCATTTAACAAACTCACTCTCTTCAGTTCCATTACTAACCTGATTTTCCCAATCGACCTGCATATTAAAATCTCCCATGACTACCATAACATTGCCCTTTTGACGTGCCTTTTCTATTTCCTGTTGTAATCTGTGGTCCACCTCCCAGCCACTGTTCGAAGGCCTGTATATAACTGCCATCAATGTCCTTTTACCCTTGCAGTTTCTAAACTCAGCCCATAAAGGTTCAACATCTTCCAATCTGAAGTCACATCTTCCTACCGATTTGATGCCATTCTTTACCAGTAGAGCTACCCCTTACCCTCTGCCTACCTTCCAATCCCTCCAATACAAAACGTAACTTTGGACATTGAGCTTCCAACTACAACCATCCTTCAGCCACAATTCATTGATGGCCACAATTAAATTTGCAGATGATACTTCATTGATTGGCCTTATCTCAAATAATAACGAGGCAGCCTACAGAGAAGAAGTCATCACTCTGACACATTGGTGTCAAGAAAACAACCTCTTCCTCAATGTTGCAAAAACAAATGAGCTAGTTGTGGACTACAGGAGGAATAGAGACAGGCTCACCTCTATTGACATCAATGGATCTGGGGTTGAGAGGGTGAACAGCTTCAAGTTCCTCGGTACCCACATCATCGAGGATCTCACTTGGTCTGTTCATACCGGCTGTGTGGTGAAAAAAGCACAACAGTGCCTTTTACACCTCAGAGGGTTGAAGAGGTTCAGCGTGAGTCCCCAGATCCTAAAGTCTTTCTTCAGAGGCACAATTGAGGGCATTCTGACTGGCTGTATCACTGCCTGCTATGGGAACTGTACTTCCCTTAATCGCAGGACTCTGCAGAGAGTAGTGCAGACAGCCCAGCTCATCTGTAGATATGAACTTCCCACTATTCGGACATTTATTGCGACAGGTGCATAAAAAGGACCCGAAGGATCATTCGGGACCTGAGTCACCCCAACCACAAACTGTTCCAACTGCTACCATCCGGGAAATGGTACTGCTGCATTAAAGCCAGGACCAAGAGGCCCCGGGACAGCTTCTTCCACCAGGCTATCAATTCATATCGATACAATTGTATTTCTAAGCTATATTGACTGTTGTGTTGTATAGCTTACTGTATATACTATTTATTACAAATTGCTATAATTTGCACATTGCACATTCAGACAGAGACATAACATAAAGATTTTTACTCCTCGTGCATGTGAAGGATGTAAGAAATAAAGTCAATTCAATACAATTCAATTTAAGATTGACTTCCACTTACAAATAGTAGTTAAATAAATTTTATTAGTTGGAAGTTCATTTACAAGTGGCTGCCATTATGTTTAGAGAGCAAGCTAGGCAAAACATTTATCTCCTTGCCCAGGAAGTGAATATCCATCACACATTCCCACTCTCACCTCTCCAAACTGCTTGTCATGCCCTCTCACTTGGGTCTGCCCTATCACCTGCCAGGTCTTGCTCCAACCCTTCCTTCCACCTATTTTTTTACTGGCTATCTGCCTTCTATCATTAGTCAGGAGGGTAGAGATGTCAGGAAGTGCTAAAGAAGCTGGAAGTAATGAACGAGGAAGTGATACTGGGTGATAGGAGCTGTCTGGAGGAAGGTGAACGGCAGGTTTCTTGTGAACCGAAAAATAAGTATCAAAATGTGGATTGTAGTGGCTTATCATCTCATGATGAGGGTAATAGAAAGGATTAAAATAAAAGAAGGAAGAAAGAGTTTGAGGTATTGTTTGAGTTTTGTATGTGGACAGGTTTCTGATATCAATCCGGTTAGATTAATTAAGGGTTTGAAAAATGCATTAGGAGACACTGTAGGTACAAGTCCATTAAGAGATGGGGCACTCTTGGTGTTTTGTAAAGATAGTAAGCAATGTGAGAAAGCTTCAGCTTTAAAAGCTGTGGGAGGAAGAAAAGTACCAGCAAGGAATTATATTGAATGACATTGGATTTGGGTGTAATTACAGGAGTGCTTCTAGATTTATCCATGGACCAAATTTTTAAAAATGTAGTCAGTGGAATAATAGTATACACTAAATGTTTAAAAGGGTTTTGTGGTGGAGTAAGGACAGATAGCTCATCTGCTATGTTTGTGGTACTGGGAAGCAGAGTGGCCATAACACATGCAAGAGATGAAGAGCTGAGGATCAAATATACAGCTGTTATTTTACTTGTGAGTCATCTGAATCATCTACCCAGGATGCCTCTCACTTTACGTTCAGTACATAACACTCAGGGAAGCTTGACTGCAACCACAATGGCCAAAATATACAAACTTTGTACATGAATAGATAACAAATCTCTTCCCCCTTAGTGTAAAGGTTTCTCTCCCTTCATTCACATAGCCCAGCTGCTGAAATACCTTCATTCAATGGAGTGATCGTCAAATTCAACCAACAGAAAAACAGTTTTTATTTCTAAACTATGGAAAGAGGGTGGACTGCCCCTATTCCCAGACGTAACTCTGGGGATTGTTCTGCCCATGTGCTCTACTAAACTAGGGATTCAATCTGTCCAGAGGCTGCCTGTTCCTCTAAGTGTACCGGCAGCCTGGCAATGATGTCAAAACCATTTTATCTCTTGCTGGTGTATGTATAAATCTTGGCTTGAGTACTGCATTGTCAGCAGGGGCCACCTCAGAATGGACAGATGACGAGGGAGCACTGGCTGTGTCGTTTGATTTTAATGGAGGTTCTGCCGTCGTTGTCTCAGAATCCTGTCCTATTTCTTCAACTGGATCTGGATTGATCAGTTTGTGTTGGTTTTCAGTGGCCTTCTACAGGTCCTGTGTGAATCTCTGCCATAGTTTTTCAGGCCATTCCTATGGATGCAGAGAAGAAAATGAAGGAGAATTTCTCACTCACTGACAATGTGGGCATGTTTTGGCCTTCTCTACAATGGTTACAACGAGCCCTGGTCACCAGAAGTAGCTGCGTGCAATTTCTTTCACGCACACTATGCCACAGTGTCCTGCATGTAGCTTGTCAAGCACTTCTTTCTTAATGGTGGAAGAATGGTAAGCATCCTGCTTGGACTGTGAGCTCCTTCCATCGAGCCTGGTCGGCTCTCCTTTCCATTCCTTATTTACCATGTTTACCCTTTTAGATAGAACAGAGTCAGTATGAGTGTTTTTCTGTACTTGTGCCACAATTATTGGAGCTGTAGGTATAAAAACTCTATTGGGGATGGCTCTGGACCTGCAACTGCAAGGGAAAATCCAGATAGTCTGTC
This sequence comes from Mobula birostris, assembly GCF_030028105.1. Classification (NCBI taxonomy): domain Eukaryota; kingdom Metazoa; phylum Chordata; class Chondrichthyes; order Myliobatiformes; family Myliobatidae; genus Mobula; species Mobula birostris. Next base: position 201,792,234 of record NC_092372.1, on the reverse strand, counting down.
AGCATTCAAATGGTGCTCAGACCTCCAGTACTTTATATTGTACTGGTGTGCAGTTAGCAGCAGAGCCCAATTTTGCAGTTGACTAGCAGTTAGGGAAGGAATGCCCACATATGGCAAAGATTGATGTCAAGGGGCAATGATCTGCCCGTAGTGTAAACTGTCGACTGAAGAGGAATTGATAGTATTTCTTAACTCCAGAGACAATTGTGAGCGCCTCCCACACAAACTGGGCATAGTGGCTTTCTGCCTTGCTCAATATCCTTGACACAAAAGCAAATGAACACTCTACACCCAATGGTATGATGCGTGAGATAACTGCCCCTGAGTCATAGGGTGATACGTGTCAGGCCAGTTGTATGGGCGATGATGGGTTGAAGTGTGTGAGTGCTTCAGACTGTGACAAAGCTTTTTTTTCCTTTGTAAAAGTCTCTTCACAGTGATCTGTCCATTGCCAGTGTGTTGATCTATTTAAAAGCTCTTGAAGTGGTTTCAGCATGCCAGCTAGGTTAGGGCCAAACTTTGTATTGTATGTTAGTAGCTCTAAGATAGATTTTAATTGACTAGCATTCTGTGGTGACGGAGCCTCCATGATTCCCTTCACCCTAGACAGTGCCTTGTGAAGCCCAAAGTTGTCAATCACATGGCACAAAAATTCACTCAAAGGTCGAAAGTACTCACACTTGTCCTTCCAGATTCTTAGCCTTTAGTCTTTGTAGAGTAGCATCCAAGTTTATTAGGTGCAAATGCTTATTTTTCCCAGTAATGAGTAGGTCACCCAAATACAGGTCCTTTGAGACTTTAACTATGTCCTTATCAGGCTTATCAACAGGATTAGACTGTGTAATACATTAAATATTTTTCACCAATCACAGTCAGAAAAGGTTAGAACATAGATATCTTCTGAGATCTGATTTGCCAGTGCAAAATATTCAAAGCCTTTCAGTACATTAACTCCATTGCCCTATTGTTTTTTCATACAGCCCCATACTTCCAAACATTTTCACCATTTTCAAACAGAATCACATTCCAGAACAGTCCATTAGTCTCTCTCTCTCTCTCTCTCCTTTCTTATTTCAAAGAATTCAAAGGTTCATTTATTATCGAAGTATACAACTCTGAGATTCTTCTTCTTTAGATAGCCACAAAACCAAGAAAAAAAGAGAACAGAAACACAATCATCAACCCCTCAAACCCCACTCTCCTTCTCACAAGACACCACAAGAGTATTGGCCTCCAAATCCACCCCCACACACAAGAAAAAAATGAGAAAGAACAGGCAAAAACACAGAAAACAAAAAAACTGTAAGACTGAAAAAAGTCAACAGTTCATAGTCCAAGACCATATCTATATCCATAATGCACAGCGGCAGATTTTATTTAACCATCCCATTCTCATTCTCTTGCCTCAGATTCTTCACTCGCTGTGCTTCCTGTGACTGTTTTGTCGTGGTGCGCAGTGTTTGTTTCTTGCTAATCCATATTATACAGTGGTACACCGCCAGCATTGCTCATGGACTTTTCTTGATGAAGGGAACAAAACAATATATTCCAGCGTGAGGACTTGTTACCTCTCCACCAGTTGTTATGTTTGTGGTACTGGAAAGCTGGGTGGCCGCGAATAACCCACATGAGAGATGAAGAGGCGAGGAACAGACATGCAGCTGTTTATTTTGTTTGTAAGTTATCTACCCAGAATCCCCTCTCACATTACGTTCAGTATGTAACATGCAAAGGAGCTTGACAGCAAATTGTAATGATCAAAATACACATGAATTACATAACGTTATCAGTGTTATTTAAATTTGATGAAAAAAAACGTGCTGGAAATGGTTGATTTAGGCTATAATGAGTTATATGTTTCGAGTCTAAGGCCACCCCCTCCTAGATGTTTGCAGTGTTAGAAGTTTTGTCATGTAGTAGCTTTGTAAAAAGCAGTGTTGAAGATGTGGTTGAGAATGTGATTATGGTAATTGTGGGGAAGGCATTAGGCCAAATGTAGCAGCTGTGGAGGGGAACATAGCTCTGCTTAGGCAGGGTGTCTGTAGATAGGAACGCTGTGTAAATGCAGTGTGTTCAGGTGGAAATAGGTAAATCATATGCAGAGTCTCTTCAGTAAGTTCAAAAGACAAAGTGAATGAGACCTATTACCAGAGTACTACAGTCAGTATGTAAAGCGCAGTATTTTATAACAAATCATTGATAAACTAAAATTTCTTGGCAAATGTGATAAATGGCACAGCACAAACTAAAAGTAGGACAGAGAAACTTAAGAATATATTAGAAGCTGCATAAAACATCTGGAGATAAAAAAAATTAACTCTAGAAGTTATAAATAGTTCTTTACAAAGATGTGTAAATAATATTTAGACCCTTTTTTTACAATGGAGTGCTAGAAGTTTGTTAGCTAATGGTCAGGGAAAGATTGTTCCAGTTTTATTTTCTGCTTTTTTTTCTTAAACATGAGAAAGTCTGCAGATGCTGGAAATCCAAAGCAACATGCACAATATTCTGGAGGAACTCAGCAGGTCAGACAGCGTCTATGGGAAAGTTGTCGCTTCGGGCTGAGACCCTTCTTCAGGACTGAGAAGGAAAAGAGCAGGTGCCAGAATGAAAAGGTGGGGGCAGAGGAAGGAGGCTAGCTCCGGTGCTCCCAGTGCGGCCTCCTCTACATCGGTGAGATCCGATACAGATTGGGCGACCACCTCGTCAAGCACCTCCACTCCGTCCGCCACAACAGACAGGATCTCCCGGTTGCCACCCACTTCAACTCTGCTTCACATTCCCATTCGGATATGTCCATACATGACCTCCTCTACTGCCATGATGAGGCCAAGCTCAGTTTGGAGGAGAAACACCTCATATACCGTCTGGGTAGTCTCCAGCCACTTGGCATGAACATTGTATTCTCCAGCTTCTGGTAATTCCCTCCCCCTCCCTTCCCCCATCCCAGTTTCACTCTACCCCCTCCTCCAGCTGCCTATCACCTCCCTCATGGTTCTGCCTCCTTCTACTACCCATTGTGCTTTCCCCTATTCCTTCTTCACCTTTCCCGCCTATCCCCTCCCTGCTTCCCCTCCCCCACCCCTTGATCTTTCCCTTTATTGGTTTTTCATCTGGCACCTACCAGCCTTCTCCTTCCTACCCTCCCCCCACCTTCTTTATAGGGCCCCTGCCCCCTCCCTCTTCAGTCGTGACGAAGGGTCTTGGCCCGAAACCTTGACTATTCGTTTCCACGGATGCTGCCCGACCTGCTGAGTTCCTCCAGCGTGTTGTGTGAGGTGATAGGGGAAGCCAGGTGGGTAGAAAAAGTGAAGGGCTGAAGAAGAAAGAATCTTATAGGAGAGCAGAATGGAGCATAGGAGAAAGAGAAAGAAAAGGGGACCCAGGGGGACGTAATAGCAGATGAGAAGTAAAAGGTTAGAGTGGGGAATAGAGGAAATAGAAATTGATATTCGTGCCATCAGATTGGAGGGTACCTAGACAGAATATAAGATGTTGCTTCTCTACTCAGAGGGTGGCCTCATCTTGGCACAAGAGGAGCCATGGACCAACATGTTAGAACAGGAATGGGATTCAAAATTAAAATGTTTGACCATCAGGTAGTCCCACTTGTGAATGGTGCAGAGGTGCTCAAAGAAGTGGTCCCCCAATTTATGACAGGTCTCACCAATGTAAAGGAGACCACATCGGGAGCACTGGATGTAGTAATCAACCCCCAGCAGATTCGCAGGTGAAGTATTAACTCACCTGGAAGGACTGTTTGGGGTCCTGAATGGATTTGAGGGAGGAAATTTTTTTCCATTTTTTGAGATTCTACAAATGAAATACCTGGAGTTTTTTTTTAGCTAATGGTCAAGGGACTTTAATGCTCACAGTATAATGTGAGGTTGTTGTGACTAAAGTGTGAAAGAGGTGGTGAAGGGAAACTTTCTGGAAGAGAAGGGTAACTCTCAGGTTCGGCTAGCTTACATTAGTCTAGGGGAAGACAGCCTCCGTCCTTCCAAACTTGAGAACTCTTGTTTGTGTGGATGCTACGTAATGTGTTGCCTGGTTACAAATCTGTAGCACAAAATATCAGAGAGTACACCATATGCAATTAAACGATTGAGCTTTATAATTCTTAATTTGACTATAGGGTTAGTAAAGAAAACAAGAAGAAAAAGAGCCCATTTTAATGAAACAGTCTAATGTGTACATTGGAGCTCACGGTTCCATCCATTCGTTTCCCATCGACCTCCTCCGAATGTCATTGACTCCTGGACTCTCACTCCAAGTCCACTCCATCCTGTGGTCTACGAACTCTCTCCACCAGCATCTTCTCTCTTCATTTCTTGCCAACAATAGCCCGCGAATACATTCTGTCAGATGTGACAAGAATACACATAAAATTAAGATGTTTGCTGGCCTGGGTTAGTATCAGTGGCATCAGCAGTTGGTCTGCCACCTGTCCTCAGGGGAAGGAGAGATAAGGAACAATGAAGCAGCATCTGGAGATGTGTAATGAAGGGACGGGAGAGAAAGCTGTCTGGAGCGGCTCCCTCTTTGAACCCTGAACTGTTTGAAGTGATGGACAGGCGATACCCCATCAGGGGGATAAAAAGGGGACAGGTTCGCTAAGGCAGGACACACACGACACCCGAGGTAACAAGACCCTGGAAGCGGTGCGCCTCTCACGAGTCGGTGGGAAGTACCGGACCTTAAATGCTCAGGGTGGAAAGGTACGATCAGCGGGAACCCGGTGTGTGTCCACCCTCGCTTGGGTGCCGGGTTCACTGCAGAGGATCGACCGCATCTGGAGGAGGGGTCACAGTCGGTGACCTCAGGTGACATCACAAAGGACCCGCCCGAAAGCTGCTTGTGAGCAATATCGCCGGTCTGTGAGTGGAAGCTGTTCTGAATGATCAGTCGTTCCCGTTCTCTCTCTCTCCCTCCCCCCACATTGTCCATCGCTATGGCAACGATAACTGCGAACTGAACTAAATTGGACTGAACTTTGTGTCACTTTGAAATTGGTCATTTACCCCTAGACAACGATAGAGCTTGATTGATGCTGTTATCTTAATTCTGTGCACGTGTGTGTTTATCATTGCTGAACTGTTGCATTTATTATCCTTTCGATTACTGTGTTGCTTGTTTCTTTAATAAAACTTTCTTAGTTCTAGTAATCCAGACTCCAACTGAGTGATCCATTTCTGCTGATTTGGCAACCCAGTTATGGGGTACGTAACACAGACACACAAGAAAGAAACAACACGGCTCTCATTGCATTCCAAAGCCCCTGTTATCTCTGGTCATACCCCAAACACTGCTGCTACAGAGAAATCATTACATTAGCAGTGAAACCTTACAGCACTTGACAGAAGTATTTGGTGTGCTTCAGTGATACTCAATAGGTGGCGATAATGCACCTTACGTTGGTCTGCCAACCGCCATTAAACATTACTAGAAGAAGTAAAAAAATATCTTTTTAGTCCAGGTGAAGGGCATCAGCCTGAAACATCAACTGTCCGGTTCTCTCCATGGATGCTGCGTAACTTACTAAGTTGTTCCAGCTTTTTGTGTATTGCTCCAGAATCCAGTATCTTGTGGATCCACTGAGTATCTAAGCTGAAATGGTATGTTGCATTTGTAGAAGGTGTAGACAAGGTCACATTTGGGGTATTGTGTACTGGTCTGGTCACCCTCTTATGAGAAAGGTGTCATTAAATTGGAATGAGTTAAGATGGATAAACCTCACAGAAAAGACATGCTGTCAAAAGCAGCTGGTAAAATAGTAACATTTTTCCTATCTGTAGGCCGGTAAATTTTGTCCAAGAATTTTGTTTTATTTGATATTTGGACTTTGCTATTGCTGTTGTAAAATCGCAAAACCCATTGGGCAAGGAACAGTTGACTGATGGCAAGGCTTAACACTACTTTTCCTCCTCGTCCATTAAATTAGTTGCAGATTTTAACCATGGTGTTGTTTTAATTAATTGCCTACGACATTAGCGTCCTCCAAGAAAAAAACAATTAATCTTATGTCCCACTTTTATTGTAACTTATGTATTTGTATAATGGTAGCCAAGGAACTTACGTAGAGAAATAATTCATTTTCTTATTTAAATTAGTTATAGAAGAACATTTATATTCAATTCTAAGTTATTAACTTTCAATTATTTCACCAGGATATATATTTTAAGAGTTTCCAAATTATCTGTTCCACTAAATAGCATAACTCTTCAGTCAGTATAATTATACTGAGATTTTTTATCACACAAAAATCATCATTTCCATTTACAATAATGCATTTTACAGTACAAGGACAGTGTTTTTACATTGATTGCCAGCTTGTCTGAATTTCATAAAATATCGATAAAAAATTAATTGCATGAGGAAGATCATCTACTTTGAGGAAAAGACTGTCTGAAAACATTGTGGTACTCATTGAGGAGTGAAACAATCATGAGAGGCAGAGTAACAGTTTTCCCTAGGGAATGGACAGTAGGGCCTAATTTTAGGGTGCGTAGTGAAAGGCTTAAGGGTCAATTTCTTCATGCTAATGAGGGTGCATATATGGAATGAGCTACTGGGTAAAGTAGCAGGGGCAGGTACAGTAACATTTGGAATTATACATGGATAGAAAGTGTTTAGATGCAGGCAGTTTGGGGATACCATGGTTGGCATGGATGAGAATGGCCAAAAGGCCTGTTTATGTGCTGTAGTGTTTACCCGATTTGATTGATTAACAAGGACGTGTAACTTCATCCTTGAACTCATGTGTCTGTGTTTGCAAAGTATCTGGATTTATTTCCCGCTGCTCACTGTAAGGAGTGTGTGTGTTCTCCATGTGACAACATGGGTTTCCTCCGGGTGCTCCGATTTCCTCCCACAGTCCAAAGACGTACTGGTTGGTAACTTGTCGTTGTACGTTGTCCCGTGATTAGGGGATTACTGGGCAGCACGGCTCGAAGGGCCTGAAGGTGCTGCACTCAGTGTTGCATCTGAATAAATAAATATTTCTCATATTAAAGTCAGTTAATAATATGGAATTTCAAAAGACACAGCAGCTAGTCTTTGTGATTTAGTAAGCTCATTATAAAGGCTTAGCTGATTCACTATCCTTCAACACACACACAAAATGATGGAGTAACTCAGCAGGTCAGGCGGTATCTATGGAAATGAATAAACAGTTGATGTTTTGGGCCAAGACCCTTCTTCAGTACTGAAATGGAAGGGAGAAGATGGCAGAATAAAAAAAGCAGGGGGAGGGGTAGGAGGTTAGCTAGAAGGTGGGTAGGAAAGGAGAAGAGCTGGAGAAGAAGGTATCTGATAGGGAAGGAGAGTGTACCATAGGAGAAAGGAAAAGAAGAGGGGACATAATGGAGGGGGGGTGGGAGGATATGATAGACATGCAAGAAGAGGCAAAAGCCAGATAGGGGAATAGGAAAAGAGGGGAGGGGGAGGAAAAAATAGCATATGGTGAAATCGTTATAAGTGGCACTCCCAACTCATGGCAATATGATTGACTGTGAAATGGTTTACCAATCAATTCTATTCAGGCATAATTATGGAAAGGTATTAAATGCTTACATCGGAGAAAGTACTATTGATTTATTATTGTCACTTGTACTGAGATATAGTGAATAGCTTTTGTTCTGCACGCCATCCAGACCTATGGTGACATACATAATTATATTAGAGTAGCAAAACTGAAGCAGAATGCAGAATATAGTGTTGCAGTCAGAGAGAAAGAGCAACATAGGCAGTCATATAAAGTGTAAGGGTCCTGACATGATAGGTTAGGAGATTAGAAGTTCCAAAGTTTATCTTTTAATATATGAGAGGTTTGTTCATTGTGTTTTGAATCTGGTAGTCTGTGCTCTCAGTCCTTTGTATCTTCTGCCTGAATGAAGACGGAAGAAGAGAGAATGTCTGGGGTGGGAAGTGTAAAACAGTTGTTTTAATTTTTATTCTTCATCTTAAATGTCTTCATGGGTGTCCTTGTGCCATCTGGCCTTGGAGATAGGTCACCACCTTTGTAAGGATTAGAATGAATATAGAGCACTGAAAATAATTGTTTGGCTCCACACTAGTTTGCTTTCAGCCTTTGTCTCATAGCACACCTGCCTTTTGTGGTGCTGTCGTAGAGATTGACTTCAAAGCCTGGTTGCTATGGCTATCCAGCAAATGAAATAGGCAGAGAGTAATGACTTGATATTGGGGATAGGGCTGAGGCTTGGGGGAAGGGGAGAGAAAATGGAACAACTTAGGCCACATCTTTGTTGTCCTTTCTGCTGTCAAGGGCATTTGAAGAGATTTGAATTTTCTTAATAACATATTTAAATGATAAAAAATAATTTTCACTCATGCCCAGCTTTTGTAAAGCACTGCCCCTTTCTGCAATGGTATTTCCATTTGCATCTTGTCCCTTTTGTTCACATTCCTTCATTTTTATTCTCCTTCTTTTGGGATTTACAAGAACGGGCCACCACAGCCACTTTACATTCCTCCATAGATGACCTTTCCAACCACCACCACTTCTTATCATCCATGCCTACACCCGATCTAAGAAAGGATGCACTGATTTTGGAGGCGGTTCAAATGAGATTCACAAAAATGATTCCAGGACTCAAAGGCTGGTCACATGAGGAGTGTTTGATGGCTTTGGGCCTCTACTTACAGGAATTCAGAAGAATGCAAGGTGACCTCATTGAAACCTGTCAAATGTTGGAAGTCCTCAATGGAATGGAAGTGGAGAGGATACGTCAAATGGTGGGAGAGTCTAAGACCAAAGGACACATTCTCAGAATAGAGGGGTGTCCATTTAGAATGGAGATGAAGAGGAACTCCTTTAGCCAAAAAGTGGTGAATCTGTGGAATTTGTTGCCACGTGCAGCTGTGGAGGTCAAGTCTTTGGATATATTTAAGGCAGACATTGATAGATTCTTGATTAGTCAGGGAATGAAGGGAAAGAGGAGAAGGCTGGAGATTGTGCTGAGAGGGAAAATGGTTCAGCCATGATGAAAAGATGGAGCAGACTCGATGGGCCAAATGGTCTAACTCTGCTCCTGTATCTTATGGTCTTATAGTCCTATCGTAGAATTACTGTACCTTTTCATTATCTCTGCCCCGCAACTCACCCAACCATTCTTCACAAATTAAAAAATTTTATTTCCATTTGAGCTTACTGTCAAATGCACAGGCATTTTGAGGTAGGGTACAGGTTGCACAAAAAATTTACCTGCAGAGGCATCACACACACATAGGTATTAACAACACTTAAAATATAAATTATACATGAATCGTTTCTCGGAAGAAATGTATCATCAAAAGTAAATAAAGCAGAATTTAACAGTTATTGTAAATTCAATTTGTTTCTCATTAAAGGATGATTCTGCAGTCACACTTTATGTCCATAATTCACTGCCTTCACATAGGCAGTCTATTTTGGTAATTAGTTCTGCAGTATGCAAGCACACAACGTGACATCTTGAGAATACGCTGTTTCCATTTTTATTGCATACTGTGAAGTTATTTATCATCTTTTTTCAGTCAGATGTTTGAGTAATAGAAACACCTCATTTCAAACCACACCTGTGTACCGCAAGGCTTGAACAGCACTCACTCTGGGGCGTGCAAGCAACATTCTACATGACGGCTTCAGAAAATGATTACCAAGCAACAATCAAATCAGAGCATGGGCATTTGGCCCATCCAATTTAAGCTGGCTCCCAGGAGAGTCATCCTACCATTCCCAGGCCTCCTCTCCTCATTCCCCTATTAACTTATTCTCTCTTGTGCGCACCCACCAATTCCTCTTTGATTCTTTATACATTCACCTACACTGAGGGGCAGTTAATCTACTGGCATGTCTTTGCAATGTGGGAGAAAACTGGAAGCCCACAATGCCACGGGAGGAGCAAGCAAACTCCACACGGTGAGCATCGGAGATCAGGATAGGACACAGGCCCTTGGAGCTGTGAGACATCAGCACAAACAGCTGCTGCACAAGGTAGCTTTTCTTATGACTCCTCACAAACCATGTGGTTGATTGTTAGCTGCCTCTTCAAAGGATCTGTTAAGTCACTGAATTATTGGTTTGTTAATGCCGTGCAACCAAGATATAGTGAAAAACTTTTCATGCATGCCATCCAGGTGCAGTTGTTCATGTCATTCATGCTGTATATTAAAACACAAGAAATTCTGCAGATGCTGGAAATCCTGAAGAAGGGTCTTGGCCCAAAATGTTGACTGTTCGTTCATTTCCATGGATGTAGCCAAAACTGCTGAATTCCTCCAGCATTTTGAGTGTTTTACTTTGGATTTCCGTCCCGAAGAAGGGTCTCGGCCTGAAAAACCAACTGCTTGTTCATTTCCATGGATGCTGCTTTATCTGCTGAATTCCGCCAGCATTTTGTGTGTATTGATAAGTAAATCAAGTTAGAAAAGAAAACAAAAGGCAGAATGTAGAGTAGCAGCTACAGAGGAAGTGCAGTGGAGGTAAATGAACAAAGTGCAAGGGCCGTGATGAGGTAAATTTGAAGATCAATAGTTCATCGTTAATTTTCATGAGACAACAGAAAGTGTAAACAGAGTTAGCGGAGAGGATATGCTGGTATTTCTGATGACTGGCCTGCGTTCATAACTTTGCATTTACTTGTGGTTTTGGTTAGAGCAGTTGCCATACCAAGCTCTTGTTTATTTGCATAGGATACTTCCTACAATGAATCAATACAAATTGTTAAGAGTCATCAAAGATGTGGCAAATTTCTTTAACCTTCTGAGGTAACAGTGCTTTCTTGGCACCCTAATGTTGATGTCTAAACCGGTGGCAGAGAGGCCACATGCAAAAACAGAATCAATGTGCTTGGAACAGAACAAATCATTGGTGAAATTTACACCGAAGAACCTGAAGCTCTCAACCCTCTCCAACTCAGCACCATTGCAGGTTCGTTCATGAACAGCTGCTTTGTTTTGCTCACATTGAGGGAAAGATGGTTCTCTAGACACTTAGCACCAGGCCCCCTTATAGGGATGTTTAGGGTTGAGCAATATATCCTGATGCTGCCAACCATGAACAAAATAAAAGCTTGTTACATTTATTGTTATTATTTTTATTTTCCTGTGTAGTTTCACTCTTCTGAAGAATTCTGTATATGAGAATCCAGGAGCTTTCATTGTGTAACATGGACATTGCCTCACAGACTCCAAAGTCCTGAGAGTGGTACTCACCTCCAGCGCTTCCTGTGTGCAGTTAGCATGTTGTTTCTCTGACCATGTGATCTGGGGTCCAGTTTCATCCTTCATCTCAAAGATGTACTTGTTGACAGGTCAGTTATTTACTCCAAATTACCCCTGGTATGGGTGGGTTGTGGTAGAGTGTCAAAATGGTTGTCAAGACCATAAGATTCAGGAGCAGAAGTAGGCCATTCGGCCCATCGAGTCTGTTCCGCCATTCAATCATGGGCTGATCCACTTCACCCAGTCATCCCCACTCCCCTGCTTTCACCTCATACCCTTTGATGCCCTGGCTAATCATGAACCTATCTATCTCTGCCTTAAATATAGTCAATAACTTGGCCTCCACAGCTGTTTGTGGCAAGAAATTCCACAGATTTACCACTCCCTGACTAAAGTAATTTCTCCACATCTCAGTTCTAAAAGGACATCCTTCAATCCTGAAGTCGTGCCCTCTTGTCCTAGGATCCCCTAGCATGGTAAGTAACTTTGCCATATCTAACCTGTTCAGGCCTTTTAACATTTGGAAGGTTTCTATGAGATCCCCCCTCATTCTCCTGAACTCCAGGGAATACAGTACAAGAGCTGCCAGACGTTCCTCATACGGTAACCCTCTCATTCCTGGAATCATTCTCATGAATCCTCTCTAAACCCTCTCCTATGTCAGTATATCCTTTCTAAAATAAGGAGCCCAAAATTGCACACAATACTCCAAGTGTGGTTTCATGAGTGCCTTATAGAGCCTCAACGTCACATCCCTGCTCCTTTATTCTATACCTCTAGAAACGAATGCTAACATTGCATTTGCCTTCTTCACAACCGACTCAACCTGCAGGTTAACCTTCAGGGTATCTTGCACGAGGACTCCCAAGTCTCTTTGCATCTCTGCATTTTGAATTCTCTCGCCATCCAAATAATAATCTACCCATTTATTTCTTCCCCCAAGGTGCATGACCATACACTTGCACTTTGTTGCGACGCATCTAGTGTGGAAGTGCAGTGGGTGGTGCTTCTTTCTCTCACTTTCAGCTTCCATCGCTAGATAGCAGTCTCGCAAAAAGGAGAGCTGAATGTGTAACTCTCTCTCTGCCAGTCCGTAGCCTCTCCAACAGTAGGCTGCAGTGCCTCCTCACTGGCGACGCATGGAAACCAAACTCCTTTTGGACTCGGGTTAAACTACTGAGGACGGGGAAGAGGTCTGCTCCCTGCACACATAGTATGCAGGCCCACTGGTGTGTGGACATGCCCTGGTGTTTGTGAACCAGCTTCCCAGCTATGGGTAAATATCTCCACTGCCTTGTGGGCAGCCTTGGGAGAGACAGGAAATCTAGAGTGGAGCCCCTGAGGTGGCTGAACATCACTGAACATCCTTCCGTCAGCTCCTACAGCCAAGCTGGTGCCAAATGTATTGAACTGAATTGAATTGACTTTATTTCTTACATCCTTCACACACATGAGGAGTAAAAATCTTTACGTTACATCTCTGTCTAAATGTGCAATGTGTAGTCATTTAGAATCATTTATAATAAATAGAACAGTCAATGTAACATAGAAATACACTCAAATCAGTATGAGTTAATCAGTCTGATGGCCTGGTGGAAGAACCTGTCCCGGAGCCTGCTGGTCCTGGATTTTATGCTGCAGTACCATTTTCTGGAAGGTAGCAACTGGAATAAATTGTGGTTTGGGTGACTCTGATGGGTGACTCCCAATGATCCTTCGGGCCCTTTTTTCACACCTGTCTTTGTAAGTGTCCTGAAAAGTGGGAAGTTCGCAACTACAAATGCGCTGGGCTGTCCACACCACTCTCTGCAGAGTCCTGCGATTAAGGGAGGTACAGTTCCCATACCAGGCAGTGATACAGCCAGTCAGGATGCTCTCAATTGTGCCCCTGTAGAAAGTTCTTAGGATTTGGGGGCCAATACCAAACTTCTTCAACTGTCTGAGGTGAAAGACTGTGTGCCTTTTTCACCACACAGCTGGTGTGTACAGACCATGTGAGATCCTCAGTGATGTGGATGCTGAGGAACTTAAAGCTGTTTATCCACTCAACCCCAGATCCATTGATGTCAATAGGGGTTAGCCCGTCTCCAATCCTCCAGCAATCCACAACCAGCTCCTTTGTTTTTGCGACATTGAGGGAGAGGTTGTTTCTTTGACACCACTCTGTCAGAGAGTTGACTTCTTCCCTGTTGGCCACCTTGTTATTGTTTAAGATTAGTCCAATCCATGTAGCGTCGTCGGCAAATTTAATTAGCAGATTAGAGCTGTGGGTGGTGACACAGTCATGGATATACAGGGAGTAAAGGGGGGGACTTAGTACAAAGCCCTGAGGGGCTCCTGTGTTGAGAGTCAAAGGGGTAGAGGTGAGGGAGCCCACTCGCCTACCGGCAATCTGACAGGAAGTGCAGGATCCAGCTGCACAAGGCAGGGTCAAGGCCGAGGTCTCTGAGCTTCCTGTCGAGCCTGGATGGAACTATGTTGTTGAATGCTGAACTGTAGTCCAAGAACAGCATTCTCACATAAGCATCCTTCTTCGCCGGAAGTGTAAGGACAGTATGTAGAGCTGTGGCTATTGCATCATCTGTCGATCGGTTGTGTCAGTAGGTGAATTGTAGGGGGTCCAGTGTGGGTGGTAGCAAGCTGTAGATGTAATCCTTGACCAGCCTCTCAAAGCATTTGCTTATTATTGAAGTGAGTGTGACAGGACTCGTTCAGTCATGTTACTTTGGTCTTTTTTGATGCATGGACAATGGTGGATAATTTGAAGCAAGAGGGCACTCTACACTGGTAGAGGGAGAGATTAAAAATGTCTGTAAACACACCTGCCGGTTGTGCTGTGCACATTCTGAGTCCTCACCCTGGGATGCCGCTCGGTCCCGCAGCCTTGCGACTGTCCACTCATTGGAAACATCTGCGTACCTCAGCCTCAGAGATAACCAGGTTGCAGGTTGCAGCGGTGGCTTTCCTCGGAGGCTCAGAGTTAGTGACATCAAACCGAGCATAAAAGCGATTGAGCTCATCTGGGAGAGAGGCCGCGATGTTGGCGGCACCACAACGTTTGGCTTTGAATTCAGCAATGGTATACAGCCCTCGCTACAAGTCACATGTGCTATTTGTTGTGAATGTTGACTCAATCTTCTCCCAGTTTTCTTGTTTCGCAGCCCTGACAGCTTTGCAAAGATCGTAGCTGCTTTTTTTGAGCTCCAGCTGATTGCCGGCAATGTAAGCTCTATGTCGATTGGTCAGACAAACAGTGGACAGCTTTAACTATGGCTGCCTCTTGTTTCAGCTTCTGCCTTTACGTCATCAAAAGCAGGACCAAAGATGGTGTGCTTTTCCAAAAGCTGGGTGAAGGAGAGCTTTGTAAGTGCTGTGGAAGGGAGTGTAACAGTGGTCAAGTGTCTTACCTCCATGAGTGCTCGCCTGGATGTGCTGACAAAACTTCGGAGAGACTTCCATCGGCGATGCTCGATTAAAGTCCCCAGCGACGATGAAGGCAGCTTCCTGATGTGCAGTCTCCAGCATGTTGATGGTCTCGTACAGTTCCTTGAGTGCCAGGTCAGTATCAGCCTGCAGCAGGATGTACACTGCTGTGTTGATAACAGGCGTGAACTCCCTAGGCAGCCAGTAGGCTCTGCACAGCAGCACCAGGTAATCCAGGTCTCGAGATCATGCAGATTCTGGGGGTCTCACCAAGCATTGTTGACCATGAAGCATACCCCTCCTCCTTGACTCTTCCCAGAGAGGTTTTTTGACCTGTCCGAGAACTCAAAGGGTTCAATAGCACGGTCCAGTATCTCCTCCATCAGCTAGGTCTCCATGAAGCACAAAATGTTACATTCCTTTGTTTCCCACTGATAGGAGATTCTAGCTCTCTGTTCGCACAGCTTATTGTCCAGGGACTGAAAGCTTTGCTTTACTTTGAACTACACTGGTAAGGTTGAGAGGGGGATCTTGTCCACTGGGCATCCCAAGACCTCCATGCCTCTGTCCAGGATTGTATCCTGGAGAGGTCACTCCAGCGCCGCTGTTCATAGTGACAGAACCAACAGCAGACTGACCCATCGCATATACTATATTTCCATTGTCCTTCAACGGATGCCATCATGGAGTGTTTATAGGCATGAGTGACAAATCTGATGCAGGAAAACAAGTGAGGGAATGGGACTGAGAGACTTGGTAGGCCTCTTTCTGAACCAGATGGAACAATAACAGAAAATCATGCAGTCTCCAGATAGGTCCAACCTCTAGCGAAGGGTCTTTGACCAGTAATGTTAGCTCTGTTTCTCTTCCCACAAGTGTGGCTTGACCTGCTCAGGATTTCCAGCATTAACTGTTTTTACTTTTGATTCCCAGCAGAAGCAGATTTATTTTCCACTTCACACAAAGTCCTCACTCTCTTTTATTCAGAACTGTTTCTGTGTGCTTCATTTTGCCACTTCAAGCAATAACTTTTCTCCTTTGATAAGGACATTTGTCCTACAAATACATTTGGAATTTCCTTCTCTAGAAAGAGAACCCAGCCTCCCCACACTCATATCAGTTAGTCCAGAAGTGAATTGTGTCTGATTTCTGGAGTTCAGTTGCAGGAAGATTGTAATGACAAAAGTTATCGAAGAACACAGAAACAACAGTTCCACCTGCCGTTTTGAACAAAAACAGACAGATTAGTTATTTGCAGGCATTTTTCTAAAGTGGTCCCCCTACTGTCAGGTTGATTTTGAATGTGGCTGCCGCAGTTCTGCACATTGGTTTTGTTAAACATATGGCACAGACCTGAAGGGACACCGGATCAGGGTAATGTGAAGTGCCGTGTCATAAGTCATAGGTAATGTAGTAAAAGATAGCGGCGTATTCTGATGCAACGCCCACTTCATCTCCGAGTGTAATACTTCGCCATATCCTTCATAAGTTACCGTGTGTTATGTGTGTTCTACTGAACTTTACACCCTGGTTCGGAAAAACGTTGTCTTGTTTCTATATGCATTATAAGGTTATATACAGTGCATGTATATAGTTAAATGACATCAAACTTGACTTGACTTAGCATGCCTGTTGTCCTCATTGCTTTTCAAGCCTCACTTGTGCAGACTGAAACATTTTATCTGGTAACACCACATTTTTGAAGCAACTTGCTTTTGTGTTTCAAAGCATCTCTTTTTAAATATAAAAAAGGCTTGCAATTGCTCAGCATTTAACTCCATCAAATACCATACGTGTGGCTGGAATTTTAAACTCTAGTGGATACAGAGTTACTTCAGCCTTGAAAGGGGCCGATGAGAATGAGTTTTAGTTCTATTAGGAATTTTAAATACGTTTGCTTCTGGAGAGGAACTTTAAGCAGATGCATATTATATATAGTCCCACCTATTCATAACGTGCTTACCGATTATTAGGAGAGGTAAATGTTATGATTCTTCTGATGACACTATGCATACACCCTTCCTTTGATATTTCCATGTAGATGTTGTGTGGCATGCGACTACATGGTACATGATTACGGACCACATGACAGAACTACTCAGAATATGTCCAATGTGGACTGAAAGCTCCAAGCGGACTTTTTATCTTGAACAATGTGAGCAGGTAAGTAACATTTGATTCCAATTTTGTTTAGCATTTCTGACATTGTAGTTTCGAATAGCGAATAGTTTGGTTCAGTGATTCTTAAATCCAGCTTCTGCTTTGAGCAGAATTTTAGAAGGAGAAGCCAGTCCTTAGAGATGGTCAAAAAGAAGTTTGCAGGTTTCTGTTTATTTTACATTAGAAAGAAATTTATGGGCAAAGTCTCTTACAACTTAAATCCATTGGCTAATTCAATTAACCAATACTTTAAAAAAATGCAATATTGTTTAAAAGAACCTATAAAAAAGAAATATTTGTAGAATAGATGTTAGAAACAAGGGTAATGTGTTGTTGTGGGTTTATATCTTCCGTTATTCACACTATAGCAAATGTTACTTCTACTGCAGTAGTTTTCTCCAAGCTGTGTTGTTGCCAAGGAAAGATCTGGTTGAATAACACTAACACACTAACACTACTGAATTAACGTCTAAAGGTCTACTCTGTTGATCGATACGAGTTGGAATCATAGAAACATAGAAAATAGGTGCAGGAGTAGGCCATTCGGCCCTTCGAGCCTGCACCGCCATTTATTATGATCATGGCTGATCATCCAACTCAGAACCCCACCCCAGCCTTCCCTCCATACCCCCTGACCCCCGTAGCCACAAGGGCCATATCTAACTCCCTCTTAAATATAGCCAATGAACTGGCCTCAACTGTTTCCTGTGGCAGAGAATTCCACAGATTCACCACTCTCTGTGTGAAGAAGTTTTTCCTAACCTCGGTCCTAAAAGGCTTCCCCTCTATCCTTAAACTGTGGCCCCTCGTTCTGGACTTCCCCAACATCGGGAACAATCTTCCTGCATCGAGCCTGTCCAATCCCTTTAGGATCTTATACATTTCAATCAGATCCCCCCTCAATCTTCTAAATTCCAACGAGTACAAGCCCAGTTCATCCAGTCTTTCTTCATATGAAAGTCCTGCCATCCCAGGAATCAATCTGGTGAACCTTCTTTGTACTCCCTCTATGGCAAGGATGTCTTTCCTCAGATTAGGGGACCAAAACTGCACACAATACTCCAGGTGTGGTCTCACCAAGGCCTTGTACAACTGCAGTAGTACCTCCCTGCTCCTGTACTCGAATCATCTCGCTATAAATGCCAGCATACCATTCGCCTTTTTCACCGCCTGCTGTACCTGCATGCCCACTTTCAATGACTGGTGTATAATGACACCCAGGTCTCGTTGCACCTCCCCTTTTCCTAATCAACCACCATTCAGATAATAATCTGTTTTCCTATTTTTGCCATCAAAGTGGATAACTTCACATTTATCCACATTAAATTGCATCTGCCATGAATTTGCCCACTCACTCAACCTATCCAAGTCACCCTGCATCCTCTTAGCATCCTCCTCACAGCTAACACTGCCACCCAGCTTCGTGTCATCCGCAAACTTGGAGATGCTGCATTTAATTCCCTCATCCAAGTCATTAATATATATTGTAAACAACTGGGGTCCCAGCACTGAGCCTTGCGGTACCCCACTAGTCACCGCCTGCCATTCTGAAAAGGTCCCGTTTATTCCCACTCATTGCTTCCTGTCTGCTAACCAATTCTCCACCCACACCAATACCTTACCCCCAATACCGTGTGCTTTAAGTTTGCACACTAATCTCCTGTGTGGGACCTTGTCAAAAGCCTTTTGAAAATCCAAATATACCACATCCACTGGTTCTCCCCTATCCACTCTACTAGTTACATCCTCAAAAAATTCTATGAGATTCGTCAGACATGATTTTCCTTTCACAAATCCATGCTGACTTTGTCCGATCATTTCACCGCTTTCCAAATGTGCTGTTATCACATCCTTGATAACTGACTCCAGCAGTTTCCCCACCACCGACGTTAGGCTAACCGGTCTATAATTCCCCGGTTTCTCTCTCCCTCCTTTTTTAAAAAGTGGGGTTACATTAACCACCCTCCAATCCTCAGGAACTAGTCCAGAATCTAACGAGTTTTGAAAAATTATCACTAATGCATCCACTATTTCTTGGGCTACTTCCTTAAGCACTCTAGGATGCAGACCATCTGGCCCTGGGGATTTATCTGCCTTCAATCCCTTCAATTTACCTAACACCACTTCCCTACTAACATGTATTTCGCTCAGTTCCTCCATCTCACTGGACCCTCTGTCCCCTACTATTTCTGGAAGATTATTTATGTCCTCCTTAGTGAAGACAGAACCAAAGTAATTATTCAATTGGTCTGCCATGTCCTTGCTCCCCATAATCAATTCACCTGTTTCAGTCTGCAGGGGACCTACATTTGTCTTTACCAGTCTTTTCCTTTTTACATATCTATAAAAGCTTTTATAGTCCGTTTTTATGTTCCCTGCCAGTTTTCTCTCATAATCTTTTTTCCCCTTCCTAATTAAGCCCTTTGTCCTCCTCTGCTGAACTCTGAATTTCTCCCAGTCCTCAGGTGAGCCACTTTCTCTGGCTAATTTGTATGCTTCTTCTTTGGAATTGATACTATCCCTAATTTCTCTTGTCAGCCACAGGTGCACTACCTTCCTTGATTTATTCTTTTGCCAAACTGGGATGAACAATTATTGTAGTTCATCCATGCAACCTTTAAATGCTTGCCATTGCATATCCACCGTCAATCCTTTAAGTGTCATTTGCCAGTCTATCTTAGCTAATCCAACCACATCAGCTGAAGAATTTAAATTCACCCAATAGAGTGAATCTATTATTTTAGAAAAAGCCGAAATGTGTAATTGAATTGTCATTATAACTCATCTGTCCTATAAATATCCTGCAGGAAAGACAGTCATCCATGCCAACTCTGATTCCAGACCCATCAGTCCAGTTGGTTCTTTAATATCCAGTGGCAAAGATTAACAAGGTCCATTCAGGAATAAATGGGGTTGGGGAATAAATGTGAAAATAAATTTTAAAATGGCTACAGGCAATAGGCATTGTTCACTGACATGACGTCTGGTTTGTTTCAGAATTTAAAGTCGTAGTCTTACATAGCTTACATAACTTACAGAGCTCAGAATCTGCCCTTTGGCCCAATTCGTTCATGCTGTCCTAGATGCCTATCTAACTGAGTCTATTTGCCTGTGTTTGTCCTGTATCTATCAAATTCTTTCTTAGCCATGACCCCATCCATGTTAAGCATTGTAAGCATACCCACCTCTACCACTTTCCCTGGCAGCTCGTTTCAGAAACCCACCGGCCTCTTTATGAAAATCTTGCCCTTCAGATCCCCTTTGAACATTTCCCCTTACAGTTAAACCGATGCCCTGGCAAAACGACTGTGACTTCCAACTGTATGTAAGCTGAGCTGTTCAAGGAATGTGTTGAAAGAACTACTGGTGTGCTGAAACTTGGAGTATTTCATAGTTACTGTAATATACTTGCCTAAGGTTTCAATACTTGTGAGAGTTTATGATGCAAACTTCTCTTTAAGGGGAAGAACATATGACATTATATTTTTAATAAGTTCTGTTTTCTAGATTTGGATACCATTAGCAAAATCAGTATGATCAATGCGCATTGATGGGTGTATAGTTACATACGGCTTATCATTACTAATACCGAATCAGAATCAGAATCAGGTTTATTATCACTGGCATGTGTCGAGAAATTTGTTAATTTAGCAGCAGCAGTTCAATGCAATACGTAATCTAGAAGAAAAAAAATAATAATGATAAATAAATTACAGTATATGTATAATGAATAGACTTCTTTTAAAAACAGAAATACTGCATATTAAAAATAAAGTGAGGTAGTGTCCAAAAATTCAAGTCCATTTAGGAATCAGATGGCAGAGGGGAAGAAGCTGTTCCTGAATCGCTGAGTGTGTGCCTTCAGGCTTCTGTACCTCCTACCTGATGTTGACTGTGAGAAAAGGGCATGCCCTGGGTGCTGGAGGTACTTAATAAAGGACACTGACTTTCTGAGGCACCGCTCCCTAAAGATGTCCTGGGTACTTTGTAAGCTAGTACCCAAGATGGAGCCGACTAAATTTACAACCCTCTGCAGCTTCTTTTGGTCCTGTGCAGTAGCCCCCCCCCCCATACCAGACAATGATGCAGCCGGTCGGTAGATCTATGTAAGTTTTTGAGTGTATTTGTTGACATAACAAATCTCTTCAAACTCCTAATGAAGTATAGCTGCTGTCTTGCCTTCTTTATAACTGCATCGACACGTTGGGACCAGGTTAGATCCTCAGAGATCTTGACACCCAGGAACTTGGAACTGCTCACTCTCTCCAGTTCTGATCTCTCTATGAGGATTGGCATGTGTTCCTTCCTCTTATCCTTCCTAAAGTCCACAATCAGCTCTTTTGTCTTACTGACATCAAGTGCCAGGTTGTTGCTGCAACACCACTCCACTAGTTGGCATATCTCACTTCCGTACACACTCTCGTCACCATTTGAGATTCTACCAACAATGGTTGTATCATCAGCAGATTTATAGATGGTATTTGAGCTGTGCCTAGTCACACAATCATAGGTATAGAGTGAGTAGAGCAGTGTGCTAAGCACACACCCCTGAGGTTGACCAGTGTTGATTGTCAGTGAGGAGGAGATATTATCCCCAATCTGTACAGATTGTGGTCTTCTAATTAGGAAGTCGAGGATCCAATTGCAGAGGGAGGTACAGAGGCCCAGGTTCTGTAACTTCTCAATCAGGATTGTGGGAATGATGGTATTAAATGCTGAGCTATAGTCGAAGAACAGCATCCTGACATAGGTGTTTGTGTTCTCCAGCTGGTCTAAAGCCAAGTGAAGAGCCATTGAGATTGAATCTGCCATTGACCTATTGTAGCGATAGATAAACTGAAATAGGTCCAGATGCTTGCTGAGGCAGGAGTTCAGTCTAGTCATGACCAACCTCTCAAAGCATTTCATCACTGTAGATGTGAGTGCTACCAGGCAATAGTTATTAGGGCAGCTCACGTTATTCTTCTTAGACACTGGTATAATTGTTGCCATTTGAAGGAAGTGGGAACTTCCGCCCATAGCAATGAGAGTTTAAAAACCTAACAGGAAACATCTTTATACCCCAGGTAGGGAGGACCTGGAATGAGCTGCCAGAGAAAGTGTTTTGTTCTGGTACAATTGCAACATTGAAGAACATTTGGATAGGTACACGGAGGAAGATGGCTTGGAGGGTAATTGGCTAAACATGGGCAACAGGGATGAGCAGGGAGAATTCTCTGGCTGGTTTGGACTGGTTTCTGTATGGTACTACTCTATGACTCTACTGAAGGGCATTGCTGATCTTCTGTGACACCATGAAAACCTCGATGAGTCCAGCCATCATGGTAGCTGTGGCAGAGAATTCTCCAAAGTGAGTAGGTATTAGAAATGATATATTTCCTACAGTCAAAGTTCAAAGTAAATTTATTACCAAATTACTTGCAGATATGTCACCATATACAATCCTAAGACTCATTTCTTGTGGCCAGTAACAGTAAATACAAGAAACACAGTAGAACCAATGACAGACCACACCCAACAGGATGGACAATCAACCAATGTGCAAAAGATAATAAACTGTGCAAATGTAAAAGTAATGATCATAATAATAAATAAATAAGCAATAAATATCAAGCACATGAAAGGAAGGGTCGTTGAAAGTAAGTCCATAGGTTGTGGGAATAGTTCAGTGATGGGGCAAGTGAAGGTGAGTGAAATTATCCCCTCTTGTTCAAATGTCTGATAGTTGAGGTGTAACAACTGAGAATCAGAATCAAATTTAATATCACTGGGATACACCATGAATTTGTTGTTTTATGGCAGCAGTATATTGAAATACATAGTAATAAAAACTATAAATTAGTACAAATAAAAAATAAATTAAATAAGTAGAAACATGGAAACATAGAAAACCTACAGCACAATACAGGCCCTTCAGCCCACAAGGCTGTACCGAACATGTCCCTACCTCAGAACTATCTAGGCTTTACCCATAGCCCTCTACTTTTCTAAGCTCCATGTAGCCATCCAGGAGTCTTAAAAGACCCTATCATTTCTGCCTCTACCACCACCGCCGGCAGCCCATTCCATGAACTCACCACTCTCTGTGTGAAAAAAACTTACCCCTGACATCTCCTCTGTACCTGCTTCCAAACACCTTAATACTATGTCCTCTCGTGCTAGCCATTTCAGCCCTGGGGAAAAAGCCACTGACTATCTACACGATCAATGCTTTTCATTATCTTGTACACCTCTATCACCTCTCATCCTCTATCGCTCCAAGGAGAAAAGGCTGAGTTCACTCAACCTATTCTCATAAGGCATAGTCATAGTCATAGTCATACTTTATTGATCCCAGGGGAAATTGGTTGCTCCCCAATCCAGGCAGCATCCTTGTAAATCTCCTCTGCACCCTTTCTATGGTTTCCACATCCTTCCTGCAAGAAAGAGTCATAGAGTGATAGGGAAGTACAGCACAGATACAGGCCTTTTGGCCCATCTAGTCCATGCCAAAATCATTTAAACTGCCTACTCCAATCAACTTGCACTGGGACCATAGCCATCCATATCCTTTCTATCCATGTACCAAGCCAAACTTTTCTTAAATATTGAAATTGAACTCGCATGCACCACTTGGGCTGGCAGTTCATTCCACACTCTCATGACCCTCTGAGTGAAGAAGATTCCCCTCATGTTCCCCTTAAACTTCTCACCTTTCATCCTTAACTCATAATCTGTGGCTGTAGTCCAATCCAACCTCAGTGGAAAAAGCCTGCTTGCATTTACCCTTTCTATATATCCATCATAATTTTGTATACCTAGAAGAGAGGGAAAATTTTTGAGACAGTGTTCATGGGTTCATTGTCCATTTAGATATCTGATGGCAAAGAAGAAGAAACCATTCCTGAAATGTTGAGTGTGTGTCGTCCGGCTCCTGTACCTCCTCCTTGATGGTAGCAATGCGGAGGGCGTGCCCTTGGTGATGGTTGCCTTCATGATGGATGCCGCCTTTTTGAGGCATCACATTTTGAAGGTGTCCTGGATGCTGGGGAGGCTCGATCCTATCATGGATCTACCTGAGTTTTCACTTTCTGCAGCTTTTTTTCCGATCCTGTGCGGTTGGCCCCTCTATACCCGACAGTGACACAACCAGTTAGAAAGCTCTCCACAGTTCATCTGCAGAAATTTGTGAGTGTTTTTGGTAACATACCAATTCTCTGCAACTCCGAATGAAATATACCCACTCATTATGCCTTTTTTTGTAATTACATTAAAAACTTCAGCCCAGGTTAAATTATTAGAGATGTTGACACCCAGGAACAGGAAACTGCTCACCCTTTCCTCTTCTGATCTGTAGCTGAGGACTGGTGTGTGATCTCTTAACTTACTCTTCATGGCATCCACAGTGAAATTCCTTGGTCTTGCTGATGTTGCTATGACACCAGTCAACCAACTGATCTATCTCGCTCCTACTGCTAACTGTGGCCAACTGTTCCCAAACATAGGTGTGTGGGTTCTGAAGTTCCTGTACTTCCTTCTTGATGGCAGCAGTGAGAAGACAGCATGGCCTACTTGATGATGGATGCTCCTTCTCATGACATTGCTCAGTGTAGAGGTGCTCAATGAGTGGGAATGGCTTTTCTCATGATGGACTGAGGAGCATCTATTATTCATTACTTCCTGTAGGCTTTTCCGTGCAGATGCATTGGTGTTTCCATACCAGGCCATAATGCAACCAGTTAATGCACTCTCCACTACACATCTAAAGAATGCAGACAACAGGAATTCTGCAGATGCTGGAAATTCAAGCAACACACATCTAAAGAAGTTTGTCAAGAAGAAGAACGCTCAAGTTGGTGCAGTCTTTCATTGACTCTATTGTGGTTATTATTTTATTATGGATTTATTGAGTATGCCCACAAGAAAATGAATCTCAGGATTGTACATGTGACATATATGTACTTTGATAATAAATTTACTTTGAACTTGAACTTTGAACTTTGATGAATGCACCTTCGCTGTCCAAATGTTCTAGGGTTGTGTGAAGAGCCAAATGAAATGGCATCTGCTGTTCACCTGTTCTGATAGTAAGCAAATTGGAGTGGGTCCAAGTCACTTTCCAGGCAGGAGTTGAGTTGATATGTTTCAACATCAACGTCTCAAACCATTTCATCACAGTCGATCTAAGTGCTATTGGATGGTAATGATTGAGGCAGGTTAGCATGTTCTTAGGCCCCAGGATAATTGAACCTGCTTAAAGCAAGTGAGTGTCTCAGATTGCCAAAGTGAGATTTTAAAGAACTCAGCCAGTTGATCAGCACAGGTATTTAGTACTTGGCCAGGTCCCCCTTCTGGGCTGAATGCTTCCCCTGGGTGTACCCCTAAAGGATGCTCTCATGTTAGCCTCAGAGACTGAAGTCACAGGGTCATCAGTGCCTGTGGGAGTTTGTAAAGGTGCTTCCAAGTTTTTACAGTAAACATGAGCATAAAAGGCATCGATGTGATCTGAGAGTGAAGCTTTTTCGTCACCTATGTTGCTTGGTTTCACTTTGCAGGTGGTAATTGTGTTTAGCCCCTGCCACAGTATCCTTCAATGATTCAAGTTTGGTCCAGAATTGCCACTTTACACATCAGATATCTTCCTGGAAATCACATCTGGACCTCTTGTATTTAATTTGCTCACCAGACCTGAATGCCACTGATCTAGCCTCAGCAGATTGGGCATCTCATCTTACATCCAGGGCTTCTGGTTGGGGAAGACTCTGAATTACTTTGTGATGGTTCATTCATCTACGACTGCTTTTCTATATCCGTGACAACCTTGATGTGTGCCATCAGAGCCTCTGATGAGGCCTTGAGCATGGCCCTTACCACCGAATCAAAGCAATCCCGTAGCCGCTTGTCTGTTTTCCAGGACCACCTCTTTGTTGATCTAATCTCTGGACACTTGCTTTTTAGCCTTTGTCTGTACGACGGTAGAGGGAGGACAGCCAAGTGCTTAGATTTCCCAAAATGTTGTTTAGGCATGTAACGATAGGCATTCCTAATTGGAGTATAGCAGTGGTCGAGTGTGTTGGGATCCCTGGTGTGGTAGGTGATATGTTGATGATAAGTAGGCAGAAATTTCTTCAATCAAGTCTGATTGAGGTCTGGGCAATGATTTGAAGGATGTCAGAGTAGGCTGGTTCTTGTTTGCTGATGACGACACTCAGCAGCTCCAGTGCCTGCTTAGTATTGGCATTTGGCAGTATTTAACTGCAGTCACAATCATGGAGGAGAACTCTGTTGGTAAGGAGAATGGTCAACACTTAATCATTCGATGTTCCAGTTCAGGGGAACAGGAGTGCAACAAAACTGCTACATCCAAGCAAGACAAAGAGTTTATCATGAAACACAGACCTCCACCTTTTGCTTTCTCCGAATCAACAGTTCCGTTCATCCTGTGTATTGAGATGCTCTTAGGCCTGATCAAAGAACCCAGTGTGTCTGGAGTGAGCCATGTGCCTGTGAACCACAGGAGGCAGCAATTCCTCATTTGCCTCCGATACAGCAATCTTACCCTTAGGTCCTCAATCTTGTTCTCCAGTGACTGTATGTTTGCTAACAAGATGCTGCAAAGAGGAAATTTCCTACCTTGGCATTTTAGTTTGGTTTGAAGTTCTCTCCTTCTCCCTCTCTTTTGATTGTGGTGATGTACCTTCATTTGCTTAAGTGTGCTGTACCTGCATGCTTGAGAGTTAAGTCTACTGCGTACTTCAAAAGATTGTGAAATCACTAGTTCATTAAGACGGTTCAAAAGTATGTTACTTAAAGGAAAGCTACAGGCTGCAGATTGCAGTGAGAGTAGTTCAGAAGTATACTTAAAATATTGTGAGCAGCCCGCAATGTGTTGCTGTGTTCCTCCAGCTCCATTTTGCTGTCTTTCACATTGCAATCCCTATTCTCTCAGAAGCAATCCCTGTCACCTTGGTACTTGTCATCACAAGTTATTGGGTGTAATCTCTTGCAGTAAAAAGAGTGGCTATTTACCTATAGTAATAATGACCAGACTTCATAGATCACTGAGTTGGAGCCTTTGTGTAGACATGAAATGTACTGCGTATAAGTAAATGTAGATCTTTTCTGTAACTACACCTTATGTCTTTCTCTGCTTCTTTATTGATATTTACTCATGTAGAAAGCCTTTTCTTCCTAAGCTCCAAGATGTAAATTTATAACAAATTTTCATAAATATCTGATTGATATTGTCAATTGAGGAAATCTTTTCACGTTTGTTCCATGTTGGAACATAGACATAAACCAAATCAAATGAGATGACCACTAACCCGCAAAATCCTCACCAGACCGTAACATGAGGTAAGCATTTTGTCCTTTTAATTTGAGGACTCTGGCCCTTTAAAAAAAGTATAAAATGCAATAGATTCTCACCATAAATACTTTAATAAGACAGCAACTACATAAAATGGATCAAGAAAATAACTGGTTTATGAGCTCCCATTATTCTTTAATGGTTTGAGAAAAGGCATGAGAAGTTTGATGAGGATAATTTATGATGAGCATTTTAACTGACTCCAAAGACCAGACCCCTATAAATCAAACCAGCATCAGATTCAGATACTGTTAGAGAGCTTTCTGTATTTTGCGGTCTTTGCAGGCATTTTATCATCGATTCTATTTGGTGCTTCTATCAATTGACTTGAAGCTGCTTTGTTGTGAGACATCTGGAGCCCACAATTCATCTCCTATAAGGGAGAGAGAATATACAACTTCCACAAGAAATTTCAGTGAATCTGACAGACTATTAAATTCTGCATGCTGTTTTTCATTTTACAACCTCAATGTACTTATGAATGGCATGATCTGTCTGGATGGTTTGCAAATAAAAGCTTTTCACTGTAACTCAGTACATGTAACAATACACCAAATACCAATATCTCATTGTTGCAGGTTTGAATCACTGTTTGGAAGTTTGTGTCAAATTTCAATTTTATATTTCTAGGTTTTATACAAATAGATTTTTACCTGCTTTACACTTTGGATAACGTCACCAATCACTTCACAGCCAATTAGATATAGTTTAACGCGTAGATTCAATCATTGAAAAGGAGGTAATATAGGTAATATTGAACAGCAAGTCTCATAACAACAATGCCACGATGATTTAATAATCTGTTTTCATCAATTGCAGTTACCATCAGTCAAGGTGCTTAAGTTAAGTCTACAGCTGTTCTTTAAAATACTGCAGTGATGTTCAGCTGAAAGAACAAACGTGACCTAGCTTTGGCTTCTCATGTCAAAGACAACATCTCCAACAGAGTGGCACTAGAGACATGAGTTTGAGGATCAGTGTGAATTAGGGGTCAAGTATCCATTAGAGCACAGAAACCCTAGCAGCCAATCTACACGCGATTCTGTCTTTTGTTAATTAACCACTGCATTGCCCTCTTGATTATGGCTTTCCCATCCAATTAACATCAGCTGACATAATGATGATACACATAATAAGATTTTGATGTCAATATTTATAGTAAATGTCACAAACAGGAGAAAATCTAGAGATGTTGAAAATCCAAGCGACGCACACAAAATGCTGGAGGAATTCACCAGGCCAGGCAGCATCGATGGAAAAGAGTACAGTCGACATTTCGGGCCAAGACCCTTCATCAGGACTGCAGTGTCACTTCAGATATACAAGTTAAAAGAGCTTGGCATTGGGAAGGAAGCGAGAAAAGAGTATGAAGACCAAAGGACACAACTTGGTTCAATGGTGTCTCCCATGATGTACTCCTGGGGCCAGTGTAAACTTGAGAGAATGTGCATTTTCTTGGAAATGCAAATAAATGGCCAATTGAATTCATGAAGAATGTATGTTTAGAGATAGCGGGACATGTTAGCAACAGCAATGAGGTGCCCATCCTTAGGTGCACTTTGAAAGTACTTCAACAACGTGACCTTAGCAGTTAAGAAAAAGCAAGGATACAGCCACCTACATCCTGATGCATGAATAATCTCACATTTCCATCTGCCTTCTCAAATTTACTCCAATGGAACACTCCTCACTAGCTTACTCTGTAAATATACCTAAACATCCTTTCACTGCTGGCACTCACCCTCGTTCTTATGCAATGCCATCTCAACCTCATTCTTTTGCAATGCCACATCTCACCTTCACGTTTACTCCGCCTTCTCATGTAACCCCTCCAGTTTTACTCATAGATCTCTTCCTTTTTTATCCCCTCAACCCTGCCCACCCCGAAACAGCTCTTATTACCCTTTGTGGAAGAAGAGTGTTTAGAGAGTGGGGAAGAGTCATAAATCCAGAGAAGACCACCTAGCTATCTTCAAGTGGACAATTCAGAGGGCTAGGAAGTACTGGAAACATACAGAATTTTGCAGGGGCTGGCCAATGGAGACCAAAATCTCAGTTGCCTAGTGATAAAATTAAATATTAAACAGCCAATAACATAAAACACCAATTTATGTTGGCTGTATTTCAGCAGTGGGCAAAATTTGGATAATTTTCAAAACTTCTTACAATACAGATCCAGTGCTAGCTCACAGAGTAATTTCATTCTCAAGTTATGTTCCCCATTGTCTACTCTCCTCCTTATCCCATTAACTTTCCCTAGATTCTAACACTCACCAGCACAGAGTAACAGGGCTATATAGCATAAAACAGGACTTTCGTCTCCACTTATCCACGTCAGCCTACTTGTGCTATATAGTATGAACCACTTATAGTTGCCAGTTAACCTACTGACCACTATGAGAGGAACTCAGAGCATGCATGGCACCACTGGGAGAATGTGTCGACTCAACACGGAGAGCACCTGAGGTCAGGGCTGAATCCAAATCCAAGTCCCTGGGCCTGTGAGGCAACAGCTCTTTCAGCTGATCTAATGTGCCAGCCTCTCTGTGCCACTGTGCCATGGTATTGACGGCATCAAACCTTCAAACCTTTAGAATATTCATATATAACGGGCTCCTGGATCAGCTGCAGTGATGACCAGCTTCGTGGCTATGGACTCACTTTCATGAACTTCAGCTCTGAATGTTATTGGCTTATTTTTATTGTTTGCGTGATTTGTTTTTTTTTTCCTGCACATTGGGTGTTTGATGATCTTCTTTTCTTAAAGGGTTCTATTGGGTTTCTTTATTTTGTGGCTGCCTATAAGGAGCCAAAACTCACAGTTGGATACAATATATATACTTTGATAATAAGTGTACTTTGAACTTTGATATATTTATTTTCATATTAGGTATTCCATGGGAGTTGATCCAATGACAATAACTCCTCAGTAGAGATCAAACCTGCCAAGAGTGACTGTGGCCAGAGCCCTATAAACTATGCAGCCAACATAACTGACTGGTAAGACATAGAAACATGTATCAGATGTGAATGTGAGCCACATCATAGGATACATGGTGCTCCAAGCTCTCTTCAGCTGTAGCTAGATGCTGTAGCTCGGTTGTGATTGACAAGTTAGATACTTCTGCAAAAATAGAGGGTGTGTGAGTACTTTAATGGCATAAAGAGGAAGGGGCAGAGGAAGGAGGTTATATTATCCATGAGTTTATGAACTCTCCATTATTTCATGGAAACAATGGACTCTAGGATAAAGCTTCATATTTAACTTTTGAAATACCCACATGAAGGTATCGGTATTAACAGCTCCTTTTATTTCAATAAAGGTTGTAGAACAGGGGAGGATGTTTCAAGGTGTCAGTTATTATTACATTGCTGAGTTTTATTTAAGGTTTAGTATTTTCAATACTTAGGAGTTTTTAAAACTTAAGATACCTTTAATTCTTTATTCCATCTTTAATAAACACAAGAAATTCTGCAATGCTGAAAATACAGAGCAACATCTTTCGTAGTTAGTCAGAGCTATTCAGAGAAGTATTGTAAAAAAAAGCCTGATTGTTTTGAGTAAAGATGGGAGTTTGGGTTTGGTTAGCTGTTCTAGCTGTCGGCGTAGTTTCAGGAAAGTGGCCTTCTCACTGTGTCATTAAAGCCCCCGACACTGTGTAGGTCCAAGCTGCTGAGCTCAATGATATCGTTTGCAAGTAGGGGCTTTTCACACTGAGTGTGGGGTAGCCTCAGGTTGCCTCTGTTAGAAAATTATGGGCCTGTACTGAGTTGCTTTAATATGGCAGGGTTTTGAGCCACAAATTTTGCATCTCCCAGAATTAGCATTGAGCATGCATCACGGTTGTTTTTTTTCTGCTCTGAAGCCAGTGTAACAAATGCTGCAGTGTCTTAGTAATATGGGGGACTTCTGTCAAGAGAAGATATTCATATATGAATCCTTCACTGGAGCAAGCAAAGGTTCACACCTGAAAGATTTGACTTCCAGTTTACTCAGAGCTATCCTTTAGATTTACACATCTGATTCTCATATAAATTGGTTTATTATTGTTTCATAAATGAGGAACGGTGAAAAACTTGCCGTGCATAGCATTAGTACAGATCAATTCCTTCCAACAGTTCATTGAGGTAATAAAAGGTAAAACAATAACGAATGCAGAATGAAGCGTGACAGTTACAGAGAAAGTGCAGATTAGGTAGACAATATGGTGTAAGTTCATAATAAGGTAGATTGTGAGGTCAAGGGACAATCTTTTCGCACCAGGGAACCATTCCGGTCTTGCGAATAGAAGTGGTCTATCAGCTTGGTGATACATGCTTTTAGCATTTTGTTGCTTCGACCACATTAGAAGAGGAAGAAGAGAGAATTCCATGATGAACGTGGTCTTCAATTATACTGGCCACTTTACTGAGGCAGCGAGAAGTACAGACAAAATCCTTGGAGGGAAGACTAGTTTCTGTGAAGCGCTGAGCTGCATCCACAACTCTGCAGGTTCCTGAGTTCATGGGCAGAGCAGTTGCTATGCCAAACTGTGATGCATCTGAGTAGGATGCTTTTTACTGTATAGTGCAGTGATAAAAATTGGTGAAGGTCAAAGGGAACATCCTATGGAAATAGAGGCACTGCTGAGCTTTCTTAGCCATGTTGTCTACGTGTTTGGACAAAGACAGGCTATTCGTGATGATCACTCCAAGGAACTCAAAGCTCCTTGCCTTCTAGACCTCACCACCATTGACGTAGACCACCCCCTTCCTGAAGTCAACGTCCAGCTCTTTTGTTTTGCTGACATTGAGCAGAAGATTGTTGTCATGATAGCATGTCTCCAGACTCTCTATTTCCTTCCTGTGTTCTATCTATTCATTATATTCATTATATATGCTCCTCCCACTTTCTCCAAACTTAATGTGTAGTGCCTCCCACTTTCTCGATCTCTCTGTCACCATCTCTGGAGGCAAACTGTCCACAGATATCTTTTATAACTCTACTGATGCTGACAGCTATCCTGGCAATTTTCTACCTTGTTGCCTGTAAAAATGCCATTCTCTTTTCTTAGTTCCTTCATCTCCACTGCAGTTGTTCCCAGGATGAAGCTTTCCTTCTCAGAACATCAGAAAAGCATCATTCTTCAAAGAACGGAGTTTGCTATGCTTCACCACTGATGCTGCCCTCACCTGCATCTCCTCCATTTCCTGGATACCCGCTCTCAGGTCATTTTTCCACCACCTTAACAAGGATAGAGTACTTCTTGTCCTTACTCACCACCTCATGAGCCTGCGGATCCAGCATGTTATTCTCTGCAATTTCCACCATCTTCAATGGAATCCTACCTTTATCTTCATATAATGACACCTTTACCTTTCCCCCACCATGCTCTGCATTCCACGGGGATCATACTGTCTGTGATTTCCTTGTCCATTCATCTCTCCCCACTAATCTCCCTCCAGGCACTTACCCCTCCAAGCAGAGGTCCTACAATTCCTCATTCACCTCCTCACTCATCTCCTTTCAGGGCCCCAAATAGTCCTTTCAACACTTCTGCTGCAAGCTTGTAGAGATCACCTATTGCATCCAGTGCTCCCAATGCGGTCTACTCTGCATTCATGAGACCTGATGTATATTGGGGAACTGCCTTGTTGAGCACCTTCGCTCTATCCACAGCAAGTAGGATTTCACAGTGGCCAGTCATTTTAATTCCAATCCCCATTCCCATTTCAGCATATCAGTCTATGGCCTTCTCTGCTGCCACAATGAGGCCACTCCATTCACCATGCTGACTTCCATCTTACCTCTCCTCTTCTCCTTGCCTGCCTATCACTTCCATCTGGTGGCCCTCCTCCTTCCCTTTCTCCCATAGTTCGCTCTCTTCTCTCTATTGGATTCTTTAGAAACATAGAAAACATAGAAACATAGATACATAGAAAACATACAGCACAATACAGGTCCTTCGGCCCACAAAGCTGTGCCGAACATGTCCCTACCTTAGAACTACCTAGGCTTTACCCATAGCCCTCCATTTTCCTAAGCTCCATGTAGCCATCCAGGAGTCTCTTAAAAGACCCTATTGTTCCCATCTCCACCGCCACCGCCGGCAGCCCATTCCACACTATCACCACTCTGTGCGTAAAAAACTTACCCTTGATATCGCCTCTGTACCTACTTCTAAGCACCTTAAAAATATGCCCTCTCGTGCTAGCCATTTCAGCCCTGGGAAAAGCCTCTGACTATCCACACGGTCAATGCCTTTCGTTATCTTGTACACCTCTATCAGGTCACCTCTCATCCTCCGTCTCATCCTCTTGCTCTTCACATATTTGTAGAATGCCTTGGGGTTTTCCTTAATCCTGTCCACCAAGGACTTCTCATGGCCCCTTCTGGCTCTCCCAACTTCATTCTTAAACTCCTTCTTGCTGGCCTTATAATCTTCTAGATTCATATCATTACCTAGTTTTTTGAACCTTTCGTAAGCTCTTCTTTTCTTCTTGACTAGATTTACAACAGCCTTTGTGCACCATGGGTCTTGTACCCTACCATCCTTTCCATGTCTCATTGGAATGTACCTACTCAGAACCCCACGCAAATATCCCCTGAACACTTGCCACATTTCTTCGGTACGTTTCCCTGAGAGCATCTGTTTCCAATTTATGCTTCCAAGTTCCTGTCTGATAACCTCATAGTTCCCTTTACACCAATTAAACGTTTCCCTATCTTGTCTGTTCCTATCCCTCTCCAATGCTATGGTAAAGGAGATAAAATTGTGATCACTATCTCCAAAATGCTCTCCCATTGAGAGAACTGACGCCTGACCAGGTTCATTTCCCAATACCAGATCAAGTACAACCTCTCCTCTTATAGGTTTATCTACATATTGTGTTAAGAAACCTTCCTGAACACACCTAACAAACTCCACCCCATCAAAACTCCTCACTCTAGGGAAATGCCAATCAATATTTGGGAAATTAAAATCTCCCACCACAACAACCTTTCCCTTTTTCACCTATTATTTCCCATTTCTCACTTCATTCTCCCTTCCCCCACCCACCAGGCTTCACCTATCATTTTCTAGATTAGATTAGATTGGATTAGATTCAACTTTATTGTCATTGTGCTGAGTACAGACACAAAGCTAATGAAATACAGTTAGCATCTGACCAGAAATGCAAAGAATAGTGTTATTGACAAAATAAAAAGCTACAGCACACAAATATAAAAGTACTGAGACAGTACAATATAGGTGCAATACTGCTTAGCGCTGTGATGTGAGGTTCAGCAGAGTCACAACCTCAGGGAAGAAGCTCTTCCTGTGCCTGCTGGTGCAGGAGTGGAGGCTCCTGTAGCCCCTACCGGATGGGAGGAGAGTAAAAAGTCCATGGTTAGGGTGAGATGCATCCTTGATAATGTGTTTCGCCCTGCCCAGGCAGCATTTATGGTAGATGTTCTCAATGGTGGGCAATTGGGTGCCAATAATCCACTGGGCAGTTGTCACCACACGCAGGAGTGCTTTGCGATCTGGTACGGGACAAGTGCCATACCACACTGAGATGCAGTTGATGAGTACAGCGGTAAAAGTCCGTCAGTATCCTGGGGCAGAGGTGAGCTTTCTGATGCTCTGCAGGAAATAAAGGCGCTGTTGCGCCTTTTTGATCAGGATGGAGGAGTTCAGCGACCAGGTGAGATCCTCGGAAATGTGGACACCAAGGAAGCTTGATACACGCTCCACTACAGCTCCGTTGATGTAGATGGGGACGTGAGTGTGGCTCCTAGCATGCCTGAAGTCCACAGTGTCATCTGCGAACTTGATTATGGAGTTAGAACCGTGTACAGGAATGCAGTCATAGGTGAAAAGGGAGTACAGAAGAGGGCTGAGCACATAGCCCTAGCTTATATTCCTTCACCACCACATTCTTATTCTAGCTTTTCCCCCTTCCTTTTCAGTGCTGATGAAGGGTCTCGAACTGAAATGTCAATTGTTTATTCCTTTCCATAGGTGTTGCCTGACCTGCTGAGTTCCTCCAGAATTTTGAATGTGTTACCTATTATATACGATGTGGCCTGCTACAGTGTTACAATCTGCAAATGGCAGAATTTGGCCACACTGTCGTGTGTGCATAGGGAGTGGAGTAGGAGACGAAGGATACAAGCTTGTTGGGCACCAATGTTGAGAATAATTATGGTTGAAGTGTTGCCACCTATGTTAGTTCAGATGTCACGAATCCAATTGCAAAGAAAGGTGTTAAGTCCCAGGTCTAGGAATCTGGAGATGAGCTTGCTTGGAATTATAGCGGGACATAAACCAACTGCAGATATGGACAAAAAAATGGCAAATGGATTTTAACCTGGACAAATACGAAGTTTTGCACTTTGGTATGTCAAATGTAAAGAAACAGTAAACTGTTAAGGGACAGACCCTTAACAGTGTTGATGATCTTCGGGTCCAAGTTCATAGCTCCCTGAAAGTGGCAAAATAATTTGGTAGGATGGTTAAGAAGGCATATGGCTTACTTGCCTTTATTTGTCAAGGGACTGAGTTTAAAAGTCAAGAGGTTAAGTTGCAGAGCTTTATAGAAATCAAGTTAGGCCGCATCTGGAGTATTCCATGGTAGACATCAGATCCACAAGGATGTAGTCATTAAGTCACATTAACTTGGTTTTCTTAGGTACTGGGATGATAGTGGTCTTCTGAAAGCAGGAGGGAACCTCGGATTGAAGCAGGGAGAGATTAAAAATGTCTGTAAAATCTCTACCAGCAAATCTGCACATAATCAAAGGACAAATCTGGGACACCATCCGGGACCAGGTGCTTTCCCTTTGGAAGACTGACCTTGCAACTGAGAAGGTGACTGTGAGGTTAGGTGCACTGGAGACTGTCAGGGTGGGTGCTGACATTTCAGTTCTCTTCTGTTCAAAACACATAGAGAATGCATCAACCTTTTTGGGAAGGAGTGCTCTATTGTTGGGGATGTTGCTTGACTTCTTTAGATGTATCCCATTACGACATATAAGCCCTATCAAAACTGACATCATGTCAGCGACTTGATTTGGGGCTATTATTGTCTTTTAGCATACTTATAGTTTATATCTTGACTTCTTGTATTGGTTAGGGTCACCAGATTTGAACATCACTGTTCTTGACTTTAGTAGGGAGCGGAACTCCTCGCTCACCCATGACTTCTGGTTTGGGACTTCTAGATTGTCCTTTCTGGTACACCATCCTCAACACACTTGCTAACAAAGACCATGATGGTGATAACAGACTCATCTAGACTGGCTGCGGAGTCTTTGAACATCAAGTCAAGTCAAGTCACTTCTTATTATCATTTCCACAGTACACAGTAAAAATCAAACAGCGTTTCTCAGGACCATGGTGCTACATGAAACAATACAAAAACTACACTGAACTATGTAAATCAACACAAAAACTACACTAGACTACAGACCTACCCAGGAGTGCATAAAGTGCACAAAACAGTGCAGGCATTACAATAAATAATAAACAAGACAATAGGCACAGTAGAGGGCAGTAGGTTGATAGTCCGATGGCTTGGGGGAAAAACTGTTACATAATAAACAGCTGAACTGTGGCATCCGGGATTCCGTGGACCAGGCTATCTACTCTAATCAGTTGCATAGAAAATCTTCTATTTCTTTAGACCAGCATTGTACAACATTCTGTGTTCCACAACCTTCAGACTCACTTTCAAGGACTCTGTATTATTTATTTATTGAATGATTTATTGTGCTTAAACCGTTTGTCCACATTTGCACATCGTTTTTTTTGTCATTCTTTGTGAGTAGTTTTTCATTGATTCTATTGTACACTCGGTGGCCAATTTATTAGGAACACCTGTAACCTCCTTATTAATGCACGTATCTAATCAGACAATCATGTGGCAGCAACTCAATGAATAAAACCATGCAGGCATGGTCAAAAGGTTCAGTTGTTTTTCAGAACAAACAGCAAAATGGGGAAGAAATATGATCTGACTTTGACCATGGAATGATCATTGCTAGATGGGGTGGTCTGAGTATCACAGAAGCTGCTGATCTCCTGGGATTTTCGTGCACAACAGTTTCTAAGGTTCACAGAGAATGATGCGAAAAACAAAGAAACATCCAAAAGAGCAGCAGTTCTGCTGATGAAAATGCCTTGTTAATGAGAGAGGTCAGAGGAGATTGGCCAGATTGGTTCAAGCTAATGGGAAGGCAATAGTAACTCAAATAACCACGGGTTACAACAGCAGTATGCAGAAGAGCATCTCTGTATGCACCACATAACAAACCTTGCAGAGGATGGGTTACAGCAGCAGAAGACTACACACATACACTTAGTGGCTACTTTATTAGGTATAGTATTTCTTTGTTCTACTGTGAAGAAAATGAATCTCAAAGTAGCATATGGTGACATAACGTGTTTGTACTTTGATAATAAATTTACTTTGAACTTTGAACTTCCGTATTAGTTCGTCCTGTTTCAGATTCTGTTTATATAAAGGGACAAAGAGGACAGCCTAGTGGACTGACAGAAATATACCAGTTGTGTATATTGGTTGCTATGTGAATGAAAAGTTGCATTAACCATAGAGTCATACAACACTACAGCATGTAAACAGGCTCTTCGGTCCATCTAGGCTCTGCAGAACC
This sequence comes from Mobula birostris, assembly GCF_030028105.1. Classification (NCBI taxonomy): domain Eukaryota; kingdom Metazoa; phylum Chordata; class Chondrichthyes; order Myliobatiformes; family Myliobatidae; genus Mobula; species Mobula birostris. Next base: position 201,754,441 of record NC_092372.1, on the reverse strand, counting down.
ATTAATCTGCCTAGTCACATCGACCTGCACTCGAACCATTGCCGTCCATAGCACTGTCATCCATGTACATATCCAAATTTCTTTCAAATGTTGAAATCGACCCTGCATCTACCACTTGTATTGGCTGCTCATTCCACATTCACACCACCGTCTGAGTGAAGAAGTTACCCCTCATGTTCCCCTTAAACATTTCACCTTTCACCTTTAACCCATGACCACTAGTTGTAGTATGATGTCGTATCTGTTAAAAAAGCACACAAAGGAAATTAATGTGCACACAAAAGGTTACCTACAATAATGTAGTAATTAATAATTATACTTATTGAAAATAATCTTTTAGCTAAATGTTTCTGTTAACTAGTGACAAAGTTAAAGTTTTGCTAAGCCAACAACGTGAAGAAAACGTCACAGTAGATACAAATTCGCTGTTGACTTTTATAAGTAAAATCCGCAAGTTCCGCATGTGCGAATTCAACCAACCGCGAATCGAGAAAACTCGGAAGTGCTCTTCCAGCACTTGCTGTTCGAGCATGTACAGACTTTTTTTCTTGCCATTATTCCCTAAACAATGCAGTATAATAACTATTTTACATAGCATTTACGTTGTATTAAGTATTATAAGTAATCTAGAGATGATTTAAAGTATTCGGGAGGATGTGCATAGGTTATCGTGGATTGGGATAGAAAAAAAACGGAAGTTCTCTTACTAAGTTAGTTGGAACAGGTACATCCGGTATTATTTAGCGTCAATTAGTCAAACGTTTGTCTTGGTATATAGTATATATTTTACCTTTCTATGCATATAAAATCCTTAAGAAACATATGTTTCAGCGCCGGGCTCGGGAACAGAAATTCCCTAGTTCAATCCAGTGACAGAGTGCTTCCGAGCGCTCTCCATCCATGCCGGGTTGATGTGGAGGATCAAAAACCCAAAACCCCAAAACCCAATAATTAAACCACTGCATTGCTTAGTAATAATTGTAGCTTTAATTGGGCAGGGCCTTTCTCACTTTATCCTTTAAAATTGTTGCGATCATTGATGGAATGCAGCCTAACGCTTTTCCAATGACCGATGGCGTTTCACCTCTTTCTGATCGCTTTATTATTTCCACTTTATATTCAATTGTGATCGTGATTATTTTCGTGAGCAGAAACACTGCGGATTCAGAGCTCCGCCACCGGGTCCTAATGTCCACCGCACTGAGACAGGTTAAATAAGGGACTTGAGCATCCGTGTTTTTTGGTATCCGCGAGGGGTCCCGGATCCAATCTCTCACAGATAAGGAGGGCCGACTGTACAAGAATGGTCAGCTTTTGATTTCTCCGCAATTGTAGATTGTGACTTTACATTTGGCGATGAACAAGTTAATGCCTTATGTCTAAAATATCATGATTTTCTAGCTGAAAATACTGTAATAGACAGTTTAATGATTTCAAATTTTCTGTGCAAGAAAAAATTAAATCCAAACTGATTTCTAACTTTGCTCAAATGGTGGTATTTGTACTTCAAAATGAACAGTTTTGCGACCTTGCACTGTTGATGGACATTGGGGGAACCTTTCTTGCGTCTAGTGCAGACTGTAAGCAAGGTTTTAGCCTAATGAATCAACTCAAAAACAAGCTGAGAAACCGTTTAGGTGAATGTCATTTGGATATGTTAATGAGAATCAAAAGCTATCAATTGGATGGAAGTTCTATTAGTCTAGATAGAGTTTACAAAGAATGGGTAAATGCTAAAGACAGGAGAGGGAAAAAAATAACTGGGTGACTTAAATATGTATGTTATTTTGTTGTTATTCTGTGCAGTTTTATGTCAAATATTTTGAAAACCTACATAAACTGTGCCATGTATGCATTCAGTGCGTAGATACTTTTGTCACAGGAAAAAAAAATTGCACAACATAAGATTTTTGCGCACATTGACTACTAAAAATTGGAGGGAACATTGCTAGCCACCCTTCCAGCCCTGAACCCACTTGTGTCCCAACTGCCTATCCCTTATAGACCTGCTTCATTGAGTCCTGAGTAACACACAAAATATGTTGGAGGAATTCAGCAGGTCAGGACAGATTTATTTATTTATTTATTTATTGAGATACAGTGCAATACAGTCCATTATGGGGCTTCGAGCCACACCTAACCCGAGCCTAATCACGGAACAATTTACAGTGACCAATTAACCTACCAATTGGTACATCTTCAGACCATGGGAGGAAACTGGAGCACCCGGAGGAAACCTATGTGGTCATGGGGGGAATGTACAAACTCCTTACAGAAATAAGCTGGGGTCGTGGCACAGTAAAGCGAAGTGCTGAACACTATGCTAATGTGCCGCCCAGGTGAAGGGTCTCAGCCTGTGGTGCTGGCAGTTTACTTCTCTCTGTAGATACTGCTTGACCTCCTAAGTTCTGCCAGCTTGGCCCTGCATTTCCAGCATCTGCAGAATATCTTATGTTTACGATTGGGTCCTGATAGGGAATCGCCCTATCAATAACCTTCATCCGATACCACAATTTACCATCACTATGACAGTGAAACCAAGATCCAGAGGTCCTATCTCTGAGTTCCCAAATCAGGACCTGATTCAATGCAATCTAATTTCTTGGGCAATACGTTTGAAGAAGGCAGCTCGCTGAGTTATAAATTGGTGAAAATTATATGAAAGAAATGAAATCCAATTTACAGAGCAAGCAGAAATCTCTGAAGCTTTGTCCTCAGTGTTTCTGACATCATTTTGTTACTGTGGATTAGTCTGCTGCCACCTAATATACTGAAAGATATCCTATTAACCTCCTCCTTAGCTGTTTTGATTACTGCTGATATTCCCGGGAATGAGGCTGTCAGAAATACTCTTCACGGATCGACATCAAATGGATTTACATTTGGGTTCTATAAAAGCCTTTTCAAAACAATTGCAGAAAATTTACTGTGTCTAATTCCAGGAAAGCTTTTCAGAATCTCTCACTGAGTTTTAATAGTTCTTAAAAATACTGTGGTAACTGTGTCTAAAAGCTTCTGTTTGCAATGCCTTGTGTTCAATATTTTTATAAAATTATAGTCTGTTTGAGCTTTATTTCTCTTTTGCAGTACAATATCAATGCAATATTGGGAGATATAAGTATCTTGTTGCTGTTACTACTTAACACTCTCACTAGAGGCTAGAGCTTTATAATAATCCTTTGCCCCAGTTCATTTACAAGTAAATAAACAGCTGGATTTGTTTAAATATCTGTACAATCGCACAGAATTATGGGATATGCTAGAGTTCCAATGCAGACACACCTGAGTAACTCTGAATTCATCATTAAGTTCAAGGGTATCTCATGGCATTCTGATTTGAGAATCCGCATACACTTCCTCATGCATCTGCTTGTTAATTGATATATCTAACATAGGTCATTTATTTTAGCCATCATTAAAGTGGGAGATTTAGCTCAGCTTTCTGTCAGTTTATTTCACTAGTTTGTTTTTCATCAACTATAAGTTGTTCATTGTGATTATAAGTAATATTTTAAGGGTTATTTAAACAAACGGCACCAATTTTATCGGAAGTGTTTACCAGCAATGAACTTGGCTTTTGATACCATAAGCTGTCAGAAGCTGTTAGGGTGCTGTTGGAGGCCTAGGATCAAGAGGCCTGATTGCCACTTGTGGCCCACTCTACTTCCTGGGATGGACGTGGAACTGTGCTCTCCAGTTCCCTGGTGCCTAGTGGCCTGAGCATGTGAATACACATATAGGCTTCCCAGGGGGAAGGTGGGGGAATTGGAATATGACAAATAATGGCCCTTCAAATTGCTGTTCAGTTCCCTCCAGTGAAACAGTCATTCAGGATAATTTTGGAGGATTAAACTTTACGAAAGAAACTAAGGAGACACAGTTTCGGTCACCCTGCTATAGGAAAGATGCCACTAAGCTGGGAAGAGTGAAGAGGAAATTTTCAAAGATGTCGCTGGGATTTAGGGAACTGAATTACAGAGAGAGGTTAAGGGGTTGAGATTTTTCTCACTGGAGTGTAAGAGAATGAGGGCTGATCTTATAGAAGTGTTTAAACTCAGGAGGACCCTAGATAATGTCAATTCTCACATTCATTTTCCCAGGTTTTGGAAATAAAGAGTGAGGAGTTTGTATGCTTAAGTTGAGAAGAGAGAGATTTGATATGAAATTAGGGTAGTAACTGTAAAACAATTACAGAATACAGAATAAAGTGTTACAGAAACAGAAAGTACAGTGCAGATGCACAAGAAGGTGCAAGGCCGTAACAAGGTAGGCTGTGAGGTCAAGAAACCATGCTATCATACCAGGTGAGTATTCAATAGTCTTACAACAGCAGAATAGAAGCCATCCTTGGGCCTTGTGGTATGGGCTTTCAAGCATTTGTATCTTCTACTTGATGGGGGGCGGGGGAGTGAAGTAGAAGAGAGAATGTCTAGGGTAGGTGAGGTCTTTGAATATGTTTTTTTTCTCTTTCCCTTTCACAATCACTCCTTGCCTGCTCTCCATCTTCCTCTGGTTCTCCCCTCCCCCTTTCTTTCTCCGGTGTCTCCAGCTTTGTTTCCCTTTAGCCAATCAACTTCCCAGCTCTTAGCTCCATCCCTCCCCCTCCTGTCTTCTCCTATCATTTTGGATCTCCCCCTCCCCCTCCCTCTTTCAAATCTCTTACTATCTCTTCTTTCAGTTAGTCCTGACGAAGGGTCTCAGCCTGAAACGTCGACTCTACTTCTTCCTATAGATGCTGCCTAGCCTGCTGCTTTCCACCAGCATTTTGTATGCGTTGGCTGTTTTAACGAGGCAGTGAGAAGTGTAGCCAAGCTCCATGGAGGTGAGACTTCTTTTTCCCTGAAGTGCTGAGCTGTGTCTACATCTCTCTGCAGTCTTGTTTGATCATATGCAGAGCAGTTACCATTCCAGGTTGTGATGCAACTGGATAGGGAGCTTTGTTCAGTGTGTCAATAAAAGCAGAGGGTGATCCGTACATGGAATGAGCTGCCAATGGAAGTAGTTAAAAGTACTTGGACAGGTACATGGATAGGAAATATTTAGAGGAATATGGGCCAAACATGGCAAATGGGACTAGCTTAGATGTGAATCTCAGTCGGCATTGACCAGTAGGGCCGAAAGCCTCATTTCCATTCTGCATGACACCACAGAATGAGGGTCGAATGACAGCCGAACAATGGCCAGGGCAAAGAAGCAAGGCTCAACTAGTAAGATAAGGATCACAACTCTATCTGTCTGTCTAGGTACCATATCCAATGCGGACTTTGGTGACCATAGTTTTCCATATAGATCTACCCTCCGTTTTTTGGATGATTTCCATTTCCCCAATGTGTGGCCACCTGGCTATGCTTTTGATGTACATAAGCCGAGGTCTTCCTCTAGGTTTGTTCCCCTCAATCTTTCCAGAGAATATGAGTTTTTCTAGCTCATCTTTCCGCATGATGTGTCCTAGGAATCTGAGTTGTCTTTGTCTTGTTGTTGGTATCAGTGATCGAACTGCTTGGGCTCATCTGAGAACTTCTTCATCTGAGGTGTGTGTGGTCCATGATATTTTTAACATTCTCCTGTAGAATTTCTCTTTTCCATTGCTGGAGAAATGGTCCAGCATTCACTTCCATAAGTCAGGATAGAATAAATGTAGCACTACATTAATGTAACACTATACTGTTAGGAAAAGTTTTTGCCTTTTTAATGAAATCATATAGTTTTGATACATTGGTTTTTGGGGGTGTGGTATAGAAAATAAAATAACCTCAAAAACCTAACTTCTTGTGCCTCACTTGTGAGTTTATTTTTTTGATGAACCTAGCAACTACATGTTGTGGTATTATCTTTTAGAAGTGGGTAATGCATCTTTGGTTATAGCAATGTACAGTTTATACTAGTAAATCAGATCAAAATATGGCAATGTGAAGTTAATTCTCAGCAGGGCAGCTGGAAAAGTTAAATTCTGGTTTATTATGATAGTTTTTGGTATTCTCCAGTTTATTAATGTTGTCACATGTACCAAGATACAGTGTAAAGTTTATCTTGCATACTGTTCAAATCATTACACAGTGCACTGAAGCAGAACATGGTAAAACAACCCCAATGTAGAATAATGTGTAAAAACTACAGGCAAAGTGCAGTGCAGGATCACAGCGAGGTAGATTGTGAGGTCAAGAATCCATTTTATTGTGCAGTAGATCTATTCAAGAGTTTGATAGCAATGGGATAGAACCTGTTCTTGAGTATGGATGCATTTGTTTTCAGGATCTTGTATCTTCAATCAATAAATTCAATAAATCAAGATGGAGCTCAATAAAGACCTCCGTTGAGTCTCATTTCAAATTTAGTTGTTTTTAAATTAATTGCTAATTTTTAAATTACTTTTTCAGGGATGGTTTGCGGGGGGCAGAGAGCAGAGTTAGGGGTCAGGTTAGAGGTCAGGACACCCAGAGTCTAAGTCTCTGAAGGCCAGCAATGCAGACGTGGGACATTTGTAGTTGGATGTCAGGTGTCAGATGTTGAGAAAGTGGATAGGGGATCCAAGTTAGTGAGTTGTTGGTGAGTTTGAAGTTGGAGTTCTCTGTGGGGAGGAGAAAGTAGTTCCAGTGACACCCTCCCACCCCATTCCGGGTTCACAAATCAGTGAGACAACAGTTCGTGTCCTAGTGTTCAGGTTTCTGCCATCGCCGATCCTGGATTTAGAGGCCTAATGTTCGGTGATCAAAGTGTCCTGGATTGATGACGTGGATTGGAATTTGTTTTTGCTGTTGCTGTTTGTTGCTTGTTATTTTCTGTATTGTTCTACTGAGCAGTGTGTGCATGCTGCACACGAATTGTGATAGTACAGGGTGTACTGACCATGAAGTTCTAGAGTATAAGATCTTAAGCTTTTTGGATAAAGATAGCTATGGATACCCTCAATAAAGGGAGGTTTTATTGTAGCCCCCAATCTTCAAATATTAGTTTACTTCCCTGTTTATCCTCCAAAGAGAGTTTGCCTGATAGTACCCACTACTTGAGTGATGGGAGCCCCCTCCACTACCAAGGAAGAGATACTTCCATCTAGCACTGTTCATTTATTTTCAGTAATTCACGTTCAAATCCAAACAACACATTTCAAACTCGGGGAGGATTTCCAAATTATAAGAGATTTCCAAATTACAAACCATTTCTAAAACACAAATGATTTCCAAAATGTGCAAACAATTCCCACAAGCTAAAGAGACATATCAACGAGTTGCTGTTGAACGAATCGTACTTTGCATAAATTGAAGGCAGAGAAATGGATTCTAATTCACCTCCTATTTCTGTCATTCTTCTTGATGTTTTCTAGCTACTCCTAATAAGCCTGGACTGCTCTCTATATTTATACTGTCCTTCTATCACTTGGGTGACTTCACACACTTGTGATATCTTATCAGCTACCTTTTCACACTCATGATCTAAAACCTTCTTGGAAAGGAGCTCCCAGATGCCCACAATTAATGCTCTGAAGCTGACTCTTTGAGCACACAAATCTTCCACATATTAACATATCAGCCATTTGACGTGCTAAATGATTAGTATCAATGTGGTTGGCAAGCTTCCTTAAACTATATAACTTAGCCAGCATTGTCTGGTTGATATAAGCCAATTAATATTGGCTTATAATATTGGCTCCAAACTAAAGGTGTAGCTATGGGCACCTGTATGGGTCCTAGCTATGCCTGCCTTTTTGTTGGCTTTGTGGAACAATCTATGTTCCGTGCCTATTCTGGTATCTGTCCCCCACTTTTCCTTCGCTACATCGACGACTGCATTGGCGCTGCTTCCTGCACGCATGCTGAGCTCGTTGACTTTATTAACTTTGCCTCCAACTTTCACCCTGCCCTCAAGTTTACCTGGTCCATTTCCGACACCTCCCTCCCCTTTCTAGATCTTTCTGTCTCTGCCTCTGAAGACAGCTTATCCACTGATGTCTACTATAAGTCTACTGACTCTCACAGCTATCTGGACAATTCCTCTTCTCACCCTGTCTCTTGCAAAAACGCCATCCCCTTCTCAAAATTCCTCCGTCTCCACCGCATCTGCTCTCAGGATGAGGCTTTTCATTCTAGGACGAGGGAGATGTCCTCCTCTTTTAAAGAAAGGAGCTTCCCTTCCTCAACTATCAACTCCGCTCTCAAACACATCTCCCCCGTTTCACGTACATCTGCTCTCACTCCATCCTCCAGCCACCCCACTAGGAATAGGGTTCCCTTGGTCCTCATCTACCACCCCACCAGCCTCCGGGTTCAACATATTATTCTCCGTAACTTCCGCCTCCTCCAACGGAATCCCACCACTAAGCACATCTTTCCCTTCCCCCCCCCACTTTCCACAGGGATCGCTCCCTACGCGACTCCCTTGTCCATTCGTCCCCCCCCATGATCTCCCTCCTGACACTTATCCTTGTAAGCGGAACAAGTGCTACACATGCCCTTACACTTCCTCCCTTACCACCATTCAGGGCCCCAAACAGTTCTTCCAGGTGAGGCGACACTTCACCTGTGAGTTGGCTTGGGTGATATACTGCGTCCGGTGCTCCCGATGTGGCCTTCTATATATTGGCGAGACCCGACGCAGACTGGGAGACTGCTTTGCTGAACATCTACGCTCTGTCCGCCAGAGAAAGCAGGATCTCCCAGTGGCCACACATTTTAATTCCACATCCCATTCCCATTCTGACATGTCTATCCACGGCCTCCTCTACTGTAAAGATGAAGCCACACTCAGGTTGGAGGAACAACACCTTATATTCCGTCTGGGTAGCCTCCAACCTGATAGCATGAACATCGACTTCTCTAACTTCCGCTAATGCCCCACCTCCCCCTCGTACACCATCTGTTATTTATTTTTATACACACATACTTTCTCTCACTCTCCTTTTTCTCCCTTTGTCCCTCTGACTATATCCCTTGCCCATCCTCTGGGTTCCCACCACTCCTTGTCTTTCTTCCCGGACCTCCTGTCCCATGATCCTCTCGTATCCCTTTTGCCAATCACCTGTCCAGCTCTTGGCTCTATCTCTCCCCCTCCTGTCTTCTCCTATCATTTCGGATCTCCCCTTCCCCTCCCACTTTCAAATCCCTTACTCACTCTTCCTTCAGTTAGTCCTGACGAAGGGTCTCAGCCTGAAACGTCGACTGTACCTCTTCCTAGAGATGCTGCCTGGCCTGCTGCGTTCACCAGCAACTTTGATGTGTGTTGCTAATATACCTAACTGTCTCACACTCCATCTCTTGAGAAGTTAGCCTCTTGCTGTGGGCCAGCAGTCTGTGCTATAGACAATGTTTGCTTGCAAAGCTGTCCTTTTAACTTGAGATTGATTATTGATCGCCATTTACATTAAGAACTGAAGACGGGCTCCTGTTTATGATAAGAAGCTAAACAAAGAATATTGTTTTAAAATTTAACTTACTCAAAAATACTTTGATCTCAAAAAGTGTCTGCTGCTGTGTGTAAAAAGCTGAGCATGACAAAAATGGAAGGCCCCCTGACCTCAGACTGTGAATATTAATCACAGAATGTGTGACAACATTTGAAGACTGCCCTCAACGAACCTTTGTGTGTGTTGATTGTTAAAGCAAATGACACATTTCGCTGTGCGTTTTGATGTATATGTGGCAAAGAAAATTTAATCTTGAATCTTCTGCCTGATGGGCGAGGGGAGAATAGAGAATCTGAACATTTTTCTAGAATAGTGACCAAAACTGTGGCTACATTACTAATGTCCCTTGAGGAAGATGACTTGCTAATCTTATCTGGTCTGGCTAAATATGAATGAAAAGTGGAATTGAACACCTTTTTGAACCCACTGGGTCCAGCTTTCTCACTACCAACACCTTCATGGCAAGTAGGAATGGCTATGGAATTCTGGTGTAGCATCATCCATTTCCTGGGAATTAATTGAAGGGGGAAACAGGAAGAACCCCTCAATTTCTATCCTTCCCCATAAAACCTACCAACAATGAGCAGTAGAAGTCCAAAGTCCAGATTTTCATAAATAGAGCCTGCAAGCTAGTAACAAACTTTTGGTGTGCAAAGACCTTGTCAATAAAAATCTGCCCATTTCAAAGAGCCGACTGGTATCGGTCAATAAAATCTTGTTCTTCCCTGACTTCTAAATGGAGCACTGTCTGTTGTTGCTTTTACTTTCTGACAGTTAAAATGTTACGGACACACAACATGATATTACCTTATGACACTACTCAAAGTCACTTAAGATTTTATTGCTTATATCACGCTGACAGTATGTTGAAATGAGCCTCATGTGCACTCTAAGCCTACTAAAATTCAACTGACAATATCCTCAACATAAGGTACCTCTAAGAGCTGTTATCACTTCCTTATAAATGTCAGGTGAATATTTATAGGGAGTTCGTATCAAATAAAAAGACACATTCATCTGTACAATGGACTTTGGAGAGGCTGTGAGAGAGTGTGGCTAAAGATTTTTAAAATATTTAAGTAAATAAAACACAAATGTTTAATTCTGATTATGATAAGTATTCAAGATTCTAGCTAATGGATGTGTTTTAGATCACATTCACCAATTATAAGACTTCTGTTACCTAATAGAAAACAGCTTTCCTTCAAAATACTACAAAAGGATAGAAAACATAGAAAATAGGTGCAGGAGTAGGCCATTTGGCCCTTCAAGCCTGCACCGCCATTCAGAATGATCATGGATGATCATCCAACTCAGAACCCTGTACCAGCCTTCCCTCCATACCCCCTGATCCCTTTAGCCACAAGGGCCATATCTAACTCCCTCTTAAATATAGCCAATGAACTGGCCTCAACTGTTTCCTGTGGCAGAGAATTCCACAGATTCACCCCTCGCTGTGTGAAGAAGTTTTTCCTCATGTCGGTCCTAAAAGGCTTCCTCTTTATCCTCAAACTGTGACCCCTTGTTCTGGACTTCCCCAACATTGCGAACAATCTTCTTGCATCTAGCCTGTCCAATCCTTTTAGAATTTTATACGTTTCAATCAGATCCCCCCTCAAACGTCTAAATTCCAGAGGGTATAAGCCTAGTCGATCCAGTCAATAGAATTTGAGAGGTTCTTCCTGTTTTTCCCTTAAATTAATTCCCAGGAAATGGGTGACAATACTACATTGATTGGCCTAATCTCAAATAATAGCGAGGCAGCCTACAGAGAAAAAGTCACACAGTGGTGTCAAGAAAACAACCTCTCCCTCAATGTCACAAAAACAAAGGAGCTGGTTGTGGATTACAGGAGGAATGGAGACAGGTTAACCCCTATTGACATCAATGGATCTGAGATTGAGAGGGTGAACAGCTTTAAGTTCCTCAGCATCCACATCATCGAGGATCTCACGTGGTCTGTATATACCGGCTGTGTGATGAAGAAAGCACAATAGAGCCTCTTTGACCTCAGACAGTTGAAGAAGTTTAGTATGGCCCCCAGATCCTAAGAACATTCTACAAAGACACAATTGAGAGCATCCTGACTGGCTGCATCACTGCCTGGTATGGGAACTGTACTTCCCTCAATCGCAGGACTCTACAGAGAGTGGTGCGGACAGCCCAGTGCATCTGTAGATGTGAACTTCCCACTATTCAGGACATTTACAAAGACAGGTGTGTAAAAAGGGTCCAAAGGATCATCAGGGACCCGAGTCACTTCCAACCACGAACTGTTCCAGCTGCCACCATCTGGGTAACGGTACCATAGCATAAAAGTCAGGACCGACAGGCTCCAAGACAGCTTCTTTCACCAGGACATCGGACTGATTAATTCATGTTGATACAATTGTATTTCTATATTATATTGACTGTCCTGTTGTACATACTATTTATTACAAATTACTATAAATTGCACATTGCACATTTAGACGGAGATGTAATGTTAACATTTTTACTCCTCATGTATGTGAAGGATGTAAGTAATAAAATCAATTCAAATGGAGGTTATGGGCTTCGGAAACATTGCTGGGGAGCAACAGCATAGGAGTTTATTGCCACATCTCACTGCTTACTCTTGCAACCCTAGGTTAACAGGCACTTGAAATTCAGAAGGCTGATTCAGCTTGTTCAGAAGATCTTAGGTGTAAGTAACCTGGCTTTGAATGAAGTGATACAGTGAAGTGGCTGGCTAGAGGAAAATCCACCATTCAAACTCCCCTGGAAACACTGACAATCAGCAAAACACAACTCTCAACTTCGCCGATTGTCAAGTTAAAATAGTTGAAGCTATCAAGATAAAAAATAAAAACATAACATCAACTAAAACCAGTTAAGCAACACACATCAAAGTTGCTGGTGAACACAGCAGGCCAGGCAGCATCTCTAGGAAGAGGTACAGTCGACATTTCAGGGCGAGACCCTTCGTCAGGACTAACTGAAGGAAGAGCTAGTAAGAGATTTGAAAGTGAGAGGGGGAGGGGGAGATCCAAAATGATAGGAGAAGACAGGAGGGGGAGGGATGGAGCCAAGAGCTGGACGGGTGATAGGCAAAAGGGGTACGAGAGGATCATGGGACCGGAGGCCCAGGGAGAAGGAAAAGGGGGAGGGGGAGGGAAAGCCCAGAGGATGGGCAAGAGGTATAGTCAGAGGGACAGAGGGAGAAAAAGGAGAGTGAGAGAAAGAATGTGTGTATATAAATAACGGATGGGGTACAAGGGGGAGGTGGGGCATCAGCGGAAGTTAGAGAAGTCAATGTTCATGCCATCAGGTTGGAGGCTACCCAGATGGAATATAAGGAGTTATTCCTCCAACCTGAGTGTGGCTTCACCTTTATAGTAGAGGAGGCCGTGGATAGACATGTCAGAATGGGAATGGGACGTGGAATTAAAATGTGTGGCCACTGGGAGATCCTGCTTTCTCTGGTGGACAGAGCGTAGGTGTTCAGCAAAACGATCTCCTAGTCTGCGTTGGGTCTCGCCAATTATAGAAGGTCACATTGGGAGCACCGGACGCAGTATATCACCTCAGCCGACTCACAGGTGAAGTGTCGCCTCACCTAGAAGGACTGTCTGGGGCCCTAAATGGTGGTAAGGGAGGAAGTGTAAGGGCATGTGTAGCACTTGTTCCGCTTACAAGGATAAGTGCCAGGAGGGAGATCAGTGGGGAGGGATAGGGGGGACGAATGGACAAGGGAGTCACGTAGGGAGTGATCCTTGCGGAAAGCAGAGAGAGGCGGGGAGGGAAAGATGTGCTTAGTGGTGGGATCCCGTTGGAGGTGGCGGAAGTTACGGAGAATAATATGTTGGACCCAGAGGCTGGTGGGGTGGTAGGTGAGGACCAGGGGAACCCTATTCCTAGTGGGGTGGCGGGAGGATGGAGTGAGAGCAGATGTATGTGAAATGGGGGAGATGCGTTTAAGAGCAGAGTTGATAGTGGAGGAAGGGAAGCCCCTTTCTTTAAAAAAAGAAGACATCTCCCTTGTCCTGGAATGAAAAGCCTCATCCTGAGAGCAGATGTGGCAGAGACGGAGGAATTGCGAGAAGAGGATGGCGTTTTTGCAAGAGACAGGGTGAGAAGAGGAATTGTCCAGATAGCTGTGAGAGTCAGTAGGCTTATAGTAGACATCAGTGGATAAGCTGTCTCCAGAGACAGAGACAGAAAGATCTAGAAAGGGGAGGGAGGTGTCGGAAATGGACCAGGTAAACTTGAGGGCAGGGTGAAAGTTGGAGGCAAAGTTAATAAAGTCAACGAGCTCTGCATGCGTGCAGGAAGCAGCACCAATGCAGTCGTCAATGTAGCGAAGGAAAAGTGGGGGACAGATACCAGAATAGGCACGGAACATAATTAATAGCCTGATCTGCAGACTATATTAAAAAATGCAAAGCGTCATTGTAAATGGTGAAACGTTATTTACTCCTGTTTATTACTCAGAAGGACTGATGTTCTTCTTAGGAAGAGCATCTAATGTGAAAGCATTTTAAGATACATGATGACAGCTTACAAACAGTGCACAGACCTCTTCCATTGATCTTGTTTGTGAAGGATTATATAATAATTATAATAAAGGAAATAATTGTCTTTTGGTGATATTCTATTTTAGCCTGAACAGTATTATTCTTAATGAATGAGGACATCAGATGTATTAACATTGTATACAGCGGAATACATTGAAGAACAAGAATCCCCAATGAGTATTAGGGTGGATATGTCCCCAGGGCCTGATGGAATTTACCTCAGGAAATTGAAGGAGGCAAGAGATGTAGCCTTGACCAGTATCTTCCCGTCCTCTCTAGCCACAGGCAGGTCCCAGAGGACTGGCGAGTGCCTAATGTTGTGCCTCTATTTAAGAAAGGAACAAAGGAAAATCCTCGGAACTATAGACTGGTGAGTCTCATATCAGTTGTAGGGAAATTGTTTCAGAAAGTCCTTAGGGATGGGATAAATACATATTTGGTAACCCATGTCCAAATTAGGGAGAGCCAGTATGGCTTTGTGCGGGACAGGTCGACTTACTAACTTGATTGATTTTTTTGACAAGGTAATGAAAGAGATTGATGAAGGTAGGACTGTGGATGTTGCCTACATGGATTTTAGTAAGGCACTTTACAAAGTCCTTCATGGGAGGCTCATCCAGAAGATTAAGATGCATGGAGTCTGCTGCAAATTGGCAGCTTGGATTCAGATCTGGCTTGCACACAGAAGATAGAGGGTAGTGACTGAAGGGACTTCTTCAAACTGGAGGTCTGTAATTAGTGGTGTTCCACAGAGATCTGTGCTGGGACCTCTGTTGATTATAATGTATATAAATGACCTGGATGAAAATATAGATGGGTGAGTTAGTAAGTTTGCAAATAATACCAAGATTGATGGAGTTGTGGATAATTTGGAAGACTGGCAAAGAGAACAGTGAAATATAGATCAGTTGCAGATATGGGCAGAGAAATGGCAGATGGAACTTAAAACAAATAAACATGTGGCGTTGCTCCTTGGTAGGGAAAATGCAAGGAGACAGAACACTGTTAAGGACAAGACCCTTAACAATGTTGCTAAGCAGAGAGATCTTGGGTTTCAAGTTCATAGCTTCATGAAAATGGCTACACAGGTCAAAAAGTGGTTCAGAAGGCTAAAGGAATGCTTGCTTTTATTAGTTGAGGCACTGGTTTAAAAGTCAAGAGGTTATGTTGCAACTTCATAGAACTCTGGTTCTATCTGGAGTACTGCATACAGTTCTGGTCATCCCACTATAAATAGGATATTGAGGCTTTGGAGAGGATGCAGAAATGTTTTACCAGGATGCTGCCTGGTTTAGAGAGTATGTGCTATCATGTGAGGCTGGACAAATTTGGGTTGTTTTCTTTGGAGTGATAAAGGCTAAGGAGAGATCTGACAGAAGTTTATAAGATTATAAGAGGCACAGATAGAGTTGACAGTGAGTAACTTTTTCCCAGGGTAGAAATGTCTAATACTGGAGGGCATGCATTGAAGGTGACAGGGGGTAGGTTCAAAGGGGTTCAAAGGGCATAAGTGTTTTACTCAGACCATAAGACCATAAGTTACAGAAGAAGCAGTAGGCCATTCGGCCCATCGAGTCTGCTCCGCCATTCAATCATGGCTGATCCAATTCTTCTAGTTATCCCCACTCCCCTCCCTTCTCCCCATACCCTTTGATGTCCTGGCTAACCAAGAATCTATCTATCTCTGCCTTAAACGCACCCAATGACTTGGCCTCCACAGCTGCTCGTGGCAACAAATTCCACAGATTAACCACCCTCTGACTAAAGTAATTTCTCTGCATCTCTGCTCTAAATGGACATCCTTCAATCCTGAAGTCATGCCCTCTTGTCCTAGACTCCCCTACCATGGGAAATAATTTTGCCATATCTAATCTGTTCAGGCCTTTTAACATTCAGCATGTTTCTATGAGATCCCCCTCAATCTCCTGAACTCCAGGGAATACAGCCCAAGAGCTGCCAGACGTTTCTCATACAGTAACCTTTCCATTCCTGGAATCATTCTCATGAATCTTCTCTGAACCGTCTCCAATGTCAGTGTATCCTTTCTCAAGTCAGGAGCCCAAATGACTCATGACTCATGAGGCCTGAGAGGCCAGCGTCGGACATTTTCATGCCTCACAAGACGCAGAACGAGTGTGCGCCACTCCTCACACAGCCAAAAACTGCACACAATACTCCAAGTGTGGTCTCATGAGTGCCTTATAGAGCCTCAACATCATATCCCTGCTCTTATATTCCATACCTCTAGAAATGAATGCCAACATTGCATTCGCCTCCTTCACAACCAACTCAACCTGGAGGTTAACCTTTAGGGTATGCTGCACAAGGACTCCCAAGTCCCTTTGTATCTCTGCATTTTGAATTCTCTCCCCACCTAAATAATAGTCTGCCCGATTATTTCTTCCACCATAGTGCCTTACCATACACTTCCCAACATTGTATTTCATTTGCCACTTCTTTGCCCATTCCCCTAAACTATTTAAGTCTCTCTGTTTCCTCAACACTACCTGCTCATCCACCTATCTTTGTATCATCGGCAAACTTAGCCACAAATCCATTAATCCCATAGTCCAAATCATTGACATACATCATAAAAAGCAGCAGTCCCAACACCGACCCCTGTGGAACTCCAGTAGTAACTGGCAGCCAGCCAGAATAGGGTCCCTTTCTTCCCACTCTCTGTTTTCTGCCGATCAGCCAATGCTCCAGTGATGCTAGGAACTCCCCTGTAAATCCATGCTCTCTTAACTTGCTAAGCAGTCTCAAGTGCGGCACCTTGTCAAAGGCCTTCTGAAAATCCAAGTACACCACATCTACTGAATCTCCTTTGTCTACCCTGCTTGTAATTTCCTCTGAAAATTGCAGTAGGTTAGTCAGGCAGGATTTTCCTTTCAGGAAACCGTGCTGGCTTTGGCCTATATTGTCATGTGACTCCAGGTATCCCGTAATCTCATCCCTAACTATCGATTCGAACATCTTCCCAACCGCTGATGTCAGGCTGACTGGTTTACAATTTCCTTTCTGCTGCCTCCCACCCTTCTTAAATAGCAGAGTAATAATTGGAATTTTCCAGTCAACCAATACAATGGCAGAATCTATCGATTCTTGAAAGATCATTGTTAATGCCTCCACAATCTGTCCAGCTACTTCCTTCAGAACCCAAGAGTGCATTCCATGTTCAGGAGATTTATCCACCCTCAGATCATTAAGCTTCCTGAGCACCTTCTCAGCTGTAATTTTCACTACACATACTTCATTTTCCTGACACTTTTGAATGTCCAGTATAATGCAGATGTCTTCCACTGTGAAGACTGATGCAAAATACACATTTAGTTGCTCTGCCATCTCTGCGTCTCTCATTACTATACTTCCAGTGTCACTTTCTGTTGGTCCTATATCTACCTTCAACTCTCTCTTACCCTTTATATACTTATAAAAGCTTTTAGTATCTTCTCTGATATAAATTGCCAGCTTCCTTTCATAATTCATCTTCTCCTTCTTAATGCCTTTTTAGTTTCCTTCTGCAAGTTTTTAAAAGCTTCCCAATCTTCTATCTTCCCACTAGCTTTGGCTTCCTTGTATGCCCTCTCTTTTGATTTTACTTTGCTTTTATAGAGAATGGTGGATTGCTGGAATGCACTGCCTGGTATGGTGGTAAAGAAAAATATATTAGAGGCTCTTAAAGGACATTCAGATAGGCACGTGAATGTGAGGAAGATGGAGGGATATGGACATTGTGTATCTACTGTAGGTGGGATTAGTTGTTGGGGGTTTCTGATTTACTTTTTAGCAGGTACCACACACCACTGTGGGATGAAGGTTTTGTTCCTGTGCTGTACTGTTCTATGACCTATGCTCTAACATAGCATCTGTTATTAAGGACCCTCACCATTCAGGACATGCTCACCCCATCAGGGAGGTGGTACCGGAGCCTGAAAATGTATACTCAACATTTTAGGAACAGTCTTTTCCCCTTCTGCTATCTGATTACTATATGGCCTATTAATCCATGAACACTAATTTGCTCCCCTTGTACGATTTATTTTTTTTATTGGAACCTATAATGAGTTTTTTTTTGAAAAATGTATTGCATTACACTGCTGCTGCAAAACAGCAAGTATCAGGATGTATATCAGTAATGATAAACCTGGTTCTGATTCTGATTCCAATTCCAAATTGTTAAAAAGAGAATAATCCCTATTGAAGGATGATGCTAAACCAAGAATGATAGTCTATACATTACACTAAAATTATTGGTTTTATAGTTTCAAAATTTTAAAGTTCAAAGTAAATTTATGATTGTATATTCTTTGATTTGTTAATATGCTCTGGGATTTTTTTTTTGCTCTTATATAAGTTTTAATCAAATTAAGGGGATCTATCCTAGGCCAAACACGAAAGTGCAATTACAAAGAAAGGATGGCAGCATTTCTACGTCCTTAGAAGTTTCCAAAGATTCAACATGACGTCTAAAACCTTGTCAAACCTTGATAGATGTGTGGTGGAGAGTATTTTCACTATTTGCATCATAGCCTGTTATAGAATTTACTGTGTATGCCCACAAGAAAACAAATCTCAGGGTTATATATGGTGACTTATATGTACTGTGATAATAAATTTACTTTGAACTTTGAAGAGATGTGATTAATCCCTGGGATCCCTGGGCACTTAGACCCTATGAATACTGGTGTACTAAATACACTTTCATTCAGAATAACACCATCTAGAATGCAGAGGACTTGTCACTGAAATTGAGAGGGCCTTCCACTGGCCAGCCACCTCATGTCTCTCTGTCTGTGTGAGCCTAAATGCATAATTGATAATTGATTTCTTATTGTCAAATGTACTGAGATACAGTGAAAAGCTGTTGTCAATATGTCATCTGGACAGATCATTCCATGCATAAGTACATCGAGGTAGTACTAAAAGAAAAGAAACATAGAATGGTGGTAGACAATAATGTAGGAGGGTAATGACAACATAGAGGGAAATATCAAAAGTTCATCTTTATCGAATAAGAGGTCCATTCAAGAGACTTATACAGTGGGATAGAAGCTTTCACATCTTCATTCTTGGGAGAGAGGAAGAGAAAATGATTGGATGGGGGGAAGAGTTGTTAATTATGTTAGCTGCTTTCCTGAGGCGATGGAAGTGAAGACAGAGTATTGGAGGGGAGGCTGTTTTTATTGTAAACTCTCTTCAGTAATTAAAAGGTGGAAGAAAAGATGATATGTGGAATCTAGTGATAGATCAGTCATGTTCAGGCATGAAGGTTAAATGACTAGTCACTATTGACATAAAACTTTACATCACCCCATGAACTCATTTCGCTGATTACTGGTGTTGTAATGGTGTTACGCTAACTGTTACACTACTATGCCACCACATCTTATACAACCTCGATCAAGTGACCTCTCATACGCCTTTGCAAGAAAGAGAAAAGCCCTAGCTCACTCAACCTTTCCTCATAAGACACGCTGACTAATCCAGACAGCATCCTGGTAAATCTCCATTGCACCTTCAATAAAGCTTCCACATCATTCTTACAATGAGGCGACCAGAACTGAACACAATACTCCAGGTTTCTTCTAACCTAGAGTTATAAAACTTTATAAGGAGCTGCAATATTACCTCATGGTTCTGGAACTCAATCCCCCAACTAATGAAAGCCAACACACCACTTCTTCACTACTGTATTAACTTGTGCGGCAAATACGGAAGTGGACGCTAAGATCACTCTGTTCCTCCACACTACTAAGAGTCCTTCCATTAACTCTGTACTCTGCCTTCAAGTTTGACCTTCCAAAGTGCAACATTTCACTTTTCAGGATTGAACTCCAGCTTCCAATTCTTAGCCCAGCTCTGCATTATTTGTGCATCTATACTTAATTTTATTAGTTTTAAAATGGTTTAACTGGTTTTAAAAACGCAAACAAGAGGAATTCTGCAGATGCTGGAAGTTCAAGCAACACACATCAAAGTTGCTGGTGAATGCAGCAGGCCAGGCAGCATCTCTAGGAAGAGGTACAGTCGACGTTGCAGGCCGAGACCCTTCGTCAGGACTAACTGAAGGAAGAGTTAGTAAGAGATTTGAAAGTGGGAGGGGGAGGGGGAAATCCAAAATGATAGGAGAAGACAGGAGGGGGAGGGATAGAGCCAAGAGCAGGACAGGTGATTGGCAAAAGGGGTATGAGAGGATCATGGGACAGCAGGCCCAGGGAGAAGGAAAAGGGGGAGGGGGGGGAAGCCCAGAGGATGGGCAAGGGGTATAGTCAGAGGGAGCATCTGTCAGAGGTAGCATTGTCAATTATCCCTCCCATACATCCAACAATGTGTTTGACCCCCTTCAATTAGGATGGAGGCACCATAGCATTAGGAAAAGAACTGTTAGGATGGCAAACAATTTCTTCCCCCAGGCCTTAAGACTACTGAATTCCTTACCAGCATGTATGAATCTTATCAGATAGTCTCATCATGTATAAAATGCCTGTGATGTTATACTATTTACTTTCTAACTTATATTGTGTATGCACCTTATTATTTGTTAATTTATTTGTGCGAATATTACTCTGTGTTATGTGTCTGAGTTATATGCACTGTGTTGTGCATCTTGGCCCTGAGGAACATTGTTTCATTTGGCGGTGTACATATGTACAGTTGAATGAAAATATTCTGAACTTGAACTTGGATACCTGAAGATCTTAAACTGAAGTGCAATTATCACTATCTCAAAAAAATACAAGACACGCTTAAAGTAGGTGGTTGGACACTGGCAAATAAATGTTAAATGTCCCTACAAGGAAGGCAAAAATGAGACAGTAATATTTTAGGCCATAAAATGTGGAAGCAGAATTAGGCCATTTGTCCATCGAGCCTACTGCACCATTCTATTGTGGATGATTCATTACACCTCTCAGCTCTATTCTCCTGCCTTCTCCCCATAACCTCTGAACCCCAAACTAAACTAGAACCTATCTACCTCTGCTTTCAACATACCCAGGGGCTTGGCCACCACAGCCATCTGTGGAAATGAATTCCACAGATTCACCATCCTCTGGCTAAAAAAATTGTTCCTCATCTCTGCTTCAAAGGGACATCCTTGTATTCTTACTCAGCTCCATCATGAGCACTAGCCTCCATAGTACTCAAGAGGCGATGCCTCAAAAAGGTGGCATCCCTCATTAAGGACCCACATCACCCAGTACATGCCCCCTTCTCATAGTTACCATCAGGAAGGAGGTACAGAAGCCTGAAAGCACACACTCAATGAATCAGGAACAGCTTCTTCCCCTTTGCTATCCAATTTCTGAATGGAGAATGAACCCAGAAACATAATCACTTCAAAAATATTTCTATTTTTGCACTATTTATTTAATTTAACTATTGTATATTAATATACTGCATGTCATAGTTTTTTTTCTATTATTATGTATTGCATTGTATTGCTGCCACAAAGACAACAAATTCACGACATATGCTGGTGATATTAAACCTGACTCTGATCTTGATTCCCTCGAGTCATAGACTCCCACACTATAGAAGACATCCTCTATTTTCATCCTAATGCTCATTAAAAAGTGTTGGTCCAGTATACTGTTCCTTTCTTTGCCCAAAATATATACAACATTAGCATAATATGCAAAAAGACAATGCCTCTAGTATTCATACAGAAGATTTGCAGTACACTACTGCATTGAGTAATTTTCTCTAGTGTTTTATTAACTATAAACTGATATTTCTGGAAACCATGTAACTTGGCTTGTCCTGCAAATTGAAATGCTAATGGGTTGCTAAGTATATTTTCTGATACCCTCTATCTTTTCAACCTGTTCTAAATCTACTTAAAGGCCTTCAAAAGCTGCAGGCCTATTAGCTCTCGGTAACTATGCCCATATTTTATTTGGTAGCTTTATAGGTCTTCCAAAGTCACGGCACCAAATGCATCTTGTCTGCTCATGAATCTGCAGACACCTGAAATTCCAGTGCCTTTATATCAAGCTGAGGCTCTCTTACAGCTGTTTGTGTCTGACAGCCCCATTCATTACTCAGACTCCTATAATAGTGCCATACTTTATAGAACCTCAACCTGTTTTCTTCTCCAGACCATAGTTACTAATGTGAGCTTCCAGCTTGATCAATACAAGATTTATCTGTGAATTACCCCTGTGCGATTAACAAGATCTCAGCAAGATTTTTCATTTTAACGGAAAATTCTTCAGCAAACTTTCGAATTGATGAGTCGGTTTGGTTAAAAGCTATGATTTTCTGGACTGACAATTTGCACCCTTTCCTCAAAGCACAGTTATTTTGCTGTAAAATTAAGTATTGTAATCATCTGGTGCTTCTTGATCAAGTTGCCTCAGTCTGCATCTATTAACCATTTCATTATATGTGACTGGATTATCAGATGTGATAACTGCTTGCCACTCACTGTTTAATTATAATTGTAACATGAACCGTTGGGTAATGATCACCAAGATTGGGTCTCTTGATGGAAGTCAGCATGCTGACCCAGATTCCATGCCACTCATCCATCACTGGCAGATGAGGGAAGCCAAGTGACCTGCTCTTGTGCAAGTTGATGATGTATCTTCATTTTATTTTCACTTTTAGTGGGTATGGAATTCCTTGATGAAGTCTAAAATAGAAAATCTGAAAATATTGGAAACACTCAGCTAGGCAGAGAGCATCTGCAAAAATAGGTGGGGTTAATATTTCATGTTAAAATCCCTTCATTAGAACAGGAAAAAGAGAGAAAGCAAGTTAGTTTTAAGGTGTGCAGCAAATCGTGGAGGGAATTGGACTAAGGATATACTGTATCCCTCCTTAAGGGTTAAGAGTTGCCATGGGGATAAACTTTAAGGGAGGTTGCTATTTTCTGCTGCCCAACTTGTTGAGTGTTTCCATCACGTTAATTATTGTTTCAGATTATCAGCTTCTGGTGTTTCTTATTCCAATTTTCATTTTTTCTTGATGAAGTTTCCTAGCTATGTTGGTCCAAGGGTCTGCAGATACTGGAATATGGAGCAACAAGCAATCTGCTGGAGGAACACAGTGGGGTTTTGATCCAAAACATCAATAGACCCTGTCCTTTCACAGGTGCTCTTTGACCCACTGAGCAGATTGTTTGCTTATTTATTGAGATGAAGCATAGAATAGGTCCTTCCAGCCCTTCGAGCCACAACGCCCAGCAATCCCCTAATTTAAACCTAGGACAATGTACAATGACCAATTTATCTTCAAACTGGGAGGAAAACAGAGCACCCAGAGGAAACCTACACGGTCAAGAGGAAAACGTACAAACTCCCTATAGGCGGTGGCAAGAATTGAACCCCAGTCACCAGTGTAAAGCATTGTGCTAACGATTACGCTACCATGCTGCTCCACTGTGTTGTTTTTGGTGTGGACTGTGGACACAACTAAAAAGAGTTACCATGATTTCACTTGCCCTTCATCTAGGAGATAACAGGAATTTGAAAGAGTTATATGATTTTTAAATATAAGGGCTAACTTTTGTTTCTTTTTTCTTGTCCATGAGCTTCACTGCTTAATTGACCAATAATTTGGATAAATTATTGTATGGACACAAAGCTTTATTCCAGTTGCTTTTCCATATTCATCCTCAGCAGTCCAAATGATTCCCAGGTGTTCGGGGCTCACTCAGCTAGAGATATCTGCTATTCTACAGTGCATATATACCAAAAATGGCCTGATAGAGCTTTTCATAAAATTTGAAACATTTTCATGATCCATACAAGGCTCACTCAATTGAAACAAAATGTTCTTCTTTCAAGGGATATTTCTGGAGGTGATAGATAATTTTCTGTTTTATTCATTAGCGAAGACATTGAATGTTGTCAGGCTAATAGTTATAGGGAAAGAGCATAGTTAATCCAGTCTACACTTCCATGCATCTCTGGATAAGAGGGTGTGAGCTACAAGGAGAGACTGGACACACTTAGATTGTTTAATTCTAGATTAGGATGAGAGGAGATTTGATAGAAGGTTATACAATTGTGAGAGGGATAGATGGGTAGAGAGTCAGAATTCTACCCTGGGTTGAAATGTCTAATACTAGAAGACATGCATTTAAGGTGAGAAAGGAAAAGTTTAAAGGAGATGTTTTGATTGGAGACAGGCTAACTTTGAGGAGATGCGAAAGGATTTAGATTTAGAAGGAGCGGATTGGGAAAATTTGTTTTATGGGAAGGATGTAACAGAGAAATGGAGGTCATTTAAAGATGAAGTTTTGAGGGTTCAGAATCTTTATGTTCCTGTTAGGTTGAAAGGAAAGGTTAAAAGTTTGAGAGAGCCATGTTTCTCAAGAGATATTAGAAACTTGGTTCAGAAAAAGAGAGATCTTCAATAAATATAGGCAGCTAGGAGTAAATGAGGTACTCGAGGAATATAAAGAATGTAAAAAGAATCTTAAGAAAGAAATTAGAAAAGCTAAAAGAAGATACGAGGCTGCTTTGGCAAGTAAGGTGAAAATAAATCCAAAGAGTTTCTACAGTTATGTTAGTGGCAAAAGGATAGTGAGGGATAAAATTGGTCCCTTGGAGAATCAGAGGCTGTGCGGAGCCAAAAGAGATGGGGGAGATTTTGAACAATTTCTTTTCTTTGGTATTCACTAAGGAGAAGGATATAGAATTGTGTAAGGTAAAGGAATCAAGTAGGGTAGTTATGGAAAGTATGACAATTAAAGAAGAGGAAGTACTGACACTTTTAAGGAATATAAAAGTGGATAGGTCTCCGGGTCCAGACAAGATATTCCCGAGAACTTTGAGGGAAGTTAGTGTAGAAATAACAGGGGCTCTGACAGAAATATTTCAAATGTCATTAGAAATGGGAATAATGCCAGAGGATTGGCATATTGCTCATGTGGTTCCATTGTTTTAAAAGGGTTCTAAGAGTAAACCTGGCAATTATCAGTCTGTGAGTTTGAAGTCAGTGGTGGGTAAATTGATGGAATGTATTCTTAGAGATGGTATATATAATTTTCTGGATAGACAGGGTCTGATTAGGAACAGTCAACATGGATTTGTGCGCGGAAGGTCATGTTTGATAAATCATATTGAATTTTTTGATGAGGTTACTAAGAAAGTTGACAAGGGTAAACGGTGGATGTTGTGTATATGGACTTCAGTAAGGACTTTGACAAGGTTCCACACGGAAGATTAGTTAGTTCAATCGTTAGGGATTATTATGGAAGTAGTAAAATGGATTCAGCAGTGGCAAGATGGGAGACACCAGAGAGTGGTGGTGGATAACTGTGTGTCAGATTGGAGGACAGTGTGTAGCGGTGTGCCTCAGGGATCTGTACTGGGTCCAATGTTGTTTGTAATATATATTAATGATCTGGATGATGGGGTGGTAAATTGGATTAGTAAGTATGCAGATGATACTAAGATAGGTGGTGTTGTGGATGTTGAGGTAGATTTTCAAAACTTGCAGAGAGATTCAGGACAGTTAGAAGAGTGGGCTGAAAGATGACAAATGGAGTTTAATGCTGAAAAATGTGAGGTGCTACATTTTGGTAGAACTAATCAAAATAGGACATACATGGTAAATGGTAGAGCATTAAAGAATGCTTTAGAACAGAGGGTTCTAGGAATAATGGTGCATAGTTCCCTGAAGATGGAATCTCATGTGGATAGGGTAGTGAAGAAAGCTTATGGTTTGCTGGCCTTTATTAATCAGAGCATTGAGTATAGGAGTTGGGATGTAATGTTGAATTTGTATAAGGCATCGGTAAGGCCAAATCTGGAATATTGTGTACAGTTCTGGTCACCGAATTATAGGAAAGATGTCAATAAAATTGAGAGAGTACAGAGGAGGTTTACTAAAATGTTGCCTGGGTTTGATCTCCTAAGTTACAGAGAAAGGTTAAACAAGTTAGGTCTTTATTCTTTGGAGCGTAAAAGGCTGAGGGGAGATTTGATAGAGGTGTTGAAAATTATGAGGGGGATTGATAGAGTTGATGTGGTTAGACTTTTTCCATTGAGAGTGGGGAAGATTCAAACAAAAGGGCATGGGTTGAGAATTAGAGGACAAAAGTTTAGGGGTAAAATGAGGGGAAACTTCTTTACTCAGAGAGTGGTAGCTGTGTGGAATAAGCTTCCAGCAGAAGTGGTTGAGGCAGGTTCTATGTTGTCGTTTAAATTTAAATTGGATAGATATATGGACAGGAAAGGAATGGAGGGTTATGGGCTGAGTGCAGGTCAGTGGGAATAGGATAGGGTAAGAGTTTGGCATGGATTAGAAGGGCCGAGATGGCCTGTTTCTGTGCTGTAATTGTTATCTGGTTATATATAGATGTGTGGAACATATTTTTTACACATGAGAGAGGTTGTGCCCAGCCAGAGTGATGGAAGCAGATATAATAGTAATGTTAACAGGTTGTTAGATGGACACATAAATATGTGGAGAAGTGGGGGAGACGTAGATTATGTTCAGGCAGAAAAGATTTAGTTTAATTCAGCAAGATTTAGCTAAGACATCTCAGGTTTAAGAGTTTGTTCATTTGCTGCATAGTTCTTCGGTCTGTGTTCTACAAGGGTTCATTGATAAGTTTGTGGCCTAAGGTAGAAGGAGTCAATTTTAGAAAACCTAGCACATTTACTTTTCAACATAGTCCCCTCCTACATGTATACACTTAGTCCAGCGGTCATGGAGCATACAGATCCCTTCTTTGTAGAAGTGGTCCACAGCAGGGGTGATTGATAGGTTTGTGACCTAAGGTAGAAGGAGATGAGTTATTAACTTCAAACTTTTTGCATTGTCACTCAAAGAGTTGAACTGCACATGCATGTAACGAGAGTGTCTTGGACCTTCAGGTGATCCACAGCAGGGGTGATTGATAAGTTTGTGGCCTTAGGTAGAAGGAGATGAGTTATACAGCTCTTGTTACACGCACATGTAGTTCAACTCTTTGAGTGAAAATGCAGTAAGTTTGAAGTTAATAACTCAAGCAACATACATCAACGTTGCTGGTGAACGCAGCAGGCCAGGCAGCATCTCTAAGAAGAGGTACAGTCGACGTTTTGGGCTGAGACCCTTAATAACTCATCTTCTTCTACCTTAGGCCACAAACTTATCAACCACCCCTGCTGTGGACCACTTTCTGGAGGTCCAAGACGCCAGCTTCTACAAAGTAGGGATCGGTATGCTCCACGACTGCTGGACTAAGTATGTAAATATAGGAAAAATAAATGTGCTAGGTTTTCTAAAATTGACATCTTCTACCGTAGGCCACGAACTTATCAATCACCCTTGGTATGTGCTATGTTCTACCTTCTGCCATCTATGTTAAGACTATTGATGTCCTTGAGTGGCCCGCTCAGAGTCCTGATGTTAACCTGATTGAATATCACTGGCCAGACTTCAAGATTGGCGTCCATAATCGCTCCCCAATTAACCAGGTTCGCAAACAAGAGAAAACCTACAGATGCTGGAAAGCAACACACACAAAATGCTGGAGGAACTCAGCAGGACAAGCAGTATCTAGGAAAGGAGTACAGTCGATGTTTTAGGCAGAAACCTGACAGCAGGACTGAGAAACAGGGTCTCAGTTAAATTGATCAAAATCCCTGGTTGTAATACCTACTTATGTGAACAAAGGATTGGCAGCTGCATACTTTTGCAAGACACTGTAAGTCCATCTTAGGTTGTTCTGTCCTATTCATCAACTTACCAGTATTGTTCTATAATCTACCTTTATCCACCTCACTCTAACAACAGCACCACTTTGATGTCATATCATAGAGAGATACATTAGTATTATTAGTAACTTGGCAAGGGCCAATAAAAGAAGCAAGGTTTAAGCAATGTAGGAGCTGCCATTGTAGAAGTGGGCTAGTGTTGAAGTGATCAACAGACTTTGGTGAGAACAGGAAATTAAGCTTGGAAAAATTAGGCAGAATTGTAGTTTAGGCAGTGGAATGCTTCTCCCGTAAAATGTGGGATTTCAAGGTACCTAACGGTCTCCCTGATGACAGCATCTGCAGGAAGTGTATCCAACTTCAGTTTCTGACTGACTTTGCTTGTGTTACGATCCAGACCGCTGACTCCCTGTTTCCCTTTGTTTCCCTGTTTTCCTGTGTCCCTCGAGCTTGGTGATTAGAGGCAATTTACTCACGGCTGAACCGGCAGCTAATAAGTCTCCGGCTTTCAGCCTTTTGGCGCGAGAGCGTTAACAAAGTCACTGAAGGTAGTGCGAGCCAATGTCATCTGGCTGGAGCCAACCAAGTTTCTTGCCGGAGCAAGCCTAGTCTCCTCCCGAAGCAAGTGCCAGCAGGCCGCCTTCCCTTGCCAGAGCGGGTCAAAGTTAACCCGCCGGGGTGAGTCAAGAGCTCACCGCTGCTTGGAGCATACTTGTGCCCAGTTATAGTACTGTCCGTCGTTGTGTGGTCTCCGTATCCATGCCCTGCGTCTAAAAGGGGTCCTGGCCCTATACCCTGGAAGGGTCCTGACCCTGTGTCAAGAAGAGTCCCGACTCCATCCTGTGTCTAAGGTGGATTCCTGGCTCAATGTTTTATGTCCTGTGTCTGAGTCTGTCCCGTGAATAAGAAGAGTCCCTGGCTCCGAGGTTTCAAGTATCAAGTCCTGGCTCCGAGGTCCGCGTTCCGAGTCCTGGCTCTGAGGTCCGTGTTCCGCGTCCTGGCTCCGAGGTCCGTGTTCCGAGTCCTGGCCCAGACCCATAGTCCCAGCCTAGTCCAGGGCCTGAGTCCTTGTCCCTTACGCTATTCCCACTTCTGCTTTGCTCTCCTTGTAACGAGCAATAAACTCAATTTAGTTAACCTCACAAGACGGGTTTGTGTCTTGTATATGGGTCCACCCTTGCTCCCCACCTTGTGACAAGAGGTTGTCTCACCCGGAGTGCGGGCTTCTGACAGTAAATAGGTGACCAACAGGAGAAGTAAAGAGAGTAAGCAGACAGTACAGGGTTCTGTTACCTCCCAGGTGCTAGGATCAGGATGTCTCAGAGCAGCTACAGAATAGTCTCAAGAGGGAGGGTGAGCAGCCTAAGGTCATGGTGCACACTAGCAGCAATGAGATTGGTAGAAAGGGGAAGAGGTCCTGCTCAGTTAATATAGGGAGTTAGGAAAGAGGCTGAAGAGCAGGATCTCTAAGGTAGTAATCTCAGGATTACTCCCGATACCCCATACTAGTCAGGGCAGGAAATGGATGATAGTACAGATGAATGAGTGGCTGAGGAACTGGTGCAGAGGGCTTGGCTTCAGGTTTTTGGATAATTGGAAGCATTTCTGGAGCAGGGGTGACCTATACAAGAGGAATGGTTTGCACCTAAACTGAAGAGGAAACAATATCCTCTCTATGAAGTTCTCTAGTGCTACTTGGGAGGTTCACTAGTACTACTCAGATGGTTTGAACTGGATTGGCAGGGGTATGGGAGCCAGAGCACCAGGTTAGAAAATGGAGGGATGGAGAGGAAGCTAGATGTCAGGGCTAGTAAGGTGTGCTTTAAGTCCCAGGGTTTCGATACTTTAGAAAAGATAGAGAGGGAAGTAAAAGAGATGGGTGAGTTGCACTACTAATCAGGGACAATATTGCAGTTGCACTCAGAGGAGACAGAATGGAAGGCTCGTCCTCCGAGTATAATTGGGTAGAACTCAAAAATAGGAAGGGTTCAATCACTCTGATGAGATTGTACTATAGAACTTCTTACAGCCACCAGGACATTGAGGAACAGATATGCAGGCTGTTTATGGAAAGATGTAAAATCAATAAGGTTGTTGCCATAGGGACTCAAACTTCCCTAATATAAACAGGTACTACTGAGTGCAAGTGACTTAGATAGGGCA
The DNA here is from genome assembly GCF_030028105.1 of Mobula birostris. Lineage (NCBI taxonomy): Eukaryota > Metazoa > Chordata > Chondrichthyes > Myliobatiformes > Myliobatidae > Mobula > Mobula birostris. The sequence continues at coordinate 201,724,664 of NC_092372.1, read as the reverse complement.
AAATTTGTTAGGTGCATCCAAGGGTGCTTATTAAATCAATACACAGAGAGTACAACAAGAGAAGGTGCTATACTTGATCTGGTGTTGGGTAATGAGCCTAGCCAGGTGACCGACTTTTCAACGGGTGAGCAGTAAGGAAACAGTGACTACAACTCCTTAAGTTTTAAGATAGCTATAAATAAGGATAAGTATAGAACTTTTGGGAGAGTATTAAACTGGAGCAGAGCAAATTACAAGAGCATTAGGCATGAACTAGGGAGAGCTAATTGGAAACATCTTTCTTCACGCAAGTCCATATCTGACATGTGAAGGGTGATTAAAAACCAAATGCACAGAGTACAGGACAGGTATGTTCCAGTAGGAAGGAAGGACAAGGATCGCAATGTAAGAGAACCCTGGGTGTCGACAGAGGGAGGTGATGAAATTAGTCAAGAAAAAAAAGGAAAAGTATATAAAGCTCAGGAAGCCAGAATTATGCAGAGCCCTGAAGCATTAAAAAGCAGCCAGAAAAGAACTCAATAAGGGAATTAGGAAACCCAGGAGTTGCCATGAAATGTTCTTGTCATGCAGGATTAAAAATAAATCCCAAGGTATTCTATACATACTTCAAGAGCAAGAGGATAACTAGGGAGAAGGTAGGGCCACTCAAGACGAAAGGAGGGAACATTTGCTTGGATGTACAGGATATGGGGAAGGTCCTAAATGAGTATTTTACATCAGTATTTATCAAGGATAAGGACGTGGAGAATAGGGAGATCAGTGCTGAGAATATTAACGCTAGGGCATTTTAAAGCAAAGGAGGTGGTATTACTGGCTCTCATAAAAAGCATTAAGGTGGATAAATCCCTAGGATCTGATGGGATATATCGCAGGTTATTGCAAGAGGTAACAGAAGAGATTGCTGCTGCCTTGACCAAGATCTCATGTCTTTTCTAGCTACAAATGAGGTCCAGGCAAGTAGCTAAAGTTGGTCCATTATTTAAGAAGGGAACCAGGGATAATGCTGGAGACTATAGTCCAGTGAGTCTCACAACAGTGGCAGGAAAATTGCTGGAGAGAATTCTCAGGGATAAGATTTATAAGCATTTGGAAAACCATGGCATAATTAGAGAGAGCCAGCGTGGCTTTCTGTGGGGCAAGTTGTGTCTTACTATCTTGATTGAGATTTTTGACAAGGTGATGAGGGTGACTGTTGAAGGTAGAGCTGTGGATGTTGTCTACATGGATTTTAATAAGGTGTTTGACAAGGTCTCTCATGGGAAGCTCATCCAGAAGATTAGATCCATGGTAAATTAACCATTTGGATTCAGAACTGGCTTGCCCATAGAAGATAGAGAATACTGTTCACAGGGACTCATTCTAGCTGGAGGTCTGTGCTTAATGGTAAAGTATTCCTGTACCCCAAGGATCTGTATAGGGACCTCTATTGTTTGTGATGTATACAAATGATCTGGATGAAAATGTAGATGGATGGGTTAGTAGGTTTGCAGATGATATGAAGATTGCTGGTGTTGTGGATAGCATAGAAATCTGGCAAAGAATAGTACAGGATATAGATACAAATATGGGCAGAGAAATGACAGATGGAGTTTAACCCGATCAAATGTGAAGTGTTGCACCTTGGTAAGGCAAATGCAAAGAGTCAGTACACCATTAAGGGCACTGATGAATAGAGGGATCTTGGGGTCTGAGTTTTAGCTCACTGAAGGTGGCTACATAAGTTGATAGGATGATTAAGAAGGTGTATGGTATGATTGCCTTCATTAATTGAGGCATTGAGTTCAAAAGCAATGAAGTTATGTTTATAAAACTTTAGTTAGGCTACATCTGAAGAACTTATGATAGGAACATCATGGATGAAACAGTTGAAGATATTGGGCCCTGTGGAACTTCTGCAGATATATCCTTGGATTGGAATGACTGACTTCCAACCAGAACAACGGTCTTCCTTTAGAAACATAGAAAACCTACAGCACAATACAGGCCCTTTGGCCCACAAAGCAGTGCCGAAAATGTCCTTACCTTAGAAATTACCAAGGCTTACCCATAGCCCTCTATTTTTCTAAGCTCCATATACCTATCAAGGAGTCTCTTAAAGACCATATTGTTTCCGGCTCCACCATCGCCACCAGCAGCCCATTCCACGCATTCAACACTCTCTGCGTAAAAAACTTACCCCTGACATCTCCTCTGTGCCTACTTCCAAGCACCTTTAAACTATGCCCTCTCGTGCTAGCCACTTCAGCCTTGGGAAAATGCCTCTGACTATCCACACGATCAATGCCTCTCGTCATCTCGTACACCTCTATCAAGTCACCTCTCATCCACCATCGCTCCAAGGAGAAAAGGCCAAGTTCACTCAACCTATTGTCAAAAGGCACGCTCCCCAATCCAGGCAATGTTCTTGTAAATCTCCTCTTCACCCTTTCTATGGTTTCCTCATCCTTCCTGTAGTGAGGTGACCAGAACTGAGCACAGTACTCCAAGTGGGGTCTGACCAGGGCACTATATAACTGCAACATAACCTCTCGGCTCTTAAACTCAATCCCATGATTGATGAAGGCCAATGCACCATATGCCTTCTTAACCACAGGGTCAACCTGCACAGCAGCTTTGAGTGTCCTATGGACTCAAACCCCAAGATCCCTCTGATCCTCCACACTGCCAAGAGTCTTACCATTAATGCTATATTCTACCATCATATTTGACCTACCAAAATGAACCACTTCACATTTATTTGGGTTGTACTCCATTGGCCACTTTTCAGCCCAGTCTTGCATCCCATAAATGTCCCGGTGCAACCATTGACAGCCCTCCACACTATCCACAACACCCCCAACCTTTGTGTCATCAGCAAATTTACTAACCCATCCCTGCACTTCCTCATCCAGGTCATTTATAAAAGTCACGAAGAGCAGGGGTCCCAGAACAGATCCCTGAGGCATATCACTGGTTATCGACCTCCATGCAGAATATGAGCCGTCTACAACCGCTCTTTGCTTTCTGTGGGCAAGCCAGTTCTGGATCCACAAAACAAGGTCCCCTTGGATCCCATGCCTCCTTACTTTCACAATAAGCCTTGCATGGGGTACCTTATCAAACGCCTTGCTGAAATCCATAAACACTACATCTACAGCTCTATCTTCGTCAATGTGTGTCATAGTGGGGGGCAGCAATCGTGGACCCAAATGCAAGGCACAGACATTGAAGTACTAGGAACAGGACAGGACTAGAGACGAGAGTTAGGGACGTGACTGGATGCAGACTAGGAGCTGGGACAAGAACACAGACTCGGGCTAGGACATTGGTTAGGCAAGCGGGACCAGGACTAGAAACTGGGAACTAGGAACCTGGGCTTGGACTCCGAGCCAGAGACTGGACAAGGACCCAGAACCTAGGTCTTGACTCGGGCTCAGACCCCGGAACTAGGTGAGGACATGACATGGCTACAGGACCGGACATGGCTTAGGTTCCTCGTGGCAAGGACATGACAAGGCTTGGGTTCTTCGAGGCGAGGACATGACGAGGCTTGGGTTCCTCGAGGCGAGGATATAATGAGGTTTGGGTTCCTCAAAGTGAGGACGTGAGGAGGCTTGGGTATGGACTCCGAGCCAGAGACTGGGCAAGGACCCAGAACCTGGGTCTTGACTCAGGCTCAGACTCCAGAACTAGACGAAGACATGACATGGTTTTGGGAGACAGAACTAGGTGAGGCTACAGGACAGAACGAGAGACTCCTGGGCAAGACAAGGGAAGTCCAGCACAGGACAATGTACATGGACAGGATGAGGCACATGGACGGGACGAGAACACGATGCCTTGACTTGGTCGAGGGAGGACAGGAACACAGAGCCTTGGACTTGAGAGGACAGGAATGCAGAGACATGGAACAGAGAGCCGGGACCTCTCCTTGGGATCAGGACTTGGGGCCAGGGCTCTACACTGAGTCAGGACCCCTCCTAGGGAGCAGGACGTAGGGCTGGGACTCGTACACAGAACACAGAGAGACAGTTTCTAACACAAGGTAGTGGCAAATGGCCGGACCTACTTAGCAAAGGCATGGACACAGAGACGGATCCCAACACTAGGTAACAGCAAATGGCCAGATCTACCTAGCAAAAGCATGGACACAGAAACGGATCTCAACACTAGGTAGCGGAAAACGGCCGGACCTATCTAGAGAAGGTGTGGACACAGAGACAGTTCAAAACAACGATAGATACTTCCCTTATCTTGCTCCGGCAGTTGAACCTGACAGCGGTGCAGGCGAAGGTTTGAGGTGAGGTGAGGCTTGGCTTCAGGCAGGGCTAGGGGAAAGGGTACAGTTCAGCAAATGAAGCTGAACCCAGGAGCTATTTACATAGCAGCCCAAAATCAGAATCATATGCTTCAATTAAGGCAGACAACAGGACAAGGGAAAACCAGAAAACCTGGAATATGGATCGATGGGCCAGACCATGAACCGGAATGCGGACTTCACGGACCGGACCATGACAATGTGTTTAGTCACATCCTCAAAAAATTCAATCTGGCTCGTAAGGCACGACCTGCCTTTCACAGAGCAATGCTGACTATTTCTAATCATATTATGCCTCTCCAAATGTTCATAAATCCTGCATCTCAGCATCTTCTCTATCAACTTACCAACCACTGAAGTAAGGCTCACTGGTCTATAATTTCCTGAGCTATCTTTACTCCCAACATCCGCAAACCTCCAATCTTCCAGGACCTCATTGATGATGCAAAGATCGTTACCAGAGGCTCAGCAATCTGCTCCATTGCTTCCCACAGTAGCCTGGGGTATATCCCGTCCGGTCCCGGTGACTTATCCAACTTGATCCTTTCCAAAATCTCCAGCAATTCTCTTCCTTAATATCTACATGCTCAAGCTTTTCAGTCCACTGCAAGTCATCCCTACAATTGTCAAGATCCTTTTCCATAGTGAATACTGAAGTAAAGCATTCATTAAGGACCTCTGCTATCTCCTCCAGTTCCATACACACTTTTCCACTGTCACACTTGAACGGTCCTATTCTCTCACATCTTATCCTCTTGCTCTTCACATACTTGTAGAATAGTCATAATCATAGTCATTGTCATACTTTATTGATCCCGGGGGAAATTGGTTTTCGTTACAGTTGCACCATAAATAATAAATAGTAATAAAACCATAAATAGTTAAATAGTAATATGTAAATTATCCCAGGAAATAAGTCCAGGACCAGCCTATTGGCTCAGGATGTCTGATCCTCCAAGGGAGGAGTTGTAAAGTTTGATGGCCGCAGGCAGGAATGACTTCCTATGATACTCTGTGTTGCATCTCGGTGGAATGAGTCTCTGTCTGAATGTACTCCTGTGCCCAACCAGTACATTATGTAGTGGATGGTAGACATTGTCCAAGATGGCATGCAACATGGACAGCATCCTCTTTTCAGACAACACCGTCAGTCTCCTCAGGAAATAGAGATGGCTCTGACCCTTCTTGTACACAGCCTCATTGTTCTTTGACCAGTCTAGTTTATTGTCAATTCGTATCCCCAGGTATTTGTAATCCTCCACCATGTCCACACTGACCCCTTGGATGGAAACAGGGATCACTGGTACCTTGGCTCTCCTCAGGTCTACCACCAGCTCAGTCTTTTTCACATTAAGCTGCAGATACTTCTGCTCACACCATGTGACAAAGTTTCCTACCATAGCCCTGTACTCAGCCTCATCTCCCTTGCTGATGCATCCAACTATGGCAGAGTCATCAGAAAACTTCTGAAGATGACAAGACTCTGTGCAGTAGTTGAAGTCCGAGGTGTAAATGGTGAAGAGAAGAGAGACAAGACAGTCCCCTGTGGAGCCCCAGTGCTGCTGATCACTCTGTCAGACACACAGTGTTGCAAGCACACGTACTGTGGTCTGCCAGTCAGGTAATCAAGAATCCATGACACCAGGAAAGCATCCACCTGCATTGCTGTCAGCTTCTCCTCCAGCAGAGCAGGGCGGATGGTATTGAACGCACTGGAGAAGTCAAAAAATATGACCCTCACAGTGCTCACTGGCTTGTCCAGGTGGGTGTAGACACGGTTCAGCAGGTAGACGATGGCATCCTCAACTCCTAGTCGGGGCTGGTAGGCGAACTGGAGGGGATCTAAGTGTGGCCTAACCATAGGCCGGAGCAGCTCCAGAACAAGTCTCTCCAGGGTCTTCATGATGGGGGAGGTCAATGCCACCGTCTGTAGTCTGAGGCCGCTGGGGCGCGGTGTCTTCGGCAGAGGGACGAGGTAGGACATCTTCCACAGCACAGGAACCCTCCGGAGCCTCAGGCTCAGGTTGAAGACATGGCAAAGTACTCCACATAGCTGAGGGGCACAGGCTTTGAGCACCCTGGTACTGACACCATCCAGTCCTGCAGCCTTGCTTCGGTTGAGACGTTTCAGCTGTCTTCTCATCTGTTCAGCTGTGAAGCCCACAATGGTGGTTTCGTATGGGGAAGGGGTATAGTCATGAGAGCAGGGTGGGGGACTGTGAGGAGGTGTAGGAGGGGAGAGTTGAATATGTGTTGGTTGGTGGCTGACAACAGATGACTCATGTGGGGGATGGGCAGGGGCCACAATGTCAAATCCATTAAAGAACAGGTTAAGTTCGTTGGCCCTGTCCACACTGCCTTCAGCTCCTCTGTTGTTAGTTTGCCAGAACCCAGTGATGGTCCTCATCCAACTCCAGACCTCTCACATGTTGTTCTGCTGGAGTTTCCACTCAAGCTTGGGGTTTTCCTTAATCCTGTCCGCCAAGGTCTTTTCATGGCCCCTTCTGGCTCTCCTAATTTCATTCTTAAGCTCCTTCCTGCAAGCCTTATAATCTCCCAGATCTCTATAATTACCTAGTTTTTTGAACCTTTCATAAGCTCTTCATTTCTTCTTGACTGGATTTACAACAGCCTTTGAACACCATGGTTCCAGTATCCTACCATCCTTTCCCTGTCTGATTGGAACGTACCTACGCAGAACCCCACGGAAATATTCCCTGAACATTTGCCAGATTTCTTCCGTACATTTCCCTGAGAACATCTGTTTCCAATTTATGCTTCCAAGTTCCTGCTTGATAACCTCATATTTCCCCTTACTTCAATTAAACGTTTCCCTAACTTGTCTGTTCCTATCCCTCTCCAATGCTCTGTTAAAGAATATGGAATTGTGATTATCTTTGGGTAAGGTATGACCCTATCACTTCAATGTCTATTAACTTCAGTTTTACCGAGACCTCCTTGATGTCACATTAGGTCAAAGGCTGCCTTAATATCAAAGACAGTTACTCTCAACTCACCTCTGGCATTCAGCTCCTTGTCAAGGTTTTAGTGAAAGTCTGAGCTGACTTGCCCTTGTGGAGGCGTCAGTGATTTGTTAACTGGTGAATAAGCACTATTTGAATGTAATGTCATTGACAGTTTCTGTCACTTGGCTACTTCGTTTTGGTTGGTTGATTTAATATTATTGTCACATGTACCAAGATACAGTGAAAAGCTTGGCTTGCTTACTGTTCATACAGATCAAATCATTGCACCAGGCATTGAGGTAGAATAAGTAAAGCAATGTAAAACAAAGCAGAATAAAGTGAAAAAGCTTCTAAAAGATGTAGGTCTGGTGAAAAATAAAGTGCAAGATCACAAAGAGGTTGATAATGAGGCCAAGAGTATATTTTATTGTACAAGAGGTCCATTCCAGTGTCTGATAACGATATTAGGGTATGTCCTTGAGCCTGCTGGTGCATGATTTCAGGCTTTTGTATCTTCTACCGGATAGGAGAGGGGAGAACAGAGATTGTCATGGTGGGTGGGTCTTCGATTATCCTGACTGCTTTACTAAGGTAGCACTAATTATAGAGTCCATCGAGGAGAGGCTAGTTCCTAAAATGTGTCCACAACTCTGCAGTTTCTCGTGGCCATGTGCAAAGCAATTGTCATACCAAGCATTTGGGCATTCAGACTGAGCACTTTCTATGGTGCATGAATCAAAATTGTTAAGAGTCAATGGAGATATGTATGATGATGATTGAGTGCAAAGTGATAGGGTAGTAATTAGCTAGATTGGATTTATTTTCTGAATTGTATTTAGTGATTTTAGTCCCTTTCTCACAATAATTAATGAATGTTCGGTTGTCATTCCCAACTCTGTGAAGATATCTTCTCTGGTTTTGCTTGCAATCTTGACTGATCATGCACTCTTCATAATTTTTATCTAATCCAAGAAAATCTACAAAACATCCTCAACCTATTGCCTTCACCCTTCTGAACTCTCAATACATATAGCAAGAGATAGCTGCTCGACATTTAACACAAACGTGTTCCATTGACTACTTACATTGACAGTTAATGTATAGTTTCATATACTTACCTGGACAATCATCTCATTTGTTCCAAACTCTTATAAATCATTCTTATTTACTTATTTCAAAACAATATATCTTCTGTCATTGCCAAGCTATAGAAGGTTGAAGGCCTAATGCAGATAAATGAGATTAGTACATGTGGAAAGCATGGGCATGATGGGCTGAAGGGCCTGTTGCTCTGCTGTACAACTCTGTAACTCTGTAACTGATCTCAGCTATCTCTAATACTCTGAACAGAAACTCACCTACTAATCACGTTGTCAAGATTATAATTTCACTTTCTGTATCGAAATTTTTCAGTGATGTGGTAGTCTTCACAATACATATATCCCAAATGCATTTTATTTCAATATTTTACATTTGATTGTGTTTTCACAGGAAGATAAGAGAAAGACCCTTGCTGCTTTCAATTATGACAATTTTTGCTCAGGGATCAATAATTGATAACGAAGACTTCTCGTCTCTGATTAAGTTAAAGTATCTCCTCAACAGAATTTAATGAAGCCACTTTACGCCAAGAGCAACCCTTTTATTTTAACTTGAGCATAATATCTCTTACCTTTTGTCACGCGACATGATATTCAAATGATTAACTTATCCAAACCATTCTCCATTGCATGGACAATTATGATTACATCTCCTTACTCTGAATCATTGCATCCACATTTAAATCTGTGTGTTGTATTCTTGTGAATTAACAAAAACTCAATTCCTCAGCACTTTATGTTTTCCTATTTGTTGTTCCTTGCTTTAATACCATTTAAAAAAAAACTTTCTCCAGTATCTGATGTAATGGTATCAGAAATGTTATGGGATCTGGCAAAAAAAATCTAACAGTCCTGTGGTATGCCTATGTCTGCAATGTTGTCACATTTCTTTGTCTTCACAATTTCTTCCCCCATCTCGTTGGCAGGTTGTAATCCTCTGGCATTTGCTTTAAGCCTAGGGGGAAAAAAACACACATTTTCCTTCTGTATGATTATGTTCTTGTTTCTTCTGAGTATTGTATTATGTTTGTAAAACCCTATAAATTTACCAATGATACATAAAGATTATTTTCTTCTTTTATTGAATTCCTTGTATATGATCTTTAATGGGCAGATAAGGATCCATACCGTGCAACATCTTACCTATAGCAGCTTGAAAGATCTTCTGTGATAATTTCATATCATTAGGTAGGGAAAAGGACCCCTAAATATATTAATTGTTGAATATTAATACCTTTCCTACATCGCATTCAGCTGACTATTTTGCATATGGCAAATCTACTCTGGTTCTGCCAACTTCCTATATAAATTTTACGAAGTTGGAAAAAGTGACTACCCATCATATTTTCATATTTTATATTCATATTTCTCTCAACATGGAAAGAAGCCTTATAAGCCTGTTGAATCAGAACAATCACATCAAATCTATTCCCTTGCTTGTTTCCTTGTAGCTATTCTCTCTGACATATCCATTAACTCCCTGTAATTTTCTTACACCTGCAGTAATGAGCAACAGTCAATGAAACAACAAACTGGTATGTCTTTGGGATGTGGAGGAGAATGGAGCACAAGGCGAAACAGGGAGAATAGACAAACTTCACACAGACAGTACCAGTGATTAGGATTGCGTCTGGGTCTTTGGATCAGTGGTACATTAGGTTCTGTGCTACAGTGATGCCCAGTCATTCGCTGTCTGAATTAATAGCAACCGGTAATTGCAACATATTTTGGACAGCATTTGGCCCATGATGACAGTCAGAATCAGAATCAGGTTTATTATCACTGGCATATGATGTGAAATTTTTTAACTTAGCAGCAGCAGTTCAATGCAATACATAATCTAGCAGAGAGAGAGAAATAATAAATAAAATAAAAGTAATAATAAAAATAAATAAACAAGTAAATCAATTACATATATTGAATAGATTTAAAAAGTGCAAAAACAGAAATACTGTATATTAAAGAAAAATGAGACAGTGTGCAAGCGTTCAATGTCCATTTAGGAATCGGATGGCAGAGGGGAAGAAGCTCTTTCTGAATCGCTGAGTGTGTGCCTTCTGGCTTCTATAGCTCCTACTTGATGATAACAGTGAGAAAAAGGCGTGCCCTGGGTGCTGGAGATCCTTAGTAATAGACACTACCTTTCTGAGACTCTGCTCCCTAAAGATGTCCTGGGTACTTTGTAGGTGAGTACTCGAGATGGAGATGACTAAATTTGCAACCCCCTGCAGCTTCATTCAGTCCTGTGCAGTAGTCCCTCCGTGCCAGACAGTAATGCAGCCTGTCAGAATGATCAACTACAGAACTATACAACTATAGGTACAACTTTAGAAGATTTTGAGCGTATTTGTTGACATGCCAAATCTCTTCAAACTCCTAATAAAGTACAGATGCTGTCTTGCCTTCTTTATAACTACATCGATATGTTGGGACAAGGTTAGGTTCTCAGAGATCTTGACACCCATGAACTTGAAGCTGCTCACTCTCTCCACTTCTGATCCCTCTTTGAGGACTGATATGTGTTCCTTTGTATTACCCTTCCTGAAGTCCACAATCAGCTCTTTGGTCTTACTGATGTTGAGTGCCAGGTTGTTGCTGTGAGACCACACCATTAGCTGGCATATCTAACTCTTGTACACCCTCTTGTCTCCACCTGAGATTCTACCAACAACGGTTGTATTGTCAGCAAATTTATAGATGGTATTTGAGCTATGCCTAGCCACATAATCATGTGTATAAAGAAAGTAAAGCAGTGGGCTAAGCACACACCCCTGAGGTGTGCCAGTATGGATCGTCAGCAAGGAGGATATGTTACCATATAACCATATAACAATTACAGCATGGAGACAGGCAATCTCAGCCCTACTAGTCCATGCCGAACGCTTACTCTCACCTAGTCCCACCGACCTGCACTCAGCCCATAACCCTCCATTCCTTTCCTGTCCATATAGCTATCCAATTTAATTTTAAATGACAACATCGAACCTACCTCAACCACTTCTGCTGGAAACTCGTTCCACACAGCTACACTCTCTGAGTAAAGAAGTTCCCCCTCATGTTACCCCTAAACTTTTGGCCTTTAACTCTCAAATCATGTCCTCTTGTTTGAATCTTCCCCACTGTCAATGGAAAAAGCCTATCCACGTCAACTCTATCAATCCCCCTCATAATTTTAAATGCCTCTATCAAGCCCCCCTCAACCTTCAACGCTCCAGGGAATAAAGACCCAACTTGTTCAGCCTTTCTCTGTAACATAGGTGATGAAACCTAGGTAACATTCCAGTAAATCTTCTCTGTACTCTCTCTATTTTGTTGACATCTTTCCTATAATTCGGTGACCAGAACTGTACACAATACTCCAAATTTGGCCTTACCAATGCCTTGTACAATTTCAACATTACATCCCAACTCCTATACTCAATGCTCTGATTTATAAAGGCCAGCATCAGCATACCAAAAGCTTTCATCACCACCCTATCCACATGAGATTCCACCTTCAGGGAACTATACACCATTATTCCTAGATCCCTCTGTTCTACTGCATTCTTCAATGCCCTACGATTTACCATGTATGTCCTATTTTGATTAGTCTTACCAAAATGTAGCACCTCACATTTATCAGCATTCAATTCTATCTGCCATCTTTCAGCCCACTCTTCTAACTGGCCTAAATCTCTAAGCCCTCACCAATATTATCACCAATCTGCACAGATTGTGGCCTTCCAGTTAGAAAGTCGGGGATCCAATTTGCTAGGGAGGTACAGAGGCCCAGGTTCTACAGCTTCTCAATCAGGATTGTGGTAATGAAGAAATTAAATGCTGAGCTATAGTCGATGGACAGCATCCTGATGTAGGTGTTTGTGTTGTCCAGGTCGTCTAAAGCCACATGGAGAGCCATTGAGTTTGCGTCTGCCATTGACCTATTGTGGCGATAAGCAAATTGCAATGGGTCCAGGTCCTTGCTGAGGCAGGAGTTTAATCTAGTCATGACCAACCTCTCAAAACATTTTATCACTGTCAATGTGAGTGCTACTGGGCGATAGTCATTAAGGCAGCCACATTATTCTTCTTAGGCACTGGTATAATTGTTGCCTTTTTGAATCAAGTGGGAATTTCCACCTGTAGCAGTGAGAGGTTAAAAATGTCCTTGAATACTCCTGCTAGTTGGTTACCACAGGTTTTCAGAGCCTTACCAGGTACTCCATTGGGACCTCCTGCCTTGCGAGGGTTCACTCTCTTTAAAGACAGTCTACCATCGGCCTCTGAGACAGAGATCACAGGGTCATCAGGTGCAGCAGGGATCTTCACAGCTGTAGTTGTGTTCTCCCTTTCAAAGCGGGCATAGAAGGCGTTGAGTTCATCTGGTAGTAAAGCATTGCTGTCATTCATGCCATTGGGTTTCGCTTTGTAGGAAGTAGTCTTGCAGACCCTGCCAGAGTTGCTGTGCATCCGATGTCACCTCCAACCTCATTCAAAATTGTCTCTTCTTCCTTGAAATAGCCCTCGGCAAATCATACCCGGTTTTCTGGTACAGGCCTGGGTTGCCAGACTTGAAAGCCACAGATCTAGTCTTCAGCAGACAACATACCTCCTGGTTCATCCACGGCTTTTGGTTTGGGACTGTACAGTAAGTCTTTGTGGGCACACACTCATCCACACAGGTTTTAGTGACGTCAGTAACAACTGCAGCATACTCATCCAGGTTCGAAGATGAATCCCTGAATATAATCCAGTTCACCGATTCAAAGCAGTCCTGTAGGCGCTCCTGTGCTTCCCTGGTCCAAACCTTCTTGGTCCTCACTGCTGGTGCTGCAGTCTTCAGTCTCTGCCTATACTCAGGGAGTAGAAGTACAGCCAGATGATCAGACTTCCCGAAGTGAGGGCATGGAATAGCATGGTAGGTATTCTTGATGGGGGTTTAGCAATGGTCCAGCGTGTTGTTTCCTCTGGAATTGCAAGTGATCTGTTGATGGTAGCTGCTTAGTGATATTTTTCAGACTGGCCAAAACGATGGTGAAGGTGTTAGGATGTGCTGTTTCGTGCATGTTGATCCCACTGCTCAGATCATCTAAAGCCAGCTTGACATTGGCCGGAGGTGGAACGTAAACTGCTACCAAAATGACCCCACGGTAGGTGGCGATCCCATTTGTACTTGTGCCGGCTGAGGAGGACGGCAAGCTCCACCAGCCCATCACTTTGCGGATGAAAGGGGGGTGGTCTGCATTTTGGTGATTCCCAGCTGCCTACAGACCTCACCAAACACCTGGGCCTCAAAGTGGCACCCCCGGTCAGTGTGGGGTTCCTCAGGGGTGCCAAAACGGCAGAAGAACTCCTCAATGAGTGTCTCGTCAGTGGTGGTGGCGCTCTGCTCTGGGACTGCTTATGTACGTGACCACTTCATGAAGTAATCCATGGCCACGAGAACGGAGCGAGAGAAAGGGCCCAGGATATCCATCCCTACGCACCCCACTGGGGCCCCCACCAGGTACGGCCCCTTTAAGGTACGTGCAAACCCCACTGCAGTGCATGGACAGCTCCCCATCCAGCCTGCACCCAGGCCAATAAAAGCATTTGCACATCTTGCCCAACATCTTTGCAGCCCCGAAATGCTGCCCCCCCCCCCCACCATCCTGCGCACAAACTGCAACACGGTAGCGCGAAGCCCCGGGGGGACCATCGGCTGCAGGAGATGTCTGTCGCCATTGGGGAAACTGCCCCCACCAAAAAAGCAACCCGCCGTGCATCTCTAGCCTGCCCCACTGAGCGGGATGCCCTGTAGTCTCACTGCTCAGCAGACATTAGATTGAGAAGGACCCGCAGGGCATCCCCCTCCAGGGCAAGGTACGTGCCATCTCGGTGGGGCTCCACCCATTGTGCCATGTGATAAGGCTCCAAGCTGATGGTACTATTGTATCTGGGGAGCTTCAGGGTGGACTTTGTGGTGATAATCGTTCAGGCCTATCGGTCTTCCTCCAGTGGTATCGGTGGTCCATCCTCCCATGACTGCAATGTCTTGGGTTCTCAGGAGGGGCTACGAGGGAGGCGGGTGATGTGCTCCACCATGTCCCCCGGGCTGGGGAGACTGGGAAGGCACTATACTTGGTTCCCAGGTTCTCCCTCCAGATCAGCATCTCGTCTTCGAGAGCCCGGCCCGAGGGCACAGGGGGGCATACTGCTCAGTCCCTCAACTTATTCCCCGGGATTTAAGGAGCTCCATCCAACATCGTAGGTCTTCAAATTCACCGTCAATTTCTAATCCCACTCCTGACACCAATGTGGCGAGCATTTGGTGCATGATATCACATGAGAGAGCTTTTATATTTCAACAGCCGGTTGTATTGCCATAACAGACAGAGCATCATCGCTAGGTGAGAACCCGCTCAGTCACATACAGACGAGGGAGGTGATTATCACACAGCCCATTTACAGTCAGGGTGACCCACAAACACACACATGAATAACTGTATAACCCAGGCTAATAAGTGAACTTGAACATCCCACCATAATCGCATGAAAACTTTTTAAAACCAGTACGATAAATAACGTTGGCTGGCAGGAATGCTGGGGCAAGCTGTCAACCATACCCCCACCCCCCAGAGTACCATAATAAACTCAGTGGCTACTTTATTAGGTACACTTGTACACTTGCTCATTAATGCAAATATCTAATCAGCCAATCATACGGCAGCAACTCAATGCAGACATGTTCAAAAGGTTCAGTTGTTCTTCAGACCAAATATCAGAATGGGGAAGAAATGTGACTGACTGTGGAGTGATTGTTGCTGCCAAACGGGGTGGTTTGAGTATCTCAGAAACTGCTGATCTCCTGTGATTCTCAACAATTTCTAGAGTTTACAGAGAATGGAGCGAAAAACAAAAAAAAAACCGTGAGTGGAAGTTCTGTTGGCAAAAATGCCTTGTTAATGAGAGAGGTCAGGGGAAAATGGCCAGACGGGTTCAATTCAATTTTAATTGTCATTTGACTATATATGAAATCGGCCAAACGAGACAGCATTACTATGGGGCCAAGGTGCAAGGGTCTATTACCAGCAGTCTCACACAGTAAGCACACACAAAATCACAGTCATGTTATCAGAGTGCCGAGGCCCAGTCTCCCACCTTCCCCCTCGTGATGCTGCAACATGTTGCATATAAGTCAACGAACCCGTATAGAATATCAGTAAAAATACAATGACACAGAATATGCATTCCCCACCCCCAACCAACCCGTGTCACCTGTCGAGTGGCCCCCGATTCCCAATAGGTAACACCATGGTTTTGAGGCCCAGTTTTCACATATGGAATATGAATAAAAACACTAAATTAGTAAATATAGCCCAGATCCTTCAGTCCCATTTATATCTTCAGTTTCCATAATTGCGCTACACTGCCCCCAGTAGAGCGTGATGTCTTAAAGGACTCTCCTCCGGTGGCTGAAAAGCAAACAACCTCACGGCTTTTTTTTGTAATATAATTTTTATTGAGTTTTCAAAAAGAATACATGAAAAGATAAAATCTACCCTCCCCCCCCCCCCCCCCCCCATATATAGTCCTACCTAAAAAGAAAGAAAAGAGAAAAAGAAAAAGAGCCGCCTGGGTATTGGAAGGTTTCCACATGCTCCATGGGATTCAAAATAAATTTGGTATAATTATTCGTTACTTTCCCCAAGGGACCAAGATCTTTATCGGAGCACTTAAATATGCCATCCTATCTTTTGTAAATAAGGGTGCCAAATATTCTAAAATGTTACATATTTATCTCTTAAATTATAAGTAATTTTTTCGAGTGGAATAGAACTAGCCATTTCATTATTCCAACGATTCATACTTAAATACGAATCAGATTTCCAAGTAACTGCTATAGTCTTCTTAGCTACTGCCAATGCAATTTTTATAAATTCTTTCTGATATTTATTCAATTTAAGTTTCGGCTTAATCCCTTCAATATCACCTAATAGAAATAGTACAGGGTTATGTGGAAGTTGAGTTCCAGTAATTTGTTCCAATAAGACTCTTAAATTTATCCAAAGGGGATGAATTTTAAAACAAGACCAAGTAGAATGTAAAAAAGTACCAATTTCTTGATTACACCGAAAGCATTTATCGGATAGATTTGAATTTAATCTATTTATTTTTTGTGGTGTAATATATAATTGGTGTAAAAAATTATATTGTACTAATCTAAGTCGAACATTTATTGTATTTGTCATACTGTCAAGACAGAGTCTTGACCAATTTGTTTCATCAATATTAATATTCAGATCTGTTTCCCATTTTTGCTTTGACTTATGGGTTCTTTGTTTAATTGTCTGTTCTTGAATCAAATTATACATACAAGAAATAAATTTTTTAATTTCCCTTTTTGAATTAAAATTTCAATTTCCTTAGGTTTTGGCAAAAACATTGTTTGACCCAGCTTACCTTTTAAGTAAGCCCTTAATTGAAGGTAACAAAAGAAAGTATTATTTGATATTTTATATTTATCCTTTAATTGTTCAAATGACATCAATATACCTCGTTCATAACAATCTCCTATAAATTTAATCCCTTCTTGGTACCAATTATATAAAAGTTGATTGTCCATTGTAAAAGGAATAAGTCTGTTTTGGAACAAAGGTCTCCTTGCTAATAGAGATTTCACTCCAAAGTAATAAATCTCCAGGAGAAGATGGTTTTCCACCTGAATTTTATAAAAAATTTAAAGATTTATTATTTCCTCTCTTTATGGAACTAACACGTCAAGCAGAAAAAACACATAAACTCCCAGAATCTTTTTCAACAGTGATTGTAATAGTATTGCCAAAAAAAGATAGAGATCTTATGAAACCAACATCATACAGGCCTATTTCTTTATTGAATACGGATTATAAAATAATAGCAAAAATTTTATCGAATAGATTATCTAAATATTTACCAAAATTAATACATATGGATCAAACAGGATTTATTAAAAATAGACAATTGGCAGATAATGTAACCCGGCTACTCAGTATAATTCATTTGGCACAAAAAAGGGACAAGAAGGGTATAGTAGTAGCCTTGGATGCAGAAAAAGCATTTGATAGATTAGAATGGGATTTTTTATTTAAAGTATTAGAAAAATATGGGTTAGGAACATCTTTTATAAATTGGATTAAAACTTTAAATTCTAACCCTAAGGCTAAAGTAGTGACAAACTCTCAAATTTCAACACCATTCCAGTTAAAAAGGTCAACTAGACAAGGTTGTCCATTATCACCTGCTTTATTTGTACTGGCGATAGAGCCATTAGCAGAACTAATCAGAATTGATCCAGATATTATGAGTTTTAGAGTTAATCAGGAGAAATATAAAATTAATCTTTTTGCCAATTATGTTTTGATCTATTTAACAAACCCACAACATTCGTTACATAAATTATTTTCTAGATTGGGTGAATATGGGAAGGTATCAGGCTACAAAATAAATTGGGATAAAAGTGAAATTTTACCTCTTACTAAAGGAGACTATAGTCAATGTCGATTAGTAACCCAATTTAGATGGCCGGTAAATGGTATAAAGTATTTAGGTATAAGACTTGATAATGATGTAAAGAATTTATATAAATTTAATTATTTACCACTATTGAAAAAAATTCAAGAAGATCTTGACAAATGGATGATACTACCAATAACATTAGTAGGTAGAGTCAATGTTGTAAAAATGAATATATTTCCTAGATTACAGTATTTGTTTCAAACATTACCAATACAATTGTCACAGAAATTTTTTCAAGAGTTAAATAAATGTGTGAGAAAATTTCTTTGGAAAGGTAAAATGTCAAGAATATCATTGGAAAAATTGACATGTAAATTTGGGTTAGGAGGGTTACAACTTCCAAACTTTAAAAACTATTATAAAGCAAATCAACTTAGATTTATTGCATCTTTCTTCGATGATCGAAAACCAGCATGGATTAAAATAGAATTAGACAAGATAGGAGAAAATAGACCTGAAGATTTTATATATAAATGGGAATCTAAATGGATACGGGAAAAGAAAGAATCTCTTGTATTAACACATTTGATTGATCTATGGAATAAGATAAATGTTGATAATGAAACACACAACCTCACAGCTTGAGGCCCCAGTCCATTGAGTGCTGCTAAAGTATCTGCAGTCAGCCACAACTGAGCTTGTCTTCTGCAGAGTGTAGACCTGCAGTATTTTGAGTTCTTAATGTATAGCAGGACCTTGCAATCATTAGACATATGTTGGTAGCGCCTTTTGTAGACCCCGTAGAAGCTGCTGCAACCAGTCATACATTCATCTTGCCGGAAGCCAACAAGAAAGTGACAGTCACTTAAATAACCAGACATTACAACTGCAGAAGAGCATCTCTGAATGTACAACATTTCAAAGCTACAGCAGCAGAAGACCACAAACATACACTCAGCGGCCACTTTATTAGCTACCTCCTGTGCCTAATAAAGTGGTCATTGTTTGTAGTTGAATAACTTTGTCTCCTTTCGTCTTACTACAGTTGTTGTCCAGCCACAATGGTCAGAGTTTTCCACTCTAGAACAGGCCCTTCAACCCATGTGGACTAAGCACCCATTCTTGCACTAAAGCCATCACCTTCTCCCAAGTTCTATCACTCACCTGCAGACTTGGAGCGATTTAATTAGCAACCTCATTTATCAAGATATGAGAAGTAACTGGATTACTCAGAGGGGAGACTTACACGGCGACCGGGAGAATGTACACAGACAGCCCCGAGGGTCGTGAACGAACCAGGGTCTTTGAAGCTATGAGGCAGTAGCTCTGTTGACTGCAGCAATGTTTGTGCCACAGCTACTTCATCAGCATAATCAGTGCAATCACTAGTAGCTGACCATTACAACTCGCCAAGCGTTTCATTCTCTCTTCAGAACCGATGACAGGCCATCAACTTGAAACGTTAAATCTAATTCTCTCTCACAAATTACAAGGAGGGGTGGAGCTACGATGGTGCTTAACAGCAGCTCCTTCAAGCTCATCAGTGGAAACAGCTTAATTTCTACCTTTAATGTCTCTCTTTCTCCTTTTCAAGGTGGATGGGTTTCTGTCAGAGACCCTGTCCTGCAGTTACACTCAGACCGGTCCTTTGCAGTGGTGGGGCCCCCTCCTGGGGCTCACAACAGGCCGCTTTTTGATATCTCAAGGATGCGGCCTAGAAGACAAACGCACCTTCCGGGTTCCGAGCCTTTGTGGCCTTGTGTAAAAGCCAACTCTATGCCAGTGTCACTGATTCAAGCATTGTGGGAGAAAATGGATCACCAGGAAGAGTGGATCGGCTGTCAGGGGTTCGGTATTTGGAGAAATCTCTCTCTCTCTCTCCCTCTCTCTCTCTCTGTCTCTCTCTCTCTCTCTCTCTCTCTCTGTCTCTGTCTCTGTCTCTCTCTCTCTCTCTCTCTCTCTCTCTCTCTCTCTTTCATTCTCTTCCCCCCTCCCTCTCCCCCTCTCCCTCTCTGTCTCTCTCATTGGTGGGAGAGAGCTTATTACTGATTCTTGAGCCAGAGAACTCAGGGGGAAAAAAGCAACACGGCAGATGTCACTATCAAAAATCAGCGAGTTGTTTTGTTATTTCTTCTCTTACGCTGTGAAAGGGTGGCACCTCTCTGTCCCTTTATTAGGGAGCGAGAGAGCCTGTCGTATGTCGAATTGTCGGGCCAACAATGTACTGCAGATCATGGTCTTTCCTGAGGACTTTGCTACAGGTTGCTTGATGGGTGGAGACTGTCAATACTATTTTTTTCTGAAGTGAGTGGGGAGGGGAATGTCGTTGCTTTGCTGCTGTTTGTGTGTGGGAGAGGGGTGTAGGGGACTTTGGGGTTCTAATGTTTCAGCTGTCACTTATTCTTTGGGTCACTGTTCTGTTTTTGTGGATGTCTGTGAGGAGAACAAGAATTTCAGGCTGTATATTTTATACATTTCTCTGATATTAAATTGAACTATCGAACAAATGTTGTCTAACTGCTGACCTTTTTTTGAGTATTTTTCTTTTGATTTCATATTTCCAGCATCCTCTGGATTGTTATTACTTTCGATTACGTAGATATACACACTGTGGTCACTTTATTAGGCACACGTACACCTGTTTGATGAAGCAAATATCTAATCATGTGGCAGCAACTCAATGCAGACCTGTTCAAGAAGTTCAGTTGTTCAG
The DNA here is from genome assembly GCF_030028105.1 of Mobula birostris. Classification (NCBI taxonomy): domain Eukaryota; kingdom Metazoa; phylum Chordata; class Chondrichthyes; order Myliobatiformes; family Myliobatidae; genus Mobula; species Mobula birostris. The sequence continues at coordinate 201,704,132 of NC_092372.1, read as the reverse complement.
ACCAAACATCAGAATGGGGAAGAAACGTGATCCAAGCAACTTTGACTGTGAAATGATCAGGGTGGTTTGAGCATTTCAGAAACTGCTGATCTCCTGTGATTTTCATGCACAGCACTCTCTAGAATTTATAAAGAATGGTGGGAAAAGCAAAAAAGAAATCCAGTGACTGGTGGTTCTGCGGGGAAAAATGGCTTGTTACTGGAGAGTTTAGAGAAGAATGACCAAACTGGTTCAAGCTGACAGGAAGGTGACAGTAACTCAAATAACTATGCACCACAACAGTAGTGTGCAGAAGAGCATCTCTGAGTGCACAACACGTCAAACCTTGAAATGGATGGGACACAACAGCAAAAGACCACAAACATACACTAACGACCACTTTATTAGGTACAGGATATACCTAATAAAGTGGCCATGAGTATATATTCTTGATCACAAATAAGCAATCTGTTGTTGTTTTGGTCATCAAACCCATACTTTCCTTTTGAAATTGATATCTACTATAGATGCTGGACATGAAAATGTTTTAAAATTATAGAGTTATAAAGTTGAGTCTATGCTGACCATTAACCATGTTTTTATAATATTATTCCTGCACTAATAACCATATATAACCATATAACAATTACAGCACAGAAACAGGCCATCTCGACCCTTCTAGTCCGTGCCGAACGCTTACTCTCACCTAGTCCCATCTACCTGCACTCAGCCCATAATCCTCCATTCCTTTTCTGTCCATATACCTGTTCAATTTTTTTTAAATGACAAAATCGAACCTGCCTGTACCACCCCTACTGGAAGCTTGTTTCACACAGCTACCACTCTCTGAGTAAAGAAGTTCCCCCTCGTGTTAGCCCTAAACTTTTGCCCATTATTAATCCCAAATTTATTTTCTCAAAATTTTCATCCAGGTTCAACCACTTCCTGACATATGCACAGTGACAATGTACAGTGGTAAATTAACCAAATGGCCTCCACATTTTTCCAATGGGAAGATGAAACCTAGGTGGCCACTGAGAAAACATCCATGCTCCACACAGATAGTATCATGGTCAGTACTGAACATGAGTTTCTAGTGCTGTGAGGTAATGCCCTCTACTGACTGTGCTGGTGCACCACTCTATACTCTATGGGGATGGCATTGAGGAACGTCAACCATTCTGTGCAAAGTATGGCACGAGAATGCAGTTATATAGCAGGAGGAAAGACAGCCTTCTAAAGCAGATTTGGCACTGATGGTATAAATAACTGTTGATACAAAAGTAGTCATCAACTGGATATGAATTTAACAATGCAAAATGATACAGTATGTCAGTTTCAAACCTAAGATTCTCATTCTTAAGCCGGATGCTAAATTCCACCATTACTAATTCTCAGGGCACCTTTTACACTGAGACTATTTGGTAAATCTGTATTCTTGCTCAAGGTTCCACATCGTCTGTTCCCTACTTGACTCTGTTATGCATTACTCTAAGAAACTGTCCCAAATGAATCTATGAATTTATTCTCATGTCACCATTTCCATTTTGTTTATCCCAATCTACATAAAGATTAAGGTTACAATGATTAATGTGCCAAACATTATTTATTGATTTATATTTTTCCTACTACGTCGCCATTGGTTGGGGTTTATTTCTTCCACTGTTTTCAATCCACTTCAATTTTTTGCCTCCACCCAAATGGACTCAACATTTTCTAAAGGTTCATGTCCTGATGACTTTGTTGAATGGCAGAACAGGCTTGGGATTGCAAATGGCCCATTGCAAAGTTCAAAATTCAAAATACATAAATTATCACATTATGCCTACAATATACAACCTTGATAATCATCTCCTTACAAGCAGCCACAAAACAAAGAAACCTAGCAAGAAGAAAAGCATCAGATACCCAATGTGTAGGGAAAAAAGCAAATTACGCAAACAATAAAAGTAAGCAAATAACATTTGGAACTGAAATTCACGAAAGTGAGTCCACAGTCACAAAGTCAATCACAGCCAACCCAGGATCCCATTAGATGCAGGCCACAGCCTCAGTTCAGCACAAACACGAGTAAACCTTGCAAGCAGCAAGCTGATTGCTGGTGTGTCCCTCACTCTGGTCCCGACATACTGACCTTTTCAATCTGGCCCGGCACTAAAATCTGCCAAACAGCAGGCTGTTCCTCACTCTTGGATCCGAGCCTTGCTGCTTCAATACACTCTTGGGCCGGTGACCCACCACCACAATTCGACCTGTAGATGACCTTTCTAATCTGGCCTAAATCGGTCAAACGTCAGCTCGTTCTCTGCTCTCAGGCCAAGGTCCCACCTCCTCGATCCTGCACTTTCAAGACTTCAATTCACACTGCAAAAGTGCCAGGTCATACAGGCGGTTCAAAAGCTCAAATCAAAAAGGGAAGTTACAGGGTATAGATTGCAGCAATTGTTTTGTAGAAAAAGTGTGATTAATAAAGAAATTAGTAGTTTTGTTTTCTGCTAGCAAGCCATCTCTGTGCTTCACCAGTGCCATCTTAAAACCAAAAGTTTTAAGTTCTTATTTCCCATGTTTTTTATGGAACATGTCTGCTGGGATGAATGTTTTGGCAAAGAATTTTTGACTTCTTGTGATGAATTTAATACTGGTTTAGCAGATTCACACACTTTAAGCATAGAAGAGCAAGATGCTACTTTCACACACTGATCAGCTGGTGCCTTGTAAGTCTGCACATTTAATCACAGGCTCTCCCTTCCGTTGCAGACACTTGGCTTTTACATGTAAGCAAAGCTTGTTATTGGCCTCACGATGAAGGTGGCAACAAATTCCTTTCTGATACCTGCAGGAAGGCAAGCTACAGGCAAAGGCCTTCACAGCTCTATTCACTGCTTTGCATAGTCATACACTCTAACCATATAACCATATAACAATTACAGCACGGAAACAGGCCATCTCAGTCCTTCTAGTACGTGCCAAACTCTTACTCTCACCTAGTCCCACCGACACCAAATTGTTATAACCATATAACAATTACAGCACAGAAACAGGCCATCTAACAGGAAGATGCCAAATTTAATTTCTGGTCACTGCAGTGGTATCTAATTTTTAACTGGTTACAGTTGGTTCATATGGAAAAAGACTGGGTACAAAACTTAACCCCATGGGTTATCATAGCAAACTAGTAATACAGAAGACTCCATATTAGGACACTGAATATAGAACAGTAAGGCACAGTGCTGGTCTTTGGTCCACAATGTTGAACCAACCTATATACCCTTACTCCACGATCAATTTAACACCTCCCTCCTGCATGGTCCATAGCTCTCTATTTTTGCTTTCATCTATATGCCTATTTAAGTCTCTTAAATGTCCCTATTCTAACAGCCTCTATCACAACCATGCCTTATGAGCCTAACTGAATTTTTTCAGGATGTGACTAAACACATTGATGAAGGTATAGCAGTAGATGTAGTGTATATGGATTTCAGCAAGGTATTTGATAAGTAACCACATGCAAGGCTTATTGAGAAAGTAAGGAGGCATGGGATCCAAAGGGACCTTGCTTTGTGAATCCAGAAATGGCTTGCCCACAGAAGGCTAAGAGTGGTTGTAGACGGGTCATATTCTACCTGGAGGTTGGTAACCAGTGGTCTGCCTCAGGGATCTGTTCTGGGAACCCTCCTCTTCAAGATTTTTATAAATAACCTTGGATGAGGAAGTGGAGGGATGGGTTAGATAATGTTACAGCTCTATAGGACCCTGGTCAGACCCCACTTGGAGTACTGTGCTTAGTTCTGGTCACCTCACTACAGGAAGGATTTGGAAACTATAGAAAAGGTGCAGAGGAGATTTACAAGGATGTTGCCTGGATTGGGGAGCATGCCTTATGAGAATAGGTTGAGTGAACTTGGCCTTTTCTTCTTGGAGCGACAGAGGATGAGAGGTGACTTGATAGAGGTGTACTAGATGATGAGAGGTATTGATCACATGGATAGTCAGAGGCTTTTTCCCAAGGCTGAAATGGCTAACACAACAGGGCACAGTTTTAAGGTGCTTGGAAGTAGCTACAGATGGAATGTCAGGGGTAGGTTTTTTACCAGAGAGTGGTGAGTGCTTGGAGTGGGTTTCTGCAACTGTGGTGGAGGCGGATGCAATATAGTCTTTTAAGAAGCTCCTGGACAGGTACATGTAGCTTAGAAAATAGAAAGCTATGGGTAACCCTAGGTAATTTCTAAAGTAGGTACATGTTCGGCACAGCATTGTGGGCCAAAGGGCCTGTATTGTGCTGTAGGGTTTTCGATGTTTCTATGTTTCTAACCCTCGTCATTTTTTTTGTGCCCTTGTCAACTCTGTAAACACAATAACCTCTGACATCTCCCCTAAACTTTCCTCCCCTCTCCGTAAAAGGAAGTCTTTTGGTAATGACGAATAAACTCTTCTCGGGCTTCCAGCTGGTTACAGGTATTGATTTTAAACGATGCTTCAATGACAAACTGTGCATCTTCATCAGGGAAGATGCTTGGGCATGTCTAGTCTGACGGTATTTATACCTTCATCCATCCCTCCTGAATGGTTAGTCCTCACTTAATCAGGTTTTCGCTGTCCCACCTTGTTTACAATTGAATTCCAGTTCTTACCTAGACTGAGACTTTCGTCTTTGTTAAAATTCTTTTCCTCTAGTTTTATCTCAATGGCTTCCTTCATCAGGCAGTCTCAAAAGCCATTAGCGCGGCACAGTAGTTTTCTGCCGTCGAAGTCAATCCTATGGCCATTGCAAATGCGATGTTTTGCTTTTGCCGATTTCTCTGGGTAACCTAAATGGATACACCTCTTATGCTCCTTGATGTGAATTTCCGCCATGCATCCTTTCTGGCTGATATACGCTGCTCTGCATCTTTGACCCAGGTAAGCTGTGATATATTTGCGCTTCCTAACAGGTTTGCGGATGGTATTAATCTGGTATTTCTTCAGTATCCTTATGATCCTTCAAGAAACCTTGGAATATAGGGAAGACAGGAAGTAGCAATGGGTTGCTCCTTGTTGTTAGGTTTCCTGGTTTTTCCGTCAGCCTTTTTAAGGGCCTGATTGATTTCCTTCACCCTGTATCCATTCTGTAGGAACATCGTGCATTACCGTCTTATTTCCTCGTGCAGATTTTCGGGGTCTAAAATGATTTTCGCATGGACAATAAAAGTAGAAAGAGCCATTCTACATTTGGAGGTATAATGGTGGCTGTTATTGTTGAGATACAACTTCGTGTAAGTGGGGTTACCGATGGATGGCATGTCTGAGGCTACCATTTGGTTTCTGTCATATTAGAGTGTCCTGGAGAAGAATAGTTGCCTCCCATTCCTGGACATTCTAATACGATGGAAAAGAATGTTAACAAAGATGAAGGTCTCTCTCTAAGTAAGAACTGGAATTCGATTGTAAGCAAAGTGGGGCAGCAGAACCCTGACTGCTTGTGGACTAACCATTCAGCAAGGATGGACAATGGGGGTATAAATACCACCAGATAAGACATACCCAGGCATTATCCCTGATGAAGATGGCAGAGTTTGTCATCAAAGTGTTAGTTAAAATCAATATCTGTATCCAGCTGGAAGCACAAGAAGAGTTTATTTGTCATATACGCCGGGAAAGCGCGAGATCCTTTTACATCTGTTATCCAATGGGAGAAAGGAGCTGGCTGTCCACTCTATCTATGCCTCTTATCATGCTCTGCACCTCTATCCCTCTATCAAATTCCTTCTCATTTGTCTTAGCTCCAAAGAAAAAGCTCGAGCTCTACAGGCTTTCCATCTTTCCACATGACAAACCTGATGACAAATCATTCCAGCTTCTTAAGTTGCATCTCCAAACTTGACAACAGTTTTCAACTCCTAGTTTGCTAATTTCTTCTTCACTTTCTTCTCCTGAGGACTAGACTGGGTGAATGCATGCTGTCTTTTTCCCAGGGAAGGGAAAAGGAGACAAAATTGAGAGATGAGCAATTTAAAAGTGGCCCAAGGGCCAATCTCGTCACACATGGAGACTGATGGGTTTATTTTTTGTGCTGTATTAATTTGCGGCTCAACCCCTCCAGTCTCAGACCGATGCTTGGTTAGCATAGACAAGATGGGCTGAAGGTGTTGTGTTACTCTGTGACTCCACTCCTCCAATCCCAGACCAAAACTTTGTTGTTCACTTTCCTTTACCACCTCTTTCAGCTGCCATCACCCATACACATAAAAGACTCTTCTGTCTTTGGATACCCAAAGGTGTTGGAAGTAATATTCTAGCATTGGCCAACTAGCAGGATGCAGTAAGTGCAAATTTTCAGGTTAGTGATATATAGCAATGGAGTTCTGTAGGGATTAGTGCTGGCATCACAGTTTTAAATGTATGTTAGTGGTTTAGATGAAGGAAACAAATGTACTGTCACTTTGTTTACAGATATTACAAAGGGAGAAGCATAATGTAAGGACAACACAAGACCATAAGACAGAGGAGAAGGACTAGGCCATTCAGCCCATTGAGTCTGCTCCATCATTCCATCATGGCTCCCACTCAACTCCATACACCTGCCTTCTCGCCATATCCTTTGATGCCCCGACTGATCAGTAAATGATCAATTTCCACTTTAAATATATTCATCTGCTTTGCCTCCACTGCAGCTTGTGGCAGAGCATTCCACTGATTTACTACTCTTTAGCAAAAAGAATTCCTCCTTACCTCTGTTCTAAAGGATTGCCCCTCAGTTTTGAGGCTGTGCCCTCTAGTTACCATAGGAAACGTCCTCTCCACATCCACCCTATCTAGTCCTTTCAATATTCGATATGTTTCAATGAGCTCCCCCACATTCTTCCAAATTCCAGTAAGTACAAGCCCAAGGCTGCTAAACGCTCCTCATATGTTAAACTCTTCTTTCCTGGAATCATTATCGCAAACTTTCTCTGGGCTCTGTCTAATGACAACACATCCTTTCTGAGATATAGGGCCCAAAACTGTTGACAATACTCTAAGGGCAGCCTGACTAGTGTCTTATAAAGGCTCAGGGTTATCGCCTTGCTTTTATTTTCTGTTCCCCTCGAAATAAATGCCAACATTGCATTTGCCTTCTTTACCACAAACAAACAGAGAGACGTTGATAAAGTTGGCAAGTGGAATATAATTTGGGAAAATGTGAACTGGTTCACTTTGGAAAAGAGGATAATGAGATAGATTGTTATTTGCAGAAAACTGCAGAAATCTGTTTAAAGAAAGGTGTTTAGGGGCCTTCATACACAAAGATATATCCAAGTAGTGGAGCCCATGAGATTTTTTCCCATGTAGATTTCACATCTGTAACATGTGACAAACATTGCAGCATAAAATCCAATCATTTTCAGTTTGATTTGCCCTCTCAAAATTTACCAAGAACAGGGATTAATTAATTAATAATCAGAAATTGCAATTTAAAAAAAAATTTAAATTTCAAATGCTTGCAGTAGTTGCAAATAAAGGACAGATGAATGGTTTGAGAAAGCAGTAAGCATCAGTGACTAAAATAAAAGTACTTTATGCTTTTGAAATGCCAAACTATAATAATTCTCTGGTGTTAGATGATTGAAACTGTGATCAAAGTTGCATGCTCTGTATTTAAATAGGGAATTTTAAATACTCTATTGCTCTCAGAACCAAGGAGTTCAAAGCTACAGTAACGCCCACAGGCTGTAAGAAATATGATAATAGAGTACTCCGCATGATTGTTCTGTCCAACTAATTGTGAAATTAATTGCATTTAATTTTGTCACAATATATAAATTAATTCAAAGAACATTGTGAGCACTGACATAAGGAAGAAATTTACACTAAATTGAAAGAAAGAAAATATGATCTTGAGCTATAATAAAAAAGTCATACAGTATTTATATCAACCTCTATGGATATCCCAACAGACAATGAATACATTTGAAATGCAGTCATCAATACATTTAGAAGACAGTTTATTAGGCACACCTGAACACCTGCTTGTTAATATAAATATCTAATCAGCCAATCATATGGCAACAAATCAATGCATAAAAGCATGCAGACATGGTGAAGAGGTTCATCTATTGTTCTGACTGACCAAACATCAGAATGGGGAAGAAATGTGAATAAAAATTTGTGATACTGTATAAGTGACTTTGGTCTATGGTTTGTTGTTGGTGCCAGATGGGGTGGCTTGAGTATCTCAGGAACAGCTGACTTTCTGGGATGTTTGAGTGCAGCAGTCTCTAGAGTTTACAGAGAATGGTGTGAAAAAACAAAAATAAAATCAGAGAGCAACAGTTCTGTAGATGAAAATACCCAGTTAATGAGAGAGATCAGAGTGGAATGGCCAGATTGGTTCAAACTGAAAGGAATGTAACTTAAGTAACCATGTGTTACAGCAGTCATATGCAGAAGAGCATCTCCATGCCCACTGGTACAGCATTCAATGTCCTCCTGTTCAGAACCCTCATTTTATATCTGTTGATATTATTGAATGGATCAACATGCCCAGTGAGTCTGGAATTTTCAAGCATATTCCACTTCTAAGCAAGTCCACAGAAAACCATCAGAGCTACAGTCTTATGCTGCCTTTCGTCCAATGATGGGAATTAATACAGTAAGTTACTCCTGCTGAGGACTGAAACCAGAAAGCACACATAATCTGTCTCAAAATTGCTTTGGAAGTGTTGACATTTGTAGAGTGAACGTTACTTTTACAGGACGACTGTCAACACTGAATGACAGCTGGTTTTGGGAATCTGAAATAGAAACATAGAAACATAGAAAATAGGTGCAGGAGTAGGCCATTCGGCCCTTCGAGCCTGCACCGCCATTTATTATGATCATGGCTGATCATCCAACTCAGAACACCGCCCCAGCCTTCCCTCCAAACCCCCTGACCCCCGTAGCCACAAGGGCCATATCTAACTCCCTCTTAAATATAGCCAATGAACTGGAATACAGTCAATAGCCAATACAGTCAGAGAACTATGGAAATGTTCAGCAGGTCAGGCTGCATCTTCAAAGTTTTAAATAAATAAACTTCCACAAGTTCTATTTTACATTCTTCCAGGTCACTTATTCAAGTTATTCACATTACAATTTTACCTGCAAACTATAATTTAAATGCCCAAAAAGCTGCTTTTAGTAAACCTGCTTTGAGTAATGGCTGTTGAATGACTGCTTTAAGCATTTAATGAGCAGATGATATGTGTATTAGGGGCTGTGTAATTGAGAGTGAGTCACTCAGTACTTGCATGAATGTCAAGTGATATCCATGTATTACAACAGTTCTACCAGTAAATCAGCATTTTTGTTCTGTTTTCTTTCACAATCAATTTTTGCAGTAATGATTGGTGGCATTGATCTTAATTAGCCTTTGCTTTGAATTAAATTTTGCACTGTGTAAGTGAGACAATAACTCAATGTTTGTTGGGAATGTCCCCTGTGATTTTGCCACATGCGGCTCTGGATAAACAGTTGATCACAGAGATGAGGAGATTTGTGTCCTGGTTTGGTCGGCTTTGCTAACATCATATACATGTACGGAACGCTTCAAAAGCACAAGGCTGACTGCATTCATCTTCTAACAGAAGCGTACCTGTAGCTCGGGGTACAGACAAATTGTAAGGTCAGCTGTCTTGTAGTGCTTTGTTAACTGGTCTGCCTGATCCAGCCTGTCAGTGCTCACTCAAGAAGAAAGGCTAACTGAAGAGATGTGATTTTGAAACCATGAGCTCTGCATTGAGTAAGGAACTGATTGTGATCTGAGAAGATATGAGGTGACACAAAGCTAGAGGGTTGTTATATAGCTGGCTTCAAAGCAGTCAACCTGCAAGAAAACAACGGACTAATTCCACTTTCATCTCAATAGTTCCTTGTTGGAATTAGGTCATTTATTAGGATTCTTGTGTATGCCATGTACAATAAACTGAAAATTGCCTTTCTTCTGAATTAGTTCAGTATTTCCTGCATATGCTAAGAGATTGCTTTCCACTTAAACTCATAGATTCTTACAATACAGAAAGAAACCAATTAGCCCACAGAGTCTCTGTCATCTCTCAAAGAAAACCTAATAGTCTCCTTCTGCAAATAATAACCTATAACAATTTCTCTTTCAACTCCCTCCTGATCATTTAGCAGAAATCCTCAGGAATATTTGGTGTAGAAGGATATCACAGGCATATCCCTGACATTTCTTCTCTTTGTGGCAGCAGTACAATACATAATAGAAAAATAACATGAATTACAGTAAACAACAGGAATTCTGCAGATGCTGGAAATTCAAGCAACACACATCAAAGTTGCTGGTGAACGCAGCAGGCCAGGCAGCATCTGTAGGAAGAGGTGCAGTCGACGTTTCAGGCCAAGACCCTTCGTCAGGACTAACTGAAGGAAGAGTGAGTAAGGGATTTGAAAGTTGGAGGGGGAGGGGGAGATCCAAAATGATAGGAGAAGACAGGAGGGGGAGGGATAGAGCCAAGAACTGGACAGGTGATTGGCAAAAGGGATACGAGAGGATCATGGGACAGGAGGTCCGGGAAGAAAGACAAGGGGGGGGGGGGACCCAGAGGATGGGCAAGAGGTATATTCAGAGGGACAGAGGGAGAAAAAGGAGAGTGAGAGAAAGAATGTGCATAAAAATAAGTAACAGATGGGGTACGAGGGGGAGGTAGGGCCTAGCAGAAGTTAGAGAAGTCGATGTTCATGCCATCAGCTTGGAGGCTACCCAGACGGAATATAAGGTGTTGTTCCTCCAACCTGAGTGTGGCTTCATCTTTACAGTAGAGGAGGCCGTGGATAGACATGTCAGAATGGGAATGGGATGTGGAATTAAAATGTGTGGCCACTGGGAGATCCTGCTTTCTCTGGCGGACAGAGCGTAGATGTTCAGCAAAGCGGTCTCCCAGTCTACGTCGGGTCTCGCCGATATATAAAAGGCCACATCGGGAGCACCGGACGCAGTATATCACCCCAGTCGACTCACAGGTGAAGTGTTGCCTCACCTGGAAGGACTGTCTGGGGCCCTGAATGGTGGTAAGGGAGGAAGTGTAAGGGCATGTGCAGCACTTGTTCCGCTTACACGGATAAGTGCCAGGAGGGAGATCAGTGGGGAGGGATGGGGGGGACGAATGGACAAGGGAGTTGTGTAGGGAGCGATCCCTGCGGAATGCAGAGAGAGGGGGGGAGGGAAAGATGTGCTTAGTGGTGGGATCCCGTTGGAGGTGGCGGAAGTTACGGAGAATAATATGTTGGACCCGGAGGCTGGTGGGGTGGTAGGTGAGGACCAGGGGAACCCTATTCCTAGTGGGGTGGCGGGAGGATGGAGTGAGAGCAGATGTACGTGAAATGGGGGAGATGCGTTTAAGAGCAGAGTTGATAGTGGAGGAAGGGAAGCCCCTTTCTTTAAAAAAGGAAGACATCTCCCTCGTCCTAGAATAAACAGCCTCATCCTGAGAGCAGATGCGGCGGAGACGGAGGAATTGCGAGAAGGGGATGGCGTCTTTGCAAGAGACAGAGTGAGAAGAGGAATAGTCCAGATAGCTGTGAGAGTCAGTAGGCTTATAGTAGACATCAGTGGATAAGCTGTCTCCAGAGACAGAGACAGAAAGATCTAGAAAGGGGAGGGAGGTGTCGGAAATGGACCAGGTAAACTTGAGGGCACGGTGAAAGTTGGAGGCAAAGTTAATAAAGTCAACGAGTTCTGCATGCGTGCAGGAAGCAGCGCCAATGCAGTCGTCGATGTAGCGAAGGAAAAGTGGGGGACAGATACCAGAATAGGCACGGAACATAGATTGTTCCACAAACCCAACAAAAAGGCAGACATAGCTAGGACCCATACGGGTGCCCATAGCTACACCTTTAGTTTGGAGGAAGTGGGAGGAGCCAAAGGAGAAATTATTAAGAGTAAGGACTAATTCCGCTAGACGGAGCAGAGTGGTGGTAGAGGGAAACTGATTAGGTCTGGAATCCAAAAAGAAGCGTAGAGATTTGAGCCCTTCCTGATGGGGGATGGAAGTATATAAGGTATATAACCTACCACCCCACCAACCTTCGGGTCCAACATATTATTCTCCGTAACTTCCGCCACCTCCAACGGGATCCCACCACTAAGCACATCTTTCCCTCCCCCCCTCTCTCTGCATTCCGCAGGGATCGCTCCCTACACAACTCCCTTGTCCATTCGTCCCCCCCATCCCTCCCCACTGATCTCCCTCCTGGCACTTATCCGTGTAAGCGGAACAAGTGCTACACATGCCCTTACACTTCCTTCCTTACCACCATTCAGGGCCCCAAACAGTCCTTCCAGGTGAGGCAACACTTCACCTGTGAGTCGACTGGGGTGATATACTGCGTCCGGTGCTCCCGATGTGGCCTTTTATATATTGGCGAGACCCGACGCAGACTGGGAGACCGCTTTGCTGAACATCTACGCTCTGTCCGCCAGAGAAAGCAGGATCTCCCAGTGGCCACACATTTTAATTCCACATCCCATTCCCATTCTGACATGTCTATCCATGGCCTCCTCTACTGTAAAGATGAAGCCACACTCAGGTTGGAGGAACAACACCTTATATTCCGTCTGGGTAGCCTCCAACCTGATGGCATGAACATCGACTTCTCTAACTTCCGCTAGGCCCCACCTCCCCCTCGTACCCCATCTGTTACTTATTTTTATGCACACATCCTTTCTCTCACTCTCCTTTTTCTCCCTCTGTCCCTCTGAATATACCTCTTGCCCATCCTCTGGGTCCCCCCCCCTTGTCTTTCTTCCCGGACCTCCTGTCCCATGATCCTCTCATATCCCCTTTTGCCAGTCACCTGTCCAGCGCTTGGCTCCATCCCTCCCCCTCCTGTCTTATCCTATATCCTATCATTTTGGATCTCCCCCTCCCCCTCCAACTTTCAAATGAATTACAGTAAGTATGTACATATTAAAGTTAAATTAAATAAATAGTGAAAAATAAAAATAAAAAAGTAGTGAGGCGTTCATGGGTTCAATGTCCTTTCAGAAATTATAGGGCAGAGGGGAAGATGCTGTTCCTGAATCATTGAGTGTTCAGGCTGCTGTACCTCCTTCCTGATGGTAGCAATGAGAACAGGGCATGCCCTGGGTGATGGTATCTTTAATGATGGATGCCACAATTCTGAGGCATTGTTCCTTGAAGAAATGAAGAAATGGTGCTTATGTGCGCCAGCATTGACTTGTTGGCCTGAATAGCCGTTTCCATCTACACATTTTACATAGTTCTCTGCTACTACTTAGTCCACATTCTCACTCTTAAAGTTTGTGATAAAAATTGAAAAAAATTACATCTATTAAATAATATTCTTTAAAGTATATTTCATTATCCAGCCTTTTTGGTGATTGAAACTCCATCTATTATCAATTACAGTATCTGCATAAATATTATTGTGATTGTTGAAGAAACAGTTCCTCTAAAAGCATTGAAAAAAATTATTATTTGAATTTCAAGCTATTTCATTTTCCAATTGAGATGCTAAAATGAAGCTTCCTGCCACCAGCTATAATCTCAGGGGTTAGAAGATGACAAATTCTGTGAATTTGCAAATTTGTCAGAGATTAGCAAGGACCTGATTAGCAATGTCACATTCAGAACCTGTCCAAAACGCTGGTGTGCTGCAGCAGACAAGAAAGGATTTGCTGTTCATTGCTTTACAGTAATTGCTGCCATGTTCACTAAAGCACATTACCCTCACCAAGCTGTGCAAGATAGACTAAACAAGACACTGGGCTGTTTGGTGTCATGATCAATTATTTCAAAACCCTGCAGAATGCCGACTTGTGCATTAATGTAAGCAAAGGCCCTGACTCTGCTGTACCTCAAACTGTCTGTTTTTCACAATGTGCTGGAAGACTGATTTACTAATGTCTCAAAGAATAGATCATCAAAGGAATATAGATTGTAGCAATGCTTAGTTTTAATGTCCAGTAAACAATTACGCTTTACAAGAAGCACCCAACTATACATAAAAACAGTATTTCTTTTTTCTCTGTCAAGGTGGGCTATTAGCTCTGATCTAATTGTGAACAAGTGAAATAACGATTATTGAATTTAACCAAATTTAAACTATTTTACTTCTACAGCCAAGTTATTATCAGAATCTGTGTCAATGACATGTGGCATGAAATGTGATGTTTAGTGGCAGCAGTGTAATACATAGACATGAAAATCTAGAAATTGCAAAAAGAAATAGTTCCAGAAAGAGGAATAATAAAGGTGTTGTTCAAGGCTTCATGGACTGTTCAGAAATCTGGTGGTGGCAGGGAAGAAACAGTGCCCACATCGTACAGCAACCTTGCATACAATGTCAACAAGACCAAGGAGCTAACTGTGTACTTCAGGAGGAGGAAGTCACGAGAACACCCACTAGTTCTCATTAACAGGTCAGCAGTGGAAAAGGTAAACACCTTCAAGTTCCTTGGTGTTAAAATGTCAGAGGATCTATCCTGGGCCTAACATTTTGATGCAATCAGAATCAGATTTAATATCTGGCAAATGTCATGAAATTTGTTAACTTTACGGCAGCAGTACAATGAAATACATGATAAATAAACATAGAGAAAAAAACTGAGTTACATTAAGTATTTATATATGTCTATTAAATAGTTAAGCTAAAATAAGCAGCACAAAAAAAAATAGGGAGGTAGTGTTCATGGGTTCATTTTCTATTAAGAAATCTGATTGCAGCAGATCCTGATGCCTTCCATATCATTTTGGGGGATTTTAACCAGGTCAGCTTGATAAAGTCACTAAATAATTATTATCAAAATAATCACCTGTAGTACCAGAGGACGTAACATACTGGACACTGTTACACTAAATTCAAGAGTGCCTACTGTGCTATCCCATGCACATGCATTTTGGTACGTCTAATGACCAAACAGTACTTCTACTCCCTGAGTATAGGCAGAGACTGAAGACTGCAGCCACAGTAGTGAGGGCAAGTCATGAACAAGGCATGCCCATAGCTCTACTGCGTTAAGAGTAGTCTGACGAGATTTAGTGCATCACTCAGAAATTCCTAAAAAAAAATCACAATGAGTATGGTGAAAGGCATTCTGACTGGTTACATCACAGCATGGTGTGCAGCCTCCAATGCACAGGATTGCAGGAGGTTGCAAAGGGTTAACTGGATAAACCCAGTCAGCTCCATCGAGGCATCAACCCTCCTCACCATCGAGGAGAACTTCAACAGGTGGTGCCTCAAGAAGGTGGCATCTGTCATAAAGGGCCCTCACCATTCTGAACATGCCCTCCGTAGGTTGTAGAGTCAGTTCAGTGTTGAGGTAAGTGATGTTATTCATGCTGGTTTCGGAGGCTGATGGTTGAAGGGTAATAACTGTTCCTTGAAGCTGATGGTAAACCTGGATTACTAGCAAAATATGCAATTGTCAAACCCAGAAAAACACTGTAATCCATTTATCAGTCATTGGATCATTTCACCATCATTTTAGAAAAACACTTGTTTAAAAGCAGACTTCAATTCAAGGCAATTGAAATTTGGAAGCAAAATATAAGAATCTGCTCTGCTGATTGGGGTTAAACTTCTGGAAAATTGTGTCCATATGTTTGTAGTCAAAGAAGCACTATTTCTCCACTTACCCTGCTACCTGTTACTCATTCTGATACACCACTTTCATGCATGAGTAACTATTGAAATTTTCATAGCAGGAATCAAGACAACTAGTATTTGTCTGTCTTCAGTGAAAGGCAGATGCCTTATAATCACCTATCTCACTCAGATTCAAAAACAGCTTCTACCCCACTGTAATAAGACTATTGAATGGTTCCCTGTAGATAAGATGGACTCTTGATCCCACAATCTACCTTGCTATGATCGCAATACTTGTTGTCTACCTGCACTGCTTTTTCTCTGTAGTTGTAACACTTTATTCTGCATTCTTTTATTGGTTTTAACCACATTCTACCTCAATTCACTGTGTAATGATTTGATCTGTGTGAGCAGTATGCAAGACAAGCTTATCATTGTCAACAAGACACACAAAATGCTGAAGGAGCTCAGCAGGTCAGGCAGCATCCATGGAAAAGTCCTCATCAGTACTGCTTTTATCTCAGTACATGCCACAGTAATGAACCAATTCTGAGTAAAATTCCAGCTCCTTTCTGGATCACCTGGTGCGATCACATCTAGATGACTCTCTTCAGGTGAAAGCCTCTGAGCCAAACCTTAGGATGGGAGGCAAACGAGATTTCCAATGCTGGACTCTAGAGAAACGTAATCCTTCCTCGCGCAAGGTTTTCAATATGAAGCATCAGCAATTCCTTTCCTCCTCCCGATCTGCATAGGAAGTAAGTGTCTTGCACTTTGACACGAAACAATCTTTTTCTGTAGATCACTGTCAAAAAAGCCAAATTAAAATCCACTGTGATTCAATGTTGTAAAACAATAAAACATGAAAACCTCCAAAGGGGTGAATAGTTTTTATAGGCATCGTATATGTACTTTGATAATAAATTTAGAGTCAATGAACTCTGCGGCACAGAACAAAACAGAAAGGTGCAAAACAGGCCCTTAAGCCCACGCAGTCCATGCGGAATTATTAATCTATCTAGTTCTCTCCACCTGGACCAAATTTTTCCTAACTGTTGAGATAGGACCTTCATCCATCATCTGCACTGGCAACATGTTCCACACCCTCATCACCCTCTGAGTAATGAGGTTTCCCTCAGGTTCCTCTCAATCATTTCACCTTTCACTCTTCACCAATTATCACCAATTCTAGTAGTACCCAACTTCAGTGAGAAAAGCCTGCTTGCCTTTACCCTATCTAATTTTGCCTTTACCCCATAATTTTCTATACCTCTATCAAATCTCCCCTCATTCTTCTACTCTCGAGGGAATAAAATCTTAACCTATTCAACACTTCCCTATAAATCAGGTTCTGTTGTCCTGGCAACATCCTTGTAAGTTTTCTCTGCACTCTTTCAAACACATTGATATCTTTCCCGAAGATAGGTGACCAAAACTGCAAACAATTCTCCAAACTAGTCCTACCCTGATTTGTCCTCCTAAAGTGCAACATCTCACACTTGGCTGCATTAAATTCCATCTGCCTTTTAGCAGCCCAATTTTCCTTCTGGTTGAGATCCTGATGCAAGCTTTCCTCGCTGTCCACTACACCCCCAATCGTGGTCTTGCTGATCCAGTTTACTGATCATTACCCAGATCATTTATATAGATGACAAACATCAACAGACTCAGCACTGATCCCTGCAGCACACCACTTGTCACAGGTCTCTAGTTAGAGAGGTAGCCATCTAGCATTACTCTCTGGCTTCTCCTGTGAAGTCAATCTCTAATTGAATTTACTGCCTCATCTTGAATCCCAAGCGACTGAACCTTCTTGACAAACCACTCCCATGCAGGACCTTGTCAAATACCTCATTAAAGTTCTGCATTAAGGTGTACCTTTACCACCAGAACACTGTGCATCATCAGGTAATCCTCCCATTAATGGCTGCACATTGGGGCACAGAATGGAGGCAAGGCCAACACTGACCTTACAGCCAGTTGTCATTTAGTGACGATCAGGATGGTAGTCCAACAAAAGAGCTGCTACCTCACAGGAACAGAGATCCAGGACCAATTCCAACTGCCAGCACTCTTTGTTTTGACTCTGCACATTTGTTGTGAGATAGTGTGGGTTGGTTCTGGGTGCTCTGCTTTCCTCCCACATCTGTAAAATGTGCAGATCGGTGAGTGACTTATCCACCACAAATTGCTGTGACTGAGTAGGAAGTAATGGTAGCAATCAAAGGAGCTGTTGGGAATCTGGGAGATAAGGTTACAGACAAAGGGAATGTTATTGGAGCAATGGGAAAGCTTTCTGAACCAGCATCGATGCAGGGAATATGAGTGATTCAAAGACAGATCTACAAAGACTTAAAGCGTTGGGCAAAGCATACAAGTTGTGATGAGAATGTTCAGATACGGAACACAGCATCCATAAAAATGGTTAAAGCAGTCAATCAGAAATTTCATAGGAGAGAAAGGAGAGAAATATTCTCTCTTCTACCCCTTCCCATTGGGAAGAATTTACAAAAGCCTCAAAGCATGTACCACTGGGCTCCAAGGATAGTTTCAATCCTGCTGTCATAAAACTAGTTAAGGTGAACTCTTGAACTCACAATCTAGTTTATTATGGCCTTGCACCTTGTTGTCTTCCTGTGTTGCACTTTCTCCCTCACTAAAACCTTTTCCCCCTTTTGTACTACTTCAAAACACTGATGGAATATTCTGTATGGATGGCTTTTCACTGTACCTTGTAACATGTGACAATAAGCAAATAATTTACCAATGTGAGGGCTGTCAGAGAAGAGGAGAGAGATGAATTGCTTACAAAGGTGGGCTCAGTGGGTCAAACATTTTCCTTATCTGTGTAAAAAATTTTATGATTTTATTATATACTGTCTTTGTTTTGTAATGATAACTATGCCGATTCTAGTAAAATAAACATTTCCCCTGACTCAGCAAAGCTATTTTTTATTTCTAGACTTGTAAGGTGTGGGTGGGTTAGGAATCAAATAAATACACAAACTGATTAGAAGCCAGTAAATGATAGTGTTTAGTTCCTCAGTTTTAATCTTATGGTGTACAGACAGGCATATGCATGTGGTGTCTGAATCAAATAAATTTAGGTTGTGTTTCCCTAGGCATTACTTTGCTGAAGTCATGCACCTTCATTCCTTGCTTTTGCCTCTGGATTTGCACTGTAGGAAGTTACTTAGACTGAAGCAGTTTTGACTAATTAAAGAGAATATACTATGTTTATTTTATTACAACAGCTGGAGTACAGAAGTTTTTTTTTCCTCAGGGGGATATAACTCTCAGGTAAGTGTTTAATAGTTTTAGCTAAAAGGTACCAAAGATGGATCGACATAAGATTTTATTTTTACACAGCAAGTTGTTAGACCAACAGGGACTAGTCTCTCTGAGTGTATAATGGGAACAGAATTGAAAAATACTTTAAAAAGGGAATTGGAAATACTGAATAAGACCTTAAGACAATAAGACATAGAAGCAGAATTAGGCCTTTAGGCCCACTGAGTTAGCTCTGCAATTCCATTGCGGCTGATTTATTATCCCTTTCAACCCAATCCTCTTGTCTTCTCCCCATAACCTTTGATGCCTTTTCTAATTAAGAACCTGTCAATCTCTGCTTTAAATATACCTAATATATGATTGAAAAGGAAATTTAAAAATCATGGGACTGTGGAGGAAAAACTGAAATGGTTAAGCATTATTGGGGCAAAGGGTTTGGCTGCTGAGGAGAGATTGATGAAAATAAATCTAAGTTCACTGGAGATTAGAAGAATGAGATCTCGTGATTCAAGGAGTGACTTCCAGGCAAGCAGTTGAGGAGCTGTTTCCACAAAGTAGAACTTGTACAAATAAAACACATATACTTGGCATAAAAGTCAACTATTTGGGACTGAACTGAAATTAAATTTCTTTGCATGAAGGTTAATTATCAGAACTTTCCATCTCAAAATTCTAGGGATGCTCACTTTTTGAGTGTGTTCAGGGCTGAATTTTGGATTGAAGGGTATTAGGGGATATGGAAATCAGGTAGGATATTGGAGCTGCAGAAGCAAACATGCTCTAATTAAATTGCGGAGCAGGCTTTGTAGGGTCATAAGGCCTATCCCTGCTCCTGTTTATATTTGTATAGACTTTGTAGATTCACAAGGCCTATTCCTATTAACTACGGCCTCCCGGACATGGGCACCAGCCCCCAGCGGGCCATAGACTCACTCGCCTCCAACTCCGACCTCAGCTCTTCTAACTTCCACCCAGACCTCAAATTCACTTGGTCTATCTCGGGCACTTCTCTCCCCTTTCTCGATCTCTCGGTCTCCATCTCTGGAGACAAACTGTCCACTGACATCTTCTACAAGCCCACTGACTCTCATAACTACCTCAACTATACCTCTTCCCACCCCGCCACATGCAAAACTGCCATTCCCTGTTCCCAGTTCCTCTGTCTCTGCCGCATCTGCTCCGAGGATGAGGTTTTCCGTTCCAGGACGTCTCAAGTGTCCTCTTTTTTTAAGGATCGTGGTTTCCCTTCTGCTGTGATCAATGATGCCCTCACCCGCATCTCCTCCATTTCCAGCACTTCGGCTCTCACCCCATCCTCCCGCCACCACAACAGGGACAGAGTTTCCCTTGTCCTCACCTACCACCCCACCAGCCTCCGCATCCAGCACATTATCCTCCGCAACTTCCGCCACCTTCAACAGGACCCACAACTAAGCACATCTTTCCCTCTCCACCCCTCTCCCCCTTCCGCAGGGATCGGTCCCTCCGTGTCTCCCTGGTCCACACGTCCCTCCCCACGGATCTCCCACCTGGCACTTATCCCTGTAAGCGCAAGTGCTACACCTGTCACCTCCTCTCTTGCCACCATTCATGGCCCCAAACAGTCCTTCCAGGTGAGGCAACACTTCACTTTGTGAGTCTGTTGGGGTCATCTATTGCATCTGGTGCTCCCGGTGCGGCCTCCTCTACATCAGTGAAACCCGACGCAGATTGGGGGACCGCTTCTTCGAGCGCCTCCGCTCTGTCCGCCACAACAGACAGGATCTCCCAGTAGCCACCCACTTCAACTCTGCTTCCCACTCCCATTCAGATATGTCCATACATGGCCACTTTTACTGCCATGATGAGGCTAAACTCAGGTTGGAGAAGCAACACCTCATGTACTGTCTAGGTAGTCTCCAGCCCCTCGGTATGAACATAGAATTCTCCAACTTCTGGTAATTCACTCCCCCTCCCTGTCTCTATCTCTATGTCACTCTGCCCCCTCCCCCAGCTGCCTACCTCCTCCCTCTTGGTTCTGCCTCCTTCTGCTACCCATTGTGTTTTCCCCTATTCCTTCTTCACCTTTCCTGCCTATCACCTCCCTGCCTCCCTTCCCCCACCCCTTTATCTTTCCCCTTACTAGTTTTTCTCCTGGAACCTACCAGCCTTCTCCTTCCCACCCTCCCCCCATCTTCTTTATAGGGCCTCTGCTCCTTCCCCCTACAGTCCTGATGAAGGGTTCTGGCCCGAAACATCGACCGATCTTTTCCACTGATGCTGCCCGACCTGCTGAGTTCCTCCAGCGTGTTGTGAGTGTTGCTTTGACCCCAGCATCTGCAGATTATTTTGTGTTTGCTATTCCTATTCCTGCTCCTGTGTATATTTGTATAGAATGCGGAGATGAGTAAGTTTTCTAAAAATAAACTTTAAGTTAATGTTGTGTTTTTACAATTAATTCTAAATTATTAATATGAACATGTGTGGTCATTGTTGCAATGGGGACAAATTCAATATCATAGAACATAGAATAGTGCAGCACAGGACAGGCTATTTAGTATATGATGTGCTGATCATGTGCTAAATGTCCTCCTCCTATGTATCATCCATATCCATGCACCCCACTTCTTATTGATCTTCTTATGTAAAAGCCTCATGTACTCCATCAGACTGCCTGCTTGCACTATTACACCTTGCTGGAGCAAGTGGGTGGGGGGGGGGATTGATGCTTTTACTGCTCCTTGTGCGTGGGAGAAGGAAGGGGAGGCTTTGGGATTCTAACATTTTTTTCTGTCATTCATTCTTTGGGCTTTTTCTCTGTTTAGTAGATGTCTGAAGAGTAAGGATTTCATGTTGTATACTGCATATATTCTCTGATATTAAAATGGAACCATTTATACCCATTCCAGGCTCCAACTGATTGCTGCCTAAAACATTTGCCCTTCAAGTCGCTTTTAAATTTCCCCCCCCTAACCTTAGAAGTGTATCCTTTGGCGTTTGGTGTCTCTACCGTGGGGAAAAGAATATGACTGTCTACCTTATCTATGATTCTCATAACTTTAAAAGCATCTATCAGGTCACCATTAGCCTTCAAAATTCTAGGGAGAGCAACCTAAATTTGTTCAACCTTTCCTTATTGTTCATACTGTCTTAATCCAGGCAGCAACCTGGTAACCCTTGTCTGCACACTTTCCATTCCTTCCTATAACTCAGGGATCCCCAACCTTTTTTGCACCGCGGACCGGTTTAATATTGACAATATTCTTGCGGACCGGCCGATGGGGGGAGGGGTGGTGTTCAAGTAGGGTTGCCAACATTCTCACTCCCAAATAAGGGACAAAAGTAGCAGTCAAATATGGGACACTTGTGTTTACCCCGAGAAAGACTACCATGACCATCAAGTCTTGCACGGGCACCTGTTTGCGCATGTGTGATGTGTGCATATATGACATGCGCATATATGTACGTGCTGATTTTTTTCTACAAATCGGTTTTAGCTTAATCTTCCCGATTCTGTTAAGTGAAACTATACTCTACATACATTATTTCTACTTTATATAGGTTGTGTATTTATCATATCATTCCTGCTTTTACTATATGTTAGTGTTATTCTAGCTTTTATGTGTTATTTGGTATGATCTGGTAGGTTATTTCAAGTTCAACAGTGTGTGACAGGGAATGAGGAAAGGTGCAGCTGACTCATATCGTTTCATATCGCCAAATCATATCGTTTCCTCGTGGCCCGGTAGCACATGCTTTGCGGCCCGGTTGCTGGGAACCACTGATATAATTGGCCAACCAGAACTGTACACAACACTCCAAGTGCATACTGACTAAAATTTTTATACAGCTTCAGAATGACTCTTTTACTTTTGTACTCAGCACTCCTACCAATGAAAACAAAGCATGCCAACACCTTCTTTACCACCCTATCCACTTCCAGTGAACTTTGGATGTGGATCCCATGATCCCTCTGTACCTCAATGCAATGTAGCTGTCTACTATTAACTGTATACCTTCCCCTTTCATTTAAATGGGGCATTTAAAGAAGTGGGTGACTTTTTGCAAGATTGTGGAATTAAGGGCAATAGGAAACTGGCATAGAAGAGGAGATAAGCACGACAGAAAATACAGGAAGAACTTAGTGGGTCAAGCTGCATCTGCAGATGGAGATAGAGAGTCATTGTTACGGGCTGATGCCCTTCATGATGCCTAGTTCAGACCTGAAGGATGAAGCAGACTTGAAGAGCCAAGTGGCCTATTCCTGCTATTTTCTTGTGTTCTCCACCATCAGATTTTTGAATGGTCCATAAACCCAGAACAAGACCTCAGTATTCATCTTTTGTACAACTTATTTATTTTTGTAAATTACAGTTTTTTTAATGTCTTGTATTGTATTACTGCAATAAAACAACATATTTTCATGACATATATCTGTAATAATAAACCTGATTCTGATTCTTACCAGCAAATCAGAATTTATGGCTTGGTCAAGCATCTCAGCTTGATGTTGGCATTGTTCTCCTCCATCATTGGGCTGGAGATAGGAACCAAGTCCAGACCTCTGTGCTGCAAATACCAGTGGTTATTTTACCTGCTATTGTTGCATTCAGTTTCTAAAACTAGGAATAATGGTAGTCAGTTAGATGAATGCATTATGCTGGAATAGTCTCCCAAAATGAATGAGCAAATAATGCCAGCAAATTACAACCTCAGAATTATTCGTACACTTTGATATATCTCTTGTGGGTGGGGTGGGGGGGTGCGGGGAAAAGCTGTGTCAGACCTAATGTAGGCAGCTGTTCACACATTCATGCATGATAAACTAGAAGTGTGTGTGCACTCGATGTAGATTTTGATATCACACTGACTTAGGCAAGTTGCTTGCTCTTAAGACCTAATTTTCCTCATTTAGTGTTAGGTCTAAGAGGATTAAAGCTAAATTAAGGAACAAAAGTATTTTTTCCCCTCAAGATGCAGAGAAAATTTGCAAGGATGTTGCCAGGACTTGAGTTATACAGAAAGGTTGAAGAGGTTAGGACTTAATTCCCTACAGCATAGGAAAAGGAGACGAGATTTGGTGGAGGTATACAAAATCATGAAAGGTATAGATAGGGTAAATGCAAGCAGGCTTTTTGCGCTGAAGTTGGGTAAAACTAGAAATAGAGGTCATAGGTTGAGGTTGAAAGGTGAAATCTTAAGAGGAACATGAGGGGCACCTTCTTCACTCAGAGTGTGGAATAAGCTGCCAGTCTAGTGCTGGATGTGGGTTCTGTTTCAACACTTAACAGAAATTTGGGTAGGTACATGGATGAGAAGGGCATGGAGAACTATAGTTGGGGTGCAGGTTGATGTGACTAGGCAGAACAATAGTTTGACATGGGTAGATGAGCTATGGGGCCTACTGTGCTGTTGTGTTCTATGACTATGTCTTCCATAATCTTGATTGTAATTATTTAGCATACAGGGTGGGTTTTCTAAAATATGTGATGAACTAGAAAGGCTACAAGACTGGTACTCTCTGAAATGAAATTGCATCAAGTCAGCATGATATTCTGTGTCTCACTCTATTAACTGTTCATTGCAAGTTCCCTGTCCTTGAGACAGTGGTCAAGATACAAGTTAACTGCAGCTATTTCCTGCTTTACAAAGTGAATGTGTTCCTGAAGTAAAAATTCCTGAATGGAAAAGGGTGGCCAAAATGCTTTATGGGCATTTCAGAGTCTTTTATTCCTCTGCACGAAGGATGCCACTCATCATACCAAAAATTACCTTCATCAAACCAATAATTACCTTCATCAATGCTCGTACCATAGACCATAAGATATAGGAGCAGAATTAGGATATTTGGCCTATCACGCCTGCTCTACCATTTCATCAAGGCTGGTCCAATTTTCCTCAGCCCCAATCTTCTGCCTTATCCCTGTATCCTTTCATGTCCTGACCAATCAAAAATCTATCAACCTCTGCCTTAAATATGCCTAAAGACCTGGCCTCCACAGGTAAGTGAACTGAATAACAGCAAATGGAGATTCTTTCATATGTGTAGTGTTGCATTTTATGAAAGCAAATAAAAAAAGGTCCTACACAGTGAATGTCAGAGATTGGGATGAATGTTGCAGAACAGGAAGATCTTGGAATTCAAGTCCATAAGACCATAAAATAAAGGAGGCGAATTTGGCTATTTAGCCATTGAATCTGCTCTGCCATTCCACCATGGCTGATACAATTTTCTTCTCAGATCCTCTCTCCTGCCTTCTCCCTTTATTCCTTTATGCCCCACCCAATTCAGAATCTATCAACCTCTGCCTTAAATATACATAAAGGCTTGGCCTCCACAGCTACCTGTGGCAAACAATTCCACATATTCACCACTCTCTGGATAAAGAAATTCCTCCTCATCTCTGTACTAAAAGGACGCTCCTGTATTCTGAGGCTGTGTCCTCTGGTCTTAGACTCTCCCACCATAGGAAACATCCTCTCCACATCCACCCTATCAAGGCCTTTCACCATGCAATAGGTTTCAATGAGGTCACCCCTCATTCTTCTGAACTGTATAGGATACAGGCACAGAGCAATCAAACACTCTTCATATGACAAACCATTCAATCCAGGAATCATTTTCATGTACCTCAAAGAAATAATCACAGAATGCATAAAATTCTTAAGTTGAATGTTCATAAACTGGGGAATTTAATTTAGGGGACAGATGATCCTGAAAGAGGAATTTATTTGCTACTGTGGAAGCTGGAGAATTTAAATTAAATTAATTTAATTCTTTGAAATTATAGAGCATGATTTATAACTGCTTATAATCATGATTGTCATATACTGATCTGATGTGGACTGAAAATCTGGCTAGTTGTTGGTAAGACCCAAACATCCCTCCCCACTGATCTCCCTCCTGGCACTTATCCTTGTCAGCGGAACAAGTGCTACACATGCCCTTACACTTCCTTCCTCACCACCATTCAGGGCCCCAGACAGTCCTTCCAGGTGAGGCGACACTTCACCTGTGAGTCGGCTGGGGTGATATACTGCGTCCGGTGCTCCCGGTGCAGCCTTCTATATATTGGTGAGACCTGACGCAGGCTGGGAGACCATTTCGCTGAACACCTACGCTCTGTCCGCCAGGGAAAGCAGGATTTCCCAGTGACCACACATTTTAATTCCACATCCCATTCCCATTCTGACATGTCTATCCACGGCCTCCTCTACTGTCAAAATGAAGCCACACTCAGGTTGGAAGAACAACACCTTATATTCCGTCTGGGTGGCCTCCAACCTGATGGCATGGATATTGACTTCTCAAACTTCCGTTAATGCCCCTCCTACCCTTCCCACCCCATCCCTTATTTAGTTATATATTTTTTTATTTTTTAACTTTTTCCCCCTTTTTCTCTCTCTCTCTCTTTTTCCTCCCTCTGTCCCTCTCACTATAACTCCATGCCTGCTCTCCACCCTCCAGGATCCCCTCCTCCCCCCTTTTCTTTCTCCCCAGGCTTCCTGTCCCATGATCCTCTCCCTTCTCCAGCCTGGTATCCCTTTTGCCAATCAACTTTTCAGCTTTTAGATCCACCCCTCCCCTCCTGTCTTCTCCTATCATTTTGGATCTCCCCCTCCCCCTCCCACTTTCAAATCTCTTACTATCTCTTCTTTCAGTTAGTCCTGATGAAGGGTCTCGGCCTGAAACGTCGACTGTATCTCTTCCTAGAGATGCTGCCTGGCCTGCTGCGTTCACCAGCATTTTTTGTGTGTGTTTCTTGAATTTCCAGCATCTGCAGGTTTCCTCGTGACAATGTGTTAGTTCTAACTTGCTCTCTATGCAGGTTTTGCAATCCATCCATTACAGGAATGGTTAGAGGCAGCAAATAGAGAGAATTACAGGGAAGATCATATTGGATCTGGTGAATAAATGAAGTCAAATCAGTTTGGATTTTACTTACTATTTGAAACATGTCTCTTTGCATCAAGTTGTTATTACCACTTTTTTTGGTGAAAAAGTGTCACATGAAGGGGATAGTCACAATGTTCAGAGTAACTACCTGATGCTAAAGTCAATATCAGCATTATCATCAACATTTTCATTATGTGACACATCGTATGACGTAGGTGATCATGGTCTCATGACCATGATTGTTCTTTGCAAATTTTTCTGCAGAAGTGGTTTACCATTAACTTCCTCCTGACAGTGTCTTTCCAAGATGGGTGACCCCAGCCATTAACGATACTCTTCAGAGTTTGTCTACCTGGCGTCAATGCTCGCTGAACCAGGACTTGCGATATGCACCAGCTGCTCATGTGACCATGCGACTCTGATCGGGGGTGGGGTGTGTCTAAATTGGAGTTACCCCTTATCCAAGGCTGTATCCTGCAAGCTAGTGGAGGGATGGAGTGCCTTATACCTCCTTCCACCCCTCCACCCAAAAATTCAATATGCACATTGCAAAATCTGCAGCTATTATGTAATTGGTTTATTATCAGACATAACAAGTTATGGTGAAATGTTTTGGTTTGCATGCTATCCCGATACATCATTCCAAATACAAGTATTTTCATGTAATACAAAAGTAAAAATTATAACAGAATGATAAAGGTACAGAGAAAGTTTAGAGCAAGAAGACAAATAAGGTGCAAGGACTGTGACAAGGTAGACTGAGAGATCAGGAGTTGATCTTTATTATATAACCTCTTATAGCAGTAGGGTTGAGGCTGTTTTTGAACCTGTTGAACAAGCTTTAGAGCTTTTGGATCTTCTGTGGGAGAGGTAGGAGGAGAGATGGGATGGGCCATTAATTATATTGGCTGTGTTCCTGAGGCAGTGGGAAGTGTAGACAGAGTCAGTGGAGGCTGGTTTTCATGATGGACTGGACTGGACTGGGGTGCACTCACAACTCTCACCAATGTTGTTTGGTTGTGGGAAGAGCAGTTCCCATATCAAGCAGTGATGCATCTTGATAGGATGCTTACTATCACAAAAAAAAAATGCAGAAGTCGCAGCCTTACAGAGAACAATTAAGTCTAGCAATCCTGTGACCTTGGTGCACTCCTCTGCAGTAATGAGACCTTGGCAAAGAATGCAAAACATATGAGAAAAACTTTAACAATTTCACCCTGGCTACATCAGAGAAACTAGAAACAGAAATGTAGAGAGCTGAAAGAAGCCATTGGGCCCATCCCTAGAAGCTGAAGGTCATCGAAGTGAAGGTCCTGGACTTTGTACTCATTGCTGAGTATGCATTGAGTATGTTCATTGTATGCATTCATTAAGATTATCATTACTGAATCAATGATGCTGAAAGTGAATTGGCCACATTCATCGGATGGATGAAGCCATATTCTAAAGGACATTATATACAGTTAGCAGGGCACTTTTCACAAGCTGCTGAACATCCTCGACAGGGCACTGTGGCTGAGGTTTAATGAAGTTGTGCTCAGGCAACTGGGAGATTGCCCTTCATGATCAGGATGATTCGAGAGTAACTGATACAGAAGAGGAGATGAAGCCTGGGCCATAATAGCCATTACCATATTGAATGATGGGGTAGGTTTCGGCACTGCCTTGTTCTTATGAAAGTGAGTTACGTATGATTATTGTATTCAGTGCCCACCATTACACACCTACATGAGACACTGTCAGAAGAAAGCAGCATCTATCAGGCACACTCACCATCTCTTCTCACTGCTGCCATCAGGAAGAAGGTACAGGAGCCTCGGAACTCGGACCATCAGGTGCAGGAACAGTTATTACCCCGCAACCATCAGGCTCTTGAACCAAAGGGGATAACTTCACTCATCTTCATTTTTGCCATCATTGAAATATTCCCACAACCAACAGACTCAATTTTAAGGACTCTTCATCTCACATTCTTGATATTTATTGCTTATTTTTTTATTTCTTTCTTTTTGTATTTGCATAGTTTGTTGTCTTCTACACTCTGGTTGAACGTTCAAGTATGGTGGTCTTTCATTGATTCTGTTATGGTTATTATTCTATAGATTTATTGAGTATGCCCACAAGAAAATGAATCTCAGAGTTGTATATGGTGACATAGATGTACTTTGATAACAAATTTACTCTGAACTTTGCCCCTCTTACATAACTGATGAATCCAAAGGAACGGCAGAGACCGATACTTGGGAGTGCTTGTGCATGAGTCGCAAAAAGTTGGCTTGCAGGTGCAACAGGATATTAAGAAGGCAAACGGAAAGTTGGCCTTCATTGCTAGAGGGATTGAATTCAATAGTAGGGAGGTCATGCTGCAACTATACAGGGTACTGGTGAGGCTGCACCTGGAGTACTGTGTGCAGTTCTGGTCTCCATACTTGAGGAAGGATATATTGGCTTTGGAGGCAGTGCAAGAGGAGGTTCACCAGATTGATTCCAGGGATGAAAGGGTTATTCTATGAGGAGAGATTGAGTCATCTGGGACTATACTCTCTGGAGTTCAGAAGAATAAAAGGGGATCTTATAGAAACATATAAAATTTTGAAAGGGATAGATAAGATAGAAGTAGGAAAGTTGTTTCCATTGGTAGGTGAGACCAGAACTAGGGGACATTGCCTCAAGATTCAAGGAGAAGATTTAGGACGGAGATGTGGAGAAACAGTTTTTTCCCAGAGAGTGGTGAATCTGTGGAATTCTCTGACCAGGGAAGCAGTTGACGCTTCTGCACTGAATATAATTAAGAAACAATTAGGTAGGTTTTTACATAGTAAGAGAATTAAGGGTTATGGGGAAAAGACAGGCAGATAGAGCTGAGTTTACAGACAAATCAGCCATGATCTTACTGAATGGCAGGGCAGGCCCGATGGGCTGGATGGCCTACTCCTGCTCCTATATCTTGTGTTCTTGTGTTGTGATACAGTTTGTCACCAGTGCGGCATTGCAGGAGTTTCCAGTCACATTGAATTCAATGTGGAACTGCTTTAGAGACTCCAGCTTTCGATTTTTCCTCAGGGTTTACTCCTAAAGTCTTCCCCATAAATGGATTTAGCCACAAGGCAGTGGAGATTTGAGATTAGAGTTTTCCTTCTCCTAGATGAGCTGCCAACCATGGCTGACAAGCCCCATCTGTCAGAAGCAACTGGTTTTAAAGCACCAGTAATCTGCCTTTGCCCTTCTCCTGTCAGGAGAAACAGTTCTGCAGAGCTTGGTAGCTAAGCCACACATGACGGCCAGGAGCTGGACTTGGCTGTCGAAGGCTAATTGAGACGCAGGTCATTGGGAGCATTTAATAGGTAGTGGGAGCTTATCCCCACTACCATCCTCGGCTAGAACAACCTTAAGGAACCAATTAGACTGATGAACCAAACTGTACATGCAGTTTTTGGGAAACATTATCCTGAACTTGAAAAGGGCACAGTTAAATCTGTAAACTGGTACAAGTGAAGTAACAGCCTGGAGACCCACACTCACTATTTTAAGAACAGCTTCTTTCCCCCTACTATCAGATTTCTGAAAGGTACATCAATATTAACTCATTGCCTTTTGCAATATTTTTGTAACTTAGTAACTTTTGCCTTGCACTGCTGCCACAAAACAATACATTTCAGGACATACGTCAGTGATATTAAACCTGATTGTGATTCAAAGTTGGAATTGCTGAAATACCAAAGGCAGGTTAAAATATTAATACTGGTAGTTGTAAACTCTAGATCAAACCTGTTGCCTAGAGACTGAAACAAAATTTTTCTGGATCAAAGGATTGCCTATCACTGAGAAAAGGGCAAGGCTGGAACATTGCAGAAAGTGCTAGGGATACAGAAAGAAGTTCCTAAAGACAAACTGGTCTCAGTGGAACATGTCCAAACCAAGATCCATGTTCATCGCCTTACTCCAACACAAGTCTTCAGGCTAAGACCTGGGCATTATGTAGCAAGCCAAGACTAGGGAAAGTCTTGGTTTTGTTACATACAGAAAAGAGAAGAACCTGTTAAGTTGTGTACTGAAAAGGCAGCACATATTCCAGTGTTAAAGCTTAGAATATGGAAATCAAAACAACTGCAGATACTAGGGATCTGAAATAAAACAAAATTTGAATTACAGATTAGGCAGCATCTGTGGAAAGAAAAAAAATAGTATTTTAGGCAAGGACACTTCTTAAGCATTGGGAATGAGAAAATTAGGTGAAGTTGCATAAGTTGAATGGGAATGGATAAGACTAAGGGAAGATCTCTGAATGAATGATGCCTGCTGGAGCACTTCAGTAGGTTGAATACAAATAACGTGTGTAGGCAGGAAGTTATAGAAGACCTGCCTAAAATGTGTGTACGTTATCAGGTGAAGAGTGGGAGGTACTGACAGAGGGAATGAACAGAGATAAATTTCATATCTTTGGCCTCTGAGAGGAAATGTTTTAACTGCCTAGCTAGAGGCTGCTACCAAATTTAATGTGGTGTCCACTCAGGATAGTGTAAATGAGGAAAAAGATTAATAGCCTCAAGAGGTTTGCCAAGGTAAAGCTAGCCTGCATGGCACTATATCATGTAGACATGTATGCAGGTTACTAATAGCTTCCCAGCACTCCATTAAACTGACTATGGATGAATATAAACCAGCTCTACTTGAGTTGCACTCATCCCCAAACAGCCCTGCTAGACCTTGCACCAGATGCTAATTAACACTTTCACTAATGATACCCTGGACATGAGATGTCATGTAAGCCACCACCCAATCATCCTGAGACCACATACTGACAAGCCAAAATGCAAAGTAATCATTCTTGTTTCTCAAAGGAATAGGTGACTTATATGATCACTTATTTCAAAGACTTTCCTGTCCTAGTGCTATGTTCCCTGACTCCCCTAACATTTTAGTGATTTCTGCCTTGAATATACAGTGACCGAGCTGCTCCATCCCCTTAGTGGAAAATGTGAAAGGCTCAATGTGTGAGAAGGAGCTTCTCCTGTTCAGTTTTGGTGAAGGTAGGATACGCCTGCATTGGAGACAACTGGAGAAATGAATAAACTCTTCTCGGGCTTCAAGCCAGGTACAGTTATCAATTTTAACCAATGTTTTGATGACAAAGTCACTTTCATCAGGGATGATGCCTAGGCTATATATACCTCATTGTCTGCCCCTCCTGATTGGTTAGTCCTTGTCCTTGTTTACAATCGAATTCTATTTCTTACTTAGAGCATGACCTTCATCTTTCAGATAAAGTTCACTAGGTTGATTTGTGGGATGAACGGACTGTAACATGAAGAAAGGTTGACTTAAAGTTCAAGTTTATTGTCACAGACATGCATACACAGGCTATAAAATGCCATGAAAGCTAGCTTGCTGCAGCACAGTACAAACATAACAAGTACAAATTAAGTAATTTAATTAACATAAGTTGTGCATAACTTATATGTACAAAATAAACAACAAAGATAATTATTGCAAGATTAAGAGAGAGAAAAATACAGTCTAAGGTAAACCATGTTTTTCAGGTCAGATCAAGAACTTAATAGCAGTCGTTGAACATTGAGGCGTGTGTGTTTTTAGGCTCCTGTATCTCCTATATGAAGGCAGCATCGAGAAGAAGGCAAGGCCCATATAGTGGGGGTCTCTAAAGAAGCATGCTACCTTACTAAGATCTCATCTCTTGTAGATGTCCTCAATCATGGGAAGAGATGCAGCCGTTGGTATAAATCGTCTGTGTCCACCACCCACCGTAGCTTGATGCTCCTGTATGTTCAAGTTTCCATGTTACTTCCCAACCAGTTGACCAGGTTGAGACTATATATTCCTGATGTATAAAGGAGAGATGACTTTACTGAAAGTAATCAAATTCGGAGGGGACTGCTGAGAGGAGGCTCCCTCCAGTGAAGTTATCTAGAACTAGGAAGTATGGATTCCAATAAGGATGAGGATTTCTTTTCACTCAAAGTTTGATGGATCTTGGAAATGCTTGGGCCTAGAGACTTATAGAAGAGGAGTCACTGAAATAATCTGGGGCTGCAATTTACATAATTTAAATTACAATAAACTCAGGGAGTTTGGGGAGCACAGGAATCTGGGGGTTACCCTAACACTAGTTCAGCTGCAATCTTATTGAATGGTAGGGCAGTCTCATGGGGTCTGAGTGACCTCCTGTCACTCATGTTTCTTAGGCTACTACTATATTGATAGGCAGCTCTTAAAGATCCTGGACTATACTTCGCCGATATTGTGTCTTATGTGAGAGATTTTTGTAATTACAATACCTAAAGTAATTGTGCTGTGCTGTTAACAGAACAAAATGCCATTATCCTATACTTTCAATAAACCAGGCTTAAGTATGACTCAGCATTTTGCTTTGGGGCTGAAAAAAGTGGAGAAGTGTCAGTGTTAGTACTGCAAATTTGAATTGAAAGTGAACAATATTGGGCTTCCTCATTAACTCAATCTAATAATATAGAAGATTGGTTGGTACTAGATCCAATAGAACACAAAGGCCCATCAGCATTCTGAATAGGATGATAGAGGATTCCAAAGTTGTTCTCGTGCGTGTTGGCTATTTCGTGTCCTTTGGATATTTCTGCTCATACAATATGAACACTTAACTTGTTCGTGCAATTTTACAAAAAGACACAGCCCGTTCAACTCAACATTGCTTCACTCGTGCCCCAACATCTCACAATCCTTTCTCATACTTTCAATTATCAATGGATAACAGTAGGGTAAACCGTCTGCTAACTCTGTTTAGTGTGCTGCATGGTAAGGCTATGTCATCCTCTCCTCCCACTCTTTTGCCCTTCATCTTTCGTGTATAGTTTAATAATAATTATCCCTCACTAATTTTGAGTCAAAGTTAATTATGGCTATTAATCCCAATAAGCCAACCAAAGAAACTACATTAGCTCTCGCACATAAGCCATACATTATATGAATAAATTAGTATTGCACTGGCTTTATAAATTAAATTGTTATGTAAGTTGTTTGGCTGAGTCAAAGTAAAGAATAAAAAAATCTATTACAAAAAAAGTGCAACTTAACTGAAGATAAGTTGGTTTAACATACGCAAATCAAACCAATTCAGACCCTAGATCAGTTCTGTCCTTGCAAAAGAGGTACAGTAGTCAAATTGAACGTGTACATTGACTCATTCTAAATTAATATACACATTACAGTGAGTAGATTTTATTGTAATTTGAGTGTCTGAATAAGCTTAACACAGCGAGCTGACCTTTGAATTACAAAAATAATCTGTACCAGGGAGGTTTTCCTACCTATTCCAGAGAACTGTTTAAGGAAAAGCTAATCTCTGAGGGACCAAAATGTGTCTTCAAGCAAGTGATACCATGGAATTCATTGACAAACTGATCAACAAAAATCAATTTGCAGAACAAAATGTTTCAAGAGCTAAGCCTCAAAATGAACTGACAATAAAACTAAGTCCATCAGCAGAAGCATTAATTGAATCAAGTTGCAGTTTAAAACTACACAGTCAACAAAATAGGATTGTCATGCAAAATGTTATGTGATAAAATAATAGGTGGTAAGACTAGTAGGAATTTGATATTAAAAACGTAAACACAAGGAAATCTGCAGATGCTGGAATTTCAAGCAACACGCATAAAAGTTTTCTTACTTTTTTCAAAACTTTTCCATGGATGGCTTCCAGACCGTTCGGGCTGACCGGAAGTGCACCGAGAGCGGTAAGCGCAAAGGAGTTGGGGGCTTGCTGTTCTGGTTAACAACGGATGGTACAATCCTGGTCATATTACAATCGAGGAAAGTGTTTGTAGCCCGGATATTGAACTTTTTGCTGTTGGATTCCGGCCATATTTAATCGAGATACAACACTGGGCGTCACGAGAGGCTGTTCCTGCCTGTGGCCATCGAACTTTGCAGCTCCTCCTGTGGAGGGTCAGACACCCTGAGCCAATAGGCTAGTCCTGGACTTATTTCCATCTGGCATAGTTTGCATATTGTTGTTTGATTGTTTGTGGTTTTTGTATTGCTATATTTATGCTCTATTCTTGGTTGCTGCGGCTGTAACGAAACCCAATTTCCCTCGGGATCAATAAAGTATATCTATCTATCTATCTATCTTAAAGTTGCTGGTGAACGCAGCAGGCCAGGCAGCATCTCTAGGAAGAGGTACAGTCGATGTTTCGGGCCGAGACCCTTCGTCAGGACTAACTGAAAGAAGAGCTAGTAAGAGAATCTTAGTAGGGCCTTAAAGAACATAAAAAAATTAAAGAAATTGGGAAGCTGTTCGGGAGTATTCTGGAGTTTTGTGAATATAGCAGATGTTAATTCAAACAAGAACCAGGCTTCAGTTCTTAATGTAAATTGTAAATTGCAAGCAGTAAATTGAAGGTAAAAGTTTACAAATAAACAATACTGTCGATGGAACAACAAGAATTCTGCAGATGCTGGAAATTCAAGCAACACACATCAAAATTGCTGGTGAACGCAGCAGGCCAGGCAGCATCTCTAGGAAGAGGTACAGTCGACGTTTCAGGTCGAGACCCTTCGTCAGGACTAACTGAAGGAAGAGTTAGTAAGAGATTTGAAAGCGAGAGGGGGAGGGGGAGATCCAAAATGATAGGAGAAGACAGGTTTGCCCCAGACCAAGAGATATGATCTGCAAAATGGTGAAAATGAGGTGTTTGCAGATACCTCAGCCAAACGTTAAAACAATGGGGTTGTGTTAATTAGCCTGCATCAACCCAGGCAACTGTGGGTTCAAGTAATTTGCACCATTGTAAGCAAATTCAAGGAAGCTTGCAGACCATACTGATAATATCACTTAGTACATCAAATAGTTGCTCTGTCAATTGTTGGGAGATTCATGTACTCACAGAGTCAGCTCTCATAACACTAATCCAGCTCTCTGTCCTCAGTTGTTTTAGAATATCTGTTTCAATTACTTTGGCCAAAAAAGGTATTTGACTGCTCAGAGGCATCTCCCACTGTAGATATGCAATAGAAAGGAAGTAGGAAGCATTGTCAACCCAAACTATTGAAGTAAATGATGTCATTGTAACTATTTGGATTGATTCATCTGCTGTAAATCAAATGAAGTTTAATTATCATTCAAACCAGACACGGATGCAGTCAAATGAGACAATATTCCTCTGGGGCCAAGGTGAATAACATCCATTCAAAATACGAAGGGAGTGAAAAAAACACACATTATTACACCAGAAAACACATATATAGTCCAAGTTCCTGAGCAACATGCAAATTAATGGCACAGCTTCCAGCAATCCAGTCGGTCATTCCACCGATTGAACAGTGGAGGGCAGCACTGGTGGGAGAGGGCAGCTCCGAACTGCGCACGGACTCCAGCTGGACTACAGCGGCAGGCAAGTCCGCAGTTTTACAACCAGGACCACGCTGCTGCCTTATCTGTGTTTCCCACCAAATAAGGGAAACAGGCCTCTAGCTTCTTACATTATCAATATCCAACAGGGTCTTACAATCGCAAGTCTGTAACACAATCACTCATGGTTACGCTGCATGCTGTTTTCATGCACCAGCTCCAATGTCTTCAAGTAGCAGGCAGCAACCCAGTGTGCACCCAGATCAGTTCCTCTGCAGCAGATAGTGAGGTCAGCTGAGAAGATCATCGGGGTCTCTCTTCCTGCTATTACAGACACTTACACCGCACGCTGCACCCGCAAAGCTAACAGTATTGAGAAGGGCCCCACGCACCCCTCATACAAACTCTTCTCCCTCCTTCCATCTGGCAAAAGGTACTGAAGCATTCGGGCTGTCACGACCAGACTGTGCAACAGTTTCTTCCCCCAAGCCATCAGACTCCTCAATACTCAGAGTCTAGACTAACATCTACATCATTTATTATTATATTGTAATTTGTCCTCTACTATACCTATTGTCTTATTTATTAATTATTGTACTCCCTGCACTGTTTTGTGCACTTTATGTAGTCCTGTGCAGGTCTGTAGTCCAGTGCAGTTTTTATGTTGTTTTACGGAGTCTAGTGTAGCCTTGTGCTGTCTCACGTAGTCTAGTGTAGTTTTGTGTTGTTTCATGTAGCACCAGGGTCCTGGAGAAACATTGTTTCATTTTTACTCTGTACTGTACCAGCAGCTTATAGTCGAAAAGGCAATAAACTTGACTTGACTTGACTTGAACCATCTGGCTTCACCTTCTCCAACCTGAGTGCTAGCTTCTCCTTCTGTAACGTTTGACCTTAAGAGTATAAAAATGTGATGCACCTTTGAAATTCTGACCCTACCAAGAGAGTCTCCAGAAGAACGT
Organism: Mobula birostris; assembly: GCF_030028105.1. Classification (NCBI taxonomy): domain Eukaryota; kingdom Metazoa; phylum Chordata; class Chondrichthyes; order Myliobatiformes; family Myliobatidae; genus Mobula; species Mobula birostris. Next base: position 201,667,108 of record NC_092372.1, on the reverse strand, counting down.
CTACTTGTCATGATAACTAAAGACTTCTGTACCACCTGCTTCAGTGTCTCTGCAGTGACTTAGATCACAGTCAGAACAGTGGCCTTGTCAAGTAGTATTAATTAGAATCACAAGTAGCAGGAGGTTAACTAAGGAAAGGGTAGGTTCATTCATAGGAACTGGGTTTACTTGCTTTTGGAAAAGTATGGACTTATTAAGGATGGTCAGCAAGACTTTGAGTGGGGGAGGTCCTATCTCATAAATCTGAGATTTGTTGAGCAAGTGACAAAGATGATTATGAGAAAGGAAGCAGTTATCACTTATGAAAGCATTTGACAAAGTTTCCTCAGCGTCTCATTAAACAGAGCTGTGTTTTGATCGGCCAAGGTAATTTCTGGTCAAAATGTCATTATAAAGAGAGCACCTGGCAATAGGTGAGATGATAAAATGATCACAACCTGCATGCATGGCCTGACATTGGAGGAACATTTTATGGTCACTGATATCCTGATAGGATCAAAGATTTAATTTGCCCCTACAAATTGAACATATTGAGAGTGGGGTGGGATAAAGTAAAAATGCTATGCCTATTCCCTGCTGTAATTGCTGAAAAGTGAATGCTGAAATCTTATGCTATTCAAAGTTCAAAGTAAATTTATCGTCAAAGTACATATATGTCACCATATACTACCCTGAGATTCCTTTTTTGCAGGCATTCACAGTAGAACAAAGGAATACAATAGAATCAATGTAAAACTACACACAAAGACTGACAAGCAAGCAATGTACAAAAGATGACAAGGTGTGCAATTACAAAAAGTTATATAGATAGATAACAAATAGACAAATAATACTGAAAACATAAGTTGTAGAGTCTTTGACGTGAGTTGTAGAGTCTTTGAAAGGGAATCCATGGGTTATGTTCAGTGATCAGTTCAGTACTGCGTTAAGTGAAGTTGTCCACACTGGTTCAGGATCCTTATAGTTGAAGGGTAATAACTATTCCCGAACCAGCATCCATTGACTTAGTGATCCTGTACTTACTGATCTTCTATGTTACCCAGTCTAAGCTGCTTCAATTTTAAAATTCTCTACCCCCAAATCTTTGAATGATATTAGCTCTTTTCATCTTTGTAACCCCCTTTGATCTCAATAACCTTTCAATTTCTGTTCTCCTTCAATTCAGCCTTCTTGTTCTAATGAAACTGTAGGATAGATGAGACAGAAGAACACTGCAAGTCATTTCTATAACCAAATAACTTTCAGGTTTGGATTTCCTCTTCTGTACGATTCTGCCTCTCTTTCTTTTCACTTTAAGATCCTTATTAAAATTTACATAAAACTTCTAGTCAGCTGCTCTTATATTTCCTTGTGTGCATCTATCTCAAATTGTGTTTACTGAATGCCTTGGTTTCTTTACTGTACTAATGCAGGTTAGTATATCCAATTTGTCTTGGGCACTGTTTGAAATTAAAAAAAAACATTGTCTGCTAATAGAGGACAATGTTAGCATTCATTTCAAGAGGTCTAGAACACAAGAGCAGAAGTGTGATGCTGAGGCTTTATAAGGCACTGGTGAGGCCTCACCTTGAGTATTGTGAACAGTTTTAGGCTTCCTATCTAAGAAAAGATGTGCTGGCATTGGAAAGTGTTTAGAGGAGGCTTACAAGGATGATTCCAGAATGAAAAGGTTACCATACGAGGAACATTTGATGGCTCTGGGTCTGCAGTCACTGTAATTTAGAAGGATGAATATTGAAAGGCCTTGACAGAGTCGATGTGGAAAGGATGTTTCCCATGGTGGGGGAGTCTAGGACAAGAGGGCACAGCCTCAGGATAGAGGAGCGTCCATTTAAAACAGTAATGCAGAGAACTTTCTTTAGCCAGAGGGTGGTGAATTTGTGGAATTTGTTACCACAGGCAGCTGTGGAGGCCAGGTTTTGGGTGTACTTAAGGCAAAGCTTGATAGATTCTTGATTGGATACGGCATCAAAGGTTAGAGAGAGCAGGCTGGGAAGTCAGGCTGAGGAGAGGGAAAAAGAATCAGCCGTGATTGAATGGCGGAACAGTCTCGGTGGGCCAGATGGCCTAATTCTGCCAGGATTTCCAAATAGCAATCCTTATTAGTTATAACAAGAGGTTGGACAATCCTGGGTTGTTTTTTTTTTCTGGAGTATTGCAGGCTGATGGACTATAAAATTATAAGACTTGTACAGTCAGTTTTTGTGCAGTGGAGCTGCCAGATATTAGGGTCAGGGGAAGTGAGGAATTTTCAAAACATATAGAGAATGATAGATGCCTGGAATATTCTGCCCAGGGAGGTGATAGGAGCAAATATGCTGGCAACATTTAAGAATAGGAAGGGAATAGAGGAATGCAGATGACATGCAGTAAGGTGGGTTTCGTTAGAATAGCATCATAATTGATAATGGGCTGAAGGTCCTCTTCCTGTGTTATACAGTTCTATGTCCTGTGAATACCTTCTACCTTCTTAAAGTCAGTTGCTTAATTCACTTTTCATTAGCTATTTATTTTCTTATGTAGAAAGCAAACGAAGCTTGTGGAAATAGATTTTTTTTTGTATCTTAGACCTAATAAGCAAGAATTCCAATATGATTAGATGCACTGAGCTAAAGTAATGTAAATTAATGATTTTGAGGAGAGAGCTAATCGTTTTCTTGGTAAATACTGGTAAAACAATTTGGAAGCTTATACTCACTGAACAAGGACATTTAGCAGCACACACCTGGCAATTGCATTCTGTTAGACAAAACCATGTTGGATGTATTTACACTTGACAAATGTAATAGAACATGACATGACTTCTGAACAAAAACAAGTGCAGAATTCACTTATGAGACATTTGGCGATTCAGCTGATATTCTGCAAAAGCATTTCACACCACGGTGTCACAAAGAGTCAGATAAGTTTTATCACCAAGAAAGGCCATTGTTTTGGTGCCTGGGTTGGTTCATATTACACCTGTCTACTCTAATTTCATTATCCTGCTCTTCAGTATCAGTGTCAATTTCATGGAGTCAGTGTTATTGAGCATGGAAGCAAGCTCTTCAAGTCCAATATCCATACTGACTACTTAACTTAGTCCCTGCTGCTTGCCTTATCTCCCTCAACTTTTTCTCCACATGTAGTTGCCAAATGACTGTTAAATGCTGCAACTGTACCTGTCTCTACTATTTATTCCGGTAGCTCATTCCAAGTCCCACGGCATCAAAAGAGTCACCCATCGGTCCACTTTAAATAGATTCCTTTCCATCATAAATATTAGCCCTCCAGTTTTAGATTTCCCTGCCCTGGGGGAGAAAACTGGTCATTCAGATTAGATCAGATTAATCCTCATGATTTGATATATCTCCAAGATCATCCCTCAGCATCCTATGCTCCAGGGATAATACTGCCCATCCTTTCCTTATAATTCGTTTACCCCAGACCCAGTAAAATGCTTGTGATTTTTTCTTTCCCCCATTCCAGTTTAATGATATCCTTCTTATAGTTGGGTAATCTGAGCTGCACTCCAATTGTGGTCTAACTAACATCTTGTACAGTTGTAACATGATGCTCCAACTTTTGCACGTGTCACTACGACTACCTGTGTCATCAACTTCAGAGTATTACTGTATAGTGTGCCCGTTCTATGGAATTCTCCAGGGCCCCACTATGTACTGTACAAGTTCTAACCAGGTTTAGCTCGCCAAAATATACCACTTTGCATCAACGGAGAGGAATAAGCAATCAATGTTTCAGGCCGAGACCCTTCATCTTCCTTGGAAAGGAAGGGTGAAGAAATCAGATTAAGGAGATGTGGAAGAGAGGAAGAATTACAAGCTGGCAGGCTGCAAACAGCTAAGAAACAAAATGGGGAGGAGAAGGGATGAAGTGAGAAGCTGGTAGGTGATAGGTGAGAGACGTAAAGGGCTGAAGAAGGAATCTAAGAAGAAAGGAGTGTGGGCCATGGGAGAAAGGGAATGAGGAGGGGCACCAAACAGTGGTGATGGGCAGGTGAAGAGAAGAAAAGGGGTAAGAGGGGAGCCAGCGTGGAGAATGAAAAAAATAGAGGGAGGAGGGAGGAGAAATTGTCAGAAGTTAGAGAAATCAGTCTTCATGCTACAAAGTTGAAGGCTATGCAGATAGAATATAAGACGATAAAACCATAACACATAGGAACAGAATTAAGCCATTCAGCTCATCAAGTCCACTAAATCATTTCATCATGCCTGATCCCAGATCCGATTCAACCCCATCACCTGCATTCTCAGCATTTCCCTTGATGCCCCACCCAATCAGGAATCTATCAACTTCCACTTTGAATATAGTTATAGTCATAGTCATAGTCATACTTTATTGATCCCGGGGGAAATTGGTTTTTGTTACAGTTGCACCATAAATAATAAATAGTAATAGAATCATAAATAGTTAAATAGTAATATGTAAATTATGCCAGTAAATTATGAAATAAGTCCAGGACCAGCCTATCGGCACAGGAAGTCTGACCTTCCAAGGGAGGAGTTGTAAAGTTTGATGGCCACAGGCAGGAATGACTTCCTATGACGCTCAGTGTTGCATCTCGGTGGGATGAGTCTCTGGCTGAATGTACTCCTGTGCCCAACCAGTACATTATGTAGTGGGTGGGAGACATTGACCAAGATGGCATGCAACTTAGACAGCATCCTCTTTTCAGACACCACCGTCAGAGAGTCCAGTTCCATTGCCACAACATCACTGGCCTTACGAATAAGTTTGTTGATTCTGTTGGTGTCTGCTACCCTCAGCCTACTGCCCCAGCACACAACAGCAAACATGATAGCACTGGCCACCACAGACTCATAGAACATCCTCAGCATCATCCGGCAGATGTTAAAGGACCTCAGTCTCCTCAGGAAATAGAGACGGCTCTGACTCTTCTTGTAGACAGCCTCAGTGTTTTTTGACCAGTCCAGTTTATTGTCAATACGTATCCCCAGGTATTTGTAATCCTCCACCATGTCCACACTGACCCCCTGGATGGAAACAGGGGTCATCGGTACCTTAGCTCTCCTCAGGTCTACCACCAGCTCCTTAGTCTTTTTCACATTAAGCTGCAGATAATTCTGCTCACACCATGTGACAAAGTTTCCTACCGTAGCCCTGTACTCAGCCTCATCTCCTTTGCTGATGCATCCAACTATGGCAGAGTCATCAGAAAACTTCTGAAGATGACAAAACTCTGTGCAGTAGTTGAAGTCTGAGGTGTAAATGGTGAGGAGAAAGGGAGACAAAACAGTCCCCTGTGGAGCCCCAGTGCTGCTGATCACTCTGTCGGACACACAGTATTGCAAGCACACGTACTGTGGTCTGCCAGTCAGGTAATCAAGAATATACCCATGGACTTGGCCTCCACTGCAGTCTGTGGCAGAGTACTCCACAGACTCACCTCTAGTTCTAGGTTAGTAAAGATGTGGATGACACCAAGATTGGGGGTATTGTGGAGAGCAGGGAAGTCTATGAAAGCTTGCAGCAGGATTTGGATCAGCTGGAAAAACAGGATGAAAATAGAAGATGGAATTTAATGCAGAAAAGCAAGAGGTGCTGCATGTTGGGGGGACGAACCAAGATAGGTCTTACTCAGAGAGTAATAGGGCACTGAGGTGTGCTGTAGAACAGAGGGATATGGGAATACTGATCTCATAATTCCTTGGACATTTTGACACAAGTAGATAAAGCAAGCTGACCTTCATAAATCAAATTACTTTGTACAGAATTTCGGATGTTATATTAAATTTGTATGACAAATAGCTGAGGCCTAACTTGGACTATTGGGTGAAGTTTTGGTCACTACCTACAGGAAATTTATAAATAAGATTGAAAGAGTGCAGAGAAAATTTGATAGGTTTAAATGAGATCCCCCCCCCCCCATTCTTCTAACCTCCAGCTTGTACAGGCCAAGAACCATCAAACCCTTCTCATACATTAACCAATTCATTCCCAGAATCATGCTTCTGAACTTCCTCTGAACCCCCTCTAATACCAAAACATGTTTTTTATATATAAGGGGACAAAAACTGCTCACAATATTCCAAAAGCAGTCTGACCAATAACTTATAAAGCTTCAGCATTGCATCCTTGCTCTCATATTCTAATCCTCTGGAAATGAATGCAAACATTGTGTTTGTCTTTCTTACCACCCACTCAACTTGCAAATAAACCTTAAGGATCCTGCACAAGGTCTCCAAAGTCTCTTTGCTCCTCTGATTTTTAAAAAATATTCTCCCCATTTAGAAAATAGTCTACACCTTTATTCCTACTACCAAAGTGCATGACCATACCCATCCCTACATTACATTCTATAAACCCCTTCTTCGACCATTCTCCCAATCTGATCAAGGTCTTCTGCCTTCCACAGTATTAGCTGCCCCTTCACCCATCTTTGATTTGTCAGCAAATTCTGCACCCATGTTTGTGTGGCTAAGCACAGCTCAAATGCCATCTCTAAATTTGCTGATGACACAATTACTGTTGACAGAATTTCAGATGGTGATGAGAAGGTGTACAGGTGCAAGATAGGTCATCTAGTTGTCGCAGCAACAACCTTGCAGTCAACGTCAGTAAGACCAAAGAATTGATTGTCGACGTCAGAAGGGTAAGATGACGGAATGCACACCAGTCCTCATCGAGGGATCAGAAGTGGAAAGGGTGAGCAATTTCGAGTTCCTGTTTGTCAACATCTCTGAGGATCTGTCCCGGGCCCAACATAACAATGGGATTACAAAGAAGGCATGACAGTGGCTATATTTCATTAGCAGTTTAAGAAGATTTGATATGTCACCAAAGGCACTTGCAAATTTCGTCAGATGTGCCATGGGGAGCGTTCTAACTAACTGCATCACCGTCTGCTATGGGGTGGCTATCGTACAGGATTGAAATAAGCTGCAGGAAGTTGTTCACTCAGTCACCTCCATCATGGGCACCAGCCTCCACAGCATTCAGGATATCTTTCAGGAGGAATACCTCGAAAAGGCAGCATCCATTATTAAGGACCCATTGCTCAGGGCATACCCTCTTCTCATTGCTACCATCAGGGAGGAGGCACAGGAGTCTGAAGGCACACACTCAATGATTCAGGAATAGCTTCTAACCCTCTGATATTAGATTTCTGAATGGACTTCGAACCCATGAAGACTACCTCTCTATTTTTTTTCTCTCTTTTTACATTTCTTAATTTAACTTTTTCCTTATATATACTGTATACTTCATATAATTTACAGATTTTATTATTATGTATTGTAAAGTACTGCTGCTACATAACAACAAATTTCATGACATATGCCAGTGATGTTAAACTTGATTCTGATTCTGAAACTTAGCCACAAAGCCACCAATAACATCATCCAAGGAAGGAAGGAATGTTGAAGAAAATTTCATTGACAAATAATGTGAAAATAAATAATCCCCTGTGGAACACCACTGGTCACAGGCAGCAAACCAGAATAAGCCCCCATTATTCCCACTCTTTGCCTTCTGCCAGTCAGCCAATCTTCTATCCATAAACAACAGGAATTCTGCAGATGCTGGAAATTCAAGCAACACACATCAAAGTTGCTGGTGAACGCAGCAGGCCAGGCAGCATCTGTAGGAAGAGGTGCAGTCGACGTTTCAGGCCGAGACCCTTCGTCGGGACTAACTGAAGGAAGAGTGAGTAAGGGATTTGAAAGTTGGAGGGGGAGGGGGAGATCCAAAATGATAGGAGAAGACAGGAGGGGGAGGGATGGAGCCAAGAGCTGGACAGGTGATAGGCAAAAGGAATATGAGAGGGTCATGGGACAAGAGGTCTGGGAAGAAAGACGGGGGGTGGGGGGGAACCCAGAGGATGGGCAAGGGGTATATTCAGAGGGACAGAGGGAGAAAAAGGAGAGTGAGAGAAAGAATGTGTGTATAAAAATAAGTAACAGATGGGGTACGAGGGGGAGGTGGGGCCTAGCGGAAGTTAGAGAAGTCGATGTTCATGCCATCAAGCTGGAGGGTACCCAGACGGAATATAAGGTGTTGTTCCTCCAACCTAAGTGTGGCTTCATCTTTACAGTAGAGGAGGCCGTGAGATGAAGCCACACTCAGGTTGGAGGAACAACACCTTATATTCCGTCTGGGTAGCCTCCAACCTGATGGCATGAACATCGACTTCTCTAACTTCCGCTAATGCCCCACCTCCCCCCGTACCCCATCTGTTACTTATTTTTATACACACATTCTTTCTCTCACTCTCCTTTTTCTCCCTCTGTCCCTCTGAATATACCTCTTGCCCATCCTCTGGGTCCTCCCCCCCCACTGTCTTTCTTCCCGGACCTCCTGTCCCATGATCCTCTCGTATCCCTTTTGCCTATCGCCTGTCCAGCTCTTGGCTCCATCCCTCTCCCCCCTGTCTTCTCCTATCATTTTGGATCTCCCCCTCCCCCTCCAACTTTCAAATCCCTTACTCACTTTTCCTTCAGTTAGTCCTGACGAAAGGTCTTGGCCTGAAACGTCGACTGCACCTTGCACCTCTTCCTAGAGATGCTGCCTGGCCTGCTGCGTTCACCAGCAACTTTGATGTGTGTTGCTTGAATCTCCTATCCATGCTAGTATTTTTCCAGTAATACCATGAGCTCTTCCCTTCTGAAAGGGTGGACTGGCATTTACAATTTTCCAGTTTTCCGTATCAATTCCAGAATCTAATGATTCTTGAAAGGTCATTAATATTGCCTCCACAGTCTCTTCAGCTATCTCTTTCAGAACACTGGTGTGTATTCTATCTGTCCTAGGTGACTTATTTACTTTCAGACCTTCAGCTTCCCGAGCACCTTCTCCTTAATATTAGCATCTACTCTCACCTCTACCCCTGGCACTTTGAAATTTCTGGCATACTGCTAGTGTCTTCCATGGTGAAGGCGAATGCAAAATACTTATTAAGTTTGCCATTTTTCTTGTCCATCATTACGACTTGTCTAGCGTTATTTTCTAGTGGTCCATTATCTACTCTTGCCTCTCTTTTACTCTTCATGGATCTGGAAAACTTTTGGTAGCCTATGTTATATTATTGGCTAGCTTACCTTTTTATTTTATCTTTTCTCTCCTCATACTGATTTTAGTTGCCTTCTAAAGGGAACTATGGGGAAAGGGCAAGTAGGTGAAGTCCATGGCCATGATCTTATTGAATGGCAGAGCAGGCTGGACAGGCCAAATGGCCTACGCCTGCTTCTATTTCTTATGTTCTTATATTCTGTTGGATTTTAAATACGTCCCAGTCCACTAACTTCCCACTAATGTTTGCTATATTTTATGTTCTCTCTTTTGCTTTTATGCCGTTGCTGATTTCTCTTGTTTGCCATGGTTGCCTCGTCCTCCCTTTGGGATACATCTTCATCTTTGAGGTGTATCTATCCTGTGCCTTCTGCATTGCCCCCAGAAACTCCGGATATTGCTGTTCTGCTATCATCTACGATGGTGTCCTTTTCCAGTCAGCTTTGGCCAACTCCCCTTTTATGCCTCTGTAATCCCTTTACTCCACTGTAATACTGATACATTTTATTTTCTCCCTCTCAAACTGCAGAGTGAACTCTATCATGTCTTATCACATTCTGTTAAGAATTTTTTTATGGTAAGTTCCCTTCTCAAATCTTGTTCATTACACAACACCCAGTCCAGTGTACGGGGTCTTTCTTTTGTTACATTTAAAATGGCGATTTTGTTATGTTAATCTGTGGAATGCGGCTTTGTTGTGTTTTAACGCTGCAGAGAGTTTGCGCTAACAGTTTGTTTTACTTTAAATGAGATAACCAGGTTCTATTAGCCAATGGGTGGTTATGTATCGTTTTGTTTTCGGATGCCATGCTGTATGATATGACTGTGGACTGAGTTTTGGCGGGGAGTCGGAGGAGAGACGAGGAGGATGGCGGACGTGCGGAGAGGCTCCGGTCAATCACTCCGGGTGGTCCCGAGCCGTGGGTCGACGGAATTCGGGTGGTCGTCTGACGTCGAACTGAGCTCCAACGGTAGCGCGCGAAGAACTTGGACTTTGATAAGTGTTGGCGCCTCTTTTTTCCCCATTACTTTCCTCTCTGTGTCAAATGTATATTAATGTCATAGAATTAGTAATATCTATAAAGTGTATGTGTTAAAATTTACTGGGTGTGCTGGCTGATGATTGATGTTTGTGATTGATTCGGGCGACGACTGACCCTGAGGGGAGTGTTGAAGCAGGTGCTGGGCGGGATTTCCCCTAGACATACACGAGCCAATATAACGGAACGTTACACCAGAATTGCCTTTCCCCTAGTGGGCTCAACCACAAGCTGCTCTAAAAAGCTATCTCATAGGCATCTGACAATGCCCTCCCTTGAAATTCAACACCAATATGATTTTTCCAATTTACTGTAGCAGCATATTGAAATCTCGCATGACGACTGTAACATTGCCCTGATCAGATGCCTTTTCTATCTGCTGTTGTAATTTATATCTCACATCCTGGCTGCTGTTGGGATCTTGTAACACTTGTAGTTTCTTAAATCTGCCCACAACATTCGTATATCTTCCGATCCTACGTCACCACTTTCTAAGGATTTGATTTAACTTTTTACCTAAGCAACTAACAGGTAGTTGACTTTCCTCTTTTAATGCTCTTGCTCCAAGTCCTGTAAAGTGAAAATAACAAGCAAGCACCTAGGCTCAACTCCTTTAAGCTCGACCGTGTCAAATGTTTTACAAAATTATATGTGGACAACATCCACTGCCCTATGAAATTATCTTTGTCATCTCCTCAAAAACTCAATCAGGTTTGTAAGACGTGACCTCCGCTGTACACAGCCATGCTGACTACCCCCTACTAAGTCCATGCATTTCCAGATGTGAGTGAGCTCCACCCCCAATAATTTTCACCATAATTTTCCTCCGATTAATATCGGGCTCGCCGGCCTATAACTTCCTGGTTTGTGTCTATTGTCCATAAACAAAGGAACAACATTTCCTATCCTCCAGTCCTCTGTGACCTTGCTTATAGCTGCAGATGATGCAAAGATCTCTGCTGAGCCCCAACAATTGCATTTCTTATTTACTTGGGATAGATGCTATCAACCCTGAGGACTTATCATGTAAAATTCTTCAAAAGACCCAACACCTACTCCTTCTTGATAACAACATGCACACACTTCCCCTCTATTACTGCAGAAATCTCATTATCTGCTATCCAATTCATTGGAAGTCTGGATGTTTCAGCATCTGACTCCAGAGGTGATATTTACTATATTCCCTGTCCACTCATCAGGAATTTCCCAATTTACTTCTTGAGGCCCAGTTCCTGATATCCCTTTGAAATTCAAACATGAGGAAATCTGCAGATGCTGGAAATTCAAGCAACACACACAATATGCTGGTGGTACGCAGCAAGCCAGACAGCATCCATAGGAAGAAGCACAGTCGACGTTTCGGGCCAAGACCCTTCGTCAGGACTAACTGAAAGAAGGGATAGTAAGAGATTTGAAAGTGGGAGGGGGAGGGGGAGATCCAAAAATGATAGGAGAAGACAGGAGGGGGAGGGATAAAGCTAAGAGCTGGAAAGTTGATTGGCAATGGGATACAAGGCTGGAGAATTCCCATTCTGATATGTCTATCCATGGCCTCCTCTACCGTCAAGATGAAGCCACAGTCAAGTTGGAGGAACAACACCTTATATTCCGTGTGGGTAATCTCCAACCTGATGGCACGAACATTTACTTCTCAAACTTCCGTTAATGCCCCTCCTCACCTTTTTACCCCATCCCTTATTTATTTTTTTTTTCTCTTTCTCTTTTTTCTCTCTCTGTCCCTCTCACAATAACTTCTTGCCTGCTCTCCATCTTCCTCTGGTGCTCCTCTCCCCCTTTCTTTCTCTCTAGGCCTCCCATCCCATGATCCTCTCCTTTCTCCAGACTTGTATCCCTTTTGCCAATCAACTTTCCAGCTCTTAGCTTTATCCCTCTCCCTCCTGTCTTCTCCTATCATTTCAGATCTACCCCTCCCCCTCCCACTTTCAAATCTCTTACCATCTCTTCTTTCAGTTGGTCCTGACGAAGGGTCTCAGCCCAAAACCTCGACTGTGCTTCTTCCTATGGATGCTGTCTGGCCAGCTGCGTTCCACCAGCATTTTGTGTGTGTCCCTTTGAAATTGCCTGCTTACGCTGCCCACACCCTCTTCAAACTTACCATGCTCACTGGAATTTTACTGTGTAACATCAAAACCAAAATGAATTAAAAGTCTGTTGGACCACTACTAAAATAAAGTCTGGTATCCATATAATCTACTAGCACAGTGCCTCGAGATCCTGGAGTATGTAGTTCATTATTGTCGCATTTGCCAAGATACAGTGAAAAAACTTCTTTGTATGCCATCTGATCAATTCATTACAGCAGTGCATAGAGGTAGTACAAGGGAAAACAATAACAGATAAATAATAAAATGTTACATCATTGGAGAAAGGGCATTGCAGGCAGGTAATAAGGTGCAAGGCTATATCAAGGTTGACTGTAAGGTTGAAAGTCTATCTTATCATGCTCTTATTGTTCAATAGTATTACAATAGCTGTCTTTGAACCCATATGATACATTTCAGGCTTTTGTATCTCCTGCCTGATGGGAGGTGAGAGAAGATAGAATATCTAGGGTGGGTGAAATCGTTGATTATCAGAATTAGAATCATGTTTATTATCACTGACATACTGCATGAGAATTGTAGTTTTGCAGCAGCAGCAGAACAGTGCAAGACATAAAGATTTTCCATATATTCACCGTATCTGTTTGGCTGCTGGTGAGAGTTTCCAACCCTCTACAGCCTCTTTTGTTCCTGCACATTGCAACCTCCATACCAGGTGCTAATGTAGCCAGTCAGACTGTTCTCCACCGTACATCTGTAGAAATTTTCTGGAGTCATTAGTGATGTACCAAAGCTGCTCAAACTCTTAAAGAAGTGAAGCTGCTGGTGTATCTTCTTCATGATTGCATCAATGTGTTGGGTCCAGGTTAGATCTTCTGAGATGTTGACTTGAGGTTGCTCACCCTTTCCAACACTGACCCCTCCATGAGAACTTGTGTATGTTCTCCTAACTTGAAGTCCACAATCAACTCCTTGGTCTTGCTGTCATTGTGTGTTAGGTTGTTATTATGACACCACCCAACTAGCCAATATATCTCACTCCTGTATGCCTTCTCATCACCATCTGAGATTCAAACAACAACAGTGATGTAATGTTGAATTTATTGATGGTATCTGATCTATGCCTAACCAAGCAGTTATGAGTGTAGAGAGAGTAGAGTAGTGGGCTAAGCATGCATTCTCGATTTGGGTTGTGTAGATTATTTGCAAGGTGGAGATGTTACTTCCGATCTGCACTGACTGTCGTCTTCCAATAAGGAAGTCACCGAACCAGTTGTGGAGGGAGATACCGAGATCCAGCTTTTGAACCTTGCCGATTAGTACTAAGAGGATGATGCAGTGCCAAATTGTATTGGATAAACAACAGACTGACCTACGTATTGCTGTTGTCTGGATATTCCAAAGCCTAATAGAGAACTAATATGGTTGTATCTTCTGCGGACTTGTGGTGATAGGCAAATTACAGCAGACACAGGTCCTAGACCAGGCTGGAGTTAATTCTAGTCATAACCAACCTTGGCGAGCAGGATTAAAGAAAACCCCAAGGCATTCTACAAGGATGTGAAGAGCAAGAGGGTAAGAAGTCAGAGAATAGGAGCAATCAAGTGTGAAAGTGGGAAAAAGTGTGTATGGAATTGGAGGAGATAGCGGAGGTACTTAGTGAATACTTTGCTTCAGTATTCACTATGGAAAAGGACCTTGGTGATTGTAGGGATGACTTACAGTGGACTGAAAAGTTTGAGCATACAGACATTAAGAAAGTGGACGTGCTGAAGCTTTTGGAAAGCATCAAGTTGGATAAGTCATCGGGATCAGACGGGATATACCCCAGGGTACTGTGGGAAGTGAGGGAGGGGATTGCTGAGACTCTGGCCATGATCTTTGCATCATCAATGGGGATGGGAGAGGTTCCAGAGAATTGGAGTGTTGCAGATGTTGTTCCCTTAATCAAGAAAGGGAGTAGGGATAGCCCAGGAAATTATAGACCGGTGAGTTTTACTTCAGTGGTTGGTAACTTGATGGAGAAGATCCTGTGAGGCATTAGTTATGAATACTTGGAGAGGCATAATGTGATTAGGAATAGTCAACATGGCTTTGTCAAAGGTAGGTCGTGCCTTACCAGCCTGGTTGAATTTTTTGAAGGTGTGACTAAATACATTGATGAAGGTAAAGCAGTAGATGTAGTGTGTATGGATTTCAGCAAGGCATTTGAAAAGGTACTCCATGAAAAGCTTATTGAGAAAGTAATGAGGCATGGGATCCAAGGGGACATTGCTTTGTGGATCCAGAACTGGCTTGCACACAGAAAGCAAAGAATGGTTATAGACGGGTCACATTCTGCATGGAGGTCGGTGTCCAGTGGTGTACCTCAGGGACCTTTTCTGGGACCCTTTCTCTTCATGATTTTTATAAATGACCTGGATGAGGAAGTGGAGGGATGGATTAGTAAATTTGATGATAACACAAAGGTTGGGGGTGTTGTGGATAGTGTGGAGGTCTGTCAGAGGTTACAGTGAGACATCGAAAGGAAGCAAAATTGGGCTAAGTGGCAAATGGAGTTCAACCCAGATAAGTCAGAAGTGGTTCATTTTGGTAGGTGAAATATGATGGCAGAATACAGTATTAATAGTAAGACTCTTGGCAGTGTGGAGGATCAGAGGGATCTTGGGGTCCAAGTCCATATGACACTCAAAGCTGCTGTGCAGGTTGACTCTGTGGTTAAGAAGTCATATGGTGTATTGGCCTTCATCAACTGTGGGATTGAGTTCAAGAGCCAAGAGGTAATGTTACGGCTATATAGGTCCCTGGTCAGACCCCACTTGGAGTACTATGCTCAGTTCTGGTCACCTCACTACAGGGAGGATGTGGAAACTATAGAAAGAGTGCAGAGGAGATTTACAAGGATGTTGCCTGGATTGGGGAGCATGCCTTATGAAAACAGCTTGAATAAACTTGGCCTTTTCTTCTTGGAGCAGCGGAGAATGAGAGGTGACCTGATAGAGGTGTATAAGATGATGAGAGGCATTGATCATGTGGATAGTCAGAGGCTTATTCCCAGAGCTGAAGCGGCTAGCATGAGAGGGCACAGTTTTAAGGTGCTTGGAAGTAGATACAGAGGAGATGTCAGGGGTAAGTTTTTTACACAGAGAGTGGTGTGTGTGTTGAATGGGCTGTCGGCGACAGTGGTGGAGGCGGATACAGTATGTTCACAGCATTGTACATATTCGGCACAGCATTGTGGATCAAAGGGCCTGTATTGAGTTGTAGGTTTTCCATGTTTCTATATTTCTAACCTCTCAAAGCACTTAATCACAATGGATGTACATGCTACCAATCAATAGTTGTTGAAGCAACTCACACTGCTCTTCTTGGGCACCTGTATGATTGATGCCCTTTTGAAGCAAATGGAAATCTGTACCTGAAAGAGTGAGATTGAAGCTGTCCATGAATACTCCAACCATTTGGTTGGCACAGCTGTTCAGTACGTTGCCAGATTGACCTTTTGGGCCTGTGATCTTCTGTGGGTTCAGCCTCTTGAAGGATGTTCTGATGTTGGTCTCTGAGATAGTGATCACAGACTTGCCAGACACTGTGAGGATTCACACAGGCATAGTGCTATCCTCCCTTTCAAAGCATGCATAAAAGGTATTCAACTCATCAGGGAATGAAACATCACTGCCGTTAATGCTGTTAAGTTTTCTGTTTCCTTTACCACGGCAAAGGGAAGTATTGACAGAGTCTCTCGTGGGTTAGAGTATTTGCATCAATGGTAGTTGAATGAATAAAGAGATGAATGTCAGGCCAGACATTAGAACTTTTAATATATCAGATAGTCTTGGCATACAGTTAAAGGCCTTATCCATTAACCCTGCCATATTGTGTCTATATACATTTTCATCTCAATAAGGCATGCTCTAATATTGAGAGGAAACATTCATATTTTTTTCTGAAAGCTCTTTGGGTCAGCCATAGACAAACATACTTTAACTATATTCATAATTCCCAGTCATTAGATATTTATTTATTTATATACAGCATGGAATAAGCCCTTCAAACCATCTTCTAATTTAATCCTAGCCTAATCACGGGACAATTTACAATGAAGAATTCACTCACAAACCAGTACAACTTCAGACTGTGGGAGGAAACCGGAGCACCCGGAGGTCACTGGTACTATAAGGTGTTGTGTTAATGACTACACAACAATGCCATCCTACCTAAGGAACTTACCCAACTCAAAATATCCATTCTTCAGCAATACAAAAGATTTTCCCTTTAAAGACAATCCCAGTCTTGAGCTCTAAATGTGCTACTTGCCCACATCTGAGTATTACACCATAAATCCAAACCTTATATTATTGAATTGACTTTCTTGGTGTCCCACATGCTGATATGACCTCTTAGCAAGTTTATTGCCATCATTTGTGAATTTTAAGGCAACTATTTTAAGGAAAACACTATCAAAATTAGTTGTACAACAATGATATATTGCATTGCATTTCTACAAAACCTATCACATTGTGCATTCAAGAAAATTTCATTTCATTAACTTTTAAGTTGGTTTGGGTTAACAAGCCTGCTGGGAAAAGTGACTTTGCAGTGTAGCCTTTAATAGTCAAGGCACCACTATCAAGCGACAGCAGTTATATCACGCTGTTCTTAATGTCAATGCACGTGTGTTTTGACATCTATTTTCCAAGAATTGTTAACTGAAAAATAGTTAATAAATGAAAGAATTTCTAAAAAAAATTGCCAATGCAGCAAATACACATACAAACCTCATATAGTAAATTATATGATGCTGAACAAATAGTTTGGATTTGTTATTTATTCAAGTTTGAAAAAGTAATACACTTTGTTTCATAGGGGTGGAATCGTGTTTGAAACACTATTAGTATGATAATTGGATTGCCATTCCGATTTGTATCTAGAAATAACTGATTCACAGAAAATTACAGAACAAAAGCATTTTCATTTTTTAAAAATCCAATTTACATTTATATTTTTGAGGAAAAAAAATCAATGAAAAATTAACTTTGATGTGGCTGCAACTTATCATAGGCTCCCTTGACATTTTGAATTACTCTTGGTTCTCAGATTTCTGAAACCTTATGCTTCAAACGGTGGTATTAAAATGAATATATCACTGGGAAACAGATTGCAGCAGAATCCTTATATAAAACGGCATCATCTAGAGCCATGACTTACACATCAAGTAGAAACTATTTATTGTCACAAGCTATACAATGTCCTGCAGTTGAGTGAGAGTTTCACTATCATTTATTTTCAAATCAATTCTCAATTACGAAGAGGAAGATTTATTCCCTAACCTATTTTCAAGATGAAATTATGGACTGCAGTAATAACACTTAGTCAAGCCAAGCCATTGTCCATTAACCTGCGATACTGTCACTGAAAACCTATTCAGGTACTTTATTAAACCTCACTTTTTTCAGCAACTAATTCATCACCATTGGGGAAAAGATACTTTTCAGGATGCAACTAATGACCAGTGAGGACAATTTTCCTCTAACTGCCTTTTAATTTCAACTCCGGGAAAGATCATCGACCGATGATCACAACAACCCATCAGTGCTGCATTTTTCTTTTTTCTAAATGTGCTTTTACTGAGAAGAATGAAGCTTGATAAGATTCCCTACTCTCTTTCATAATTCATTTAATTGATTGGGTAAAAGCAGCAGCTAAAGGTGCTGTCATCTGCAGCTCAGCTGGTAACACATCTCTGTCTAAAGATTATGATTCTAGAGTCACTCTGGAGATGTAATGTGTAAGAATCTGGGTCAACAACAGAATACCAAATGGGCAGGATGCATTCAAAAGTGCTACCTTTTCAATGAGACGTTAAACCAATGTCTTGCCTATCCTCTCTCTGGCTATCCATCCCATAGGATGATGATGGCCCTCAGAAAGGAACAGCGTGTGCGTGAATGGATTTTAGGTGAGTAGGGGGTTGCACAGGTCCGGACCCACCCTCTCGACATCCCCTCCCGGATCCAGCGGCATGGTGGGGTCCAAGACGGCTGGGGGAAGTTCTGTTGCAGTGAATGGCCAGACCAAGCTTCGATGCAAGGGATGCCCTTTCCGCGCTTCACGGCACGTGTTTGCTAGATGGCCGTTGACCCTCCGAGAGGGTTCATCCGCCCTTTGACAGATCTTGCTTTTCGTCCTGCAGGGTGTCTAGCCACCCTCCTCACCAGGCAAGCCTGGTGGGGGAGCCGGTTTAGTTACCGACCACCCGACCATGTGACAGGCAGTACTGGGTTACGTGGTACCAGTAGCACTCAGACGATCCTCTGATGAAGATATAAATCATCAACCTTGGCCCTCTTCCTGAAGAAAAGCAAAGGAGATGCCTTGATTAATATTTTGCTCTCAGTCAACGTTAATAAAACACTGATCACTCAGTCCTTCAGGTGATGAAACCTGCCATCAGCCATCATACCTACAGTTGCATGCAAAAGTTTGGGCACCCTGGTCAAAATTTCTGTTACTGTGAATAGCTAAGTAAGTAAAAGGTAGCAAGTAAATAGCAAGTAAAAGGTGACCTGATTTCCAAAAGACATAAAGTTAAAGATGACACATTTCTTTAAATATTTTAAGCAAGATTACTTTTTTTCCCCATCTTTTACAGTTTCAAAATAACAGAAAAGGAAAAGGGCCCGAAGCAAAAGTTTGGGCACCCTGCAGATCAGTACTTAGTATTACCTCCTTTTGCAAGTATCACAGCTTGTAAACGCTTTCTGTAGCCAGCTAAGAGTCTTTCAATTCTTCTTTGGGGAATTTTCCCCCATTCTTCCTTGCAAAAGGCTTCTAGTTCTGTGAAACTCTTGGGCCGTCTTGCATGCACTGCTCTTTTGAGGTCTATCCACAGATTTTCAATGGTGTTTAGGTTAAAGGACTGTGAGGGCCATGGCAAAACCTTCAGCTTGCACCTCTTGAGGTAGTCCATTGTGGATTTTGAGGTGTGTTACGAATCATTATCCTGTTGCAGAAGCCATCCTCTTTTCATCTTCAGCTTTTTTACAGACAGTGTGATGTTTGCCTTCAGAATTTGCTGGTATTTAATTGAATTCATTCTTCCCTCTACCAGTGAAATGTTCCCCGTGCCACTGGCTGCAACACAAGCCCAAAGCATGATCGATCCACCCCCGTGCTTAACAGTTGGAGAGGTGATCTTTTCATGAAATTCTGCACTCTTTTTTCTCCAAACGTACCTTTGCTCATTGCAGAAAAAAAGTTCTATTTTAACTTCATCAGTCCACAGGACTTATTTCCAAAATGTATCAGGCTTGTTTAGATGTTCCTATGCAAACTTCTGATGCTGAATTTTGTGGGGAGGATGCAGGAAAAGTTTTCTTCTGATGACTCTTCCATGAAGGTCATATTTGTGCAGGTGTCACTACACAATAGAACAGTGCACCACCACTCCAGAGCCTGCTATATCTTCCTAAAGGTCTTTTGCAGTCAAACGGGGGTTTTGATTTGCCTTTCTAGCAATCCTACGAGCAGTTCTTTCAGAAAGTTTTCTTGGTCTTCCAGACCTCAACTTGACCTCCACCGTTCCTATTAACTGCCATTTCTTAATTACATTTCAAACTGAGGAAACAGCCACCTGAAAACACTTTGCTATCTTCTTATAGCCTTCTCTTGCTTTGTGGGCATCATTTATTTTAATTTTCAGAGTGCTAGACAGCTGCCTAGAGGAGCACAGGGCTGCTGATTGTTGGGACAAGGTTTGAGGAGTCAGGGTATATATAAAGCTTTGAAATTTGCATCACCTGGCCTTTCCAAACCATGACTGTGAACAAGCCATAACCCTAACAAGCTAATTAAGGTCTGAGACCTTGGTAAATGTTATCTGAGAGCTCAAATCCTTTGGGGTGCCCAAACTTTTGCATGGTTGCTACCTGAAAGTATGATGTGGTAGCTATTAGTGAAACATGGTTACAGGAGGGATGTGATTGGCAACTAAGTAGTCTTGGATTTCATTGCTTCAGGTGTGATAGAATCAGAGGGACAAGAGGGGGAGGTGTTACATTGCTTGTCAGAGAAAATATTACAGCGGTGCTCTGGCAGGATAGATTAGAGGGCAGTCTAGGGAGGCTATTTGGGTGGAATTGAGGAATGGGAAAGGTGTAGTAACACTTATAGGGATGTAGTATAGACCACCTAATGGGGAGCGGGAATTGGAGGAGCAAACTTGTAAGCAGATAGCAGATATTTGTAATAAGCACATGGTTGTGATTGTGGGAGATTTTAATTTTCCACACATAGACTGGGAATCCCATACTGTAAAAGGTCTGGGTGGTTTGGAGTTTGTAAAATGTGTGCAGGATAGCTTTTTTTCAGAAATACATAAAGGTATATAGGGCCTGTCGTCTCCCGCATTCTGAACTGTACTGAATGACAGAACCATCGTTACTTGGATAGTCATCACTGCCACATTCATGGCACCAGGTACCTTGCGATGTGATGGCTATGGTCCTACAGTCTGAAGGATAATGGCATACAGCCAGTTGAGTAAGACATCAGAGGCCACCAACAACAGTGGTGGGCAGGAAAAGACAAGAAATCTGTCAGATCAGCAGATTCATCTGGAACCTTTCACGTGGATGTGCCCAGATGGTTCCTTTGTGAAGAAGACTTTACAGGTTGAAATGGACTAGATAAAACCAAAGAAGGGTCCTGGTGTCGTATATACGTTGGGGTGGACCCCACAAGCAGTTTTGATTTAAGGAAGCATTTTCCAGTTGGGATCAATGAGTCAGTGGAAGTGATTCTTGGTGAAATTGATATGTGGTTCAGGGAAGTAATTGATAAATGTGTTGAGACAATGCTGCTGGGAGAGCAGTGTGAAGTCCTTCTGGCTCCAGGTACCAACTAGAGAAGGGGCAGTGTTGGATCTCCTGTTAGGGAATGAGGTAGGTCAGATGATGGAGGTTTGTGTTGGGGAGCACTTCGGGTCCAGTGATCACAATGCCATTAGTTTCAATATAATAATGGAGAAGGATAGGTCTGGACCCAGGGTTGAGATTTTTGATTGGAGAAAGGCTAACTGTAAGGAGATGTGAAAGGATTTAGAAGGAGTAGATTAAGACAATTTGTTTTATGGGAAGGATGTAATAAGGAAATGGAGGTCATTTAAAGGTGAAATTTTGAGTGTACAGAATCTTTATGATCCTGTTAGGTTGAAAGGAAAAGTTAAAAGTTTCAGAGGGCCATGGTTTTCAAGGGATATTGGAAACTTAGTTAGAAAAAGGATAGTGAGGGATAAAATTGGTCCCTTAGAGAATCAGAGTGGACAGCTATGTGTGGAGCCAAAAGAGATGGGGGAGATTTTGAACACTTTCTTTTCTTCGGTATTCACTAAGGAGAAGGATATTGAATTGCGTAAGGTAAGAGAAACAGGTAGGGAAGTTGTGGAAACTATGATAATTAAAGAAGAGGAAGTACTGGTGCTTTTAAGGAATATAAAAGTGAATAAGTCCCCGGGTCCTGACAGGATATTCCCTAGGACCTTGAGGGAAGTTGGTGTGGAAATATCAGGGGCTCTGACAGAAATATTTCAAATGTCATTAGAAGCAGGGATGGTGCCAGAGGATCGGTGTATTGCTCATGTTGTTCCATTGTTTAAAAAGGGTTCTAAGAGCAAACCTAGCAATTATCGGCCTGCGAGTTTGACGTCAGTGTTGGGTAAATTGATAGAAAGTATGCTTAGGGATGGTATATGTAATTATCTGGATAGACAGGGTCTGATTAGGAACGGTCAACATGGATTTGTGCGTGGAAGGTCCTGTTTGACAAATCTTATTAAATTTTTTGAAGAGGTTACTTGGAGAGTTGATGAGGGTAAGGCGGTGTATGTTGTCTATGTGGACTTCAGTAAGGCCTTTGACAAGGTTCCACATGGAAGGTTAGTTAGGAAGGTTCAATCATTAGGTATTAATATTGAGGTAGTAAAATGGCTTCAACAGTGGCTGGATGGGAGACACCATAGAGTAGTGGTGAATAACTGCTTGTCAGATTGGAGGCCAGTGACTAGTATTGTGCCTTAGGTATCTGTACTGGGTCCAATGTTGTTTGTCATATACATTAATGATTTGGATGATGGGGTGGTAAACTGGATTAGTAAGTATGCAGATAATACTAAGATAGGTGGAGTTTTGGATAATGAAGTAGGTTTTCAAAGCTTGCAGAGAAATTTAGGCCAGTTAGTTGAGTGGGCTGAAAGATGGCAGATGGAGTTCAATGCTGATAAATGTGATGTGCTACATTTTGGTAGGACTAATCAAAATAGGACATACATGGAAAATAATAGCGCATTGAAGAATGCAGTAGAACAGAGGGATCTAGGAATAATGGTGCATAGCTCCCTGAAGGTGGAATCTCATGTGGATAGGGTGGTGAAGAAAGCTTTTGGTATGATGGCCTTTATAAATCAAAGCATTGAGTATAGGATTTGGGATGTAATGTCAAAATTGTACAAGGCATTGTTAAGGTCAAATTTGGAGTATTGTGTACAGTTTTGGTCACCGAATTATAGGAAAGATGTCAACAAAATAGAGAGAGTACAGAGAAGATTTACTAGAATGTTACCTGGGTTTCAGCACCTGAGTTACAGAGAAAGGTTGAACAAGTTGGGTCTTTATTCTTTGGCGCGTAGCAGGTTGAGGGGAGACTTGATAGAGGTATTTAAAACTTTGAGGGGGATAGATAGAGTTGACGTGGATAAGCTTTTTCTATTGAGAGTAGGGGAGATTCAAACAAGAGGACATGAGTTGAGAGTTAAAAGGCAAAAGTTTAAGGGTAACATGAGAGGGAACTTCTTTACTCAGAGAGTGGTAGCTGTGTGGAACAAGCTTCCAGCAGAAGTGGTTGAGATAGGTTCGATATTGTCATTTAAAGTTAATTTGGATAGCTATATGGACAGGAAAGGAATGGAGGGTTATGGGCTGAGTGCAGGTCAGTGGGATTAGGTGGCAGTAAGCATTCGGCACGGATTAGAAGGGCCGAGATGGTCTGTTTCCATGCTGTAATTGTTATATGGTTATGGTTATATGGTGCTCCTTTCTTTTTTTCACTCTAAAATTGTACAAAACAAAAATAATACACTAATCTTGCTTAAAATGTTGAAAAGAATGTTTCATCTTTAACTTTATGACTTTTGGAGATCAGTTCATCTTTTATTCACTTAACTATTCACAGTAACAGAAATTTTGACAGGGGTGCCCAAACTTTTGCATGGCACTGTAAATATCCACAGGTGCCCTCACTCAAGCGAGGTTATACTGTAACTACCAAATCTTCAAAGACTAGTTCACTTCACTGTTTATCCTCCAAAGCAAATTTAGCTGCCAATACTCACTACTGGAGCAGTGGGTCCTCCCTCTTGAGCAAGGAGAAGATACTTCCAGCTAACAAATTAGTTTAGGATCATAAGACTATAAGACATAGGAGCAGAAATAGGCCATGCAGCCCACTAAGTCTTCGCCATTCCATCATGGCTCATCCTGGATCTCATTCAACCCCATAAACCTGCCTTCTCACCATATCCTGTGATGCCCTGACCGATCAAGAAACTATTAACTTCCACCTTAAATGTACCCATAAACAAAGAATATTGGTTGGAACTTCACCTTATTGAAAAACAACGCATTGATCTTTAGAAGTGTCAGCTGCTATGTTTAGAAAGCTGAGCTTGGCAAAAAGCAAGGCATCGTGGGCAGTGAATATCCATCACACTGTACAAAAGCACTTTCCGAACATATATAGTATGAATGGCATTGTACGTGACAGAAATTAACATTATGAGAGGCATGGAATTACACTGGTGGACAATCCTTGTCTTTTTCCAAGGATGCAAATGTTAAGTACTAGAGAGCACAACATTAGAGGTGAGACAGGAAAAGCTTCTTACACAAAGAGTTGTAGGTGCTTCGAACGTACTATCAGGGAAGTTGGTGGAAGCAGTTATGATAGTAACATTTAAGAGTCATTTACACATGAACATGAGGTTAATGAAGTGACATAGATTATGTGAAGACAACTAATTAGTTTAATTTAGCATCATAGATGGCGTAGGCATTGTTGGCCAAAGGGCTTCTTCCTGTGTTGTACTGCTCTATTTTTTATGTGTAAATTGAAACTGATGGTCATTCTCAGCAGGTCAACATCAGTGGACAGAAAAACAGAATCAGCATTCCATGTTAATAATACTGCATCAAAATTGGATCCTGCTGAGTATTCCCATGCTTTCCTGTAGTCACTTTAGCAAAACATACTGAAGTATGTGACTACAGTATTTTCCTATGTGTGGCTTTCTCCATGTTTTCACACTCTCCAACATCATATGATGTCTAAATATGGTCATCCTCTAAATAAAGGCAATGGCAACATCATTATTCTTAATTATTCTTCGCCAAGTGTGCAAATGTAATGAGTGCAGGCAAAAGGCCTTTTCTCATTAGGCTGTGATGAACTCTCTGAATCTGCACTCAGAACCTCATGCTACTTTTTAATTAACCTTCTCGTCTTAGTAGCTTTTTCTTCAGCTGAATTCAACTTAAATGGCTGCAAAAGATCTTGAACATCCTTAATGATAAGAACTGTTACTTGTTCTGAAGTGTATGTATTTGCAAAGGAGGTTTAGTTTATCAAGTGATATAGGGTCACTGGACTGTGTCCTCGGTCAAAACTGATCACAATGCCCTTGAGAACCTTGTTCAGTGTTAGCACAGATCTAGAATGATTTTGATGTTTTTGTTTATGGCAGATTGCTTGAAGGCATTTTGTTTTCCCATACTGCTGTCAGAGCATGTGTATCCCTGGAAAGTATGAACATAGAAGTGTTTTCTACGCTACAGCAAAGTGTGGGTTATATGGCTTCATTTATTCGTGTTTCCATGTGTACTGAATGCTGCTTGTCAGCAGTATCTTCACCTGGTCCCTTCACGCTGATGTGGTGATCAAGAAAGTACATCAGTGTATTTACTTTCCTAGGTGTCTGATAGGAGGTGGCATGCCCATGGATTCTCTCAAATTTCAACAAATGTGCTACAGAAAGTATCCTGACTGGTTGAACCCCAGGCTGGTAGGGCAACTGCTCTGCTCTTAACTACAGCAGTGGTCAACACAGCCCAATCCATGACAGGCTCTTCACTTCCCTCCATCCGGTTCATCTTTGCAATGCGATGGTGCAGGAGGGTGAATGGTTTTGCCAAGGATGCTTGCCACCCTGGTCATTCAGGGAGAGATCAGGGGCTTGACAGGCTGGACATCCAGACTTAAAGAACAGCTTCTTCCCCACTGCCATCAGACTTCTGGACCAGTCACCTTTTTCACATCCCTTTCCCAGTGACGTTGCCATGTTCTCACACTCTTAACTCTCCCTTTCTCAGTTTTTTCTATATTGTCACTTTATAGCCATATAACAATTACAGCACGGAAACAGGCCATCTCGGCCCTTCTAGTCCGTGCTGAACTCTTACTCTCACCTAGTCCCACCGACCCGCACTCAGCCCATAACCCTCCATTCCTTTCCTGTCCATATCGCTCTCCAATTTAACTTTAAATGACAACGTCGAACCTGCCTCAACCACTTCTGCTGGAAGCTCGTTCCACACAGCTACCACTCTCTGAGTAAAGAAGTTCCCCCTCATGTTACCCTTAAACTTTTGCCCTTTAACTCTCAATCATGTCCTCTTGTTCAATCTCCCCTATTTTCAATGGAAAAAGCCTATCCACATCAACTCTATCTATCCCCCTCATAATTTTAAATACCTCTATCAAGTCTCCCCTCAACCTTCTACGCTCCAAAGAATAAAGACCTAACTTGTTCAACCTTTCTCTGTAACTTAGGTGATGAAACCCAGGTAACATTCCAGTAAATCTTCTCTGTACTCTCTCTATTTTGTTGACATCTTTCCTATAATTTGGTGACCAAAACTGTACGCAATACTCCAAATTTGGCCTCACCAATGCCTTGTACAATTTCAACATTACATCCCAACTCCTATACTCAATGCTCTGATTTATAAAGGCCAGCATACCAAAAGCTTTCTTCACCACCCTATCCACTTTAGCAGATCTGTTTGCACTATTTCAGTTTGCACTAGAGTTTATGCACTGTTCTGCTGTTTTGGGCTCATTATTGAATTTATAGAAGGCACGATGGTGGCTATATTTCATTAGCAGTTTGAGGAGATTTGGTATCTCACCAAAGACACTCACAAATTCTACAGATGTACTGTGGAGATCATTTTAAATGGCTGCATCACCGTCTGGTATGGGAGGGCTACCACACATGATCAAAATAAGCTGCAAAGTGTTGTAACTTAGTCAGCTCCATCACTGGCACTCGCCTCTGTAGTATCCAGGACATCTTCAAGGGGCAATGCCTCAAAAAGGTGGCATCCATTGTTTTCTAACAGAAAATGAGCCCCTTTCTCACTGTTACCATCAGGTAAGAGGTACAGAAGCCTGAAGGCACACACTCAGTGATTCAGGAACAGCTTCTTCCTTCTGCCATCTGATTTTGAATGGACGTTGAACACATGAACATTACTTCACTACTTTTATTATTTCTATTTTTGGACTACTTGTTTAATCTACCTATTATATATATGTGTGTGAGCACGTGGCCAAGTGGTTAAGGCATTGGACTAGTGACCTGAAGGTCGTGAGTTCGAGCTCCAGCCAAGGGAACGTGTTGCGTCCTTGAGCAAGGCACTTAATCACACATTGCTCTGCCAAGCTGTATGAGTCCTAATGTCCTTCCCTTGGACAGCATCAGTGTCACGGAGAGGGGAGACTTGCAGCATGGGCAACTGCTGGTCTTCCATACAACCTTGAAGACTTTCCAGGTGCAGATCCATGGTCTCGCAAGACTAATGGATATATATATATATATACACACTTACTGTAATTCACATTTTTCTCTATTATTATGTATTGTATTGTACTGCTGTCTCAAAAAGAACAAGGTTCGTGACACATGCTGATGATATTACACCAGATTTATATCCCGATTGTGATTTTATTATTGCATCTTCATTCTGTGAGCTTCAAGCAAAGAAATTCATTGCACCTAGTATGTACGACAATAAATTAGTCTGATTGTGATATCTTAAACAAATGAAGGTGAGGAATGTGTGTGCTGGTGAAGAGTGAAGTGTATAAAATTTACCATTCAGCTTCAGTGGTGAATACTCTCTGGTGAGGTGTAAGAATACATGGAATGACATAAATTGTGGACATCTGTAGTTTAAATTCACCCAAATTGGTCCAATAAATTTCTTAATCATATCCATTGAGAGTACTGTTACTACTCAAGCCACACCTAAGCACCCCGGAAATGGCTTCCTCACTTCGGAGAGTCTGATCACCTGGCTGTACTTCTACTCCCTGAGTATAGGCAGAGACTGAAGACTGCAGCACCAGTAATGAGGACCAAGAAGGTATGGACAAGGGAAGTACAGGAGCGCCAACAGGACTGCTTCAATCGGTGGACTGGACTGAATGCAGGGATTCAACTTCAAATCTGGATGAGTATGCTGCAGTTGTTACTGATGTCATTAAAACCTGTGTGGATGAGTGTGTGCCCACAAAGACTTACTGTACATTCCCAAACCAAAAGCCGTGGATGAACCAGGAGGTACGTCATCTGCTGAAGGCTAGGTCTGCGGCATTCAAGCCTGGTGACCCAGTCCTGTACCAAAAAACCCGGTATGATTTGAGTAGGGCTATTTCAAGGGCAAAGAGACAATTTCAAATGAGGTTGGAGGCGACATCGGATGCACGGCAACTTTGGCAGGGTTTACAAGACATGACTTCCTACAAAGCGAAACCCAATAGCATGAGTGGTAGTGATACTTAACTACCAAATGAACTCAATGCCTTCTATGCCCGCTTTGAAAGGGAGAACACAACTACAGCTGTGAAGATCCATGCTGCACCTGATGACCCTGTGATCTCCATCTCAGAGGCTGATGTTAGGCTGTCTTTAAAGAGAGTGAACCCTCGCAAGGCAGAAGGTCCCAATGGAGTACCTGGTAAGGCTCCGAAAACCTGTGCCAACCAACTAGCGGGAGTATTCAAGGACATTTTCAACCTCTCACTGCTACAAGCTAAAGTTCTCACTTACTTCAAAAAGACAGCAGTTATACCAGTGCCTAAGAGGAATAATGTGAGCTGCCTTAATGACTATCGCCCAGTAGCGCTCACATTGACAGTGATGAAATGCTTTGAGATGTTGGTCATGACTAGACTGAACTCCTGCCTCAGCAAGGACCTGGATCCATTGCAATTTGCCTATTGCCACAATAGCTCAACGGCAGACACAATCTCCATGGCTCTTCACATGGCTTTAGACCACCTAGATAACGCTAACACCTATGTCAGGATGCTGTTCATCTACTATAGCGCAGCATATAATACCATCATTCCCACAATCCTGATTGAGAAGTTGCAGAACCTGGGCCTCTGTAGCTCCCTCTACAATTGAATCCTCGACTTCCTAACAAGAAGACCACAATCTGTACGGATTGGTGATAACATCTCCTCCTCGCTGACGACCGACACTGGCGTACATCAGGGGTGTGTGCTTAGCCCACTGCTCTACTCTCAATAAACATATGACTGTGTAACTAGGCGTAGCCCAAATACCATCTATAAGTCTGCTGACGATACAGCCATTGTTGGTAGAATCACAGGTGGTGACGACAGGGTGTACAGGAGTGAGATATGCCAACTAGTGGAGTAGTGTTGCAGCAACAACCTGGCACTCAACATCAGAAACACGAAAGAGCTGATTGTGGACTTCAGAAAGTGTAAGATGAAGGAACACATACCAATCCTCATAGAGGGATCAGAAGTGGAGAGAGTGAGCAGTTTCAAGTTCCTGGGTGTCAAGATCTCTGAGGATCTAACCTGGTCCCAACATATCAATGTAGTTATACAGAAGGCAAGACAGCGACTAACTTCATCAGGAGTTTGAAGAGATTTGGCATGTCAACAACTACACTCAAAAACTTCTATAGATATACCATGGAGAGCATTCTGACAGGCTGCATCACTGCCTGGTATGGGCGGGGGGGGGCGGGGGGGCTACAGCACTGGACCAAAAGAAGCTGCAGAGGATTGTAAATTTAGTCAGCTCCATCTTGGGTACTAGCCTACAAAGTACCATGGACATATTCAGGGAGTTGTGTCTCAGAAAGGCAGCATCCATTACGAAGGATCTCCAGCACCCAGGGCATGCCCTTTTCTCACTGCTACCATCAGGTAGGATGTACAGAAGCCTGAAAGCACACACTCAACAGTACAGGAACAGCTTCTTCCCCTCTGCCATCTGATTCCTAAGTGGACATTGAACCCTTGGACACTACTTCACTTTTTTAATTTTTTTAAATCTTTTTATTAATTATTATTGAAGATCAACAAAAAAAATACATTAAGGTAATCAAGTCAACATGTCAATATGTACAATGAAGAATTAAATTACCAAATAACTAATTAACAAAGCTAAACAATATATCAATAATAAGAAGAAAAAATGGTGTTAAGAATATATTTTTTAAGGAAAAAAAAAGAACCCCTACTAACTAAAACAAAAAAAACCCTGCTAACAAAAAAAACCGAAAAAAAAGAACCATTGGGAGCACAACCCCGGAGCTAAACGTCATAAAGCTTCCATAAAAGAAAAACATCAATCCGCCAACTCATATCCATTTAAACAAGAATCAGAAGGAAACCATCTTAATTAACTCAAATCAGATGATAGTAGCGGGCAAATGAACCCCACCTTTTCTCAAAGTCAAATCAAGGATCAAAAGTTCGACTTCTGATTTTCTCCAAACTAAGACATAGCATCACCTGAGAGAACCATTGTATCAAAGTGGGAGCAGAGGCATCTTTCCATTTCAATAAAATAGCTCTTCTGGCCAATAATGTAACAAATGCTATTACATTTAGGTCTGATATAGAAATACCACAAATATATTGATGGATTATACCGAACAAAACTGTCAACTTATTAAGTTGTAAATTAATTTTTAAAGCTTTAGAAATTGTAGAGAAAATAGATTTCCAAAAATGTTTCAATACAGAGCATGACCAAAACATATGTGTCAATGTAGCTGTCTCGGTTTTACATCTGTCACACTGACTATCAACATTAGGAAACATTTTAGACAGTCTCTCCTTTATCAAATAGTAATGATGTACAATTTTAAATTGAATTAAAGAGTGACTGGCACAGATCAAAGAAGAGTTAACCAACTTCAAAATTTGCAACCAATCCTTTGTTATCAAGGTCATGTTAAGCTCTCTCTCCCAATCTTGCTTAATTTTAAGTGAAGGGTAATTGTACTGTTGTAACAGTAAATTATAAATTTTCCCAATAAAACCTTTCACTAAAAGGTTCATTTTTAAAATAATATCTAACAGGTCAGAATCCTGTATATATGAAAAATTACTTAAATATTCTTGTAAGAAATGTCTGACCTGAAGATATTGCAAGAAATGTGAGTACAAAAGAGAGTATTTAGTTACTAATTTCTCAAAAGGCATCAATCAGCCTTCTTGGAACAGATCCATGAAGGAATAGACTCCTTTATTCCTCCAAAGAAGAAAGGTAGTGAAGGTTTTAAATAAATAATTTTGATAAATTAAACTAAGAAGGTTAATTTTTTTGAGATTAAAATAACCAATCAGCCACTTTTCAACCACTTTTTTTAATATACAGTATTTCTGTTTTTTGCACTTCTTAAAATCTATTCAGTATATGGATACTGTAATTGTTTTATGTAATTATTTATTACTATTATCATTTTTTTCTCTTCTATATTATGTATTCATTGAACTGCTGCTATTAAGTTAACAAATTTAACATGACATGCAGTGGTAATAAACCTGATTCTGATACTGATAAATTTCTTTGCATGAACTCCAGCAGCATAACTTTCTATTGCATTCTTTCTTACCTGTTTATCTCGCCTGCCAATATCTCCTTGTAGTAGTGGGTTCTATATTATAATCACTTTCCCAAGGCTAAGAGGTCAGAATCAGATTTAATATCACTGGCACATGTCATGAAACTTGTTATGGTGGTAACAGTACATTGCAATGCATAATAATAAAAACTGTGAATTACAGTAAAAATTACACACAGATATATATATTCTTCTTACTGTAAATTGAATAAATAGTGCAGAAGTAGTGAGGTAGAGTTTATGGGTTCAAAGTCCATTCAGAAGTCTGATGGCAGTGGGGAAGAAGCTATTCCTAAATCATTCAGTGTGTGCCTTCTGGCTTCTGTACCTCCTCCCCGATAGCAGCAATGTGATTAGGGCAGGTTTCTCCTTAATGCCTTATTAGCCCTGTTCAGTTTATTGAAGATCATTTTATATTTATAGACCATTATCAAGCTTTCCTCTGGCAAGTGGAAACATCTTGTCTACATCTATACGAGAAAAGCCTTCATTTTTAAGGATAGATTGAAGATCATGCACAACACACCTGTAATTTTCTCAGTAAGAAGGCCTGGCTAGTGAATTTTTGTACCTCAGATGTGAACTAACTTGTAAAGTTGCAATCAGTCACATCTCCCTTCAACCTTGCTTACTCTAAAGAGAACAACTTCACTTTACTTTAACCTAAACTTAGTGGAAGTCCATATCCCAGGAACAATTTTCAGTAAATCGCTTGTGCACCTTTCTTGAAACTTCACATCTGTTCTGAAATTAAGTAATAAAAATACATGGAATATTCTAGATGTAACCTAATCATTGTTTTGTCTACGTTGAAAATAATGTCATTGCTTTTGTATCCAAGCTTCTCTTTATGACTCCCAGGGCATACTGACAGAACTTCATTCTCACTGTGTACTGCCATGAACCCTTCAGACCAAGCGAGGGGCACCAGGTAGTGGCAAATCTTGATGCACTTTGAACTTCACTTATTTGAGTTTATTAGAGTTGTTTAATGACTATTTTTATCATTAAGCTGACACTGTGTTTGATCATGATGCTTGTTATGTGAATACGGTTTCCCTAGGGCTCTTGTTCTTAAGTGATTAGTTTTTGATTTCGACCCACAAGGGTTTCCTGTGCTTTATGTTCTATTTAGGTTTATTCTGGACCAGCACTCATTGCTGAGTCCTGGATTTGAGTTCTGTGAGCTTAAATCTGAAGTAAGTGAGCTCCTGGTTCTATTCCTTGTATTGTACTCTGAATAAATCTTCATCATCAATTTCTACTATTGAGTCCTGAGTTTATTCCACATCTGGGTCCATTCATCTGAGGATTGTTACAGTGCAAACCACTTCCCAGTATTTAAAATCGTAGAATTATTTCACCACAGAAAGGAATCTAGAACAGTTCTTGTCGTCCCATTGTAAGAAGGATGTCGAGCCTTTGGAGAAGGTGCAGAAGAGGGTTAACAGGATGCTGCATAGATTAGAAGGCATGTGCTATAAAAAGATAAAACATAGAACATAGAAATCTACAGCATATTACAGGCCATTTGGCCCGCAATGTTGTGCCGACCATGTAACCTACTCTAGAAACTGCCTAGAATTTCCCCAGCGCATAATGTCTGACAAACTTGGGTTGTTTTCTCTGGAGCAGCGGAAGGTTTGGGAGATCAGATAGAGGTTTTTTAAGATTACGAGAGGCTTAGATAGAGTACAAAGAGTAGACAGACAGCATATTTTCTCCATGGTTGAAGTGTCTAATACCAGAGGGCATTCGCTTAAGGTGAAAGGAGGTAATTTCAAAGGAGATGTGAGGGTCAAGTTTTTTACACCAAAGGTGATTGATGCCTGGACTATGCTACCTGGGGGGATGGTAGAGACAGAAACATTGGGATCTTGCAAGAGACGCTTCGATAGGGACATGGATGTGAGCAAAATGAACGGATATGGACGTCATGTGGACAGAAGGGATTAGTTTAGTTAGCCATTTGATTACTAATTTAATTGCTTTGCCACAACATTGTGGGCTGAAGGGCTTATTCCTGTGCTCTACATTCTACCAATACACCGGCCATGCTAATGAATGGACTTACACATCCTTGTTCGTCCATCCCATTTAAATTATAATGTTTCTTATTATTCTTCCTGCCAATGCCCACTTCACTCTTCAGTCTGATGAAGAGTCTTACTTCTCATCTTCTATTCACACATATGGTCTAATCTGCTGTGTGATTACAGTATTTTGTGCTTTTGTTCCAGATTTCTGGGATTTGCACATTTTTGTGATATTCATTGTGTAAATTCTCACTCTCATGCATTAAATGTCATCTTTCATTTGCTTCCACTGGTCTTTGTTTTATTTCTTTGAATTTGAACGTCACTGAGAGGAACTGCATTTATTGACCTTGAGAAGGTAGTGGAGGGCCACCTATTGAACCTCTCTATTTGTTGAACTGAAGGCAATCACAGAGTGCTGCTAGGGAGGGAGTTCCAGCAACGATGGAGAGATTATCATATAGTTACAAGTGTGGATTCTTCTTATGTTGGAGAGGAAAGTGTAGTGATGCTCCATGCATCTTCTGTTCTTGTTCTTCTGGGTAATGGAGACTAGGGATTTGGAGGTATTGTTAGAACGGACTGGGTGAGTAAATGGTACACACTGCAAACACTGTGCACATCAATCAAAGAGAAAGGGAATGCTCTGGGTGTAGGCTTGGCTTCCAATTTGTGTATATCCTCTTCACTGTCTTCTCATGGATATTCCAATAAGGAAAAATGTCCTATAAGAAAATTACATCATCTATGACCAAAGAAGTCATGTGTCAAATTGAAAGAAAAAAATTCACGATTTTTTGAAAATTGCTGGTGATGGAAAGATTTTTTGAAACTGGCAGAGAGAGTAAATAAATTATAACGAGGGAGAAGTTAGTCTATTGGATACAAAGTATATAAGACAGACATTAAGGATTTCAAATGGTATATATAAAGGAAGGGGATTGCTAATGTAAATGTTAGACCTTTAGGAGAAGAGAATGGAGAAATATCTACAAGACATAAAGAACTGGCAAGGGCTCTGAGTAGTTGTTTTGGATCTGTCTTCATCTGTTGTCATTGTTGAGAGCCCAGAGGAGGATCATGAGGATGAATCCAAGAATGAAGGGGTTAGCATATGAGAAGCATTTGGCTTTTGGTAGTCTTGGGCCAGTACACACTGGAATTTAGAAGAATGCAGAGGCATCTCATTGAAACCTACCGAATGTTGAAAACACTGGAGGGCACAGCCTCAAATTTGAGGGACGATCTTACAGAACAGGAGTAAGAAGGAATTCTTTTAGCCAGAGAGTAGTGAATCTGTGGAATGCTCTGCCACAAACTGCGGTGGAGACCAAGTCTGTGCATATATTTAAAGCGGAAGTTGATAGTTTCCTGATTGGTCAGGGCATCAAAGGATATGGCAAGAAGTCAGGTGTATGGGGTTGAGTGGGATCCGGGATCAACCATGATTGGATGGTGGAGCAGATTTGATGGACTGAAAGGCCTAATTCTGCTCTTATATCTTATAGTCTTATGGTCTTCACTGTAGAAGATAGCAAAAAAATGCAGAAAATGCTGGAAACACACAACAGGTTAGAGAAATATTTAACATTGATCTCACCTGATCCCTCAACACAACACCTTTGGTCAAAAAAGTACAGCAAAATCTCCATTTCCTGAGGAGATGTCATGGTCCAGATCGGGGTCCCTTTAAATTTACTTTGTTTATGTTACGATCCGGACCGTTGATTCCCTGTTTTCTCGTGTCCCTCGACTTTGGTGATTAGAGGCAATTAACGCTCGGCTGAACCGGTAGTTTATAGTCTCTGGTTTTCAGCCGTTCGGCGCGGGAGCGTCTGCAAAGTCATCAAAGGTACGGTGTGCTGATGTCATCTGGCCGGAGCAAGCCTAGTCTCTGCCGAAGCGAGTTCCGGTAATTCGCCTCTCCTCATCGGAGCAACCCTGTCCAGTTACCTCGCCAAAGCGAGCCTGCAAAGTTTCCTCACCGAGGTGGGTCCATCAGTTAACCCAACGGAGGGAATCAAGAACCGCTGTCTACTGTTCCCGGGCCGAGTCGAGAGCTTGGCACTACCCGGAGGCTCCAAGTCAAGTCCTGGCTCCGGCGGCATTCAAGCACCAAGTCAAGTCTTGTTCCTGGCGGCTTCCCAGTTCTGAGTCAAGTCCTGGCCCTGGCGGTCTGTGATTCCTGTTCTACCCCCTTGTCTGAATCCCTTCTCTGTCCCTCTCGCCTCTAGCCCTCGTCTGCAGCCCCTGCCTGCACTTCGGTGTAGTTCCATCGCTGGAGCTAGATAGGTACTGTCTGGTGTTCATTCGTGTTGGTCTTGTCTTGTCTTGTCCTCGCCCCCGTGGGGTAAGTCAGGCCGTCTTGCCGTTACCCCGCGGGGGGGGGGGTCATGTCTTGTCGTGTCTTGTCCTCACCTCCGTGGGGTAGGTCAGGCCGTCTTGCCATTGCCCGGTGGGGGGTTATGTTCTGTCTTGTCTTGTCCTCGCTTCTGTGGGGTAAGTCAGGCCATCGCCCCATGGGGGGTCATATGTCCTGTACCCAAGAAGGGGTCCCGACTCTGTGTTCTGTGTATGTGTCCACAGTTCCGTGTACCTGCTCTCCTGAGACCGAGGCTCTGTTTTCCATATTCCTCCTCTCCCTAGCACATGTCATGTCCTTGCCTGGTTCTGGGGTCCGAGCCCGAGGCAAGACCCAGGTACTGGGTCCTTGCCCAGTCTCTGGCTCGGAGTCCATACCCTAGCCACTTCATGTCTCCTCTAGTTCTAGGATCCAATTCCGAGTCCTAACCCAGACCCCTAGTCCCAGCATAGTAGTAGTCCTGAGTCCTTGTCCAGTTCGCTACTCCTGCTCCTGCCTAGCTCTCCTGGTATCGGACAATAAACTAAATCTAAGTAACCTCACAAGGTGTGTCTTGCATTTGGGTCCACCCTTGCTCCCTATGCCCCCGCCATTGTGACAGGAGATTCAAGTGAGTGAGTCTACCACTCCCCATTTTAACCAATGTTTACAGGAACACCATCAGGAGTGTCCTGACCAGCTGCATCACCACCTGGTAGAGAAATTGCAAGGCAGCTGACCACAAGTCCCTTCAAAGGATTGTGACAACTGCTGAGAGGATCATCAGGGTCTCCCTTCCTCCCATTAGAGATATTTATCAGGAGTGCTTCCTACACAGGCCCTTTAGCATTGTCAAGGATCCTTCCCATCCGTCTAAAAATCTCTTAGGCAGGAGATACTGTAGCATTGAGATAAGAACTATTAGGATGGGAAGTCGCTTCTTCCCCCAAGCTGTGAGACTACTGAACTCTCTACCACCACCCGGGTTTCATCACGTATGAAGCAGCAGTAGCATTATATTGCTTACTTTTTAATTTGCATTATACTGTATATGCACCTTATTATTTGTGGATTCATTTATGATAATAATATGGTAAACTTATGGGTGTTGGAGGCAGAGTTAAGATGGCACTAAATGGCAGCTCCTTCGCTTGCATCTTTGGAAACAGCTCTATTTCCATTTTTAATATCTTCACTTTTCCCTTTCAGGGTTCTTTTGAAGACCCTGACCTGGAGTTAGGTGGAGACTTTGATTCTTAGCGGGAATGGACCCGTTCTCGGGGTTTCAGGACCAGCTGATGTTCGGCACACCAAGGGCGGATCGAGGGTCGGTGTCACAGCAGGAGACTCATACGTCATTGGGGAGGCCGAAAAAACTTTCGCTGTGGGCCCGAAGACCCAGGACCTTTGCGATTTTCAGGCACAGATCTCATAAAAAGCAGAGAAATGGACTTTTTAACGGCGTAAACCAGCGGGTTGTTGTTATGTCTCCCGTTCGTTGTGAAAATGGGGTCACCTTTCTCTCATTTATTAGGGAAGGAGAGAAGCTGTGGTTTGTTGAATGCTGGGTGAAATGCGATGGTTTTTGGGGCAACTGTATCTTTGCTATTGCCTGGCTCACGCTTGTGCTCGGTAGCAGGTCTGCTTTTTTTGCCGGGGGGGGGGGGCGGAGAGGTATTGTTGCTTTGCTACCACTTACTTGCGGGGGGGGAGCTGGGGGGAACTTTGGGGTTCTCACATTTAACCGTCGTTCATTCTTTGGGGCACTTCTCTGTTTTTGTGGATGTTTTGTGAAGAAAAGGCATTTTAGAATGTATATTGTATACATTTCTCTGACATTAAATTGGACCTTTGTTTTATGTGTATTTTATATATACTGTGTATATATAAAATACACCTTGATCTGGAGGAACATTGTCTCCTTTGGCCGTATACATGTGTACGGTTGAAGGGTAATAAATTTGAACTTGAACTAGTAAAGAGTTAACATTTCAGTCCCTTTGTCAGAACTAGAGTAGAGTAGAGCTACTAGGACTTGATGTTTCAATCCCTATGGTAAGTTGGCACTCTTGATGTTGGCAGGGGGCTTGGAGTGGTGACAAGGAGGGAGGGTAGGTACGTCATCGGGGTCATCAGGTGGGCACCCTCCTTCTTTGACGTTTCGTTGATAAGCCCACGGTGTCTCCAGAGGGCTCAATGGTGCTACCTGGCGTCCCAGATACACCCCCCTCAGATCCATACCCTCCTGTCTTCTTTTTGCAGGCCAGTTGTTGTCTTTCCTTTTAATCCAAATCCAATTGCTGCTTTCTTCTGCTGTGTTTGACAAGGACTTGATTGCTTGTTGGAGGAAGTGACCCCTTACCCTCATTTTCTTCAATAGACTGGTCGTAGATGTGGCAACGAATCCCCTGCATCCCACTTCCACAGGGAAAATATTGGTCTTCCAGCCATTCTGGGCAGCTTCAATTGCCAGTTCGGAGTACTTGGTCTTTTACCTCTCATAAACTTCTTCGACACCATCTTCCCATGGTACTGTCAATTCCACAACATATGCCAGCTTGGCTGTTGTGAACCACAGAACCATGTCTGGCCAAAGTGTTGTAGCTGCGATGTCTGGGGGAAACACAAGCTTTTTCTCCAAGTCCACGTCCATTTTCCAATCCCGAGCAACCTGCAGAATGCTTACGTCTTTTGATGTTATATGGTGCTCTGGAGGTTGGCCTGCTGGTACTAATCGTGTGATGTGGACATTTCCTGCTGATGTTTGTGGGAGAGCATTTGTGGTGATTTGCCTCTGTTCAAAAAAAAGAAAGCAAGTTAGTTGTAAGTTGGAGCAAGTGCGTGGAGGGGATGGATAGACAGAGCTGGTGCAGAAATGGTGGAAACGAGCTTCCAATGGAAGCAGTGTATCCAGGTTCAATCTCAACATTTAAGAGAAATTTGGAAGATACATAGATGGGAGAGGAAAGGAGCGCCATCATCTGGGTGCAGGTCAATGAGAGTAAGCATAATAATAGTTTGGTATGGACTAGATGGTTGAAGGGCCTATTTCTGTGCTATAATGTTCTATGACGATGACAGAGGTATTCCTTACTGTTGCTAAATGACTTTACTGATTAAAACATTTAAGGACAGATAAAGACATTTAAAATAGGGAAAAATGAAGAAAAATATTATAAATTAAATCATTGATAGAAGTAATTTAAGATTATGCAATTTATACAAGTCATTAAAAAGATTAGGCAATTGCAATAGAGTTGAAAGAATGAATACTTACCTTCCTTTATGATTTTAATAAAGACGTGTGACCCTAAATTAATGAATGTGAACATGTTGATTATGTTGGGTGTAATGAGACTCTCAGCTCAAGAAAACACAAAAGCACCCACTCTCTCAGAACGGTTGCAGGAAGGAGATTACCTGAAGACTGGGTGTCATATTATAGAAATGGGCAGATGTACCCAAAGGAAATCCTGTGAGAAGGAAACATGTGAGATAGGTAGCTACAACACACTCTCACAGTCTTTCTCTCTCTCTTTCTCTCCACCCCCTCCCTTGAAGTGCCAAAGTGTATCTGTACCCAATCCCAAATTTCCTAGTGTTGGAAGGGCATAATTGTATACTCTGATCTCTGTGGAGGAGAAGATCCATTGGCACTCTGTTTCAAATTGTCAGTCACCAACTTCTCACGTTGTGGTGAATTGCTTAGGTGGAATCAGCAAGTAACTGGATATTGGGCACAGAGCAACTGGAGCTTACCAGACAGGTAAGGACGGCAACCTAGGGTCAATTTCCCACAGGAAAATCTGCTGGACCGGTCAACTGAAACCACTTTGCAATCTTAGCCAAGAGCAACATAGAGAGTTGAATTGCAGATGAGAAGTGAAGGCTTGAGATTAGGAAAAGCGTTACATAAATGGAATTGCTTTCTTCTTTAGTACATTGAAAAGCTTTTAAAGATAGGACGATGAATAATGTTCTAAATGTGTCTTCACTGATGATTGAAGTGAGGTTGATTCCCTTAAAAGGCATCCTAGGTTTTTGATTGACTTTGTTGATAAAGGATCACTGTTTGCTGAAATTGTTCAGTGAACAATCAAAATATCTTTTCCTTTTCTGCTTTGTTGATAAATACAGTTTAACTGCTTCTATTTCCCATTTCTGGAAACATCACTTTAGAATGTTTGTCATTCCTTACCTTGTCTGATTAATTGATTTAGATTATATTGAGTACTGTTTACTTCCATTTTACTTGTCACTAGGTCACATAGTTTGATATCATCAGCAGATTCTAGAATTCTGTAACTCTAAGCTTATTGTAGACTAGCAGAGGAGAAGAAATGGGCACAGTGCAATCCCATTAATCACTGCCAGCATAGAAGGAACACTATCTTCATCTTTTGGTTCCTATTACTAAGTTGAGTTTCACTCCAACCAACTATTCTTTATCCTCCGTAAAAAGGTAAGTTTAGCCATCTGAGCTCTGACTGGATGTCAGGAGGTGGTGTTTGAGGAATGATATCTATAGCATATATATAATGCCTATTTTTCTTACTTTTCGACTGGGTCTTTCCCAATACCAAAGCTGGCTCATTAAATCGCCTCAAAGGTCCATACATAGAAACATAGAAACATAGAAAATAGGTGCAGGAGTAGGCCATTCGGCCCTTTGAGCCTGCACCGCCATTCAGTATGATTATGGCTGATCATCCAACTCATCTCTTAGTTTCAAAGTCAAAATTATTGTCAATTGTGTTAACAATATTGCCAATAATATTTAGAGAAGGAACATCAGAAAGCACGAAGGAAACATGGGGTGTAATAATCCATTCCTCTGGGTACAGCTTCTGTGACAGATGACCTGTTCTTCACCATCGTTAGTATGTCTTTTTAGTTTGTAGTAATTGTACTAGTGTTTTGGAAGTCCTTTGTGTTTTAGTAGTTCTTTATGTATTAGAAATGGTTTGTAAATTGCATCCTAGTTAAACACTCGAGTTGGTGTAGTCTTTTATTGATCTGTTATGTTAGTATTCTATTGATTCATTGAGTATGCACGCAGAAAATGAATCTCAGGGTTGTATATGGTGATATATATGTACTTCGTTAACAAATTTACTTTGAACTTTGAACTTTAATTTAGAAATGTTTAATACAGAACTCCTCTGTGAGCTTTACAAATGTTTTAAGAATGTTGTTTGGGTTTAAACATCTTATCATTGAAAATAAATGAACTGTTTTAAATTATTTTGCTAGCTAGAAGTATCTTCACCTTGGCAGGGAGAGGGCATCCACTGCTTAAATAGTGGGTATTGGCAGCTAAACTCACTGTGAAAGATAAACAAGGAAGTGTATGAGTTTTTGAAAATTGGGTAGTTAAGATATAATCACCCTTTAGCAAAAGCACCTATGGTTATTTATATACTACAAAGCTTAAGTTTGAGTTTAAAACGTCACTGTCAGCAAAGCTAATACCATCACATTGGTACTCTGCATGTTAACCAGAGTGTATGTCAGATAGATGGAAAAAAGCACAAAGCACCATTTACAAAGAGCTAAGAAGTTATCCTGGATAAACCAAGAACTCAAGGAAATCAAATAAACAAGTTATGCTGAACGTTTATCCTTCTGTGTGCAAGATGGCTGCCACATTCAACATTAATGGTGCAACTAAAAGTAAATCAATGTCTTGCAATGTTTTGGGCTGTTCTGTGTTTGTGAAATATCATATAAGTAAATGAAATTCATTCATTCTTTCTGTCTTTTGTTCGCTCTCTCTTCATCAGATCTCCAGGGTATAGAAGATATATTCTACAAATTGTAAGGTCATTCTGCAGTGTAAAGTGATCAAACTTGTTTACACAGGGGAAGATAGTTGAAGAAAATGCTATGTGTCATCTGAGCCCTTCAGCTTAAAGAAAAGAACACATTTGGAAGCACCCTGCCAGGCTTTTAGAGTGGTCATAGTACAATAGAACAGTGGATGTTGTATCGATGCAGTGTGTCTATGGACTGCTTGTCTGAAGCATTTACATCTTGTCTGTGTCACTGTGCCAGAGGTCTAAATGAAATGACAGGAGCCTGGAGACTGGAAGTAACTTTTGACACAGCAGGTTTGAGAAAATGTAATAACAGTAGGTGGTCACTGAGAAACACTTACGGGGC
The DNA here is from genome assembly GCF_030028105.1 of Mobula birostris. Taxonomy (NCBI): domain Eukaryota; kingdom Metazoa; phylum Chordata; class Chondrichthyes; order Myliobatiformes; family Myliobatidae; genus Mobula; species Mobula birostris. Next base: position 201,625,429 of record NC_092372.1, on the reverse strand, counting down.
TGATCTTTGCATCAGCAAAACACATCAGATGAGCCACTCGCAATGCTCCTCAAATTAAAATGAGCTTTTGTCTATCCAAATTACCTTATGATAATTTTTAAGCACATTTACCTACAATAAAAGGTTTATCCATCAATAGACTAAAATTTATGTTCTATTTTCTATACATGGGATTTACAACTAACATGGTCAAAGTATTTTCTGTGCATTTGTGAAGAAAAGCTTTGTTGGGGGGGGGAGTGAAACTAACTGGGTCATTTCAGAATCAGGTTTAATATCACCAACACATGTCAGGACATTTGTCGTTATGTGGCAGCCGTACATTGCAATACATAATAAGCAAAAACTGTAAATTATATTAAGTATATACATTCAAAAGTTAAATAAATATTGCAAAAAGAGAAAAAATAGAGGCAGTACTCATGGATTCATTGCTATTCAGAAATCTGATGGCAAATGAGAAGAAGCTGTTGCTGAATCGTTGAGTGTGTGCCTTCGGGCAACCTGTACTTCCTCCCTGATGGCAGCATGACAAGAGGGCATATCCGGGATGTTGCGGGTCCTTAATGACAGATGCTGTCTTTTTGAGGCATCACTCCCTGAAGATCGTCCTGGATGCAGGGGAGACTAGTGCCCATGATGGAGCTGACTGAGTCCACAACTCTCTGCAGCTTATTTCAATCCCCCCTCCCCACCCCACCAATATCAGATGGTGATGCAGCCATTTAAAATGCTCTCCATGGTACATCTGTAGAAATTTGTGAATTTTTCTGTCAAACTGGTACCGATGGGTCAAAACATCCCTTTTCTTGCTGTAGTCATCACTGAATGACAAATCTAGTTTCAACCAAGTTATGACCAATCAAAGCAAAAAAAAATCATTAAATGTTTCAGTTGCAAACATTTAGAATATACAGGCATTTAATTCCAGTGTTATATGGAGGAAATAGGTGTGTTTACGAGTCAGAAAAGGACTGGAATTCTTTGAATCAAGGTTATTAAAGCACAGAAGGTAGCCTTTTAGTCCATTATGTCTAACTGAACTTTGCATAGAGGGAACCCTTCAGATACATTGCCCCACCTTTATACGGCGGCACTATGATGCTGCAGCAAGCAAGATTTCCACTGCACCTGTATGTCACCGTACTTGTGAAGATAATAACAAACTCAATATGACTTGACTTGACTTGACTTTGTTTCCCTAAAGTTGATAACAGAATGAAACTGGAAGTAGCAACTAATGTAGATAGTGTGCAAAACAAACTTTTATTTAGATTATGAGGACACGCAGTCCTCTTTTATTGTCATTTAGTAATGCATGCATTAAGAAATGATACAATGTTTCTCCAGAATGATATCACAGAAACGCAAGACAAACCGACTGAAAGACTGACAAAAACCACATAATTATAACATATAGTTACAACGGTAAAAAGTCTCAAAGTCTCTCAAAAGTCCCATCATCTCACACAGATGGTAGAAGGAAGAAAAATAACTCTTCCTGCCATGAACCTCCAGTGCTGCAAACTCACCGATGCAGCACTCTGGAAGCACCCGATCACAGCTGACTCTTGGGTCCGTCCAAAAACTCTGAGCCTCCGACCAGCCCTCCGACACCAAGCACTGAGCACCATCTCTACCGAGCGCTTCGACCCCGGCCCTGGCAACAGGCAATAGGCAAAGCCGAGGATTTGGGGCCTTCCACTCCGGAGATTCTCGATCGCACAGTAGCAGCGGCAGCGAAGCAGGCATTTCAGAAGTTTCTACAGGTGTTCCTCTGTGCTTCTCATGGCTGTGTCCATCAAATCAGGATTGTGCACGGCCCCTAGTTAACACATACGATATCATTCCGAACAGCCGTACATGCTGCGTTGTGCCACCATCTTCTCCTCCCTCCTCCATAGCATTTAATTACCCTATGGGTGCTATGCTGAAGAGAAAATCCAGATGGTTTCCTTTCCACCACCACTGGTGCTGCTCGAACCCGCATTTCTTCCATTTCCCACACTTAATCTCTCACCTCATCCTCTTGTCATCATATAAGGACAGGGTTCCCCTTATCCTTACCTACCTCCCCATGAGCCTCTGTATTCAGCATATTATTCTCTGAGTCTGCTGAGGGCTAGACCTGTGGCATTTAAGTGTGGCGACCCAGATCTGTACAAGAAAACCAGGTGTGACCTGCAGAGTTCTACTTCAAGAGCCAAGGAACAATTAAGAGAGAGGTTGGAGGTGACATCAGATGCTCACCAACTGTGGCAGAGTTTGAAGGGATTACTTCCTACAAAGCAAAACCCAACATCATGAATTGCAGTGATGCCTCACTGCCAGACAAGCTCGACGCCTTTTATGCTCACTTTGAAAGGGAGAATAAAACCACAGCTATGAGGATCCCTGCAGTATCTGGTGATCCTCTGAGCTCTGTCTCGGAGGCTGACATCAGACTGCCTTTCAAGGGGGTGAACTCTCACAAGGCAGCAGGGCCCTATGGAGTCTGATAAGGATCTGAAAATTTGTGCCAACCAATTGGTGAGGTATTCAAAGGCATTTTCAATCTTTCATTGCTAAGGTTGTAAGTTCCCACCTGCTTCAAAAGGGCAACAATTATACCAGTACCCAGGAGCAGCGTGAGCTGTCTTAGCAACTGTCGTCCAGTAGCACTCACTTCTACAGTGATAAAATGCACTGAGAGGTTGGTCATGGCCAGAATCAACTCCTTTCTCAGGAAGAACACAGACCCTCTGCAATTTGTCTACCAGCACAATAAGTCTACACCAGGTACGATCTCAATGGCTCTCCATGAGGCCTTGGATAACCTGGACAATGCAAGTACCTACTGTAAGTCAGGATGCTGTTTATTGACTATAGCTTAGCATTTAACACCATCATTCCTACAGTCCTGATCAAAAAGCCCCAGAACTAGACCTCTGTACCATCCCCTGCAACTGGATCCTCGACTTCCTAACTGGAAGACCACGATCTGTGTGGGTTGGAAATAACTTTGCCTCCTCGCTGGCAATAAGCAATGGTGCACCTCAGGTATGTGTGCTTAGCCCACTGCTCTACTCCCTACACCCATGACTGTGTGGCTAAGCATAGCTCAAATGCCATCTATACACTTGCTGTTGGTAAATCCATGGTTGGAAGAATTTCAGATGGTGCCGAAAAGGCATACATTAGTGAGATATATCAGCTCGGTGAGTGGTTTTGTAGCAACAACCTTACACTCAACATCAGCCTGACCAATGAACTGATTGTAGACTGCAGGAAAGGTAAGACAAGTGAACACAAACCAATCGTCATAGAGGGATCTGGAGTGGAGAGATTGAGCAATTTCAGCTTTCTGGATGTCAGTACCTCTGAGGATCTAATATGGATGCAATATATTTATGCAGCTATAAAGAAGGTAAGACAGTAGCTATAGTTCATTCTCAGTTTGATGAGATTTGGTTTATCAACTAAAAAACACTCAAAAAACTTCTGTGGACGTACCATGAAGAGCGTTCTAATAAACTGCATCACTGTCTGGTATGGTGGGGCAGGGGAGGTGCCAACTGCACAGGATTGAAGTAACCTGCAGAAACTTGTAAAATCAGTCATTTCCATCTTGGCTACTAGCCTCTGTAGGATCCAGGACATCTTTAAGCCGCAGGACCTGAGGAAGGCGGTGCCCATTATTAAGGACCCCCTCCACCCAGGACATGACCTTTTCTCATTATTACCATTGGGAAGAAGGTACGGAAGCCTGAAGACACACACTCAGCAATTCAGGAACGGCTTCATCCCCTCTGCCATCTGATTTCTAAATGGACACTGAACCCATGAACACTACCTCACTACTTTATTTATTTCTGGTTTTTTTTCCACTAGTTATTTTAACTTAACTATATATATAGTCTATTACTGTAAATCAGTTTATTTCTCTATATTTATCATGTATTTTATCGTACTGCTGCTGTAAAGCTAACAAATTTCACAACAGGCATTTATCCATGCATGTATCACAACTGTTACACCAGCACCTACACTTCCTCCCTCACCACCATTCAGGGCCTCAACCAGCCCTTCCAGGTGAGATGAAAATCGATTTCTACTACTTCTCGTAATCATTCCTCTTTTTTTTCTATTTCCCATTCTGGTTCCACTCTTATCCCTTCTCTTCTTCTCACCTGCACATTACATGCCTCCTCATTTCAATTTCTACTGTCCTCTTCTATTAGATTCCTTCTTCTTCAGCCCTTTACCTCTTCAAACTATCACCTCCCAGCTTCTTAATTCATTTCCCCTCCCCTAGCTACCCACCATCCCACTTATCTGGTCTTACCAATCACCTGCCAGCTTTTAATCCGTTCCCTCTCCCCATTTTCTTATTATGGCTCCTGCCCCTTTGTTTCAAGTCCTGGTGCATGGTCTTGGTTTTAAATGTTGCCTGTTTATTGTTCCCCACGGATGCTGCCTGACCTGTTGAGTTTGTCCAACTTTTTGAGTGTGGTGCTCAAGGTTTCCGGCTTCTGTAGAACCTTTTGTGTTTACTAATTCACAGCAATGTATTTTAAAATAAATTCCATTATTTTCTCTCATTTTTGTGGCAGGTTAACCTGAATTATTAACAGTATTTCTATCCACAGATGCTGTCTGACCTGCAAGTGCTTCCAGAATTTTCTGTATTTTTGTTTTCAATTTTTCAGTTACAGTACCTGTGGTGTACAACTTGAATGCTGTGTGAACACATTTAAATGTTAATGCACCCTTTGCATTGATCTTCTGTGTGAAATGGAAATCAAATGCCGCATGCCCATCATCATTAGTATCCAGCCAAGTGTTCAAACATGAATCTCAGACCTGCTTTGCAAAACATCACGGATTAATGGCAACAATTGTGCAGGTCTTGAGCTGTGTCTGAGGCTGATGGATTGTGGCGGCAGGGTTGGTTATGGAGATGATTTTCAAAATATATTGCACCACAGTACTGTAACTCACTCTGTGATGTCCTCTGGTTATCCCAAAGATACGGTATCAAAGGACACGGACAGTCAAATCATGAGAAAGTAGCCTCTTAGTTTGGCAAGTCGTGTGGGTAACATCATGTTAGTTCACACAAGCATAATTTTTATAACAACTTCAACACCTGTGAAAATTATAGTTTCATTATTGTGTCATTTCCATGCTTTTGTTTACTCTGGGGAATGTTTTGGTGGAATCAACAATATTAAAAAACGATCTGGAGAAACTCATCAGGTCAGGCAGTGTCTATGGAGGGAAATAAACTATTCCCCTTCATAGATATTGCTTGACCTGCTAAGTTTCTCCAGCATTTTGTGCATTGTTATGGATTTCCAGCATCTGCAAAGTCTCTTGTATCCGCAATATATGTGGAAATAAGAATTCTGCTGTTACCATATTGAAAGAGAAGACCTCAGTCACCATTACCAATCTTTTTTTTTGCAAAAAAGTGGCTTTCTAAGCATAGAAAAGTATATGTCCATGTGTGTGCACATGTATCCATACGTGTGCGTGTGCCTATGAGTGTGCGTGTGTGTGTGTGTGCCTGTGTGTATGTGTGTGCGTGTGTGTGCATGTGTGTGTGTGTGTACCTGTGTGTATGCCTGTGCGTGTATGTGCGTGTGCGTGTGTGTGCATGTAGGCACAACTGGGAGATTGGTGGTGTTGTGGGGTGAGTAGTGTGAATACCTTTTGCTCAGTTTGTCATAATTTTCCAAAGAGTAATGACAACTTCAAATGTCAGTGACAACAACAACTGCATCTTCTGCTCACTTGGTACCCTTAAAGTAGTAACGTATCCCATGGCATTAATGTTTGAAGGTTATGAAACAATATTGTCCAGTGGTAAATTGGTATAGTCATAAGAACAGAGAAAAGGAAAACAGTCAGGCAGGAAAGGGAAATTAAGCTGGGCAACCATAATGTTATTTTTCACTACATATATCTATACTTCTTCCAATGGTGATGTGAAGGGAAATAAATATATTGCATCCCCTCCCAAACATGGATTGACATATCATTATGAAGGGGACATAGTATTAAAAACTACATAATCAAGGCAATCTTTATCATTTCTAGAATTTTACCTGTGACAAAGCTATTGAAATAGGTTTCAATAAGAAATTGAATCCTGGATGCAGTGTTAAGCACGCTGTTGAATTATTTGGTTATATTGAAGTCAATGGAACTGGACACTGGAGGCAGAGTGTAATGTATTGGGGCTATTAAGTACCACATTTATCTCTGGGGCCCCGGGATGAACTTTTGGCAGTCTTCGATATCCAATGTTGGTGTTGCACAATAGTATTTAAAATAGTCAAGGGCTGTTTTCTCCAATGTGAAAGAGCCATTTTAACCACTTCATTTCTTTCAAACTCTTCAGCCGAGACCATATTCTTCCCATTCTTCCACTGCAGCTGAAGCAGGCTCTCCATGACTCAGACATGAAACTAATTGTCCAGTAATCAGCTCGAATTCATCATACTCCCATAATGCAGATTTATCAAGAGGTAAGTGCACATAACAAAAGGGGCTCCTGAGACAATTGGAAAGTTTATGGTATTAGAGAATGCTATCAGAAAAATGACAGAGGTAATGAGACAATTTTATTGCTCTGAACTGGCATGAATAATCATTCAAATCTGACTTACATTCATTACGTGTATGTTTATGCAAAACCTTAATAATGGCACCACTTCTACTTGAAGTTTAGAAAATGTGCTAGATATTGAAGACAAACATAATTGTAAGACTTTGATTTTCTTTTCATCTCTAAACATATTCAATTATTCTGGCTTGATGGCAGGAAGATATGAATTGCTGATGCTGTAGTTACTCAGCAGGCTTAAGGAGTTTATCATAGAATCAAAGAAAATTTACAACAGAGAAGAAGACCATTAGTCCATTGAGTGGATGCCAATAAATTCCACCTTCAAGGGTTGGGGCTATAGTTATTCAGGCTACGGTCCTTACAAAGCACATTGAATACCCTTTTTGTTAATATGATGAGGATTTCTGCCTCCATTATGATTTCAGGCAGGCACTTCTAGTCATGTGTCACTCTCTGAATGTAAAGGTACCTTGTCACCTACTCACTATTTCTTCCACCGATTACTTCGAATTTCAGTCTCCTGGGTTCTAACTCCTTCCTCATGGTTCCTTCCATCAGATCATAAGAAGAAATGGGCTATTCCATGAGATCATAGGAAGACTAGAAAAAATGGGAATAAAGAGAGAGCTAATCAGATCATCAAATCAGCTCCTTCATTCCATAAAATTCTTAGATTAGATTAGATTCAACCTTATTGTCATTGTGTCGAGTACAGATACAAAAAATTGTGGTTGATCAAACTTTTCTGGTCTACTGTCCCAATTTATCTGCATAACACTTTATCATATTCATAGTCATAGAAATACAATATGGAATTAGGCCACATTGACCATAAAAAAACCATGCTTACACAAATCCTACCCTGATCCATTTTATTCTCCCCACTCCTCCATTAGCTGATCCAGATTCTACCATTGCATGCACATTGGAAGAAATTTATTGTGGTCAACTGGCTCAATGGGCCTAATGTTTTTGGGGCAAGGGAAGAAGCTGGATCACTTGATTAAAAATGTGCCCCAGCTTTGAAGCAACACACATCAAAGTTGCTGGTGAACGCAGCAGGCCAGGCAGCATCTCTAGGAAGAGGTACAGTCGATATTGCAGGCCGAGACCCTTCGTCAGGACTAACTGAAGGAAGAGCTAGTAAGAGATTTGAAAGTGGGAGGGGGAGGGGGAGATCCAAAATAATAGGAGAAGACAGGAAGGGGAGAGATAGAGCCAAGAGCTGGACAGGTGATTGGCAAAAGGGATATGAGAGGATCATGGGACAGGAGGCCCAGGGAGAAGGAAAAGGCGGAGGGGGGATAAAACCCAGAGGATGGGCAAGGGGTATAGACAGAGGGAGAAAAGGGAGAGAGAGAGAGAAAGAATGTGTGTATATAAATAAATAACGGATGGGGTACGAGGGGGAGGTGGGGCATTAGCGGAAGTTAAAGAAGTCAATGTTCATGCCATCAGGTTGGAGGCTACCCAGACAGAATATAAGGTGTTGTTCCTCCAACCTGAGTGTGGCTTCATCTTTACAGTAGAGGAGGCCGTGGATAGACATATCAGAATGGGAATGGGATGTGGAAATATATAAATAAGTAACGGATGGGGTACGAGGGGGAGGTGGGGCATTAGCGGAAGTTAAAGAAGTCAATGTTCATGCCATCAGGTTGGAGGCTTTGAATATACTCAGGGATTTCACAGAGTTGCATATGATAATAAGAGGCATAGAAAGAGTGGACAGCGATAGACTTTTTTCTCAGGCTGGCAGAGGCCAACATAAAAGGACTTACTTTTAAGATGATTGGATAATAGATAGGGGGGATGTCAGAGGTAGTTCTGTTCCACAGTGTTGTAAGCGCATGGAATGCATTGCTGGGATGGTGGTGGTAGAGGCTTGATGGCAGGAAGCTATTGGAAAAATGACAGAGGGACATTTAATAGACTCTTAAGCACATGGATGAAAGAAAAAATAAGGGCTATGTACTGAGCTGTACTGTTCTGTGTTCTAAGTTCAATAATACGGATGTGAATATAAGTTTGCAGATTACACTAAAATAGGTGGTATTTTAGATAGTATAGAAAGTTATGAGAAATTACAGGGGGATCTTGATTAGGTAGGTTTGTGAGCTGAAGATTGCGAACGACTTTCAATACAGATAAATGTGAGGTATTACACATTGGGAACTCACTCCAGAGTAGGATTTAAACAGTGAACAGTAGTGCCATGGGCAGTGCTATAGAACAAAGGGACCTAGAGGTGCAAGTGCACAGTTCGCTGAAGATGTGTCACAGTAGATATAGTGGTGAAGAAGGTGTTCGACACAGTGACCTTCACCTGTCAGGGAACTGAATAGAGGAGTTGGCAAATTATGTTGTAGTAATGTAAGATATTGGTAATGCTGCACAGAGAGTATTATTCAAAGTCTGGGCACCCTATTATAGGAAAGATGTCAGTAAACTAGAAAGTATGCATAGACTTACAAGGATGTTGCCTATTACAAGAAGAGGTTGTGTAGATTTGGGCTTTATTTGCTGGAACATAGAAGATTGAATGAGGTATAAAAAACAGCGTGAGGGGCAAAGACAGTGAAAGCACCTAGTATTTCCCAGGAAAGGGGTGCTTAAACTAAGATTCTAAATTAGACGTGAGAGATTTAAAAGGGACGTCATGCTACAGCTGCCAGAAATAGTTGAGGTGAGCAAATCAGCAACATTTAAAAGCCACCTAGATAAGTACAGAGAGGTTTGGAGGGCCATGAGTCTAATGTGTTCAGATGAGAACAGCTTGCTTTGCAATACCGTTGGCATTGATTAGTTGGGATGAAGGGCCTGTTTACATACTGTTACATTTTATGACTCTATGATTTACGTTCCACAGTTTTCTAGTGCAAAAGCTGCAAAGACACACAACCCTTCAGTGGAAGAAAATATTCCTAATGTCTTAATTAAATTGTTGCCCCCTTGTGGGCGGAGCAGACGTGATGGGCCAAATAGCCTAATTCTGCTCCTGTATCTTATGGGCTTATGGTCTTATTCCGAGTCTTGATCTCTGAGGAAAATTATCTCATGAGTGAAACCAACCTTCCAGCAATGATCCTTTCAAGTCTCATAGGAATTGTGTTTCAATAAGATCATGTATCTTTCTTCTAAACTCCAGTGAGCACAGATACAGCGTGTCCACTATTTCATCTGAAGGCAGCAGAATCAGAATCAGAATCAGGTTTATTATGACCGGTGTGTGTCAATAGACAATGGGTGCAGGAGTAGGCCATTCAGCCCTTTGAGCCAGCACCACTATTCACTGTGATCATGGCTGATCATCCACAATCAGTACCCTTTTCCTGCCTTCTCCCATATCCCTTCACTCCGCTATCTTTAAGAGCTCTGTCTCACTCTTTATTGAAAGAATCCAGAGAATTGGCCTCCACTGCCTTCCTAAGCAGAGCATTCCACAGAACTACAACTCTCTGTGTGAAAAAGTTTTCCTTAACTCCGTTCTAAATGGACTACCCTTTATTCTTAAACTGTATTATCTGGTTCTGGACTCCCCCAACATCTGGAACATGTTTCCTGCCTCTAGCATGTCCTGAGATTTGTTAACTTAGCAGCAACAGTTCAATGCAATACATAATATAGAAGAAGAAGAAATAATAATAATAATAATAATAAATTAATCAATCAATTACAGTATATATTGAATAGATCAAAAATCATGCAAATACAGAAATAATAAAATAAAATATATTTAAAAAGTGAGGTAATGTTCATGGGTTCAATGTCCATTTAGGAATCAGATGGCAGAGGGGAAGAAGCTGTTCCTGAATTGCTGAGTGTGTGCCTTCAGGCTTCTGTACCTCCTACCTGATGGTAACAGTGAGAAAAGGGCATGACCTGGGTGCTGGAGGTCCTTAATAATGGATGCTGCCTCTCTGAGACACTGCTTATTGAAGGTATCCTGGGTACTTTGTAGGCTAGTACCCAAGATGAAGTCAACTAAATTTACGACCCTCTGTAGTTCTTTCGTTCCTGTGCAGTAGCCCCCCCCAACTCTCCACATATCAGACAGTGATGCAGCCTGTCAGAATGCTCTCCACAGTACATTTATAGAAGTTTTTGAGTGTTTTTGTTGACATTCCAAATCTCTTCAAACTCCTAATGAAGTATAGTCACTGTCTTGCTTTCTTTAAAGCTGCATGGATATGTTGGGACCAGGTTAGGTCCTCAGAGATCTTGACACCCAGGAACTTGAAGCTGCTCACTCTCTCCATTTCCAATCCCTCTATGAGGATTGGTATGTGTTCTTTCGTCTTACCCTTCCTGAAGACCACAATCAGCTCTTTCGTCTTACTGACATTGAGTGCAAGGTTTTTGCTGTGACAGTTGATATATCTCGCTCCTGTATGCCCTCTCATCTCCATCTGACATTCTACACACAATGGTTGTATCATCAGCAAATTTATAGATGGTATTTGTGCTATGCCCAGCCACACAGGCTCTGTAACTTATCAATCAGGATGTTGGGAATAATGCCATACTTGGGATTATCCTACCCAACCTTCGCAGAACAGTATACAGTGATAATTTAACTTTCCTTAAATGCCTCTCATTGCTATGATTTACTTTCATTTCCTGTCTAGTTTTCTTAAATGACATCTATCCAGTAAACCATGATTTACCCCAGTTTAGATCTTCATCAGATCTATCTTCGTCCTTTTCCATAACTATGTTGATTGAACCAGGATGACTCCTAATGAGGTCAAGCATGCAAAGAGGACCTTTGCTCCACTGGGTTCATATCGACCATTAGCCATCCATTTATAATGTGGTGAGCATGCGGTCCATGATGACAGACAAGAAGAGCTCATTGATCTCAACAGCCGGTTTTATTGCGACAAGCACATTAACAGACAGAGTGCCATCACTCGGTGAGAACCCACTCAGTCGCGTACAGACAGGGGAGCTGGTTATCACACCGGCTAGTTATAGTCAGAGTGACCCACAACCACACAAGCGAATAACTGTAAAACTCGAACTAAAGTGGAACAATAAATGAGTTTGAACATCCCACCCTCACCCCATGAATGCACTTTAAAACAAGAACAATAAATAGCACTGGCCACCAGGAATGCTGGGATGACCACGTCTCCTTTTCCCTCCCCACCCTCAGTGCACCACACTGCCCCTGGCAACCCCAGAGTCCACAACAAAGTCCAAGGTTCCCAGTGGTGGTCGACATTACCACTCAGGGTGCTGGGGGTGTCTGGAGCCACCCCAGGGGAGGCACTGTTTGGTGAGACAAGAGGCAGGGCACACAAAGTGTCACTTCCTTCCTTCAGCCTTGCTAGGTTGGCGGTGGCCAAGGGCTGATACGGTACCAGCCGATCCTGGTACACCATGACTGTCTTCCGCTGTTCAGGCAACCGCACCGATATACCACATCACAGAAGCAGTAAGCACCTCTCCCAGTCCCTTCTGGTGGCTTCCCAGCCTGGGAGATAGTCCCTTCTTCCATACTCGGTCCCTGCCCAGTGAAGTCCTGTCCCTGGCTACAGGCATCATCGACCGCTGTTTCTGGTGGCCACTGGCTGCGCTTTGGATTTGCCCGGCTGCGTGGTGAACAGCCCTCAGGTGCCCCCTAAGGTGCTGCAGGTACTCCAACCCAGCCTCCTGAGGAATCTCTGGCTTGAGAGAGGAGCCAAACACCAGATCCACTGGCGCGTGCAGATCTCCCCTAAACACGAGCACAGCCGGCGCACACCTGGTGCTGTCCTGAACTGCAGTCTGGATGCCCACAATACCAGGGATAGCTGATGATCCCAATCGCACCGGTGCTGGCTAAGAAAGATGGGCAGGCAGCATAGCCAGGGTGAGGTTAAAGCCCTTCACCAGCCCATCACTTAGCAGGCGAAGTGGGGTGGCCCACGATTTAGTGATTTCCAGCCACCTGCAGACCTCACCAAACACCTGCCCCTCAAAGTTGCACCCCTGGTCACCGTGGAGTTCCTCAGGGGCACCGAAACAGCAGAAGAGCTCCTCCGCGGGTCTCTCGTCGGTGGTCCAGGACCGCATATGTCTCTGGTCACGTCATGAAGTAGTCCATGGCCACGAGAAGGTAGTGGTTCCTGGTGTCAGTGCGGGGCAAGGGGGCCAGGACGTCCACCCCTATGCGTTCTAATGGGTCTCCCACCAGGTATGGCTGCATTATCGCACCAGGCTGGCGGCCCAGACCCTCTCGGGACATGCAAGCATCGCAGCAGCCACGAACAGCTCCACATCCTGCCTGCACCCAGGCCAATAGATACATTCACACAACGCCTTTGCAACCCTGAAATGGCCAACTCACACCAGCCCGTGCACTGTGGCAGGAGCCTCCCAGGCAACCACCGGCTGCAGGAGATGTCTGTCGCAGTCGGGAAACTGCCACCGCTGGGAGAGAAACCCGTCGCGCATCTCCAGCGTGCCCCACTGAGAGTACAGGGCTTTGATCTCTGAATTCAGGGCAGAGACCTCCCCACACCCTGGCTGCTGTCCCTCACTCAGCCATCCCCTCACGTGGGCCAGCGCAGGATCGCTCACCTGCTCACTCTGCTGCTGCTGGTGATTAATGGTGGGGGGAGGTCTACCTGCCCGCCGGCTGCCCTCTGGTTCCGTGTGTTGCGATTGGGGGGGGTCGCTGTGGGGTGTGAGGTCAGTGGTGCTTACTGCTACACCTTCCTGATCTGTGGCCTGGAGCTTCCCCACCGGAGAGCCATGGCTTCTGTGCCGAGGTAGAGTGTTGCCCCAGCACATCAACACGGGGCCCCCGGTGGGACAGCAGGTTCAGGAGGCCGAGATGTTGGCTATCCATACTCCATACTCCATTTCGATGCGTGTAGCTGCAGGCAGCTGGACTGCCCTCGTCGTTCACCCAGGCAGGGATGGCTGGTCCGTGTTGGGGATGACACCCTGACAGATGATGGTGAGGGTCGACCCTATGTCCACCAGGGCATGGCATTGATGCCATCCACCACGCAGTCCACGTATAAGCCTTGCTCTTCACCTGCACGGCCCTCCCGGAGAGGTGACAATGGAGGGATTCTGGTGGAGGGCTCGAGCAGTGTCGCTGGGCTGTGGCATGGCGCTGGTGCTGGGCAGTCCCGGGCAAGCTCTTCCTGGGCTGCAGGAGGGAACTGGGGTAGCCATGCTATACACAGTGGTGGGGATTTGCCGTGAATGTCTCAGACTTTCTCCCACACCTCCTGCTGCCCAGTGGGGAGGCACAATGCTCGGTCCCTCGACTCATTCCCCAGTTTCAAAGGCACTCCGCACAACATCGTAGGTCTTCAAACCCGCCGTCAATAACTAATCCCACTCCTGACACCAATGTGGCGAGCATCTGGTCAATGATGACAGATGAGAAGAGCTCGTTTGTCTCAACTGACAGTTTTATTGCGACAAACACAATAACAGACAGAGCGCCATAACTCAGTGAGAACCCACTCAGTCACATGCAAACAGGGGAGGTGATTATCACACAGTCAGGGCGACCCACAAACACACAAGTCGAAAGCTGTATAACCCGAGCCAAAATCTAACAATAAATGAAGTTGAACATTCCCCCATAATCCCACAAATGCATTTTAAAACAGGAACAATAAGTAATGCTGGCTGCCAGGAATAGTGGGCTGAGCTGTCAACTGCATGCACCCCCCTCACCCCCGGAAAGCCACAATACTAAGTTACAAAAACCTCCCGGGAGGGGGGAGAAGACGGCGGCGCGACGGCAGCACGCGCGGTCACTTCGGTGATGAATATCTGTTATCTGTCAAGTAGGGGACCATGCACAATCCTGATTTGATGGAGACAGACGTGACAGCACATTGGAACACCTGGGAAACCTCTGAAATGCCGCTTTGCTGCCGCTGCTACTGTGTGGTAACTGGAATCTCCGGAGCTGAAGGCCCCGACATCCTCGGCTTTACGTGTTTCAGCGGCCGGGGAGAGGTCGAAGGCGCTCGGCAGAGGATGGCGCTCAGGAGGCGGTATCGGAGAGGCTGCCCGGAAGCTCGGAGTTTTTGGATGGATGGACTCAGTGTCGGCTGTAGTCAGCTGCTTCCAAGGTATTGACAAGTTGACGGTGCCTGAAGGGTTATGGCAGGGTTATGCTATTGGGGACTCGGGAGTCGATCAATTTAGGACTTTGAGATTTTTTTTTACTGTGCCTATGGTCTGTTCTTTATCAAATTATGGTATTGTTTTGCACTGCTGTAACTATAAGTTATAATTATGTGGTTCTGACAGTGTTAGTCTTGGTCAGTCCTGTTTTCTGTGATATCACTCTGGAGAAACATTGTATCATTTCTTAATGCATGTATGCATTTCTAAATGACAATAGAAGAGGACTGAGTGATCTCATAATCTAATCTAACAGTAATTCTACATTAATCCCAATTTTTAAATTCTCCACACATTTTCATCAAGTCTCCCCAGATCCTAAAGTTCACTTCAAGCACTTATAGAGTAGTTAGTTAACATATCAACTGCACACATAATTGGTGTGTGATAGGAAGCCAGACCACCCAGATGCACTCCTTCCACTTGTCCAAAGTTACTTGCTAAGCTGAATCCAGAATTGCCATTGTTTTTTGCCTATAAAATTATATTTGGCCTAGGTTATTAGGTATGTGCAAGGGACTAAGATGGGTAACAGGATCACACAACGATTCCGAGAAAGAACTCAGTTCCTGGACTTTATTATCCTATGACTCAGTGCTGCATAGAACAGCATTATTTTATAGAGCAGGATATTAGTTGCCAGGTGCTGCTGAAACAATATTGAGAAGTCAGGATCTTGGTGAATGGACAAAGGAGAGCAAAGTCAATGGTAAATCATAAGTTCATCGACTCATGGAATCACACTATGGAAACAGGCCTTTCAGTCCATCGGCTCCCTGCCGACCAAGACATCCATCTGAGTTTCATTTGCCTGTGTATGGACCATATCCCTCCCAACCTTTTCTATCCACATAGTTGTCCAAGTGGCCGGCTGGTGGCGTAGTAGCATCAGCGCCAGACTTCAGAGCGAAGGCTCCCGAGTTCGAATCCACCCAGCTCCCTTTCACACTTTCCATCCGTGCTGGGTTGAGCGTCGAGCTAGCAACTCGGCCTCATTAAAATAAGAAAACCGGCTAAAAAAATGCCGTCATGATGGCGTCCTGATGACGCTACTCAAAGTTAAGGGCTTTCGTCTTCTTCTTCAGTTGTCCAAGTAATGTTTAAACGTTGTCTCTACTTCCTCTGACGGTTCAATGCATATATGGATGAAGACGTTGGCCCTCAGATCCCTATTAAATATATCTGCTTTCTAGTACTTGATTGTTCAGAAAAGGTTAATAGACTGTGTAAATTCAACCTATCTTTGCCATTCATGATGCTATACAGCTCAATAAGATCAATCCTCATTCCCCTACATTCCACCTCTCGCTATAATTCAGTCCCTTATGTCCCAGCAGCAGCCTTGTAAGTTTCCTCTGCACTCTACATCATCTTTAGTGTAGTGTAGTGACCAAAACCAAACACATGTAAAGACCATAATTTGCTTGACAAGTGAAAAATCAATTTCTGCTAAGAAAACCAAAAAGTAAATATATATTTATGTCAACAAGTTTCTTTTAGAACGCAAATCAATTCCAGCCATGTTGGTCTTAAGAGATGGCCAGAATTCCTATTCCTTGTTCAGAATTCCTATCTGACATCAGGAATACACATAAATTATGTTAGCGACATGACCATATATCAATGAGTCTAACTGGTAGATATAAAGAGGTCCCAGATGATCCAGAATGGGTGTACTTCTAGGCCATAATTTAGAAGTATAATTAAGCCTCATTTTAACTACCGCTGTATCAGAATCAGATTTATTATCACTGACTTTGATGATGTGAAATTTGCCTTTTTGGCATGTCAGTACAGTATAAAATTACTATAAATTATGGAAATTAATAAATAGTGCCAAAAAGTAATAAAGAGGCATTGTTGATGGATTCCTAGACCATTCAGAAATCTGATGGAGGTGATTCTTGTACCTGCTCCATGGTGGTAGTAAGAAAAGGAAGCGTGTCCCAGAGTTTGAAGGTCCTTAGTGATGGATGCTGCCTGCATGAGGCACCCCCTCTTGGAGATGTCCTGGATAGTCCGGAGTGTTGTGTCTGGGATGAAGATGTCCTGGATAGTACGGAGTGTTGTGCCCAGGATGAAGATGTCCTGGATAGTCCGGAGTGTTGAGCCCAGGATGAAGATGTCCTGGATAGTCCGGAGTGTTGTGCCCAGGATGAAGATTCCTGGATAGTCCGGAGTGTTGAGCCCAGGATGAAGATGTCCTGGATAGTCCGGAGTGTTGTGCCCAGGATGAAGATGTCCTGGATAGTCCGGAGTGTTGTGCCCAGGATGAAGATTCCTGGATAGTCCGGAGTGTTGCGCCCAGGATGAAGATGTCCTGGATAGTCCGGAGTGTTGTGTCCGGGATGAAGATGTCCTGGATAGTCCGGAGTGTTTTGCCCAGGATGAAGATGTCCTGGATAGTCCGGAGTGTTGTGTCCGGGATGAAGATGTCCTGGATAGTCCGGAGTGTTTTGCCCAGGATGAAGATGTCCTGGATAGTCCGGAGTGTTGTGTCCGGGATGAAGATGTCCTGGATAGTCCGGAGTGTTGTGCCCAGGATGAAGATGTCCTGGATAGTCCGGAGTGTTGTGCCCAGGATGAAGATGTCCTGGATAGTCCGGAGTGTTGTGCCCAGGATGAAGCTGGCTGAGCCAACAACCCTCTGAGTTGCCTTGTGATCCTGCCCAATGGACCCTCCATATCTGGCTGTTATGCAGCCTGTCAGAATGTTCTCCACTGTCCACATATAGAAGATTGTAATAGTCTTTGGTGACATCTCCTCAAGCTTCCTCCAATGAAGTAGAGTTGTTGGCATGCTTTCTTCATTATTACAGCAATATGCTGGGCACAAGGAGAGATCTTCCCTTAAATTATACCAACATTGGCAAATGGCTTAAATGTACAGTTAAATGTGAGGTATTGTAACCACTCAAGACTTTTTGTTTTTATTGGGAAAATGAACATGGAGAATGAGAAACCAAGGTTTCTAATATTGCATCACAATTTCAAAAGTGAATGTGATCTTTGTGCATCTGACATACATAAACTTAGGTCTTGATTATCTTTAATTACTTCAACCTACACATAGATACACAAACTGTAAAGGTTAGTGAATACATCAGGGTAAAAAGTGTGAATAAATGTTTTAAAATAACATATACTTTGTACCATTTGCAGCCTAAATGTATAAATCAGCAGGTACTCTGAGAGAAGACAGGTCTTCACAAATGTCACTCTTGTGTTAGCTTGACAGACAATTGCTGCTAATTCTGGTAACTTACCTGTAATTATGCCAGCATTCCTCCACGGTACTAATCTACAATGTGTGACCAGTGGTGCTGAGAAAAAGAGTTAGGAAAGGAGTTGGAGAATAATATAATGTTATAATAATACTATAATAATAGAGACTGAGAGTAGAAGCACAAGAAAACATGAAGCCAGAAAAAATGAGGAATCATGAGGCAGTGGCCTCAACCAGAATGAGCAGTATATTGTTCAAAAAATTCTTCAAAACTAAAACAACGTTCAATGAAACTAATCCTTAGGAATAAAAAAGACAGGGAAGAAATTTGTAAGAAACGAAAAGGTATTATGATATCGATAATGGGATAACATTCCTCATCCTGAAAAACAGAGAGTAAAATAGTCACAGGCAGACTGCCGACCAAACAACTTTGCCTCAATTTCATGTAATCAATAGGATAAATCATCAGCTAAGTTTTTAAAAAATAGGTCTTCAGAAGAAAATTAATGCAAAAATCAGGACATTTTGCTTCAGGCCAAACAAATACCCATTATTAAAGAAAAGATAAGGATATTGATTCCATAAAACCACAAGAGATAGGAGCAGAATTAGGTCATTCACCCAGCAAGTCTGTTCTGCCATTTCATCGTGGCTGATCCATTTTCTCTTTCAACTCCATTCTCCTCCCTTCTCCCTATAACCTTTTACACCCTGACTAATCAAGAAGCTATCAAATTCTGCCTTAAATACAGCCAATGTCCTGGCCTCCACAGCCAACTGTGGCAAAATTTCCACAGATTCACCACCCTTTGACTAAAGAAACTTCTCATCTCTGTTCTAAATAGATGCCCCTCTACTCTGAAGCAGTGTCCCAGTCCTAGGTTTCCCCCACTTTACGAAAATTTCTCTCCGCATCCACTCTGTCCCAGCCTTTCAACATTCATTAGATTTCATTGAGATCCCCCCCCACCCCAGTTTTTTTAAATTCCAGTGAGTACAGGCCTAGAGATTAAACGTTCTTCATAGAATAATTCTTCCATTCCCAGAAACATTCTTGTTAACTTCGTCTGAACCCTCTCCAATGTCAGCACATCATTTCTTAGATAAGGGGCCCAAAACTGCTCACAATACTCCAAGGGAGCCTTCACCAGCATTACATCCTTGCTTTCATATTCTAAATAATTACATCCATTACCATCATGCTATGATGAGTCTATTTCAAAGTTCAAAGTTCAATAGTAAATTACTATAAACTACCTTAGGTTTCATTTTCTTGCAGGAAAAGTTTGAATTTGACAAAAAAATTATACATAAATAAAGTCTAAATAGATAGATGATAGATAAATACTTCTCACACAAACAACCAATGTGCAAAAGAAGACAAACTTTGCAAATATAAACAATATTGAGAACATGAGTTGTAAAGAGACTTTGAAAGTGAGTCTGTAGTTCATAGACTCAGCTCAGAATAGTGGTGATTGAAGTATCCATACCAGTTTAGGAACCTGATGGTTGTAGGGTTTTCCTGAACCTGGTGGTGTGGAACCGAACAATGGTAGTAGTGAGAACAGGGCATGGTCTGAATGGTGGGTTTCTTAGATTACAGGTGAACAGATTACACATCTACCCTGCACGTCAATGACTGAACAATTCCCTTCCTGACTGCATCCTATGCACGATTTGATGCAATGAATGGTGTGGCATTGAGGAAAGCCTCCTCTTCCCCTGAGCGGGCACCCTGTCTGGCAGCAGCCAAGATGAGGAGGATCCTAGCCAGAGTTAACCCATGCACAGCTGTGGGGCTGGACAACATACCTGGTCAGGTGCTGAGGGATTCTGCAGCCCAGCTGACAGAGGCCTTAACAGACATCCTTAATATCACTATCCCTGCAACTATCCATGCAGGCTTCAAAGCAGACATCATTATTACGGTACTCAACAGAGTGACAGTAATTGGACTAAATGATTACCGCCCAATGATACCAACCTCAACAATCATGAAGTGCTTTGATGTTGCTAATTGATTGTATAAAATCCCACCTTCCAGCTACATTCAACTCTTTCCAGTTCGCCTGCCTCTAAAACCGATGCACTGATGATGTATTAGCCTCAGCCCTCCACTTCATCCTGTCCCACGTAGAAAACAAATACTCATACGCCTGGCCGCTGTTCATCGACTTCACTGCAGCATTTAACACAATCATCCCTCAGAGGCTGGTGAGTAAACTGTACTGGTTGAGACTCAACACCCCTCTCTTTAACTGGTTTTGGACTTCTTCACGATAAAAAAACCGATTAAGTCCGATTTGACAGCAACATCTCCATCATGTTAAGAATTGGTGCCTTTGGCTGTGTGCACAGCCCACTGTTGTTCACGCTGCTGACTCATAACTGCACTACCTGATCCAGCTCAAATTGCATTATCAAGTTCGCAGATGATGCAACGGTGGTTGGCCTCATCAATGACAATGATGAGTCAGCATACAGAGAGGAGGTAGAGAAGCTAATCAAATTGAGAACATCAACATAAGTCTCAAGATGGACTAGATAAAAGAGATGATTGTGGACTTTAGGAAGTCATAGGTCGACCTCTCTATTGCATATGAAAGCTCTGTCATGGACAGTGAAGAGCACAAAGTTCCTTGATTTGCACATAATGGACCATCCACACCTCATCATTAGTCAAGAAGGCACAGCATCTACACTTTCTAAGGAGATTGAAGCATGCAAGACCCCCATTCTAGAAACCTTCTACAGGAGCACCTTCAAGATTGTCCTGTCTGGCTGCATCATTGTATAGTATGGAAACTGCAAGGCATCGGACCACAAGATCCTGCAGGGGATAGTAAAAACTGCAGAGGAGACTCCCTCCTTTGTATTTGTATCATTTACTGGAAATGTTGTGTACAAAAGGGCCCAAAGCATTATTGAGGATCCCTCCCAGCCCTCCCACAATCTCTTCGACCCATTACAAAAAGCAAGGAGGTACAGAAGTGTTAGGACTAGGACTGACAGACTGCGTAGCAGCTTCTTCCTCCAGCCTGTGAGAGGAATGAACAGATCTCCCCTCCAGGACAGTAGCTATTTATTGTACTGTTTACCTGTGCTACAGACAACATGCACTTTGAATTCAATTTTATTAACTTAATTGTTGTGAAATTTTATTTTATGTGCTGTGTGTGATATATGTTGTGTGGGTGCTCATGGTCAGGAGGAACGTTGTTTCATTTGGTTGTATATATGAACAGTCAGATGACAATAAACTGGAACTTGAACTTGATAATGGATGCTGTTTCTGGCGACAGCGGTCCATGTGCACATTCTCACTGGTGGCAAGGGCTTTGCCTGTGATGGACTGAGCCGTATCCATCACCTTCTGCAGTCTTTTCTATTCCTGGGCCTCGGTGTTTCCATACCGGGCCATAACTCAACCAGTCTGGATACTATCCACTGAGCATCTATCGAAGTTTCTCAAAATGTTTGGTGATACACCAAACCTGTGCAAACGTCGAGAAAAGCAGAGGCACTGTCATGTCTTCTTTGTGATGACACTTATGTGCTGGTGTCAGGATAGATCCGCTGATATGTCAATGCCAAGAACTTTAAAGCTACTGACCTTCTCCACCTCTATTCCCTTAATGAGGACTGACTCATAGACCTGTGACGCCTTCCTACTGTCGTCAATAATCTGCTCTTTGGATTTGCTGATGTTGAGTGAGAGGTTGTTGTTGTGGCACCAGTCAATCTCCTGGCGATATGCTGCTTCAGGACCACCTTTGATTCAGCTATATGTGTGAGGAACATAGAACACAGTAAACAGCACAGAAACAGGCCCTTCCACCCACACTGTTACCCTGAACCATTAAATTAGTAATCACATGGCTAACTAAACTAATCTCCTTTGCATACACAATATCTATAACCTATTTTCCCCTCATTCATATACCTATCTAAATGTCTATTAAAAGTCCCAAATGTTTCTGCCTTTACCACCATCACAGGCAGCCACCATTCTCTCTACAAATAACTTGTCCCTCACATCTCCTTTGAAATTACCCCCTCTCACCTGAAATACATGTCCTCTGGTACTAGGTATACCAACCTTGGGAAAAAGATACTGTCCTGTTTACTCTATCTATGCCTCTCATAATCATGTGCATCTTCCCTCAATCTCCACCACCCCAGAGAAAACAACCCTATAGCACATGCCCTCAAATCCAGGCAACATCCTGGTAAGCCTCTTTTGCACCCTCTCCGAAGCCTCAACATCCTTCCTATAATGAGGTGACCAGAACCATATGCAATTCTTCAGATGCAGCCTTACTAAATGCACAGCATAACTTCCTGACATGTGTAATCAATTCCTCAACTTATAGAGAGAAGCATGCATATTTCTTCTTAACCACCCTGCCAAACTGTGTAGCCACTTTCAGGGGGTAGGATCACTGTCACTTTACATTTGACCCACCAAGGTGCAACACTTCATATCTGCCATGTTAAAATTCATCTGTCATCTCCACTCAAGGAAAGCGCACCAGCATCTTTAGTTTCTTAGGAAGTTAAGCAGGTTCAGCTTGTCAGCGAACATTCTAACAAACTTCTATTGTTGAAAGTACCCTGGCTGGTTGCATCATGGTCTGGCATGGCAGGAATGAAAGAAGCTGCAGAAAGTGGTGGGGTCTGCGTGACACATCATGGGCACACCCCTCCTCATCATCGGTAGTATCTCCAGGAGGCTTTGCCTCAAAAAGGCAACATCCACCTTCAAAGAACCAGCCATGCCATCTTTTTGCAGCTGCCATTGCTGAGGAGGTACTGAAGCCTGAAGTCCCATGTTATCAGGTGCAAGAACACCTATTTCCTTTCAATCCTTTAATTGTTGAAGCAACTGACAAGATTCAAATCAGTTTAGCAAAATCTATTTTAGTACAAAGTGATCTGATAGATCAGAAGTGACCAACCTGATCATTTTGTAGTAAAACAGATTTTGTTCTTTTTTCTCTGTGTTTTTACCTCATAAATATTGTGTATAATTTATGTTTATGTTTTATATTAACACTGATTATGTGACACCATGTGCCTGACATGCTGCTGCAAGTATGTCTTTCCTTGCACCTGTAAGTAGACAATGAACTCGACTGAGACTGTGACATGCAGGCAAATTAGACAGGAAAGCATAATAATTACATAATGGGACTAACTCTGTTGAAATTTGCCATGCTTTGTTTGAATCTCTCTTATTTTAATCTGTTTTTTTTCTTTTTATTGCTTTCTCTGTCTCCTTCTCAGCTTAGACTTTTTTTAGTAATTAAGCACATTTTTGATCATCTGTGCAATTTCATCTATCAACTATCTATCCAAGATGGCAGTTTGAACAGTCAAAGCAGTTTACAGCATCGCAATCTTGTTGTCGTGAACAATGACAATAAAGTTCTATTCTATTCAATCCATATTCAAAGCATTCACGAGAGTGCACAGGACTGCCACAGGCTATGTTTGTCATGCAGGAAGATGCTCATTAAATATAAAAATATTTCCCTATGTGTCATATAAAATTGAATAGTGTTTAAAAAGGATCTAGTGCTTTCCTGGTGTATATGACGAATAAACTCTTTTTGGGCTACCAGCTGGGTACAGGCATCAATTTTAAATGACAGTGCAAACTCTCCCATCTTCAATGAAGAGGTTTATTCACTGAATTGCGTTCTATGTGTATGATACGTTTAATAAGGATTTTTCCTGCCATGTAGACACAATGGTGATCACACAGTTGTGCTCCAAAAACCGCGAAGACCCAAACTCCAAGAGCAAGTGTTAATGGGAGGGCAAAAGGCCACAAATACATCTTGAAAGTGTCCATCTATATGTGTACAACTGGTGGGGACTCTGCCACAGAATGAATTCTGGACATTTTTCTCCATGGCTAGAGGCCTGTCTTTCTTTATTTAAGCTTAGTTGTGGGGAAGTTTGTTAAACTACACCAGAACTTGTCTATCTTTTTTTCCAGTCCTTGGCCTGAAACCTCGACTGTACTCTTCTCCATAGATGCTGCCTGGCCTGCTGAGTTCCTCCATCAGTTTGTGTGTGTTGCTTGTCAGCTTGTCTAATGCTGCATTATATCATCCATTAAGGATGATAATGGCTTTCAGTGCAAAGGTTGCCACAAATCAACTTTACTACTGAAGCAATGGTTCCTGTTGAGAATTCTCTCTTTAAGAGCTCCCCCATGAAAGTGACTCATGGAATAATGCTTGCACCATCATTCACAATGTGATTCTTTGAGTATTATTTATTTATTGAGATACAGCGTGGAATAGGCCCTTTCCGGCTCTTTGAGCATCGCTGCCCAACAATCGCCCAATTTGATCCTAGCCTAATCACAGGAGAATTTACAATAGCCAATTATCCTATTAACCTGTATATCTTTGGACTGTGGCCCCACGCTCACAGGGAGAAAGTACAAAATCTCTACAGGCTGCGGCAGGAATGAATCCCAGGTCGCCTATAATCGCCTGTAATGTAAAGTGTAGTGCTATCCACTATGCTACTGTGCGATCCCTTAAATGTGTGTAAGGAAAATATAGTCCCTTTAGAGGGTGGGTACAGATTGTTGACAGTGTAAATATAAACAATACCACTCTTCTATTTTTGAATGGGTCTGTTTTCTTTCTCCTGCCTGATACTTGCTCACAGCCTTTTTTGTTTTACAGAAGAACACAAATTCAAAATAAAAAACAGCATTTCAGATTCTGACTGTAAAAAGTTTCTCATTGAACAGATGAAGCTTGACCTGCTAAGTATTTCCAGCGATTTCTGTCTTCATTTTGGTTTTGGGACTTCATCATCAGGCTAGTGGACAATGTTACCTGCTCAGGAGAGCTGACTAAGTTTAATGAGGGCCTCAATGGCTTGGCAAAGGATGTCGACATTGGTTCAATTATTGTGCCAGTGAATTTGGAGCATTTAGCAAAGTTGCTCTTGAGGTGCCTGCTGTTTGTAGTCCAAACCTCAGAGGCTTATAAGAGGACAGGATTCACTCTTTATCTCAGGCAGTGGAAGTCTGTTCTTGTGTACTGAAAAGAATAGTGAATCTCCTTCATTTACTGAGGATGAATAGCAACCTAAACTAACAAAAATACTTTGCTTAGAAAATTAATTACAGTATATTGTGCAAAGTGACATTTCTCACTGGCACAGAGAATAAATGCAAGGGGTAAGGCCATGGCTGCCATGAGGATCGAATAAAGGGATCACAGAGTCAAAATATCATACAACATAGAAGCAGACCCTTCTGCCCAACTCATTCGTGCTAGCTGTGTTGCTCAGCGACCATTCCCATCTGCTCACTTGGCCCATCGCCCTGTATACCTTTCCTAACCATGTATTTGTCTAGATGGTTTTTAAATGTTGCTAACTTGCCCACCCAACCACTATTTCTGGCAGCTCTTTGCAAATAAACACCACCCTTTGCATGAGGAATCTTCTCCGGATATCCCTTTTAAATCCCTCACCTCAGATCTGAAAGCCGTGGCTTCGCATTTGTAGCACCCTTGTCCTGGGAAAATGACAAGGTGCTTTCACCTTGTCCATGCCCCTCATTCCTATCATGTCATGCCTCAATCTGCAATTTTCTGTGGAATAAAGTTGACGGTACCATGAGGCACCACAATGGTGTAGCAGTTGGTGCGACACTATTACAGCTCGGGGTATCGGAGCTTGGAATTCAATTCCAGCGCTATCCGTAAGGAGTTTATATGGTCTCTCTGTGGACGCATGGGTTTCCTCCCACAGACCAAAGATGTACCAATTAGTAGGTTAATTGGTCCTGTGATTAGGCTAGGGTGAAACCCGTCCCTTGTTGGTTGACACAGCTCATTGGGCTGTAAGAGTATGCTCCATGCGCATCACTAAATGAATAAACAAAATGAAATAAAATCCTATTCTACACAACCTCTTTCGTACCTCATGCCCCTAAATCCAAGCAAAATCCTGGTAAATCGTTTCAGCATACTTTCTAGTTTAGTAGCATCTTTCCTTTAACATGCTGACTAAAGGTTCAAAGGTTCATTTATTATGAAGTTACAGTATGTATCCACATACAACTCTGAAATTTGTATTCTCCAGATAGCCACAAAACAAAGAAAGAACATGAAAGTCATTTAGAGAGAAACATCAAACCCACCTCCATACAAAAAGGAAGGGTATCCCGATCATCAAACCCCAAAAAACAACCCCGCCCCCACATAAGAAACTAACAGAACACAACAGAATGTCAAAGCCCAAACACCCTCCCCTTGCACAACAAAACGGAAAAGGAATGGGTGATAAAAAAACACAGAATATAAAAAAACGTAATTCTGAAAAACTACACACAGTATTCCAAGAACGGTCTCACCAATGATTTATATAACCGCAATAGACTTGACAGCTCCTCTACTCAATGTCTAAGCACCCTCTTCACCACCGTACCTGCCTGTGACACCACTTCCAGCAAAAAATGCACTTGCAATCCTGGATGCCTCAGATCCAAAACACTCCCCAGGGCCCAAAAATTCACCAGTTTGAAGTCCCAAAGTGTAATACCTCTCACTTATCTGATTTGAAAGCCATTTGCCAATGTTCAGTCCACATACCTCAATGATCAAGATCCCCCTGTAATTTTTCTTATCCCTCTATAGGTAACACCTACTTTAGTATCATCCACAGCTGCTCATCTTGTCAAATGTGTGAGAGGCTGATAACACAGGCAAAGAGGTGTAATGTGTTGCTAAAATCGTCACTGTAGCATATACCCTGTAAGTTAGGCTATACTAGTCAAGACTGAAAAATTCAGCATCAGATTCACGTTTAATATCATTGGCATATATCGCGAAATTTGTTGTTTTGTGGCAGCAGCACAATGCAATATATAATAATAAAAGCTATAAACTACAGAAAGTATATATATATTTTAAAAAGTTAAATAGGTGGGGCAAAATGAGAAAAAAAAGTAGGGAGGTAATGTTCATGGGTTCAATGTTCATTCAGAAATATAGAAACATAGAAACATAGAAAATAGGTGCAGGAGTAGGCCATTTGGCCCTTCGAGCCTGCACCACCATTCAGTATGATCATGGCTGATCATCCAACTCAGAACCCTGTACCAGCCTTCCCTCCATACCTTCGATCCCTTTAGCCACAAGGGCCATATCTAACTCCCTCTTAAATATAGCCAATGAACTGGCCTCAACTGTTTCCTGTGGCAGAGAATTCCACAGATTCACCACTCTCTGTGTGAAGAAGTTTTTCCTAATCTTGGTCCTGAAAGGCTTCCCCTTTACCTGATGGCAGAGGGGAAGAAGCTATCCCTGAATCATTGAGTGTCTGCCTGCAGGCTCCTGTAAATCGTCCATGGTGATAGTAATGACTTATTATCACAGATGGATAACATACAGTGAAAACAGCCAGTTCTGATACAGACAATACAAATTACTTAAATTTGAAGAAACATATATTTAGTTTAGAAGGCTGAAAAATGCCGAAACAGAAGTTTCTATTGGGGCTGATTGTAATGTGATTGAAAGCACAGACAGGAAGGTCTGTGGGAATGGTATAGAAAATTAAATTGACTCATCAGGAAGTTTGGATCACACCTGTGGACTAACCACCAGTACAAAGGAGGTTTGTATCCAGTTTCTCCAATGTGGAGGACATGGCATTATGATTTTGATTTTTATTCCCATAGTTCAAGCTCCTTCAGTAGTCTACACAAGACAGTGTTCAAACTAACCCTGCAATCATAATTCTCACCTCAGAAAAGCACATTTTTGATTGCCTAATATTATTCAATTGCCATTGCTATAACTCAATCCTATTTTCTGCCCCCAAGTTGGAATCACGTTCTATTTTTAGATGTCCCATATGGGGCATTTTTTAGAGATCAAGCAAGGACTAAGGTGGATGGGGGAAATGGTTAGACTGAAAATAGTGCAAAGTGAGCAATAAAATCAGTGAAGACAAATTAGTTGACAGTCCTGTGAAAAGGAGAAAAATGAGCAAGGATAAACGGTGCAGCAAGTCCTTGAAAGAGAGGGAAGAAACACGTGAACAGTCCTTTTTGCATGGATCAGTTGATTGCATCCTCATCTTGCGTTAGGTGGCTCTAGGTTCAAGTCTGACCCTAGAGATGATTGCTTGGAAACATTAGCTGACATTGCATTAAATACTGGCAGTGCGCTGCATTCTCTGAGGAACTATTCCAGAATGAAATGTTAAAGTGAGGCTCCTTCTGCTACTTAGAGAGAACATTAAAGAGCAGCGTGGGAGTAAGGCAGGATTTAGTGCATGGTCAACAATTGTACAAAGGATTCTCTATCACATTGTTATCAGAGCTTGGTCAAAGGAGCTGCTATGTTTCCAGCATTTTATCACTGGGGGCAGTTCACAATATAAAGGGAATAGGTTCTTCAGAAAGGAACATGTAATATACTATGTAAATGCAAATCTTCTTTTCTTTCATCACAGTCATACATCATGGAAATAGGCCCTTCGGCGCTTCAAGTCTATGCAGTCCAAGATGCCCATCCAAGCTAGTCCCATTTGCCACATTTAGCCCATATTCTGCTAAACCATTCCTATCTATGTACCTGCACATCTGTCTGTAAAAAAGGTGTTGAACCTCCCTGAATTACTTCCTCTGGCAACTCATTCTATATCTGCACCACCCTCTGTGTAAAAAAGTTGCATCTCAGGCTATTATAATGACTTCCTCATCTCACTTTAAAACATACTTTTCTGGTTACTGATTACATAACCCTGGGATAAAGACTGATAACGATTGTACACTTTTCGTGATTTTATACACCACTATAAAATCACCCCACAGTCTCTTATGCCCCAAAGAAAGAAGTCCTGGCTTTTACAACATCTCTCCATAACTCAACTGCTTGTGTTGTAACAGCATCCTTGTAAATCTTCCCTGCAATATTCCCAACTTTCCTATAGCAGACTGTCCAAAAACTAACACAATACTCCAAGAATTGCCTTGCCACTGCCTTGTCTAATTGCAAAACAAACTCCTAGCTTCTATATTTATCCCTGACTGATGAAGGCCAACATGCCAAAAGCCTCCTTCACTGCCTTGTCCACTTGTGGCTGCATTTTCAAGGAACCATATATCTTTAAGGTTGATTAACTTGCAACACAGTTGCAAGCTGGCAGGTATGATGTTGTAGGCATCGCTGAATCATGGCTGAAAGAAGGTGGTGTTGCTTTTTTGTTAAAAAATTAAATCAAATTATTAGAAAGAGGCAAAATCAGGTCAGAAAGTGCTGAATCATTGTGAATAGAGCTAAGGAACTGCAAGGGTAAAGGGACATTATTAGGAGCTGTATACAGACCCCCAAACAGTAGTAAGGATGTGGTCTACAAATTACAATGGGAGATAGAAAATGCACGCCGAAAGGACAATATAACAATAGTTATTAGGGGGACTTCAATATGCAGGTAGATTGGAAATATCAGGTTGATGCTGGATTCCTGGAGGTGAATTTCTGGAATGCCTATGAAATCGCTTCACAGAGCAGCTTGTGGTTGAGACCACTAGGGGCTCACCTATTCTGGAATGGGAGTTGTACAATGAACCAGAATTGATTAGAAAACTAAAGGTAAAAGAACCCTTAGGGGAAATGATCATGATATGATCAAATTCACCCTGAAATTTGAGGAGAAGCTAAAGCCAGATGTATAAGTATTACAATGGAGTAAAAGGAATTATAGAGTCATGAGAGAGGAGTTGGCTAGAATTTATTGGAAAAGAACACTGGCAAGGATGATGGCAGAGCAGCAGTGGCAGAATTTCTGGAAGCAATTTGGAAGGCACAAGATACATACATCCCAAAGATGAAGAAATATTCTAAAGGAAAGATGACACAAGCATGGCTAACAAGAGAAGTCAAAGCCAACATAAAAGCCAAAGAGAGGGCATACAATAGAGCAAATGTTTGTGGAAGTTAGGGGATTGGGATGCTTTCAAAAACCAATAAAAGCAATTAAAAAGTCATTAAGAAGGTAAAGATAGAATATGAAAATAAGCTAGCCAATAAGATTAAAGAGGATACCAAAGTTTCTTCAGATAAAGTGTAAAAGTGAGGTGAAAGTGGATATCAGACCACTGGAAAACGATGCTGGAGAGGTAGTAATGGGGGAAAATGAAATGGTGGACGAACTGCCTAAGTATTTTGCATCAATCTTCAATGTGGAAGACACTAGGAGTATGGTGTAAGTTTCAGGTGTCAGAAGATGCTTGGGAAACTGAAAGGTCTGAATGTCGGAAGTCACATGGAGTAGATGGTGTATTCCCCAGGGTTCTAAAAGAGGTGGCTGAAGAGATTGTGGAGGCATTAGTAATAATCTTCGGAGAATCACTAGATTCTGGAATGGTTCCAGAATACTGGAAAATTGCAAATGTCACTCCACTCTTCAAGAGTGGAGGGAGGCAGAAGAAAGGAAACTATAGGTCAGTTAATTTAACCTCATTGGTTGTGAAGATGTTGGAGTCGATTATTAATGATGAGTCTCAGGGTACTTGGAGGCACATGATAAAATAGGCTGTAGTCAGCATGGTTTTCTCAAAGGAACATCTTTGAGGAAATAACAAGCAGGATAGACATAGGAGAATCAGTTGATGTTTTGTACTGGAGTTTCAGAAGGTCTTTGGCAAGGTGCCACACGTGAGGCTGTTTAACAAGCTCCGAGCCCATGATATTACAGGAAAGATTCTACCATGGATAAAACAGTGAATAATTGGCAGGATACAAAGAGTGGAAATAAAAGGAGCCTTTTCTGGCCTTATAAGATGACTCGTGATGTTTCACAAGTATCTGTGTTGGGTCCAATTTTTTTTACATTATATTTCCACTTGGAAGTTTAGTTGATAGCCAAGCTTGCCAAAATCTTTGCTGACTTTTCTGCTTCAATGAAGAAGTCATCATCAGAGTGTATTTGGGTGTGTTTTCTCCTCAGAATTGTGGCTTCTATACTCCTCCGAGTTCCGAATGGATATCGATTAGACGTCTTGATCTGGTTGGCTGGTTCGAAACACTGTGAACAGTTTAACAATAGAAGATTTTGTTTGGTGAGCTTTGAGAGAGTTCCATTGGAAGTGTTTGTTTTGCATCCATATCCCAAGGTTACTGACAATTTATTGATTGATGATGCTGTTGCTTCTCTTTTCTCCGTAAGGGTTTGTATACCAGATCTATGTCAATGTGGTTGTTAATGGATCTTTCTGTAGGGAACCAAGCTTCATGAAATTCTCATTCTTTTCTTGTCCTTGCTTGAGTCAAAACTCTAGCTCACTTCCAGCTGAAATGGTGTCCTTCTTCATCTTCATGAGCTGAATCTAGCGAGAGTGGGTCATGCCTTCTGCTCACTAGCTGATGCCTGTGTAACCCGGTAGATAGTTTTCTTCCTGTTTTACCAACTTAGTACATGTTGCAATCGCTACACTGGATTCTGTGGACAACTTTTGTTTTATCAGTCACATTTTGGTGCACTTTGAGTTTTGATGGTATTCTCAAGACTGTAAAGAATGATACCATTAAGAAAGTCTTTGGCTACAAGTACCTCGGGTAAACATAGAAACATAGAAAATAGGTGCAGGAGTAGGCCATTCCGCCCTTCGAGCCTGCACCGCCATTTATTATGATCATGGCTGATCATCCAACTCAGAGCCCTGCCCCAGCCTTCCCTCCATACCCCCTGATCCCCGTAGCCACAAGGGCCATATCTAACTCCCTCTTAAATATAGCCAATGAACTGGCCTCAACTGTTTCCTGTGGCAGAGAATTCCACAGATTCACCACTCTCTGTGTGAAGAAGTTTTTCCTAATCTTGGTCCTAAAAGGCTTCCCCTTTATCCTCAAACTGTGGCCCCTCGTTCTGGACTTCCCCAACATCGGGAACAATCTTCCTGCATCTAGCCTGTCCAATCCCTTTAAGATTTTATACGTTTCAATCAGGTCCCCCCTCAATCTTCTAAATTCCAACGAGTACAAGCCCAGTTCATCCAGTCTTTCTTCATATGAAAGTCCTGCCATCCCAGGAATCAATCTGGTGAATCTTCTTTGTACTCTCTCTATGGCAAGGATGTCTTTCCTCAGATTAGGGGACCAAAACTGCACACAATATTCCAGGTGTGGTCTCACCAAGGCCTTGTACAACTGCAGTAGTACCTCCCTGCTCCTGTACTCGAATCCTCTCGCTATAAATGCCAGCATACCATTCGCCTTTTTCACCGCCTACTGTACCTGCATGCCCACTTTCAATGACTGGTGTATAATGACACCCAGGTCTCGTTGCACCTCCCCTTTTCCTAATCGGCCACCATTCAGATAATAATAAGTTTTCCTATTTTTGCCACCAAAGTGGATAACTTCACATTTATCCACATTAAATTGCATCTGCCATGAATTTGCCCACTCACCCAACCTATCCAAGTCACCCTGCATCCTCTTAGCATGCTCCTCACAGCTAACACTGCCACCCAGCTTCGTGTCATCCGCAAACTTGGAGATGCTGCATTTAATTCCCTCATCCAAGTCATTAATATATATTGTAAATAACTGGGGTCCCAGCACTGAGCCTTGCGGTAAACAATTCTCCATCCACATCAATACCTTACCCCCAATACCGTGTGCTTTAAGTTTGCACACTAATCTCCTGTGTGGGACCTTGTCAAAAGCCTTTTGAAAATCCAAATATACCACATCCACTGGTTCTCCCCTATCCACTCTACTAGTTACATCCTCAAAAAATTCTATGAGATTCATCAGACATGATTTTCCTTTCACAAATGCATGCTGACTGTGTCCGATGATTTCACCGCTTTCCAAATGTGCTGTTATCACATCCTTGATAACTGACTCCAGCAGTTTCCCCACCACCGACGTTAGGCTAACCGGTCTATAATTCCCCGGTTTCTCTCTCCCTCCTTTTTTAAAAAGTGGGGTTACATTAGCCACCCTCCAATCCTCAGGAACTAGTCCAGAATCTAACGAGTTTTGAAAAATTATCACTAATGCATCCACTATTTCTTGGGCTACTTCCTTAAGCACTCTAGGATGCAGACCATCTGGCCCCGGGGATTTATCTGCCTTCAATCCCTTCAATCTACCTAACACCACTTTCCTACTAACATGTATTTCGCTCAGTTCCTCCATCTCACTGGACCCTCTGTCCCCTACTATTTCTGGAAGATTATTTATGTCCTCCTTAGTGAAGACAGAACCAAAGTAATTATTCAATTGGTCTGCCATGTCCTTGCTCCCCATAATCAATTCACCTGTTTCTGTCTGTAGGGGACCTACATTTGTCTTTACCAGTCTTTTCCTTTTTACATATCTATAAAAGTTTTTACAGTCCGTTTTTATGTTCCCTGCCAGTTTTCTCTCATAATATTTTTTCCCCTTCCTAATTAAGCCCTTTGTCCTCCTCTGCTGAACTCTGAATTTCTCCCAGTCCTCAGGTGAGCCACTTTCTCTGGCTAATTTGTATGCTTCTTCTTTGGAATTGATACTATCCCTAATTTCTCTTGTCAACCACGGGTGCACTACCTTCCTTGATTTATTCTTTTGCCAAACTGGGATGAACAATTGTTGTAGTCCATCCATGCAACCTTTAAATGCTTGCCATTGCATATCCACCGTCAATCTTTTAAGTGTCATTTGCCAGTCTATCTTAGCTAATTCACGTCTCATACCTTCAAAGTTACCCCTCTTTAAGTTCAGAACCTTTGTTTCTGAATTAACTATGTCACTCTCCATCTTAATGAAGAATTCCACCATATTATGGTCACTCCTACCCAAGGGGCCTCTCACGGCAAGATTGCTAATTAACCCTTCCTCATTGCTCAAAACCCAGTCCAGAATAGCCTGCTCTCTAGTTGGTTCCTCGACATGTTGGTTCAAAAAACCATCCCGCATACAATCCAAGAAATCCTCTTCCTCAGCACCTTTACCAATTTGGTTCACCCAATCTACATGTAGATTGAAGTCACCCATTATAACTGCTGTTCCTTTATTGCACACATTTCTAATTTCCTGTTTAATACCATCTCCGACCTCACTACTACTGTTAGGTGGCCTGTACACAACTCCCACCAGCGTCTTCTGCCCCTTAGTGTTACGCAGCTCTACCCATATCGACTCCACATCTTCCCGGCTTATGTCCTTCCTTTCTATTGCGTTAATCTCTTCTTTAACCAGCAACGCCAACCCACCTCCCCTTCCTTCATGTCTATCCCTCCTGAATATTGAATATCCCTGAACGTTGAGCTCCCATCCCTGGTCACCCTGGAGCCATGTCTCTGTGATCCCAACTATATCATAATCATTAATAACAACCTGCACTTTCAATTCATCCACCTTATTACGAATGCTCCTTGCATTGACACACAAAGCCTTCAGGCGCTCTTTTACAACTCTCTTAGCCCTTATACAATTATGTTGAAAAGTGGCCCTTTTTAATGCTTGCCCTGGATTTGTCGGCCTGCCACTTTTACTTTTCTCCTTAGTACTTTTTGCTTCTACCCTCACTTTCCACCCCTCTGTCTCTCTGCACTGGTTCCCATCCCCCTGTTGTGAACTAACCTCCTCACGTCTAGCCTCTTTAATTTGATTCCCACCCTCCAACCATTCTAGTTTAAAGTCACCTCAGTAGCCCCCGCTAATCCCTGCCAGGATATGAATGACGAGTTTGGAGAAGGACATAAAGATATGGAAGGCACTGGCGTGGAGAGCTATGAACGACATGAAGGAAATCTGGAAGTCAAACCTGACCAGAGGGCTTAAAAAGAGGATCTTCTTAGCAGTCATTAGAGTCCATTCTCACGTACGGATGCGAGACGCGGACACTCACCAAGACTATGCAAAAGTCTCTAGATGATTGCTATACACGAATGCTTTGGATGGCTCTTGATGTGAGTTGGCAACAGCACGTGTTGAATGTCGAGCTCTATGACGACCTACCGATGTTCACCACTAAAATCAAGGTGAGAAGACTGCAACTACAGGAGCATTGTCTATGCCACCCCGAGCTACCTGCCAGCCTGGTCATCATATGGGAGCCCAAGCATGGGAGGATGAACCCTGGGCACCCTCCCAAGACTATGGTCAACACACTCCTAGAAGACAGCGGTGCGGCTAACGTAGATGAACTGAACACACTGATGAGGGAGGGGGAGAAGTGGAGAGTCCATCATCGTGCCTGACGCCGGCCCCCTGGGCCTGAGTCGACATAGTAGTAATAGTAGTTGAGTTTTGATAGCTTACTCATCAAAGTTGCAGTTGGTTTGTGAGCAACTGGAATGTTGTGTTGCCGAATCAGTCTTGCTGTCATTTTTGAGACATTCTTTACGTACAGCAATACAATTTGTTTATTCGTCCTTTGTGTAGTTTGTATATTTAAGTTTCTGACCTTGAGGCACCTTAGAGTGAAGCTTCTTTGATATCCGTTCTGTTGAAAGGTCTTGAAGAGGCACTTTCCTTCTTCCAGTTTTGTGTCTGTGGTGTTGCAATGGGACTCAATCCTCTTGAAAAGGTATTCACACAGCTTTGTTTGTGACACTTTGACACCAGAAGGACACCATTTCAACTGGATGACAGCAAGAGTATTGACTCAAGCAAGAACAAGAGAAGAACAAGAATTTCTCGAAGCATGGTTCTCTACCAAAGGATCTATCAACAAACACATCGACATGGGTCCAGTTTATGAACCCGTATGGAGAAAAGAGAAACAACAAAGTCAACAATCAATAAATTGCCAGTAACCTTGGGATATGAATGGCAAAGCAAACACTTCCAACCGACCTCTTTCAAAGCTTGCCAATCATCATCTTATACTGCTAAACTGTTGACAGTTATTTATAAGACCATAAGATATTGGAGCAGAAGGTAGGCCATTCGGCCCATCGAGTCTACTCCGCCATTCAATTATGGGCTGATCCATTTCTTCCAGTCATCCCCAATCCCCTGCTTTCACCCGATACCCTTTAATGCCCTGGCTAATCAAGATCCTATCTATCTCTGTCATAAATACATCCAGTAACTTGGCCTCCACAGCCACTCATGGAAACAAATTCCACAGATTTACCACCGTCTGACTAAAGTAATTTCCCCACATCTCAGTTTCAAAAAGGACGTCCTTCAATCCTGAGGTCGTGCCCTCTTGTCCTAGAATCCCCTACCACAGGAAATAACTTTGCCATATCTAATCTCTTCAGGCCTTTTAACATTCAGAATGTTTCTATGAGACTCCCCCCCATTCTCCTGAACTCCAGGGAATACAGCCCAAGATGTTCCTCATACGGTAACCCTTTCATTCCTGGAATCATTCTTGTGAATCTTCTCTGAACCCTCTCCAATGTCAGTATATTCTTTCTAAAATAAGGAGCCCAACACTGCATGCAATACTCCAAGTGTGGTCTCACGAGTGCCTTATAGAGCCTCAACATCACATCCCCGCTCTTATATTCTATACCTCTAGAAATGAATGCTAACATTGCATTCGCCTTCTTCACCACCGACTCAACCTGGAGATTAACCTTTAGGGTCTCTTGCACAAGGGCTCCCAAATCCCTTTGCAACTCTACATTTTGAATTCTCTCCCCATCCAAATAATAGTCTGCCTGTTTATTTCTTCCACCAAAGTGCATGACCATACACTTTCCAACATTGTATTTCATTTGCCACTTCTTTGCCCATTCCTCTAAACTATCCCTGCAGGCTCTCTGTTTCCTCAACACTACCTACTCCTCCACCTACCTTTGTATCAACGGAAAATTGAGCCATAAATCCATTAATACCGTAGTCCAAATCATTGACATACAAAGAAATCAATGCTAAAAATAAGTGATCAAAATCTTACATTCAAAACGTATGCTTTAAAATTCACCTTGCTGCCTGGTTTGTAAAGCAGGCACTGCATATTAACTGGAAAATGTCCATTTCACCTTTCTATAGATTGTAAAACAGCGAAGTGAACCCCAATTTCTGGAATCTTTACTCAACTTCTCAAACCTGGTTTTATGAGACAGACATGTGCACTTTATATATTAATAGCTGAAGAAAACAAAAATAAAAATTAGAAACAGTGCATTTAAAACTGATAAAATGATAACACCATGGGGCAAAGAATAAAGGAGAGGAGTGTTATGTACACCACATTCTCTGACAGTTGATAAAGAAACATTGCATACTGATCCCTGCTGTCAATGATAAAGATGAAACTTGTGGTGAAGGGAGAAGCCTCCATAAATATAAAATCACTGCAGAAATAATCAGATTCAGGAGTAGAGATATTTCATATTAATTTTTTTTCTTGAACATATGCTCTTGAGGACAGAAAGTCATCTTGCAGCAGGTAATTGGTAAACTCACAGAAAACACCAGGAGATATAAAACCATGAAGGATTTTGCTAACAGGTATGAAATTGCGCTCCTGAACTTAACTTTCATTAGACTTTTAATTTTAAAAATATGATACTTTTAGCTTTCTCGAGTTCTATCACTGACCAGTCCTTCTTTTACAAGATGTTGCCAACTGGATAGTACCCTATGGACGCAGTATGTGATACAATAGGACAGATGAGCATAGTGGTACTTTCTGATCCCGTATGTTCTTAAATCTTGGTCAAACTGGCATACTGTGTGCAGTATTTGGAATACTGTGTGTAGTTCAGGTCTTCATACTACAGGAAGGATGTGAAGGCTTTGGAGAGAGAGCCAAAAAGATTTTTTTTTCATTTTTATTTATTGAGATACAGTGCTGAATAGGCCCATCCAGCCCTTGCGGCCTCACTGCCCACCAATCATCCAATTTAACCCTAGCTTAATCATGGGACAATTTACAATGACCAATTAACCTAACAACTAGCACAACTGTGGAAGGACTTGGAACACACGGAGGAAACCCACACGATCACGGGGAGAACGTACAAACTCCTTGCACGCAGTGGCGGGAATTGGACCCGGGTCACTGGTACTGTAAAGCGTCGTACTAACCACTACGCTACTGTGCCTACTAGGATATCCACCACGAGGTTGCCAGGATTGGAAATTATTAGCTACAGTATGAGTTTGGACAAACTTGGTTTGTCTTCTCTGGTCTATCAGAAGCTGAGGAAAGACCTAATAGAAGTATAGAAATTATACAGTAAGAGGCAAAGAGAAAGTACGTAGTCAGGGTCTTTTTCACTTGAAATGGCAGGCGCTAGAGGGCACAGCTTTAAGGTGGAGGTCAAATGTTTAAAGGAGATGTGCACCAAGTTTTTCACATAGTGGGTGGTAGAAGTCTGGAATGTGCCACTGGGGAGATGGGGAAGCAGATACAGTAACGATGTTTAAGAGGCATTTAAATGGCCACACATACAGGTCATGTGCAAGTTGATGGGATAAGTTAAATTGGCATCCTGATCAGCAGAAACATGGTGGGTCAAAGGGTGCGTTTCAGTGCTATACAATTATATGTACTATGGTAAAACTCTCATTTTGCACCTGAGGATCATGAATACATGTTGCTCCAACATGCCATCCATAAATTAACCTCCCCTGCACTGACTGTACCCATACTCAGGGATGAAGATGAGGCCTCTGTTGGTCAAGGTCTGACCATGGATGTTGTATCCTAGCTGTCTAGATACACAAGCCAGGGCAGTACAATGTGGAGAGCAAGCTGTTGCCTGTGTAGCAAGCTCCCCCTCTCCACATATCTGATGAACCCAAAGGAAAATCAGAGACCAATACAGTTTGGTACCAGCAGCATCATAGGAGTTGCCAGTTTGCATTGAACTCGAAGTAGGACTGCCTTAAGGAATCCAGTTCTGCATTTTTCATTCAGGGTTTACTCCCGAAGCCTTCCCCATGAGTGGGTATAGCCACAAGGCAGCAAAGCTTTCAGATCAGAGCTTTCCTTCTCCTAGACGAGCTGGCAACCATGGCTGATGAGCTCCATTTGCCCGGAATACTCGGGATATAAGCTAACATAATCAAAGACCCATCCCACCCAAAACATTATCTCTCTTCGCCACTCGAATAGGGGAGAAGATACAAAAGCTCCAGAGCACAAATTACCAGACTCAAAGACAACTTCTATCTCACTGTTATCAGACGTATCACTGTTAAAAGATGAACGTTTTATCTCCGAATCTACCTTTGCACTTTATTTGTCTACCTAAACTGCACTGTTCTGTAACTGCAATACTATATTCTGTATTCTCTTTTCTTTTTACCTGTCAATGTAAGTACATATAGCATGATTTGACTGAATGGTATGCAAAACAATACCTTTCCACTGTATCTCGGTACATGTAATAAAAGTTAGATTGGATTAGATTATGAGGATACGCAGTCCTCTTTTTATTGTCATTTAGTAATGCATGCATTAAGAAATGATACAATATTCCTCCGGTGTGATATCACAGAAACACAGGACAGACCAAGACTGAAAAACTAACAAAAACCACATAATTATAACATATAGTTACAACAGTGCAACAATACCATAACTTGATGTAGAACAGGACATGGGCACAGTAAAAAAGTTCAAAGTCTTTCGAAAGTCCCACAACTCACACAGACAGGAGAAGGCAGAAAATTCTCCCTGCCATGCCCGACCACAGTCCGACTCTGAGTCGTCCGAAAACTTCGAGCTCCGATCAGCCCTCCGACACCGAGTACCAAGCACCATCTCTGTCGAATGCTTCGACCTCAGCCTCGGTCGCCAGCAGCAGGCAAAGCCGGGAATTTTGGGGCCTTCCCTCCAGAGATCCTCGATCGCACAGTAGCAGTGGCAGCGAACCGGGCATTTCAGAAATTTCTCCAGATATTCCCCTGTGCCTTCTCACGTCTGTCTCCATCAAATCAGAATTGTGCACGGCATCCTACTTACAAATACGATATCATTTCACTGGAGAGCTGCGCACGCTGCGTCGCGCCGCCATCTTCTCCTCCCGCCTGTATAAATAAATATCAATATCAATAACTAACCAATACTGACACTAGTTTTCTATTGCAGTATTACTTTATTGTGATTGAAACTCTCTGGTCTTCCATTCTGTAGTCTATCAGCTCCCATACTCCAACATACTTCAAACTGGGCACCATTAGTTTGCAAAGTGGTGATCAGGGCAGCTAGATCAGCGTTTGTGTTATCAAAGCTTTCCTGCATTAGCAAAATTTGAGAAACAGAAGAAAAACTCACTCTTACAGAATTTATGGGGAACAAGAGTGCAAAACATACTTGGAAAATTGATTGAGTTTGCCAAGAATAACCTTCCACAAGCTGCTCACCGCAGAATGCCAATTAAGCAATTTGCTCGGAAACTGACAAGGCAATCTGGTTCAGCTGGTTCACAGTGGGAGGCCACTCAAAGAATATGCAGAGTGAACTGGCAAGCCTCAGGGTTAGATGTATGTTTTTGTAGGAGATTATTGAGGCATTTTCTCTGCATCAGGATTTTCTCGGTCTTTTACTAATTGGTCAGGTTCCAAGGGTGCCTAACTAAAGTGTTTCAATCTATATTAATTAATTGAATTCAAATACTGATATGAATGATTGGATGTGAATTTGTTTCTGTGGATCATCTTCAGGACAATTTTGGATTGCTAATCTTATCATTGCTGAAGATACAGTTATTCATTGTAGATGGTTTGATAAACTGGTTTAATATCTCTTAGACGTATATAGCTGTGTGTCAGGGTTGCTGGTAACTTCCTATAAAACTTATTATAATGTTTTATCTCATTGTTACTTATAGGGTTTTTGTGGCAAGATATGGAAGGAGATTGTCAGGCCTTTCTTCCACGCAGATGCTGCTGCCTCCCAGGCGGGTGTTTTGTTTTAGTCTGACTCCTCAGCTGAGACCTGTCCACCATGGGAGATCCTGCGATCCTGCTAGTAGATGAACTCTACCAACAGACCATGCCATTTTGGGCAACTATCCATCGGGCGGCCGTGGGTCAATGATGACTTGATGGCACTTAACAACATCATTTTGTTGTTGCTAACATTGTTAGATCAACATGATCTTATACATTGGGTAGATGGTAATTACCTTGTTTGTTACTCAAAGAAAATCTAGCAGTTCACCAAGTCTAATGGGAGTATTTCTCACCAGCAAACAGTACAAACCAAGTTAACTGCTATTTATTCAATTGTACTTAGTGGAATTCTTACTATTAATGGGATTGTGCTATGTTCAAATTGACTTCTCTGATTAGGTGTACATTTCTACCATAAATTATAGCTTGTTTAATGTATTTGGCCAAATACTGTAATTAGACATACTATGTTGAGTGTTAGAGTTATGCTGACATCTTTAAGATCTGGAATGCACTGCCTACAAGGACAATGAGGGCTAAGGCAGTCATACCTTTTAAATGAGAACTTGAGAAGTAATTGATCATTAAATTTTCTGGACCCTAGAACAAAATGCAGGGGAGAAAAAATAATGGAATAGCCCTTTTAAAGAAGCAACACCAATACAGTGGGCCTGTGCTGTATCACTCTGTGACTCCATATTCTAAGCATTATTGCATTAAAATTGTCCTGAACCTCGTATTCTTTCCTCAGCTCACTACAAGCAAGGAAATTATGTTTATGCAACACACATCAAATTTGCTGGTGAACGCAGCAGGCCAGGCAGCATCTCTAGGAAGAGTCTCGACTGTTTCTTCGACCGAAGGGTCTCGGCCTGAAACGTCGACTGCACCTCTTCCTAGAGATGCTGCCTGGTCTGCTGCGTTCACCAACAAATTTGATGTGTGTTGCTTGAATTTCTAGCATCTGCAGAATTTCTGTTGTTTGCGTTTTAAAATTATGTTTATATTTATATTCCTTTAATTAAAACACAAATGGACTTGCAAGCAAATAAAGGCCTTGTTCAGTTAAGGTAAGACTTCCTTCTTCCCCCCTTTTCTTTCTCCCTAGGCCTCCTGTCCCATGATCCTCTCATATCCCTTTTGCCAATCAACTGTCCAGCTCTTGGCTCCATCCCTTCCCCCTCTTGTCTTCTCCTATCATTTCGGATCTCCCCCTCCCACTTTCAAATCTCTTACTAGCTCTTCTTTCAGTTAGTCCTGACGAAGGGCCTCTGCCCAAAATGTCGACTGTACCTCTTCCTAGAGATGCTGCCTGGCCTGCTGCGTTCACCAGCAACTTTTATGTGTGATGCTTGTAATTCCAGCATCTGCAGATTTCCTCGTGTTTGCGGTTTCAAATTTTCTCCTGTTTTTTTAATGGTGTGATTAGAGATGAGTTTCTTTCCCGGGTGACCAAGTGTCCAATAAATTTTATGTAATTTAGAACCACAGATTCCAGGAACACAAGCCTCTTAAACAGCAACAGCAAAAACTGGTAATTCTCAGCAGGTCAATCAACATCTGTGGAGAGAGATGCAGAGTTCATGATTAGAACTCAAAATTTTCTACCTTTTTAAATTTTGGAATTGAAACACTTGCACTGCTTGGCTTTAACAAAACCTTGTTTTTGTTTGCCAAAGTCGAGCCTCTCCATTACTGATGGAACATGATACTGTGTGTCACAGAATTTTTAAAATAAAGCTCAATAACACCAAGCAACAAAACAGAAGGCAAAATCAAGCGGTAAGTAGGGCTGGACCTTTAGTGACAATCACTCATTGACCATACAGAAACATACATCCTGACGATCATTGTCATCCTCTCTAGTATTGTTTGAATATGTTATGGAATCATCATAGTTGACTGGGCAGTAATCCTGTGTAGCCCCCCTGGCCACCCTCAGGGTCGCTCGGCTCACTGTCGTCTAGGGAAACAGCCTCGGTCCCGTCAAACTGGGTA
This sequence comes from Mobula birostris, assembly GCF_030028105.1. Classification (NCBI taxonomy): domain Eukaryota; kingdom Metazoa; phylum Chordata; class Chondrichthyes; order Myliobatiformes; family Myliobatidae; genus Mobula; species Mobula birostris. The sequence continues at coordinate 201,582,588 of NC_092372.1, read as the reverse complement.
ATTCATTTGTGTGGATGCTGTGTGAGGTACCCCACCCCGCCCAAATAACAGACATGACACCAGATGCAATTAAATGATTTACAGTTTATAGATATTACTGGAACTATATAATTAAAAGAGAATAAAATATAAAAGGAAAATAAAAGGTGCCACACTTATCAAAGTTCAATCTCTTCGTGCACAAAACCGTTTGAGCTCAAGGACCTTCTTCTTCACCCTGCGACCCCCTCAGACCACCTCGACCGGCCGCCTGGGACCAACAACGGTGGTCGACCAGACGCTCCACATGAGTCCATCTCCGTCTCCTCGCCGAACGTCCCGCTCGGGGTCCGACCCCGTTAGCGGACTCACAGCACCTCGTCCATCCTCTGTCTCGCTCTCCCGCCTTCTGCCCCCAAACCCCATCGCAAACAGTATCTTCAAATACACCAAAACCATAACAACTATCCCAATTGGTTAATAGCACCCTCTTATCACCCTCTAAACCACAATAAACTGGTAGCGCAAACTTTCTCAGCGTTTAACACAACAAAGCCGCATTCCCCAGATTAACATAACAAAAACGCCATTTTATTTAGCCTCCGCAGTAACACAAAAATCGAAACCCCCTTACACCTGCATGCATACTTCAAACTTGAAAGACTTGGACTACCTATACCTGATACTTCAAAGGAATGAAAAAAAAATGCCACAGATGCCGACTCTACCAGATCCTCCGAATTCCCTAGAACGACAAATAAGTCAGTTTTGGTGTTGTCTCCCAGGTCAACATACCTAGCATTTCTCTGACACACTTCGTCCAAAAGAACACTTGGGATGATGTTGAGGCCCTCGAGAACTTGCATTAAGAGCATGCAAAGGTGGAATATATCACCTCACCCACTTTATCTTCACCATCTGCTCTATCTGTGGAAGAGTCCACAGTCTTAACGTTGTCCTCATAGGTCACTTTGGAACCCTCAAAGCCAGAGTGGATGTAAATCATCCTTAATTTGAAGCAATCGCTCGAGGAGAAGAGGAATACGTAATCCTACAACACAGTGAGTCATTTGTCCATTGTTTTTGCACTAAGTCCTTAATTGAACTATTCAACTCACCAATTCATTCCATGGAGCTCTCAATTAATTTTTTATGTTCATTTATAATTCTTATTGATGATTTACCTGTTAATAACTTTCCAGAATTAATTCAAATCAAAAGCATTTAGCGTGATTTTTAAAAATCAGCTCAGTTTTCATCCTTTTTTGCCTAGTACCTCTGTTCTCTGTTAACCATTTCTCCTTCAAGAGGATCAGTTTCTCTTATTCAGCTTATCAACCTCCCTTGTAGCTTTGAAAACCTCTTTTAAATCTCCCTTTAACCTTGTCTGCCCTGAGAAGAACAATATTCCATGGATTCAAAAATACATGACCATTAAAGTATTATTGCAGGGTAGCTATAACCATTGCCCCTAGAGCTTGATGGTGAAAATATTGCTTCTGAGTGAGAAGAAAATAGCATGTATTGATATACACCAAGTCTACTGCACATAACTACCGCTGTTCCTTCAATATACGTTGCAACAAACTAAATTGTAACCTTTATTGCTTGAGTCAATGATACCTCAATCATCATGACAAAAAGTAGGTCATTTATAAATAGTTATCCTTAGGCTCAATGGAACTTGAGTTGACTTCATTGGTCTTATGGCCCTAAAGAAAATGACAGTTGACAATTCGTATAAAGCCACGATTTGAGCCAATAAGCCATTGTCAACTCTGCGATTGGATATATTATTTTGACTAACATGTCGAACAGCTGCATGGTTGATATAGGTAACTAATTATGTATGGAATATTGAAACAAAGGCCCAAAATGCTGGAAATTTCCAGCAGATTAGGCAGCATCCTTGGATAGAATTGGCATTGATGTGATGTGAATCAGTAACAAGAGTTTCAACTCTTCATCATTTGCGGAAATGACTGAAGGTATAGGCATTAAAGGTATAGCTGCTAAATTTGCTAATGATATAAAGTAGAAGATAAAATAGTTACACAGCAATATTAATAGGTTAACTGTATTGGTAAGGATCTAGCTATTGGAAATAGCATAGTGTTGTGTATTTGCAAGCTTGGTACTTAATTAGTTAGTGCTTATATTATGACTCAACGCTTCATGCTCTGAATGTATCTTTATTTCTCATTTTCGCTTCCATGCTCCATCACATCACATGTTGTTCTGTCCCAGAATGATGACATCATCACCGTAATTGACAAGTGTCAAACTACATTAACTGAGGGTTTCAATACATGATATCTGTCCTTTCCTGAGAAACAAACTTCAATGTTTTGGAACAATTCAACACATATTCTCTGATATGCATGTCTATAACCACATTTTCTGTTTCAACTTAATGATAACTCTGGAAATGAAAACATTTTCAACTTACAACTCATTTCATTGTTTCAAAACGCACAACTTAAAGCTCTACTTCAATACAAAATCATTCAACTTCAGAGGTTGTTTTCTAACCCTTTAAGGTCTCTACTGGTTTCTCTTTGCTTTCAATGTCTGGTAATGTCTTTTGCTCACTGTGAGCCTGAGCTTGTCCATAACTGTCCATCCCAGGGCTGAAATGGCTAACATGAGAGGGCACAGTTTTAAGGTACTTGGAAGTAGGTACACAGCACATGTCAGGAGTAAGTTTTTTACGCAGAGTGGTGAGTGCGTGGAATGAGCTTCCAGCGAATGTGGTGGAGGCAGATACAATAGGGTCTTTCAAGAAGGTCCTCTTTTAAGAGGTACATGGAGCTTAGAAAAATAGAGGGCTATGGGTAACCCTAGGTAATTTCTAAAGTAAGTATATGTTCGGCACAATGTTGTGGCCCGAAGGGCCTAAATTGTGCTGTAGGTCTTCTATGTTTCAATGTTTCTATATTGTCCTCCTGTCCCTGTACCTGACTGTCAAATCCTTGTATTTCCTCATGTTCATCAAAAGTCTCTCTTGTGTTGAACTTTTTAAATGTGTGGTGCTCCTTGCAACATGCACTCCCTTTGGAGATTCAACTACTACTTGATTTTCTGTTTTCCTCACCATCCTGTGTGGTGTTGTGTTGAAAGGTGTGGTGAATTTTCCACTTTTTCTTGCTGGATAAGCACAGTGTCCCCAACTTTTACAGTTGGCTCTTGTGCTCATTGAAGCTGTTTCTCTACCTAGGAGTTGTTCACCATTGCCTTTTATCACAATGAACTCTACCTGGTCTGTTCAGTTTCCACTACTTACTTCACATTCAAAAACCCCCTGAACTTCCAGTGATGTGCTGGATGAATATGGGCACAGTTTCTTCTTCTGCTAAGAAATATATGAATGGCACTTTATCATCTCTGAATTAAGTTTTACCCACACATTTTCACCCAGTACATTTTGGGGTACATGGAGAATAATGATAAAATAAGTCAATGTTCCCATGGCTCCTATGAAGGGAAATCTTGCCTGATAAATCTGTTAGAGTTCTTCAAGGAAGTAACAAGCAGGGTGGACAAAGGAGAGGCAGTGGATGTCACTTACTTGGATTTTCAGAAGGCGTTTGATAAGGTGCTACACATGAGGCTGCTTAACAAGGTAAAATCCTATGGCATTACAGGAAAGATACTGGCATGGATAGCAGAAAAGCTGACAGACAGGAGGCAGTGAGTGGGAATAAAAGGGGCAAACATGAGAAAATCTGCAGATGCTGGAAATTCAAGCAACACACACAACATGCCTCCCTTGTCCAATCGTCCCCCCCCATCCCTTCCCACCGATCTCCTTCCCGGCACTTATCCTTGTAAGCGGAACAAGTGCTACACATGCCCTTACACTTCCTCCCTTACCACCATTCAGGGCCCCAGACAGTCCTTCCAGGTGAGGCGACACTTCACCTGTGAGTTGGCTGGTGTAATATACTGCGTCCAGTGCTCCCGGTGTGGCCTTCTATATATTGGTGAGACCCGACGCAGACTGGGAGACCGTTTTGCTGAACACCTACACTCTGTCCACTACAGAAAGCAGGATCACCCAGTGGCCACACATTTTAATTCCACATCCCATTCCCATTCTGATATGTCAATTCATGGCCTCCTCTACTGTCAAGATGAAGCCACACTCAGGTTGGAGAAACAACACCTTATATTCCGTCTGGGTAGCCCCCAACCTGATGGCATGATAATTGAATTCTCTAACTTCCGTTAATGCCCCTCCTCCTCTTCTTACCCCATCTCTTATTTATTTTTATTCCCCCCACCTTTTTTTTCTCTTCTCTCGCTGTCCCTCTCACAATCACTCCTTGCCTGCTCTCCATCCTCCTCTAGGCTTCCCTCCCCCTTGCTTTCTCCCTAGGCCTCCTGTCCCGTGATCCTCCCCCTTCTCCAACTCTGTATCCCTTTTGCCAATCAATTTTCCAGCTCTTAGCTCCATCCCTCCCCCTCCTGTCTTCTCCTATCATTTTGGATCTCCCCCTCCCCCTCCCACTTCCAAATCTCTTACTAACTCTTCTTTCAGTTAGTCCTGACGAAGAGTCTCGGACCAAAACATTGACTGTACCTCTTCCTAGAGATGCTGCCTGGCCTGCTGCGTCCCACTAGCATTTTGGGAATAAAGGGGCCCTTTTTTGATTGGCTGCCAGTGACTTGTGATGTTCCTCAGGGCACTGCTACTTTTCACATTGCTCGTCACTGATTTGGATAATGGAATTGAAGGCTTTGTGGCAAAGTTTGCGGATGATACAGAGATAGGTGGAGGGGTAGGCAGTGCTGAGGAAGCAATGCGATTGCAGCAGGACTTAGACAAATTGGAAGAATGGACAAAAAATGGGAGATGAAATACAGTGTTGGGAAATGTATGGTAATACATTTTGGTAAGAGGAACAACAGTGCAGACTATTATCTAAATGGGGAGAGATTTCAAACATCAAATGTGCAAAGGGACTTAGGAGTCCTCATGCAAGACTCCCAGAAGGTTAATTTAAAGGTTGAGTCTGTGGTAAAGAAGGCAAATGCAATATTGGCATTTATTTCAAGGGGAATAGAATATCAAAGCAAGGAGATAGTGCTGAGCCTTTATAAGACACTAGTCAGGCTGCACTTGGAGTATTATTAACGGTTTTGGGCCCTATATCTCAGAAAGGATGTGTCGTCATTGGAGAGAGTCCAGAGGAGGTCAACGAGGATGATTCTGGGAATAAAGGGGTTAACAAATGAGGAGCTTTTGACAGCCTTGGGCCTGTACTCTCTGGATGTTGGAAGAATGTGGGGATGGGGGGGGAATCTCATTGAAACCTACCGAATGTTGAAAGGACTAGATAAGGTGGATGTGGAGAGAATGTTTCCTATGGTGGGGTATCCGGAACTAGAGAGACAGCCTCAAAACTAAGGTGTGACCTTTTAGAGCAGAGTTAAGGAGAATTTTTCTAGCCGGAGAGTAGTGAATCTGTGGAATGCTCTGCCACAGACTGCAGTGGAGGCCAGATCCATGCGTATATTTAAGGTGGAAGTTGATCATTTCTTGATCAAAGGATATGGCTAGAAGGCAGGTGTATGAGGTTGATTGGGATCTGGGATCAGCCATGATGGAATGTCGGAGCAGATTTGATGGGCTGAAGGGCCTAATTCTGCTCCTGTTTCATGGTCTTATATTACTTCCGGCTCCTGAATCTACTAACAAGCACAAATTTACACCCCCTACACAAAAAGTAATTTTTTCAGATGTCTCTGTTTGAATAACAATAATAAATTCCTTCTGTTCATCCTTAACGTTGTTCAATTTTTGTGTCTTTAATCCTTTTGCCAGGCACATTTTTGCAAAGTGGTCCTTTCTAATGCACTTTCTGCCCATCTGCCCACAATCTGGGCATGTTGGGTCTCTACCCAGGTGACCTGTTTTTCCACATCTGTAGCATTTCCTTTCATTTGTGTTAGCAGACTTCATTTTCCCCTCTGTCTTTTTGCCATATGCTGTGTCCTCATGGTGTGAAATATGGTACACAGTCTCCGGCTGGCTCCCTTCGAGCGACATGGCTGACATCTGTTCCTGTACTTCTTCACATTGTGCTGCTATTTCCAGTGTCGGGGCAAGCAGTAGACTCTGCATCTTCTTCAGCAGCTTTCACCACACGTAGACTGAGGAACATTTTCCCACTGCGGCATCCCTGATTTGATTGTCTGTGTCATTCAAAAATTTCAGACTTCTGCTGCTGGCTGAGAGTGAATAGGACACTGTTGAACCATCGCACCTTGTTTTTGGGCAAGCTGGTGAAAATGCTGCTGGGCAACCGTAGCATTGACCTGGGGAATGAAGTAAGCATTCAGCACATCCACCGTTGCCCCATAGTCTGTGACTTGTCCCGTGTTTGGGAATGTTGAGAATATATCCTGCATACCTGGTCCTGCAAGGTGCAAAGGTAGTGCTCTCCTTTTTTTTTGTTTTATCTGTTATGTTATCATCCGTCTGTCCTTTACCATCGACATAAAATTCAAATGAGTTGAGCCACCATGTCGATCTTGAACCTAGCGTAGCTGGCTCTGTAAAACATCAAAAGTTTTGGATCCTGGAGTTCTCCATTCTCATCAACTAATGTTAAACTTATTTTCAAATTCCATATCCTTGTCACCACTGTTGAGTATCTGCAACCTAACCTAATACTTTATTAGATAGTGCATATATCATGACTCAACGCTTCATGCTCAGAACGTGTCTTTATTTCTCATTCTCGCTTCGATGCTCCTTCACATCACGCGTTGTTCTGTCCCAGACTGAGGACATCATCACCGTTTTTGACAAGTGTCAAACTACATTAATGAACCTTACCATTTCAATACATGACATATAGGAAAATGTAAAATTGTCTATTTTCATTTTGGCATGAATTTTGATAAAGAAGCATGCTCTCTAAATTATGATATGCTTCTGTTTTATAAATTAATGCCTAAATGGAAATAAAGTCCACTAGGACCCAAGAGTTCCTCAGCCCACTGCTCCAACAATTTGCTCACCACTTCTCCTGTGATCATATCTTTTGTTTGTTTTCTGAGCTCCTCCTTCCCTTTTAATTCCTGATTTGTAGCTAATTCTGGGATGTTGCTTGTATTTAGTAAAGACTGATGTAAAATGTGTGTTTACTTCATGCCTTCTCATTTATTTCCATCATTAATTTGCTAGGTTCATCTTCTGTAGGACCATTGTTAACTTTTTTTTAAAGTCTATTGAAATTCCTATCAGTTTTATGATTTTGCTTAGATTTAGCTTAATTCCAAACTATTTTTCCTCCTTTTTTAATCCTGTATTCACTCTTTGTTTTCTTTTATATACCTTATCCAATCTTCCGGCCCATAATTTGTCTTTAAGTGGATTGTGTGCTTTGTTTTTCTATTATCTTTAACTTTTTCATTTAACCACCGGAGAAATACTGTGATCTCTGCTAGCTAGGGATGGTTTTGTGGCGAGACCAGTAATTAAGTTGATCCTGTTAGACCAGTAATCAGATTAGAGTTATTGTATTATACAACACAGAAACAGGCCCTTCAGCCTGTCTGGTCCATACTGACTTAAATGCCCAGTAAAGCTAATTCCATTTGCCAGCATTTGGCTCATAACCTAATAAATCCTTCCAATCCATGTACTTGTCCAACTGTCTTTTAACAGTTGTCACTTCAATATGCCTCAATTACTTCTTCTGACAGTTCATTCCACATGTGTCTGATAGTGACTCACCCTTCAGGGAACTATATACTTGTACTCCAAAATTCCACTATTCTGCAACCCTCCACAAGGTCCTGCCATTCACTGTGGAAGCCCTACCTGGATTTGACTTTCCAAAGTCCAATTCCTTCCCCTTATCTATTTGCCATACCTCAGCCCACTTACTCAGCTGGTCTAGATCCCCTATAATTGTTGATAACTGTCCATTACACCACCTCTTTTAGTGTTGCCAACAAGCTTACCAACCATGTCATGTTCCTTCTGATCCAAATCGTCAGTGTACTTGACTAACAGTCGAGGGCCCAGCACTGACTCCACTGGTCATGGGCCTCCAGTCCAAGAAACAACCTTCTACTATCACCCTCTGCTTTCTCTCATCAAATCAATGTCTTCATTTAGCAAGCTCTCCCTGGATTCCATGCAAACTAACTTTCCAGTACAGCCTACCAGGTGGAACTTAATCATAGGTTCTACTGAAGTTCATATCCACTGCCCTGCTCTCATTGACTTCTTAGTATCAGAACCAACCCACTAAGAAACTATCCCAAAACTTCTATAAACTCCTCATCACTGTTTCTTCCTTAATACTCTGTTCTATTTTGTGATTAATGAGGAGTTGGTGGTGGGATCTTATATTAAACCCCAATGAATAATCTTCTACCCTTATTATTTCTTAGGACCCAAATCGCTTCAGAGCAAAGGGAGACATTCTAAGTGCTTGAGTCAGTACAAGGTTTCAAGGTGGACCGTGAGTGTGGTAGTCACAGATCTGTGGGAGAAAAACTGTCCTTTCTAATCTTGAAAAGGACGATCTGAGAGATGATCTGAAAGGGGTGCATACAAGATTGCATCATTGTATGTGAAACATGGACCTAGAGAATTACTACAAAGTAAATTGCAGGAATGGGCAGCATTTATGGAGAGAACAGAAGAAGATGCTTCATCTGAAACAGTCACTCAGTATTTTTTCTACTTTGGAATGCTGTCAAGCACTTCCAACATTTAAATGAGAAATTCTGCAGATGCTTCAAATCCAAAGCAACACACACAAAATTCTCCAGGAACTCAGTGCGTCAGGCAACATCTATGGAAAAAAAAACAGTTAACATTTCAGGCCGAAGCCCTTCTTCAGGATTTCCTCCAACATTTTATATTTTATTCTAAGATTTCCAGCATTCAAAGGATTTTTCTTAATTTAGACAGCAGGCCAAGGCAAAGGGAGTGAGCATGGAGATAGTAAAAATGCAATAGAGGTTTCCAGAAGCAGGGAGAATGAAGAAAATTTTGCCTGCGTGCTGGCTGGAATTGTAATGTGCAATTCTGAAGCTTGCTTTTAGCAGATGAGAAGAATCAGGTTATATACCATTGAATGAAGGTAGTTAGAAAGGGAAGTAAGTTAGTGATCACAGTCTCAATATTGTCAAGGCGAAAGATTCTTACTTCTACCTTGCTGATGTGAAACAAGTGGAAGTTACAGGCAAACCACAACTTAATGAAAAAAATAAACTTGTAAAAGGTGGTAACTGAGAGAAAACCAGACAAGGTATTTCAAGGCTTACACTGGAGAAATGGAAAAACGAGATTTCATATTTCATCAAGAACACAAAAAGGAAAATACTGCAAGTATTGGACATCTGAATTTAAAACTAAAAATATCAGGCCAAACATTAACTGTGTACAGTCAATATGATTCCTGGGATGGCAGGGCTTTCATATGATGAAAGACTGGATGAACTAGGCTTATACTCGTTGGAATTTAGAAGATTGAGGGGGGGGATCTGATTGAAACGTATAAAATCCTAAAGGGATTGGACAGGCTAGATGCAGGAAGATTGTTCCCGATGTTGGGGAAGTCCAGAACGAGGGGTCACAGTTTGAGGATAAAGGGGAAGCCTTTTAGGACCGAGATTAGGAAAAACTTCTTCACACAGAGAGTGGTGAATCTGTGGAATTCTCTGCCACAGGAAACAGTTGAGGAACACCTTCACTGGCTATATTTAAGAGGGAGTTAGATATGGCCCTTGTGGCTAAAGGAATCAGGGGGTATGGAGGGAAGGCTGGTACAGGGTTCTGAGTTGGATGATCAGCCATGATCATAATAAATGGCGGTGCAGGCTCGAAGGGCCAAATGGCCTACTCCTGCACCTATTTTCTATGTTTCTATGTTTCTATTCATCTGAATGGGAACAAGTGATAAATATATTTTAAGAAGGAGAGGGAAAAATTTTATGAGTTAGAGCAACACTCACAACACGCTGGAGGAACTCAGCAGGTCGGGCAGCATCTGTGGAAACAATCAGTCAACGTTTCGGGCCGGAACCCTTCGTCAGGACTGAAGAGGGAAGGAGCAGAGGCCCTATAAAGAAGGTGGGGGGAGGGTGGGAAGGAGAAGGCAGGTAGGTTCCAGGTGAAAAACCAGTAAGGGGAAAGATAAAGGGGTGGGGGAGCGGAAGCAGAGAGGTGATAGGCAGGAAAGGTGAAGAAGGAATAGGTGGAAACACAATGGGTAGTAGAAGGAGGTGGAACCATGAGGGAGGTAGTAGGCAGCTGGGGGAGGGGGCAGAGTGAAATAGGGATAGGGGTAGGGAGCGGGAATTGTCCATTTTCCAGGCCCTTTATTGCCCTCTTGTCTTCTTGACCTGATAAGTATTTCCAGTACATTCAGATCGGATTAGTTTACTGTCATGTTCACTAGGGTGCAATAAAATACCTCACTTACACGAAGCTGACAGAGTAAACAATATACATGACAATAATAAATAAAACAATAAATACAGCAATGGGCTCGAACAATGGCATAGTGCAGCATATAGAAGCACAAAATGAGATAGCACATATAGAAGTGCTAAAGTGACAATAACGAAAGAAGTAGAATTAAAGGTTTGAGAACGTGGCAGCACCACCAAGAGGTGATTGGTTCAGACGTCTGATAACAGTGGGGTAGAAACTGTACTTGTGTCTAGTTGTGTGGACTTTCATACTCTTGTACTCTCTCCCAGAAGGTAGAAAGGAGAAAAGGGAATGGCCAGGGTGACATGCATCTTTGACTATAATATTAGCCTCATTCCTAAAGAAGGGTTTCAGCCCAAAATGTCAACCGTTCACTCTTTTCCATAGATGCTGCCTGACCTGCTAAGTTCCTCTAGCATTTTGTGTGTATTGCTTTGTATTTCCAGGATTTGCAGATTTGCTCGTGCTTGGTATTAGCCTTCCTGATGTGAAGATGGATTTTGAGCCTATTTATGGTTTCAGTTCTGTCTTTAAGCATTTAAGATTTTGAAAATATCTCTCGACTAAATTGCGATAGAACATGGATACGTTCTCACTGGTGGACGACTGGAGACTGTAGATGAAACTCCCAGACTGGAATTATATTCTTCCTCAGGCAAGCCAGCAGGAATTTGATTCAGTACTGAAGCATTTATTCTAATGAACATGTTCCATTACTGTGACTACCAAGAACTAGTGACAACAATGGCATCTAACGAAAGGATGCTAAGATTATTGGAGTTATCAGATTCTTTGCTTTGCATTGACATGTTTTTCAGCTGGGCACGGACTCCTGAAAATGATAATAAATGTTATTTCAGCTACAAAGAATGCTGCTTTTCAACCAGCTATCAGCAAAGCATTCACTTTTGTAAATTAACTCAAAACTGAAGTAGCAGACTATGTGGTAATTAATTATTTGAACGATATGAACATCTGGTATGCCTCTTGCAAAATTTTTGCCAGTGCTGTATAATCTTTTTTTTAAAGAGAAAATAAGACACAACAATCATAAACTGAAGACTTAAAATGGTCTCATGTGGTGATTACATAAAGATTTTAAATGAGTTTTTTTGTCCCAATGGCTGCTAATTTAAGCCATTCCACATGGCCTACACAGCACTCCTGAATGAATAATAACACAGCAATCAAGCTCCTTTGTTTAGCATTCTCATTAATTATTGTAGAAACTGTCTGTCATTGTGACTGCAATTGTGCAAGAAATTATAACTTGAGCAGACCAGCATCCCTCCTCTGGCGACCTCCACCTCCCACTTCCCATTTAAGGTCCATTTGTGATATCACACTGCAAGCTGATACTATTTCTTGTTTGCTATTCAAACATTAAATGGGGCAAGTAGAGAGGTGAAGGTAAATGTAGAATGTTTATATTTAAGGAAATATATATTTTTGAATATCTCCTTACAATCAAAGGCCACTATATTAGGTACAGGAGTTACGTTAATAAAGTGGTCACAGACGTAGATCCGGGGTGATCTTCTGCTGCTTCAAGGTTTGAATGTGTTGTGCACTCAGAAATGTTCTTCTGTATACCACCACTGTAATGCGTGGTTATTTGTGTTACTGTCGCCTTCCCGTCAGCTTGAACTAGTCTGGCCATTCTCCTCTGATCTCTCACAAGGGATTTTTGCCCACAAAACTGCCACTCACTGTTTTCTTCTTGTTTATCACACCATCCTCCGTAAAGCGTAGGGACTGTTGTGCATGAACTTCCAACGAGACCAACAGTTTTTGAAGTACCCATACCACCCGGTCTGGCAGCAACAATCATTCCACCGTCAAAGCCACTAAGATCAAATTTCTTCCCCATTCTGACATTTGGTCTAAACATTGACTGAACCTCTTGACCATCCATATCTGCATGTTTTGTTATGCATTGAGTTGCTGCCACATGAATGGCTGATTTCATATTTGCATTAACAAGCAGGTCTATAGGTATACCTCATAATGTGGCTACTGCGTGTCCTTTCTGGCACCAAACACCACACGGACTGTTCATTGATTTCATTCACAAATTTATACAACCGGAAGATCACAATCAGACTTTATTTCCGGAATGAAAAGCATTTGTTTTACCCTAGTGGTTATGTGCTCACAATTTACAGATTAGAAACCTCGACAATGCCTAGGTAATCCTGTATCTGAAATGATATCACACAAAGCTTGTCATTATATCTTGAAAAATATTCCAAGCTATAAATGTTTTGATATGAGAAAGGAAGGTTGGAAAGTTTGGTTATTTGTTTTTAGCAACTAGGTATTGAAATTCTAAACCTTGCCATATGTATCCTTGGTTTCACACATGTATTCAAATCAAACTCTGCTACAGGATTTGTCTTAGTGAACTCATACAATGATGCTGCAATGTGAAGGGTGAGGAGGGAAAGTGAAGGGAAAAGGACCAGGAGGAAGAACTTTGGTCAAATATTTAAAGAAAACAGGCTGTGGGGTAGTGGTGGATAGAGATATCAAGAAAAAAAGCCAGGATTGTGTGAAGGGAAAGCTGATAGGGGAGATCATGGGGTAAGTGATTTGGCGAGTTGGACATGCAACTCATTGACAGTCATCTCTCAACAGGAAGACACAATTCAGCCCATCGTGTCCATGTCAGCTAAAATAGACTTGAAGTTAATCCCACTTCCCCACCCTTGGTTTATTGGCTTTGCTGATCTTCAGTTAGTCACCCTTGTCCTTCTTCATGCTGCTAAGGATTTATATCTCCACCTTCCTCCAACAGTGAGCTCCAAATCCCAACATTTACTGAGAGAGAATACTTATTTTCTCAAATCTCCACTAATCATTCCATCAATTAATTTAAATCCCTCTACTTCAGGAGTTCCCAAATCTTTTTATGCCATGGACAACAGCATTAAGCAAACGTACTGTGGACCCCAGGTTGAGAAGCCCTGCTCTTGTTACTTACCTTTCCAATAAGGGAAGCACATCCTTTCTGCCTAGCCTGTTTCATTCTCTCAGAATGTTATCTACCTTCTTGGGATCAACGATGTCTCATTTCTTCTTCAATTCTATTGAACTGCCATAGGCGATGTGTCCAATGTTGGAATGATAGACTCCACTGCAGATAGAGTAGGAGGTTCTTGGCAGGACCTTCAGATGTTAGGTGAACTTTGGGAAGTGGTAAGTTACTTCCCCTGTTTACACTGAGCTTTTGGATGTTCAAATAAATTCAAATACATTTACCATTTTAGCACCTTAGAGAGGATAGGGTTTTTTCCCCACTGTAGAAATGTCAAATATTAGAGGACGTAGGTTTAAGATTAAAGGAGAAGCGTTAGGCATGTTTTGTTTTAACACAAGGAGTGGTATGTGCCTGAAGTGTATTGTCAGGAATAGTGGTTGAAGCAAACACGAGAGCTACAGTATTTAGATAGGCACGTGAACCCCTAGTGAATGAAGAGAGATAGATCACGTACAGGTAGATAGCTTTAGTTTAATTTGTCAACATTTTCATCGCAGACATTGTGAGCTAGGCGGCCTGTTCCAGTGCTGTATTCTTCTATGTTTTATGTACCTTAGCAATTTGTAATACTTGATATAAACTATGGTAAAGTGTCACAACAAGTTTCAATTTCCACTACATCTGTACATACTTACTCCAGCACAAATCTCCTGAGTTGTTTTGGTTTGCGAATATTTCTCTAGAAAAGGCACACATCACGTTCTTGCACTGAGTTGCTCATTTCTTGCCTGTATAGTGATTCATGACACTTCTCAATCATCCATTCTCTGCCAGCACGGTCATCAGCTCCATTTGTTGTGCTGAGCAGCTACCATGAAACAACACTTATTTCTCTTCAAGTACAGTAAACTTTGGTTTGTAGCTTCTTCTATCCTTTGCATTTTTTTACTTTTAGTTTTATTTACCCAGTGTTATTATGGCCAATTTGGCTGTACACTGTTCTAACTCGTCAGGCTTTTTTGCTGGTTTCTTTGGAATCTTATAACATGTACAACAAGAACTGCACCAAGAGGAGATCTGCAGATGCTGGAAATTCAAGCAACACACACAAAATGCTGGTGGAACACAGCAGGCCAGACAGCATCCATAGGAAGAAGAACAGTCAACGTTTCGGGCCAGGGTCTCGGCCCAAAGCGTCGACTGTGCATCTTCCTGTGGATGCTGTCTGGCCAACAAGAACTGTATCTCACTTTGTTCATTTGTTGGATGGGTGGCATTGTCATCCTTTCCCTCTCTCCTTAGGTTCAGTGTCATGACGTTGATCTCATCGTACTCTCAATTATATCATTGTAGGAAGCATGTGTGATACTGTAAACTGGCTTATTTCTCCATCACATCTCTCCACGTGAGACTGGTCTTCCTTCCTCAGCATTGAAATAAGAAACAATTCATCATTTTTTTTTTACCTTTTTGTCATTCCCTCTTCTAAACTGGGCAGTGTGCTCCCTTCTTCCTGCTGTCATCGGGAAGGAGGTACAGAAGCCCGAGGTCACACTCCTCCAGGCTCAGGAACAGTTATTACTCTTCAACCACCAGGCTCTAGAACCAGTGTGGATAACTTCACTCACCACAACTGAACTGATCACTGAGCACAACCTATGGACTCACTTTCAAGGATTCCTCGACTCATGTTCTCAGTATTATTTACTTACTTATTTAAATGTATTAACTTTTTTTGTACTTGCACAGTTACATAGGTAGATAAATACTTTATTGATCCCAAAGGAGATTACAGTGTCACGGTAGCATTACAAGTGCACAGAGATACAAGTACAAGAAGAGAAGTAAGAAAGAATAAAAAAAAGTTACCTCAAACAGTCTAACAGGAGGAGGTCATCACTTGACTCATTATAGAGCCTAATGGTTGAGGGCAAGAATGACCTCATATAGCGCTCTTTGGAGCTGTGCAGTTGTCTTAGTCTATAACTAAAAGTGCTCCTCTGTTCAGCTAAGGTGCCATCAAAGCCTGAGAAACATTGTCCAGAATTGCCAGGATTCCCACAGGGTTCTTTGTTCTACCATAGACTTTAGTTCTATAACAGAGCCAGCTTTCTGATCAGTTTATTGATCCTGTTGGCATCACCGTGTTGATGCATTGCCCCGGCACATCACCACATGGAAGATTGTACTGGTGACAACAGACTGGTAGAACATATGAAAGAGAGGCCTGTGTACTCCAAAGGACCACAGTCTCCTTAGGAAGTAGAGGTGACTCTGGCCCTTCTTGTACACAGCCTCTATGTTGGTGCTCCACTCAAGTCTGTCATCCAGGTGCACCCCAAGATACTTATAGGTCTTCACCACATCCACGTCCTCAACATCAATAGTAACAAGGAACGGTGCAGGCTCAGTCTTCCTAAAGTTCATCACCATCTCCTCTGTCTTACTAATGTTGAGCTGCAAATGACTCTGGTTTGTCTTTTGCAAATAGATTGCTTGTCAGTCTTTGTGCGCAGTTTTTCTCTGGTGCTGTTGTATTTCTTTGTTCAACTGTGAATACTTGCAAGAAAATGAATGTCAGGATAGTACATGGTGACATATATATACTTCGATAATAAATTTACTTTGAATTTTGATTTTTTTTTGAGTAGTCATTCACACTGTTCAGCATAATAGTTGCTTACGTTAAATTCTTGCTTTCTTTCCTACTATACTTCTGAATGGCTGTGACTGAGATCAGTGACTGCCTTCGTTGCTTTCTCTCCACATTATCACCTCTGGTTCTGGATGAATTTAAGGCCATGCACGTTACCAGATTCAATTCTATTTCTCTCAGGAGAAGCTTCCTCAATCCTGCATCTCAGATTCTGCACTGATTTACATTCTGGATCATTGAGCGCCTCTGATCAGAGAGCTGAAACTGACAGCATTAGCTGATTCAATTATGTGTCAAATGCTTCCCCATTCACCAGACATCTCCTAATAGACTTGAATCTGTCTGTTGCCTTACTGCATGAAGAGCTGCAGTTATCTTCAGGGGCTTTGAGAACCTTGCCAAGTATCTCATTGGTGAGCTTGATTGATCAGTATATTTTCATGCTTCAATGACCAATGAGATACAATACATCTTTACTTTTGATTTTACTCTTTATTAACTATAGAGAGGAGAGGAGAAGAACAATAAAACTCCTTTAATCCTCTTGGAAAGTTACTTCTTTCAAAGCCTAAATGCTGAAGTAGCTTTATCTGCTTCATCCACTATCATGTAGGGCAAGGGGACTTGTCTAATGGAAGGAAATTTGTGTTGGAATTTCTGGTCACAGCTGCACCTCAGTGCAGTTATATCTGACTAGAACTTAATAACATGAATATTGGCTCTCCATTCTATCAAATGAATATTAAATCTATCTCTTTCAGACCTCATCATAGATCTTTATTCTTCCAAAAATACAAGATAATGTGAGCGGAAGTAGCAAACAAGCCCCTCAAGTTTTTCAGAAAGCTTAAAGGTCACAATAACATCATGGGCCAAAGGCTCTGCTCTGTGCTGTAATATTCTATGTTCATTACAGATCTATGCTGGCCTCAACTTTTCTACTGTATCAGTTCCCACAGTTGTCAGTTCATTGACCTTAATCTACCTTTAACTTAAATAACTTTATTAATCTTCCAGAGTTTCATTACTTCCCAAGAAAAGAAATTTCTTGATATTGTAGTTTTAAATGACCAGCCTCCATTTCCACAGTGATCCAGCAGATGCATATCACTTGATCTTGTCTCCAGCATCTACGTTGCACGACGTTGTCTCCGTGGTAATTTTTATTTAAAATAATGCTCAGAGCTGTTATGAGGAAATAAATAAGCTTCTATGTGACTGATTCTCGACTGGACCACATTCAAAGGCTCACCTGCCAGGTGAGGTGGGTAAGTCACATCATCATGGACTTTGCTAGCATGTGTGTTAAGGGTTGTGTACCAAAGAGGGCAATACAGGAATTCAGAAATGGGAAACCATGGATGAACTGGAAGTCCAGGACTGTGACATTCAATTCAGGTGACCCTCACCTGTATCATACCTTGGTGAGGCATATTCATTTCTAAGCTATTTACAAACTTGCAACGTTGTTCTGCCATCTTTGCAACAAAGTGGCCTACATTCGTACAAAGACAAGAATAAGAAACTCAGTGGGATGGGTCAGGCAACAGCAGTCATATACACCAGTCATTGAAAGTGGGCATGCAGGTACAGCAGGCTGTGAAAAAGGTGAATGGTATGCTGGCATTTATAGCGAGAGGATTTGAGTACAGGAGCAGGGAGGTACTACTGCAGTTGTACAAGGCCTTGGTGAGACCACACCTGGAGTACTGTGTGCAGTTTTGGTCCCCTAATCTGAGGAAAGACATCCTTGCCATAGAGGGAGTAAAAAGAAGGTTCACCAGATTGATTCCTGGGATGGCAGGATTTTCATATGATGAAAGACTGGATGAACTGGGCTTGTACTCATTGGAATTTAGAAGATTGAGGGGGGATCTGATTGAAATGTATAAAATTCTAAAGGGATTGGACAGGCTAGATGCAGGAAGATTGTTCCCGATGTTGGGGAAGTCCAGAACAAGGGGTCACAGTTTGAGGATAAAGGGGAAGCCTTTTAGGACCGAGATGAGGATAAACTTCTTCACACAGAGAGTGGTGAATCTGTGGAATTCTCTGCCACAGGAAGCAGTTGAGGCCAGTTCATTGGCTATATTTAAGAGGGAGTTAGATATGGCCCTTGTGGCTACAGGGATCAGGGGGTATGGAGGGAAGGCTGGTGCAGGGTTCTGAGTTGGATGATCAGCCATGATCATAATAAATGGCGGTGCAGGCTCGAAGGGCCGAATGGCTTACTCCTGCACCTATTTTCTATGTTTCTATGTTTCTATGTAACACCCTTTGACGCAAAGTTGTCAACATTTCAGATCAAGAGCATGCATACTTGCTTATTTGAATTTTGAGATCTAAGTTTACTAGATAGCTGAGCAGTCACCAATGCTGCAACTTTGATGCATTAAGATCAACGTGGCCTCATATGTTTTTGCTCAAAACATGTTCAATTTTTCATGTTTCATGTATTAACTACCACCATTTTTCATGCATTAACTACCTAGAAACCAAAGAAACCAAATTTCCCTCAGGATTAATAAAGTATATCTATCTATCTATCTAGACATATATTTCTATCTCAATCTTCTATCTGTTTTATACAGACAAATTTCATAGTCGTAAATCAGCAAGGAATCACAACACAACTGATAGACGCAATAGTGATCAGCAAAAAAAGGTAGGAATTAAACCAGCAATTATCAAGCTAATTAAGGAATAGATTTAAAGGGAGAGAGCAGAAATAGCTAATAACTATGGAAAGGAGATCAAAGCTTTTCACCCACTATTCTTACTTTCGCTGGAACTGTGAATGGTTCTATCAATTATTCCACCTGTATATTCTGATATCACCAGAAACTTGACTGGAAACAAAATAATCTTGCATATCATCCTAAAAACAATAAACACATTTCTTACTGATGCCGAGAGAACAGTGTGGGGGAAAAATGTGTCCCCTTTTCAGTGTTATTATAGAATTTGACTTATTATATTTCCTAATCAAACTATTCTCCATGTTCTGTTAAAGGATCTCATTAAATTGAAATAGGTTCAACCAAACTATTAAAGTTTGGTTGAAACAACAAGCCAGGGTAATGGGTGGATGTTCTATTGGTGAGGAGGTGAATGGATAGGTAGCAAGAGATCTATTAGATGTTGGGATGTCTCCTATCTTTTTGTAACAATTGTAGACACGAGACTGCAGATGCTGAAGTCTGGAGCAAGACGCAAGAAGCTGGAAGAACTTAACAAGTCAGGCTGCAACTATGGAGGAAAGTGGATAGTCAATGATTCAGGTTGAGAGCCCTTCATCTTGACTGAAGCGCAGAGGGGAGATGGCCTGAAAAGTGGTGGAGGGGAAGGGGTAAGATTTAGCAAATGACAGGTAGATCCAGGTGAAGGTGGGGTGGGGGTAGGGGTTGCTAGGCAGATATAGGAGGGGAGTGAGAATAACATCAGAAGATGGAGGTGATAGCCGGAATTGACAATGGGCAGAAAGATGGAGTGTGAGAAGATGTGGAGCATGGAATAAATGGAGCGACATGAGGGCAGAGATGGTTGCAGCTGATGGGCAGATAGAGATCATGGGGGAATGGAATGAGACACAATGATGAGACCCCAGTAGATCAGGAGGAGAAAGAGAAAAGTGACAGAAGAAGAACAGTTACTGGAAGTTGGAGAATTCTGTGTTCATGCAGCCAGGTTGTAGAATATGAGGTGCCATTATATTTTAGCATGGAGATTTGGATCTGCTCACATATCTGACCATTTGTCTTCGACTTCACCACATAGTTAACCAGCAATGTCGCTGAATTATGGCCACATGTCAAACTGTAATCCAGCACCTTCAGTATTATGCAGTGAGATGCAGCACAGAGCGTCATAGGAAGTCATTCCTGCCTGTGGCCATCAAACTTTACAACTCCTCCCTTGGAGGGTCAGACACCCTGAGCCAGTAGGCTGGTCCTGGACTTATTTCCTGGCATAATGTACATATTACTATTTATGGTATGATTACCATTTATTATTTATGGTGCAACTGTAATGAAAACCAATTTGCCCTGGGATCAATAAAGTATGACTATGACTATTAAGTTTTTAATTATTTCAAGTTGGCTATGCAAGAAAGACCATGAAACAAAAGTCCTTAAGCAGCTATATTCCGACTTCTGCCATTGGAAGAAAATACAAATAGACATGGCATAAGAAAAAATTCAAGCTTGTACTCAAAGCCAACTTGAAGAAATGCAACATGCCAACAAATCCTGAAAATCTCTGACCCTAGACTGCTCAGAAAGGAGCATCTGGAGTGATATTGTAGACTTTGAGGCTGTGTATCAGGAGCACAGAGAGGCACTGTGCAACCTGCGGAAGAAGCAGACTACCTAAAAAATTATCAGCCATTCCAGGCGTTACCACCGAACTCACCTTTGGAAGAGTTTGACTCTCCTACATTGAACTCATTCATTACTTCAGAACCCACAAAACCAGAGTGGAAGTCAATATCCTCAATCCTGAAGGAGCTATCATTAAGGCATCCATTAGTCTTGCGAGACCATGGATCTGTGCCTGGAAAGTCTTCACTCTCCAGGGTACAGGCCTGGGCAAGGTTGTTTGGAAGACCAGCAGTTGCCCATGCTGCAAGTCTCCCCTCTCCACGACACCAATGTTGTCCAAGGGAAGGGCATTAGGATCCATACAGCTTGGCACCAGTGTCGTCGCAGAGCAATGTGTGATTAAGTGCCTTGCTCAAGGACACAACACGTTCCCTCGGCTGGGGCTCGAACTCACGACCTTCACGTCACTAGTCCAATGCCTTAACCACTTGGCCACATGCCCACGAATCTATCATAGATTCTGGTTTATTGGGACATATTGGGACCAGTACTGTGATGGATAGTCACTCCTCGGCCAGTAGGCTTCTTTCTCTTTCTTGGTTGTTTGCTAATCTTGCTTACTAAATACAGAATCTACTTTAGACAGATGTAAGCAAACTTCCAAATAACAGTTTTTTTGACTTCTGATCATAAAGGGAAGACAATCTTCAGTTCTTGAAATGTAAATGGCAAGCACTAATCACCTTGAGGTGAAAAAACGTGTTGTCTAAAGACCAGCTTTGCAAACAAACTTTGTGGATAGCAAACAGTCTCTCTGGGGGAAGTAAGGTTTAGCTCACTACACTTGCTTTATCACTGTTCAAGATGCAGTATTAGAAAATGGGTTGGTTTTTTTCAGATTATGAGGACACTCAGTCCTCGTTTATTGTCATTTAGAAATGCATGCATTAAGAAATGATACAATTTTCCTCCAGAGTGGTATCACAAAAGAACAGGACAAACCAAAGACTAACACTGACAAGACCACATAATTATAGCATATAGTTACAGCAATGCAAAACAATGCCATAATTTGATAAAGAGCAGACCATGGGCACGGTAAAAAAAAGTCTTAAAGTTCCGATCGACTCCCAATTGTCCCGATAGCAGGCGGCAAACGGGAGATGCTCTCCCTGCCATAAACCTCCAGGCGCCGACAACTGCTGATGCATTGGAAGTACCTGACCACAGCCGACTCTGACTCCGTCCGAAAACTTCAAGCCTCCAACCAGCCCTCCAACACTGAGCACCAGCTCTGCCGAGCGCTTCAACCCCACCCCAGCCGCCAAGCAACAAGCAAAGCCGAGGACTGGGGGCCTTCTCCAGAGATTCTGGATCACACAGTAGCAGCGGCAGCGAAGAAGGCATTTCAAAAGTTTCTCCAGATGTTCCTCCATGCTGTCACGTCAATCTCCATTAAATCAGGATAGTGCACGGCACCCTACTTGACGGATGACGGATAACAGATACCATTCAGTGGAGTGGCCGCTGCACGTTGCATCGTGCTGCCATCTTTTCCTCCGTCCTTTAGAGGGTTGTGTTGTTTCAAACAAATAAGCTGACTCTTAATTTGCATGTTTCAAGGAAGCTTGTAGATCAGATGAATAATGTTATTTAACATGTTAATAACTATGATGAGTTTACAGTTGGAGGTTTTATGTGCTCATAGAAGTTAGCTTCATAGCTTTACATCATTAGTGATAAGTAGCTGAAAAACTATGTCTCTAAAGTGCTTTAAGCCATTTGTGTTAAGAGGACATCTGAGCTAATATGTGTGTGAAGTCACCCAAGAGGTAGAACTAGGGTATACATGTAGAGAGCAGTTCAGGCTTATTAGAAGTAGTTGAAGAACATCAAGAATAATAATAGGAAGATGTGGTGAATGGAGTCCAATCTTCTAGCTTTAATTTCTGTGATAGACGACTTGTTCGTCGACATCACGATATCTTTTTAATTTATATGAGTTGTACTTGACTTTTGGAAATCTTTTGATTTTAAGAAATATTTTGTGTTTTAAAATGGTTTGTAATTATGAAATAAGTATTTAAATATCTGTGAGTTTTAAATGTTTCAGAATGTGTGGATTCAAATGTGTATCACTGAAAAAATAAATGAAATATATTTTAAACTAATTTGTGAGCTGGAAGTATCTTTTCCATGGTAGGGAGGATGGAACCACTGTTCAAATAGTGGGTATTGGTGGCTAAAACTCACCTCAGAAAATAAATGGGAAAATAAGCTAGTCCTTGATGATTGGGTAGTTACAGTATTATCTCCCTTTAGTGAGAGTATTTGTGGCTATTTATATCTGATGGGGCTTAAGATCTTTGACTATTTTTTTACCTCATGTCTGCAAATCCAATACCATCAACGTACATTTTGGCTCAATAAACTAGCAGCCACAATTAGCCAAAGTTTCTCGGAAATAGTTAAAAATGTATAAAATAGACTAACTTCTGATTGAGTAGCAAATCATGCAGTTAAATGAACTAAACAGATTAGAACATCAACAATACCACTACAGTGCTGAAACACTTAGTTCCGACTAAGAAACGAACAAATTCATCCAGTGTATGCTGCCGTGTTCTTTTGATTGACTATAAGTGATCAAAATCATAACAAACACCTAGTGAAGATAATGGACTGCCTTCATACAGCGCTTTTGACAACTGCATCCCCCAAATCTTCATTTTCATTGTTACATTCCAGATGATTTTTAACACCTTCAAATTGTTCATAGTTCCTAACTTGTTGAAGTAAGGCTGAATATTTGAAACCTGAGTGAGCAAACTAGTTCTGAGTTATCTTAATGCTTATTTCTAACCAATTATCAGTGAGAAAATCACTGCATTTTGAACACAAACACACATAACTGATACTATTTGAAAGCACTGTGTAGTGTTTAACAGCCACACAAGTGCATGTGACTGACACTATTTAGAATCTTCGGCAAAAGTCTGCTGTCCCAATTAACCAATGGGCTAATTAACCAGAATCCATTGTATTTAAGAAGAATAAACTTGGAAGGAGAAATTGCATCTGATTACACAGTTCTGAGCAGAGTGTGACATGGAAATATCAAGAGGTTTTAGATTTTGACAAAAAAGATAAAGATTTGTGTGTAAAGTGAAAAGTTTTGCGGGGAAGAACCCACAGGACAGTAGGAGTTGCCCCTGGTTATTTTAGGTTTGTAAGAAACCAAAGTGTATAAGTTATTTTATTACAATTATAGTTGCTGCCTTTGTTTTGGAGTAACTTTGGAAATTTATTCAATAAACAAAGAATCACTCAGTTAAGTTTAAAGAGAATTGTTATGGTGGGAAGTGTTCAATGTAACAAGATATGGATGATGCTGAATGTCACTTCATGTATTTTATTTATTGTCAAAGTACATACGTGTCACAAAGTACAACCCTGAAATTCATTTTCTTGTTGGCATACACAGTAAATCCAAGAAACACAACAGGATCAATGAAAGGCCACATCCAACAGGATGGACAAGCAACCAATCAAATTCAAGTTCAAGTTTACTTGTCATTCAACCATACATGAATACAGCCAAATGAAACAGCGTTACTCCAGGGCTAAGGTGCTAAGCCCAGTGCCAACAGTTATACACAGCCACGAGGAAATCTGCAGACACTGGAAATTCAAGCAACACACACACACAGCACAGGGCACATACAGCACCTATAAGATGGCAAGCACATACTGTATAAGATGCCAGTAAAATATGGTCACACAAAGAAAATATCACCCCAAGACCCTGAGTCCTATGAATGTTGCAGCAGTCTGCAGTGAAACACAATATAGTTAGTCTTCTGCCGAGCGAACACTGGGGGTGGGTGGGGGGGCAGCGTTGACTCCAGCTTGGATTCTTGTGCCACATCGCCTCCTATAGGTTGCACCAAGCAATGTGCAAAAAGCAACACACTGTGCAAATGAAAAGGTGAAAATATATACGTATATAAATAAACAATAAATTTTGCGAAAATGAGATGAAGCATCTTTGAAAGTGAGTCCATAAGAAGAGCGAACAGTTCAATGATGGGACAAGTGAAGATGAGTAAAGTTATCCCCTCTAGTACAAGAGTCTAATGATTGAGGGGTAATACATACTCCTGAATCTGATTGTGTGGGTCCTGAGGCTCCTGTACCTTCTTCCCGATGGCAGCAACAAGAAGAGGTACAACATGGGTGGTGGGGTCCTTGATAATGGATGCCTCTTTCCTGCAAAGGCACTCTATGTAGATGTGCTCAATGGTGGGGAGGACTTTACGTGAGTTGGATTGACTGTATCCATGACATTTTGTAGGATTCTTCATTCAAGAGCATTGGTGTTTCTATACCAGTTTGTGATGCAAACAGTCAAGAAACTCTCCACTGTACATCTAGTGAAAGTCAAAGTTGTAGATGTCATGTCAGAACCAGAATTAGAATTAGGTTTAATGTCATCGGCATATGTTGCGAAATTTGTTCACTTTGCGGCAGCAGTACAATGCAATGCATGATAAATAAAGAAAAAAATTGATGAACATTAAGTTTATATATGTATATTAAATGATTAGGTTAAAATAAGTAGTGCAAAAACAGAAATAATGTTTTTAAAAAGTAGTAAGATAGTGTTCATGGGTTCAGTATTCATTTAGAAGTTGGACAACAGAGGGGAAGAAGCTGTTTCTGAATCACTGAAGGTGCGTCTTCAGGCTTCTGTACCTCCCTCCTGATGATAACAATGAGAAGAGGGCACGTCCTGGGTGGTGGAGATCCTTAATGATGGATGCTGCCTCCTGAGGCAGCACTCCTTGAAGATGTCTTGGATACTACCCATTACCCATAATGGAGTTGACAAATTTTACAACTTCCTGCAACTTACTTTGATCCTGTGCAATAGACAGTCCGTTGCAGCCCCCCCCCGTCCCGTACCAAATGGTGATGCAGCCTGTGAGAATGCTCACCATAGTACATCTGTAGAAATTTTCGACTGTTTGAGGTGAAAAGCAAATCTCCTCAAACAACTCCGAATGAAATATAGCTGCTGCCTTGCCTTCTTTATAGCTGCATCAATATGTTGCAACCAGGTTAGGTCCTCAGAGATATTGACATCTAGGTACTTGGAATTGTTCATTCTCTCTACTTCTGATCCCTCTATGAGGATTGGCTTATGTTCCCCCGTCTTATCTTTCTGACATCTCCAGTCTGCTCTTTGTCAAATCTTTGTCCGCTTCTGAGGAAGCAGGGGTGTAGCCGAGCATTCTTCGTAATTGCACTTACGTGCTAGGCCCAGGACAGATCCTCAAAAATGACAATACCGAGGAATTTAAAGTTGCTGACGCCCTCCACCTCTGATCCCCCAAGGAGGACTAACTCATGGGCCTTTAGTTTCCACCTCCTGAAGTCAATAATCAGCTCCTTGGTCTTGCTGATATTGAGTGAGAAGTTATTATTATTATCGTACCACTTAGCCAGATTTTCAATCTCCCTCCTGTATGCTGATTCATCACCACCTTTGATTCAACCAACAACAGTGGTGTCATCAGCAAACTGAAATCTGCCATTGGAGCTGTGCTTAGCCTCACAATGATAACTATAAAGTGAGTAGAGCAGGGGGCTAAGCACATAGCCGTGTGGTGCTTCTATGCTGATGGAGGTTGTAAAGGAGGTGTTATTGCCAATCCAAACTGAATGGAGTCTGCAAGTGAGGAAATGGAGAATCCAACTGCACAGCGAGGTATTGAGGACAATGTCTTGAAGCTTATTGATTAGATTTGATAATATTGAATGCTGAACTATAGTTGATAAAGAGCATCCTCATGCATGCATCTCCACTGTCCAGATGTTCCAGTGCTGAATGATGAGCCAATGAAATGGCCTCTGCTGTGGAGCTGTTGTGCAGGTAGGCAAATCAGAGCGGATCCATCATCCATTTACACATATTACACAAAATGAACTTGTATCCCTTAATCTCTGCTTGTCAGAAGATTGCATTTAATTAAACTTATATCATAGGGTGGCATTAAGAGAGCCCTGCATGGCTCCTGCTGGAATGAAATACTCACCCAAGATGATGTCTGTTCTTTCAGGTTAATCTACAAGATCCTACAACCGTGTTTCCAAGGAAAGGGGAGCTAACTCATTCATTTTAGCCAATATTTACACCTCAAACAACATCACTTGAAGGAATTATCTGCTCATTTCATATTTGCAGAACCATGCTGTGTTCAAACTAATTGCCATATTCCCAGTAATATACTGCAGTTATAGAAAGCATGAAAGGAACACGTTTCTTTTTGCACTTTAGATTTGTGCCTTAATTTTATTTAGTATTTCTTATGCTATTCTTTCAGCATGCCTCAGGGATCTGATGATTTGGAACAAGTACCCAGAAGTTCATCAGGTAGAGCATAGTACATTTCAAAGAGACTTGCTGCGTTATGGATGCGAAGCAATCTTTAAAGGAAAGATGTGCCATTTCAACAATACAGAGTTATAACTGGGATATGCTAACTGACACCTCTGGTCCTTAATAGCAAATGCAAGTGTCTACCTACAACAGTTGTAACTGTTATAATTGTTCTTCAGTCTCTTGATTACTGATAGACATTGCCAACAGATATGCATCAGTACTTACCCTCAGTGGCCACCTGATTAGGTACACCTGATCACCTGCTCATTAATGCCAAATATAGGATCAGCCAATCATCTGGCAGCAACTCAATGCATATAAGCATGCAGGCATGGGTAAGGGGTTCAGTTACTCTCCAGACCAAATATCAGAATGGGGAAGAAGTGTGATCTAAATGACATTGACCATGGAATCATTGTTGGTGCCAGTCAGGGTGGTTTGATTATCTCAGCAATTGCTAATCTCCGGAGTTTTTCATGCACAACAGTCTAGATTTCACAGACAATGGTGTGAGAAACAAACAAAAAGCATCCTGTGAGGAGCAGTCTGTGGGTGAGCATACTTTGTTAATGAGAGAGGTCAGACGAGAGTGGCCAGACTGGTTCAAGCTGACAGGAAGGTGACAGTAACTCAAATATGCACACAAAATGGCGGAGCAGACTCGATGGGCCAAATCACCTAATTCTGCTCCATTATCTTATGGTTTTACATTATAACAGTGGTGTGCAGAAAAGCATCTGAGTATACAATACATCAAACCTTGAAGTGGATGGGCTACAGCAGCAGAAGACCACAAACATACATTCAGTGGCCACTTTATTAGCTACAGGAGGTAACTAATAAAGTGGCCACAGCATGTAGTCAATCAGATGGTTTGAATGTACAACCTGTGCTGGATGCTGAGGTGATACAATTGTTACATACTTCATGGATATCTTGTGATTGTCTTATGAGGATGATGTAACGGTCTTGTGGAGGTCACATGATGTAATTTTCCCGCCGATGTGAGGTCACATGATGACCTGTTCTCAACAGGTATATAAAAGAGAGACCCCTGGTGATGCAGTTAGTTTTCAGTTAGATCGTCAGTCAGATACTCTGCTACACTGGGTATTAGTCTCATGCCACAGTATAGTTTTAAAACAGAGTTTTACTTTCTATTGTAAGGTACAGAAGTGTTGGGCTGGTAGTTTCACCAATCACTGCCAGGTTTGTTGATGTATCTTTTCAGTAGTATTGGAGAGTGAAGACAGGAACCTGAAGGTGTCGTTTGGCGGTTTTGGTGAGGATCGACCATTATTGAATTCGTTCAAGTAAGAGTGATCTGCATGAGATAACCTCTGCTAAAAGAAGCAGAAAAAGTTGTTCAGTATCTAGTCTATTCTACAGAGAAAAAGGTTAGTGCCTTTAAACTGTTTTATTTCTGTCGTCGTGAATCCTGCGGACAAGGCAGGTTCCGGCTGGGATCGATAGTAACGTCGTGTCTTCGAGGAATTCTTTACTTCAGGAAAGTCTCTCCTAATTGACTGTATAAATTTCTTGGACTTTCAAATTTACCATTCGAAGAACTGTGTTTGAATTTACCACTTTAAGACTGTTTTCGCATTTACCGCTTTAAGAACTAGTACTGAGTTAGGAGGTTTGCTAAATGGCCGCATAGCAGTTTACTTCCGGTTAAGGTTTTCATTTGTTTATATTTTTACTAATTTTGAGCTCAGTTTAATAAATGGTTATTTGTTTATAAAACCGGACTCAATTTTATATTCATTGTTGCCAGTCATGTGACACAATCAAATCTATCTTGTGGAGGTTATGGAGGAAATTTGTTGTAGAATGGAATTGATCTAAATAGGAGTATTGACTTGATGGGCAGAATGGCTTTCTTCAATGTATTAAGGAAATATAGAAAAACACACTGAAACTGTCATTGCTGACAAATGCACTGAGTGGCAGAAAGTCGATGATTAAGCTCAATGACTTACTATCAAATGTTTGACCATTGAATGTTTCTATACAAATCCAGGCTGAGGGCATGTATTAGGCAGCCAGCAATACCACAGGTGATTAGTACCAACCAGCCGATGAAGTGGTAGATTAATATCATCATCTGCTTGAATGATAACTGGTGGAATCAATCACTTGATAGATATAGAAACTCTCCAGTAATGTACTCACTTCATCACATGGGTCAATTTCCCTGAAGTTCATTGAAAGGTCCAAAATAATCTTGTGATCAGACTTCTGTTGAGCTGGCATGGTAACCCTGTTACTCGTAGAACTACTTGCTGTTACACAGGTCAGCAAATCAGCAGGCTTCCTCTTCTTAAAGCATTTCCTGAGACTTTAAATGGAGAGAAGTGATGGAAGAACAGACAAGGCAGAAAATAATATGAGGTCCATGTGAAGCTGCAGGAGAAACATTAGAGAACAATGATTGCAGACAGATTTCCATCGACTATTGGTCAGGCACAGAGATGGTATACGTTGTCTTTTTCAAACTTGGCTATAGAGCAAGTAAACAAAGCAATGATCTCTCAGGGAGTGCCAAGCTAAGGACTCTTCTTTTACTTGGAATACCATCCAAAAGATTCAAGCTTATCCATGTATTTTTGAAATCCTTTATGCTAGTCACTTGTGTACAGAGAATATTGAATTCAAAGAAGATGTGTTCAGAACTGAAAGAGTTTATTGGATGTTTTGAGCTGCTGGGCCTAAATTCTGGAAAGGGTGTTGAGATACTTCAGCTAACATATAACCAGGTCTCTGTCCACAATACTGTTTTCATCATCTGCTTGCAGGTCTTGAGTTATTAGTAATTTTACATTTGGAGTTTATTAGAGTGAAAACATTTGCAACATAGGCAAACCAAACAACGCTCAAGAGCTGGGTTGGAAGAAGCCATCAGTTCATTAAGCAGAAGAGTTGTTTGACGGGAGTTCTCATTGAGGCGTGGAACTAATGTAGCTCTGGTCAGCTAGTGAATGTCCAACAAGGGTCATGCACTGGAGATGCAGAAGAGCGTTTGATGGCTCTGGGCCAGTATTCAGCTCATTTAAAACTATCGCATGGTAAAAGGCCTTGCTAGCGTTGATATGGAGAGGATGTTTCCTATGGTGGGAAACTCTGAGACCAGAGGACACAGCCTCAGAATAGAGAGGTGTCCTTTTAGAACTGAGATGTGGAGGAATTTCTTTGGCTAGAGAATGCTGTGGAATTCTTTGCCACAGGCAGCTGTGGAGGCCAAGTCTTTATGTATACTTAGACACATAGAAAACCTACAACACAACACAGGCTCTTTGGCCCACAATGCTGTGCCGAACATGTACTTACTTCAGAAATTACCTAGGGTTACCTATAGCCCTCTATTTTTCTAAGCTCCATATACCTATCTAAGAGTACCTTAAAAGACCCTTTTGCATCCACTTCCACTATCGTCACTGGCAGCTCATTCCACGCACTCACTACTCTCTACGTAAAAAAACTTACCACTGGCACCTCCCTTGTACCTATTTCCAAGCATCTTAAAACTGGCCCTTTCATGTTAGCAATTTCATCCTTGGAAAAAGCCTCTGACTATCCACATGATCTCATCATCTTATACACCTCTGTCAAGTCACCTCTCATCCTCTGTCGCTCCAAGGAGAAAAGGCCAAGTTCACTCAACCTATTCTCATAAGGCATGCTCCCCAATACAGGCAACATCCTTGTAAATCTCCTCTGCACCCTTTCTATAGTTTCCACACCCTTCCTGTAGTGAGGTGACCAGAACTAAGCACAGTACTCCAAGTGGGGTCTGACTGGTGTCCTATATAGCTGTGAAATCTCTCGGCTCTTGAACTCAATCCCACAGTTGATGAAGGCTAATACACTGTATGCCTTCTTAACCACACAGTCAACCTGCACATCAGCTTTGAGTGTCCTGTGAATTTGGACCCCAAGATCCCTCTGATCCTCCACACTGCCAAGAGTCTTACCATTAATACTATATTCTGCCATCATATTTGACCTGCCAAAATGAACCAACTCACACTTACTGGGTTGAACTCCATCTGCCACTTCTTGGCCCCGTCTTGCATCCTATCAATGTCCCGCTGTAACATCTGACAGCTCTCCACTCTATCCACAACACGCCCAACCTTTGTGCCATTTAAGGCTGAGGTTGATAGATTCTTGAATGGTCAGGGCATGAAGGGATACAGGAAGAAGGCAGGAGATTGGGGCTGAGAATAAAATTGGATCAGCCATGATGAAATGGAGCAGACTCAGTGGGCCAAATGACCTAATTCTGCTCCTATACTTTATGGACTTATGGTCTAATGACAACTAGCTTCTGACGAGCTGAAAGGTTGTGAAGGCATCATTGTATCTGGCAAGTGCCTATCAATGTAATGAACTGATGCCAAGCACATACCAAATGATGAAAAGAATGGAAGTCCTTGGAAATCATAAAGTTAGCATGTACGATTGCAAGAGTCCTTGTAAAGAAACCAGTCCGGTAATCACAGCCTTGCTGTGACAGGTGCCTATGATATCAATAAACTCCACAGTGCCATTCTTTAGTTTCCAATCATCTACAGAAAGCATGATCGCTTTTAAAGATACCTTCAGTCATATGTGAATAAATTTTCACCAATTCTAAGTTAAAAAAGAGGATGTCCTGGCTGTATTGCACACAAACAAAAGCTTTTCAACATATCTCAGTACATGCTACAACAATAAACCAAGTCCAATTACAATTCCATTTAAATAACTCTCAGTCTGGCGTTTACCTTTCTGTAGCACCCAGAAATATTAGATAACATTGAGCATCACTTCTAGCAGATCCAATTCAGTACCACATGCTTCTAGCATTCCAAATATATTACAGGCTTCCTTTCTCAGTAAAAAAAGTGTGTTTGCTTGCTGTCTGGTCCTAATGAAAAACCTGGCTATCTAATTGTAGCTCTTTCGCTAACTGCAATGGACAGT
Source organism: Mobula birostris (assembly GCF_030028105.1). NCBI lineage: Eukaryota > Metazoa > Chordata > Chondrichthyes > Myliobatiformes > Myliobatidae > Mobula > Mobula birostris. The sequence continues at coordinate 201,550,773 of NC_092372.1, read as the reverse complement.
TAATCAGCATTTTTTTCTCCTTCTGTTCGCAATTTACATTCTTCCTGGACAGGCTGGAGCAAATCAGAGAAAAACTGTGACCATGATTGTTGAAATATGCGTATGAAGTGCTGAGATGCATTAAGGTGCCATACTGCATTTGTTCTAAGGTGTGTAAATCATGTTGATGACTCAGAAAACATAAGGAGCATAGTTCCATGTGGGAAGAGATGGAACATGCCATCTCCCCCAGCTATTCCTAGTAATTTAATTAATTTCTATTCCTTTACAAAGTGATTAGTCACAGCCCTACTGATAACAATATTTTGAGAGTTCACATTGTTAAAAAAGGATTTGGTTATCAAATTCAGTCCAACATTTCAACTTGTCTAAATATTAGCCTACATAATAATTACAGAATTCTATGTATTTTAAGCAACTAGTTAGTTATTGTTTTTTACTTACTAAACAGATCATTACATCACATTCATTCATGGTCTAATGACAGGTTTTAGGACTGTTGGGTGCCTTGTATATCATTTTGAAATTCTCAAACTAGTATTCCTTGAACTAATATCCCTTTTGACACAGAAGCTATGCTGGAAGATGAAAATAAAACTCTGAAAATTGTTAGAAGGTCAGGCATTATCAGGGAAGATGTGAGAAGAAGTATGAATGTGTCAAATGCTCTTTACATCACTACTAATGTCTTTCTTTAATTGCTTCTGGTGTATGTCAGCCTTGTCCAATGTGTCAAGAATCCTGAGGTCCAATTAATGATTTGTCAAGAGAACTGGCCTTATAACACTCAACACCAACCTGGATCACTTGGCAAAAGCAGTAGTGAATTTCTTCCACACAAATTGCACATAATTAACATGATCTTCCCTGACAGGCTGGTGGGTAAACTGTCCTCACAGGCACTTAATACACCTCTCTACAACTGGATCTTGGACTTCTTGATGGATGGACTCTTGTCAGTCCAAGTTGGCATCAACATCTCAGGCTCTATCACGCTGAGCACTGGTCACCCCCCCCCCCCCCAGTGCAGAATGCTCAACCTGCTGCTGTTAATGCTGCAGACTTGAGACTGCATTGCCAGATCCAGCTCAAGCCACATTGAGTTCACCAGTGATTCAACAGAGGTTGGACTCATCAGTGATAACGATGAGTCACCCTAGAGAAAGGAGGTAGAGAGATTTGTCAAATGGTGCAAGAAGTAGCTGAGTTTCAACATGGAGAAAGGAAAAGAGATGATTGTGGAATTTAGAAAGGTGCAAATTGACCATTTTCCACTGCACATCAATGACTTTGCCGCGGAGAAAGTGAAGAGCATAAAGTTCCTTGGTATGCATATCTAACATGGACTCACAGCACCTCCTCATGAATCAATAAGTCAATCAATAGGAGACTGAGGCAGCAAGGTTCCCTGCCCACATTCTAGCTACTTTCTACTGGAACACCATCAAGAGTGTTCTGTATAGCTGCATCATTGCATGGTATGGAAATTGCAAGACATTGGACCTCAAGACCCTATAGAGGATAGTAAAAACCACCAAGAGGATCACTGGGGTCTCCCTCCCCCATTTGTGATATTTACCAGGAGTACTGTAGACAAAAGGCCCGAAGCTTTGTTGAGGACCACTGCCATCCATCCGTCCCACAATCTCTTTGACCCACTGCCATCAGGAAAGAGGTACAGAAGCATCAGGACTAGGACTGCTGGAGTGGGTAACAGCTTCCTCCCTCAGGCTGTGAGACTAATGAATACCCTGCTACCAGCGAGGTCTTGTCATTAGGACAGCCAGCTGTTTACTCTTTACTGGACTGTTTACCTTTGCTGTGCACTACATACACTTGAGCTAAATTTGGTTAACTTTATTTGTGGTAATATTTTATTTTATGTGCTGTGTATGATATGTTTTGTGGATGTACTGTGGTCCGGAAGAATGTTGTTTCATTTGGTTGTATACATGTACAGTCAGATGACAATAAACCAGGCAGCATCAATGGAGAGGAATAAGGAGCCGACATTTAAGGCCAAGGTGCTGCATTAGGGCTCAACAGTGGAACCAATTAAGTAAGTCTTCATCTGCACTATATCCCTCTATCCATCACATATTTCTTAAATTATCATTAGAACTGGATGCTTTCCTCCATCCGTGACTGGATCTTCTGCTATATATATATTCATAACTTTCCTGCTTTTATAATGATTAATGGGCCTGCTAAACTAAGATTGTGCTTCTTTAACTGTACAATGTGTTGCTAATTACAAGGTTGTGGGTCAAAGGTAGCTCAACTGCTCAGAGCTTGACTGAGCATGGTGGGGCAAAAACTGAAACAAAATCGAGTTCTGATATAGACAGAATAAAAGAGTGAGTTATCTAAAGCTGGAGAATTCAATATTGAGCTGGGAAGAGCATAGAATGTAGGACAGCACAACACAGTATAGCAACACACACCCGATGCTGGAGGAGCTCAGCAGGCCAGGCAGCATCTATGGAAAAGAGTAAACAGCTAACACTTTGGACTGAGATGGATGAAAGGTCTCGGCCCAAAACATCGATTGTTTACGCTTTTCCATAGATACCGCCTGGCCTGCTGAGTTCCTCCAACATCTTGTGTGTGTTGCTTGGATTCCCAGCAACTGCAGATTTTTTTGTGTTTGTACAGCACAATACAGGTCCATTGGTCAACAATGTTGTGCAAACCTATCAAGCTTACGGAGTGCCAGACCGTCTACTGAGAGCAATAGAGTCCAGCTATACCAAAACCTTGGCGAAAGTTGTATCACCAGACAGAGAAACAGCAGTGTTCGAGCTCCTAGCTGGTGTGCTGCAAGGAGACACTCTGGCACCCTACATCTTTATAATCGTCCTTGATTACGCTCTGCGTCAAGCTACCAAAGATCATGACAAGCTTGGTTTTACCATAAAAGCAGGACGAACCAAAAGGGTCAGACCAGTTACATTCACAGATCTCGATTTTGCAGATGACATAGTTCTGCTCTCCAACCAAATGGAGGAAGCGCAGCAGCTACTGACAAGAGTGGAAATTGAGTGCAATAAAGTTGGACTTCACCGAAACGCTAAAAAGACAGAGTACATGGCATTTAACTGTGACGAAGGTACTCTCAAGACCGTAAAGAATGATACTATTAAGAAAGTCTTTGACTCGGGTCAAGAATGGTGAGTTCGGAGAAAGATATAAAGATACGGAAGTCGCTGGCGTGGAGGGCTATGAACGACATGAAGGAAATCTGGAAGTCAAACCTGACCAGAGGGTTTAAAAAGAGAATCTTCATAGCAGTCATAGAGTCCATTCTCACATACGGATGCGAGACGTGGACACTCAAAAAGACTATGTAAAAATCTCTAGATGGTTGCTATATACGAATACTCCTGATGGCTTTGACGTGAGTTGGCAAAAGCACATGATGAACGTCAAGCTCGATGATGACCTACCGATGCTCACTACTAAAATCGAGGCGAGAAGACTACAACTAGTGGGGCACTGTCTACGCCACCCCGAACTACCTGTCAGCCTAGTCATCGTATGGGAGCCCAAACATGGGAGGATGAACCCTGGGCGCCCTCCCAAGACTATGGTCAACACGCTCCTAGAAGACAGAGGCACGGCTAATGTAGATGAACTGAACACAGTGATGAGGGAGAGGGAGAAGTGGAGAGTCCGTCATCGTGCCCGACGCTGGACCCCTGGGCCTGAGTCAACATAGTAGTAGTATTTGCTATCAACCAACTTTAGAATTATTCTAACCCTTCCCTCCCACATAGCCCACCATTGTTTCTCATCCATGTGGTTAAGAGTCTTTTAGGTGTACATTATATATTTGTTTTTACCACTGTATCTGGCAAAGCATTCCATACACCTGCTCTCTGACCATTTGAGTTCCTCCAACAGCTCTTTTTTAGCCTTAGGTTCTAGCAACCACAGACTGTCTTTAAAGAGAAAAAAAACATTATTTTTAATCTGAGGAGCATTTAGATCATATAGAAATAAAATTTGGTAGATTATATATTTCCTTTCTTCATCCAAAAAGGTTAATTAGCATTGCAGAAACAATTATTACAAGCTTAAATGGGTTACAAATGCTGTTAAATACCACATTTAAAATTCTGCAACCTCTCATCTGGAAATTCAAAGGTCCAGCATTTTTTATTAAAAGCTTGATGGTTAATTAAATTCTACCCACTGTGAAAGGTGAATAGTGGAGCTACAGAAGTGGGACAACAAATTACAGTATTTCACAACCCACTCTATATCTTTGAATGACCTAGCTGGTCAATGTGAATTGTCATAATGATATTACTTGTCTAGATCAATGTCTTTGTGAGATCTCAGATCTGAAAATTTGCTGCTGCTTTTATTTACACATACAGTGTGGAACTACACCCCATCTATTTTAATATTATCCTAATCACAGGACAATTTACATTGAGCAATTAACCAACTAACCAGTACATCTTTGGACCACAGGAAGAAATTGGAACACCTAGAGGAAACGCACTTGGTCATGGTGATAATGTACAAAGTCATTACAAATGACACCAAAATTTAATTCCAAATTCTGATACCCGAAGCTGCAATAGTGTTGCACTAACTGCTAAGCTACCCTGGTGTCCAAAACACTCAGGATGGTAAAACGACTGACGGGACTCGAACATGCAAGGGTAAGTTGAGGGCACACATACTAGTCTGCATCAATGGATCAGAAGTGGAAAGGGTGAGTATTTTCAATTTCTTGGGTGTCAACATCTCTGAGGATCTATCCTGGGCCCAACATATTGATGCAATTACAAAGAAAACACAACAGTGGCTATGTTTCATTAGAGGTTTGAGGAGAATGGTATGTCACCAAATTTCTACAGATGTACCATGAGAGCATTCCAACTGGTTGCATCACTGTCTGGTATGGAGGGGCCACTGCACAGGATCGGATAAAGCTGCAGAAAGTTGTAAACTCAGCCAGCTTCATTATGAGTACCAGACTCCCCAGCATCCAGGACACATTCGAAAGGTGATACCTCAAAAAGGCAGCTTCCATCATTTAGGAACCACCATCACCCAGGACATACCCTTTTCTCATTACTACCATCAAGGAGGAGATACAGGAACCTGAAGACATACACTCAACATTTCTTGAGCAGCTTCTTTCCCTCCACCATCATATTTCTGAATGTACGATGAACCCATGAACACTACCTCAATATTTTCCCTCTCATGTTGCACGACTTATTTAATTGTTTTATATGCAGTTTATACTTCTGGTTGCAACTTATAGTTTTTATTATTATGGACACAGAAACATAGTGGCCACCATAATCTTTACAGTACCAGTGACCTAAGTTCAATTCCCACTGTTACGTGTAAGGAGTTTGTACATTCTCCCACAGTCCAAAGACACATACAGTTGAAGTCAGAAGTTTACAGACACCTTAGCCAAATACATTTAAACTCAGTTTTTCACAATTCCTGACATTTAATCCTGGAAAACATTCCCTGTCTTAGGTCAGTTAGGATCACCACTTTATTTTAAGAATGTGAAATGTCAGAATAATAATAGAAAGAATGATTTATTTGGCTTTTATTTCTTTCATCACTTTCCCAGTGGGTCAGAAGTTTACATACACTTTGTTAGTATTTGGTAGCATTGCCTTAAAACTGTTTAACTCGGGTCAAAAGTTTTGGGTTGCCTTCCACAAGCTTCTCACAGTAAGTTGCTGGAATTTTGTTCCATTCCTCTAGAGAAAATGGTGTAAGTAAGTCAAGTTTGTAGGCCTCCTTGCTCACACACACTTTTTCAGTTCTGCCCACAAATTTTCTATCAGTTTGAGGTCAGGGCTTTGTGATGGCCACTCCAATACCTTGACTTTGTTGTCCTTAAGTAATTTTGCCACAACTTTGAGGTATGCTTGGGGTCATTGTCCATTTGGAAGACCTTTTTGCGACTGAGCTTTAACTTCCTGGCTGATGTCTTGAGATGTCGCTTCAATATATCCGCATAATTTTCCTTCCTCATGATGCCATCTACTTTGCGAAGTGCACCAGTCCCTCCTGCAGTAAAGCACCCCCACAACATAATGCTGCCAACCCCATGCTTCACGGTTGGGACGGTATTCTTCGGCTTGCAAGCCTCACCCTTTTCCCTCCAAACATAACGATGGTCATTATGGCCAAACAGTTCAATTTTTGTTTCATCAGACCAGAGGACATTTCTCCAGAAAGTAAGATCTTCGTCCCCATGTGCACTTGCAAACTGTAGTCTGGCTTTTTTGTGGCAGTTTTGGAGCAGTGGCTTCTTCCTTGCTGAGCAACCTTTCAGGTTATGTCGATATAGGACTCGTTTTACTGTGGACATAGATACTTGTCTACATGTTTCCTCCAGCATCTTCTCAAGGTCCTTTGTTGTTGTTCTGGGATTGCTTTGCACTTTTCGCGCCAAAGTACGTTCATCTCTAGGAGACAGAATGTGTCTCCTTCCTGACTGGTATGACGGCTGCGTGGTCCCATGGTGTTTATACTTGTGTACTATTGTTTGTACAGATGAACGTGATATCTTCAGGCATTTGGAAATTGCTCCCAAGGATGAACCAGACTTGACATCGTTTTCTGACCTCAATCCCATAGAAAATTTGTGGACAGAACTGAAAAAGCATGTGCGAGCAAGGAGGCCTTCAAACCTGACTCAGTTACACTAGTTCTGTCTGGCGGAATGGAGCAAAATTCCAGCAACTTACTGTGAGCAGCTTGTGGAAGGTTACCCAAAACATTTGACCCAAGTTAAACAATTTAAAGGCAATGCTACCAAATACTAACAACGTGTATGTAAACTTCTGACGCACTGGGAATGTGATGAAAGAAATAAAAGCTGAAATAAATCATTCTCTCTACTATTATTCTGACATTTCACATTCTTAAAATAAAGTAGTGATCCTAACTTACCTAAGACAGGGAATGTTTTCTAGGATTAAGTGTCAGGAATTGTGAAAAACTGAGTTTAATTGTATTTGGCTAAGGTGTATATAAACTTCTGACTTCAACTGTAGGTTGGTTGGTGGTTACCTAGCAACCTTGTAAATTGTCCAATGGTTAGGCTGAGATTAAACTGGGGGATTGCAGGGCTCAACAGGCTGGAAGGGCCTACTCTGTGATGTATGTCAATAACTAAACAACCAAATAAATATTGTGATGTACCGCTGCTGCAAAACAACAAATCCATAACATACAGTACACCAGTGATGAAGAAATGTAACATCGACATCAACAATTGGGAAACCAATGCCAAGGACAGGAAACTCTGGAAAGCCAACATCCGAGAAGGAACAGCAACTTTCGAAGCCGACAGGTGTGCAGAATTAGAAGAAAAGAGAAGAAAATGGAAAGAGAGGCAGCAACAACCAAAGCCCGATCTGCCATCTGGAACTACCTGTCCTGAATGCAGAACTTTCAAAGCCAAGATTGGACTCATAAGCCACTTGAGAGCCCATAAGTAGATCAACAGAACGAAGACCATCATCCGCGGCCTCGGGGGATAGCCACGATTACGATGACGATAGTAAACCCAATTCAGATTCAAATTCTTCTTATAACTTTGCATCAAGCACCGAAGCCTGACACCTTATCCATTTGGCCCCACAGTCACATAATTGTTCTGAAATAGCAGCGTAGAGATATTTTTCCAGGTACATGCCATTGAAGCACACACACACACACACACACACAATATCTTTCCAACATTTCTCAAGATCTCCACAGAACCAGGCAGAAACAAGTAATCTGTTAGATCTGATTTCCAGACCACACTTACTTATTGAGTGTTTCCTGTGCCTTTCTATTTGCTGGAACTACAAACACCTTAATTGTATCAACTGAAAACACTCAAGTAATAGTCTCAATTGAAATGTATGTTAAAAACATCATGCGTGCCCATTTTCGGAAAAACTACGTTACCCAATTTATTTTGAGATTTAAATGTTGGAAATATATTGTATAATAAGAGCAGTGACGCATAGAACAGTATGCAAAATATCTCAAATAGAAGTTTAATTATTTCAAATCATTATCAGAATGTAATTTTGATGGATGATAATGCATTTTCAAGATATCACTTAACTTTTTAAAAGCATGATAACGGGAGTGAAAAAATCCCTGAGATTCTTCCCCCCTCTCCTTTCTGACACCTTGATAAGCCAATTATATCATAGTTACTTTAACAAGAGGCATTACAGGAAATTATTGTCATTCTCTTGTTAAAATAACACATAATCATCCGCAAGTGAATTCAGAATTGCCAATCAGCATCTCATTAACTACAGTAGATTCAGAAAGAGGGCTGCAATCTGCAGGTGATAAATGACAGCTAAATTACTGCAAAAAAGGAAAGTGGTACAGGAAATCAACAAGATCATTCCTAATTTCACCTCACATTATAAAGTGTGGAATGAATGTAGCACACAGGGGCCTGAATAAACCACATGTACCTGACACACAAGCAGAAATCAGAAACATGCTATTCTTTTTCTCCATCATAGCACTGAATTGTCAATCTAATGGTAGTGGTTGTCCTCATGTCTGACGATGACAGGAAACCTGTGCGAGAGACTTTTTGAAAGTGGAAAAGCCACTGCACTGGGGCGGTTCCACTCTCTTCATCTCAGAAGTCCAAGTCCAGTGGTACAAACAAACATCACGAACTGGGGTCTTCCCTGGTTGCAGTGGATGACCATGACACCTTCTGTTCCTTGTCATGCCCTTGGCTCTCCATGGAGCTTTGCAGTACTGCCTTCCTATGGGAACTCACTGCAGATCTTATCCACTCAGTCTGCTGGAACTGACTTCGCACGCTGGTACAGGCGTATTTGTAAATCACTGAGGTATTAGTTACATGAGCTACCCTCACCTGGTCTAACCTGCCTGTTGAAATAGTGTAACGGGGTGTGGACACTGTCCCATGCAAGCAGCTACTTGGAGCCACAGGTGAGAGTTGAGTGTCCAGTGGAGACCAAAGGAGAGAGAGGTGTGTGGGGTGTCCCGGGAGGGGTAGCACATCTGGTGTAGGGGCTTGTTGTGTCCATTCTGAGGCAGATCTGATATTCCATTACTAATTACCCAACTGTAAAAAAGACTATAGGCGTGAAGGTAAGAGGGGAAAGGGAGTTGCATTATTGCTTTGGGACTAACATCACAGCAAGAACATGCTGAGGGGATGCACTTGTGAGTAGAATTTAGGCACAAGGAAGGAGAAATCACTTTGATAGAATTATACTATAGCCCCCACTCTCTTCCTGCTCCTAACATTCAAGTCAAATTAGTTGACTTTCATTGGAAGAGTCTGTGTCACTTTATCAGGTATACCTGTACACCTGCTTATTAATGCAAGTATCTAATTAGCCAGTCCTGTTACAGAAACTCCATGCATATAAGCAGGTAGACATGCTCAAGAGGTTCAGTTGTTGTTCAGACCAACCATCAGAATGGGGAAGAAATGTGATTTAAGGCTACGTCCACACTACGCCGGATAAGTTTGAAAGCGCTGGTTTCAAGTAAAAACGACAGGCGTACGCACTAAGCATTTTTCAAAATATCTCTGTCCACACTAACACGGATATTTGGGCGAATCTCCTCTACTGGGCACGCGCAGGACACACAGAAAATAAGCGAAGAGGAAATGGTATATTTAGTGCGTGTTTGTCCAGTTACAGAGTAAAAAAAATTAAAAGGAATTGCTCTTTGCTCTCGCGCAGGAGGACTTAAAACTAAAAAAACAAATACTGGAGCGTATGGAGGCAACGGACAGGGAGTTCACGGACAATATGACCCGGCTGACAACGAACATTGAAAAACTGACTAAATTTGTTGCATTAATAAAGCACCTTGTTAAATGTATAAAACATGTCTGCATCAGTGTTATCTTGTATTTCCATACAATGTTACATTAGGCTGTTACACATCTATTGTCAGAGAAGTACCTGCATAAATAGGTAAACCACCTTCATACAAGCAAGGACAGAAAACAGGGCAAAGTGAGTATACTTATTTATTCAGTAAGCTATGGGTCAAAGTATTTGGTGAGTACATTTTTAACTCTTCTGGCTTCAGCCTTGTTGCCGTCTGTTCTGAAATTGTTAGGTTCTGCGAAGTACAGAATCAAATATCGCTGTGATGATTGTACACTCTAGTATCAATTGTTTGGTGACAATAGAGTTGTAATAATAATAATAAGAAGAAGAAAACAATGAAATGCCGTGCTACTGCCATCTGTTCCAGCATGTCATGACAGCGGTTTTAAAAAGCTCCGGTTACCCTGTACACACTACGTACACACTGATATTAGGCATTTTCAGATTTATTCACTCTGGAGACTGTTTCTGAAAATCTCCATTTTCGGGGGATGAAAACACCGTTTTAGTGTGGACAGAGGGTCAAAATGAAGAGAAAAAGCTTTGTTTTCAAAATTATCCGGCGTAGTGTGGACGTAGCCTAAGTGACTCTGGCCATGGATTGATTGTTGGTGTCAGACGAGATGGCTTGTGCATCTCAGAAACTGCTGATCTCCTGTGATTATCACACACACACATTCTCTAGAGTTTACAGAGAATGGTGAGAAAAGCAAATAAACAAATACAGTGAGCAGCAGTTCTTCTGGTAAAAAGGCCTTGTTAATGAGAGAGGTCAGGGAAGAATGGCCAGATGGGTTCAAACTGACAGGAAGGCAACAGACTCCTGCTATTGAGAACCAATCTTCTACTCATGCTGGTTCCTTGCCTCTAACACCATAGGCTATTATCTTGTTTAGACACTGGTACTAAACTAATACCTTGTATTTTCATTTTTCATATTTAGGCAAGCCATTTTGAAGTAGGCAATCAAGAACACTGCTTTCTGGAATACTGGTTGGTCTGAGATGTATCCATCCTGTATTTCAGGTTTTATAGTGAGTCTTCTGCACTGTTCCAGTAGATACAGCACAGTGAACAGGTCTTAGACGCATACATATAGCTAGGGTGCCTAAGAATTTAGCACAGTACTGCAGTAATCTTTTGTATTGCACTCTACTGCTGTCACACAAAAAAACAAATTTCATAACATAGGTGAGTAATGATAAGCCTGATTGGAAAAAGGGGAAGGGAGGGAGCAGGAAGCACAAAAGAGACAATCGGCAATGATCAATGAGACAATGGTCTGGAATCAAATAACCTTGCTTGGTGCCTCAGTGCTGGCTGTGTCTGCACCCATGTCACACCCTTCTCTGCCACACCCCTCCAACAGTTCTCCACCCTCGTCATTCCCAGCATCTTTTGCTCCCACCAGATTTACAAACTCACTCTCTGCTCCATGTTGCCAAATTCAGTATTGTGAAAAGGTCGTAGGCACCCCAGCACGTTCTCTCTCTCTCTCTATATATATATATATATATATATGTGTGCCTAAGTCATTTGCACAGTCCTGTTTCTCTGTAACTAATGCTGAGTACTTCACACCCTTCCTACAGCACTGTATTCAACAATTCAGATAATTTCAGCAATGTCATTGACTTAAAATATTAAGTGCTTTTGTCTCCACAGATTAGGAACATACAGTCACAGTGCAAAACAACACAGGAACAGGTCCTTTCTCTTAACTAGTCCATGTCAAGCACAGTATCCTCTCTGCTAGTTTCAGTAGTCCATATTCAGCCCATAACTACCAAGTCCTTTTACCTGTCTAAATGTCTCTTAAATGTTGTGATCGTAAGCACCTCAACCACTGATTCTGGCACCACAATCCAGATCCTCAGTACCCTCTGTGCAAGGAGCTTACCTCTCAAGTCTCTTTTAAATCTCCCCCTTTATCCTATGTCTGAATCCTCTAGCTTTGGACTTCCCAACCCTGGGGAAAAGACTAAGACCCTGCAACTTATTCATACCCGTCACGATTTTATAAACTTCTGTGAGGTGACCCCTCATTCTCCTGCACTTTATGGAATAAAGATCCAGCATGGTCAACTTCTACCCATAACTCAGAACCCCTGGTGAAGGCAGCATCCTTTTAAATCTCTTTTTCACTCTCTCCATCTTGACAATTCCTTTCCTGTAACAGGAAAGCCAAAGCTGTACACAATACTCCAAGTGCAACCTTAACAATGACTTATCTGATTGCAGCATCATGTCCCTAATCCTAAACCCAGTGGCCTAACTGAACAAGGCTAGTACGATAAATAACTTCTTCTCCACTCTGTCTACTTGCCCGGACTGTGCACCTGTACTACTAAGCCCATCTGTTCCACAATAACGTGGTTCACACTACAAGAATGGTTTGATGCTCCAAATACATTACTTCAAATGTATCGAAGTCAATATCTATTTTCTGTTCTTCAGCCCATCTCCTTGACTGAACAAGATCTCTTTGAAATTCTCCATCAATCTAGTTTAAACCCTCCCTGACGGCAAAAGCAAATTTCCCCACTAGGATATTGGTCCCTGTCTGCTTCAAGTGCTTCCTGTACATCTTATACAGGTTGCCTGTGCCCCAGAATGGATAACAATAACCCAACAAACTGAATCATCGCTCCCTGCATCAGCTCTTCAGTCACACATTCATCTGGCCTATTTATCTTTTTCTGGACTCACTAGTATGTGACACCGGGAATAATCCGGAGATGATGACACTTGAGGTCTCATGTTTTAATTTCTTACCTAACTACTTATACTCATTTTGCAGGACCTCATCACTTGTTCTGCCTATGTTATTTGTGTACAAACGCCTCTGGCAGTTCGCATTTCCCCTCAATCTAGAAGGCAACAGACCATTGTGGCATCTCTTCTACAACCATAGAATCTTGTGTCTATCCCCCTCACTATTGATATCTCTTATCTACTGTATCTACTCTCCTATCAATGTCACCTTGTCTGACTGCACTCTTTCCCTGTGTGCCTCAGAGTTACTACCAGCACTAGAAACCTGGCTACTGCTGCTGGACCCTGAAAAAACATCCCTCTCAACAGTATCGGAAGAGCTGTACCTGTTTGTGAGAGGAATAGTTACAGGAAAACCCTGTATGGACTACTGATGCCCCTTACTTTTCCTGATGGTCACCCTCCTCTCTTAAGCCTATACCTTGCGCGTGACCTTATCACTAAAACTCTCGTCGATGAAGCCCTCAAGCTCGCGGATGATCCTGAGTACATCCAACTGCAGCTTCATTTCCTTGTCCCAGTTTATCAGCAGCTGCCGTTGGGTGCACTTCCCATAGATCTGGTCTTCAGAAGGACCGTGAGATTCTCTGACTTACCACATTTTGCAGGATGAGCACTCCACTGCCACCCTGCCTACAAAATAAAACCTTACCTGTTCTTATTGTGTCTTCTCATGGAAGACTTCTTAAAGGGTTGCTCCCATTCGCAGCACTTGGGGCTCTACATTATCTCGCCAAGCTGAAACCCCTTGAGCCAAAGCACCAGCCCTCCACTATTACAACTGGCCCACTCCAACAATTACTCTGACCCACTCTAACAATTATCCTGCCTGATCTTCTGAGCAAACCCAACATATGTCATCTATTTCTTTTAATCCCAGTTTAGCTACATGTATGCACGTTGAAATATCATTATTAGTGTACAACAATTTCAAGGTTAGTTATTGATAATTTTTTATAGTAAGTGCAATGCCCAGTTCCAATTTTAAGATGTAGTCACGCAACAAACACACCCTCCAAAGAGAAAACATTATTCCTCACCAATTTTTACAGGTGCACCATAGAAGCATCCTTTCAGGGTACGTCATGGCTTGGTATGGCAACTACGCTGCCTAACACCACGAGAAACTGCAGAGAGTAAAGGACACAGTTCAGAACGTCATGGGAATCAACCTCCCCAAATGGAATCTGTTCACACTTCTCTGTGTCTTCAGAAAGTAACCAACATGGACAAAGACCCCCTCCCACCCTAGATATTGTCTCTCTTCCCTCCTATCAGGTACAAGATACAAAAGCCTGAAAGCACGTAGCACCAGGATCAAGGACAGCTTCCCTCTTGTTGTTATAAGACTATTCAAAGGTCCTTTTTTTCACTATAAGATGGACTCTCAATCTACCTCATAATGGCCTTCCTCCACATCGTGTGCATGCACTGCATTTTCTCTTTTACAGTAACACTAAATTCCGCATTATTTTATTGTTTTTCCCTTGTACTGTCTTGATGTACAGAGATGATGAAATGGTCCGTATGGATGGCATGGAAAACAGTTTTTAATTGTACCTCGGTTCACATGACAACAACTGCAGATGCAGTACATTAATAACTATGATATATTCTAGATAACCCAATTTTTATACCCTCTTATATCAGTCAACCAGCAGATATGATTATACAACAGCATTAATCAAACTCATGATTCTGGGCACAGAATCCCTAGATTGGAAGAAATAAATCAGGCTTTTGGTTGGTGCCAAGCCAGATGCAAAATGGCTATCATTAAGCATGTGTCTATTGCAATGTTTTGCCTTGCAAAATTTAGAAAATTAATGATTCATTGCAGACTTTATACGTTGATTGCTTTTGTGCCTTCAAATAGAGTAAACAGTCATCAGACCTTTCCAGAAGCCTGCGAGTATGTAAATGTTGCTGTCAGTGCTATGGCATTAAAGCTTTGCTAGACCTTGGATTCGGATTGAGAGGAGACTGAATGTGATCTTCCTTGAAACTGGGCACCACTATCACATGGAGATACCAGAGACTGCAAATGCTGGAATCCGGAGCAAAAATCAAACTGCCTTAAGAACTGAATATGTCTGGCAGCATCTGTAGAGGGAATGGACAGTCAACGTTTCAATTTGAGATCCTTCACCTGGAGTGAAAGTGTAAAGGGGAGGTAACCAGTATAACACGGTCCTGATGAGGAGCCTCAGCCTGAAATGTCAGTTGTTTATTTCCCTATATAGGTGCTACCTGACCTGCTGACTTTTGTTTATCTTACTTGAGATTTCCAGCATGGATCATAAGATCATAAGATATAGGAGCAGAAGTAGGCCAATCGGCCCATCGAGTCTGCTTCACCATTCAATCATGGTCTGATCCAATTTTTCCAGTCATCCTCACTCTCCTGCCTTCTCCCCATACCCCTTGATGCCCTGGCTAATCAAGAATCTATCTACCTCTGCCTTAAATGCACCTGTAGAATCTCTTCTGAGCCAGTATAATATGACTGCTAACCGCAGTCTAGACAATTTGCTAAATTAATTTCACGAGTTCAACACCCAACCAGCTCTGTGTTGATTGTCTGTGTCATTGGGACCAGTTGGGTGTGGCAATATGGGTGTTGTTTTGTGTATACTCCCAATAACTTTGTATCCATAGATATTTCCTGATAACTCAAAGTTCCCTTTTAATGCACAGCATTTTAAATACAGTTAACACCACATTAGCCTTCTAATTGCTTGTGGTCTGCTGGCAAATTCAGAAATTCCCACCATGCTGAACAATGTCAAAGCTCTCAGAAATAAAACAGTTCAGCAAAATCTTCAGAATGTCCTCATTTTATCATACAAGTGAGAGGAGCCTATTGCAAACAATAGAGTCTAGAGAACCCAGGCTAAAGCTAGGGCAGTCAATCCACAAGAGAACCCAAAGCAGACATGCAGGTGATGCAGGGAGCAGAATGACTTCCAGCCCTCATCAGGAAAATGAATGCAGGCAGTGGAGAAATGTTTGACCCACATATCAACATCCTCTCCCACATCACTGCCAAACAAAAAGAGCCAGCTCCAAACATAGATTAGTAAATTGATAAATAGGTTTATTATTGTCACACATACCAAGGTACTGTGATAATCTTGGTTTTACATAACATCCATACAGATCAGTTCATCACATTAGTGCATTGAGGTGAAATAAGGGAGAAGCAATAACAGAATGCAAAATAAAGTATAATAGTTACAGTAAGATGCAGTGCGGGCAGACAATAACGTGTAAGCCATGATGGTTTGGAAGTACACTCAATCTGGAGGTCAGAAAATAGCCAGACCTGTAAGGAGATTTGAAAGAACATTATTATTAATTCTGAAAGTCATAGAATTTAGATTTGCAAGAGAATGATTATAATATTAGTACTGTGCAAAAGTCTTAGACACATATACTGTATATAGATAGAATGCCTAGGACTTTTGCACAGTACTGTATTTGCCAACGTGGAGCGGAGAGCAAGTTTCTAAATCTGACGGGAGCAAAGAATGTTGGGAATGGCGAGGGTGGAGTGCCGAAGGAAGTGAGTGGGACAGGTGACAGAGAAGGATTGCTGGGGGTGGAAGCAGGCGCGGGTGCAAACATACCCAGCTCTGAGACACCAGGCAAGGTTATGTGATTTCAAACAGCTGGTTTATTGATCATTACAGGTTGACTCTCTGGTGCTTCCCACTCACTCCCCTCTCCATTCCCTCACTCCCTTCCCCCTTTCCCAACCATGATTCCGCTCTCCCTGCCCCCTTCCTGCTTTCAGTCCAAAATGGAGACACATATCAGAATTAGACCATAAGACCATTAGACTTAGGAGCAGAATTAGGTCATCTGGCCCAACCAGTCTGCTCCGCATTCAATCATGGCTGATCCTATTTTCTATCTCCTCCTCAAGCCCAGTTGCCAGCCTTCTCCCCATACCCTTTGAAGCCATGTCCAATCAAGAACCTATCAATCTCTACCTTAAATACACCCAATGGCCTGGCCTCCACAGCTGCATGTGGCAACAAATTCCACAAATTCACCACCCTTTAGCTAAAGAAATTTCTCCACATCCCTGTTTTGAAAGGGTGCCCCTCTATCATGAGGCTGTGCCCTCTTGTCCTAGACTTTCCCACCATGGGAAACATTATTTTCACATCTACTCTGACTAGGCCTTTCAACGTTCGAAAAGTTTCAATGAGATCCCCCTCATCCTTCTGAATTCCAGCGAGTACAGACCCAGAGCCATCAAACGTTCCTCATATGATAACCCTTTCATTCCTGGAATCATCCTTGTGAACCTCCTCTGGATCCTCTCCAATGCCAGCACATCTTTTCTGAGATGAGGGGCCCAAAACTGTTCACAATACTCAAGGTGAGGCCTCACCAGTGCCTTATAAAGCCTCAGCATCACTTTTCTGCTCTTGTATTCTAGACCTCTTGAAATGAATGCTAACATGGCATTTCCCTTCCTCACCACTGACTCAACCTGCAAGTTAACCTTCAGGGTGTTCTACACAAGGACCCCCAAATCCTGCTGCATCTCAGATTCCTGTATTTTCTCCCTGTTTAGAAAATAGTCTGCATGTTTATTTCTACTGCCAAAGTGCATGACCATGCATTTTCCAACACTGTATTTCATTTGCTACTTTCTTTTCCATTCTCCTAATCTGTCTAAATCCTTCTGCATCCTACCTGTTTCCTCAACACTATCTTCCCCTCCACCAATCTTCATATCATCTGCAAACTTGGCAACAAAGCCATCTATTTCATCATCTAAATTATTTATATACAGCATAAAGAGAAGTGGTTCCAACACTAAACCCTGAGGACCACCGCTAGTCACTGGCAACCAACCAGAAAAGGATCCTTTTATTCCCACTCATTGCCTCCTACCAATCAGCCAATGCTCTAACCGTGTTAGTAACTTTCCTATAATACAATGGGCTCTTAACTTGGTAAGCAGCCTCATGTGTGGAACCTTGTCAAAGGCCTTCAGAAAGTCCAAATATACAACATCTACTGCATCCACTATCTATCCCACTTGTAACCTCCTCAAAGAATTCCAACAGTTTCAGCAGGCAGGGATTTCCCTGAAGGAAACCAGGCTGTCTTTGTACTATCTTGTCCTGTGTCACAAAGTACTCCATCACCTCATCATTAACAATTGACTCCAACATCTTCCCAACCTCTGAGGTTAGGCTAACTGGTCTATAATTTCCTTTCTGCTGCCTTCCTCCTTTCTTCACAAGTGGAGTGGTATTTGCATTTTCCAGTACTCTGGCGCCATGCCAGAGTCCAATGATTTCTGAAAAATCATTTCTAATGCCACCACAATCTCTAATGCTACCTCTTTCAGAACCCTACGGTGCAGTTCATCTGGTCCGGGTGACTTATGTACCTCTAGGTCTTTCAGCTTTTTGAGCACCTTCTCTCTTGTAATAGTAACTGTGCCCACTTCTCTTCCTTCACACACTACAACATCAGACATATTGCTAGTGTCCTCCACTGTGAAGACATGCAAGATACTCAATTAGTTCATCTGCCATCTCCTTGTCCCCTCGTTATTATTTCTTCTGCCTCATTTTCCAGTGGTTCTATATCCACTCTCATGTCTCTTTTGTTTTTTACATATTTGAAAAAACTTTTACCATTCACTTTGATATTATTTGCTAACTTGTTTTCAAATTTCATCTTTTCCCTTCTAATGATTTTTTTAGATGCTCTCTGTAGATTTTAAAAACTTCCAAATCCTCTATCTTCCCACTAAATCTTGCTTTGTTGTATGCCCTTTCTTTAGCTTTTACAATGGCTTTGACTTCCCTTGTCAGCCACGTTAGTACTATTTTACCATTTGAGTATTTCTTCATTTTTGGAATACATGTGTCCTGCACCTTCCTCATTTTTCCCAGAAACGTGGACCATTGGTGATCTGCTGACATCCCTGCCAGCAGCTACTTCCAATTTACTTTGGTCAACTTCTCTCTCATACAACTGTAATTTCCTTTACTCCACTGAAATACTGCTATATCAGACTTTACTTTCTCCCCATCAAATTTCAAGTTGAACTCAATCATATTGTGATCACTAGTTCTTAAGGGTTCTTTTATCTTAAGCTCCCTAATCACCCCTGGTTCATTACATAACACCCAATCCAGTAAAGCTGATCTCCTAGTAGGCTCAACAACAAAGTGTTCTAAAAAGCTATCTCTTAGGCATTCAACAAACTCACTTTCTTGAGATCCATTACCAACCTGATTTTCCCAATTGACCCGCATGTTAAAATCTCCCATGACTACCATAACATTGCCCTTTTGACTTGCCTTTTCTATTTCCTGTTGTAACTTGTAGTCCACCTCCCAGCCACTATTGGGAGGCCTGTATATAACTGCCATCAACGTCCTTTTACCCTTGCAGTTTCTTAACTCAACCCACAAGGATTCAACATCTTCTGATCCTATGTCATATTTTTCTTCTGATTTGATGCCATTCTTTACCAGTAGAGCCACATCAACCCCTCTGCCTACCTTTCTATCCCTCTGTGTAACCTTGGACACTCAGCTCCCAATTACAACCATCCTTCAGCCACAATTCAGTGATGGCCACAACATCATACCTGGCAACCTGTAATATTGCAAGAAGATCATCCACCTTATTTCTTATACTACACACATTTAGATACAATGCCTTGAGTACCATATTTCCTATCCTTTCTGATTCTGCATCCTAATGATTTGATGCTTAGCCTGTTGGCTGCAACTAAGTCCCATCACCTGCCTGCCCTTCCTGATAGTCTGACTGCACGGTATCTTTACTTTTTTACCATCTATCCTATCCTGAGTCCCCTCACTCCAGTTCCCACCTCCCTGCCAAATTAGTTTAAACCCTCCCCAACAGCTCTAACAAACCTGCCCACAAAAATATTGGACCCTCGGGTTCAGGTGCAACCCTTCACTTTTGAACAGGTCATACCTCCCCCAGAGGAGATCCCAATTATCCAAGAACCTGAAGCCCTACCCCCTGCACCAGCTTCTCAGCCACACATTTATCTGCCAAATCATCCTGTTTCTACCCTCACTGGCGTGTGGCACAGGCAGCAATCCAGAAATTACTACATGGGAGGTCCTGCTTCTCAACTTTCTACCTAGCTCTCTAAATTCTGTTTTCAGGACCTCATTGCTTTTCCTTCCTATGTCATTGGTACAAATATGTACCAAGGCATCTGGTTGCTCCCCCTCCCTCTCCAAAATGTTGTGAACGTGATCTCAGAACATCCCTGACCCTGGCATCTGGGAGGCAATATAAAACCTATGTGTCCCAATCACATCCACAAAATTTCCTGACTGTTCCTCTCACTACAACAGGAATTCTGCAGATGCTGGAAATTCAAGCAACACACATCAAAGTTGCTGGTGAACGCAGCAGGCCAGGCAGCATCTCTAGGAAGAGGTACAGTCGACGTTTCAGGCCGAGACCCTTCGTCAGGACTAACTGAAGGAAGAGTGAGTAAGGGATTTGAAAGTTGGAGGGGGAGGGGGAGATCCAAAATGATAGGAGAAGACAGGAGGGGGAGGGATGGAGCCAAGAGCTGGACAGGTGATAGGCAAAAGGGATACGAGAGGATCATGGGACAGGAGGACCAGGAAGAAAGACAAGTGGAAGGGGGGGGGAACCCAGAGGATGGGCAATGAGTATATTCAGAGGGACAGAGGGAGAAAAAGGAGAGTGAGAGAAAGAATGTGTGTATAAAAATAAGTAACAGATGGGGTACGAGGGGGAGGTGGGGCATTAGTGGAAGTTAGAGAAGTCGATGTTCATGCCATCAGGTTGGAGGCTACGCAGATGGAATATAAGGTGTTGTTCCTCCAACCTGAGTGTGGCTTCATCTTTACAGTAGAGGAGGCCGTGGATAGACATGTCAGAATGGGAATGGGATGTGGAATTAAAATGTGTGGCCACTGGGAGATCCTGCTTTCTCTGGCGGACAGAGCGTAGGTGTTCAGCAAAGCGGTCTCCCAGTCTGCGTCGGGTCTCGCCAATCAAAGAGATGCTGCCAGGCCTGCTGTGTTCACCAGCAACTTTTATGTGTGTTCCTCTCACTACTGAGTCCCCTATCATTACCATTCCCTTCATCTCTCTCTTTCCCTTCTGCACCACAGACCCATGCTCAGTGGCTGTAACCCAGTCGCCATGGCATTCTCCTGGGAGGTCATGCCCTACAAAAGTATCCAAAGTGGTATACTTGTTTTTGAGGGGAATGGCCACAGAGGTGCTCTGCTCTAACTGCCTATTTCTATTTCTCCTGACAGTCACCCAGCTACTCACCTCCTGTAACTCTGGGGTGACTACTTTCCTGTAACTTTGATCAATTATCTCCTCACTCTCCCGTACAAGCTGAAGGTCATCCAGGGGCTGCTTCAGGTCCCTAACACAGGAGCTGCAGCCAGATGCACTTCACACAGATGTAGTCCCCAGGAAAAGTCTGGGTCTCCCAGTTCTCCAACATCTGGCACAAGTAGCACACGACAGCCATTTAATCGGTACAGTAAGAGTGGAAGAAAAACAAAAAGGAAACCTTATCAGACGCCTTACACAGAGCCAATGCCTCTGCCGAGCTGAAGCCTTTTTTGAGCCAAAGCCTGTCACTTCTACTTTTGCCACTAGCCTACTTCTGACAACGACCACCCCGAAAATGGCCGCTCCAGTTATCCCTTCAGTACTTTTATTTAGTTCGTAGATCTCTGTTGACTGGACTCTCTGACGGTGGTGTCGGAGAAGAAGATGCTGTCCAAGTTGCATGCCATCTTGAACAATGTCTCCCATCCACTACATAATGTACTGGTTGGGCACAGGAGTACATTCAGCCAGAGACTCATTCCACCGAGATGCAACACAGAGCGTCATAGGAAGTCATTCCTGCCTGTGGCCATCAAACTTTACAACTCCTCCCTTGGAGGGTCAGACACCCTGAGCCAATAGGCTGGTCATGGACTTATTTACTGGCATAATTTACATATTACTATTTAACTATTTATGGTGCAACTGTAACGAAAACCAATTTCCCCCGGGATCAATAAAGTATGACTATGACTATGACACCACTGATAAGCCCCATACAATGGACAAATGCCCATGAAGCTCTCTTAGTTCTATCATAACTCACATATACCTTGAAATTAGTTTAGTTGCAGCAGCAGTACAGTGCAATACATAAAATTACTACAGTACTGTGTAAAAGTCTCAGGCACCCCAGCTATATATCTGTGCCTAAGACTTTTGCACAGTACTGTAAGTTATAAGCAGTTCTGCAGAGTGCCTCTTTCAATGAGAGTGCATCACTCCCTGGTGCCGTCTTACATTATCGATGTAAAGCAGAATTACAAAATGTAAGCATTGATGGACCAACATTGATCCACACAGTGGGGTTGAGTTCCAATGCAATCAGGTATAACATATTGCAAAGTTGTGGATACAGAGCACTACAATCAAGTTCTGCAGAATCAGACTTCCTAATCGTGTGGGGGTCCTTTCACCACCTGGTCTGCAGCGGTTCACAGAGAAGAATGACAATATCAGGTTGACCATAAAAACCGAAAAGTTAGTGACATCCATATCATTATGTTTCACTGTGTAAGAGCATAATGAAGTGGCAGAAATTGTTCACTCAGTGCTACGAGGTAATAGATACAAGAATCAAAACTGAACAGAACACCCCAATTCAATATAACAGAAACTCCGGAGTAAATGTTAGGCTGGTTAAACCACCTGTGCCTGGAGTACTGAGCTGGAGACAACAGTTTGAATTCCACAGCAGCCACCTGGAAATTTTAATCCAAGAAATTAATATTCCTGTTGAGTATCTGTAATACTGATAACAAAGCTGTGAGACTGTCAGTAAAACTGATGTTTACCAAAGAAACAAATCTGCATTTTCCTGGTCCAATTGATAAGTGACTCTAGACCCAAAGCAATGTAGTTAATTCTTCATTCCCTTTGAACTGTTCAAACTAGCTACATTGTTGAAATGCAATTTAGGATGGGTAATTAAGGGTACTGTGATGGTGTAGCAGTTAAATTGGCCAGTCGGTTCAGATTGGCAAATACATCTCCATCGGCACAGGAGTGCTGCAGGGATGTGTACTCAGCCCTCTGCTTTATCCACTTTACACCTATCATTGTGAGGCTAATTACAGCTCCAACACCAAATACAAGTTTGCTGATGACACCACTGTTGTGGGCTGTATCAAAGGAGGGATGCATAACAGGAGGGAGATTGAAAAGTTGGCTGAGTGGTGCAATGTCATTAAGACCAAGGGAGTGATTGCAGGCATCTGGAGAGGGAAACCAGAGGTCCATGAGCCAGTAATCATCAGAGGATCAGAGGTGGAGAGGGACAGTAACATCAAATTCCTGGGTGTCACAGAGGGCCCGTCCTGGACTCATCTTATAAATATTATTGCGAAGAAAGCACAATAGCACCTCTACTTGCTCAGGAGTCTGTGAAAGATTGTCATGTCATCAAAAATCTTGGCAAACTGCTATAGATATGTGGTGGAAGGTGTGCTGACTGGCTGCATTTTGGCCTGTTATGGGAACAACAATGCCTTCGAGTGGAAAATCCTACAAAAAGGTAGTCGATTCGGCCCAGTACCTCACAGGTAAAACCCTCCCAACCGTTGAGCATATCTACATGAAACGTTGTCATGAAAAAGCAGAATCAATCATCAAAGATCGTCACCATCTAGGTCATGCTCTTTTCTCACTGCTGCCATCAGGTAGGAGGTAAAAGTGCCTCAGGAATCATACCACCAGGTTCAAGAACAGTTACAACCCTTCAACCATCAAGCTCTTGAACAAAAGAGGATAGCTACACCATTTAAAGACTCTGTTTTATTGTTACTTCATGCTCATTATTTATTGCTATTTATTTATATCTGTATTTGCAGTTTGTTTGCAGTTAACAATTCCTGATGTTTACAAAATACAGTACTGTTCCATAGATTTGCTAAATATGCCTGCAGACAAAAGAATCTAAGGGTTGTAATTGGTGATATAATAATAATAAATTTTACTTTGAACTTTTTGAACTTTGAAATTACTGGACTGGATGAACAATCCAGAGACCATCATGGCAGCTGTGGAATTTAAATTCAGTCTATATCTGTGGTAAACCATATATATATATATGTTGTAACTGGGTTAACTGTCTGGACACGCCCCTCTGCTGACTGCCCCTGTGGCTCCTCCCACAGAGTCGTGTATAAAGGTGTTTCGCCTTGCCCCTCCCCCTCAGTCCGGGGCAGACACTCAGCATGGAGATCGGATTGTACAGCGAATAAAAGCCTTTCAGTATTTTACCCAACCTCAGTCTTTTGGAGTTATTGAAGGTGCTTCAATTTTATTGGCTGTACATTTTAAAGCATGGAAAATTCACTGAGACCAGACAAGTTAGACCTCGATCCGCAAACACTTGAAGCTGGAAATGCTTTCGAACTCTGGCTGGCCTGCTTTGAAGCATATCTAGAGGAGATTAAAGCGACCGACCCCGTAGCGAAGCGTAGAGTTCTACTCTCCAGGGTCAGTCCACGGGTCCATTCGCTAATCAGAGACCAGCCAAGCTATGACGGCGCGATGAGTGCACTCAAAGGACAATACCTGCGGCCGATAAACAGCGTCTATGCTCGGCATCGCTTAGTGACACGGAAACAGCAGCCCGGGGAATCGAGTGCTGAGTTTGTCCGGGCCCTACAGATGCTCGTGCGAGCCTGCAATTGCCAGGAGCTGACGGCGGCGCAGCACGCAGAACTCCTAGTGAGAGACGCCTTCGTCACGGGGACCAGGTCACTGTACGTGCGCCAGCGGCTGCTGGAAAAAGCCGCTTACCCTAAGTTCGGCGATCAAGCTGGCTGATACGTTGGAGGCTGCTCTGCACAACTCTGAGGCTCTCCAGGCACGTGATCCCCCGATAGCCTCGTGGGCGCCGCAGACCCCGCAACCCGCCGGTGAATCGACCTCGGCTGCCGCCAGTCGCGAGTCCGCAAAGTGCTACTTCTGTGGACTGGAGAAGCACCCCTGGAAACGCTGCCCGGCCCGACAAGCTACCTGCTCCAGCTGCGGAAAGAAGGGCCACTTCGCCAAGGTCTGTAAGTCAAAACCGCGAGCGGGATCGAGCAGCACCGCGTGCGAGACATGGGGGTCGCCATCTTGCCTGCCGCCATCTTCCTTGCACGCCACCACCACGTACGAGACATGGGGGTGGCCATCTTGGTCAGTGCCACCTCCCACCGCCTACAACCAACGGGTGCTCACGGGGCACCCCACCGCGCCGGACCAAGACAGCGACCCCACCCTGGCTTCCGTGACCCCTGACCAAAGCGCTCCCCACCAGCTCACAAGGTCAATGATGGACATCCTGGTGGAGGGGCACAGGACAAGCTGCCTATTTGACACAGGCAGCACGGAGAGTTTTATCCACCCGGACACGGTG
This sequence comes from Mobula birostris, assembly GCF_030028105.1. Classification (NCBI taxonomy): domain Eukaryota; kingdom Metazoa; phylum Chordata; class Chondrichthyes; order Myliobatiformes; family Myliobatidae; genus Mobula; species Mobula birostris. The sequence goes on along the minus strand of NC_092372.1, from coordinate 201,525,594 downwards.
CAGCATTGTGGACTCATGATACGGCCGGTAAGTCAGAGGGTCGCCATGGATTCCGGGTCACATACAACAGACATCCGGGGGGGTTGTGTAGTGATGCTAGTGGTGCAGGGCACAGAATATCGAGACTTCACGTTACTGATCTTGCCTCAACTGTGTGCCCCTGTGCTATTGGGGCTGGACTTCCAGAGCCAACTGGAGAGCGTGACAATGAAGTATGATGAGCCCCTCCCACCAATTACTGTCATAAATCCTCTGTTTTGTAGAGATATGTCACGTACCCTGCTACTGACCACACACACACTCCGACCTGCACATCCCACCCAACACAATGCCAAATGCCCCACTACCAACGCCACTTACGGCCTCTCCACCCTCAGGATTCCTCCCCCACCGCTGTTCGTCAACCTGACCCCGACTGTAAACCTGTGGCAACTAAAAGCAGGAGATACAGCGCGGGGGACAGAGCTTTCATTAAGTCGGAGGTGCAGCGGCTGCTCAGGGAGGGGGTCATTGAGGCAAGCACAAGTCCTTGGAGGGCGCAGGTGGTGGTTGTTCGGAACGGGGAGAAGAATAGGATGGTCGTGGACTATAGGCCGACCATCAATAGGTTCACGCAGCTCGACGTGTATCCTTTACCCCGCATCGCAGGTATGGTCAATCAGATAGCACAGTACAAGGTGTACTCGACCATAGACCTAAAATCCACTTACCATCAGCTCCCCATCCACCTGCGTTCGAGGCGGACGGCAGGCTTTATCAATTCCTGTGCGTCCCCTTCGGTGTCACGAATGGTGTATCTGTTTTCCAGAGGGCAATGGACCGGGTGGTGGACCAGTGCTAACTGAAGGCCATGTTCCCATATCTGGATAACATCACCATCTGCGGTCACGACCGGCAGGATCACGACAACAACCTCCAAAAATTTCTCCAAGCAGCCAAAGCTTTCAACCTTACCTATAACAAGGACAAGTGTGTATTCGGGACCACCCGACTTGCTATCCTTGGGTGTGTCGTGGAGAACGGAGTCATTGGCCCTGACCCCGACCGTATGTGCCCCCTGTTGGAACTCCCTCTTCCCAATACCCTCAGAGCCCTCAAAAGGTGCCTGGGCTTCTTTTCATATTACGCCCAATGGGTCTCTAACTATGCAGACAAGGCCCGCCCCCGGTCAAGTCCACCACATTCCCTCTCCCTGCCGAGGCCCGCACGGCCTTCAACTACATGAAAGGGGACATTACCAAAGCAGCAATGCATGCGGTGGATGAGGCCATTCCCTTCCAAGTAGAGAGTGACGCCTCCGACTTTGCACTGGCTGCTCCCCTCAACCAGGCGGGAAGACCAGTGGCGTTCTTCTCCCGTATCCTTCAAGGCCCTGAAATTCGGCACTCCGCAGTGCAGAAAGAGGCCCAGGCCATAGTGGAAGCTATTAGGCACTGGAGGCACTATCTTGCCGGCAAAAGGTTCATCCTGCTAACTGACCAGCGCTCAGTCGCGTTCATGTTTAATAATCAGCAGTGGAGCAAAATCAAAAATGATAAAACTCTGAGGTGGAGAATTATCATGTACAGGCCTGGGAAGCTCAACGAGCCCTCCGATGCCCTATCCTGGGGAACGTGCGCAAGCGCACAGATCAACTGGCTATACACCCTACATGTAGATCTTTGCCACCTGGGAGTCACCCGGCTTTTCCACTTCGTGAAAGCCCGGAACCTGCCTTACTCCCTTGAGGAGATCAGGATGATGACCAGGGACTGCCAAGTCTGTGCAGAGTGCAAACCGCACTTCTACCGACCCGAAGAGGCACCACTCATCAAAGCCACCCGCCCCTTTGAGCGACTGAGTGTTGACTTTAAGGGCCCCCTTCCCTCCACCGACCGCAATGTGTACTTTCTTAACGTTATCGACCAGTACTCGCGGTTCCCCTTCGCCATCCCCTGCCCCGACACCACTACCACGTCAGTTATAAAAGCCCTGCGCAAGCTCTTCACTCTGTTCGGATACCCATGCTATATCCACAGTGGCAGAGGGTCCTCATTTATGAGTGACGAGCTGCGCCAATATCTACTGGCTAGGGGAATTGCAACCAGTAGGACCATGAGCTATAATCCCCGGGGGAATGGACAGGTAGAGAAGGAGAATGGCACAGTGTGGAAAGCCACACTCTTAGCCCTCAGGTCAAAGGGACTGCTGGTCTCTCGCTGGCAGGAGGACCTTCCCGAAGCACTCCACTCCATCTGCTCCCTGTTATGCATGGCCACCAATGCCACCCCTCATGAGCGGCTCTTTTCTTTTCCCAGAAAGTCGACTACTGGGACCACCCTACCAACTTGGCTGACGTCCCCGGGGCCAGTGCTGCTCCGGAAACATGCGAGGAGCAATAAATACTCCCCGATGGTCGAGAGAGTTCACTTACTTCATGTGAACCCCCAGTATGCCTATGTGGTTTTACCTGATGGGCGGGAGGGCATGGTCTCCATCCGCGACCTGGCACCCACAGGAGAACCAGGTCCCTACTCTGAACACTCCGTGGTGACTATTGACCCCATACCCATCGATGTATGTACCCATGAGACACCGCACACTCCAAGCCCTACACAGACACCACACGACTCTCCCATACCGGGCGTGACGCACACACACGAGGGATTAATAACGCCTAATGTGCTTGCACCTCCGGAGCCAGCACAACCGCCATCGCCGACGCAATCACCACTGGTGCTACGTAGATCACAGCGACGGACTCGACCGCCTGATAGACTTAACGTGTAAATATACTTGTTGTAAATATTGTCAGTCACTTCACCCCACGGGACTCTTTATAAAAAAAGGAGGGGTGAATGTGGTAAACCATATATATATGCTGTAACTGGGTTAACTGTCTGGACACGACCCTCTGCTGACTGTCCCTGTGGCTCCTCCCACAGAGTCCTGTATAAAGGTATTTCACCTTGCCCCTCCCCCTCAGTCCGGGGGCAGACACTTACCATGGAGGTCGCATTGTACAGCGAATAAAAGCCTTTCAGTATTTTACCAAACCACAGTCTTTTGGAGTTATTGAAGGTGCTTCAATATCCTAGATTTTCATGGGTGAAAAGCAACTTTCCATACAAAAGGCAATTGTCCACAAAAACTATTAGGCTGTTGTAAAGATGCATCTTGTCCACTAATATTCTTCACAGAAGGCTTATGTCGGACTCCAGACCCACAGCTCTGATGTAGGTACTTTCTGGAATGTTCAAACATGACACTTAAAACAAGAACAGCTAGAGATGGAAAATCAATGCAGGCCTTGCCTAAGATACTTAACATACCATGAAGAAGCGGGATCTAAGGGGGATATTCCTCACACAAATGATAGTCAGAATCTGGAATGTATTCCCTGAAGAAGTGGTGGATGCAGATACCCTCAGCAACATTTAAGAAATATCCAGACTAGTACTTTAATTGGCAAGATATTGATGGCTTATGGACCTGGTGAGTATACTTGGGATTAGTGTAGATAGTTAAAATGAGCAGCATGGATAGGCAGGCGAAAAGGCCTTTTCATGACTTCGGAACTCCATGACACTTAATTAAAAATAACGAGCTTATACATATATATTTCTGAAAAATAAACTGAAGGAGAATTTAAATGCAGTTCAACCTCAATAATGTAGAAGCTTTTGGAAGCAATAACTACAAAAAAGAAATTAATAAGTGATTGGATAAACTTGAGTTAACAAAGGAAAATGAGTATAGACTGAGTAAAGGCAAATCATATTTGACTAACATTAAACCTTTGATGAGTTAGCAGAGAAGTTGATAAAAGGTTTGCAGTAGATGTTGACTATATAGAATTTCAGGAGGCATTTGCCAAATTCCATTTTGAAACTGGCTAACAACATAGAGGTTCATGAAATAAAGCAAACAATATTATCCTGGATTTTTATTTAAATCACTTATGGTTAAAAAGCAAAGGGTAATGGGAAAGAGTTGCTTGTTAGATTGGAGAATGATTATCTTCCGCTATTGTCACGTGTAGTCCAAAGCTTAATTTTAATTATTATATGAAAAGAAACAGATTTCTGTTGTCCCAAAGACACAGTCTGTTTACTGCTGGGACACACTGTTTGGACTAGCCTGGCCTCTAACACAGTCTTCTTCTGGAGCCTTTTCTCAGCATTATACATAGAACATAGAATATACAACAGTATAGCAACTGAGCAGTCTTTTAGCACGCTTGTTCTGCATTGACCACGTTCCCAACTTCCATCTGCATGCACATGGCTTGAATCCCAATATAGAAACATAGAAACATAAAAAACCTAGAGATCAATACAGGCTGTTCGGCCCCCAAAGCTGAGCAAACCTTAGAAATTACCTAGGGTTACCCATATCCCTCTATTTTTCTATGTTTCATGTACCCATCCAGGAGTCTCTTAAAAGAACCTATCGTATCCACTTCCACCACCGTGACTTATCCCTGACATCTCCTCTGAACCTACTTCCAAGCACCTTAAAACTACGACATCTCATGCTAGTCGTTTCAGCCCTGGAAAAGCCTTTGACTATCTACATGTCAATGCTTCTCATCATCTTATACACGTCTATCAGGTCACCTCTCATCCTCCATCGCTCCACAGAGAAAAGGCCGAGTTCACTCAACCTATTCTCATAAGGCATGCTCCCCAATCCAGGCAACATCCTTGTAGGTCTCCTCTGTACACTTTCTATGGTTTCCACATCCTTCCTGTAGTGAGGTGACCAAAACTGAGCACAGTACTCCAAGTGGGGTCTGACCAGGGTCCTATATAGCTGCAAACATTACCTCTTGGCTCTTAAACTCAATCCTATAATTGAAGAAGGCCAATACACTGTATGCCTTCTTAACCACAGAGTCAATCAGCATAGCAGCTTTGAATGTCCTATAGACTTGGACCCCAAGATCCCTCTGATCCTCCACACTGCCAAGAGTCTTACTATTAATACTATATTCTGCCATCATATTTGACCGACCAAAATGAACCACTTCACACTTATCTGGGTTGAACTCCATCTGCCACTTCTCAGCCCAGTTTTGCATCCTATCAATGTCCTGCTGTAAACTCTGACAGCCCTCCACACTATCCACAACACCCCCAACCTTTCTGTCATCAGCAAATTTACTAACCCAGACCCTGTAGATTAGATTAGATTTATTTTATTTCTTACATTAAAGGGAATAAACATCTTTATGTTGTGTCTCCGTTGCAAGGTACAAGCAATAGAGAGGGGAAATGTGGGAGAATATTGCCCAAACACTAAAATTGTATACATAATTGTTTTATATACATGTATGTACAGTCAGATATGCAATCAGATCAATGTATTATAATAAATCTGATGGCCTGGTAAAGAGAAGCTGTCCTGGATCCTGTTGGTCCTGGCTTTAATACTGCAGTACTGTTTGCCAGGTGGTAGCAGCTGTAAGAGCAACACACACAAAATGCTGGTGAACACAGCAGGCCAGGCAGCATCTCTAAGAAGAGGTATAGTTGATGCTTCGGGCCGAAACCCTTCGTCAGGACTAACTGAAAGAAGAAATAGAAGGAGATTTGAAAGTGGGAGGGGGAGATCCAAAATGATAGGAGAAGACAGGAGGGGGAGGGATGAAGCCAAGAGCTGGAAAGTTGATTGGCAAAAGGGATGCGAGGCTGGAGAAGGGAGAGGATCATGGGACGGGAGGCCTAGGGAGAAAGAAAGGAGGAGGGGAGCACCAGAGGAAGATGGAGAGCAGGCAAGGAGTATTTGTGAGAGGGACAGAGAGAGAGAAAAAAGGAAAAATAAATAGATAGATAGATAGATAGATAGATAGACAGATAGATAAATAGGGGATGGGGTAAAAAGGGGAGGAGGGGCATTAATGGAAGTTGGAGAAGTCAATGTTCATGCCATCAGGTTGGAGGCTACCCAGACGGAATATAAGGTGTTGTTCCTCCAACCTGATGGCATGAACATTGACTTAACTTCCATTAATGCCCCTCCTCCCCTTCTACCCCATCCCTTATTTATTTATTTATTTATCTATCTATCTATCTTTTCTTTTTCTCTCTCTGTCCCTCTCACAAATTCACCTTGCCTCCTCTCCATCTTCCTCTGGTGCTCCCCTCCCCCTTTCTTTCTCCTTAGGCCTCCCGTCCCATGATCCTCGCCATTCTCCAGCCTTGTATCCCTTTTGCCAATCAACTTTCCAGCTCTTAGCTCTATCCCTCCCCCTCCTGTCTTCTCCTATCATTTCCGATCCCCCTTCCCCCTCCCACTTTCAAATCCCTTACTCTCTCTTCTTTCAGTTAGTCCTGACGAAGGGCCTCGGCCTGAAGCGTCGACTGTACTTCTTCCTATAGATGCTGCCTGGCCTGCTGCGTTCACCAGCATTTTGTATGTGTTGCTTGAATTTCCAGCATCTGCAGATTTTCTCAGGTGAGCAACTGTAATAATTGGTGGTTGGGGTGATTGAAGTCCCTGATAATCCTCTGGGACCTTTTCACACACCTTCTGCTGTAAATGTCCCGAATAGAGGAAAGTTCACATCCACAGATGCACTGGGCTGTCCGCTCCACTTTCTGCAGTGCCCTACGATTGAGGCTGGTACAGTTCCTATACCAGGCAATGACACAGCCAGACAGGATGCTTTTGATGCTGTCCCTGTAGAATTCCTAAGGATTTGGAGACTCACGTGCCGAACATGTTCAAAGGTGCGAGAGGTGCTGTTGTGCTTTTTTCACCACACAGCTGGTATGTACAGTCCAGGGGAGATCCTTGGTGATGTGTATACCGAGGAGCTTGAAACAACTCACTCTCTCAGCTACGGTCCCATTGATGTCAATAGGGGCTAGCCTCTCTCCATTCCTCCTATAATCCACAATCAACTCCTTTTTTTTTGACATTGAGACAGAGGTTGTTTTCTTGGCACCACCGTGTCAGGATGTTGACGTCTCCTCTGTCGGCTGTCTCATCCTTGCTGGAAGTAAGACCCATCAACGTTGCGTCACCTGGAGTATAAGGCTACTTGCAGAAATTGCAGGGGCCTCAGCAGAGATATTTGAAATGTTCTTAGCCATGGGTGAGGAGTCGAAGGACTGGAGAATAGCTAATGTTGTTCTTTTATACAAGAAACCTATAAGAATAAGCGAGGCAATTATAGACTGGTGAGCCTGGTGGGTAGGCTACTGGAAAGCACTCTAAGGGACCGAATACATAATTATTTGGATAGATAGGAATGATTAGGGTTTGTACATGGCTTTGTGCATAGCAGGTTGTGTCTAACCAATCTTACTGAGTTTTTTGAGGAAGTTACCAGAAAAGTACCATATACCCGATTGCTATGTTGCCTTGCAGGTGCCAGGGTCAGGAATGCTTCAGAGTGCATCCAAAGCATTCTAGAGGGAAGTGTTAGCAGCCAAAAGTTGTGGTACATATTCTTAACATGTGAGTGAACCAACAACATAGTTAGGAAAAGGGAAAAGGTCCAGAACAAGAGAATATAAGGAGTTAGGCAGAAAGCAGAAAAGCAGATATTCAGTGTGGTTATCTCTGGATTGCTGCCTGTGCCACAGACTAGTGCAGGTAAGAACAGAATGATCTGGCAGATGAATGCATGGCTGAGGAATTGGTGCAGGTGAGGGGGATTTAAATATCTGGATCATTGGGATCTTCTTTGGGGAAAATACGATCTGTACAAAAAGGTCAGGTTACATCTGAACTCAAGGGGAATAAACATCCTTGCAGATAGGTTTGACAGAACCGTTAAGGGGGGTTAAAATAATTTTGCAGGAGAATGGAAACTGGATGATAGGGCTGAGGATGGAGCAGTTGATATACAAGTAGATGCAGTGTGTAGTGAGACTGTGAGGAAGGACAGGGAATGATTCTGGGAATGAAAAGGTTATCATATGAGGAATACTTGATGGCTTTGGGTCTGTACTCTGGAATTTAGAAGGATGAGGGGTGATATCATTGAAATCTTTCAAATATTGAATGGCCTAGATAGAGTAGATGTGGAAAGGATTTTTCCCATGCAGGGGGAATCAAGGACAAGAGGGCACAGCCTCAGGATAGAGGGGCATCCATTTAAAACAGAGATGCAGAGAAATTTCATTAGCCAGAGGGTGGTGAATTTGTGGAATTTACCACCTCATGCAGCTATGGACGCCAGGTCATTTTGTGTATTTAAGACAGAGATTGGTAAGTTCTTGATTGGACATGGCATCAAAGGTTACGGGGAGAAGGCAGGGGAGTTGGGTTGAGGAAGGGATAAAGGAACAGCCATGATTGAATGACAGAACAGACTTGATGGGCCAAATGGCCTAATTCTGCTCCAATGTCATATGAAGAACAGCTCGTGGTTGAGCCCACTAGGTGAATGACAATTCTGGATTGGGTGTTTACATTAAAGGATCCCTTAGGAGACAATCATTGTAATATGATAAAATTTACCCTTAATATAAGAGGGAGTAGCTAAAGTCAGATGTATCAGTATTGCAGTGGAGTAAAGGGAATTTCATCGTTATGAGAGAGGAGCTGGCCAAAATTGATTGGAAGGGGAGACCAGCGGGGATGACAGCAGAACACTAAGGGCTGGAGTTTCTGGGAGCAATTTTGAAAGTACAGGATAGATACATCACAAAGATGAAGAAGTATTCTAAAGTGAGGATGATACAACCATGGCTGAAAGGGAAGTTAAAGATAGCAAAAAAGCAAAAGAGAGGAATAGCAAATATTAGTGAGAAGTTAGGGGAGTGGGAAGCATTTAAAGACCACAGAAAACAATTAAAAAACCAGAAGGAGAAAAAGGATGAAATATGAAGGTAAGCTAGCCAATAGTATAAAATAAGATGCCAAAAGTTTAAAGAGCAAACAACAGTTGAGAGTGTGCATCTGTCCATTCGATATGACGATGGAGAGGTAGTAGTGGGGGAAAAGAAATGGTGGATGAACTTAATAACACTTTACATCGATCTTCACTGTTAAAGATGCTACCGGATGCCAGAAATTTGAGAGTGTTAGGAGGCAGAAATGAGTGAAGTTGCTGTTACCAAGGAGGAAGTACTTGGGAAGATGGTAGGTGAGAAGATAAATAAGTCACCAAGATCAGATGGACTACACCCCAGGATCCAGAAAGAGGAACCTGAAGAGATTGTGGAAGCATGAGTAATGATCTTTCTAGAAATGTTAGATTCTGGAATGGTTCTGAAGGAATGGAAATTTGCAAATGTTACTCCACCATTTAAGAAGAGAAGGAAGCAGAAGAAAGGAGGGAACGTCTCCACACCATGACCCCTGCTACTAACCACCATGACCCCTGCTACTAACCACAATGGCTCAAACGACCCAGAGCAGGTTCAAAATCCCGACTCCACTGCCATCAATGCAGGTTCCAACAACCTCGGACATCTCCAACGTGCTGATGACACAACCTCCAACTCTGACTCCAGCCTTGACCTCCAAGTCAGGTCTTCATGCGCTGCCGCTGGAACCCCCATCTCCTCTTCCCCCACTACCACCCTGCAACTCCATCCCTCTCAGGTCCCACCACCAGCTCGTGGGCCCTCGGAGACTCTATCTTCCTCTCACCCCACCATCCCTGAACACCACAAACCACCCTTTTCCTCAGACCAGCTCCCTTCCCCCTCTGATCCCAGCTGTCACTGTGCTAGATCTTCACCGTTCCCTCTGATCTTTCCCTCTCTCAAGCAGAATGTTCTGTCCTTAGTAAGATCCTCACCTTTGCCCCCCTGCACCCACAACGCGGTGAGTTATGCAACCGCCTTGACGCTGAGCTTTTCTTCCACTGCCTCCACCTTTGTGCCTACCTCTTTGTCAAAGACTCTCCACCCCACACCAATGACCTCTTCTCCTGTCTTCAACCGTCCTCCTCTTCCTGGACACCCCACCCTGGTCTTCTGCCTGTCCTGGACCTTTTCATTGCCAACTGCCGACGGGACATTAACTGTCTCAACTTCAACACTCCTCTCTCCAATTCCAGCCTTACTCCTTCTGAACACTCTGCACTACTCTTAACCTCACCACCAAACCTGCAGATAAGGGGGTGCTGTAGTCGTGGCTATCCCTCGAGGTCAAGGATGATGGGCCTCGTTCTGAAGAAGTGGCCCACAGAGTGAAGATGCCTGTGCATGTATTTGTTTAATGTGTACTTGATGTTGCACTCCAAGAAGAACACAATACTTCACAAATCAACCAACAGATTCCAATGGCATGGAAACCACGACGATTGGAGCTGATGGATTTGTTGCAGCCTTCATCCGCCTTCACAGCCATTGAGTTCAAAGTAACTTCGTCCACTTGTTCCACCATTGAGGTCTTGGCTGGATTGTTCTTTTTCAGGGACCTCATCCTTGACCTTACTGCCATGGGTGACCCTACCAGGAGCATAGCTCCAGATGGCATTGCTCTCGGGATCACAGGACCACACAAGCTTCTCCACCACGACAAGGTGACAATCCACGGAGAAGGTGCTGTAGTAGGCATCTGGCGTACTGGTATCTACCTTCTGAGGCCCAGTGACAACTCTCAGACACCTTCTCTTACTTACCCATCAAACAGAACCCCACTAAGGAACACTAGGCCATTGTCTCCCATACCATCATTATTAGTTCTGGGGTTCTCCCATCTACTGCCACCAACCTCGTAACTCCCACACCCAGCACCTCCCGTGTTTACCTCCTACTCAAGGTCCACAAACCTGCTTGTCAAAGTAGATTGTTTCAGCTTGTTCCTGCCCCATTGAACTCGACTCTGTTTTATCCTCCCTGGTCCAGTCCCTTCCTATCTACATCCATGACACTTCACATACACTGGATCTTTTCAATGATTTCATGTTCCTGGCCCCATCATCTTATTTTCACTATGGATGTCCAGTCCCTATACACCTCCTTCTCCCACCAGGAAGGCCTCAAGTTTCTCCATTTCTTGTTGGACACCAGACCCAACCAGTTCCCCTCCACCACCACTCTCCTCCGTCTAGCAGAACTTATCTTCACTCTTAATCATTTCTCCTTTGGCTCCTCCACTTCATTCAAGCAAAAGGTGTAGCCATGGACACTCACATAGGTCCCAGCTTTGGCTGCCTTTTTGTCAGCTACGTGGAACAGTCTATGTTCCAAGCCTGCACTGGTTGCTGTCCCTCACTTTTCCTGTGCTATGTCAACAACTGCATTGGTGCTGCTTCCTGCACCCATGTGGAACTAGTCGACTTCATCCACTTTGCCTCCAACTTCCGGCATGCCCTCAAGTTTACCTGGTCCATTTCTGACACCTCCCTCCCCTTTCTTGATCTTTCTGTCTCTGTCTCTGGAGACAGCTTATCTACTGATGTCCATTTTAAACCCACAAACTCTCACAGTTATCTGGACTATACCTCTTCCCACCCTGTTACTTGTAAAAATGCCATCCCCGTCTCTGAATTCTTCCATCTCTGGTGCCCTGCTCTCAGAATGAGACTTTTCATTCCAGAACGAAGGAGATGTCCTTCTTCTTCAAAGAAAGGGGCTTCCCTTCCTCCTTCCTCCACCATCAATGCTGCCCTCAACTACATCTCTTCCATTTCACGCTTGTCTGCTCTCACCCCATCCTCCGCTACCCTACCAGGGATAGGGTTCCTTTTGTCCTCACCTAACACCCCACCAGCCTCCGCATCCCGCACATAATTCTCCACAGCTTCTGCCATCTCAAGCAGGATACCACCACCAAGCACAACTTTCCCTCACCCCTGCTTTCCACAGGGATAACTCCCTATGCGACTGCCTTGCTGGTTCGTTCCTCCTCACTGATTTCCCCTCTGGTATTTATCCTTGCAAGTGGAATAAGTGATACACCTCCCCCCTCACTACTAATCAGGGCCCCAAACAGTCCTTCCAGGTGAGGCGCCACTCTTTCTGTGAGTCTGTTGGGGTCATATACTGTGTCGGGTGCTCCCGGTGCGGCCTCCTATATATCGGTGAGACCCAATGTAGACAGGGAGACCGCTTCGCTGAGCACCTACACTCCATCCACCAGAAGAAGCGGGATCTCCCGGGGCCACACATTTTAATTCTACTTCCCATTCCCATACCAATATATCTATCCATGGCTTGCTCTACCATCACAATGAGGCCACACTCAGATTGGAGGAACAACACCTCATATTCCATCTGGATAGCCTCCAACCTAATGGCATTAACAAAGATTTCTAGAATTTTTAGTAATGCCCTCCCCCTTCACCATTTCCCGTCCCCTTTTCCCCCTCTCACCTTAATTCCTTGTCTGCCTATTGCCTCCCTCTGGTTCTCCTCCCCACTTTTCTTTCTTCCATGGGTTCTGTCCTCTCCAATCAGATCCCCCCTTCTCCAGCCCTGTATCTATTCTACCAATCATCTTCCAAGCCCTTTACTTCACCCCTCCCCCTCCCAATTTTACCTATCTCCTTGTGTTTCTTGCTCCTCTCACCCCACCTTTTAACTCTACACCTCATCCTTTTTCCCCCATTCCTGCCAAAGGGTTCTGGACTGGAATGTTGACTGTACTCTTTTTCACAGTTGCTGCCTAGCCTGCTGAGTTCCTCCAGCATTTTGTGTGTCTTGAAAGGAAACTATAGGTCAGTGAGCCCTGCCCTCAGTGATTTGGGAGAGGTTGTAGTCCTATATTAAGGAAGAGATTTCAGAGTACTTGGAGGCACATGATAAATTAGGCAGATGTCAGGATGATTTCCTTAAGAGGAAATCTTGCCTGACAAATCTCTTGGAATTATTTGAGGAAATAACAGGCAGGATCAACAGAAGGCCTTTGTCAAGGTGCCACACAAAGTACTGCTTAACAAGGTAAGAACCCATGTTATTACAGGAAAGATACTTGTATGGAGACAAGATTGGCTGACCGGCAGGAGGCTAAGAGTGGGAATAAAGAGAGCTTTCTCTTGTTGGTTGCTAGTGACTAGTGCTGTTTTGCAGGTGACAGTGTTGAAAGCACTTCTTTTTACATTGTATGTCAATGATTTGTATGACAGAATTGATGGCTTTGTGGCCAAACTTGCAGATAAAATGAAGGTAGATGGAGCGGTAGGTAGGTAGTGTTGAGGAATCAGGGAGACTGCAGAAGGACTTGGACAGATTCAGAGGTGGGCGAAGAACTGGCAGATAGAATATAGTGCAGGGAAGTGTATGGTCATGCACTTTATTAGAAGAAATGAAGGCATACAATATTTTCTAAACAGGAAGAAAATTCAAAAATCAGAGGTGCAAATGGATTCATTAAAGATTAACTTGCAGTTTGAGTCAGTGGTAAGGAAGGTGAATACAATATTAACATTCATTTTGAAAGGACAGCAAGAATGTGATTCTGAGATTTATAAGTCATTGTTCAGAACACACTTGAACTATTGTGAGTAGTTTTGGGCCCTTTATCTGGGAAAATATGTGCTGGCATTGAAGAGAGTCCAGAGGAGGTTCACAAAAGTAATTCTGGGAATGAAAGTTTTAATGTATGAGGAGCATTTGATGGCTCTGGGCCTGTACTTGATGGATTTTAGAAGAATAAGAGTGGAATCTCATTGAAACCTATCTGATATTGAAGACCTTGATATTTCCTATAGCGGGAAATCTAGGACCAGAGGGAACAGTTTCAGAATAAAAGATGTCCATTTAGAACAGAGATGAGGAAGAATTTTGTTAGCGAAAGGATACCAGAGGATAGTGAATCTGTGGAATTCATTGCCACTGACAGATGTGGAGTCCAAGACATTGAGGATAATTAAAGTTAAGATTGAGAGGTTCTTGATTAGTTAGGCCATCAAAGATTAGAGGGGGAAGGCAGGAGATTGGGGTTAAGAGGGATAATAAATCAGCATTGATGGAATTGCAGTTCTGACTCAATGGGCCAAGTGACCCAAGTCTGCTCCTATATCTTAAGTTCATGAAGGCAAGTGAGTTAATATTCAGATGCTATGTTGAACTTATATAAAACATTGTTGGGGCCTAATTTGGAGTGTTGGGTGCAGTTTTGATCACATACCTGCAAGAAAGATGTCCATGAATGTGAAAGAGTGCAGAGAAAATTTACAAGGACGTTGCAAGGACTTGAGGACTGAGCTATAGGAAAGGATTGAATAGGTTAGAATTTTATTCGTTAGAATGTAGAAGATTGAGGGGAGATTTGACAGAGGCATACAAATTTATGATAGAGAGAATAAATGCAAGCAAGGTTTCTCCACAGAGGTTAGGTGAGACTAGAACTAGGCATCATGGTTGAGGGTGACAGGTGAATTATTTAAGGGCCACATGAGGGGGATCATTTTCACTCAGAGAGTCGTAACTGTGTGGAACAAATGTGGTTTGATTTCAACATTTAAGAGTAGATCGGATAGGTACATGGATGGGAAGGGTATAGAGGTCTCGGGCCCAGGGTCAGGTCTATAGGACCAGGTAGATTAATAGGTCTGCATGAATTAGATGGGCCAAAGGGCCTGTTTCTGTGCTGTAGTGTTCGATGACTCCTTGAATCAATCTGCTTATACCACTTCCCCAGCAGCACATCTACCACTCTATGCAAAAAAAAATTGCCTCCCACATCATCTTTAACTGCCCTCCTGTCACCTTAATCTTTGCCCTATGGAACATGTGAGTACATAGAATTCTATCTAGAAAGAAATCAATGATAATCAGTTTAAATGGTTCAACAAACACAAAAATTCCAGATTAGATGAAATATACAGTAGAACATAAAATAGTACAGCACAGGATCAAGTCCTTTGTCCCATTATGTTTGTGCTGAACATTCATATCTTCAACCTGTACATGATCCATATCCCTCCATCCCTTGCATATTCATGGATCTGGCAGATCCATTCTACCAATTACTTAATACTTACCGATCCTTTTCATCACTTCCTTAAAAATCTTCAATTATGTTGCAACAGGACTTTCCCTGCGTACAGCCCCTAAGGCTCTAGGGATATTAGGAGTTCTGTAAAACATTGGATATATCCCCAGAGCCTGAGGGAATATACTTCAGTATATATTATAGATGAGTGATCGCAACACTCCCTTTGTTTTTGCATTAAGCTAGCTAACTTCTTGCTTGTAATATACGTTTAGAATGCATTGAGATTCTGTTTAATCCTACTTGCCAAAGATAATTCACGGCCTCTTTTAGCCATCCTGTTTCTTTAATTTCTTCCCTCCCTCCTTCATATTCCTCAAGAGGCTTGTGTGATTTTAGGTTCCTAAGTCTTGCACATGCTTACTTTTCCTTTTTGACTAAACCTGCTGCTAAATTTGTCATCCAAGGTTCCAGAAGTTGCCATTCTTGTAGCTCATTCTCGTGCTATTTCTGAATAATTAACATGCCTTTAGAAGACCCTTAAGTGTCAACTTACCCCAAACTACCAACCTACACTCGCAGAGCCTGCCTAATGTAATTAGCCTTCCCCCGAGTTTAGCAATTTTACCAAAGGCTGCGTCTTCTCCTTATTCTTAACATTTATGGAATTTTGCGAAATGCCGCCCCCGCGCCCCCCACCACTGAAATTTCAAATGCCTGGCCAGGCTCATTCCCCATTCCCTTTTATGGTCTCATATGGCTCGATACTTAGGCAATCCACATACTGCTTCAAGAAACTTTCCTGATACATCTAACAAATTCTGCCCAATTCAAGTCTCTGGCACTGAGAGTCCCAGTTAATATGGGAAAAATTAATATACCCTTTAACACCTTTCCATGATGTGTTTGCTTATCCACTCCTTTCACTCTCAATGGTTATTGAAAGGCCATGGTGCCAGTCCTAATTCCTACCCTTAAGGCCTTGTGGGATGAGTTCTCCAAGATGTCCCCTCTAAATGCATTTGTGACTTTCTCCCTCATCAGTAATGCAACCCACCCACCACTTTTACATCCCTCTCTATCATGTCTTAAATGTCTGTATCCTGAATTAGTGAAATGCCAGTCCTACCATTTTCTCAGAAGTGATTTTGTACTGGCCATGGTATTGGAGTTTCATGTACTAATCCAGACTCTAATATCATCTGCTTTAACCATTATATTTATTACATTAAAAATAAATATTTTCAGTTTATTATCTGTGCCATATTCATTATATGAGCCCTGCCTATTTTTGCTACTAAACTATTCAACCTGCTTACTTTGATGTGGCCAGAGAATCACTGGGACTGTCTAACACCACCAGGCACATGGACTTTTAAAGATGTCAATGTTACTGATAGTTGCAGGCACTTGGTAGAGTTGTGACTTGAGGCAAACTTATACCACTTGACATTGGTATACTAACAGAATGGATAAATCAGAGGTGGATGGAATTTCACACAGAAAAGGGCGAAGAAGACATCATGATCTAAAAGGGATTTGAATGTATATGTACATTAATCTTTGAAAGCACAGGACATGATGCAAGAGTGCTTAGTAAAGATCCAGAAACTTAGGATTTATAAATAAAGGGAGAATGTATAAAAGCAGGGAGGTCTAGCTGAACAAAATACTCTTTAGGCCACAAATGGAGTATTGCATCTATTTCTTGTTAGCAAACTTCAGAAAATGAGTGAAGCCCTAGGGAATGTGTGGAGAGGATTTATTAGAATTATTCCAGGAATGAGGGATTTCAACTGTAAGATTTGACTGGTGAAGCTGGAATTATTATTCATGGAGCTGAGAGAGATTTCATAGAAGTGCACAAGATTATGATTATTACATAGAAAAGACGTTCCCATTAGCTGTTGGGTCACGGATCAAGAGATCCAGGTGGATTGCACAGAGGGCAACATCTAGAGGCAGTTGACCAGGACCAAAACCATCTAATACGTTATGGGAAAGAAAGTAATAAGTTACTGCTAAGCAAGTTAAGAACCACACGAAAGATGCTGTAAGCCTATTAGCCAACATTCTAGTAAAATAAATCCATTTAAGTTGAAAGGAAGTTTCACACTTCCATCTTCATTGTTGCTTGCAATATTTATGATGTGATTTAGGAGTAGAATTCAGAATTATAATTAACTACTGTTTTCCAGGTGTTTTCATGAGATCTCAAAGCAAAACAAATAGATGAGCTACCGATTATCTTGATTATTCAAAGGTGCAGGTCATTAATTTGGTAGGAAGTGTATGTTCTGACTCTAAATCTCAGAAGTCTCGAGATGATTGATTTCCCTTTTCTTAAAAGTCTCATTAATGCCAATCATTATTCTCAACAATATATAAAGGAGTACAACATAATCAGTGAGCCACTACAATACAGTCTCAATTATTAATATGTGAGTAATCTGTACAAGTGTTTTTGTAGCTCTGAGGAGTCCCTATGGCTAATAAAAATGTTATAATAGTGTAGAGAATGCATATGATTATCGAATAAATGTATTTATTTGTCTGTTTCTCCTTCTGTGTTTAGAAGTTTGATCAATAAGATATTAAACTGCAACTGAGTGAAAACAGCTGAACATATAAATACTTAAAAAAGTCACCATAAGTACTTTCATTTATCTGCCTGTGGGGAATATTAACAATTGTTAGGTTCAGTGTTCAATGGATATTTCATGATCTAAGAGGAATAAAAAACTCACATTTTTAAATTAACTCACACAACCTTGGAATACTGCAAGGCGCTTTAGATCAAATTAAGTAATTTGGGAGGATATGCAGAAAATGCAGAAGGCAATTTTGCACATTGTAATGTCCCACAAATAGCAATAAGAAAAATAAACTGATAACGTAGTGCTTTGGTCAAGGGAAATGTAATGAATGGGCAGCCAGGGAAAACTCCTTGCTCTTCTGTCGAATAGTGCCCGGGGATCTTTTCAGCTTCCCAAGAGAGTAGTTTAACAGTTGTTTGAAAAATAATACACTTAATAGTGCAGTGTTGTTCTTTCTCGGCAGTTGCTTAGGATAAGGAAGAATTTATTTCCGCTCTGAGGGGACTGATGAGGTCAATGTAAGGCTTACAGATGCCGCCACAGGAAGAATATGAAGTGCCTCAGCAGACAGGTAGAAGTGGTTTACTCCTTTGAGTATTTACTTTGGAGTTTGATGTGCTGCAATGGTATTTCGCCATTAGAGAGATCTTCCCCTCTTGCTCTCTTTTCAGAATTACAAAGCGAGAATTCCCTGTGAAACTCCATAGTTTTGTTCCTCTATCTCCCCATCTTCTCTTCTTCTCTTCTCATGCTAGCTATGTAGGAAGTGAAACACCTATCCATTCACCACTTCCTTTCCCACCATCTAGAGATCCAAGTGGTAATTCCCAATGAAGCAATACTTCAATTCTTTCAACCTAGTGTATTGTGGACACTGAATGCAATTCAGAGGTTTCTTCAATGCTGGCAAACTAAGCACAGAATGGGTGGTTGTTCTACAGTTCTACATTCAGTGTCCAGGGGCCACTCTGAGCTCCCTGTTGCCTACCTCTTTGCCATCCCTGTCCCACTTTGAGCTGCGTAAGGTCTCCACACTATTATAATGTGAACAACATAAGCCAGCTTTGCTGTAGACCATCCATCTATGTCATTGACTCAACTTTGCCCTCCCTGCTAGCTCTGACCTTTTGGGCATTTTCTCAACCACCACATTTCATATTTCTTCAATTGTTTTCTCTCTGTATAACTGCCCTTATTTTGTAGTTTATGCTCCTTCATTCATGGACACCATTTAACCACCATCATTAAGCTATCAACCAGATCACTTCCTCACAGTAATCCTAACCTTACCCCATCTGAGATTTCTTTTTCTTCTTTTCATCTCTTTCCTCCTATCCCTTCTGCAGCTTAAAAATCAGATTTCTTTTCTATTGTTCTCAGTCCTGATACACGGTCTTCAACCAGAACTTTCTTTTTCTTTCTATGTACAACATTGTTCTGTTTTTTTTTCAATTTCTGATTTTAAGGTCTGTCTTAAATTAGAAAAGAGAAGCTGAGATGCTTTGATCGGGGAATCAAGAGCTTAGGACCCCCACAGCTAAAGACAATCAGAAAAATAAAGGTTTCTCACATTTAGTTAGTTGAAGTACGAAATAATTCTTAATTCCAGTCTAGCTTTAGTCACGCCCCAGACTTCCCAGCATGCTTTTGGAAATTCTTTCTGTTTGGTTGCTACAGGTGATGAATAGAAGAAGCCGAGCCAACCAATTATGGTGAGCTCTATATCATTGGTTGTCTTGGGAAGGAAGCCTGAGAAATAGTCAGGTTCTCTGGTACCAGAGCTCATACTGGAAGCAATTCTCCTACATTTCCCCTCACTCAAACACTCCACCCCCATTCATCAGAATCTCCTTCTATTTCTGGAGTGAACATTGTGTTCAAAGATCCAGCCAAGATTTATAGTCATAAAATCACAGAGCCATATAGCATGGAAACAGGCCACTTAGCCCATGTCCACACTGACCAGTATTAATCCCATCCTTCTGCATTTGGTTTCCGTCCCTTTAAAGCCGAAGTGATCCACGTGCTCACCTTGACATCCATGGTAACTCCGGCAACCTCTTCCTGGGCATTGAGCAAGCCCCCTGTAGTCCTCCCAGTCAAAATATCCCTGTTGATTTATCTGCAGCAGTATTCAGGTGAGTGTGCGGTAGATAAGTACCTATCCACAACATTCCCACCACGTGGGCCAGTCTAAGAATCCAAAATGGTATGGTTGGGCGGGGTTAACTCCCCGGAGGAGTTTTACAGTTCCAAAGGAACACTTAATAAAAACCTTAAGTTCTCTTCTGCCAAATTTGATGTCTGAAGTATCATCAAAGTATGCCTGAACTAGTAGGATCACTTTGTACGGGATTCGGCTCTTTAGCCTCACGTTGTCCATGCTAACTCTGATGCCTATCGACTAATCCTTTTGTCCACATTTGGCCTGTATTCGCCATGTCTTTCTGATTTAAGTACCTTCCCAGAATGCTTTTAAATGTTATAATTCTACCTGTCTCCATTGCCTCCTTTAGTAGTTTGTTCCAGATCACCTCCACCATCTGAAAGGTACTTTATAAGCAAGGGCATCAAAAGTTATGGGGAGAAGACAAGGGAATAGATCTGAGAAGTGAAATAGATTGGCCTTGAATGAATGGTGGAGCAGACTTGATAGACCAAATGGCTTAATTCTGCTCCTATGTCTGCTGGTCTTATACCAGGCAAGTTTTAAACAGGCACATTATCAGATGAGAAGGTTGCATCCATTCATAAGGCCCTCTTCTCACTTTAACATTAAATACTCAATTTTTTTGCATATAAAAGAAAGGGCAATTCAAAAAGGGTGATACAGGCCTTGTTATTAATCATGTGGATAAATTGTTATTCAATTTTAATTTTTGAACACCATGAGCCTATCCTTGAATGAATGTGAAGATCTGTTTTTATTTTTAAAACTGTCTAAATTCCTCAGGAATCTTAGTCTTCGGAACTCACAATTTGCTTTCGCTATAAAATGAAGCCAATCTATTGCAATTATCTCATAAATGACAGTTTTTATCCACAGCTAGTGGAGAAATTGGTGTAACACATACAGTCTCATTAACTTATTTCCCTTGGCTTTAATACAGCAGTTTCCTCTGGCCACAATGTGTTAATGACATTGTAAATGCTGAAAGAAGATTTCCTTCTTTTATTATGAACAAATCCTTGGTATAATCATGTGTATTTCTGACCTATTTTGAAATATTGTGCTGTAGAAATACTTTTTCTTATGTTAGATTGTTCCAAAACAATGAGAAAAGATAGATTATCATAATTAAAATACATACCAACAGCACGAACTGGAAACATTGGCCTAATTTATGTATATCAGGCTCCCAAGCACGGGCAGATAATCTGTTTCGGTGATTATGATTAGGAAATGGATATTTCTCAAATGCCTAGTGAACTGCAGTCTTTTCCTTCAAAGAGTGACATGAGTTTGTTTATGTCTGAGAGCAAAGTAATGTCTCCTGTAACAGATGACACTCCAGTGATGAGGTGTACACTCAGAATTGCACTGAAGAGTCAGTGTGGATTCTGTTCTCAACTAATTAGCATAGAGTTTGAGCTCAAAGCCTTCCGACTCTGAGATCAGAGTGAGTCATGCGCCCCCCGTAGATACATTGCTGAGGAATTAAAATTGTTGAGCATCCGTGAGATAAGGAGAAATTGCTTCAAGTTACAAAGAGCTTAATTTCTTTTTTCAGGTAGCCATTAATAGAAATCATGAGTTAAGTAACAAGAATGAACATGCACAATAGCTGTATCATACATCTGTCCATTAGATCAACACCATTAATATTGAGGCCAAGCAATAGATGATGACTGCAGGTAAATCTTGCAGTAGTGGTGGAGAGTTTCAAGACTAGATAAAGTTTTGATGAACAGATGCCAAAAGCACTTACAATTTTGAGCGTCAGACTAAAACTGAACCTTCTTTCTTCTATCTTCCAACAAAATCTGATCTCCAAGGCCTTCTAATCTGCAAACAAATAAAGCTGCAGAAAATAAGGTAAATTAACACAACCAGAAGAAATCAAAACCGGTTAGCAAGACTCTGTTAGGATGCCACCCTTCCATATAATGAAATATCTGATCTGGTAAGGGTCTTGTCTAGCTGACACTTGCAGACAAGCAGGCAGTCAATAACCAAAAATAGGAGGCTAACAATTTCCTGGATAAAGAGATGCTTAACTTCTAATCTATTCTACTCTAACACTGTATAAGCTTGCATTGTCCTGTCTCTCCAAGGCTGTTAAATATGAGACCATCAAGAATGTATTCATTTATTTCCTTAACGTCCGGTATGTCCAACCGATCAGTTTACTTTCAATCATCAGTAAAGTGATGGAAAGTGGCTTTAAAAGAGTTATCATCCGCACTTCTTCACTTGCAACCTGCTCACGTTTTGTCTATTTAGTTTTGGCAATAATTGTTGGTTCAAGACCTCATTATAGTCATAGTCCAAAATGGCAAGGAAAAAAAGGAGTACAGTATAAGGCATTTGAGGAAGATTTTTTCTTATGTGGAACATTCTGAAATCTGCAATGAATCTAAGAACATGGTGAAGGTAAGTACTATCAAAACATTTAAGTATTTTTATAAACATTTGAAACTCCATGGGTTGAGTGCTGGGATTAGTATAGATACCTGGAGACATAAATGGAGAGTCTTGATCTAAAACATCAACTGTTCATTCTCCTCTCCAAACTGACCCACTGAGTTCCTCCAACAGTTTGTGGTTTCTTGGTATGGATTGCAACTTGAATGGACACTGTTAGCCATTTCCATGCTATATGGCTCTTTGAAGTGCTGAGATAAAGAGAAGCATTACTGTTCTTGACATCAAAGCTGCAGTTGACAAAGTAATGTATCAAAAGTCCTTTGCACATCTGAAGTCAATGGACTTTGATTGGAAATACCTTTAGTGGTTAAAATCATATCTGTATATACTGGCTGTGTGGTGAAAAAAGCACAACAGTGCCTCTTTCATCTCAGATGGTTGAAGAAGTTTGGTATGAGTTCCCAGATCTTCAGGGCTTTCTACAGGGGCACAATTGAGTGCATCCTGACTGGCTGCATCACTGCCTGGTATGGGAACTGTACATCCCTCAATCGCAGGACTCTGCAGAGAGTGGTGTGGACAGCCCAGTGCATCTGTAGATATGAACTTCCCACTATTCAGGACACTTACAGAGATAGGTGCGTAAAAAGGGTCCGAAGGATCATTGGGGACCCGAGTCACCCCAACCACAAATTGTTCCAGCTGCTACCATCTGGGAAACAATACCACAGCATAAAAGTCAGGAACAACAGATTCCAGGACAGTTTCTTCCACCAGGCCATCAGACTAATTAATTCGCGCTGATACAATTGGATTTCTATGCTATATTGCCTGTCCTGTTGTTCATACTATTTATTACAAATTACTATAAATTGCGCATTTAGACGGAGACATAATGTAAAGATTTTACTTCTCATGTATGTGAAGGATGTCAGACATAAAGTCAATGCAATTCAATTGCAATCAACAACCCCAGATATCTGTGGTTCATCACCAAGTTCACCCTGGAGCCTAATTATTTTCTTAACTTTAAGATATCTTAAGTTATGAATACAATCTACCTCTAGCTTATCTCCCACTCTGCTTCAAAAAATCGGGCAAGGACTTAAAGATCAGGTACTCAGCAAAGAGGAGAAAGCGGGCACTTTTCTAGTACCACCAGCCAGAGGAGAGTAAAGTAAATGTATTAATAAAATGGAAGACCAAATAGTCAGTGAAAATTGGCTAAAAGTCCAATCGTTATTCTTCTGACGAATGTATGTTATTGCTCAGAACCAAGTTAATTTTAAGATATATATTAATGATCTGGGTAATAATATTCAGGGCATCACATATAGCTTATAGGTGAAAATATACTTTATACTTTATTGTCGCCAAACAATTGGTACTAGAATGTACAATCATCACAGCGGTATTTGATTCTGTGCTTCACACTCCCTGGATTACAAATATTAAATATCAAAAATAGTTAAAATTAATAAATATTAAAAAATTTAAATTATAAATCATAAATAGAAAATAGAAAAATGGAAAGTAAAGTAGTGAAAAAAAAAAATGAGAGGCAGGTCTGGATATTTGGAAGGTACGGCCCAGATCCGGGTCAGGATCCGTTCAGCAGTCTTATCACAGTTGGAAAGAAGCTGTTCCCAAATCTGGCCGTATGAGTCTTCAAGCTCCTGAACCTTCTCCCGGAGGGAAGAGGGACAAAAAAAGTCTATTGGCTGGGTGGGTCGTGTCCTTGATTTTTTTTATATATATATATAAACAGTAAGGAGAGTATAGAGTTTTGAAGAACAGGAGCAGTGTGAAAAATAGCATAAACATAGCAGATGAAGTTGGACACAGCTCAATGGGATGCTGGACTTAGGAAGAAAAAAATGAAGGGAAACAATAAGTTAAATTAAATCTTTGTGGGTGAAAGAACAGAGCTGATGAATTGATGAAATATAGCTTTTATAATTTAAAGTAGAAACAAAGAAACTTATAATCTTTTCACCATCAAAAGGATGTCACTAATTTCTCCAATGCTGTGAAAACGTTCTAATATATGTTCCAAAACAAGCCAGAGGGCTTCCTCACCTAACACCATTTAGGAACAGCCTGTGTGAAGAGGTTAAATCTCCTGTATTAGAAGCGCTTTTCCATTTTTCCTTAAAACTCTGACGTAGAAGTAACTTTTATAGGTCACCACACAATCAGTATATGTTTCAGCTACTGGAGAGTATTGGCAAGGAATAGTGTCCCTCCACACATTACATTGATGAGAAGATTATGGTAGCATCCTCCCAGGATGAAGAGGAAGCTGTATAAAGTTCTGGAAAGAAGTAAAGGCAGGTCACAGTCTTCTTGGAATCATTGTTTGCCTACCATATACATACAAACCATTGCACCCCACTAGTCCCAATTACCTACAATATTATTGGTCCATAGTATTCTATACTTTGTCAACACAAGTAAGGGTTCAAATGTTTCTTTGATATTGTGGTATTATCTGCTTCCATCAGTCCTTCATGAAACTTACTCCTTAATCCATTCATTCTGTGTGGGAAATTAAAAAAAATTCTCCTCCGATCCCCTCTAATCATCTTACCTTTCATCTTAAACTGCTACATTTTTGCAATGGAAAAAGATTCTTACTACATACTCTATCTATTCCCCTCTTGTGTAAAGAACACTTATCATAGGAAGTTGCTGGGGAGGTGTCTATAAGGAATTATTTGGAATTCTGCACAGTAGCAAAACGCCAGGAGTGAATGTAAAAGGTACATTTATCAAAAATGTAGCCGTATCAGCTCCTCCACCCAGCAATGTTCCCAATAAGGCTCCCAGTGTTTCTACTCCCTTGAACACCACAAGTCACCCTCTAATGTCTTTCCCCTTTCCCCCAAGTATTAGAGCAAAGACCCTAAATTGCGGCATCTATCATCAGTCATAACAAGGTTCCACCAACACTGACGGTCATCGCAAAGGGCTCTAATGCTGCCTTCATACCGCATCATTATGCCAGGCTCTGATGCATCAACCACCGTACTCATGTCCCGGATTTCAGCAAAGAGGTTGGTGGGCACCACGGTAGCATAGCGGTTAGGAGGACGCGATGACAGCTCGGGTGTTCTGGAGTTCGGAGTTCAATTCTAGTGCCATTCTGCAAGGAGTCTGTATCTCTTCCCCGTGGAATGTATGGGTTTTCCCCGGGTGCTCCAATTTCTCCCACAGTCCAAAGACGTATGGAGTAGGTTAATTGGTCATTGTAAATTGTCCTCTTACAAAGCGAAAGCAAGTGACACAGATGACAACAAGGCTTCACTCACGGGTGAACTCAGTGCCTTCAAATTTCAGTTTGACTGCCAAAATATGGTGGAAATTTCACGGACTCCCACAGCCCCCAGTGACGCTGTGACTTCAGTCTCTGAAGCTGGTAAGAGAGCGCCCTTTAGAAAGTTAAACCCACAGAAAGGATCCGGCCTAGATCTGTTTGTCTGCATTACAAAAGCTGTTGCACTTTACTTCATTATGAACAAACCAAAAGCAGTCATCTTACACAGACATTATTATGTCAGACACCATCTCCTAAAGTGAATCATCATCATCATCAGGTGCCCTGCCCAGTTTGAGCTTTGACTTCCATGGCCCACACATGCCTTCTTCGGGTCAAGTGGATCAATTCATTGGTATTCATTTCCGGTTCTCTGGCTGCTGTCTCCATCATCATTTGTCTTTGTCTTCCTCCTGCTTTATTCCCTTCAATCTTTCCTGTAATTACCATGCATTCTAACTCCTCTTTCCTATCACATGTCCAATGAAATTACATTGCCTTCTCATGATCTCATAAATTATTTTTCTTTTAGTGTTTGCTCTGTTCATGACATCCTCATTAGATATTCGTTTTGTCCATGATATTCTTTGCACCCTCCTCAAAAACCACATTTCTGCTGCTGCAATTCATTTCCTCATGTTACTAGATATTGTCCAACCTTCTGAGCTATATAACATAACTGGATAAACATAACATTTCAGAGCTCTGAGACGGGTTGTCATGCCTAGTTTAGTGTTGGTCATTCTCATAAAGGTGTCTTTTGCCATCCCTATTCTTCTTTTGATGTCCATGTCACACCTGCCATCTGATGTCACCCAACTTCCTAAGTAGCAAAAGTTCTGTACTTGTTTTATGTCTTCCCCGTTTATTCTCAGCGTGCAGATAGGATTCTCCTTCTTTTTGGATATCACCATACATTCTGCCTTTTTGCAATTGATGGATAGACCAATTTTTGCACTTTCTTCAGCAAATATATCAATTAAGTTTTGTAGTTCTTCCTCCGTACTTGCAGTTAATAGTGTTATCTGCATATCTGTAATTATTGATGTTTTCACTGCCAAATTTGATCCCCAAGATGTCTCTTATTTTTTGTAATGTTGTTTCACTGTACACATTAAACAAATCAGGGGAGAAAACACACCCTTGTCTAACGCCTCTCTTGATTTTTGTAAACTGACTCACTTCTCCATCTATTCTTACAGCAGCAGTTTGTTTCTAGTACAGATTTCTGATTAAGCAGAGGTCTTTCAAATCTAGATCTAGAGTTTTCTGTAATATTTCAAATAACATTGTGCTTCACTTTATCAAATGCTTTTGTGTAGTCGATAAAACAAACAAACAAATCTTTTTGCACTTGAATAGGAACTTGAGCAAATAGAAAGAATCCCTATTACTGATCCAAAAAGGTTACATCAACAAATCAAGACTATCACTGGTTTAAAGCTCCTCTGTTCTTCAGGTGGATGTTTGAAAGCAAAGGACGGTACCATTATCATGGAAAAAGATAAGGTTATGAACAGATGGACTGAGTATATTCAGGAATTGTTTGAAGACGATCAAGGTGAAAAACCAGAAATTAAGAAAAATATTGAAGGTCCAAGTATTTTAAAACCTGAAGTTCGTAATGCAATAAATAAGATGAAGAAAGGAAAGGCAGCAGGAGTACAACCACTTAATGACGGTGTTTGTGAATTATGTGGAACAGTTTCTATTATGAACAATATGTGTTATATTTCACTCATTACATTACCCTACACAGCGCTCCACCCCCAAGTTCACCAAATCTGGCATTGTAAGTCTATTTGGAGCTCGTACAAGCCACCCAGCTAGTTCTATGGGCCTTGGTTGGAGTAATAGCAGGTGCCTCTGTCTTTAACTTTGAACTTGGTTTATTCCACTCCATAGGTGCTGCCTGATTTGCTAGTTCCTCCAACATTTTGTGTGTGCTGCCTAAAAGTCTGTATCTAAAGTTCAAAGTATATATCTATCACCATATACAACCCTGAGACTTAGTTTCTTGCAGGCCATCACAGTAAATACAAAGAAACACAATAGAACCAATGAAAGACTGCACACAAGATGGACAAACAATCAATGTGCATAAATCAACAAACTGTGCAAATACAAAAATAAAAAAGCAAAGAAATAAGTAATAAATGTGGAGAACATGAGATGCACATTGCACATTTAGACGGAGACATAACGTAAAGATTTTTACTCCTCATGTATGTGAAGGATGTATGTAATAAAGTCAATTCAATGAAGTGTCCTTGAAAGTGAGCCAACGGGAACAGTTCAGTGTTGGGGTAAGTGAAACTGAGTGAAGTTATGCCCTCTAGTTCAAGAGCCTTATGGTTGAGGGGTAATAACTGTATATGAACCTGCGGGGTGTGGATCCTGCAGCTCTTGTACCTCTTTCCTGATGGCATCAGTCAAGAGAGCATGGCCTGGGTGTTGGGGGTCCTTGCTGATGGATGCTGCTTTCCTGTGACAGCGCTCCATGTGGATATGTTCAATGGCGGGGAGGGCTTTACCCATGATGGACTGGGCTGTATCCATTACTTTTTATAGGCTCTTCCTTTCAAGGGCATTTGTGTTTCCATACCAGGCCATAATACATTCAGTCAATATACTCTTAACTGCATATCTATAGACATTTATTTAGCTTCCATTGGCTATTGTGGGAGGCACATGGTATAAACCCATCATTGTGACTACATCTTTCTAATTTCTGAGATCTACCCCCATGGCCTCACTGGATGAGTCTTCTCTAAGTGCATCCGTGACATTCTTCCTAATCCATATGTAATGCCCTGGGAAAGGTTTCAGTGCTAATGTTCTGTAGCAATCGTGTTTGGGTTATGACTGGAGATAACAGGGGCTTTGGAATGTGTGCCATCCAATGAAGGGAGTGTTTTTTTTTTCTTGTTATGTGCCCTAGAGTGAGTTGTTCGAGGTCTTTTGTTCAGCAGAAGATGAAGAAAGAAGATACCTGACAGGAGTGGACTTGGAGTGGGGCCGGGAGTCGACGAAACCTGGGAGAAATCGATGGAGGACCACCTGAAGGGAAACCGTGACCTCCAACGTGCACATTAGACTGTTTCGTTAAAATGGGCCCTTTTCTTTTTGCTTTACTATACTAACCCTCTAGTCAAATTAAGAATTACAAAGCTAAGTCATTTAATTGCATATGCTGTGCTGTCTGTTACTTCATGCTACTGGTTTGTAACAGGGTGACACATCACACAGCCTCCACACAAACAAGAGGTTTTGCACCTCAGATTTCACACATTTAGCAGGGCCAGAGACTGTCTTCCCTAGACTAACACTGCTGGCCAAACCTGAGGGTTACACATAATAACATTATGAATGCAGTTTGTCAACATTGATTTATCAACAAAAATCCCACTCTTACAGCACGAAGAAAAGAAGAACACTCATGTAGCTCCTGTCAGGATCAGGATATGTTACAAGAGGAACTCCTGCAGAGATATCCTATGCCTTGAATACTTAACCTCCAAATCCTCAACCATCCAACTTTGGGCAACGATTGGAGCGTTTCTCCTTGAGCCTCACATGAATGAGCACACTGTGAGGAAAGCATACTCCATGCATTTCACCGCAGCCATTTCAGCAGGAAGTTGCTTGCAATGGAAGTATCTCAATTATATCAAAATGAATGAAAGACAGCAACCCAGTAAAAGTAATTGCAATTCATGATTCTAGTCATTAACAATATTCAATCCTCCAGTCACATTATCCTCAGGGCCGTGCTTTTCTTTTTACTTGTATTAAAATTCCTTCATGTAATTACACGGTTTGATCATTGGTAATGAATAGCAATGAGCTTCTCTAAAATATCCTTAATGAATAGAAGGATGAGGTTCCTAGAATGAGACTGATTTGCAATCATTGACCTTTTTGCTATGGATTGCAGGACAGCCCCTAAAAAAATTTCTGAACTTGCAATTCTCTCTCCATTAGTTGCTGTATATCTAAAATATTTTATAAAATATTAAATTTACAAGGTATATTTCAGAACTGATAATAATTTTACATTGACCTGTTGTTGACCGCACTTCTCTTTTTGAATTTGGGATTTGTGTTATAATGGATCAAATATATTAAAATAAATTAACAGGTGAGACCCACATCTACCTCCATTCCTATTGACAAACTCCCCTCATTCCTCATTTTGGTCTCAGTTACTCTAAAACTTTCAATCAATATCTGACCTTCAGTTTACAATCCACCCTAATTTTCATTTCATTGAGAACTAAGCTGTTTGCATCCTCTCTTGTCACAGCAGACCCTTCCATGCTCATTGGCTCCAATTGTGCCTTCATTTAATCGCTCTGCCCTAATTGTTTGTCACTACCCAGCTTGGTTACAACTGATCCTTTTGGCAATTTATTGCAATGGAATTGGCAGCCTTGATTCCAATTCTCATGGATTTCTTCCCCAAATGTCTATATCTCCTTCCCCCTGTGGAAGCCCTCCTCAAAATCTATTCTTCCAATAAATGTTGATGATTTGATTGGACATTGCTGTGCAGGGCTGACTGAGTGCTGCAGAGCTGAAGGTGCCTTCTTAAACACAAGGCATTAAATCAACACTAAGTGCTTGCTTAGGTGAATGCAAAAAATATCTGTTCAACGAAGATGTCTGATTAGTCATAGTCATAGTCATACTTTATTGATCCCGGGGGAAATTGGTTTTCATTACAGTTGCACCATAAATCATTAAATAGTAATAAAACCATAAATAGTTAAATAGTAATATGTAAATTATGCCAGGAAATAAGTCCAGGACCAGCCTATTGGCTCAGGGTGTCTGACCCTCCAAGGGAGGAGTTGTAAAGTTTGATGGCCACAGGCAGGAATGACTTCCTATGACGCCCTGTGTTGCATCTCGGTGGAATGAGTCTCTGGCTGAATGTACTCCTGTGCCCAACCAGTACATTATGTAGTGGATGGGAGACATTGTCCAAGATGGCATACAACTTGGTCAGCATCCTCTTTTCAGACACCACCGTCAGAGAGTCCAGTTCCATCCCCACAACATCACTGGCCTTACGAATGAGTTTGTTGATTCTTTTGGTGTCTGCTACCCTGGCACCCTGATTATAGAACATTGAACGATACAGCACAGGAACAGGCCCTTCAGCCAATCATGTTGTGCCAGACCAATTAAATTAGAACCAAATGGCTAACTAATCTAATCTCTTCCACTCACACAATGTCCATATCCTTCCATTTTCTTCACATTCAGTGCCTACATAAATGTCCCTTAAACATGTGCAATGTTTCTGCCTTTACCACCACATAGGTAAGTGCATTCCAGGCACCCACAATTTTCACTGTAAAAAACATGCCCCTCATATCTCCTTTGAAATTACCCCCTCTCATCTTAAATGCATGCCCTCTGGTATTAGACATTTCAACCCTCAGAAAAATATATTGTCTGTCAACTCTGTCTATACCTCTCATAATCTTATAAACCTCAATCTGATTTTCACTCAGCCTTCACCATTCCAGAGAAAACAATCTAAGTTTGTGCAGCCTCTCATTATAGCACAGCCATGCCTGCCGCTCTATGTTCCTGCTTGTCCTTTCAGTACAAAGCATATCCTTTGATGTTAACTTCCCAACTTGGGCCTTCTTTCAGCCATGACTCAGTGATGCCCACAACATCATACTCACCAATTATTAATTGCGCTATGAGTCCATCCACCTTATTCTGAATGCTACACACATTTCAATACAACACCTTCAGTCCTGCATTCTTCGCCCTTTTGAATTTTGCCTCTGAGGTGCAACTTAACTCATTGTTGTGTCTGCATTTGTATCCAATCATTGGTGTGTCCTTCCTTACATTCATGTTACACCTATCATCTACTTGTAAACCTGCTGGCTTATCCTCAGTTCTATCATCGTGTTTCCCATCCCTCTGCCATATTAGTTTAAATCACTCTCAACAGTTCTAGCAAATCTGCCTGCAAGAATATTGGTTTTCCTTGGATTCAGGTGCAACCCTTCTCTTTTGTACAGGTCCCACCTGCCCAGAAGAGGTCCCAATGATCTAGAAATCTGAATCCCTGCCCCAATTCTTCAGCCACACATTTATCTGCCACCTGACTCTTTTCCTATCTTCACTGTCATGTAGCACGGGCAGCAATCCCAAGATTACCACCCTTGAGGTCCTGCTTCTCAGCTTCCTTCCTAACTCCCTGTATTCCTTTTCAGGACCTCCTCCCTTTTTCTTTCCTATGTCATTGGTACCAATATGTACCATATCACCCTCCCTTTTCAGGATATTGTGGATATGTCCAGAAACATCTCAGCCACTGGCACTTAGGAGGGAAACTACTACCCATGTTTTGTTTTTGCATGCACAGAATTGTTAATCTGTCCCCGGACTATCGAGTCCCGTATAACTGCTGCCATCCTCTTCAGTTCCCCGCCCTACTGAGCCACAGGGCCAGATTCAGTGCCAGAGGGACAACGCTGTTACTTCCCCCAGGAAGATTATCCTCCCCCAACAGTACTCAAAAACAGAGTACTTATTGTTGAGGGGGACAGCCACAGGGTTTCTCTCCAATATCTGACATTCCCTCCTCCTTCTCCTGACAGGCACCCATTTATCTGTCTCCAGTAGCCTTGGGATGACTACCTCTTGCTAGCTCCTGTCTATCACTGCCTCACTTTCTCTAACAAGCCAAAAGTCACAAGCCACAAGCTGCAGCTCCAGATCCCTAAGAACGTCACTAAGGAGCTGCATCTCAATGGGCTGATGTTCATTAGTAAGGTTCAAGGTTCAAAGTACATTCATTATCAAAATATGTATGCAATATACAACTCTGAGATTCATCTTCTCCAGACGGCCATGAAATAATGAAAACCATGGAAGCCATAACAGCAACAAGAACATTAAAGCCCAAACCCCCCTCATGCAAAAATCAACAGCACAAACTACAACAAGAATATCAAACCCCAAAGCCCCCTACACAAGAAAATAAAAACACGCAAATGGCAACAAGAATGGGCGAAAACACAGCAATACAAAACATTAAACTGAAGGAGTCCAAGAGATCTGCAGTCCATTCCATAAATCACTGGCCCAGAAGTTTGGTATCATCCCTTGACAGTATTGATGGTGAGAGGGACCATTCAAATGCAGGGGCCTTCCCTTAGGAGCAGCGAGTGAGAACCCGCCACACGCGGACACCTTCCAACGACAGTAGTGAGTGAGAGGCTGGTAGATGGCCCTGAATACTCATACTCACTGCCTTCCACATTCACATCGATACTTTAGTCGGGGACGTTGGTGAGAAGTGGTCAAAGACTAGTCTCAAGGTTAGGTTCAGCATTTCAAAGAGTAATTCAGTTAGCTGAGGAACAAAATTCCATTAATTGCCACCAGTTTTGTTGGCAATATTGCCACTTATAAACAGGAACTGTTGTTTTGTCACTTTATTCTCATGTTTGCTTCACCCTTTCTTGTCCCTTAGCAAAAGAGGTCAAAAACCAGGGAGCGTAGATCTGAAGTAACTGTTAAGTAATGGTTTAAGGTGGTACTGGTGAATCTCAGTGCCTTCTGGCTGGTGGCCCACGAAACAAGCAACACATCTAAATACAAACAAGAGAAAACCTGCAGATGCCGGAAATCCAAGCAACACACAGAAAATGCTGGAGGAACTCAACAGGTCAGGCTGCATCTGTGGAAAAGTGTACAGTCAACGTTTCAAGCCGAGACACTTCATCTGGCTAAATACTTTGATAATCACTCTTGTTCTGGTAAACAGTAATCACAAGCAATAGCCTGTAACCTGTCTTTGGAGGAAATTCGATGTGGCACAACTGAGGTGTCTGTCGCCGAAAGCAAGGAAGACCTGAGATTCGAATGCTTTAAGTGCTGGGCCGAATCGGAGTTGGCTACAGGCCGAATTGAGCCAGCGAGGTCCAGGCTCCCAAGTGTACATAAGTGACTGAACCCAATGTTTAGGCTCAACTTATGCACCAGGCCTGATTGAAAAAGTCAGGGCGTCAGGGCCCGAGGCAAACGGTGGTCCAGTTCAGCTCAGCGCTTAGCTCTGCTCTGAACTAAGGTTTTGTGGATTTCCATTCAGAATGCTATTGGGCTTGCACTTATTGTTTGCATGAGTTTTGTTTTCCTCTGCACATTGGGTGTTTGACAGCTTTCTTATTTTTTGGTGGGTTTTTTTGGGTGCCTTTGTTTCATGGCTGCCTGTTGGGAGACAAATCTCAAGGTTATATAATTTATAAATACTTCGATAATAAATGTACTTTGAACATTGAACTTGGTGGGACATTGAAGAAATCATCACTCAGAGGATGCTGGAGGTCTGAACCTCACTATTTGAATGGATAGAGACAGTAAATTCATCAGACTTACCTGTTATTTGGATGTGTACTGAACAATCATAACTTGTAAGGATAAATACCCCAATACTGGAAAGACGGAATGTAATATTAGCTCGAGATTAATATTTTTTAGACTAATGCAGACAGAATGGGTAGACTGCGCTGGTCCTGGCTCATAAATTTTCTCTAATTTTCTGTGATTTTGTGCCAAATCAATTGCCCTTGTACAATCCTGTTATTAATTTCAATATATCTAATATATTACTTCAATAAGGATCCAGTTTCTATGACTTTTTTGAATATGGCTTCCTAATGGCTTTTTGATTCATTTTTGTATTTTCCCATTAATTCTATAAATCCTCCGCTCATTCTTCCATAATCCTAAATTTATTACCTTATGTTTAGATATGTTAAATTGCATATGGCAATTTTCAGTCCACTTGCTCATGTAGACTCAAATCCTAGGTGATTCGTTCCAGTCTTTCACAGAACATTTTTGGCTTCTATAGGATAAAAACAGGATAAAATGAATCACTTACAAGAATGATTAAATCTATCAATCCCAACAGGAGCTCTGAATAACTCCCTCCACACGTTCTAAGATATATTTGTCAATTGCAAAGATGTTCTCCTGATTAGCCAATCATATATCAATTTTTCTCAACATGCTGCCACCAATACAACTTCTGAATTACCTTTCAAGTAGTGATAGAACTATACAGCACAATAATGGGCTCATCAGTCCAACTCATTCATGCCGAGCAAAATATCCGTTTAAGCAAGTCCCATTTGCTTCCATTTGGCCCATATCTCTTCAAACTCCTGTCCAAATAAACACGAGGAATTCTGAAGATGCTGGAAATTCAAGCAATACACATCGAAGTTGCTGGAATGCAGCAGGCCAGGCAGCATCTCTAGGAAGAGGTACGGTCAACGTTTCGGGCCAAGACCCTTCATCAGGACTAACTGAAAGAAGAGCTAGTAGGAGATTTGAAAGTGGGAGGGGGAGGGGGAGATCCAAAATGATAGGAGAAGACAGGAGGGGGAGGGATGGAGCCAAGAGCTGGACAGGTGATTGGCAAAGGGGATACGAGAGGATCATGGGACAGGAGGTCTGGGGAGAAAGAAAAGGGGGAGGGGGGAAAAACCCAGAAGATGGGCAAGGGGTATAGTAAGAGGGACAGAGGGAGAAAAAGGAGAGAGAGAAAATTAATGTGTGTATATAAATAAATAACGGATGGGGTGTATATAAATAAATAATGGATGGGGTGAATATAAATAAATAACAGATGGGGTGTATATAAATAAATAACCCCCTCCCCTTTTTTTCTTCTCCCTGGGCCTCCTGTCCCATGATCCTCTCATATCCCTTTTGCCAATCACTTGTCCAGCTCTTGGCTCCATCCCTCCCCCTCCTGTCTTCTCCTATCATTTTGGATCTCCCCCTCCCCCTCCCACTTTCAAATCTCTTACTAACTCTTCCTTCAGTTAGTCCTGACGAAGGGTCTCAGCCCGAAACATCCACTGTACCTCTTCCTAGAGATGCTGCCTGGCCTGCTGCGTTCACCAGCAACTTTGATGTGTGTTGCTTGAATTTCCAGCATCTGCAGAATTCCTCTTGTTTGATGTTATTTCAGCAGTTTTGCGTATTGATTTACAACCTCATCCTATTACTGCAATGTTTGGTTTACCAATGATGGAACATAGTTATTTATCCTCTTCAGCTCATCAGATGATTGCATTTGTTACATTAATGGCTAGAAGATCCATTTTATTGAATTGGAAAGAGATCAACCCCACTACTACATTTCAATGGTTTTCCCAAAACTATATCATGTTTAAATTTAGAAAAAATCAGAAGTGTCACTTTTGATCCTTCGGTTAAATTTGAAGAGACTTGGAGGCCATTTATTCAACACTTTCATATGATGTAGCTTGACCTTTTCCGAATCCTTTTTATTAAACTAAAATATATGGACAGAGGAGCGGAGTTAACGACATTAATGATTGTATTCGATGTAATGTAATAGCCCAGCTTTGTTTAGTTTTGTTTAGTTCAGGTTTTGGTTCAGTTTAGTTTAGTTTTTTTTATTTTGTTTTTTTTTCTTGATATTTTTTCATTTTTCTTTTTATCATGTTTAATTACATTAAGAGTTTGGGAGGTCTAATAGACTTGTATTATCTGTAGTTTTTACTTGCATATGTCAATTACCAATAATGTAACCCCAACCTCTTTGTATTAGTACTGTTGCTAATTTTATGAATTTGAAAATTAATGAAAAGATTAAAAAAGAAAGAAAAGTGAGGTAGTGTCCAAGGGTTCAATGTCCATTTAGGAATCGGATGGCAAAGGGTAAGAAGCTGTTCCTGAATCACTGAGTGTGTGCCTTCAGGCTTCTGTACTTCCTACCTGATGGTAACAGTGAGAAAAAGGCATGCCCTGGGTGCTGGAAGTCCTTAATAATGAATGCTGCCTTTCTGAGACACCATTCCTTGAAGATGTCCTGGGTACTTTGTAGGCTAGTGCCCAAAATGGAGCCGACTACGTCTACAATTTACAATGCTAGAGGGATTGAATTCAAGAGCAGGGAGGTCATGCTGCAACTATACAGGGTACTGGTGAGACCGCACCTGGAGTACTTTGTGCAGTTCTGGTCTCCATACTTGAGGAAGGATATACTGGCTTTGGAGGCAGTGCAAGAGGAGGTTCACCAGGTTGATTCCAGAGATGAAGGGGTTAACCTATGAGGAAAGATTGATTCGCCTGGGACTATACTCTCTGGAATTCGGAAGAATGAGAGGCGATTTTATAGAAACACACAAAATTTTGAAAGGGATAGATAAGATAGAAGTAGAAAAGTTGCTTCCATTGGTAGGTGAGGCTAGAACTAGGAGGCATTGCCTCAAGATTCAGGGGAGAAGATTTAGGACGGAGATGAGGAGAAACTGTTTTTTCCCAGAGAGTGGTGAATCTGTGGAATTCTCTGCCCAGGGAAGCAGTTGAAGCTTCTTCACTGAATGTATTTAGGATACAGTTAGATAGATTAGTAGGGGGAATTAAGGCTTATGGGGAAAAGGCAGGTAGATGGAGCTGAGTTTATAGTCAGGTCAGCCATGATCTTATTGAATGGCGGGGCAGGCTTAATGGGCCGGAAGGCCTACCTGCTCTTATTTCTTAAGTTCTTATGTTCTTATGTACAACCCTCTGAAACTTCCTTTAGTCCGGTGTAGTAACACTACCCCCACCATACTAGAGAGCGATGCTACCTATCAGAAAGCTCTCCACGGTACATCTATAGAAGTTTTTGAGTGTATTTGTTGACATACCAAATCTCTTCAAACTCCTACTGAAGAAGTATAGTCACGGTCTTGCCTTCTTTATAACTGCATCAATATGTTGGGACCAGGTTAGACCCTCAAAGACCTTGACACCCAGGAACTTGAAACTGCTCACTCTCTCCACGTCTGATACCTCTATGAGGATTGGTACGTATACCAGCACCTCTACTTCCTCAGAAGCCCAGGGAAGTTGGGCACGTCTTCAATTACCCTCACTAAAAGACTAAGGAGCTGGTGGTAGACCTGAGGAGAGCTAAGGCACCGGTGACCCCTGTTCCCATCCAGGGGGTCAGTGTGGACATGGTGGAGGATTACAAATACCTGGGGATACGAATTGACAATAAACTGGACTGGTCAAAGAACACTGAGGCTGTCTACAAGAAGGGTCAGAACTGTCGCTATTTTCTGAGGAGACTGAGGTCCTTTAACATCTGTCGGACGATGCTGAGGATGTTCTACGAGTCTGTGGTGGCCAGTGCGATCATGTTTGCTGTTGTGTGCTGGGGCAGCAGGCTGAGGTTAGCAGACGCCAACAGAATGAACAAACTCATCCGTAAGGCCAGTGATGTTGTGGGGATGTAACTGGACTCTCTGACGGTGGTGTCTGAAAAGAGCATGCTATTCAAGTTGCATGCCATCTTGGACAATGTCTCCCATCCACTACATAATGTACTGGTTGGGCACAGGAGTACGTTCAGCCAGAGACTAATTCCACCGAGATGCAACACAAAGCGTCATAGGAAGTCATTCCTGCTTGTGGCCATCAAACTTTACAACTCCTCCCTTGGAGGGTCAGACACCCTGAGCCAATAGGCTGGTCCTGGACTTATTTCCTGGCATAATTTACATACTACTATTTAATTATTTATGGTTTCATTACTATTAATTATTTATGGTGTAACTGTAACAAAAACCAATTTCCCCCGGGATCAGTAAAGTATGACTATGACTATGACTATGTCTAATTTTTACTTCTTGTCTGATAAAAGTCCCCTGACCTTTCATAGTCATAGTCATAGTCATGCTTTATTGATCCTGAGGGAAATTGGTTTTCAATCTATCTCATCTTGGTCCTGTTATTTTATTTGTCTATCCACACTGCACTTGTTTTCTGTAGCTGTGACACTATATCCTGCAATCTGTTTACCATTTTCTTTTTGTGCATCCACAATACAGTTATGTATGGAGTGATCTCTCTAGGTGGCATGGAAACAAAGCACTTTTACTGTATTGAAGTGCATGTAACAATAATAAACCAATTACCAAATAAAATCTTCTCCAGCTCAATGATATTCCTCCCACACCAGGGTAACTAAAGCCACACACAATACTCAAGGTGAAACATAAAGCCTCGAATCCCACAAACAACAACCTGACTGATGAGGACAACATGCCTACCAACCCCTATCAACAACATGTCCACCTGGGTAGACTTATATGAATATTTCTATCTACAAGTGATGAAAAATACAAAGAAGGATACTTGAAAAATCATTTCTTTACACCAGTTGAAGTGCTCCAGTGGTAAAAGTCATTTTCCCATTCAAGCACTCTTCTCGAAAAATGTGTCAAGGGCCTTCTAAGCATTTTTTTCCCCCCGTCTACTGATTGGTTTGTGAAATGCAACAATCAACAGCTTGAGAGAGGATGGAAGATTACAATAGAGAGACAAAGAAAAGGCAGAGTAATGATGAAGACCAAACCTGATATTATTACTTTTGATTTTGATTTTGTTGTATTTCATAGTTATGGATAAGTTATACATTTTTGAATATTTTAGATAAGCCAAATACCCAATTTTGCCAAGCACAAATTAATAAACAATCCAAAAATATTCCTCAAATTGAAAAGACGATCAGAATGAAATGTCATATCACATGAATTTCCATTAAAATCCAGGACACTCATTTTAATGTTGGGTCTTCATTGATTTTTTTATTCTCTAAAACTGATCTGACTATCAGCAATGGTTTTATATTTCATGAAATGTTTTAAAACCTTCAACTTAAAATGTAGTGTTCTCTCTGAGTAGGGCCCTTTTCAAGAATGCAGTTTTATCTTAAAACAAGTGAGATAACTGCCAAACCAGTCCAGACGAATGAGATGCTGATCAAAATTTGAACATCTATTTTTACATATTGTGCAACATTTGTGACAGTTACTTTGTAGCATCTGTCTTGAATGTTGCTAAAGTGCTCTTCATGCACACTGTTGGCAAATGAATGAATGTTTTGACAAGAAAAAGAAGTCGGCAAATTATGTTTAAGAAAAAGATGCCTTACAAACTACAGAGTTAATTAAGGAGTTAGGTGGGTCTACATTATATATAGCAGAGAATAGGGTACAGTAAAGTTACTTTGTAGAAGCAATAAACTGAAGTGTTAAAGAGTTAAAGAATCATACACATGGAAGCTGGCCAGTCACCTCAACATGCACATGACAAACCAAGCTCCAAGGTTCAAAGTAAATTTATTATCAAAGTACGCATTTGTTAAAATATACTACCCTGTAATTAATGTTCTTGTGGAACAAAGAAATACAAGTAAGCAATGAAAATCCATACACAAAGACTGACAAACAACCAACGTGCAAAAGAAGATAAACTGTGCAAATAGAGAAAAAAATAAAAGTAATAATGAATAAATAGTAAATAAATAATACTGAGAACATGAGTGACATCAATCTGTATTAATCCCATTTTACAGAACGCGGTTCATAGCTTTCGATGCCTAGGTAACTCAAATGCTTGTCTGGACACTACTTAGGTATGGCCAGTTTTTGTTCCTCCACTGTCTCCCGCAGAGTTAAATATTCCTCAACAGTTCAGGAATTTAAATTCAGGTGATTAAATCATTTGGTATAAAAAATATCATCAGAAATATCATAGAGAGCTATGTACAGAAACAGGCACATCTACCCAATGAGATTGTTCTCTCTCTGTCTGTGTGAATGTTTCTTAAACATAGTGATTGTATCTGATTCTCGCAAATATAGCTAACGTACTTATGAAGGATTATCAGGTCATTACAGTTTTGTGTTACCTGGTTTTATTCACAATGATATTTCCAATGTGGCAGAAGTGACTACATTTTTTAATGTGACTCCATCAGCAAGGACCCCACCATCCAGGCCATGCTCTCTTCTTGCTGCTGCCATTAGGAAGGAGGTACAGGAGCCTCAGGGCCCACATCATCAGCTTCAGGAACAGTTATTACCCCTCAACAATCAGGCTCTTGAACCAAAGGGGATAACTTCACTCACTCCATCACTGAACTGCTCCTATGACCTAATATTTAAGGACTCTTCACCTTATGTTCTTGATATTTTTGTTTATTTATGTATTTATTTAT
This sequence comes from Mobula birostris, assembly GCF_030028105.1. Taxonomy (NCBI): domain Eukaryota; kingdom Metazoa; phylum Chordata; class Chondrichthyes; order Myliobatiformes; family Myliobatidae; genus Mobula; species Mobula birostris. Next base: position 201,485,191 of record NC_092372.1, on the reverse strand, counting down.
GTCTTTTCTCTTTCTTTTTGTATTTGTACTGTTTGTTGTTTTTCCTGTTGGGTGCTGTCTTTCATTGAATCTATTTTCTTGTATTTACTGTGATTGCCCGCAAGAGAAGGAATCTCAGGGTTGTATGTGGTGACACACTGTTTATGCACTTTGATAATCAACTTACTTTGAACCTTGCCATCTCACAGTGGCAGTTTTGAGATTGGAGTTCAATTTAAAACACTTGCAAGTAAAAGATTAGCATAAGTGGCCTTAAATGACTAGATTATTCTAAAACCCAGAAAATAGCTAATGTTATTTACAGAAAATAAGAGGCAGGAGCAGGAACAGTCCTGAAGAAAGGTCTCAGCCAGAAAAGGCAACTATTTATTCTTTTCCATTGATGCTGCCTGACCTACTGAACTCCTCCAACATTTTGACCTGTTCCACCATTCATCCAGTTCATGACTGATTTTTCATCCCAGAACCAACTTTGCAGCTGTGTCCCCAGATTCCTTAATGTCCAGAAGTTCATTTAATAAATACGACTGAGATTCAACAGGATAGTAGGGAAGGAATTCTTTGATTCTTACTAAGTCTGATTTGGATATAATTGCAATTACATCAAATCAATAACATAAAAAGTTTACCAACAGTTGAAGTGGTCTATCAAATCATTCATTAACAGACTACTGGGGATAAAAATTAAGTGAAAACAGAGTGATTCTTTATCAACAGCCCAGGCATTAAATCAGGACATGATAAAGGCAACTACCTTGAAGTCTGCACTAAGACATGGGGACAGCTCATCAAAACCAAGAGATCTAGTCGTTGGGGATAGTTTAACATCTTTCATCTGTAATGTGGGTCAGAGTCAATAATAAAACACAAAATGTATGAGCACTGGTCAGCCAATAGGCAAGGGATATCCTGGGTTTTGTACTGGTGTAAATCACACAGAGCAACAATTGTGTTCAAGTAAAGTCAAGCTTTTAGTTAGTCCATTACAGCTTCATTGTCATTGCTAAGGACAACGAGAATGCAGTTGTACTCCATTCAGTGCAAGACAGTATACTGACAATTCAATTACTAAAAACACAATAGCTAAATTTAAAACTAGGTTTGAGTTATCTGGAGTTACAACTGAATCAAAAGCAAACCACTCTAAAATGCGGCATTGTTCAGTTGCCCATCAGCCCTGGGAAAAAAACATTTTTCAGACTGTCTGAAATTGTTCTGTATCTCCTGCTGGATGTTAGGCGATTAACAGGTGATTACTTGGGTGAGATGAGTCCATCACGATTTTGCGAGCCCACCATAGACATCATGACTTGTAGATGGTTTTTATATTGGGTAGATGTGTCCCAATGATGTACTGTGTCGTCCTGATCACTCGCTGAAGTGCTTTTTGGTTGACTTTATTGTGGCTAGTATACCATGCTATCAGAGAGGAAGTCAGTATGATCTCAATGACGCATCATTAAAATTTACCTGCTGCCTTTGGGGCAGATTTGATCTCTTTAAACTCCTAAAATAGCATAGGTGCTGCTGACCCTTCCTTACTGTAAAGGTGGTGTTGCACAAGTGTGACGAGACACCGGTCCAATAAAAAAAACTTGCTTGCAGCAGCTTCACAGAAAAACAGACAACACTCGGAACACCAATTATGTTAATTGAGCTACATTGAAAAACACAGGATAAGATTGGTGAGGGGCCTAGATTAGTTTACCACATAATTAAAGACAATCTTGTTCTGCCAATCAATATTTAGGATATTCGTACATCCTGAGGGCCACACTCAAAACCATGGCAAATTAAGCCTGTACTGAATGACTGGACTGCCAACAAAGATGTTTGAATATTTAGAGGTTTCCTTGTCAGTTGAGATGTGCCATTGTAAATTTTTACCCCCAACATGTTGAACTAAACTGTGTAATTGTAACTATTGAAATAGTATTTAGTCACCTGTTGTTATCTTTGTGCTTCAGGAGAATAAAAACTCCAGGTACTTCGAGTTCAGAGATTCTTTTTTTCTGACAGACTCTGTGAAAAGAATCTTCTAGGAGAATTCTGCATTATGGAGTCACTAGAGACTCAGGCAGCTCTTTCATGGGTACTAGCTTCAACAACATCAAAAGGCAATGCCTCAAAAAGGTGGCATCCATCATTAAGGACCCCCATCAACCAGGGCATGGCATTTTCTCATTGCTACAAGAGCCTGAAGCCGCAACAGTCAATGTTTCAGAAGCAGTTTCTTCCCCTCTGCCATCAGATTTCTGAATGGACAATGATCACATATGCACTACTTATTTAATTTATATATAGTTTATAGTAATTTATAGAGTGTTTATTATTATACTTTGCAATGTACTACTGCTGAGTAACAACAAAAGCCCGTGATATTGTGACACTCCGGGGGAGCGGGGTCAACAGCTGCATTTCTTACGACCAGCGCTGTTTATTCTCCTTTTATTACAATGCTTTTGTGTGATTATGGAAGGAAGTGGCACTCCGAGTGCCCTGCCTCTTGCCTTACACAAACAGGGCATCTGCTGGAGGGGGCTTCAGAACCTCCCAGCACTCCAGGCGGCAGCGTCGACCCCCACCAGGAATTTTGGGCTTTGATATGGACTCTGGGGTTGACAAGAACAACTGACCCTTCAGGTGGGGGCAGTGTGACGTCCGGGGAGTGGGGGCAGGGGAAGGGGGTGGTTGACACTTCCCCAATTTTTACCAGTGCCAAGATGAACTTGCCCTTGCTCTTGATGGGGTCACTTTATGCAGGGACTGAGAGTTGTTGTACCATACCTGCTGAAAGCTAAAGTGTTGGAGGAGCTACGTGCCAATCATCAAGGCATGGTCAAAATGAAAGCATTGGCTCAGACCTTTGCCTGGTGGCCTGGGATAGATCCACAGATCGAGCAGTTCACAATGCACTGCTCAGGATGCCAATATGTCCAGGAGATGCCAAGGGCAGTGTCTATCCCTCCCTGGGAATAGGGAGGTTCATGGGGATTTTGCAGACCATTCATGGACACAAGTTTCTTGGTAGTAGTGGAAGCAGTTACGAAGTGGCTAGAAGTGTTGTCAATAGTCTCCACTACAGCCACTCACACTGCTGATGTGTCAAAGAAGCCTCTTCTCAAGGACTGGTGTTCCAGTGCACTTAGTCTGTGACAGTGGACCATAGCTTGTGGTGGGAACACTTTCAGACATTGTTGAAAATGAATGGAATAAGACGTAATAAGTCTGCACTATTCAACCCAGCTACCAGAGGCTTGGTGGAAAAGTTTAGTCAGATTCTAAAGAATGTACTACAAGCAATATGCACAAAACACACTACACTGACACTCAATCAGGAGCTCACCAATTTCCTCCTTGTATTTCACAATGCAGCACACTCCACCACCGACAACACACCAGCTATGCTGTTCCAGGGCTGTCCCTTCTGCTCATGTCAGGATCTCTTCAAAACCAATCTCAGAAGGAGTATGCAGGACAAGCAACTACGAACAAATTGAGGGCTCCTCAAACAAAAAGGTTCAATATTTCACTCCTGGACAAGCAGTCCTGGCGAGGGACTGCAGATGTGATAAAAGGTGGGCACTTGGAAAGGTTAAAAACAAACCTGGACCACTCTCCTACACAGTGGAGATTGCATCTGATGTTATCTGGAGGCAACTCATTGCTCAGTTGATGACAGCAGAGTCAACTGTGGAGAAGAAAGATGGCCCAACCAGTCATAACTACTTCCTGAAGTCCCAGAGTCAATTTCCTCAACCACCATGGAGGAGCCCTGGAACCCAAGTTTGTTTCAGAATCACAATTCTCACCTGCCAAGCATCTTGTCATGAAAGATGTTTTCCCACATGAAATACTCCACAGTGATTAAATTTTTCGACCTGAATGGGACAATTTTAAATTTACTATGTTATGAGTATCTATCTAGCAGTCGTATTACATTGTCCACTGTGTATATAGTTGAGATACATTCTATATTGAGTTGGAGTTTATATTCAAGCAGGGAGGACTGTTTTGTAATTAATATTTCAGTACTATTTAAGTAACACTGTAAATATAGTGCATGATTAAGCATTCTTTGTTGGCTACATAATTCATTACAGGTTATATATAAAAGCACGTGAATGCCATACATCATTATGGCACCATGTCATATGTGAGTGCCATGCTAAAGTAAAGAACAAAGTAGACAAGCATCTTTCAGCTCCGTGTCTTTCTTTCAATTTTTAGGCATCCATTAGTCTCATGAAACCATGGATTTGCAACTTGGAAGGCTTCCAGGGCACAGGCCTGGGCCAGGTTGTATGGAAGACCGGCAGTTGCCCATGCTGCAAGTCTCCCCTCTCCACAGCACCGATGTTGTCCAAGGGAAGGGCACTAGGACCCATACAGCTTGGCACTGGTGTCATCGCAGAGCAATGTGTGGTTAAGTGCCTTGGTCAAGGACACAACACGTCGCCTCAGCTGAGGCTCGAACTAGTGACCTTCAGATCACTAGACCGATGCCTTAACCACTTGGCCACGCGCCAACACTTCGACGTTTCAATTACTTTTATGTTTTGGAGTTACAAAGAAACTGTAGATCTGAGCAACAAGTTGCTAGAAGAATTGTGTTGGCTGAGACCCTACTTATTGGTACCAACGACATAGGTAGGAAAAGGGAAGAGGTCCTGGAAAAAGACTACAGAGAGTTAGGAAGGAAGTTAAGAAGCAGGACTGCAAAAGTGGTGATCTCGGGATTACTGCCTGTGCCACGTGACGATGAGTACAGGAATAGAATGAGGGGGAGAATAAATGCCTGTCTGAGGGATTGGAGCAAGGGGCAGGGATTCAGATTTCTGGATCATTGGGACTCCTTTTGGGGCAGGTGTGATCTGTACAAGGAGGACGGGTTGCACTTGAATTCCAGGGGGACCAATATCCTGGCAGGGAGGTTTGCTAAGGCTACTGGGAAGAGTTTAAACAAGAATTCTTGGGTGATGGGAACTGAACAGAAGAGACTGGGGCAGAAGTGGTTGGCTCACAAATAGAGAAAGCTTGGAGGCAGTGTGTGAGGGAGGATAGGCAGGTGATAGAGAAGGGACGCGCTCAGACTGACGGTTTGAGATGTGTCTATTTTAACGCAAGGGGTATTGTGAACAAAGCGGATCAGCTTAGAGCATGAATCAGTACTTGGATCTATGACGTGGTGGCCATTACAGAGACTTGGATGGCTCAGGGACAGGAATGGTTATTTCAAGTGCCGGGTTTTAGATGGTTCAGAAAGGACAGGGAGGGAGGCAAAAGAGGTGGGGGCGTGGCACTGTTGATCAGAGATAGTGTCATGGCTGCAGCAAAGGTGGACGTCATGGAGGGATTGTCTACGGAGTCTCTGTGGGTGGAGGTTAGGAACAGGAAGGGGTCAATAAGTCTTCTGGGTGTTTTTTATAGAACGCTCAATAGTAACAGGGATATCGGGGAGCAGATAGGGAAACAGATCCTGGAAAGGTGTAATAATAACAGAGTTGTCGTGGGGGGAGATTTTAATTTCCCAAATATCGATTGGCATCTCCCTAGAGCAAGGGGTTTAGATGGGGTAGAGTTTGTTAGGTGTGTTCAGGAAGGTTTCTTGACACAATATGGAGATAAGCCTACAAGAGGAGAGACTGTATTTGATTTGATATTGGGAAATGAATCTGGTCAGGTGTCAGATCTCTCAGTGGGACAGCATTTTGGAGATAGTGATCATAATTCTATCTCCTTTACCATAGCATTGGAGAGAGATAGGAACAGACAAGTTAGAAAAGCATTTATTGGAGTAAGGGGAATTATGAGGCTATCAGGCAGGAACTTAGAAGCTTAAAATGGGAATAGATGTTCTCAGGGAAAGGTACGGAAGAAATCTGGCAAATGTTCAGGGGATATTTGTGTGGATTTCTGCATAGGTATGTTCCAATGAGACAGGGAAAAGATGACAGGGCACAGGAACTGTGGTGTACAAAGGCTATAGTAAATCTAGTCAAGAAGAAAAGAAAAGCTTACAAAAGGTTCAGAGTGCTAGGTAATGTTAGAGATCTAGAAGATCATAAGGCAAACAGGAAGGAGTTTAAGAAGGAAATTAGAAGAGCCAGAAGGGGCCATGAGAAGGCCTTGGCGGGCAGGATTAAGGAAAACCCCAAGGCATTCTGCAAGTATGTGAAGAGCAAGAGAATAAGACGTGAAAGAATAGGACCTATCAAGTGTGACAGTGGGAAAGTGTGTATGGAACTGGAGGAAATAGCAGAGGTACTTAATGAATACTTTACTTTAGTATTCACCATGGAAAAGGATCATGGTGATTGTAGGGATGACTTGCAGCAGACTGAAAAGCTTGCTCATGTAGATATTAAGAAAGAGGATGTGCTGGAGCTTTTGGAAAGCATCAAGTTGGATAGGTCACTGGGACCGGATGAGATGTACCCCAGGCTACTGTGGGAGGCGAGGAAGGAGATTGCTGAGCCTCTGGCGATGATCTTTGAATCATCAATGGGGACGGGAGAGGTTCCAGAGGATTGGAGGGTTGCGGATGTTGTTCCTTTATTCAAGAAAGGGAGCAGAGATAGCCCAGGAAATTATAGACCAGTGAGTCTTACTTCAGTGGTTGGTAAGATGATGAAGAAGATCCTGAGAGGCAGGATTTATGAACATTTGGAGAGGTGTAAAATGATTAGGAATAGTCAGCATGGCTTTGTCAAGGGCAGTTCATGCCTTACAAGCCTGATTGAATTTTTTGAGGATGTGACTAAACACATTGATGAAGGAAGAGCAGTAGATTTAGTGTATATGGATTTCAGCAAGGCATTTGAGAAGGTTCTCCATGCCAGACTTATTGAGAAAGTAAGGAAGCATGGGATCCAAGAGGGGATTGCTTTGTGGATCCAGAACTGGCTTGCCCACAGAAGGCAAAGAGTGGTTGTAGACGGGTCATATTCTGCATGGAGGTCGGTGACCAGTGGTGTTCCTCAGGGATCTGTTCTGGGACCCTTACTCTTTGTGATTTTTATAAATGACCTGGATGAGGAAGTGGAGGGTTGGGTTAGTAAGTTTGCTGATGACATAAAGGTTCGGAGTGTTGTGGATAGTGTGAAGGGCTGTCAGAGATTACAGTGGGACATTGATAGGATGCAAAACTGGGCTGAGAAGTGGCAGATGGAGTTCAACTGAGATAAGTGTGAGGTGGTTCATTTTGGTAGGTTAAATATGATGGCAAAACATAGTATTAATGGTAAGACTCTTGGTAGCGTGGAGGATCAGAGGGACCTTGGGGTCCGAGTCCATAGGACGCTCAAAGCAGCTGTGCAGGTTTACTCTGTGGTTAAGAAGGCATACGGTGTATTGGCCTTCATCATTCCTGGAATTGAATTTAGGAGGCAAGAGGTAATGTTGCAGCTATATAGGACCCTGGTCAGACCCAGCTTGGAGTACTGTGCTCAGTTCTGGTCTCCTCAATACAGGAAGGATGTGGAAACCATAGAAAGGGTGCAGAGGAGATTTACAAGGATGTTGACTGGATTGAGGAGCATGCCCTATGAGAATAGGTTGAGTGAACTCGGCCTTTTCTTCTTGGAGCAACAGAGGATGAGAGGTGACCTGACAGAGGTTTATAAGATGATGAGAGGCATTGATCCTGTGGATAGTCAGAGGCTTTTTCCCAGGGCTGAAATGGTTGCCACAAGAGGCCACAGGTTTAAGGTGCTGGGGAGTAGGTACAGAGGAGATGTCAGGGGTAAGTTTTTTACGCAGAGTGTGGCGAGCGCGTGGAATGGGCTGCCAGCAACGGTGGTGGAGTCGGATATGATAGGGTCTTTTAAGAGACTTTTGGATAGGTACATGGAGCTTTGAAAAATAGAGGGCTATGGGTAACCCTAGTAATTTCTAAGGTAGGGACATGTTGAGCACAACTTTGTGGGCCGAAAGGCCTGTATTGTGCTGTTGGTTTTCTATGTTTCTATGTTTCTACATGAGATTTGAAAGTTTAAAGGGGAGATAACCATTATAAAGAAGTGAGGGGGAAGGATGAGATAGGAGATGGCAAGCGAAAGGTATGACTAGGTGAAAAGAGATTGACCGGTAGATGGAACCAGAAAGGAGGGAAACTTGGAGATAGTGACAGTGGCTGGAAGGTGACAAACAGCTGCAGATTATGGAATCTGATAAGAATGGAATTGATAAATAGACCTAGATAAAGTGAGATTACTAGGTAGAGTGGGAGGAGAGTGGGAGGGGAGTGGGAGATAAGGGACTGCCATCATCTGGTTAGACATGCTTATCACCCACATACTCAACCCACAGGGAAACTTTGAAATGTGTTTCAAATCAAAGTTTGTCTCCTGATCCAGATTAGGTGCAGCTTTCTGTCTACTCACTTTGTCAAAGACTGATACAAGATATGTTATTGGTATTGGTAATGCAGGCAGTAAGCTGGAGAAAATCAGCGGGCCAGGCAGCATCGATGGAAAAGAGTACAGTCGACGTTTCGAGCCGAGACCCTTCAGCAGGACCGGGGGAAAAAAAAGATGAGGAGTCAGAGTTAAAGGGTGGGGAGGGAGCCGAGGGAGGGGAGGGAGAAACACAAGGTGATAGGTGATACCGGGTGGGGAGTGGAGGGGTGAAGTAAAGAGTTGGGAAGTTGATTGCTGAGATACGGAGCTGGAGAAGGAAGAATCTACTAGGAGAGGACGGAAGGCCATAGAAGAAAGAATAAGGGGGAGGAGCACGAGAGGGAGGCAATGGTCAGGCAAGGAGATAAGGTGAGAGAGGGAAAAGGGAATGAGGAATAGAGATGAGGGGATTACTGGAAGTTTGAGAAATCGATGCACATACTATCAGGTATTGGTATTGGTTTATTATTGTCACATGTACCAAAATACAGTGAAAAGCTTGCTTTGTCTTATATACTGTACATACAGACCTAATGATTAAACAGTGCATTGAGGGAGACCAATGCAAACATTAACAATGCAGAATAAAGTGGAACAGCTACCGAGAAATTGCAGTACAGGTTAAACAGTAAGGTGCAAGATCATAAAAGGTTGTTTTAAAAGGTGAGGACAGGTATGATGTTGTGGCCATTACTGAATCACGTCTGAAGGATGGTTGTAGTTGAGAGCTGACTGTCCAAGGTTACACGTTGTATCAGAGGGATAGGAAAATTGGAGAGGGGCAGGCATGGCTCTACTGGAAAATAATGGCATCAAATCAGTAGAAAGATGTGGCATAGGATTGGAAGGTGTTGAATCCTTGTGGTAAAAGGACCCTGATGACAGTTATATACAGGCCTCCCAATAGTGGCTGGGATGTAGACCACAAATTACATTAGGAAATAGAAAAGGCATGTCAAAAGGGCAATGTTATGATAGTCATGTGAGATTTTAACATGCAAGTCAATTGGGAAAATTCGGTTGGTAATGGATCTCAAGAGAGTGAGTTTGTTGATAGCTTTTTAGAGCAGTTTGTCTTTGAGCCTACAAGGGGATCAACTGTACGGGATTGGGTGTTATGTAATGAACCGGAGGCGATTAGGGAGCTTAAGATAAAAGAACACTTAGAAACCAGTGATCACAGTGTGATTGAGTTCATCTTGAAATTTGATAATGAGAAAGTAAAGTCTGATGTAGTATTTCAGTGGAGTAAAGGAAATTACAGTGGTATGAGAGAGGAGTCGCCCAAAGTAAATTGGAAGGAGCTGCTGGCAGGGATATTAGCAGAGCAGCAATCGTGTGCATTTCTGGGAAAAAAAGAGGAAGGAGCAGGACATATGTATTCCAAAAATGAAGAGATACTCAACTGGCAAAATAGTACAACTGTGGCTGAAAAGGGAAGTCAAAGCTGATGTAAGAATGAAAGAGAGGGCATACAACAAAGCAAAAATTAGTGGGAAGATAGAGGATTGGGAAATTTTTAAAAGCCTACAGAGAGCAACTAAAAAAATCATTAGAAGGGAAAAGATGAAATATGAAAGCAAGTTAGCAAATAATATCAAGGTGGATAGTAAAAGCTTTTCCATATATGTAAAAAATAAAAGAGAGAGGGAGTGGATATAGGACCACTAGAAAATGAAACAGGAGAAATAATAACAGGGGACAAGGAGATGGCAGATGAACTAAATGAGTGCTATGCATCAGTTTTCACTATGAAAGACACTAGCAGTGTGCCAGATGATGTAGTGTCTGGAAGAGAAGTGGATGCAGTTACTATTACAAAGGATTAGGTGCTCAACAAACTAAAAGACCTAAAAGTACGAAAGTCACCCGGACCAGATGAACTGTACCCTAGGGTTCTGAAAGAAGAAGTGTTAGAGATTGTGGTGGTATTAGAAATGATTTTTCAAAAATCATTGGACTCTGGCATGGACTGGAAAATTGCAAATGTCACTCCACTCTTTAAGAAAAGAAGAAGGCAGCAGAAAGGAAATAAGAAACCAGTTAACCTGACCTTAGTGGTTGGGAACATGTTAGAGTCAATTGTTAAGGAGGAGGTGATGGAGTACTTGGTGACACAGGATAAGATAGGTCAAAGTCAGCATGGTTTCCTTCAGGGAAAATCCTGCCTGACAAACCTGTTGGAATTCTTTGAAGAGATTACAGGTAGTATAGATAAGGGGGATGTAGTTGATAGCATATATTTGAATTTTCAGAAGATCTTTGTCAAGGTTCCACACGAGGCTGCTTATCAAGTTAAGAGCCCATGGTATTACAGGAAAGTTACTAAAATGGTTAGAGCATTGGCTGATAAGAAGAAGGCAGCAAGTGAGAATAAAAGGATCCTTGTCTGGTTGGCTGCCAGTGACTAGTGGTGTTCTGCAGAGGTCGGTGTTGGGACCATTTCTTTTTATGCTGTATATAAATAATTCAGATGATGAAATAGTCTGCTTTGTTGCCATACTTGCAGATGATGCGAAGATTGGTGGAGGGGCAAGTTGTATTGAGGAAACAGGTAGGATGCAGAAGGACTTAGTCAGATTAGGGAAATGGGCAAGAAAGTGGAAAATTAAATATTATGTTTGGAAAATACATGGTCATGCACTTTGGTAATTGAAATAAATATGCAGACTATTTTCTAAATGGGTAGAAAATCCAAAAATCTGAGATGCAAGGGGACTTGGGAGACCTAAAACTAACTTGCAGGTTAAGTTGGTGGTGAGGAAGGCAAATGCCATATTAGCATTCATTTCAAGAGGTCTAGAATACAAGAGCAACGATGTGATACTGAGGCTTTACAAGGCACTGGTAAGGCCTCGCATTGAGTACTGTGAACAGCTTTGGGCTCCTCATCTAAGAAAAGATGTGCTGGCATTGGAGAGGGTCCAGAGGAGGTTCACAAGAATGATTTCAGGAATGAAAGGGTTATCATACAAGGAATACTTGATGGCTCTGGCTCTGTAATTGCTGGAATTCAGAAGGATGAGAGGGGATCTCCTTGAAACCTTTCGGCTGTTGAAAGGCCTAGACAGAGTAGATGTGGAAAGGATGTTTCCCATGGTGCGAGAGTCTAGGACAAGAGAGCACAGCCTCAGGATAGAGGGGCACCCTTTCAAAAGGGAGATGCGGAGAAATTTCCTTAGCCGAAGGGTGGTGAATTTGTGGAATTTATTGCCACATGCAGCTGTGGAGGCCAGGTCATTGGGTGTATTTAAGGCAGAACTTGACAGGTTCTTGATTGGACATGGCTGAGAAATGGGGTTGAGGAGGAGGAAGAAAAGGATCAGCCATAATTGAATGGCAGAGCAGACTCAATGGGCCAAATGGCCTAATTCTGCTCCTATGTCTTATGGTCTTATGGAGAAGGACCCATTTTATCTCACAAGACGTCTGTTCAAGTGTGTAATAACAGTGGAATAGAAAATGTCCTGATGGTACAAGCATTCAGACTTTTGCATCTTCTGCCTGACGGGAGAGGGGAAAAGAGAGAATGCCTGAGTAGGTGGGATTTTTGATTATGAAGCAAAGACAGGCACCATGAGGGGAGTTTAGGTTACGTGATATGCTGAGCTGTGTCCACAACTCTCTGCAGTATCTTGTGGTCACGTGCCTGAGAGGAGGAAAGACTCAAGGTATGATCGATTAAAGCACAAGGCCGATTTTGAAAGGTTGAATTGAAGTGTTGGGGCCCAAGCCCAAGCTCAAGGAATCTACCTGAGGTTTGGATGTTTTGAGCATCAGGCCAGATTGAAAAGGTCAGGGTGTCAGAGCCAGAGGTGAGGGACAGGCCAGTTCAGCTCACTGCTCCATGAGGTTTCTGTGGCCTGCAACTAATGAGCTCCTGAATCAGCTGTGGCTGGCTTTGTAGATGTGGTCTCATTTTCATGGACTTCAGTTCTGAATGCTATTTACTTACTTTTATTGTTCGCATTATTTTTTTTGTACACTGGGTATTTAATGGCTTTCTCTTTTTAATGGATTTCATTGAGTTTCTTTTGTAGCTGCCTGTAAGCAGACAACTCTCAAGGCTGACGATGCCCTTTGAACTTTGAACATTGATGCATCCAGATAGAATGCTTTCTATGGTGCTTTAATAGAAATTGGTAAAGGTCAAAGGGAACGTGCCAAATTCCTTTGGTAAATAAAAGCACTAGTAATCTTCCCCGGCTGTGACATCGATGTCACTAGTGAGTTCAAGGAGCAGTGAAAATATTGCATTGCCTTGCAGAAAGGAGGTCAGATACAAACTAAAGAAAAAGTTAACTGCATTAAGTAGGTGGATGAAATTACATCAAATAAACATTAGGCAGCATGATATTTAACTAGCCAATGGTCAGCATGCAATGAATATTCATTTATGGTAATATTATTAATTTACTGACTCCCACTGGGCTCAGAGACCAGGGTAAAAAAATCTCCTTTGGGTCAGAAAACAGGTGTTCAGCAACAAATCCCAGAGCAAAAATGATTACTTCCTCACCATAAATCACACTGAGTGTACTCATTGCTTCCAACCTCTCTGAAATTAGTGTATTACCTCTGAAACACTCATTAGTCAAATGACAATGTTGCAGAGGCGCAATAAATAACGCATGAATAATACTAAAAAATGGTGATAAATTACGGGAACAATCTCATGTCACTGTTAACATTTATTAACTTTCTAGGAGGACTAAATTAATTCATGGAAGGAATTAAAAAACTTCAGCTGAAGTTTCCCCAAGGTTTATCAGCAGATGACAAAGGAGCAACAGTTTGGGATCAGCACTTGAAGCGTTACGTGGGAGGTGAGAAGAAATCTTTTGACACTAAGGTTTATTAGCAGTTACATGGGGTTATTGAAACAGAGTTAATTACAACACTTACAGGAAATCACACCAAGAGCTAAATAAGGTGGGGAAAAATCACACCGAGAGCTAAATAAGGTGGGGAAAAATACAATAGCAAAGAAACCATTCAACTCATTGTGTCTATGCTGGTCAAATGACTCATTAATACTAATCTCACTTTATCAACTCTTCACCTGGAGCTTTGAGGTTCTTGCACTTTAAATGCTCATCATTCAATCCTTTGCCTTGAATCCCTGATTGCTCTTCTGATAGAAATTGATTCATCTTCTTCACCTTGATTCTCCCTCTTATAGTTTTATCAATATTTACTGTCCCTCCTCTGCTACCTTTTTTGCAAATACAGCCAACCTCTGCATATATTTATACTTGTCCAGCCCTTGCAATGGGTTTGCAAATATTCTCTGAAACCTCTCCAGTGTTATCACACATTCCTGTGGTGTGAAGACCAGAATTTTTCACAGTACTGTAAACGGTGAACAAACAAATGTTTTTGTTCTGACTTGCTCATATCAGCCAATAAAAACACGTATTGTGTGTATCTATTTAATCTTCTTGGCCGCCAAAGTTGCAAACTTCAAAGACACAGGCACAGGCACAGTATTAGGCTGTTCGGCCCATCGACTCTGATCTGCCATTCAAAGCTCAAGGTTCAACGTCTCTCTCTCTCTCTCTCTCTCTCTCTGGCTATCCATTCCATAGGATGATGATGGTTCCTTTCAGTCAGTTAGTGGGGTTCTATGTTGAGGATACCCCACTCTTCTGAAAGAACAGCGTGTGTGTGAATGGATTTTAGGTGAGTAGGGGGTTGCACAGGTCCGGACCCACCCTCTCGACATCCCCTCCCGGATCCAGCAGCATGGTGGGGTCTGAGACAGCTGGGGGAAGTTCTGTTGCAGTGAATGGCCAGACCAAGCTTCAATGCAAGGGATGCCCTTTCCGTGCTTCACGGCACGTGATTGCTAGATAGCCGTTGACCCTCCGAGAGGGTTCATCCCCCTTTGACAGGTCTTGTTTTTCGTCCTGCAGGGTGTCTAGCCACCCTCCTCGCCAGGCAAGCCTGGTGGGGGAGCCGGTTTAGTCGCCAACCACCCGACCATGCGACAGGTAGTACTGGGTTACATGGTACAAGTAGCACTCAGACGAGTGACCTGACCAATGTAAATCAAGGTTCAATGTAAATTTATTATCAAAGTACGTACCTGTCACCATATATAACCCTGAGATTCCTCCTCACATGGGCATTCCCAGCACACACAAGAAGCACAACAGAATCAATGAAAGGCAGTCCCCAACAAGACAGACAAGCAACCAATGTGCAAAAGACAACAAACTGCACAAAGACTGTTGTGCCTGTGCACGAGGGGGCGGGGTGTCATTGCCCTAAAAGAAATAGATCCATACATCACACTTCCTCTCCCTTTAGATTAATGAAACATAGAACTGCAAATGTACAAAACATTCAATCTCCTTTTCATAAATCCATATTCCAAATAAACATGCCTTCACAATAACAGTCCATAACTAACTTCACAGTTCTAAAGGTTCAGTCTTTTGGTGGGACTCGGTTTCTTTCAGTATAGCACCTCTGGATCTATGGAGCAGCCATCAGGTTTGGTAGGTTTATTGTCTAAGACAACGTTCTCAGTTTGTGTCAGGTTTGCTGTCAGTGACATGATGATCACTGAGAGGTACTATAAGTCTGGTGACTGTAATGTGTCCATCTTGTTGGATGCAACCAACTCATGTGTGTCTTTCAGTTGAGCATCCCCTAGCTGGTCCACATGATGTCTCCATATCTGATCTCCAACATCCACTGTGTACATCAGTGTTCCAGTTCTTGTAGCCATCCTACTTGTCTTCTTGGTGATCAGGCATTAGGACTCCCTGTCCAACCTCGAACCTCCTTGCTGCTTCTCTTGGCAACTGACTGAACCGTTTATTCGGCACTTGCCTCCGTAGATCTGGTTTCAGGAGGTCTATGCGATATCGCAGAATCCTGTTCCTGAACAGTATTGCAGCTGTTTGATTTGTCGTCGCATGAGCAGAGTTCCAACACACAAAAAGGAAGTTGCCCACCTTGTACTGTAGAGAAATGTCCTCCTTGTGCATCACTTCAATGGACTTACTGAAGGTTTCAATAAACCTTTCAGCTAATCCATTCGGTGCTGGGTGGAGAGGAGCTGACTTGAAATATTTGACACCATTTTGTCATGAATAGTCAGAATGCTTCTGATGTGTTTCATGGTTCATTGTCACTCACAATTTGTTCCGTAAGCCTGTTCTGTCAAAGGTAGTCCTTAGAGTGGAGACAGTCTTTGCTGACGCAGTTGACTTCATCGGTATAACCACCAGCCACTTCGAATGAGCATTCCCAGCAATCAGAAACATGGAGTCCATGAATGGCCCAGCAACGTCAACACATATTCTTTGCCATGATGACAATGGCCACTCTCACAGGTGAAATGGTGCCTGTGAGAGGTGCATTTTGAGTTTTTTGCATCACAGACAGCTTTTGGCCAAATCTTCAACCTGTTCATCTATTCCCGTCTGCCACACGTAGCTCCGGGTAAGACTCTTCATCTTGATGGTACCCAGGTGTCCTTCATGCAGATTTTCTAACACTCTGGAGCGCACTCTAGAGGGAACCACAACACGAAATTCATACATCAGCCTTCTTCGACATACTGACAGTTGGTCTCGACTCGCTGAGAACTCGGGAAACATAGGGTTACCATAAACTGACCATCCTGGCATGGTGCTTTCATGGATTTTCGACAATTTCAGGCATTCCTTGTTTCCCTTTGTATTTTAGAATTTGTTATCAGCAACTGGTCCACCGTGTGAGACCCTTCTGCTGGGTCACAGTATGAAGAAGTTTCTTCTTCAGTTGCTAGTTGTGGAAGACCTGACAAGCCATCAGCATTGCTGTGTTGTTTGCTACCCTTGAACTCTGTCGTAAGAGTTGGCTCTTAGGAATATTGCCCAACATTGTATCGGGGTAGCAGTCATCACTGGAATTCCCTTCCTGGGATTGAAAATAGACACAAGGGGCTGGTGATCTGTCACTAGCATAAACTTTTGTCAGTAGAGGTAGCAGTGGGACTTCTTTATTCCCCATACGAGACTAAGGGCTTCTCGGTTGATCTGTGCGTAGCAGTTTTCGGCGCTCATCAGTGATCTTGAAGCAAGCACAATCGGATGTTCAGATCCATCTTTCATAATATGTGACAAGTGGCTCCAATGCCATAAGGGGACATATCAGATGCCGTTCTAATGGGCAGGGATGGGGCATAATGGGTGAGCAGTTCATTGGATGTTATTAGTCTCTTTGTTTCCTTGAATGCTTTTTCTCATCTTTCTAACAAATCCCACTTTGATCTCTCTGTAACAGTGCATTCAATTGATGCAGCACTATAGCAATATTTGGGAGAAACCGGTGGTAGTAGTTTACAAGGCCCAAATATGACCTGAGTTGTGACACATTTTCTGGCTTGGGTGCCTGTAGCACTGCTTCAGTCTTCCTTTGTGACTTATGTAAGCCATGCTTGTCAATGACATGTCCACAATATGAGATTTCATTCTTGAAAAACTCACATTTCTCTCTCTTTGCACACAGATCATACTCACTCAGCCTGGTAAGCACTTTATCAAGGTACTGGATGTGCCCTTCATCATTTTTGCCAGTAATGATGATGTCATCAAGGTACTTGGTCCATTGTTCTTTGCCAGACTGCTGGAGCTGATGCGACGTCAAAGACAAGATGATTATACTGGAAAAGTCCCTAATGAGCGTGGATTGTGAGGCACTTCCTGCTTGACTCCTCAATGTCCATTTGCGGATAAGCTTGTGACAAGTCAATCTTTGAAAACTTCTCCCCACCTGTCAAAAATGCAAAAATGTCTTCTATTTGTGGCAGGGGATACTGCACAGTATGCAGCACAGGGTTGATGCTCACCTTGAAATCCCCAGATATGTGAATAGCTCCGACCTTCCCTTTCTTGATCACCGAGACAAAGGGTCGGTCCAATCACTCCACTCAACCTTGGAGAGAATTCAAGATGCCTCCAAGCTCTGCAGTTCAGATGTAGGATGTAGTGCATAAGGCACTGGATGTGCTTTATTGAATCTTGCTGTTGCTGTTTCATCCAGTTCAATTCTGGAATTCATGCTTTTCTAAATGCCTTCTCATTACCATTAAGCAGCTGTGCATTTCTCTGGTTAGTGCTACCATTTGGGCTGCCGTTCCCTATTGATGTCACATGAGAGCTTTGACTGAGAGCCAGTCCAGTTGAATTTTTTCAACCATTCATATCCAAAAAGTGTTGGCCCTCCATTTTACAATACACAAAGCTCTAACTGTTATATTTGGCCTCCATACATCAGGTCTACTTTCAGCTGGCCTTTGGGAGATAGGTTTTCACCTGTGTTACTCTTTAGCTGAACTGAGTTCTTCTCTAATGGTATTTTAGAAATCAGTCTGTTGTGGTCAGCCTCTGGAATTATGGACAAAGCTGACCCTATATCCACCTCCATTTTTGGTTTTACACTGGACACATCTATTGTGATCCAGATGACTTTGTGAATTGCTTCAGTAATACTGTGCAGTTCTAAGCATGACAGTTCACCTTTGTCAGACCCTATGTTATCTGATCTGTTTTACTTTCAGTAACTTTATGCATTTGCTTAGTTTTGTGTTTGAGACTTTTCATTTGG
Organism: Mobula birostris; assembly: GCF_030028105.1. NCBI lineage: Eukaryota > Metazoa > Chordata > Chondrichthyes > Myliobatiformes > Myliobatidae > Mobula > Mobula birostris. The sequence goes on along the minus strand of NC_092372.1, from coordinate 201,467,189 downwards.
TTGAGCTTTTTCTCTGCCTTGCATGCTCTCACCAAGTGACCTTATCTACGATACTTTCTGTAGACTTCTTCTTTGAACAGTCATTTGCTTTATGGTAGAATTTGCCACATTGATAATACTTTTGGCTTTTTGCACCATTCAGGGACATTTTGTGCCTTTCACATTCTAACCTTCTTTTCTTTCTCTAATTCTGCTGCATCCTTTGCTGCAGTCTCTAATGATAGTTCCAAAGTTAGGTCTCTTTCTGCCAATAGCCTCGTTTGGGTGCTTTGATTATGCTTGCCACATACATGCCTATCCTTTAATGCATCAGAAAGTCCATCCCTAAAGTCACAGTACTGGGAAAGTTTTCATAGTTCTACCATGTATTCAGAGAGGCTTTCATCTTTTGACTGGTTCCTTTCGTAAAATCTACAACTCTGAGCTATTACCAGTGCTTGAGGACTGAAGTGATTTTGTAAAATTGTAACAATTACATCAAATATCTTGCTTGCTGGTTTTTCAGGGGTTACTAGGGTGCATAAGGGACTGTATTTTCTAGGACCCATTAACCCAAAAAGTGTAGGGCTTTCTTTTGCTCCTCCACATTTTTCACATTACAATATAGTTCTATCCTTTCAATATATAACTCCCAGCCTTCATTAGCGCTATCAAATTCATCAACTTTCCCGACTGAAGCCCTTGCTATGTTATTTTCACTTTAAATTCAAAGCGTCTTTCACTGTGTACTATACTGTCCTCACGCCTTTGTTACTGTCCGTGACAGCCATCTCTGTGCTCTTTAACTCTTGTTGTTTCATCCTGTAATTATGCTGTTTGTCATATTTGCTGACATTCAGGTTTGTACTCATTGCCAATTTGTTGTGTCTGTGCACAACTACACATAAATTAAATAAAAGCGTGGATGCAGGAGATGGATTTCACTGTTGTATTCACATTGCAATGAGAGAGAGAGAACAATGTGCATGCCTAGACCACAGATCAATACGTAATGCTCTGAGGTGGGGGGTCATTGAGCTAAAAGAAATAGATCCATACATTACAAAGACAAAAAGAAAAAAAAAATAACAAATAAACAATAAACAAGCATCAGGAACATGAGATGAGGAGACCCTGAAAGTGATTCGGCAGGCTGTAGAAACAGTTCAGGAAGGGACAAGCGAAGCTGAGTAAAGCTATCCACACTGTTTCAAGAGCTGATGGTTGAGGGGTAATAAGTGTTCTTGATCTAGATGGTGTGGGTCCTGAGGCTCCTGTACCTTTTTCCGGATGGCTGTAGTGAAAAGAAAATATGACCTGGATGTTGGGGGGCCTTGATGATGGATGCTGTTTTCCCGTGTCAATGCTCTGTGTAGATGTGCTCAATAGTGGAGATGGGTTTACCTGTGATGGACCATCATGGCTGATTTATTATTCCTCTCAATCCCATTCACCTGCCTTCTCTCCATAACCTTTGACACCCTGACTAATCAAGAACCTATCAATCTCTGCTTTAAATATATCCAAAGACTTGGCAAGGAGTGCAGAGATATGGATTATGCTCAGGCAGAAGAGATTTACTTTAAATTGCATCATGTTTGGCATTGATATTGTGGGCCAAAATGTCTGTTCCTGTACTGTACCGTTCTACGTTTTAAGTGTCCTCCCACTATGAAGTGGTTGCCTACTCTCTTTACAGACAGTGCTGTTTGTTTATGCAGCAGCCTTATAGTTTCAAAACTGATTGCTGTTTGCTGTAGTCACAACTGAAATAGCTTGAAATTTGTTTCTTTTTTGTATTAATGGCTGCTACATCATAACTCATGATTAAAGTTGTCCAACAGTCCTAAACTCCTACCAGCAGTTGGGCTGATTTTGAGTCAGGGTAGCCTGCAGATAACGAACACCGAGCTGAACAGAAATATGCCTTTCGATGTCATGTTTTATACACTGAGATTTTGCTTATTTTTTTAAAAAATTGTTGGAGTTTGCACAATTTGTTTTTTTTTTGGGGTGAGGGGAGAGACGGGGCTTGATGTCTTTTTTCTTTGAAAGGGTTCCATGGTTCTTTGCTTCTTTGTTGTATACTTTGATAATACATGTACTTGGAACTTTGAACTTCTACAAATATGATTTTTTTTCTGAGGATACTATCCCATTAACTCTCATTGAATTCCAGGAGTGGCATCTCCAAACATCCAACCACAACTGACCTCTGAAATTTGAGTAAAATGCTCAGTTTGCCGATAATACCCACACTCCATAAATGAATAGAAGTAGAGATTTCACAAAGATCCCTGTCAGTGGTGGTTTTGCAGCATCTGCTGCCTTGGTGGAACACCTGCACTTGGTGATATTTGTTTAGCTTATTCATGGAGCCTTTCATATTTCCAATATTAAGTGTAAAGTGCACCCAACAGATGTAAAAATTGATTTGAGACCATAGAAAACAAAAACAGTGAAGAGGTGTGAAAGGCTCATTGATTATGTATGGGCTGGGAAAATAGCAGAGAAAAAATACAGCATCCATTCTGAGCCATTTTGGTGCAGAGGTTATTAACTGCAATTTTTCATTGGCTTTTCTTTTTTATTTTTTTCCTGTTGTCACTGTAACAATGCAAAAGACAAGAATAATTCACGTACTGCACAGATTATTGAGTGTAAGAGATTTGTTACCTCACTAATCCTGTATGAACATAACACAAGAAAATAAGAAATAGGAGCAGGAGTAGGCCATCTGGCCCGTTGAGCCTGCTCTGCCATTCAATAAGATCATGGCTGATCTGGTCATGGACTCATCTCCACCGACCTGCCTTTTCCCCATAACCATTACTTCCCTTACTATGAAAAAATCTCTCCAACCTTGTCTTTAGTATAGTTACTGAGGTAGCCTCCTCCGCTTTACTGGGCGGAAAATTCCACAGATTCACCACTCTCTGGGAAAAGCATTTCTTCCTCATCTCCATCCTAAATCTACCTCCCTGAATCTTGAGGCACTGTCCCCTAGTCCTAGTCACCTACCAGTGGAAACAACTTTCCTGACTCTGTCTAATCTATCCCTTTCATAATTTTATATATTTCCATAAGATCTCCTCTCATTCTTTTGAATTCCAGCGAGTACAGTTCCAGGCGACTCAATTTCGCCTCATAGTCTAACCCCCTCACCTCTGGAATCAACCTGGTGAACCTCCTCTGCACCGCTTCCAAAGCCAGTAAAGCCAGTACGAATTCAGTCCTACATTGCTAAAATAATGAAGGGGGGAAAATTGGAATATTTTTTGATTTGTTCATGGAAAATGGGTCTTCCCTCATTTGCTGCCATTCCAAATAACGCTCTTGAAGGCAATGGCTAGCCGTTACTTAAAACTGATGCAGTCCTTCTCATGAAGGTAGACCTGTAAAGCCATCAGCTGTGTCCATTGTTATTTTAATTTTTATCATGTTTTAATGAAGTTGCTCTGGCACACCTGATTGACCTTTAGAAGGCACTTTTCTAAAGCTATGTCCACACTAGACCGGATAATTTTGAAAACGCTGGTTTCGCCTAAAAACGACAGGCGTCCATACTAGGCGTTTTTGAAAATACCTCTGTCCACATTAAAACGGATATTTGGGCCAATCTCCTCCTACTGGGCATGCACAGGACACACAGAAAACAAGCGAAGAGGGAACGGTGTACTTGGTGCGCGTTTGTCCAGTTACAGACTAGAAAAACTTAAAAGGAAATTGCCAAATGAAAGACTTGGTGCGAGTTTGTCCAGAAATATTTCCTACAGCCATAGTCTCTTCACCGATGAAAGGGACAACAGCTACAACTAAATGCAATAAGACTTGTTACTGGGCAAAAGTGAAATTTGCTGTTACCTCATTTGTTTGCCTTTACTTTTGCCATGTCTTTGTGTATTATTTTGCTGTATTTAACATGTGCAATAAAACAAGTTACTGGGCAAAAGTGACAAGTGCATCTATTGAATGTTTGCACAAGCACAAAGCACCTTGTTAAATGTATAAAACATGTCTGCATCAGTGTTATTTTGTATTTCCATACAATGTTACATTAGCAACATTCACAACACGCTGGAGGAACTCAGTAGGTCGGGCAGCATCCGTGGAAACGATCAGTCAACGTTTCAGACCAGAACTGTTCGTCAAGACTGAAGATGGAGGGGGCAGAGGCCCTATAAAGAAGTGGGGGGAGGGTGGGAAGGAGAAGGCCGGTAGGTTCCAGGTGAAAAAACAGTAAGGGGAAAGATAATTCAAAGCAACACTCACAACACGCTTTGACCCCAGCATCTGCAGAGTATTTTGTGTTTACAATGTTACATTAGGCCGTTACATATCTATTGTCAGATATTGTTGTGGTGTTAGAGGTTGCGTCCAAGAAAACAATGAAATGCCGCGCTGCCGCCACCATTTGTTCTGGCACGTCATGGCAGCGGTTTTGAAAATAGCCGGTTACCCCATACACACTACGCCGGATATTAGGCGTTTTCAGATTTATCCACTCTGGAGAGTGTTTCTGAAAAGCTCAGTTTTCGGAGGAGGAAATCGCTGTGTCAATGTGGATGGAGGGTCAAAACGAAGAGAAACAGCTTCGGTTGCGGATTTATCTGGTCTAGTGTGGACGTAGCCTAAGAGTTTATGGGAGTTCAAAACAAAAGAGCGTGGGTTTAAGATGCAAAGAGAAAGATTTAAAGAGGAAGTCAAGGGCAAGTTTTCTCACACAGAAAGCAGTTGGCATGTGGAACGTGTTGCCAGAGAAAGTGGTAGAAGTGGGTGCAATTAAAAGGCACTTGGACAGGCTCATGGAGGAAAGGTTTGAAAGTTCAGAGTTCAAAGTGAATTTATTATCAGATCACATACATGTCATCTGAGATTCATTTTCTTGCAGTCACACTCAATAAATCCATTATAGAATAATAACCATAACAGAATCAATGAAAGACCGCACCAACTTGGGCATTCAAAAAGTGTGTAAAAGGCAAAGTACTAAACTGCAAATACTAAAAGAAAGAAATAATAATAATAAATAAATAAGCAATAAATATCAAGCACATGAGATGAAGAGTCCTTTTAAAGGGATGTTGACCAAAAGTAGGCAATAGGCATAGCATAAGGTGGCATTTTGGTCAGCATGGACAAATTGGGAATAAGGGCATGTTCCTGTGCTATATTACTGAATAACTATTTGATTTTGCTGAATCCCATATAGAAACATGAGCAGCAGGATTTAAGAATGCTCAGATTTATTGCTATGTTTGGAATTATGGGTTCACAGTGCATTGAAGGAAGCACATCGAATGATAGGGCTGTGAGCTCCAATGACCTTGGTTCAACCCCGATCTCCATTACTTTTCATGTAGGGTTTGCATGACCTCCCTGCACCATGTCGGCTTCTTCCGACTCCTCAAAAATATGATAGCCAGTAAGTTAATTTGGCTACTGTTCTGATGGTATTGGTTTCCCTATCCATAAAACCCGAACCTCAAATGAAAATTTTAAGCCCTATCCAATATGCGTAACTATGAGTACCCTCAGTGTATTATATTGTACAATGCTCTGGTTCGTATTTTTTACTGTTATGCTGTAAGTATTTTATTTTGTGCTTTTCTGTGTGAGCTGCTTGTTTTCAGCTAATGTTTGGGTTATTGTTGAAGATAAGAAATGGGGAGACATGTCTGCCATCCAATTAGGATGGTCGAAGTGAAGGGGAGGTTTCTCCAGTGGGGGACACCAAGGCTGGGCTTGGGGTTTTTTAAGTGGTTTGAAAGAGATGGAAGAGAAGAAGTCGGAGAGAAGAGGTCGTAGGATTCGACCCAGAGCGGGGCCGTGATTCAGTGAAGCCTGGGATGAAATCGATTGAGGATCGGTGACTTGGGGAAACCATGAGCTCCAACTTGTGCACATTAGACTGTTTCATTAAAATGGGACTTTTTCTTTGTTCTTGTTCTTTTCCTTACTAATTCTTTAGTCAAATTAAGAATTATAAAGCTAAATCTTTTAATTGTATGTGGTGTGCTGTCTGTTATTTTGTGGCATTCATTTGTACCAGGGTAGCGAATTACGCAGCATCCACACACACAGGGATTTTGGGGTGGGCTCGCGCCTCAATCTCAATGTTTGGCGGGATGAGGGATTCTCTTCCCTAGACTCACGCAGCCAAGGAAACCAGAGTGTTTCAATTGTATCTCCCTTCTCTTCAAGGACTAACTTATTTCCAAGTTTAGTCTGTGTAGTTAGGACTAGCTTCCAGGTCCATATTTGAGTGGTAGCTCCCCTCCTCTGCCAAGGAGGAGATACCTACAGCTTGCAAAGTGCTTTAAACATAGTTTACTTTATCGTTCATGCTATATATTTAGATTTAGACAAATAATTCTTAGCACGCATTGAAAACTCACAGAGGGTTTTTAATTTATAAAAGATTTCTGAATTACAAAAGATTTACAACTTATGAAAGATTTCCAAAACCAGGTGCAACTCTTATGAACTAAAAGAAGATAGCAAAGAGTGGCAGAAACCGAAGGCTGAGGAATTAATTCTAGTTCTTCTTTCTGTCACCTCATCTTTCTGTCACTCTCCTTGTCATTTCTTACAATCCCCAATGCTTTCCGATATTTATACTGTTTTTGTTACTAGATGGCATCATCTGCAAGTGTTGCTTTCCCAGACACCTTTTCTGGGACAAAGTAATTTTTACAGATAGTCTGAAAGCTTCTGAGGGAAATTGTACAAATAACTTAACTGCATTACCTTTTTTTAATGTAGGCCAATTAACATAGACCCATTGTCTTGCGTTTGGCTAATGCAGGCAAAAAACTCATGGTCACTTCGATTTGCAAACCACATCTCTTAACAGCCAGCCCAGATATCCCTTTAACTTCCAATAGTTTACTGCTTGCAACTTACATTGAGAACTGAATACGGGTTCTTGTTTCCAACAAGAAATTGAGCAAAGGACATTCGTTAAAATTGTAACTTTGTCACAAACAATTCTGATCCTTTGGAAAGGTCATGTTGCTGTAATAGAAAGCTGAGGTTAGCAATAAACATCTTCGGCCCTGAAAAGTGAATATCCATCACACTGTAAATTAGCCTGAGTCTAGAGTAGTAGAATACGAGGAGCTGATATGTGGTGAGAAAAGATGGGATCTATGTCAATGAATGTTGGTTATTGTGGACTATATGAATTTATGATCCATAATTTTAAATTTCCTTGAAAGAATATACGTACAAGGAGGCTCATTATTTCTTGCCTGACGACCGGTTCTCTTACCATTTTCAGTGCATTCCAACCAATCTCAAGTGCTTTAAGTTTGCAGATTAATTTATTATATGGGACCTTTTTGAAAACCTTCTTTAAGTACATTTACATCACATCTAATTTGCTCTCCCCCATCCACTCTGTGAGTTACCTCCCAGAAAACTCTAGTGAATCAGGGAAGCATGATTTTCCTTTGTACAACCATATCGACTTTAAAGGATCTTATCTCTTTTTCAGCTCTACTATTATAACAGTGGACTCCACTACTGATATCAGGCAATAATCGCCCATTTCTCCCCATTTTTAAATAATTAATGTTAGTCACTGTTGTCCAATCCAAAGAAAATAGCAAACAATCTGTCTCTTGTTTCTAAGTTCACTTCCTTATGTACGTTCAGATACAGATTACACAGCCACAATAATATATTGGCCTGCAATCTGAATAATTATTCTAATTCCATTTCCTTACTAAAACCAATTTCCTTCAGCTTATCCCTCTCAATAGGCCCACGTTCAAAATTTCTGGATGATTATTTGTGTTGTGGAAAGTTGATTAACTGGTCCTCCCTTTTGTTGGTCTCATTATCATGTCCCCACTTTTGGAATGTATTTTACCCACACTGGTCTCTGATAAGTTTATTTTTCCTCTTCACATACAATATCTAAAGAAACTTTTATTATCATTTATTATATGTGCCCCAAGCTGACTCAACAAAATTGATCAAGATGTAATACCTTGTCACATCCAAGTGTACAGTATTTGGAAGCAGCAAAGGTGAAAGTCTGAGCAACTAAAAAGATGCTGTAGGAACTCAGCAGGTCAAGCAGCATCTGTGGAGGGAAATGTGCAGCTGATGGTTTAGAAGTAGATCCTCCATTTTATGTATCCACGGTGAAATTTGGCAGTCTACACATAAAAATGAAGAAAACATTTTTTTTAATATTTTGAAACCACGAAGTTGTTGATTCTGGGAAGTTCAAAGTACTTTTATTATCTAAGTATGTATACTATGATCAGTGAACGAGTCATCCAGGTACAAAAAGACATCTACCTATGTTTCATCGACTATACAAAAGTTTTTGACACTGTCAAACATTAAGATCTTCTGGATGTGGTTCAAGATTTTGACATAGATGGGAAAGATATATGTTTCTTAGGAAACTTATACTGGGACCAGACAGCATCCATCAGAATAGAAGGAGAAGTGAGCGAGTATGTGAACATCATGAGAGAAGTCAGGCAAGGTTGTGTCTTTTCACCAGACTTATTCAACCTGTAAAAATATCTTGAGAAGTATCAAAGACATCAAAGGATTCACAATTGGAGACCATAATATAAATAACATCAGATATGCTGATGACATCGTACTAATAGCTGATTCAGAAACAAAACTTCAAGAACTAGTCACTATGGTGGCAGCAGAAAGTAATCATAGAGGCCTCTCAATCAACACCAAGAAGACAGACAGCACGGTCATCTCCAGAAAGACAAACATGTATGATCAAGATCGGAAATACGAACATCAAACAAGTCAACAAATTGAGATATCTTGGCAGCCTAATAACAAGTAATGGCAGGTGAGACACAGGTATCAAATACAGAATAGCAATGGCGAAAGAAGCTTTCCAAAAAATGAAGAACATATTAACAGACAGAAAGATGAGCACGTACATTAAAAACAGAATACTGCAGTGCTACATTTATTCTATCCTGACTTATGGAAGTGAATGCTGGACCATTTCCCCAGCAATGGAAAAGAGACTAGAAGCAGCTGAATTATAGTTCTGCAGGAGAATGTTAAAAATATCATGGACCACACACACATCAAATGAAGAAGTTCTCAGAAGAGCCCAAGCAGTTCGATCACTCATACTAACAATAAGAGAGAGACAACTCAGATCCCTAGGACACATCATGCGGAAAGATGAGCTAGAAAAACTCATGCTCTCTGGAAAGATGGAGGGGAGAAAACCTAGAGGAAGACCTCGGCTTCTGTACATTAAAAGCCTAGCCAGTTGGTTACATATTGAGGAAACGGAAGTCATCCATAGAACGAAGGATAGATCTATATGGAAAACCATGGTCACCAACATCCATATCGGATATGGTACCGAGACAGACAGACCATATACTATTTTCAACCGTGAAATGTGTCTTCTCATAGGGAGCCACAAAAGTAAAGAAACCCAATAGAACCCAGTAACAAAAGACCATCAAACACCCATCGTTAAAAAAAACAGAACAAATCGTGGAACAATGGAAAGTAAACAAATAACACTCAGAACTAAGGTTCACAAAAGTGAGTTCACAACCACGAAGCCAGGCCTTTGCTGCAGCCGGTCCAGGAACCTGTTCATTAGAGGTCACAGTAGAAATAAGAAAGAAACCTATTCAGCCTGAATAAATGCACCAAGGAAATAATAGAAGCCTTTTTCTAAAGTCCTTATAAACAATGTTTTTGAAAAAAAAACTATCTAACAAATTTATGCAAAACAGCCATCAGAGGCAAGCAGATTTTAAAGAATTTGTAATTTAATTTGAAAAGCTGCCAAGAAATTACTTACCTGAACAAACACAAGTATATGTTTATAAGTATTCAAATGCATACAGGAATATATGTACTTGAACTGAGTAGTTTAGCTTTTACTTAAGTAAATGTTTGTTGACAGTGAACTAATTGTTGCAAAAATGTATTCAGTTTAAGCAGTGTGAATAGATCTGCTGCATTGTGATTGCAATGAACCTACCTTTCTCTATTCCCGTTCCTTCGTGCCTGGTGCCAAAGACACTCTTCCAAAGGGAGTGCAGGGTGTCACCTGAAACCAGTCCCAGTGCAAATGGCTGCACTATCAGAGTGGCTCTGAACCAAGGCGAAGTCCCACACAGAGGCTCACCAGCTGCCAAATCTGTCAATACAGCTGGATATCAGCGAATGTATTTGGCATTCTTAAAGATATAGAAACCATTAAAGCAATAATAATGCAAAGGATATACATGTTAAAAATAAAACCACTAAAATTAAAAGCGATCAACTGGATTTAAATTTGATTAAAAGAGAGTAAGGAATTATTTCACGGACATCAGTTTGAATGCAGTAGCTATAATTGTGCCAGATTTAGCCTGATATTGGATAAAAAGGCTGATGTCCCCATCAGGTTGCCAATAGCGCCTGGTGAAGGATTTGTAGTCTTTGATTTGGAGGTCAAACGTAAGAGGAAAATGTGATAAATGTCACATAGAGCAGCAATATTAAGTCTGATTCTGATTCTTAATAGCACTGATATATGGAAGGTTCTTGGGATCTAAGTCCATAGTTCCCTAAAAGTGGCAACGCAAGTAAATAAGGTGATAAAAGAAGGCATACAAAATGGTTGCCTACATAGGTCAAGGCATTAAGCAGAAGAAACAGGAAATCGTATTGCAGCTGTATCAAATTTTGGTCAAGCTGCCACTGGAGTACCGTGTGCAGCTCTGGCCATCCCATTACAGGATGGGTATGGAGTCTTTGGAAAAATTGCAGGATGCTCTGTGGATTTGAGACCACTAACCACAAGGAGAAGTTAGACGGACTTGCATTCTTTCCTCAGGAGTGCCGGAAGCTGAGGGGAGACCTCATAGAAGTTATAGTATGAGAGGCATAGACAGGGTAGAGAGTCAGAGTCTCTTTTTGAGGTTAGAAATATCAAAAACAAGATGGCAAGTTAAGAAGTGGAGTTGTGCAGGGCCAATGTTTTCAACATGGAGTGCTAGTTGCCTGGCACACACCACCAAGGGTAGTAGTGAAAACGGTCACAACAGCGGTGTTTAAAGGGCATTTAGATAGACACATAAACATGAAGGGAATGGAGGATATAGACCATGTGCATGCAGATGGGATTGGTTTCACTGTGCAGTGTGGCTAGCACAGATACTGTGGGCTGAAGGTACTGTTCTATATTCTATGAATCTGCTTCCAGTAATGAACTTTGGGAGTTCTATGGAAAAACATGTAAGCCCAGCTGGTAAACCCGCACCATTATTTAGTGAGTGAATGTGCTTTCTGATTATTGTATAATGCAGCTGTTGTTAAGGATTCAGTAGTTATGGAATTATGTGAGTACACCAGGCAATAATGCAAATGAGAACAAATCTTCAGTACTTAATGTAAATTGCAGGCAGTAATCAGTTTGAAGTTACAAGTACATCTTTGTAAACAAACAGTGCTGTATACAAAGCACAGGGCTACCATTTCACAGCTGGAGAATGGCTGCTCAAGAGATAAGGCTTGCAAAGTGAAGTGACTATGAGGTGCTCTTGTATGGATCAACAAACCTCTGACAATGGTTAATTGGCCTGCCTGAAAACGTGGCTAAGGTACAGACTAGACTGATCTCGTCATTTGGCATATCAAACACAGTTATAGGCACATTTGCTCTATCAATAACTGGGGTATTTATGTACTCAGAGAATTATCCCTCTCAGCATTAAGTTTGAGTGTCTGGGATCTCTGTCCTCAGAGCTTTTTAGGCCATCTTTCTGAATTACATCAAAGGTGTTTGAACATTCAGAAGTGTCTCCCATTATTCAATGGTTCAATGACTCAGTGGTTCCATTTGATATCTGAGAATGTATACAAATTCTTGCTCCTCAAAGACATCCACAAAGACAGAACAGAACCCCAAAGAGTAAAACATTAGAACCCCTCACCCACCTCCTACACACAAGCAGCAATGCATCAACCTTCCTGTTCTCCTGCCCCCACTTACTTCAGCAGAAAGTACTGGCACTCACCACCTACCAAGCAAGCAATAGCAAAGCCCTGAAGCGAGACCATGATCTGCAGTCCAACAAAAACTAATTGTTCACCCAACAATTCAACATGCCACAGGCTCTCTCTTTCTCCCTAGCAAAGGACAGAGAGGTGTCGCCCCTTTTCCACACCGAGAAGGGAGACCAAAAACACAAAATAGCTCGCTGATTATAATGTTACAGACTGCTTGTATTCTGAGTTCTCCAACTCGAGAATCAGCAGCAAACTCTTCCCCACCATCGAGAGATAGAGATAAGAGGTAGAGAGATAGATAGATAGATAGATTGACAGATTATGTTATATACTGTATTGTCACCAAACAATTGATACTAGAGAGTACAATCATCACAGCGATATTTGTTTCTGCTTCGCGCTCCCTGGAGTACAAAACGATAGTAAATATTAAAAATTTAAATTATAAATCATAAATAGAAAATAGAAAAGGGAAAGTAAGGTAGTGCAAAAAAACCGAGAGGCAGGTCCGGATATTTGGAGGGTACGGCCCAGATCCGGGTCAGGATCGATTCAGCAGTCTTATCACAGTTGGAAAGAAGCTGTTCCCAAATCTGGCCATACGAGTCTTCAAGCTCCTGAGCCTTCTCCCGGAAGGAAGAGGGACGAAAAGTGTGTTGGCTGGGTAGGTCGTGTCCTTGATTATCCTGGCAGCACTGCTCCGACAGCGTGCGGTGTAAAGTGAGTCCACGGATGGAAGATTGGTTTGTGTGATGTGCTGGGCTGTGTTCACGATCTTCTGCAGCTTCTACAGGACTTGGACAGGACAACTTCCATACCAGGCAGTTATGCACCCTAGAAGAATGCTTTCTATGGTGCATCTATAAAAATTAGTGAGGGTTTTCGGGGATAGATAGAGATATATGACCTGACTACAGAGGCTTCTGAAAACTCATACACTATTCGCAATGTTCTGTTTCTTCCGCAACGCCTCAGTCAGCCGCACCAACATGGAATCAGTTCATCCACAGGGTCGCTGGGCCCTACCCTGAAGGGGAGCATCTTCCAGGCCACATCCTGGGAATATCAAAAAATTGCCAGTCAGTAACTCCAGGAACCAGAACCACCACCTTAAACAGCCACACTGAGTGCTGCTGTAGATCAGACTCTGACAGAACCCCACCCACCTTGAAAAGGAAAAAAATAGACATTAAAAAGAAGAAATTAAGCTGTTTCACAGATGAGCTCCAAGAAGCCTCTCACTGCCCATTGTAAATATGTAACTCAATGGAAGCATTGAGATACATACGTCACTGTAGCTATTGAAAGTGTATTCAGTCAACTTCAGTTACCTTAGTTCTTCAGAGGAGAAAACTGATATACTTTGAGTTTAGGACACTCAAGATGGTCTCCAGGAGAATGCCTGTTTGTCATGATGAATAAAAGGTTATTTATATCAACCAGCTTCAGCTTCTCTTCAATAACTCAGTTCACAGAGACAACAGTATAATGTGAATACAATACTGACCAACATTTATACTATGTTTTGACTAAGTTACAGATATATTACAATGATACACTGTAAAGTAAATATAATATCCTCATCATCCATTTCCAAGTTGTTCCCTTACAGAGATTACCCATCAGTTAGATCCCCCTGGAGAAATCACACTGTGCATGTTTTCCCATGAGTATCAGGAAGCCCTCTGCAATATTCAAGAACAACTCTTATTCATATGGCACCTTCAATACGGTAAATTATCTCCAGGTGTTTCACAAGGATGTTATCATTCAAAATTTGGCACAAAGACACAGTGATAAGAATTGCATACAACTCACCAAAAAGAACATCTTAAAAAAGAGGGAGGGAAACAAAGAGATACAGCTGGTACATGGAGGGATTTCTAGTGTCTAAATCCAAAGCAGTTGACTGCAGGGCAGTGATCATGGGAAGGTGGATTCTGGAGAGACATACTATATTAAAAGTGGAGGTGCACTGGGGTCACAGAAAATGTAAAGCTTAAGTGGTTACACAGGTGAGGCCATGGAAGGATTTGAAAACAATTGCTTGTGTATATCAGTAAAGAGGCTATTATGTGTGGTGCCAATATCAATAGGAATAGGATTCCCAAAGAGACATTTAAGATCCTGAGAAGGTACAGGAAGGTAAACTCTATGACAATGTTTCCCCTGGCAGATATTCTTAGAGTGGAGGCACTGAGGAAAACATATTGGCCGTCCATATATGAACAAGGTGAAAAGCTTCCTTTGAAATTCAGAACCAATGGAATATTCTATGACAGACAGATGGAAGCAGCAACATTAAATATATACAAGGATGAGATAGATGTAATTTTGGACTACAGGGGAGTCAAAGATGGTAAGTGGCAGTAAAATGGAGATAAAACTAAGTATCAGACCAATCTTAATATAATTGAATGGTGGATCAAGCTCAGGGACTCACCTGGGCAGATCCTGTTATTATTTATTTGTTTCATATACAAATCAAGAGCAATGCAGCCTTGAATAGAATTGACAAAATAAAGTGAAGTCTAAAATCACATTCTTGTCAGGTCAATGTAGCCAGAGCTCAAAGACCACAGGGTTTATATCAGAAGTTGAGCACATCTCAGAGAATCTACTCTGGACCCAACACTTCAAAGCAATCACAAAGAAGACACACAGCGGCTCTGCTTCATTAAGAGTTTGAGGAGATTTGGTATGTCACCAACGACCTTTGTAAATTTCTACAGATGTACGTTGGAGAGTATTCTGATGGCTGCGTCACTTCCGAAGTCTCCAATGTGCAGGATCGAAAAGGGCCGCAGAGGGTTGCACACGGGCACAACACTCTCTGGCATAGAGGCAGTGCCTGAGGAAGGTGGCATCTGTCACTAGGGACCCTCGCTATCCACAGAATGCCCTCTTTTTATTACTACCATCAGGAAGGAGCTACTAGAGCCTGAAGACCCATACTCGATGTTTCACGAATAGTTTCTTCCCATCTGCCACCAGATTTCTCAACAGTCCATGAACTCATGAATGTCACCTCATCATTCTCATTTGCACTGTTTATTTATTTTTGTAGTTGTTAAGTCTAGCACTGTAATATTGCTGCAAGATATCAAATTTCTTGTCATGTGTCAGTGATAATAAGCCTGATTCTGATTCCTTTTAAATGGAGCCATCCATGATAACCCCATTTTCCTGACAATCATATGTCCCATCTGTTTCCAGGCAGGAATATTCCGCTCAGTAGAGGAGTAATGACTCGATGAAAAAGAACTTGAATATCTTTTTATATTCTTTTTCAATTTCCACCAAAAGACGGTGCTGGCATCATGTGGCTCTGAAGTAATGACTCAGATTGCTTCACTATTTAAAAAACAATTAAGTAGTACAGTGTATAAGTGTTGCTCTGATCTTCTCTGGCATATATTTGAATGGCTAAAAGCAGGAGTAGGAGGGAACCCATCTACCTACCTACAGTCGATGGAGAGTATTTGTGAGCACGTGGGTGGTAGGAGTTTATGAGTTTCAGCAAAGAAGAATAATGAAGCTTAAATAATGAAGGCTATTAAGAACTTGGACAACACAAGCAGATCAGTGGATTAATCAGGCCATTCATTGTTAATTATTTGTAAGCTGTGAAGATGCAAAAATATAAGTCTCAAAGCACAAAAGCCATAAGGAAATAAAAGTCAGGCAAATCTTTCCTTTCTACAGCTATGACGTGAATGGTTAATTGTGTTTTGGTGAGACAGATTGATGGTTACAGAACTTTAGCCTTCACAGGTCAGTGTTATCACTTTAATATATTGCAATCCTGACAGCAGCACAAATACATGGGATTTAAACAGATTCAGCCTTTGCTGAAACACCACCAGGTGCTTGGCTGTTGGGAATGCAAAAATTACCTGTCTCAGCAACCACTGAGATAGAAGGCTAAAATTATTGAGGAGTTACCACTTGACCTATAGGACAAACAAATGGAATCCCCACAGAAAAGTAAAATAAAAGCAAGTAAAAATTCAAACATTTAGTGCTCCATGATCATTGCTTCCTCTAATTATTGTTCTTCCGGCTTTAACTTAGAAACCTAATCCTTTTCCTTTTCTGCAGCTATACAATGTAATTGTCCCTTTTCAAGGTAACGTACAAAGTTGACTTAGTGGTGATATTCAGTACCACACAGTTTTCATAGAAGATCTGGAGGGAGGAGTGAAATGTAGGACAGAAAACTGTATGGAAATAGTTGAAGACAGATAAAGAGCATGAGTGCTGAATAAGCAAATCAGTAACTGTAACCCAGTCCCTGCCCAGTTCTGAGGACAGGACACTATCCCAAGCCATTGACCTTTTTTTCTTTCCACAGATGCTGTTTTTCTGTCTGAGCATTCCATTCAATGAGTTGGATCCCCCATCGTCAGATCAGCTGATATAACAAATGTAGTTTCATTTGCTTTTATTCTACTCATAAAATTCCATGACGAAGAAGTCATGCAGCTCAGGTGTAGACAGAATCCATGAAGGGGAATTTGGTTTGAGTCTACATCTTATGTCCTCTTCACAAAGAAAAAAAAATTAGCCAGCCATACTGTGGAGGCATTCATTGAAAATAGGACAATTACCCTTTGTATTCTAAGCATATACTCAGGTTTATTTCTCGGTCATGAATGATCACAGTAACCAAGAGTTTATTTCTCTCCTTATTCTAGTGATGCACCTTTGGTATAGTATGACGCTAAAGCCGCTACACAAATGCAAGCTATTATTGCTTTAGTATTGAGGCTTGCACCACTATAACAGTCTGTTATATTGGAACAGGAACAGTATTTTTATCTACTAAACATTGCCGCTTAATAATAAAGGTTTAGGAATGGATTTTCTTGATCTTTTCTCTTGATTACATTCGGTTGGCAAGGAAGTGACGCACAATTTTTTTGGAACTAATTTTATCAGGAGCAATTTGCAGAAGTAGAATGGACATAGTGATTTTTAAAAACTTTTATTTATATTTTTTTATTGGACATAGTGATGGAATGAGCTTAAGTGTCCATGTGAAAATCGCAAGCAGGAAAAGACTAAAGAATCCAGAGTCACAAAAACTGGAAAATCACAATTAGGTTGACCCTACCTTGCCTTTACCTCTCTCCCGTCCTCCCAGTAGCTATGTGATTGAAGGGGAATAAAGAGAAATTGTAATTATTAAAAAATAAAAAGAAATACATTCTCGTAAATGCCGTTTCATTCCCTGTAGAGAATTATATGCTAATACATTCCAGTTAAATTTCTTACATGATGTGATCTTGTTCCCAGTTAAGAATCAGTGCTCTAGTGCTTGACAACCAGCAAAGAATCACTCAGGTTCTGCCATTCTGCGTCCCAGCATAGCTTCTCTGTTTAACATGTTCAATAAAATGTACTGCTGCAATCCCTCAAGTCTGTTTGTCAGTTCTGAAGAAGGATTTTGACCTGATGTTGAATATAGAGTATAGAATAGTGCAGCACAGTATGGGCCATTTGGTCCACAATGTTGTGCTAATCTATATAAATGCACCCCACAATCAAACTAATTCTTCCCTGCTAAAGCCCAACCCTCTATTTGTCTTACATCCATGTGCCTATCTAAGAGTCTCTTAAATGTCTCTATTTTATTAGCCTCTACTCCCAACTCTCCAGGCACCCACCACTCAATGTAAAAAAATCTTCTTCTGACATCCCTTCCTACATTTTCCTGCACTTCTATTAAATGCATGTCCTTTGGTATTGGCTATTGCCACCCCAGGAGAAAGATGTTGGCTGTTTACTCTATTATGCCTCTCATAATTTTATACACCTCTATCAAATTGCCTCCCATTCTCCATTGTTTCAAACTGAAAAGCCCTAGCTCGCTCAAACTTTCCTCATAAGATACGTCCTCCAACTCAAGCAGTATCTTGGTAACTATGTCTCGCTTGCCACAACTACCGTGTGACCTGCTGAGTGTTTCCAGCATTTTCAGTTTATAAATTAAGATTAACATTACCTTTACTTCTGCAAATTTCATTTACTCATTGATAAGAGTGAGTGAATGTGTGGTAGACAATGAAGATACATAATCAATAAATGGTGAGATCCATTGTAACAGAGAATGTGACAGAAAAATTTAATTTTACATAAAATGAAGTGGATAAAACATTAAATGCAATCTAGACTAATCAGATTCTTTCCTTTAGTTTTACTTGGTGTTAACTAAGGAAATGGATCATTCATTTTCTTTGCGCATCACTTCACCAATTAAAAATGATTAATCAGCTTCAACCCACATTGGGTGTCTAATGTGGAGCCTGTACCAAATCTTCTATTTGAACTGTACTTTCGGGCTCACAGGTGCTTCTTAATTTGTAAATTATGTCACTGATAACAAAGCACACAGTAGCTTAAAGGTTACCCTCTATTCTCTTACAGGATTTTCATCAATACAATCAGATAGTTTTGGAACCTTTCTGTGGTAATTACTGTTGAATTATTAAATAAAACCACAGAACAATCCATAGTCTTGAAGAATGATTATCTTGTACTCATTAATATTGTGTCAGTGCTGCTTTTTTGTCCTAATTATTCTCAGTTTTTGGATGACTAGTCCCCATGACTATTCACGATGCTAAAATATGCAAAAGTACAAAACATTCTATTCTGTAGATTGATTATGCTTTTACTCTGATAGCATATTTCATGTTTGGAAGCTTACAATTCATAATAAAGTAAAGGCAAACTTTACTGGGTCTATCTATGTTAATAATGCGCCTGGTACACAAAGTTCTTCTGCAAAATACTAGCTGAACTTATGTTACGTTGCTCAGCTTAAGGTATTGTAAAAATCCAGTTGAAATAGGTTGCAGCATCTGTGGAAAGAAACAAACTTAACATTTAAAGTTGAAGATTCTTCATCAGAAGAAACAGGACATAGAACATAGAACTGCAAAGCACATTCACAGGCCCTTTGGCACACCATAATGTCAGATAAAACTAATCCCATCTACCTCCATTACTCCATTTCCCTCCATTTCCAGCTTGTTCAGGCAGCTCTAAGTGCCTCTTAATCATCGCTTTATACCTGCTTCCACCAACACTTAGCAGCATGTTCCAGGCATTTAACACTCTTGATGGAAACAAAAGCCTCCCTCACACATCTCCCTTAAACTTTACACAAGGAAATCTGCAGATGCTGGAATTTCAAGTGTAGCCCCACCACCGGCCACCCTCAGGGTCGCTCGGCTCGCTGTCGTCTACGGTAACAGCCTCGGCCCCAGCAAACTGGGTAATTCGTTAGTGTGGATGCTGTGTGAGGTACCCCACCCCGCCCAAATAACAGACAATACACCAGATGCAACTAAATGATATACAGTTTATAGATATTACTGGAACTATATAATTAAGAGAGAATAAAATATAAAAGGAAAATAAAAGGCGCCACACTTATCAAAGTTCAATCTCTTCGTGCACAAAAACCATTGGAGCTCAAGGACCTTCTTCTTCACCCTGCGACCCCTCGGACCACCTCGACCGGCCGCCTGGGACCAACAACGGTGGTCGACCAGACGCTCCACACGAGTCCGTCTCCGTCTCCGTCTCCTCGCCGAACGTCCCGCTTGGGGTCCGACCCCGTTAGCGGACTCACAGCACCTCGTCCACCCTCTGTCTCGCTCTCCCGCCTTCTGCCCCCAAACCCTGCGCATACAATATCTTCAAATACACCAAAACCATAACAACTATCCCAATTGGTTAATAGCACTCTCTTATCACACTCTAAAGCAAGCTGCTAGCGCAAACTTTCTCAGCGTTTAACACAACAAAGCCGCATTTCCCAGATTAACATAACAAAGACGCCATTTTAGTTAGCCTCCGCAGTAACATAAAAGTCGAAATCCCCTTACACTCTCCCCCCACCAAAGAAAGTCATGTCCTCATGACTTCTAAATAACTCGCTAACCAGTCCTGCAGACACACAACACACAAATACACAGATACACACAGTGACAGTGCTTACTCCCGTCCCACGGGCGCTACATAGGCCAACCTATCTGGGAGCTTCTTAACCCTCTGAGACCTCCGTACCCCCTCACCTAAACCCAAAAGGCTCAGACACTACTAGGGATACCTCGGGCCTGTTTGCCAACTCCTCTCTCACTCAGGCCACCATTACAGCTCAGAACCCCCTGTCCCGTGTCCGGGGCCCCGCCTCTCCTCCTTAGTCTGCCCACAGCTAGTCCTCCCCACTACACCTGACTCAGTGGGAGAAGAGCCAAAGGTCTCTTCCTCAATCCCGGGGAAGTTAGCGAAAGGCAGCATGTACCACATGTGCAGCACATCATCCTTCAAACCCGTATCCTTCCTCATTCCCTCGATCAGTAGCTGCTGTTTAAGTCTCTCCAAACTGAAACATTTAACCGGGGCTACCCCTTCAGCCTCCTGCAGTCGAGACGTCAGCTTCTTCGGGGACTCCTTCAACTCTCGCCACAGCCTCAGCAGTTCTGACTCAGGGTTCTTGGTCATCTCAATCTGGGACGCAGTTACCCCACCAGCTTCTTCCACTCTGACCTGAAAAGCAGCAGTCAAAGAGTGTTCAGCCTCCGGTCGTTTCTTCCTGAGGACATCTTCTAGGTCAACTTTCAGTTTTTCCACTTCATTTAAACTCGCGATAGTCACCTTCAGGTTCCTTTCAAGCGTCCGCCTCCTTTTTCCGAGGTTTGTCCTCCATTTCTTTACCTCCTCGGAAGTGTAGTCAAACTCCCCTCCCTGGGCTCTCGGTTTTCTGTTGACCTTAGTCAGAACACTTCCTTGATCTTCCCCAACTTGCAAGTCTTCCAATCCGTTCTGAATCGACGTCTTGAGTTTCTGCTGATCCCTTCGAAGGTGGGTCATTGTTTCTTCTTGCTGGATTAATTCATCAGTACATGACCGCAGTGCGGTGCAAATCCCCTCTCTTCCCTGTGTCTCATTCAGATTGATGACCTGGGTTTCCATCCCCCGGTCCACCTCCATCTGTTCCAACACCAGGAAGTTCAACTGGTATGTCGGGTCATTTTCCTCACATTGCACCAAACTCCTCCGGCCAAAAACTCCTCCACATTTGACACTTCGCTTTGGTCGCCCGGGCTCAACCATTCGCTTTGCCTCATAGTCCCCCCTGGCGATTCCAAGCTCTAGGCGGTCATCCACATACGCCAAAACTCCACACACCTTCACTTCCCCCATGGTCTTCCTCATGCCCTGCGGGAAGGATGCAGGGGCTCCGGATATGCCCTTGGGCATCTTTTCGGATCGGAAGAATCCTAGGGAACTAGTAACGGCCATCTTCGGCTCAACAGCCGCGCTCCTCGGGATCTGGCAACATCCACCCCTCAGACGCAGCACGTTAAACCATGTCGCATAAACCACACACACGCTGCCTCCATCTTCCACGCCGCCAGGGTCCAGTTGCCGCGACCTCTCTCTCACTGAGGTGTCTTCAGCGGTCAACTCCCCTCCCTCGTGGTAGTTCGGAGCGTCTACTAAGAGGGTCTCACCCTCAGCTACTTTCCCCAAGCCGTACCACCGCTGGGTCTCGTTTAAATTTGGTACTGGCTCAAGGCTGCTACACACGTCCTCAGAAGCAACTCGACACGCTGGGTGCCCAGACAATGCTCCCATGAACCCCAGGGTCATAAACCAATCATCGTTTTCTGGATAACTACTGCCACTAGTACCCAAAGTCTCCGGTGCCCTTGCGGTTGTCAAGGGTAAATGCTTCAGACACCGGTTGTAAAACAACTGTACAACAACTTGATCTGTGCCCCGGGGTCGAGGATAGCTTTAGCATCGCTTCCCTCTATCCATAGTGACACCCTGGGGTGTGGTCCCTCTAAGCCTTCAGGAATAGCCTTGTGGAAGTTCAGTGGTACATTGCTGGGAACGTGCTTCCCCAGAGATCCCAAGCCATTCCCCCACTGGGCCTCCACTAAGTTTCTCGATCCCCTCAAATGATCCCCCGGCACTGCAAGCAATTTAGCCGCCCTCCTAGCCAGAGAAGACACACTGAAAACTTTCCCCCCTTTCAAATAACTGACAGCTGTCACTACGGTGTAAGTGAACCTGACAGCTCTAACACCGTCACCAGCCCGCCTACTCAAACTTTCAACCAATCCCTGTCGCTCTGCCTCAACCAATCCCTGTCGCTCTGCCTCAACCAATCCCTGTCGCTCTCCCTCAACCGAGCACTGTCACTCATCTAACAACTGAGAGATCCGCTCTGCCCACGTCTCGCACGTCTCCGCCCCTCTTGGGGTGGACACTATCCCAGGTGCCAGGCGGAGCTTGCCAGAGCTAGAACATTTATTCGCAGGCCCTACCTCCAAATCAGACCACTCTTTCCTCTCTCTCCCAACTGCATGGACAGCCCCGAGTGCCACCTCCAACACGTCAATGCCAGCCCGAACTCGACCAAAGACCTCACCCACAACGCATACAGCAATCAACAGCAAATAACCCACAGAGACACACATTACAGATTTAAACAGGACACCCACACAGCATACCAGCAGACTCAATCCCAGACAAAGCCCACACAATGTAGTCCCCCCCACCCCCCCTCAGGGTTGCTCGGCTCGCTGTCGTCTAGGGAAACAGCCTCGGCCCCAGCAAACTGGGTAATTCGTTTGTGTGGATGCTGTGTGAGGTACCCCACCCCGCCCAAATAACAGACAATACACTAGATGCAATTAAATGATATACAGTTTATAGATATTACTGGAACTATATAATTAAAAGAGAATAAAATATAAAAGGAAAATAAAAGGCGCCACACTTATCAAAGTTCAATCTCTTCGTGCACAAAACAGTTGGAGCTCAAGGACCTTCTTCTTCACCCTGCGATCCCTCGGACCACCTTGACCGGCCGCCTGGGACCAACAACGGTGGTCGACCAGACGCTCCACACGAGTCCATCTCCGTCTCCTCGCCGAATGTCCCGCTTGGGGTACGACCCCGTTAGCGGACTCACAGCACCTCGTCCATCCTTTGTCTCGCTCTCCCGCCGTCTGCCCCAAAACCCCGCGCATACAGTATCTTCAAATACACCAAAACCATAACAACTATCCCAATTGGTTAATAGCACTCTCTTATCACCCTCTAAAGCAAGCTGCTAGCGCAAACTTTCTCAGCGTTTAACACAACAAAGCCGTATTCCCCAGATTAACATAACAAAGACGTTATTTTAATTAGCCTCCGCAGTAACATGAAAGTCAAAATCCCCTTACACAAACAACACACATAAAAGTTGCTGGTGAATGCAGCAGGCCAGGCAGCGTCTCTAGGAAGAGGTACAGTCGACGTTTCAGGCCGAGACCCTTCGTCAGGACTAACTGAAGGAAGAGTTAGTAAGACATTTGAAAGTGGGAGGGGGAGGGGGAGATCCAAAATGATAGGAGAAGACAGGAGGGGGAGGGATGGAGCCAAGAGCTGGACAGGTGATTGGCAAAAGGGAAATGAGAGGATCATGGGACAGGAGGCCCAAGGAGAAGGAAAAGGGGGAGGGGGGAAAAGCCCAGAGGATGGGCAAGGGGTATAGTCAGAGGGAGAAAAAGGAGAGAGAGAGAAAGAATGTGTGTATATAAATAAATAATGGATGGGGTATGATGGGGAGGCAGGGCATTAGCGGAAGTTAGAGAAGTCAATGTTCATGCCATCAGCTTGGAGGCTACCCAGACGGAATATAAGGTGCTGTTCCTCCAACCTGAGTGTGGCTTCATCTTTACAGTAGAGGAGGCCGTGGATAGACATATCAGAATGGGAATGGGATGTGGAATTAAAATGTGTAGCCACTGGGAGATCCTTCTTTCTCTGACGGACAGAGCCCTTAAACTTCCCTCTTCATCTTAAATCTATGCTTTCTAGTATTTGCCATTTTGATTGGGGAAAACGCTCTATCCATCCTATCTATTCCTCTCACAATTTTATAAATTTTGATCAAATCGCTACTCAACCTCAGATACTCCAGAGGAAAAAATCCAAACTCTCCTGATAGGGCCAGTCCAGGCACTATCCTGGTAAGCCTGTTATGTAGCTTCTGCAACTTCTTTACATTCTTTATAATGCAGTGACTAGAACAGTACACTATACTCCAAATTGGTCTTATCAAAGTTTGATTCAGGACTTTCCCATATTTACAGACATCACACCAACTGATGAAGATAAGTATGGCTTATGCCTTTGTTTCTATCCTATCTGCTTGTATTACCACTTTTAGGGAGTTACAGACTTGTGCTCTAAGATCCCTCTGTTCATCTGATATTATAAGCTTGCAGATTAATGTGATCCTGGTAGATCCTGAATTGTGATGGCTGGAATATAAGTTGGAATCACTGGGTTAAGTAGGAGCCAGGGAGATTTGTTAAGGAAAGGCATGCAGTTGTGTGAGTGAGTTTTGGGCAGCTTCTTATTAAAAGTAAGAAGGGATCTGGATGCCATTGAGGATGAATGAGGTAAAATAGACCAAGAGAAATTCTGCTGGAGATAGTGAACAACTTTTGCAAGAGTGAGATTTCCAGAAGAGAAGTGGCAGTGAATTCAAAAGTACATTATATTCAAAAAGGATGCAAACTGTAATGAAAATGGAACATACTAGGAGCACAGATCTGGTCAGCCAGCATCTGTGGAAAGAGGAAAAGAGACCTGATGAAGAGTTTTGGCCTGAAATGGCAACTGTTTACTCTTTTCCATAGATGCCGCCTGGCCTGCTGAGTTCCTCCTGCATTTTGTGTCTTTTCCTAAGACAAGAAGAGACATCTTTTCTGAACGTATGTCTGTAACATCAGTTGTTAACTCTGTTTTGCTTTCCACAGATGTAACCTGACTCACTAAGGGGTATTAACATATTCTGTTTATGCATGTCTCATCAGTTACCCACACTCATGTATTCTACTTCAAAAAATTCAAAGAATGTATAAATTATACAACCTTGAGATTTGTTTGCTTACAGGCAGTGGCAAGGCAAGGAACCCGAAAGAATCCAATTTAAAAAATAAGACCAACCCCCCAATGTGCACAGAGAAAGAGAACAAAAAACAAAACAACTCATGCAAACAATAGAAGTGAGCAACAACCACAGCATTCCAAACCAAATGAGATCCAAATTCCCGTAGGCCCGAAGCCTCAGTATTCCGTTCATCATATTAGGAGGGCAAATTGCCGCAAAGTTTGTAGACAGGAAGCATAGCAGGCAGGGGCACTCTCACAGCCTTAGCGTCACAGACAGAGGAACCCCTAGTCTATCTGGGATGGCATTTGAATTGTCCAAACAGTGGATCGTACCTCGCTTTGAGGCCCAGGCTCTGCCAAGGTGAATTGTTCCAGGACTAGATTTCACTTCCAAAGAAGCCTTTCTCGATCTTTCTTAATTGGCTTGATGCCCAAGCGATTTGACATCGTCCAACTCTCAACACCCTGCCTTTCCAGTCTATCTGGACCGGCGTTTAAATCGTGCCTCGCATTGAGAGCTAGGCTTCACCATGGTGAATCACTCTGGCCCTAGATCACACACTGTCTAATGATATGCTCCAGGCCAAGAGTTTGCTGCCGAAGGAGCCGTTCTTGTCCTCTCCAAATCGGCTTAGTACTTTGAGTGATCCATCCTCATACCCGGGTTAGTTGAACAGGTGTTGGAACTCCTTTGCCTCGTCTTGTCTCTGAATCATTCACTCAATCAGCATGTCTCTAACTCCAAGTGTGCCCATTTTGCAGTGCACCAGCAGGGCACATATCGCAAATTCACTTCACT
The DNA here is from genome assembly GCF_030028105.1 of Mobula birostris. Taxonomy (NCBI): domain Eukaryota; kingdom Metazoa; phylum Chordata; class Chondrichthyes; order Myliobatiformes; family Myliobatidae; genus Mobula; species Mobula birostris. Next base: position 201,441,409 of record NC_092372.1, on the reverse strand, counting down.
TCGTCCTGACGAAGGGTCTCAGCCCGAAACATTGACTGTTTGTTTCCACGGATGCTGCCCGACGTGCTGAGTTCCTCCAGCGTTTTGTGCATGTTACACTCGCCTCATGTTTCTCCGCTACCGGGTTCCCTTATTGAAGGTAAGAAGGGAATCAGACGAGATGTGTTCATTCCCTTATTTTCTTTTTCTGCAGTGCCAGGTTTGGTTTAGGCATGATTCCAGCTCCCAGCAGTGGAAAATCTAATGTCTGAGGTGGGTTAAGAGAAAATGTGTATTAGACAACCTGAGTAGTTAATTACAGGCATCAAGAAACCAGTGGGCAGCATTGGTCTGATGCCAGCACTGCCATTTACAAATGTCAGACACTGAACCATGTTCTAACTTGACCTCAGACAGCTGAACATGATGTTAAGTATCCTCAACATCGCAGTATCCATACTATTTTAAAAGGAGCATGACTGGATAGCAGGTTGCTCCAATACTTCCCTTGACTACTCATGGAATTGCTTAAGACTGTTGTAGTTTTTCTGTCTGAATCCACAGGGAGCAATCTATCACAGGCTAAAACACTTTTTTATTCAGTTATAAGTTAGTACTCAAATCATTTGCTCTGGGACAAAATGCATTAAAACTGAGCATCAGTGAGAGGGAAAACAAAAGGACATGAAAAGCAGGAGGGGAGAAGGAAGAGGAAAATTCCAGTGGGAATCCATATGAGGTAAGTTTTTTTCAGGGAACAAGCTTCTTATCTCACCTTCAACAAGATTATCTCACCTTCAACAAGAAACAATGCTCAGCGTGTCTTCAGTCCAGACATTTGTCAGCCATTGCTCGTCTTTAGCTCAGGAGATTTTGAATCCAGCCATTTGATCTCAAGATTCCAAGTGTTACACTTCCCGGAAGAGCCATTTTTTGAATGAGACTGAATCTTTCAATTTGGATAAAAACCTTTGCACAACCTACATGGAAAGGAAAAGCAGAGGAGTTCCCTTCAGTTTCACAGGCAATATTAATTCTTCAAATCAACATGACAAAGGCTCATTATCCAGTTATCATTACACTACTGTTTGCAAAAGCCTGCAGTACACAAATTAGCTAACATATTCTCTCTATTACATCACTAATCTGACTTTAAAAGTACTTCATTGGTTGTGAACAAGTTTGGGATGATTTGAGACTATGAACAGCATTGGATAAATCCAGGCCTTTCTATCTTTATAGCTAAGTGGAATGAAATCTGTAGACACTGCAGCACAAGGCTGGCAAGAACTGCACGTGTTGCCTGTAGTTGGCTCTTTCCTGTACCATAGTTCAAAAGCAAATAAGCAATGACATGAGGGATCACTTGGCAATGATCTTGCAAAGATCTCTGGAGTCTGGAACTGTTGCAGTAGATTAGAAAATTGCCCGTCACTCTGCAATTTAAAAACTGTGCGAGATGGAAGTCAGGGAATTATAAGCCAGTTAGCCTAACATCTGTTGTCTGGAATTTACTAGCGTCTATAATTAAGGATTTGCTACCTGAAAATTTTCAGCTGATCAGAGAGACCCAACATAGATTGGTAAAGGGCAGATCATGCCTGGTGATTTTAATTGAATTTTTGAAGAAGTGTCTAAAATATTGGACAGGGGAATATTCCTGGAAGTTATTTATAAAGAACTACAGAAGCATTTCAATAGATCCATCCATAAGAGGCTATTAGTTAAAGTGGAATTATTAACCTGTTTAGAACTCTTGCTGAGCTTCAGGAGCCAGAGTGTAAATAATGGGCAGATATCTACATTGGCAATAAGTGATGTTCAGTCTCACAAGAATAAGTGTTGTGTCTGCATCTATTCACCATCCTTATTAATGATTAGATGATAGGACGATGAGTCACATGCACGTTTTTGGCACAAGCATAAGATGGTTACATGCAATGTAAATACACAAAATTGAAATGAAAATGGTAAATACTAGAAATACTCCACAGTTCAGCAGCATCTGTGAAGTGAGAAGCATAATGTTTTGGGTCAATGATCTTTCATCAAGGTAGTTAGAAGTAAACAGGTTATAAGATTATTGCAGGCAGTTGAGATAATTAGGGCAAAAATATCTGATCTGCGACACTCACCAGTGCCCAACCATTCAGCGTGTAAATCCTAGCCTTATTCATCTTACTAAAATACAACAGCTGGCATTTATCCAAATTACCATCCATTTGTCATCCATTGGACTTCTTACCCAGCAAATCAAAATCCCTCTGTAAATCCTGATAACCATTTTCACTGACAATGCCACTACCTATTTAAGCATGATTTGCAAATTTATTAATTATGTATTGCACATTTTCATCCAAATTATTATTGATATACATAGATGACAAATAACAGTTATGAAATTAGCATATCTTAAATAGAAGGGATGAGAGCAATGTATCTATATTTACTGATGTAGCAATGCAAGTTGTGGAAAGGATTCTAGAAAAGGTATTAAGTGTGGAAAGAAAACAGCAAATGCAGTAGAATGTGAAGATTTCAACTTTGGATTATAAAATGGACAAGTAGAGCATTGGCCTGGATCACACTGAACAGTACCCACGTTCCTGACATTGTGGAAATTTGCAGTATACTGAAAATCAGATCCTCCAAGGGGACCACGACCTTATCATGGGGTTTGGAGGCTTGCGTGCCTCAGTGACCCAGGGAGCTAGCAGGTTGGAGTCAGGGCTTTTGTGCTTTGGCTCTTGGTAGAGTCACCCATGTCAAATAGTCAAAGGGCAGAGGACAGACAAAGAGTGGCCCACCTATCCTCCAGGTTCGAAGATTCAGCTCAGAGCTAACAACTCTGACTGGTCAAAAAAAAAGTTCCAGAAACAGCAATGAAGGAGCTTTCTACATCTGTGTATGGACAGACAGAGATGGAGGACCTTCATTGCTGCCCCAAACACCAGTGGTATAACAGTCAGTAAGTAAGTAAAAAGCTCAGATGCTGGTTCTTTGACGCAGCCACTTCACCGTTGGATTCAGCACTAAGTGCAGGGGTAGGATTTGGTGCTGTTGAGCTCACAGACTTTACACTTACCTCTTCAGCTTCGCAACAACTGTCCTGTCTGTGTGGAGCAACCCCGTTCACCCAAACCACATCACCGACCCCGAGTTAAAAATGTAACTGCGTGTGAGTGCTTCTTTTTTAAATATTTAATAACTTCGCTGTTTCAGTTCATTTATCTTATTGAGATATCCTAAGTAAATGCACCGGGGAACCCTGCATGGGGAATTCATTGACGTAGATGCTTGTGGAGGCCAGGTTTTTGAGTGTATTTAAAGCGGAGGTTGATAGGTTCTTGATTAGTAAGGGTGTCAAAGGTTGTGGTTAGACAGCAAGAGAATGGGATTGAGAGGAGTAATAAATCAGTTATGATGGAATGGTGTAGCAAACATGAGGGGCTGAAAGGCCCAGTTCTGTTTCTGTGCCTTATGGTTTTCTGGCCTTATGGCAAATGCATGTTTAAATTACTTTAATCATTAAATGTCCCTGAAGTCCATAACACACACATTAAGCAAGGCTCAGTACTCTGCAACTGTCTTTTGCTATTACACATCACGTTCTGTTGATGTAACAAAAACTATGATCTGCCCATGAAAATCCAATGGTCCATGCAGATGTTAAGTCCTAGAAATAGCTCATCTGAGACACTTAATGGCAGTTCAATGGCCTTTGGCAGCAGCGAGCTGTCAAAAGACCATCAGAGTGGTCCTTGAGCAGAGACTCAGGCCAACATTCAGGTCAGCCATGATCTTACTGAATGGAGTGGCAGGCTTGTGGGACTGGCTGCCCTATTGCTTTTTCTGTTACTATTTCTTACACCATTACCAATGCTGTGGGTGTTAAACAGGTGAAGATAAGTGGGCAATAGGCATCCATATGTCCCTCATATGGAATTCCTTCTGTTGAGTGAATACCTTATAGAAAATGAAGGTGATACTTTTGTAGAAAATCACGATCCAAAGGGACAACTGATAATTACTTCACTGTGGTAAAAGAGTCAATGCTATTGCTAGTTTATCTTGAATGTCACAAGGCTGCAAAAAATGTATTAGCAACTTCAAAACGTTTGTCAAAAAGAAAATTGCTTTAATGCCCAACGGTCGAAAGCTCTTTGAGGAGCCTCAGTCCCTCCAAAAAAATAGTACACTTAAACTCTCAGAGGGATTGAAAGCAAAGATTTTGTCTCTGAAGAGAAAAGTGTATCCCTTGATGTTTGCTAAGTTACTAACATATATTTCATTCCAGACTCAATTGTCTCTGTTCTATCAAGAACCTGAGAAGGACTTTACATAAATTATACTGTTAGGGTACACCAGGATTCATCTCCAAAGTTTATATATGCACATTTTGCAGGCTCAGTACCCCGTGGCTACATTTCACCTGTTCATATAATTACCCCTTGATAAAACAGCCACCATGATCTGCCCCTGAACCTCCACCGAATTATTCAGATACTGTTCCAGAAGATGGCTACTACTAATCATCTCTAGTTCTGACCCCTGCCCTGATTTGTGGTCACAACCCACTTAAATATTTATTGGCTGTTCAGTACTTCAATTTCCATGTAACATAGAATTAATACCTTCAGGGGGTTTAACAATGAAGAAAGCAGCCTTCTCAAACCAAAACCCTAATAACTGCGGCAGAAAAAGTCTGGAATGATCATATAATGATATTCTGAATATCTGGACAAATATAGGCTATGAGACAGAAGAGACCTAATCACTACTACATTGTTGGTTGTTGCATCCTGCGGTGCCATGCTATCCAGAAACACAAGCACTAGCGAATAAGAGGAGTATGCCACCTTGCCCCTCAAGCCTACACCTCCACTGACACGCAATCACGGCCGATCTGCCCACACCTTAACCGCTTTTCTGTGCCAGCTTCTTCCAGATTCTTTCAAAAATACCTCTAATGATCTGGCCTCCCAAACCTTCCATGGTAAAGGTTTCCAGTGATTCCTCACCCTCTGCAAGAAGACATTTATTTTCATGACACTCCTCCTAATAAAAAATATTTATCTGGTTGTGCCTGCTCAGGATATGTTAAAATAAAATTATCCATCATACTTCTAAACTCCAAAGAATAAAGATCTAATATTTTTAGGACAACCCACTCACCCCAGGAATTATTGAGTGAATCCCTCTCATCTGTTTCCTGTGATAGTATTTTCTTTCTTTAACTTTCTACAATATGTGGCCTCAGTATTCTGTCAAATGGAAAAAAAAAACTTTGGTTTCAAAACTTTAATCTACTTGCAATAAGCACCAATGTACCATTTGCTTTCTTATCTATTTGCTTCACCATCATGCTAACATTTGGTGTTTCATGCATGAGAATGCCTGAATCTCTCTATCTTCCACTGATATACAACATCTCTCCACTTTGTTAGCAATCTGCATATTGATTCTTCTTACCAAAGTAGGAGACCTCATACGTTTGCACATTAAACTCCACTTGCCATGCTTTCACCTACTCATACAATTTCTTGTTTTACTGTGCAATAATATGTTAAAAAATGTGTATAATATACATAATATACGCTTAATTTATGATTTTCTCGTGAATACTGCTTATATATGTTATGTGCCTGTGATGTTGATACAAATGTTTCTCATTGCTCCTGAGCATATATGGTATGTACTTGTGCATATGGTAATAAGATCGTCTTTGACTTTTGACAGAGTGCAGATATTCCTATCACAAGATGATTGTTCCCTGAGCACCTTGCTTTAGGACACAGTCACACCGTTAGATTGAGTCATACAGAAATGGTTTGTGAAGTAGGACAGAAGGATACGACTAGGGGATAAACATAGGAGTGATATAGCATTGGAGAAATTGCATCTCATCAGCCACAGTGCCCATGCTGACCACCAAGCACGCAGTCATCCTAATCCCATTTTTCACTTCTCTTCACGATGTGGAAAGCAGCCAGTTTGGCCCATCGATTCAATGCTAGCTCTTGGAGCAATCTTATTCTGTACTAACTCTCTTTACATTCCCATCAACTCCTTGCTCTCCCATTTCTACCAGTCATCTACACACTCAGAGTGCTTAACAATGGCCAACTAACTAAGTTTGGCATGTACAAATTACTTAGGAACAGCTTCTCCCCCTCCACAATCAGATTTCTGAACTGTCCGTGAACCCATGAATACTATCTTATTATTCTTTGTTTGCTCTATTTATTTATTTTTAATTTATAAAATTTTGAGTCTTTGCACTGCCACAAAACAACAAATTCATTTCATATGTCAAGGAATATATACCTGATTCTGAAGTAATTGAAGAACTGGAGGAAACTCACGTAAGTCACAGGAGAACGTGCAAATTCCACACAGACTGTCAGGGTCGAATCTGGGTCTTTGGAGCTCTATTATCTGTGTCGCAGTGCAGACCTGGTAATGGTAATGGTGCAGGAATAATTATTCCTAGGGCAGTGATATGACCTAAGCTTGAAGTATATGCAGCTGCTGGACCATTGATATAGCCAGGTGACTTTCAACAAAAGTTCTCCTCTTTCTGAATCATGGAAAATTGTGCCTCCAAATGGAGTCACCAGTAAAGAGATTTTGACTCATACAGTAATTCCTAGTTGAATCAACAGGTCAAGAATAAAAAAAACTCTTCTGTACCCAAGGTTAGTCACCCACAGGGTTATGGAGTTAACACACCAAGAACTATAAATTTTCAGGCATTCTTAAAGGGCTAAATCTTCATGGATACTATATGTTAGTCCATACTCAGACTCAGAATCGGTTTAATATCACTGCTGTATATCATGAAATTTGTTATTTCGAAGTAGCATTACATAAACATTCTATAAATTACAATAAGAAATATATATATACTTCTGAGGGAAAAGACAGCACCATTCGTTCAAATTAAACCCAAGTTGTTGGAGATGAGGCAACAAATTAAACCCTAGTTGTTGGAGATGAGGCAACTCTACAATCCCACAAGCATTGAGGACTTCAGACTCAGCTCTCTGAAGCATAATTGATGGTAATGTTTAAGAGACATTTAGACCTTTGAACAAGCAGGCAATTGGGCTGCTGTATAGGCCATGTGCAAGCAGATGGATTAGTTTAAGTGGACATCATGGTTGGTTGGATATGATGGGAAAAGGGCTTGGTCCTATACTGAGCTTTTTTACATTCTGTTATGTGTTGCTGCATGGAATGGAGGGCTTTAGTTATAAGAGGGAATGGACAGGATGAGATTATTCCTCCTGGAACATAAGAGGCTGGGTGGTGACCTTATAGAACTTCACAACATTATGAGTGGCGTAAAAGGAATAGATAGTCAGAGTCAGGAACATCAAGAAGTAAAAGTAATGTTTATGAAGGATTTGGATAGGAATGGGGATAGGAAAAGTGTGGAGGGATGTGGGCCTAATGTGGGTAATTGGAATTAGCAGTTAGACATTATGGTCAGCATGGGAAGGTGGGCTGGAAAGGTACCTTTCTGTGGTGTATTTTCCTACGATTCTATGATTCTCTCAAGCAGAATATGTGAGTAAACTAGTATGATTCTTAAAGACAGACTCTAAAAACTTCTATAATTTTATAATAAGAAAATTATTAGCATAAGTAGATATGAGCACCTTTAAGACGAATTAAGGAGAACTTGTTCTGAGGAAAAATTAAACATTTTGTATCTGCCCTCACAGAAGAAGCTACAAAAACCCATCTGAATGTAATGGAAAACTACAAGACCAGGGAGAATGGGGATCTCAAAGAAATTAATATTAGTTTAAAAACTGGAGAACTTAATGACTTTGAAAGCTAATGTTGGAGGATCAGATGTTCTGCATCCCATGGTTTTGAAGGAGGTGATTATATTGATGAACTATTGTTATTGAGTGATACTGTCTTAGACTATTTCAGTATTGAAACAGGCCCTTCAGCCCTTCTTGTTCATACCCCCTTTGTTGCCCAGCAAGGAAGTTCCAGGGAAGAGTTAACATCTCCACAAATGTTACCCTATTATGTTTATAACTAGCTACAATCTCCAACATGGTCTTCAAAATTTTATAGATTTCAAATAGTTCCTATCAGTAAATGTAATCACACTGCTTAAAGAGGGAGAGAATAAACAGGGAGCAGAAAATTTAACATTAATAGGAGGGGAATTCATTAAGTATTTTATGAAGGAAGTGGAAATCACACTTACAAATAAAGCAGCATTGCTCAGAGTTAGTATGGACGTATGAAAGGAAATCATGTTTGACAAACTTGTTAGTTGTTTTTTTGAGGTTGTAACCTGCAGATTTGATGAAGGACACCAGTGGATAAGGTACACTTGCACTTTCAGAAGGCTTTGATGAGGTGTCACAAAGATGTTGGTTAAGAAAAAATAGAGTGCAAGGCACTGGGGTCAATTGAGAGTTGGTTAATGGACAGAAAATAAAGTAGAAACAAGCAGATATTTTTCTGGTTGTGAGTCTGTGACTAGTGAGGCGTCATGGAAATCAGTGCTGGAGAAGGGGACTTAGTATAAATATTCAAGCTTGAATTGAGTGGTTGAGCAAACTGTGAAAAGAGGGTTTTCAGGATAAATGAACACTACAGGGAGAATATAATATGGAAAAATGTGACGTCATCCACTTTGGTAGAAATAATAGCAGAGTATTATAAATGCTGAGAGATTGAAAGATGCTGGTATTGAGAGGGACCAGTGTATCCTCACACATGAGTCACTGAAGGTTAACATGCAAGAACAACAAAAAATTAGGAAAACAAACAGTATGTTGATTTTCATTGCCTGGGGATTTGAATACCAGTCTAGAAGTGACTGACTAAATCTATATTTCATCTTGAATGCTGTGTGCTGCTATGGTCTCTCACCACAGAGAAGCGTATACTTGTCAAAGGATAAATGCAATGAAAGTTCACAAGACCATCTACAATAGGTAAACTGTCCCAAGAAAATGATCAAAGCGGTCTGGTCAAATTTACTCAAGAATGTAGAAGAAAGAGAAATCTCATTGAAATATATAAAGCTCTTATTGAGCTTAAAAAGTAGGTAGAAGGATAATATTTTCTTCACTTTAGTGCTTGGAGTCACAAGGCACAATTTCATGTTACAGAGTTGTACTGAGATTTTTTTTCCCAAAGGTTAATCAGTTATCAAATGCTGAAGGTCCTCAAATGGACAAGTATGTTCATAAAAGGTTAGCTTTCTTTCTCTTTCCGCTGATCCTGGCTGAGCACCTGAGGAGTCACAGAATTTTCTGTTTTTGTTTCTGGTCTTCAGCATCTGGTTTGTCTTTCATTCGCATTAATCGCTCCTATCTTCCCTACCTTGCACCAAATATCTGTTAGTGACTATATTTCAAAATATTGAGTGCACATTGTTTTGAGACTGTACATTAAGAAAAGGTGCAAAATGAAAACTTCATTTTCATGGCTATATAAAAAAGGCTATGGAGCTGAACCCCAGTGCTGTGAAATCAACATTAATGTTAAAAAAAATGATACTTTGGAAGCCAAACTCTTATTTACCTTATAGTAATGATATATTTCATGTTCTTAATTCCTAAAATTCATTAGATGTATACGGTACTTCATAGGCATTTTTACAAATTAGATTCCTGAGATAAAATGATTCTTGTGAAATTATTCCTAAGTCTCTGCAAAGATTGATGTCAAGAATTAAATTCTCAAATGTGCCATTTCCTGTCTTTTGATGCCATTTCTGTCTCAATTAACTATAGAAAGACCTGCCTAACCTTTTTATTTTCCAGAAATCGCATGCTTTGTTACTCGATTTCTTTCACCAATGTTCCCATGTACACTGGCTCGAAACGTGTGGAAGCTGCAATCCTGTCAGCTCAACAGGTCTTTGCAGTTTCCAGTGTGAAGCCCTATGTCGTGCACAGCACAAGTCAAGGTGAGATGGTGTGTTGAACCAAAGTTCAAAGGAAATTTATTATCAAATTACAGATATGTCGCCCTCTACAACCCTGAGATTCATTTTCTTGTGGGTATTCACAGTAAATACAAAGAAACACAATAAATAACTACACACAAACGCAAACAGACAACCAACATACAAAAGACAACAAATTGTGCAAATGCAAAAGGACAAACAAAATAATCAATAAACAAACAAATAAATAAATAAATAAATGGATGAATATTGAGAACATGTGTTGTAGATTTCTTGAGTTAGGGAATCAGTTCAGTGTTGGCTTGAGTGAAGTTCTCCAGTCTAGTTCATGAGCCTGATGTTTGAGGGGTAACATCTGTTCCTGAACCAGGTAATGTCGGAATTAAGACTCCTGTACTTCCTTCCTCCACAAATTGTTTCCAGCTGAGACAGGCCAGTACTTATCCTTCAAACAACATCACTAATAAAACATTGTAGTTTGCTGGGTGCAGTGTAGGCAAACCAGCTTCTAGAACGCAGAAGAGTACAGTATACGAACGGGCCATTCGGCTCACAATTTTGTGCTGAACCAGCTAAAATGCACATCAAAACAGCTAAACGTTAATTTCTCCTCCTCTGTCTTTGTGGTTGCGAGGGGAAGAAACTGTAAGACTATAAGGCATAGGAACTGAATTAGGCTATTGAGTCCACTCTGCTATTGTCATTTCATCATGGCTGATTTATCATCACTCAAAACCCTACTTTTCTGTGTTATAAATAGACTGCATTCTAATCAAGAAGGTATCAACCTCCACTTTAAATGTACTGAATGAGATAGCCTCCACAGCCATCTGTGGTAATGAATTCCACAGGTTCACCACCTTCTGGCAAAAGAAGTTCCTCCTCATCTCTGTTCTAAAGGGTTATTGTTGTATCCTGAGGCTATGCCCTCTGGTCCTAGACTCCCCCACAACCCCCCCACATCCACCCAAACTAGGCCTTTTAATATTCCATAGGTTTCAATGAGATCCACCCCTGCCCCCCGCACTTCATAACTTCTGTGAGTACAGGCCCAGAGCCTATTAAAGTACATTAACCTTTTCATACCTGGGATCATTCTCAATATTTAGGCTTGAAAGAAATAAACTTTCAAAATGACAAAACTCAGCTCCACCTTCTTTTTGTTTTTTTTTAAGATATAACATGTGAACTTGGCTGGCTTTGCACATGATCAGACAGTGGCTTGCTCAAGCAGTGTATGCGGTAAGTCTTTGCAGCTCACAATAGAAGTGCCTTATGGAAAAATGAACGGCAGGACCAGCCTGTTGAGAAATGTAGTGCAGCCAAATGAAAGATGTTTTAAAGTCCTTAATGGCAGAATTGCATCTTTATGGGTAATTTTAAATCTTTCCTGTTTAGATTGGTGCCCTGTGTTCAGTATTTCTAGTCATTTTTCTAGTTGCTGCTTCTCCTTGATTCCAGCATTTATTTTATACCTCTCATTTGCTGCTTCTGAGAAGAGGAATAAAATTTTTCTGTGCATATTTGTGCATATCTGTACTTTCTGCTGTTTCATTGGCTCCACCATCATCGGTTTACATTTGATTTTTTTTCCAGCTTCAGCTGATTCCCTATGCACCCTCCCCCCAATTACTTTCACTCGCTCCTTGCTTAATGTTCTTGGTCATTTCTTTCATTGGTACCAAAGCCATTTCTCTTTCCTTTATTCACTTATTTATCACCCCAGCAAAGCACACCTAATTACACTATTGCCCAGTGAACCCTCAGGCTCTTCACAAACAATGAAAAACTCTGAAGTGCCATTATTGTTGTGTGAATAAAAGTAGCAACCATGTTCAACACAAAGTTCCACTGAGTAAATGGACCAGCGGTTGAATCTTTGGCTTAGCAATTAATGGTAAAACTCCACTGATTTGTTAATGATGATAGAATATCATTGATGTTTACTCCTCCCTCCAAGGCCCTGAGGCTATAAAGTCCGCCCCAGCTGCTGTGCTCTGTTCCTGCTAATATGACAGACTACTACCAAGGCCTTGGGCCTACTCTGGGCTGCTCTGACGTTTGGATCTAAGGGCTCATTTTCATTTGGAAGGTTGTTGCTCGCTTCTACTGTTTGCATGATCTGTGTTTTTTTTCCCCCTGCTTTCTCTGTGCATCACGGGTTGGTCTTTTTTTTTAAGTTTGGTTCTTTTGGGTTTCTTGCTTTGTGGCTACCTTTCAGCAAGCAAATCTCAAAATTTATAAATTATTTGATAATAAATGTGCTTTGAAGCTTTGAAACTCAAAACTTTGAAGTAGTGAAACATTCAGATGAGCACTCAATCTTCTGAAAAATTACATCTTTTAAGCGAGGAGGTGTCCTTCATTGTTTTTTCTCCCCCTAATTCATTCAGAGGTTTTGGGTTTCATTGGCCATACCAACATTAATCCATGGCCTAATTCACCTCTTGAACTCTGGTTTACCAAGCCTCTTGAGAAGATTTGAGTCAAGAGTTAGATTATGAGAAAACTCAGTCCTCTTTTATTGTCATTTAGAAATGCATAATGCATTAAGAAATGATACAATGTTTCTCTGGAGTGATATCACAGAAAACAGGACAAACCAAAGACTAACACTGACAGAACCACATAATTATAACATATAGTTACAGCAGTGCAAAGCAATACCATAATTTGATGAAGAGCAGACCATGGGCATGGTAAATAAAGTCTCAGAAGTCCCCGAGTCAATGAACTCACGAGTCCCCAATTGCAGGCGGCAAAAGGGAGAAACTCCCTGCCATAAACCTCCAGGCACCGTCAACTTGCTGGTGCCTTAGAAGCAGCCGACCACAGCCAAAATTGAGTCCACCTGTCCGAAATCTTCGAGTTTCCGACCAGCCTCTCCGATACAGCCTCCCGAGCGCCATCCTCTGCCGAGCGCCTTCGACCTCACCCCAGCCGCTGAAACAAGCAAAGCCGAGGATTTCGAGGCCTTCTGCTCTGGAGATTCCGATTACCACACAGCAGCAACAGCGGAGCGGGCATTTCAGAAATTTTCCAGATTCTCCATCAATGAGTTAGGACTCATTCCTGTGCATCAGCTGTTGCACAGAAAACAAACAAGCAACAGATTTCCTTCACTGAATGGCATTAGTGAACCAGATGGGTTTTTAGCAACAATATGATGACCATTAGCTATATGAGCTTTTTAATCCAGAGTTTTATTTAATTAGCTAAATCTAAATTTCCCCAGCTGATGTGCTGAGATTCAGGTTTATAGCCCTGTTCTCTCTATGTTCAGGATTATGAGAATAATGAGAGAACTATTATGCTATTGGACCTTATTCCGGTGAAGAGCTGCAACAGTTAGTGTGACGCCATAACACAGCATCACATGTCAAGTGTTAAGAGTGGCCATAGTTAAACTGGAAGGACGTGTGGAAATACATATTAATGGTAGGAGGTACAGGAGCCTTAGATCACAACACACCAGGCTCAGGAGTAGTCATCACCCTTCAACCTTCAGTTTCCAGAACCAGTGCAGTTAACTTCATTCATCTCAACTCTTAACTAATTCAGCAGTCTATGGGCTCACTCTCAAGGACTCTACAATTCATGTTCTCAATATTATTTACCAATGTATTTATTTATTTGCAAATTTGTCTTCTTTTGCACATTAGTTGTTTGTCAGTCTTTGTGTGCATTTTTTTTCATGTTTCTCTGTTCTACTATGAATGCCTGCAAGAAAATTAATCTCAGGATAGCATACGGTGACATATATGTACTTTGACAATGAATTTACTTCGAAAGTTGGTCTTTGAAGTTCAATGAGGTTCACCGGACTGTTCGGATGGGGCATTGTCCTAGCGGGTGTCATTAGCAGGTCCTGGCTGTCTAAAATTTGGAAAAATCAGAGGTGATATTATTGAAACATACTCAATACTTGAGGAGCTTGATAGAGCAGATGATAAACACAAGAGATTGTGTAGATGCTGGAAGCACACAACAATATGCAGACAATTTTTCATTTTGTGATCCAGCAATTTTTGGTAGAGTAATTGACTATTTGAATGTATTGTGTGGGTGTATCAGAGGTCTCATGCCCACAGAAGTGATTGGCCATTCAGGACTTTGCTTGAAATAATTTCCCCCTGCAAGTAGTGACTCTAGGATTGTTAATACAAGAGTGCTGCGGAAGCTTAGTCACTAAGGATATTTAAGGCAATTGATAGCTTTCCGGATAGTATGTGAATGAAAGAATGCAGGATCAGTACAGGAAAGTGGCGCTACAGTAAAATGTCCATCATAATCTGATTAAATGTCAAATGTGTAAGGGGTTGAAAGACCTACTGCTGCCAGCTGTGAACTACAGATGTAACACTGCTGCTACACACTTTTGACCTAGCCTTTCTACTGATCAGTCTGTTCTTCCTCAACAATATTAATATGGTATAGTACTTATTCCAAGAAGCAGGGTGTAATTTTAGACATAAAATGACCTAGAATCCAAAACAGCCTCTTTCTGTACTTCCTCTGCTTCAGTGCATTTGTCAGGTTCCTCTACAGAAGGAAGTGCGGATGAAAAGCAGGAATGGGCCACCAGGGAGCTTCAATTCATGAGACATTTGCAGTCAGAGTGTCAAAAATATTTCAAGATCAATATTGCTGATGAACACAGCAGCTGCCACAGATGTTGAATCTGTTCTAACTACTCTCTCAGGTTTGGCAGTACAATAAATTACACATTTCTTAACCCTAATATATTAAAATTTCCCATGACATTTTAAGAACTATTACTTATTTGCCAGACCAAATCAAGGTCATGTAAAGCTTAGTCATGAGGTAGATTTTGAGAAACATCTTAAATGAAGGAAAAAGACACAAAGAGACAATTGCAATCATTTGAGTCCATGTTCTCTAAAACAGGGTTTTATCTTTACTTTCCAATCTATAATTGCACAGTGATATACCTTGGGGTCATAATCTTTAAGCTCTGAATTAAATGATATGGGTATTTCAAAACATTTGTATCTTTTTAATAGAATTACAACAAAACCAAGACTAATACAGCGATTAGTTAATAAATAACTCATTTTATTTTAAGTATACAGTTTTGGTTTCTATCTACATATACTTGAACAAATTAATGGCCCCTTTCTCAATTTAGCAAAATCTGTAAATAGTTTCTCCAAATGGGTTAGTTTAACAGCTCATTACATACTATTTGCTGGGTCTAGTCGGTATAAATGTCATCCTATTAGTGCTGTTCTATGTGCAAAAACTGTCTTATTATTATAAATTTAAACTGAAAAATAGATTATTTTTGTGCTTACACTCACTCTTCAAAAGGCCCAAGAAATTAAGGAGGTTGCTGTTTAATATAGGTTACCTCTGATAATTCCATCAGGATACTTAAGTCCTTAACTCTTGCTGTTCTGTATCGTGAAATTCCCCTTCTGTCACATTCATTTCAGTTTATTCTTCAAATAATTCTTCTTGTTCACCCCTTGCTTTTTCTCTGCAGATTCTACCTGTCCTGATCTGTATTTTCAACAATTTCAATTTTCTTATCATTTTTCTCCTTGTGAGATATTGCGATGTACAAATTACTTCAGCCTGAACATCATTTTAAGAGGTCTACTTAATGTTCTATTTATTTATTTATTTATTGAGATAAAGCATGGAATGGGCCCTTCCAGCCACGCCCAGCAGCCCCCAATTTAATCATAGCCTAAATACGGGACAATTTATAATGACTGATTAACCTACTAACTGGTATGTCTTTGGACTGTGGAGGGAACCGGGGTACCCGGAGGAAACACCTCAAGGGAAAATCTTGCCTGACAAGACTGCTGGAATTCTTTGAAGAAATTACAAACAGGATAGGCAAAGGAGGATTGGCTAATATTGTGTACCTGGATTTTCATAAGACCTTTGACAGGGTGCCAAACATAAGGCTGCTTAACGAGGTACAAATGCATGATATTACAGTAAAGATTCTAGCATGGATAAAGCAGTGACTGATTGGCATAAGACAAAGAGTGGGAATAAAGGGAGCCTTTTCTTATCAGCTGCCAGTGACTACTAGTGTTCCATGGGGGTCTGTGTTGGGACCGATTCCTTTTGAATCCATGATTTGGATAATGGAATTGATGGCTTTGTTGCAATGTTTGCAGATGATATGAAGAAAGGTGAAGAAGTAGGTCATTTTGAAGAAGTAGAGAAGCTACAGAAGGACTTGGACAGATTAAGATAATGGGCAAAGAAATGGCAGATGGAATACAGTGTCAGGAAGTGTATGGTCATTCACTTCAGTGGAAGAAAAGAAAAGGTAGACTATTTTCTAAATGGAGAGGTACAAAGGGACTTGGGAGCCCTCATACACGATTCCCTAAAGGTTAATTTGCAGGTTGAGTCTGTGGTGAAGAATGCAAATGTAATGTTTTCAAGGGACTAGAATATAAAAGCAAGGATGTAATGCTGAGACATCATAAAGCACTAGTGAGGCCTCACTTGGAGTATTGTGAGCAGTTTTGGGCCCTTAATCTTAAAAAAAATGTGCTTAAGTTCGAGCAGGCTCAAAGGAGGCTCACAAAAATGATTTCAGGATTGAATAACTTCTCATATAAAGAGCGTTGATGGCCCTGGGTTTGTATTAACTAGAATTCAGAAGAATTAAAACCTATTGAATGGTGAAATGCCTTTGAGTGGATGTGGAGAGGATGCATCCTATGATGGGAGAGTCTAAGCCGAGAAGACACAGCTTCAGAATAGATGGGTGTCCTTTTAGAATGGAATTGAGGAGGAATTTCTTTAACCAGAGAGTGGTGAATCTGTTGAATTCTTTACCACAGGCAGCTGTGGGAGTCAAGTCTTTATGTATATATTTATAAGACAGAATTTGATAAGGCAGCCATGATGAAATAGTGGAACAGACTCGATAGGCCAAATGGCCTAACTCTGACCAATATCTTTGGTCTTATATATTTTTATGCCATTCAAGGAAGTTATTTGATCCACTGAGTCTATGCTTTCAGAGGATTACCTTCAAAATCCTTCCCTCTACTTATTCCCCTGTAACCCATAATTTATTATTTTCCACGTGCCTACCAGCCCCACCCTGATTCTCCCACCACGCACCTATACTAGGGTACTTCACAGTAAACATTTAAACTTCCTCCATATCCTTGTGATGTGGAAGGAAGCCAGATTCTTAGAAGTTAGCAAATCACACCTGAGGTCAGGAAGGTACAGTCATGCAGGAACAGTACCTGCTACACCACTGTTTGGAAAGTGATGGAAAAGCCCTAATAAATACAGTTCTTTCTCTCACATCCAGTGGTTTCCTGTGCAAAACATACCGTGCTCTGCAAAGCTAATTGCTCTTAGCAGCTCTCCTTATTCGATTTATGAAACCAAATATAAGGGCCTTTGTTCTTTGACACTTTTGAGACCTAAAATAATTTGCAAGTTTTCACAATGTTGAAATATTGAGCCAGAGGTTGTGGTACATATTGGTACCAACGACACAGGTAGGAAAAGTGAGAAGGTTCTGGAAATGGATGACAAGTAGTTAGGAAACTGAGAAGCAGGACCTCAAAGTTAGTAATCTTGGGAGTAGAGGAATAAAGTGAGTTGGAGGATAAATGCGTGGCTGAGTGATTGGAGCAGGGGGCAGGGATACAGATTCTTGGATCATTGGGACCTCGTTTGGGCAGGTGTGACCTGTATAAAAAGGATAGGTTGAATCCGAGGGGGACCAATATCCTGGCAGGGAGGTTTGCTAAGGCTATTAGGGAGAGTTTAAAGTAGAATTGATGTGGGGTGGGAACAGAACTGAAGAGATAGAGAAAGGGGCAGTTGGCTCACAAATCGAGAAAGCTTGCAGACAGTGTGAGGGGGAGAATAGGCGGGTAATAGAGAAGGGATGCACTCAGACTGATGGTTTGAGATGTGTCTATTTTAATGCGAGGAGTATTGTGAACAAAGCGGATGAGCTTAGAGCATGGATCAGTACTTGGCGCTATGATGTTGTGGCCATTACAGAGACTTGGATGGCTCAGGGGTAGGAATGGCTACTTAGAGTGCCAGGCTTTAGATGTTTCAGGAGGGATGGGAGGGAGGCAAAAGAGGATGTGGCACTGCTGATCAGAGATTCTGTCACGGCTGCAGAAAAGGAGGAAATCATGAAGGGATTGTCCATGGAGTCTGTGGGTGGAAGTTAGAATCAGGAAGGAGTCAATAAATCTATTGGTTGTTTTTTTATAGACCACCCAATAGTAACAGGGACATCGAGGAGCAGATAGGGAGACAGATTCTGGAACTGTGCAATAACAACAGGTTGTCGTGATGGGAGATTTTAATTTCCCCAATATTGATTGGCATCTCCCCAGTGCAAGGGGTTTAGATGGGGTGGAGTTTGTCAGGTGTGTTCAGGAAGGTTTCCTGACACAATATGTAGATAAGCCTACAAGAGGAGAGGCTGTACTTGATCTAGTATTGGGAAATCAACCTGGTCAGGTGTCAGGTCTCAGTGGGAGAGCATTTTGGAGATGGTGATCACAATTCTCTCTCCTTTACCACAGCATCAGAGAGTGATAGGAGCAGACAAGTTAGGAACACATTTAATTGGAGTAAGGGGAAAATATGAAGCTATCAGGCAGGAACTTGGAAGCATAAATTTGGAACAGATGTTCTCAGGGAAATGTATGGCAAAGATGTGGCAAATGTTCAGGGGATATTTACGTGGTGTTCTGCATAGATACGTTCCAATGAGACAGGAAAAGAATGATAGGGAACAGGAAGCATGGTGTACAAAGGCTTTTGAAAATCTGGTTTAAAAGGAAAGAAAAGCTTACGAAAGGTTCAAAAAATTAGGTAATGATAGAGATCTAGAAAATTATAAGGCTAGCAGGAAGGAGCTCAAGAATAAAAGTAGGAGAGCCAGAAGGGGCCATGAGAAGGCCTTGGCATGCAGGATGAAGGAAAACCCCCAAGCATTCTACAAGTATAGAACATAGAATAGTACAGCACAGTACAGGCCCTTCGGCCCACAATGTTGTGCGGACCCTCAAACCCTGCCTCCCATATAAGCCCCACCTTAGATTCCTCCATATACCTGTCTAGTAGTCTCTTAAACTTCACTAGTGTATCTGCCTCCACCACTGACTCAGGCAGTGCATTCCACGCACTAACCACTCTGAGTAAAAAAAACTTTCCTCTAATAACTCCGTTGAACTTCCCACCCCTTAGCTTAAAGCCATGTCCTCTTGTATTGAGCAGTGGTGCCCTGAGGAAGAGGCGCTGGCTATCCACTATCTATTCCTCTTATTATCTTGTACACCTCTATCATGTCTCCTCTCATCCTCCTTCTCTCCAAAGAGTAAAGCCCTAGCTCCCTTAATCTCTGATCATAATCCATACTCAAAACCAGACAGCATCCTGGTAAATCTCCTCTGTACCCTTTCCAATGCTTCCACATCCTTCCTATAGTGAGGTGACCAGAACTGGACACAGTACTCCAAGTGTGGCCTAACCAGAGCTTTATAGAGCTGCATCATTACATCACAACTCTTAAACTCTATCCCTCGACTTATGAAAGCTAACACCCCATAAGCGTTCTTAACTACCCTATCCACCTGTGAGGCAACTTTCAGGGATCTGTGGACATGTACCCCGAGATCCCTCTGCTCCTCCACACTACCAAGTATCCTGCCATTTACTTTGTACCCTGCCTTGGAGTTTGTCCTTTCAAAGTGTACCACCTCACACTTCTCTGGATTGAACTCCATCTGCCACTTCTCAGCCCACTTCTGCATCCTATTAATGTCTTTCTGCAATCTTTGACAATCCTCTACACTACCTACAACACCACCAACCTTTGTGTCATCTGCAAACTTGCCAACCCACCCTTTTACCCCCACATCCAGGTCGTTAATAAAAATCACGAAAAGTAGAGGTCCCAGAACAGATCCTTGTGGGACACCACTAGTCACAATCCTCTAATCTGAATGTACTTTCTCCACCACCACCCTCTGCCTTCTGCAGGCAAGCCAATTATGAATCCACCTGGCCAAACTCCCCTGGATCCCATGCCTTCTAACTTTCTGAATAAGCCTACTGTGTGGAACCTTGTCAAATGCCTTACTAAAATCCATATAGATCACATCCACTGCACTACCCCCATCTATATGCCTGGTCACCTCCTCAAAGAACTCTATCAGGCTTGTTAGACATGATCTGCCCTTCACAAAGCCATGCTGACTGTCCCTGCTCAGACCATGATTCTCTAAATGCCTATAGATCCTATCTCTAAGAATCTTTTCCAACAGCTTTCCCACCACAGACGTAAGGCTCACTGGTCTATAATTACCCGGACTATCCCTACTACCTTTTTTGAACAAGGGAACAACATTCGGCTCCCTCCAATCTTCCGGTACCATTCCCGTGGACAACAAGGACATAAAGGTCCTAGCCAGAGGCTCAGCAATCTCTTCTCGCGCCTCATGGAGCAGCCTGTGGAATATTCCGTCAGGCCCCGGGGACTTATCTGTCCTAATGTATTTTAACAACTCTAACACCTCCTCTCCCTTAATATCAGCATGCTCCAGAACATCAACCTCACTCATATTGTCCTCACCATCATCAAGTTCCCTCTCATTGGTGAATACTGAAGAGAAGTATTCATTGAGGACCTCGCTCACTTCCACAGCTTCCAGGCACATCTTCCCACCTTTATCTCTAATCAGTCCTCCCTTCACTTCTGTCGTCCTTTTCTTCTTCACATAATTGAAGAATGCCTTGGGGTTTTCCTTTACCCTACTCGCCAAGGCCTTCTCATGCCCCCTTCTTGCTCTTCTCAGCTCCTTAAGCTCCTTTCTTGCTTCCCTATATTCCTCAATAGACCCATCTGATCCTTGCTTCCTAAACCTCATGTATGCTGCCTTCTTCCACCTGACTAGATTTTCCACCTCACTTGTCACCCATGGTTCCTTCACCCTACCATTCTTTATCTTTCTCACCGGGACAATTTTATCCCTTACATCCCGCAAGAGATCTCTAAACATCGACCACATGTCCATAGTACCTTTCCCTGCAAAAACATCATCCCAATTCACATCCGCAAGTTCTAGCCTTATAGCCTCATAATTTGCCTTTCCCCAATTAAAAATTTTCCTGTCCTCTTTGATTCTATCCTTTTCCATGATAATTATAAAGGCCAGGGAGTGGTGGTCACTGTCCCCCAGATGCTCACCCACTGAGAGACCTGTGACCTGACCCGGTTCATTGCCTAGTACTAGATCTAGTATGGCATTCCCCCTGGTCAGCCTGTCCACATACTGTGACAGGAATCCATCCTGGACACACTTAACAAATTCTGCCCCATCTAAAACCTTGGAACTAATCAGGTGCCAATCAATATTAGGGAAGTTAAAGTCACCCATGATAACAACCCTGTTATTTTTGCATCTTTCCAAAATCTGCCTCCCAATCTGCTCCTCTGTATCTCTACTGCTACCAGGGGGCCTATAGAATATCCCCAATAGAGTAACTGCTCCCTTCCTGTTCCTGACTTCCACCCATATTGACTCAAAAGAGGATCCTGCTACATTACCCACCCTTTCTGTAGCTGTAATAGTATCCCTGACCAGTAATGCCACTCCTCCTCCCCTTTTTCCGCCCGCTCTATCCCTCTTAAAGCACTGAAATCCAGGAATATTGAGAATCCATTCCTGCCCTGGTGCCAGCCAAGTCTCTGTAATGGCCACTACATCATAATTCCATGTATGTACCCAAGCTCTCAGTTCATCACCTTTGTTCCTGATGCTTCTTGCATTGAAGTACACACATTTCAGCCCTTCTACCTTACTGTCTTCACACCGTTTATTCTGCTTCTCTTTCCTCAAAGCCTCTCTGTGTGTTAGATCTGGCCTTACTCCATTCACTTCTCTATCGCTCTGGGTCCCATCCCCCTCGCAAATTAGTTTAAACCCTCCCAAACCATGCTAGCAAACCTACCTGCAAGGATATTGCTCCCCCTCGAGTTCAGGTGCAACCCATCCAATCTGTACAGGTCCCACTTTCCCCAGAAGAGATCCCAATGATCTAAAAATCTAAAACCCTGCTCCCTGCACCAACTCCTCAGCCACGCATTCAACTGCTATCTCCTCCAATTCTTACCATCACTGTCACGTAGCACTGGTAGCAATGCTGAGAACGCCACCCTTGAGGTTCTGTTCTTCAGTATGTGAAGAGCAAGAGGATAAGACGTAAGTGTCTTAAGAGGGGTGTTTATAGCAGACCCAAACACAAGACACAGACACTGAAGTACTAGGAACAGGACTAGGTTTATCAAGAAAAGGAAGAAACGACACTGGACATGGACACAGGACATAGCCGAGACTAGGATTCAGGGCCTGGGCTAGGACTAGGCCTAGAAACACGGGACCCAGACGGGGAACTAAGAATGAGGAGCCTGGACTAGGAACACAGAACTCCGGAACCAGAGCCTGGACAAGGACCCAAAACCTGGGTCTTGGTTGGAGCTCGGAACTGGAACCCAGGTCTGGGCTAAGACTTGGGACTAGAACCTTGGCAAGGACTGGACATGGCTACAGGACAGGATGAGGTACTCCAGTGCAGGACAAGGCTCTTGAACTAGATTTGGCTCGGCTCTCAAACTCGGCTTGGTTAGGCTCTTGAATACAGAGCCGGGACTCCTCCTTGGAGTGCAGGGCCGGGATGACTGCGGAGGACACTCGCCGAGGGAACTGCCAAGGGACTCCTGGACTGGACAAGAATATGAAGCCTTCACTTGGACAGGACTGAAACACTGCATCTGGAACTTGGAACACAGAACACAGAGCCAGGATCCTTCCTTAGGAACAGGACTAGGGCTGGGGCTTTACACAGAATCAGGACCCCTCCTTGGGAACAGGACCAAGGGCCGGGACTCTTCTTTGACACAGACACTAAACACAGGGACACAACGAGATAGGTCCAAACTCAACAGTAGATAGTTCCTTATCTTGGCATGGCAAAGCTCCAGTCTCACTCCAGCAGTTGAACTAGACAAAAATTCAGAAGGAAGGAGAAGGGAACAGTCTAGAAAGCAGTCAAGGGTCCATCCCAAGCTTTTTATGTAGCCAGCCCAAAACTAGAATCAGGTGCCTCAAATAAGGAGCCCAGTGGAACCTGGGGAAAACCAGAAAACCTGGAATAAGGATCGATGGACTGGACCGTGAACCGGAATGCGGACTTCACGGAATGGAGCATGACAGTGAGAGGGTAGAACTTATCAAGTGTGACAGTGGAAAATTGTGTATGGAACCGGAGGAGATCGCTGAAGTACCTAATGAATACTTTGCTTCAGTATTCACTACAGAAAAGGACATTGGCGATTGCAGGGATGATTTACCTAGACTGTAAAGCTTGAGCATATAGATATTAAGAAAGGGAATGTACTGGAGCTTTTGGAAAACATCAAGTTGGATAAGTCACTGTGACTGGATGATATATACCCCAGGCTACTGTGGGAGGCGAGGGAAGAGGTGGCTGAGCCTCTGGCAATGAGCTTTGCACCATCAATGGGGATGGGAGAGGTTACTGAGGATTGGAGGGTTGTGGATTGTTGTTCCTTTATAAGCCTGATTAAATTTTTTGAGGATGTGACTAAACACATTGATGAAGATAAAGTAGTAGATGTAGTGTATATGGATTTCAGCAAGGCACTTGATAAGGTACCCATGCAAGGCTTATTGAGAAAGTAAGGAAGCATGGGATCCAAGGGGACATTGCTTTGTGGATCCAGAAATGGATTGCCCACAGAAGGCAAAGAGTGGTTGTATACAAGTCATATTCTGCATGGAGGTTGGTGACCAGTGGTGTCCCTCAGGGATCTGTTCTGGAACCTTGTCTCTTCGCAATTTTTATAATTGACCTGGATGAGGAAGAACAGGGATGGGTTAGTAAATTTGCTGATGACGCAAAGGTTGGGGGTGCTGTAGATAGTGTGGAGGGCTGTCAGAGGTTACAGTGGGACATCAATAGGATGCAAAACTGGCTGAAAAGTGGAAGATGAAGTTCAACCCTGGTAAGTGTGAGGTGGTTCGTTTTGGTTGGTCAAATGTAATGGCAGAGTATAGTATTAATGGTAAGACTCTTGGCAGTGTGAAGGATCAGAGGGATCTTGGGGTCCGAGTCCATAGGACACTCAAAGCTCCTGTGTAGGTTGACTGTGTGGTTAAGAAGGCATATGGTGCATTATTTTTAGTCATAGTCATAGTCATACTTTATTGATCCTGGGGGAAATTGGTTTTCGTTACAGTTGCACCATAAATAATAAATAGTAATAGAACCATAAATAGTTAAATAGTAGTATGTAGATTATGCCAGTAAATTATGAAATAAGTCCAGGACCAGCCTATTGGATCATGGTGTCTGACCCTCCAAGGGAGGAGTTGTAAAGTTTGATGGCCACAGGTAGGAATGACTTCCTATGACGCTCTGTGCTGCATCTCGGTGGAATGAGTCTCTGGCTGAATGTACTCCTGTACCCACCTAGTACATTATGTAGTGGATGGTAGACATTGTCCAAGATGGCATGCAACTTGGACAGTATCCTGTTTTCAGACACCACCGTCAGAGAGTCCAGTTCCATCCCCACAACATCACTGGCCTTGCGAATGAGTTTGTTGATTCTATTGGTGTCTCCTCTGTCCTCTTGTTATGACTATCCCCATCACCCTGTCTCTTTCCTCCCTCTTAACCCTACCCACTCCATCTGCGAATCACCCAGATATGCCTCCCAGCAGGCTCTTCCTTTATTGACAATAGGATAATCTGTTGAGGTCATTATCTAGCTCATTATGATCTTGCGCTTCATTGTCCACCAACACTGTACTTTATTCTCCATTCTGATATTGTTTTATTTGTTCTACCTCGGTGCACTGTTGTAATAAATTCTTGAATGAACAGCGTGCAAGACAAGTTTTTCACTGTACATCAGTACATGAGATAATAATAAAACCAATTCTAACTCTAGATCCAGTTCCATGTTCTACCATCTTAATTGATTCGCTTTGTCACTTTCATCTGCAACCTCCAACCCTGGCCTGGATCCAAGTATTACCTGCCAGCTCTTGCACCACACTTTCTCTGCACCGTTTCATACAGGCTATCTCCCATCTTTATTTTCAATCCAGATGAATGGTCTGAACCAAAAACTTCGACCCTCCATTTCCCTCCATGGATACTGCCTGACCTGTTGATCTCCTCCTGTTATCATTGTGATACTCCAGGTTCCAGCATCGGCAGTCCATCTGTCCTCAGAATTAATCCGCTATTGCAGACACTGCCAAGCATAAAAACTCTGGGATTATCCCCCAAATTATGACTGAGAAGGTGCTCAGGAAGCTTAGTAGTCTGAGGGTAGATAAATCTCCTGGAGCTGATGGGATGAACCCTCGGGTTCTGAAGGAAGTAGCTGGAGAGATTGTGGAGGCATTAACGATGATCTTTCAAGAATCAATAGATTCTGGCATTGTACTGGATCACTGGAAAATTGCAAATGTTACTCTGCTACTTAAGAAGGGTGGGAGGCAGCAGAAAGCAAACCATAGACCTGTTAGCCTGACATCAGTGATTGGGAAGTTGTTGGAATGGATTGTTAGGGAGGATTTTACGGAACACCTGGAGGCACATGACAAGACAGGCGAAAGCCAGCATGGTTTCCTGAAAAGAAAATCCTGCCTGACAAACCTACTGCAATTTTTTGAGGAAATTACAAGCAGGGTAGACAAAGGAGATGTAGTAGATGTGGTGTACTTGGATTTTTAGAAGACCTTTGACAAAGTGCCGCACATGAGGCTGCTTAGCAAAATAAGAGCCCTTGGAATTACAGGGAAGTTACTAGCATGGGTGGAGCATTTGCTGGTCAGCAGAAAACCGAGGGTGGGAATAAAGGGATCCTATTCTGGCTGGCTGTTGGTTACCAGTGGAGTTCCACAGGGGTCAGTGTTGGGATGTTGCTTTTTATGATGTATGTCAATGATTTGAGGAAACAGAGAGCCTGCAGAGAGACTTGGATAGTTTAGGGAATGGGCAAAGATGTGGCAAATGGAATACAATGTTGGAAAGTGTATGGTCATGCACTTTGGTGGAAGAATTAAACAAACAGACTATTATTTAGATGGAGAAAGAATTCAAAATGCAGAGATGCAAAGGGACTTGGGCGTCCTTGTGCAGAATATCCTAAAGGTTAAACTCCAGGTTGAGTTGGTGGTGAAGAAGGTGAATGTATTGTTGGCATTCATTTCTAGAGTTATAGAATAAAAGAGCAGGGATGTGATGTTGAGGCTCTGAAAGGCACTCATGAGACCACAATATTGTGTGCAGTTTTGGGCTCCATATTTTAGAAAGGATATACTGACATTGGAGAAGATTCAGAGAAGATTCACAAGAATGATTCCAGGAATGAAAGGGTTACTGTATGAGGAACGTCTGGCAGCTCTTGGGATGTATTCCCTGGAGTTCTGGAAAATTAGGGGGTACCTCATAGAAACATTCTGAATGTTAAAAGGCCTGAACAGATCAGATATGGCAAAGTTACTTCCCATGGTACGGGAGTCTAGGACAAGAGGGCACAACTTCATAATTGAAGGATGTCCATTTCGAACAGAGATGTGGAGAAATTACTTTAGTCAGACAGTGTCATGGTCCAGATCGGGGTCCCTTTAAATTTACCTTGTTTATGTTACGATCCGGACCGTTGATTCCCTGTTTTCCCGGGTCCCTCGACTTTGGTGATTAGAGGCAATTAACACTCAGCTGAACTGGTAGTTTATAGTCTCCGGCTTTCAGCTGTTCGGCGCAGGAGCATCTGCAAAGTCATTGAAGTCACGGCGTGCCAATGTCATCTGGCCGGAGCAAGCCTAGTCTCTGCCGAAGCGAGTGCCGGTAATTCGCCTCTCCTCACTGGAGCAACCCTGTCCAGTTACCTCGCCAAAGCGAGCCTGCAAAGTTTCCTCACCAAGGTGGGTCCGTCAGTTAACCCGCCGGAGGGAATCAAGAACTGCTGTCTACTGTTCCCGGGCCGAGTCGAGAGCTCGCCACTACTCGGAGGCTCCAAGTCAAGTGCTGGCCCCGACGGCATTCAAGCAGCAAGTGAAGTCCTGGCCCTGGCTGCATTCAAGCACCAAGTCAAGTCCTGGCCCTGACGGCTTCCCAGTTCTGAGTCAAGTCCTGGCCCTGGCGGTCTATGATTCCTGTCCTACCCCCTTGTCTGAATCCCTTCTCTGCCCCTCTCGCCTCTAGCCCTCGTCTGCAGCTCCCATCTGCACTTCGGTGTAGTTCCATCACCAGAGCTAGATAGGTACTGTCTGGTGTTCATTCGTGTTGGTCTTGTCTTGTCTTGTCCTTGCCTCCGTGGGGTAAGTCAGGCCGTCTTGCCGCTGCTCTGCGAGGGGTCATGTCTTGTCTTGTCTGGTCCTCGCCTCCGTGGGGTAAGTCTGGCCATCATGCCATTGCCCCACGGAGAGTCATGTCTTGTCTCGTCTTGACCTCGCCTCCATGGAGTAAGTCTGGCCGTCTGGCCGTCTTGTCGTTGCCCCGCGGAGAGTCATGAGTCCCGGCCCTATGTCCTGTACCCAAGGAGGGGCCCCGACTCTGTGTTCTGTGTATGTGTCCATGGTTCCATGTACCTGCTCCCCAAGACCGAGGCTCTGCGTTCCCATGTTCCTCCTCTCCCTAGCCCATGTCATGTCCTTGCCTGGTTCTGGGGTCTGAGCCCAAGGCAAGGCCCAGGTACTGGGTCCTTGCTCGGTCTCTGGCTCGGAGTCCATACCCTAGCCTCTTCATGTCTCCTCTAGTTCTGGGAGCCGATTCCGAGTCCAAGCCCAGACCCTTGGTCCTAGCCTAGTCGTAGTCCTGAGTCCTTGTCCAGTTCGTTACTCCTGTTCCTGCCTAGCTCTCCTGGTATTGAACAATAAACTAAATCTAAGTAACCTCACAAGATGTGTCTTGCATTTGGGTCCACCCTTGCTCCCAATGCCCCCGCCATTGTGACATAGAGTAGTAAATCTGAGGAATTTGTTTCCATGAGCGGCTGTGGAGGCCAAGTCACTGGGTGCATTTAAGACAGGGATAGATAGGTTCTTGATTAGCCAGGGCATCAAGGAGTATTAGGAGAAGGCAGGGCAGTGGGGATGACTGGAAGAATTGGTCAGCCATGATTGAATGGTGGAGCAGACTCAATGGGCCGAATAGCCTACTTCTGCTCCTATATCATATGGTCTAATGATCTTATATCAGTGGCTCTTGACCTCTCGTCTCTCTGCTAATAAAGTCTACCTCATCATTCAGGCTTTCGGACACCTGCACTAACTCATTGTGGAGCTCAGTGTGCTTTTATTAACTCCAGAAACTAATCGAAAGAAAAACATGGGAGCCGGGAAAATAAGTCTACTTAGTTTTTTCTTTAGTGACGCACTCACAAATGACACGGTGGCATAATGACATATACCATTCACATACTTATACATATAACCTGTAATGAATTATGTAAGCATACAAAGGATGCTTAATCAAATAACATATTTGCAATATTACTCAAACGTTACTGGGGTATTAAATATACTACACTCCTCCCTGCACAACTATGGAGTCCAGCTCAATATAGAGTGCGTCTCAACTAATACCTGTAATGTATTGCTTTTCAATTATCTTTAGATTTTGCTGCTAATGTTGCAGGGCATTTCATGTAATGGTTTTCTGCAGAAGCAGTGTGTTCTGCTGGTTATGTTTGGGTTACCGTTAAAGATAAGGGGTGCTTAGCAATGTTGTGTCATCCAATCAGAAGGGTGGAACTGGGAGAAGGGGTTTTGTGATGGACACTGAGGTGGGTCAAGGTTTTTTTATCATCAGGAGATGGAGAGAGAAGCTCGAGAGAACCGGCTGTAGATTCAATCCACAGGGAATACGTGATTCAATAGAGCCCAGGAGGAGGAATTCTACCAGGGATTGGTGAATAGGAGTTGGCGCCCTGAGTATATCGGACACAATGGCTTTTGGAAGATTTGAGCTCCAACCTGTGCACATTTGACTGTTTAGTTATGATCCACCCTCTTGTTTTTTTCTTTCTTTTCTTTAATAAATCTTCGGTTAAGTTAGCATTCATAAATATACTTTCTTTATAATTTTATTCAGTATACTGTCCATTATTTCTTGCCGGTGGGCAATTGTGTAGGAGCAGTAAATTACACAGTATTCACACAGACTGGGGTTCGGGTGGGCGAGACATCGCAACCTCACAGGTTTGGCAGGACCCTAGTCATATTGACCATAGACATATGGAGTCTGAGAAAGGGTGGTTTTATCACCACTGAGCTGCCAATGAGCTGCATCTCTAGAGGCACCCAGTAAAAAAGAGTTTCATTATATATATATATATATATATATATGTATGCGTGTGTGCGTAAAATGAAACCCCCTTTTATCACATATTAGAGCATAAGAAAGATTTTGATTTGAACGGGCCATTCGGCCCAACAAAGCTTGTCAAATTCCTATTCACATAGTGTGTTGAAAAACTATCAGGTTTAGATTTGTAAGCCTTAGTTCACACACAATAAATTATGTAATACAACTACTACTGACTGCTGCTCTATATAGACATCCAAAGCCTGGTAAGTTTTAAACTGTCCCATTCAGACCTGAGATTTAATTGCTGTGGAGTATTTCTTACTCTTGTGGGATAACGACTTTCCTGACAAGGGCGTCACTGAGCCAGGGCAATGCAAGGATTTCCCAGGGATGGAGATGTGCTGCTGTTGGTATGTCCTGTGGATTGAAAGTGCACTCGAGTGGTTGATCAAACACAAGAAAATCGGAAGATGCTGGAGGTCCAAAGCAACACACCCACAAAATGCTGGTGGAGCTCAGCAGGCCAGGCAGCATCGATGGGAAAGAGCAAGTAGTGAACGCTTCAGGCCGAGAAGGGCCTCGGCCCAAAATATTGACTGTTTGCTCTTTTCCCATGGGTGCTGCCTGTCCTGCTGAGTTCCTCCAGCATTTTGTGTGTGACTAGTGGTTGATGATCAGTAATGAGTGTAAACTCTCTCTGATAAAATACTGGTTGAAACGTTTTACACCCCAAACCAGACTCAAAGCCTCTCTGTCAATCTGGGAGTAATTTTTCTCTGCAGCAGTAAAGGAATGTAATGCAAAAGCTGTAGAACATTTAATTCCATCACTCATAACATGTGACATGATTGCACCTACAGTATACCATAAGGCGAAGTGTCACAGGCAAGATTCACTGGATGATGCGGATCATAATGTGTGCATAGAGTGTCCGGCGTCAACGTTTCCTTTACTTTTTGGAAGCCATCTCACATTAATTTTTCCATTGCCATTTCTTCCTGATCTGTAGTAACGAGTTCAAGGGGTGGAACACAGTAGCCAGGTTTTGCAGGAGCCTGTTCTAGTAATTGACAAATCCTAAAAAGGACCTCTTCTGTGACATGTTCTTTGGACTAGGGGCATCCACGACTGCTTGAATTTTCTCATCACACTTGTGTAATCCTTGTGTATCAGGGTGTGAACACTGTAAGTGAAGAGATGCTTGGTTTAAAGAATTCACACTTGTTGTGTCACGCCCTGAGCCCATGCTCTCCTAATCTTTTTAACACTGTCTTAAGATTTTAGAGACGTTCCTCATCATCCTTACAAGTAAGTGATGTCATCCAGGTAACACTGAGTGCCTGGACAGCCTTTCAGCTCCTGGTCTATAGCTTTCTGCAAGACTGCAGGTGCAGATGCTACTCCAAAAATAAGCCTACTATCGTGATAAAGCTCCTTATGATTGTTTATGGTGAGAAACGTTTTGGTTTCTTCTTCCATCTCCATCTGTAGGTAGGCCTCAGCTAAGTCTATTTTGCTGAAATGTTTCCCTCCAGAAAGGTTTGCAAAGATATCCTCTATCCTGGGCAGAGGGTGTTGATCTACTTTCAGTACTGGGTTGATGGTGACCTTAAAGTTACCACAGATCCTGACAGACCCATTCTACTTGGCTACTGAGGCCACTTATGTTGCCCTAGGGAGTCCACTCTAACTTGTAAAGAATTCATTCAGCCTCCATGCGATCTAGCTCACTGGCTACTTTTTCACAGATGGTATAAGGAACTGGACGGGCTTTGTAAAACTTGGGTGCGGCATTTTCATTTAACACTATTTTACTCTTGATATCTTTGAGCTTTCCAGTGCCATCCTTGAAGATTGCTGTGGTATCATTCATTTAACTCTGTTGCAGCAGATGAGGCATGAAAATGGAGGGTGGACCTCCAAACAATTTGTAGTTGTCTCAGCTTATCATGGCCCACAATGCTGGCCCTCCTGTTTTTACCACATGCAAGCCCTATATAGCTTGATGGTTCTTGTATTTCACTGTTATGAAAGTAATTCCTTCCAGAGTTATCTTTTCTACAGTATAAGTTCTTAGTTGGATATCTGCAGGATTCAGTTCGGTATCTTTTAAAGGCTGTTGGAAAACATTTTGTGGAATGACTGAAACCGTCATTACAGTGCCCAATTCCATTTCAATTAATCTGTTGCTCTCTTCTGGTGTAAGCCTTATGGCCTGTCTCTTATGAGAGAAAATCTGCAGATGCTGGAAATACAAGAAACACACACAGAATGCTGGAGGAGCTGAGCAGGGCAAGCAGCATTTATGGAAAAGAGTACAGTTGACATTTTGGGCTGAATCCCTTCAGCAGGACACCAATCACAAGCAAAAGAAAATCCGCAGATGTTGGAAGGGTCTTGCTGAAGGGTTTCAGCCTGAAATGTTGACTGTACTCTTTTCCATAGATGCCGCCTGGCCTCCTGAATTCCTTCAGCATTTTGTGTGTGTGGCCTCTCTCTTGCTAGTTTTTCCATTGTAAATCTCAAGGCTACTCATCCTTTATCACTCTCACCATTATCAGCAACAGCTTGCAGATTCGTGCTCTTTTTGAAACTGCAACTTGGTTTTTGATCTGTTTCTCTTTCCTGTGTAGTCAATTTATTTTTGTCTGCCCGTCATGTTCTTTATTCACATCTGTCCTACCTTGTGACATTTTCTGCATGTTTTGGTCTGGTGTTTGTGAGGCTCTGCCACAATGGTAACACAGTTTGTTCAGCCAGGCAGGTTTCTGATTAGATACTGTCATTTTGTTCACACTCACTTTTATTCCTGACTGCAACTCAATTGCGTCTCTGGTTGCTGTCTCCATTGATAAAGCGATTTCTACTGCTCTTTTAAATGTGAGCTGTGTTTCAGTTATGAGCTGTTTTTGAATGCTTTCTTGTAAGATTCCAGAAACTAAGCTATTTTTCAGTGTATTATCAAGTCCATCACTGAAATGACAATGTTCAGACAATCTCTACAATTCAGCCGTGTAAGCTAAAATGGACTCACTTCTTTTTAATTCCACTTACGAAACCTAAAGTGTTCTGCAGTCAACAATGGTTTCAGTTCTAAATGTTCCTGCATTATGTTCATGATACAGGAAAGCTCATTTCAGCTGGCTTGGTTAGAGCAGTTAAACTTCTGAGCAAGCTGGATGCTTTTCCACCTATTGTACTCAGTAACATTGGCCATACACATTTCATTGGCTTTTTCATTAGCTTCAAAATACTGCTCAGTTCATTCAGTATACATCATGCAGTTACTGTTGTGCAAACAAATGCCTCTATCTTTTCTTTATAGCCAGCCAATTCTGCTTTTTTAAAAAAAATATGTGATTATCATCAGCTGGTACTCACTGTTTATAAACCCATGAATTTCATCGCTTTTCTTTTTTTTTAACTCAACCGTCTCTCTTCCCTTCTGAAGAAATCACATTCGGCACTATTTTTTAAACTCAAATGTCTCTTTCCTCTTGTGAAGATAAAAAAAATGTGCTGCACTTCAACAGGTAGGTAGTCACCTTGAGTTCATTTTAAAATTTACTGACTGCCACTGTTATGTATTGTAACTCCAGAAACTAATTGATAAAAAAACATGGGTTAAATCAAATCAGTGAGGATTGTGTTGGGCAGCCCGCAAGCATTGCCATGGTTTGCCACCAGCATAGCCTGGCCATAACTTACTAAATTTAACCTGCATTTTTTGTAATGTGGGATGAAACTGGACCACCCAGAGGAAACTCCTAGGCCGGGGCCTCAGTACTCGCTTATGCTGTTGGACCCTGGATATCCTCACTTGCAGACCCCATTCAGTTCAGATTGGCAAAACAGTCTCCTCCACAGTCTTGATCAGCCCAAGTGAACCACAAGGCTGTGTGCTTAGCCCTCTCCTCTACTCGCTTTACACCTATGACTGTGTGGCGACGTACAGCTCCAACAGTATGATCCTGTTTGTTGATGACGGCACTGTTGTGGGCCGTATCAAAGGTGGTCATGAATCAGCATAAATAAAGGAGAGAGATCTGAAAATTTGGCTAAGTGGTGCATAACAACAACCTCTCACTCAATATTAGCAAGACCAAGGAACTGATTGCAGACTTCAGGGGAGGGAAACCAGAGATCCATCAGCCAGTACTCATCAGAGGAGCAGAGGTGGAGAGGGTCAATAACTTTAAATTCCTGGGTGTTACTATCTCAGGGAAACTGTCCCGGACCCATCATATAAATGTAACTGCAAAGAAAGCATGGTAACAGCCTCTGTGGAGATTTGGCATGACATCAAAAACCTTGACAAACTTCTATAGATGTGTCGTGGAAAGTGTGCTGACTGGGTGCATTATGGCCTGGTATGAGAACACCAGTGCCTTCGAATGGAAAATTCTACAGGAGGTAGTGGATTTGGCCCAGTACATCATGGTAAAGCCTTCCCAATCATTGAGCACATCTACATGAAACACTGTCGTAGGAAAGCAGCATCCACCATCAAAGATCCTCACCACTCAGGCCATGGTCTTTTCTCACTGCTGCCATCAGGTAGAAGGTACAAGTTCCCCAGGACTCGCACTCGCACTATCAGGTTCAAGAACAGTTATTACCCCTCAACAAAAGAGGATAACTACACTCCTCTATTGAGACGTCCCCACAACAAATTATCTCACTTTATAGACTCTTTATCTTGGTATTTCATGTTTTTGCAATTTATTGCCATATCTTTATATTTGCATTTGTACTGTTTGTAGTTTTTTATGCTCTACTTGATCTTACACTGATCCTCTTTATAGTTACTTTTCTATAGACTCACTAAGTATGTCCACAGAAAATGATCTCAGATTTGTATGTGGTGACATATATGTACTGTAATAATAAAATTTACTTTGAACTTTGAAGCTCACAAGGGGAATGTACTTACAGGGCAGCAGCAGGAGTTGAACACTGATTGGTGAAAACCGATGCTGTAAAGTGGTGCAATATAGAGAGAGGGCGAGCTGGTCCTGGACTGCATGGTATTGGTCACAGATGAGCAAAAATCTGGAAAGCATTTACAGTGCTGGAAAACCATCTTTGATTGTCCTTATTCTTAAGGATTATTCTGGAGTTAAGGGATTATAGATAGCACAATTATGGATCAATCAAACTAGTCTTCTAGAAATAAAACCTGTTCACAATTTAACTTTAACTGATACCTTAACACAATTTAAACTTATCCTTAAGCGTAGGGCATATTCATTCTATCCCAATGAAACCTTGCAGGACAAGTCAATAGATCCCTATTCATACTAATTGTTGATCATTGAAAATTTCAAAATGTAATTAGGGAAGGTATTAAGTGACTGTTGTAGCGTGGATGAAATTACCAGAGAGACAGAATCACTGGGAGATACAAAGCAGCTTCTTTATTCGACACAACAAGGTACAGCGGGCATCTTAATGGACAGAGACGTTTTCCGCAGAAAGGTCTGCTAGCTAAGTGTGGACTCAATATTTATACGCTAAACACAAAGGCAATTGCTACTTAAAAAAGTTACAGACAATGCATTGACAATGCTTCCTTTTGAAGTTACATACAAACATCACACCTTCAGATTTCATCCTTTCCTTCTGACGCCAAAATGTCTGGGTTGGTATCCACAGCCTTTAGTTCAATTCACAATACATTTATTTGGCATTTTACGTGCTAACATAGAAGACAATTAATATTTATAATGTATAGGTGATACTGTCTTCGAAACTACAGCATCAGGCACCAGAAGCATCTGGTATTTACACCTTTTGGGAAGCCCATTGTGGTGGACTCAATCCACAGTCCTTTGTCAAACAGTTAAGATAGAAGTCTGGTGGCCAAAGTCAGTTACCGAAATATTGTTTATTCAAGATGTTAAAGTTAAGGAGGTGATTACTGTATAGCCATTGAAACATTAGTTAGTGCTTATTATTATCTTTGTGGTGAAAAGTATAAAACATCGTGTCAGAGGAAGTGAGACTCTGTTGGACTATGAATAAAGACATGCATACTTCCCAGTTACAGTTTCTGTGTGGCTCAGTTTTAATCAGTCACAGCACTCACAAAGTTAAATACCAGCATTACTTCTGGGCTACTTTTGATGACTCACTTTAAATTCAACTAGTTAGGCCATAGTGCAGATCTGTGCTGCATTACTAGTGAACAATATTTTAATTTGAACTTGAATTTGAATTGACTTTATTTCTTACATCCTTCACATACATGAAGAGTAAAAAATTTTACGTTACGTCTCCATCTAAATGTGCAATGTGCAATCAGAGTAATTTATAATATTTTACAATAAATAGAACAGTCAATGTAACATAGAAATACACTCAGATCAGTATGAGTCAGTCTGATGGCCTGGCGGAAGAAGCTGTCCCGGACCCTGTTGGCCCTGGCTTTTATGCTGCGGTACCGTTTCTTGGATAGTAACAGCTTGAATAGACCATAGTTGGGGTGACTCGGGTCCCCAATGATCCTTCGGGCTCTTTTTACACACCTGTCCTTGTAAGTGTCCTGAATCACAGGAAGTTCTCAACTATAGATGTACTGGGCTGTCCACACCACTCTCTGCAGAAACCTGCGATTAAGGGAGGCGCAGTTTCCATACCAGGCAATGATGCAGCCAGTCAGGATGCTCTCAGTTGTGCCCCTGTAGAAAGTTCTTAGGATTGGGGGGCCATACCAAACTTCCTCAACTGCCTGAGGTGAAACAGGCGCTGTTGTGCCTTTTTCACCATGCAGCTGGTGTGTACAGACCACGTGGGGTCCTCAGTGATGTGGATGCTGAGGAGCTTAATGCTGTTCACCCTCTCAACCCCAGATCCATTGATGTCAATAGGGGTTAGCCCGTCTCCAGTCCTCCTGTAATCCACAACCAGCTCCTTTGTTTTTGCAACATTGAGAGAGAGGTTGTTTTCTTGACACCATTGTGTCAGAGAGATAATTTATTCCCTGTAGGTCACCTCCAATAGAGCAATTTATACCATAATGCAGAGATACATTCTAGGATTCGCTGGGACACAGCATCAGTGATATAACCTGGGGTCATCAGGTGTTATGGATCGTTGAACAACAGACATTTCAACCCAGGCGACCCAGCTAGGGTTGATCAGGCCTTGGCTTGTGTCCGAGCAGCATTAGTCCATGGGTCACACCTCTTGATCCATACCCCTGGAAGCTCACTCAGCAGCCTCTCTGACAAAGTCTTTTCTTTGCAGCCCCCAAAATGCCAAGGAGAGAGTAGGTTCTGCAGAGTGAGCAGCCAGGGAAACATCTCCACTCCTCCCCTATAGGCTCACATCGTGCCCTCCACCCCTGTCTCTGGCACTGTTGCACCAGCTCCTGGTATTTGACTTTCTTACACTCAAATGCGTCCTCAGTTCAAACTTCCAAAATTGTAATCAAGGTCCTGTGTACATCAACGAGCCTAAATTGAAATTGTGTAAGTAGCCACTCACTTAAAACAAGCAGACACCCTGGAAATTCCTTGCTACACATGTCTAGATGGCAGCTGGAATGCCAAGGTAAATTAAATAAACACAATATATTATCAATTTCAACGAGATGATAAAACCCAAGTGACCGGAAATGAGTGGCAGCATTTCTACTGACAGTACTACTCTTTGGACTTTGCTCCCTCAATCCTTCTCTTTCTTCTTTCTAATTCAAATTGCCTTAAAATCTTCTCCAATCAAATTTCAACATCTGTCCTCAATCATTTCAAGTTCAAAGTCACTGAAATCTCATATAAGGATATAAATGCCATGCAAATCGGCTCTTTTTCAGAACCAGACCAGTCCATCATAAACATGACAAACACAAATTATACAAATAAGTTAACATAACGTATACAAAACTTACATGACAAAATAAGCAAAATTACACATAACAACATTAGTGCAACTTGAGGAAAATATAGTCCAAGGTAGAATTAGCATTTTTCAGGTCAGTTCAGGAACTAGATGACAGTGGAGAAGAAGTTGTTGTTGAGCCTTAAAGAGTGTGCCTTCGGGCTCCTGTATCCCTTGCTTATCACCAGGGATATCTGCTGTAATTAACAGGCCTCACCTCCAACAGCCTGCACTATCATCCCTTGTAAATTGCTGTCTGTCTTGGTCACCTGTCACAATGGTACTATGTGTGGCGCAGGAGCAAAGTCAGTCGAGTCACTGCCTCGCTGTGGCAGGGAACCATTTAAAGATGATCTTTATTTGTCACGTGTGCGTCTGAATGTAGAAGCGCACAGCGATTTGTGTTGTTTTGCGTCAAATCATATCAGTGAGGATGTTCTGGCGGCAGCCTGCAAGTGTTCCCATCCTTCTGGCACTGACATAGCGTGCTCACAACTTACTAACCCAAATCCTCACTGTACAACCTTGGAATGCGGGAGACATCCAGAGCACCCAGAAGAAACTCACACGGTCACAGGAGAACGTACCAACTCTTTACAGACCGTGTTGGCAATTGAAACCCGATCGCTGGTGCTGTAAAGTGATTGCACTAACTGCCGGCCATTTACAATCTGGAACGTGGGTAGTGTCCATAGAGTTTGCACATTCCCTCTGGGACCGTGTGGAATTTCTCTGGATGATGTGGCTTCCTCCCAAATCCCAAAGACATGTAGATTGATAGATAAACTGGCCACTGTGAACTGTCTCCAGTGTGTGTAGGTAAGAGGTAGCATGACCAGAGAGCTAATGGGAATGTAGGGACAATTTAAAAAATGGGATTGATTAGAATGAGTGTAAATAGGTCGTTGTTGGTTGGCACAGACAGTGACGTTTCCACGTTGTTTCTGTGAATGACTCCTTCGCTTTGTAAATGATAACGTTGTTGTTGTAGCCTCACCCGAACAGTTATCATAAGTTATGCAAAGAGAAATAAGACCATAAGACCATAAGACAAAGGAGCAGAAGTTGGCCATTTGGCCCATCGAGTCTGCTCCGCCATTTTATCATGAGCTGATCCATTCTCCCATTTAGTCCCACTCCCCTGCCTTCTCACCATAACCTTTGATGTCCTGGCTACTCAGATACCTATCAATCTCTGCCTTAAATAAACCCAATGACTTGGTCTCCACTGCTGCCCGTGGCAACAAATTCCATAGATTCACCACCCTCTGGCTAAAAAAATTTCTTTGCATCACTGTTCTGAATGGGCACCCTTCAATCCTTAAGAAATGCCCTCTCATACTAGACTCCCCCATCATGGGAAACAACTTTGCCACATCCACTCTGTCCATGCCTTTCAACATTTGAAATGTTTCCATGAGGTCTCCCCTCATTCTTCTAAACTCCAAGGAATACAGTCCAAGAACAGACAAACGTTCCTCATATGTTAACCCTCTCATTCCCAGAATCATTCTAGTGAATCTTCTTTGTACACTCTCCAACGTCAGCACATCCTTTCTTGAATAAGGAGACCAAAACTGCCCACAGTACTCCAAGTGAGGTCTCACCAGTGCCTTATAGAGCCTCAACATCACATCCCTGCTCCTATACTCTATTCCTCTGGAAATGAATGCCAACATTGCATTTGCCTTCTTCACTACTGACTCAACCTGGAGGTTAACCTTAAGGGTATCCTGTACGAGGACTCCTAAGTCCCGTTGCGTCTCAGAACTTTGAATTCTTTCCCCATTTAAATAATAATCTACCCGTTTACTTCTTCTGCCAAAGTGCATAACCATACACTTTCCAACATTGTATTTCATTTGCCACTTCTTTGCCCATTCTTCCAATCTGTCCAAGTCTCTCAGCAGGCTCTCTGTTTCCTCAACACTACCGGCCCCTCCACCTATCTTCGTATCATCAGCAAACTTAGCCACAAAGCCATCTATTCCATAATCCAAATCGTTAATGTACAATGTAAAAAGAAGCGGCCCCAACACGGACCGCTGTGGAAAACCACTGGTAACCGGCAGCCAACCAGAATAGGATCCCATTATTCCCACTCTCTGTTTCCTGCCAATCAGCCAACGCTCTATCCATGTATGTAACTTTCCTGTAATTCCATGGGCTCTTATCTTGTTAAGTAGCCTCATGTGTGGCACCTTGTCAAAGGCTTTCTGAAAATCCAAATATACAACATCCATTGCATCTCCCTTGTCTAGCTTACTTGTAATTTCCTCAAAAAATTGTAATAGGTTTGTCAGGCAGGATTTTCCTTTAAGGAATCCATGCTGAGTTCTGCCTATCTTGTCATATCCCTCCAGGTACTCTGTAACCTCATCCTTGACAATCAACTTCAACAACTTCGCAACCACTGATGTCAAGCTAACAGGTCTATAATTTCCTTTTTGCTTCCTTGCCCCCTTCTTAAGTAGCGGAGTGACATTTGCAATCTTTCAGGCCTCTGGAACCATGCCAGATTCTATTGACTTTTGAAAGATCATCGCGAATGCCTCCGCAATCTCCACAGCTACTTCCTTCAGAACACGAGGGTGCATTGCATCTGCTCCGGGAGATTTATCTACCTTTAGACTATTCAGCTTCCGGAGTACTTTCTCTGTCATAATTGTGACTGCAAACACTTCTCTTCTCTGCCACCCTTGAGTGTCCGGTATACTGCTGATGTTTTCCCCAGTGAAGACTGATGCAAAATACTCATTCAGTTCCTCCGCCATCTCCTTATCTCACATTACAATTTCTCCAGCATCATTTTTTATCGGTCCTAAATCTACTCTCACCTGTCTTTTACTCTTTATATACTTGAAAAAGCTTTTAGTATCCTCTTTGATATCATTTGTTAGCTTCCTTTCATAGTTAATCTTTTCCCTCATAATGACCTTCTTAGTTTCCTTTTGTAAGCTTTTAAAAACTTCCCAATCCTCTGTCCTCCCACTAATTTTTGCTTACTTGTATGCCCTCTCCTTTGCTTTAACTTTGGCTTTGACTTCGCTTGTCAACCACGGTTGCATCCTTTTCCATTCGAAAATTTCTTCTTTTTTGGAATATACCTGTCTTGCACCTTCCTCACTTGTCGCATAAACTCCAGCCACTGCTGCTCTGCCGTCCTTCTCGCCAGTGTCCATTTCCAGTCAACTTTGGCCAGTTCCTCTCTCATGCCACTGTAATTTCCTTAATTTCCTTTACTCCACTGAAACACCGACACATCA
Organism: Mobula birostris; assembly: GCF_030028105.1. NCBI lineage: Eukaryota > Metazoa > Chordata > Chondrichthyes > Myliobatiformes > Myliobatidae > Mobula > Mobula birostris. The sequence goes on along the minus strand of NC_092372.1, from coordinate 201,400,930 downwards.
GATTTCAGCTTCTCTTTTTCTAATTTCACAGTGAACTCAATCATGTTATGATCACTGCCTCCTAAGGGTTCCTTCACCTCAATCTCTCTAATCACCTCCGGTTCATTACACAATACCCAATCCAGTACAGCTGATCCCCTAGTGGGCTCAACAACAAGCTGTTCTAAAAAGCCATCTCGCAGACGTTCTACAAATTCTCTCTCTTGAGATCCAGTGCCGACCTGATTTTCCCAATCCACTCGCATGTTAAAATCCCCTGCAATTATCATAGCACTGCCCTTCTGACAAGCCTTTTCTATTTCCTGTTGTAATTTGTAGTCCTCATCACTGCAGCTGTTTGGAGGCCTATAAATAACTGCCATCAGGGTCCTTTTAACCCTGCTATTCCTTAGCTCAACCCATAAAGATTCTGCACCTTCTGATCCTATATCACCTCTTTCTAATGATTTAATATCATTTCTTACCAATAAAGCCACGCCTCCCCCTCTGCCTACCTTCCTATCCTTCTGATACACCGTGTATCCTTGGACGTTCATCTCCCAGAGACATGCATCCTTTAGCCACGTCTCAGTGACGGCCACAATATCATACCTGCCAATCTGTAGCTGTACGACAAGATCATCCACCTTATTCCTTATGCTGTGTGCATTTAAGTACAACACCTTAAGACCAGTATTTGGTACTTTTCTCTTTGATTTCACTGCAACTTGATTGCACTGCAACTCATCCCAATGGCTACAAATTTGCCCCAACACCTGCCTGTCTTTCTTGACATCTTTACTGCTCACTATCTTAGATTTACTTCTGTTTTCCCCTTCCTCCGCTCTGTCATTCCAGTTCCCATCCCCCTGCCAAATTAGTTTGAACCCTCCCTAACAGCTCTATTAAATTTTCCCACCAGGATATTGGACCCCTTCGGGTTCAGGTGTAACCTGTCCATTTTGAGCAGGTCGTACTTCCCTCAGAAGAGATTCCAATTATCCAAGAATCTCAGACCCTGCCCCCTGCACCAGTCTCTCAGCCACACATTCATTTGCCTGGTCCTACTATTCTTGCCCTCACTAGCATGTGGCACAGATAGCAATCCCAAGATTACTACGCTGGAGGTCCTGCTTCTCAGCTTCCTTCCTAACTCCCAGAAATCTCTCTTCAGGACCTCCTCCTTTGTCCTATATATGTCATTGGTACCAACATGTACCAAGACAACTGGTTGCTCACCCTCCCCCTTCAGAATATTCTGGACCTGATCCAAGACATCCTGTACCCTGGCACCTGGGGAGGCAACACACTATGCGGGTATCTCTATCAGGCTCACAGAATCTCCTGTCCGTTCCCCTGACTATGGAATCCCCTATGACTACCGCATTCCTCTTCACCCTCCTTCTCTCCTGCACAACAGCGCCAGACTCAGTGCTAGAGACCCGGTCACGGTGGGCGTCCCCTGTCAGGTCATCCCCCTCAACAGCATCCAGAACAAGATAATTGTTGCTGAGGGGGACAGCCACGGGTGTGCTCTCCACTATCCGGGCATTTCCCTTCCCTCTCTTGACAGTGACCCAATTTTCTGACCCCTGTAGCCTAGGGATGACTACCTCCCTGTATCTCCTGTCTATCACCTCTTCACTTTCCTTGATAAGCAGTAGGTCATCAAGCTGCAGCTCCAGATCCCTAACACGGTCTCTGAGGAGCTACATCTCAGTGCACCTGGCACAGATGTAGCCATCAGGGAGGCAGGGAGGCCCTGAACAAAGCACTAACCCTGCAGGCATGCTATCTAATTCTATTGGAATGAAACAGGAAAAATAAGTATACTCACCCACTCAACAGACGAACTTTTTAAACCGTTAGCTCATACCGTTAGCTGTGAGAGCCCTGCTGTTCCTGTCTGTCTGGGCCTCTAACCTCTAAATAATAACCTCTAAACAACTAAATAGTGTCTGAAGAAAGAGGTACAAGTGGGGAGCCAGCTGAGATGTTGCTTCTTGTGTGTTCAGTAGTCATAGTCAGAATCCATGTCTGATGGAACAAAACATTTTATTGATTCTGCTCCAAAGAAACTAATGCCTGTGTCCCAGAGCAGGAAATATTGACACAGCTGTGCTGAATTTAAGGATGAGATTGTGTAAGCCCTGATAACTACTGCTCACATGAGTAGAACTGAAATAATTTATAGACTACCTATTCATAGCTTCCAGTTTGTCAATCATCTGAGCGATTACTGCTACAGTAATCTCACTAATCTAGAACTTCAGGCACTAGTCCTAACCATTTTCTTTTATAGTGCACTGTTAGTGGAGCAAAATTTTCCAAGAACCTTCACAGGAATCTTACTGGTGAGAAAGTTTGAGGACAAATCATGTGAGAAGTTCAGGAGGATGAGGTAAAAGGAGGATGCTTTGAACATATGAGGAATCCCATTCCCAGTAATGGATTGTAGGCACCTACCACACTCTGTATAAAAAAATCTTGCCCAACACACCTTCGTTGAAATTATCCTCCTCACTCTAAGTGCCTGATCTCTGCTATTAGGTACTTGATTCTGGGAAGATGATAACAACTGCATACTCTATGCCTGTCATAATTGTATAAACCAGTCAGGTCTCCTCTCAGCCTTTGCTGCTCCAGAGGAAACACCACAAATTTGTCCAACCTCTCCCTATACCACCTGCTCTCTAATCCAGGTAGCATCCTAGAAAACCTCTTCTGCACCTTCTCCAAAGTCTCCACATCCTTCCGATAATGGGTCTATCAGAATGGAATCCAATACTCTAGATGCAGGATAGCTGAAGTATGGCTCACTGATTCTCACAGTTACCTGGTCTATACCTCCTCCCACCCTGTTACTTGTAAAATTCCATCTCCTTCTCTCTTTTTCTCTGCCTCCACTGCATCTGCTCTCAGGATGAGGTTTTTCATCCCAGAACAAAGGTGAAGTCCTCCTTCTTCAAACAAAGTGGCTTTGCGTCCTCCACCATTAAAGCTGCTCTCACCCTCATCTTTTCCATTTTGCGCATGCCTGCCCTCACCCCGTCCTCCCGCCACCCCACTAGGGATAGGGTTCCTCTTGTCCTCACCTACCACCAGCCTCCACATCCAGCTCCTGATTCTCCTTAACTTCCGCCATCTCCAACTGGATCCCACCACCAAGCACATCTTTCCCTCCCCCTCCGCCGCTTTCTACTTTCCCCAGAGATCACTGTATCATTCCCAATATGACTCCCTTGTCCATTCATTCCTCCCTGCTGATCTTCCTTCTGGCACTTATCCTTGCAAGCGGAACAAGTGCTACCCCTGCCCCTACACTTCCTTCCTCACTAAAATTCAAGGCCCCAAATAGTCCTTCCAGGAGAGCTGACACTTCACCTGTGAGTCTGTTGGGGTCATCTAATGTGTTCCCGATGTGGCCTCCTGTATATCGGTGAGACCTGATGTAGGTTGGGAGACCACTTCGCTGAGTACCTATTCCCCATCTGCCTGAGAAAGCCAAATCTCCCAATGGCCCCCCATTTTAATTCAACTTCCCATTCCTATTCTGGCATGTCAGTCCATGGCCTATTCTACTGCCGCAATGGGGTCACACTCTGGTTGGAGGAGCAACGCTTTGTTTTCTGTTTGGGTAGCTCCAACCAGATAGCATGAAAATCGATTTCTCAAACTTTTGGTAAATGGCCACCTCCCCCTTCACCATTCCCCATTCCCATTTCCCTTTTTCACCTCCCTCTGGTGCTGCTCCCCTTCCTTTTCTCCAATGACCTTCTGTCCTCTCCTACCAGATTCCTCCTTCTCCAGCCTATTTTCTCTTTCACCAATCGACTTCCCAGATCATTACTTCACCTCTCGCCCCTCCCAGTTTCACCTATCACCTACTATCTTGTACTATTCCTCCCCTCCTTCCACCTTCTTACTCTGATTGCTCATCTTTTTTCTCTGATGAAGGGTCCCGACCGAAACGTTATTTGTTTAATCTTTTCCATAGGTGCTGCCTGGCCTGCCTGGTTCCTCCAGCATTTTGAGTGTGCTGCTTGGATTTCCAGCATCTGCAGATTTCCTCTTGTTTATGACATGCTGGCCTTCATAACAAAGGGAATTGAGTATAGGAGCAAAGAGGTCCTTCTGCAGCTGTACAAGGGCCTGGTGAGACCACACCTAGAGTATTGTGTACAGTTTTGGTCTCCAAATTTGAGGAAGGACATTCTTGCTATTGAGGGAGTGCAGCGTAGGTTCACAAGGTTAATTCCCGGAATGGCGGGACTGTCACATGTTGAAAGATTGGAGCGACTGGGCTTATATACACTGGAATTTAGAAGGATGAGGGGGGATCTGATTGAAGATCTAAGATTATTAAGGGATTGGACACGCTGGAGGCAGGAAGCATGTTCCCGCTGATGGGTGAGTCCAGAACCAGAGGCCACAGTTTAAGAATAAGGGGTAGAACGGAGTTGAGGAAAAACTTTTTCACCCAGAGAGTGGTGGATATGTGGAATGCTCTGCCCCAGAAGGCAGTGGAGGCCAAGTCTCTGGATGCTTTCGAGAAAGAGATGGATAGAGCTCTTAAAGATAGCGGAATCAAAGGTTATGGGGATAAGGCAGGAACTGGATACTGATTGTGGATGATCAGCCATGATCACAGTGAATGGCGGTGCTGGCTCGAAGGGCCAAATGGCCTACTCCTGCACCTATTGTCTATTGTCTATATTGTCTATTATACTTCAAGCCACCAGCTCGGTTACAGTTATTCATACCTTTCATCTGCCTAAGATTATATTCTGTATCTAGTGGATGGTGTTTAGTGGATATCTTCACATGAAATCTCTTGCTGATGTTTGGTATGAAGTTATGGAAGACATGGACTAAATGCTGGAAGATGGGACAGGCTGAGGAAGGTCAGCATGAACAAGATGGGCCAAAGGGACTAATTCTGTGCTGTATGACGGTAAAACAAGTAAATATAAATTTAACTTTTGATCTGAGCTAATTAGTATATGATTTGATTTGAGTCAGCAGTCATGCATTGCCATATATATGCTCTGATATTGAATCAAAGAGGGGCTTCAAAATTTATTTTCTTCCTTGACACAAAAATATATTTATATTTATGAAAGCAAAGCATATACCTGGATGCTGAAAATTTGAGGTAAAAACAGAAAATATATGAAATACTCAGCAGGTAAGACAACACCTGTGAGGAAAGAAATGGAGTTAACATTTCAGGTGAGCTACAGTACCCAAAGATAAATATTATTTATTCATTAAAGCTTGACAGACTTTCTACTACACACATGCTTTTACAGTATCTGCAATTAAAATATCAGAAATACTTAGAAAGAAATTATTCATTTCTCACTGAATTTTTCAACTGAAGTAATGGTATACAGTATGCGTAAAAGACTTATTTTCAGTAAATTACCACTTGATGTTCTTTCTTTATAAGCAGGTAATACGAGGAAATACCATAGATCAATGTCTCATTCATTTTAAACTCATTTAGAACTCAATGCTTGATTTGTTAGAGAGAAAAGAGGTCCTCAATAAGTAGAAACCTAGGAAGCTACAGAGGTCTATGATTACAACAGGAATTCTGCAGATGCTGGAAATTCAAGCAACACACATAAAAGTTGCTGGTGAACGCAGCAGGCCAGGCAGCATCTCTAGGAAGAGGTACAGTCGACGTTTCAGGCCGAGACCCTTCGTCAGGACTAACTGAAGGAAGAGTGAGTAAGGGATTTGAAAGTTGGAGGGGGAGGGGGAGATCCAAAATGATAGGAGAAGACAGGAGGGGGAGGGATGGAGCCAAGAGCTGGACAGGTGATAGGCAAAAGGGATACGAGAGGATCATGGGACAGGAGGTCCGGGAAGAATGACAAGGGCGGGGGGACCCAGAGGATGGGCAACGGGTATATTCAGGGGGACAGAGGGAGAAAAAGGAGAGTGAGAGAAAGAATGTGTGTATAAAAATAAGTAACAGATGGGGTACGAGGGAGAGGTGGGGCATTAGCAGAAGTTAGAGAAGTCGATGTTCATGCCATCAGCTTTCAAATCCCTTACTCACTCTTCTTTCAGTTAGTCCTGATGAAGGGTCTCGGCCTGAAACGTTGACTGCACCTCTTCCTAGAGATGCTGCCTGGCCTGCTGCGTTCACCAGCAACTTTTATATAGAGGTCTATGATTATATCATCCTGGACAAGATTCCTCACAAATTGCCATCTGCAAAGCACTAGCTGTGTGCCAGTAGAAGTTTAATAATTTCACATGTAGACAATGCCACTGGAGTTGTCCACAATTACCATTTTCCGATAACTCACCATTCATCTCCATGCTGTCAGACCCACCTCTGTACTCCCTGTTCCTCATCTGGTATTCCCTGTTGAAGGGAGCATTATGGTGTGACCAGAAAGCACAAGTACTGTGGCTGCAAGAGCAAGTCAGAGACCGGGTATCCTGCAGCGAGCAAGCTACCTCCTGTCACCCAAAGCCTTTCTCATATATTATAACATTCCCATACAAAGTAGCTAGAAACCATTCAGCCATCTTGTCTATGCCAGCTATTGAGATTCGGGGACAGTTTATTAGCTACAACCATCAGGTTGTATACTGGGTTGGATAACTTCAATCAGTACTACTCGAAATGTAACCAAGTCCATTACAGAAACTTGGATGGCTCAGGGGCAGGAATGGCTACTTAGAGTGCCAGGCTTTAGATGTTTTAGAAGGGACAGGGAGGGATGCAAAAGAGGTGAGGGCGTGGCATTGCTGATCAGAGATAGTGTCACGGCTGCAGAAAGGGAGAAAGTCATGGATTATCATGGAGGGATTGTCTACGGAGTCTCTGTGGATGGAAGTTAGAAACAGAAAGGGGTCAGTAACTCTACTGGGTGTTTTTTATAAACCACCCAATAGTAACAGGGACATCAAGGAGCAGATAGGGAGACAGATTCTGAAACGGTGCAGTAATAACAGGGTTGTCGTTATGAGGAAGTTTAATTTCCCCAATATTGATTGACATCTCCCTAGACCGAGGGGTTTAGATGGGGTGGAGTTTGTTAGGTATGTTCATGAAGGTGTCCTGACACAGTATGTAGGTAAGCCTACAAGAGGAGAGGCTGTGCTTGATCTGGTATTTGGAAATGAACCTGGTCAGGTATCAGGTCTCTCAGTGGGAGAGCATTTTGGAGATGGTAATCACAACTCTATCTCCTTTACCATAGCATTGGAGAGAGATAGGAACAAGCAAGTTAGAAAAGTGTTTAACTGGAGTAAGGGGAAATATGAAGCTATCAGGCAAGAACTTGGAAGCATAAATTGGGAACAGATGTTCTCCGGGAAATGTACGGCAGAAATGAGGCGAATGTTCAGGGGATATTTACGTGGCATTCTGCACAGGTACATTCCGATCAGACAGGGAGAGGATGGTAGGGTACAAGAACCATGGTATGCAAAGGCAGTTGAAAATCTAGTCAGGAAGGAAAGAAAAGCTTACGAAAGGTTCAAAAAACTAGGTATTGATAGAGACCTAGAAGATTATAAGGCTAGCAGGAAGGAGTTTAAGAATTAAATTAGGAGAGCCAAAAGGGGTCATGAGAAGGCCTTGGCGAGCAGGATTAAGGACAACCCCAAAGCATTCTACAAGTATGTGAAGAGCAAGAGGATAAGACGTGAGAGAATAGGACCAATCAAGTGTGACTATGGAAAAGTGTGCATGGACCCGGAGGAGGTTGCCGAGGTACTTCATGAATACTTTGCTTGAGTATTCATTACAGAAAAGGACCATGACGGTTGTAGGGATGACTTACAGCAGACTGAAAAGCTTGAGCATGTAGATATTAAAAAAAAGATGTACTGGAGCTCTTGGAAAGCATCAAGTTGGATAAGTCACCGGGACCAGACAAGATGTACCTCAGGCTACTGTGGGAAGCAAGGAAGGAGATTGCTGAGCCTCTAGCAATGATCTTTGTATCATCGATGGAGATGGGAGAGGTTCCGGAGTACTGGAGGTTTGCAGATGCTGTCCCCTTACTCAAGAATGGAAGTAGCGATAGCTCAGGATATTACAGACCAATGAGTCTTACTTCAGAAGTTGATGGAAAAGATCCTGAGATACAGGATTTATGAACATTTAGAGAGGCATAATATGATTAGGAATAGTCTGCATTGCTTTGTGAAAGGCAGGTCATGCCTTACGACCCTGATTGAATTTTTTGAGGATGTGACGAAACATATTGATGAAGGTAGTGTATATGGATTTCAGCAAGGCACTTAATAAGGTATCCCATGCAAGGCTTACTGAGAATGTAAGGAGGCATGGGATCCAAGAAGACCTTGCTTTGTTGATCCGGAACTGGCTTGCACGCAGAAGGCAAAGAGTGGTTGTAGACGGGTCATATTCTGCATGGAGGTTGGTGACCAGTGGTGTGCCTCAGGTATCTGTTCTAGGACCCCTTCTCTATGTGATTTTTATGAATGACCTGGATGAAGAAGTGGAGGGATGGGTTAGTAAATTTATTGATGACACAAATGTTGGGGGTGTTGTGGATAGTGTGGAGGACTGTCAGAGATTACAGCAGGATATTGATAGGATGCAAGACTGGGCTGAGAAGTGGCAGATGGAGTTCAACCCAGATAAGTGTGAGGTAGTTCATTTTGATAGGTCAAATATGATGGCAGAATATAGTATCAATGGTAAGACTCTTGGCAGTGTGGACGATCGGAGGGATCTTGGGTTCTGAGTCCATAGGACGCTCAAAGCTGCTACGCAGGTTGACTCTGTAGTTAAGAATGCATAAGGTGCATTGTCCTTCATCAGACATGGGATTGAGTGGAAGGATGTGGAAGCCATAGAAAGAGTGCAGAGGAGATTTACAAGGATGTTGACTGGATTGGGGAGCATGCCTTATGAGAATAAGTTGAGTGAACTCAGCCTTTTCTCATTGAAGTGACGGAGGATGAGAGGCGACCTGATAGTGGTGTGCAAGATGATGAGAGGCATTGATCATGTGAATAGTCAGAGGCTTTTTCCCAGGGCTGAAATGGCTAGCATGCGAGGGCGTAGTTTTAAGGTGCTTAGAAGTAGGTACAGAGGAGATGTCAGGGGTAATTTTTTTACGCAGAGAGTGGTGAGTACGTGGAATGCGCTGCCAGTGACGGTGGTGGAGGCAGATACGATAGGGTCTTTTGAGAGACTTTTGGATAGGTACATGGAACTTCGAAAAATAGAGGGCTATGAGTAACCCGAAGTAATTTGTAAAGTAAGTACGTGTTCGGCACAGCATTGTGGGTCAAAGGGCCTGTATTGTGTTGTAAATGTTCTATATTTCTATATTTTGAAACTGATTGTACAATCTATAGCCTAACTTTCAAGAATCCTTTACACCTCTTGTTCTGATCCTTAATTTTTATTTTTCACATTTTCTGTTCTTTAGCACAATGGTTATTTATTAGTCTTAGTCTGTTTATGTACAGGGTTTCAGAAATTCTATTGTATTTCTTTCTTCTTGTAAATGCTTGCAAGTAAATGAATCTCAGTATAGTATGTGGTAAAGTACACGTACTTTGACAAAAAAGGTTATGGGACGAATGCAGGAGAGTGAAGTTGAGAGGGATGATGGAATCAGTCATGATGGAGTGGCAGAGCAGACTTGGTGGGCTGAATGGCCTAATTCTTCACCTATGTCTTATGGTCTGATGGTGTTGTGGTCTAAACTTTTTTACATATTCCCTGTAGTTATTCTCTCATCTGTGCATTTAACTTTCAACCCATTCTCCTGCCAGCAAAAAGATTATTTACAGTGGACATTTCAAGATGCATATTGTACACATTTTTCTGACATTAAATTGTACCTTTGAACCTTTGAACCTTTGAACAATTAATCTATAAATCAGCACATCTCTGGAATGTAGGAGGAAAGTGGATCATCCAAGCAGGCACATAATGTGCAATATCTACACATACAATCCCAGAGATGGAATTAAGATTCTCGGAGCCCTGAGAGTACTATACTATCTTCAGCACCACTACAGCCTCCCACCAATACATTACACCATCCTTCTGCCCACAAGTTACAGGTGTGATGGAATCTTCTTCATTTTCCTGGTGAGTGCAGCCTTGACAATTCTCAAGAAGCTGTCAAGAGTGCAGCCTGTTTGAGTGACACTCCATCAACCACCCAAAATTTTTATTCCCTAAACCGTCTGTTCAAAGTGGACTGTTCCACTCATAAAATGCACTGGAATTGCTCACTGAGATAGATAGATAGCTACTTTATTGATCCCAAAGCATATTACAGTGTCACAGTTACATTACAAGTCCGCAGATTAACAAATATTAGAAGAGAAGAAAGAAAGAATAAAAAATAAGTTACCTTAAAAATAAGGTGTATTCCAACAGCACTTTCCAGAAGGACAGATCTGATAGTGGCATTTGTAGATAACCCTGAGATACATTCTAGGGTGCACTGGGCCACATCATCAGTGATGTCACCACATGTTTCGGGTCTTTCAACATCAGACACTCTTGCCCAGGCGACCCAGGCAGGGTTGATCAGACCCTGGATTGTGTCCCAGTAGCTTTGGTCCATAAGTCACACCTCTTGATCCCTAACCATCTGAAGGCTCACTTAAGTGACATTCAAGCTGTTTATAAATAGGCTTGTGAATCTGTAGGGAATGGAGAGGATGGATCTTGTGAAAGAAGAAGGAACAAGTTTAATCTGATGTCATTGTTGGCACAAACATCATGTGCCAAAGGGCCTGCTCCTCTCCTGTACTGTTCTATGCTGTGTGTTCTACTCACATGGATACACTAGCCTTTACTCACTCCTTTACAAGTTGCACACTACTTTGAAACCTGGAATGCACCACCAAATGAGATAGTCGAGACAGATAATCGCACAACATTTAAGAAGTATTCACTTTAGCACAGGATACAATGGAACAGAGGGCTAAAGGCTAGCTGTTGGAAAAGCAAATTAGTTAGTTTGCTACTTGATGTTTGGCACTGATGCAGTGGGTTGAAGAACCTGTTTTTATGTTGTACTAGACAATGGGGTGACCCGTTGGGGCACCCTTTGAGAGAAGGGTAGTGCAGTCTGATGTGACCAGAATGAACATTAAATTTTCCTGAATGCAATTGGTACGGCTTTGCTTTGGAAACTGAAGTAGAAAACCTCAGTTTATTAAAGAAGAACGACGCGTAGCTATGCAAATATAGCTCCTCCTTATTTAACGAAGGACACTTTTGATGGCATCATTTCTGGTTTATCTGCCACCCTTATGCCTCTCGCTGTCATTCTGGAGATGTGCAGCCCTTTTATCCCCCATCTCTTCAGCTTTTCTGCTGTTTGTTGTTTGTCTCTGATCCTGGAGATGTACATGGCTCTCCTCCTCTGTCTCTTCTTCTCTCATCTTTTTTTGTCCTGACTCTTTGATCCTGGAGTCATGCGGCCCTGGCCTCATCCGATTCTTGTTCTCTCCCTCTCTTTACCGCTTCCCGACGACATCTGGTGTCATCTCTTGACCATAATGTCCCCCTTCCCTTTCCACGTGGCATAATTAGGCTGACCATTTTTTTTTACCTTAATGCTGGATAGAACAGGGGTCCCCAACCTTTCTTGCATTGCGGACCGGCCGACCCGGGGGGTAGGGTTGCCAACAGACAAGAGTAGCAGTCAAATACGTTGGGTTTACCCCGAGAAAGACCACAATGACCATGAATCCTTGCACGGGCACAAGTGCACATGCGTTACTTGCCGATTTTTTTTCTCCCCTACAAATCTTTTTTAGCAATTCTGTTCGGGGGGGGCGGGGGGTGGGGGGTGTTAATCATGACCGGAATATAGGTGATAAGTGGCTAATACACTCAATTTCATTTCTAAAAGGGTTTATCTAATGAATTTGATATTAAACACACAGTGCATATTTTCCTCGCATGAATATAGTGATAAGTCAATTATCAGGGGAGGACAGGGCAGCTTGAAGTAAGTGTTGAACGAACTTCCAGTAGAAGTGGTAGAAGCAGTTTCGATATTACTATTTAAAGAAGAATTGGAGGGGTATATGGACAGGAAAGGAATGGAGGGTTATGGGCTGAGTGCAGGTCGGTGGGACTGGGTGAGAGTAGCGTTCGGCATGGACTAGAAGGGCAGAGATGGCCTGTTTCCGTGCTGTAATTGTTATATAGTTATATAAGTCAATAGCATCATAACATTTTAAGTAACGTTTGGATATTAAACACACAGCACATATTTTCCCCGTATGAACATATAAAATCATTGCAACACACCAATATCGCTGAATCAGTGGGAGTCCTGGGCTTGTTTTCCTGCAGCCACACGGTCCCATCGAGGGGTGATTGGAGACAGAGATACTCGAAAGGGATTCCTTATGTCCAGTCTATCCCGCAATTTAGTTTTCGCTGCTTTCATTGCAGAAAACTCCGCTTCGCAGAAATATGTTGGAAATGGAAGCAACGTTTTCAGTGCTTTCGTGGCTATCTCAGGATAATTAGCCTTGACTTTGATCCAGAATGCCAGCAGAGATGTTATGTCAAACATACTTTTCAGCCCGCTGTCATTTGCAAGCTCGAGGTTTTGATTTTCTTCCCCCACTGACATGGATGACCCGCCAGTAATGACCTCGCGTGCATTCAAACTCAACAGAGGGTGTGACAGGGAATGAGGAAAGGTGCAGCTGACTCATATCGTTTCCTCGCAGCCCGGTAGCGCATGCTTTGCAGCCTGGTACCGGTTCGCGGCCCGCCGGTTGGGGACCACTGGGATAGAAGATACGAAGCACTAACACCAAAGGATGCTGATTATTCTTGATGATGTGTTTGGTGCTCTCCTAAATGGATGTGATATAGTCACCGCTGTCCTTTGACTGCAGCAAAGGGTTTTATGGTTGTCTTGAAGTCCGTCATTACAATAAGATTTAATTATCTCTTATTGATGGATGGCAGTTAGATCTGTCCCAATCCTGCACATGCTGATGGTGATTAGCAGAATATAACCCCATGAAATAGAGCTGCCCTGCACTTTTGCTCCGGTAGGTGTCGCTGCTGAGGCTGGCCGTGCGCATGCGTCGGGCTGTCGCGTCCCGATTTCCGTGATGGCCGATCAGGTTTCGGGTGAAAGCGAGCCTGTTGATTTTTGGCGAATGAGCAATTTTATACGAATACATAACCCTGAACTTTGCCTGCATTCTGTAGGTTAGCACATTTTAATTGAATTGAGCCGAAAAAAGTGCCTCTGTAATGCACCGTTTGTGCTAATTGGAGGTCACAAACAGACAAACAGACAGACAGAGCATGAGAATTTTAGTAGTATATAGATGACACCACCTTGATTTGTAAATGCATCACTGGCCTTTCGTTATCATCTGGTGTCGATCTTGGAGCTTCTCACCAATAACACCATGGAAGTAACCTTGTAGGTTTTTGCAAATAAAATGACGTGAGGCGTTTATGTTTAAGGAAAACAATTAACAACTCATTGTTAACGAAGCACTGAACACGAAACACTGAGCACTGAACATTGTTAAAGAAACACTGAACACAAAGCACGGTAAAAGTACTTAACGTAATTACGTCATCATGTTAGGACAGCCTCTTAAAGTGAACCCCAACTTAATGCTGGTGGTTGTGAATTATACATGCTTCCACCAATTACATTACCCGACACCCCCACAAGAAGAGATACTGCACTTAACTCTGTGCCTCCTTCTCAGAAAATAAATGCTGCCATTGTTAATGATATCAAAAAATAAATACATTTTAAAAAACTGTCCCATTCAGGTCCTCTAACCTCATATACAATATGAATCCACACATGAGTACTTCAAAATTCTGTGACCGAAGGCTTGCGTTCTTCTATCAGTAGATCTTTTATGAGGAAATGAAGTTCCACAGAGTATTTAAATGAGAGCAGGCTTCACCTGCTGTAAAAAATAATGATCATGAACTAATTTGTTCTTTGCAGAATATTTTTCAAGAGACTTAGCACAAGTAGAGTATGTCATGCCTCATGTTAACGGCTCTTCAGTTTATGATGTTCACAGTCCAAACATCTTGCATTTTCCACACACTCAGCTATTCAGCTATGACATCTGGAGACATTACAAGAAACTCTGTAACGAATTTCTTTCTCTCTTACAGAAGCAAAAGGGCACACAGTATCCCTCAACAGGGTCAGCATTTTTCAGTTGACCCTGTGGACTAGATGAGAAAATTCTGTAGCATATTGGGTAGGCTTTATCATTGTCATGGAGTAAAAATACAGTGAAAATGAGCTTTTCTTTCTTTATTAATCTTTTTATTAATTTAAAAGGAACATAAATACAAACAAGAGGAGAATTATCTCAAATATATATATATATCAATAACAATACAAACAGAGATTGAAATAGACATTATCAAAATCATACATAGTGTTAAGCTAGTATGTAATATATAATAAAAACAAAACAGCTAATTCTCCTCTTATCAGTTCATGAAAAGGAAAGACAAAACCGTGAATTTTAAAGAAAAAAAACCCACTACACTATACAAATAAAAAGATCTGAGGATACGACCAAAAGAAAGAAAGAAAGACTTTCTGATCAAATCTAAAACTTCAAAAAAAAATTGGAAGAGTAATAAATCAAATCAGATGAAAATATATGAATACAAGGTCTCCAGATTTGCTCAACTTTAAAGAATGTATCAAATGTCCGACTTCTTATTTTCTCTAAACTTAAACAGGACTTAACGAAGAAAAGCCAATAAAAGACAGTAGGTGGATTAGAATCCTTCCACTTCAGTAAAATGGTTCTCCTAGTCATAAAGTTGAAAAGGCTATCATACGTTGAGCAGAAACAGAAATATTTCCTGGTTTTGATGGGGTAATTCCAAATATTGCCGTAAGTAAATTAGGTTGTAGGTCCAGATCCAAGACTTTTGATAATGTTATAAAAACACCTCTCCAAAAATTGTCTAGGTTTATACAAGACCAAAACATATGAGTTAAAGTGGCCACCTCACTATTACATCTGTCACAAATAGGATTGATGTTGGAAAAAATACGTGCTAGTTTATCCTTTGACATATGGGTCCGATATACTACCTTGAACTGTATCAAGGAATGACAGGCACAAATAGATGAGTTATTAATCAAATGAAAAATTTTACTCCATTGATTATCTGAAAATGACTCTTGAACTTCCAATTCACAAGCACATTTAATTTTATCGTTAGATATCATTCGTAAATTCAATATCCATTTATAAATTATAGCTATCAACCCTTTTTGAAGTGGTTTAAGCTGAAAAAGAGCATCTGTCATATTACGCAAACACGAGGAATTCTGCAGATGCTGGAAATTCAAGCAACACACATCAAAGTTGCTGGTGAACGCAGCAGGCCAGGCAGCATTTCTGACGAAGGGTCTCGGCCCGAAACGTCAATTGTACCTCTTCCTAGAGATGCTGCCTGGCCTGCTGCGTTCACCAGCAACTTTGATATCTGTCATATTAGGTGGATAAGCAGAAGGGTAATTTGGCAGCAAACCACGTAAAAAATTCCTAATTTGTAAATATCTGAAGAAATGTACATTAGGTAAACCATATTTATCCACTAACTGAGAAAAAGACATTAAACAGTCCTGTAAAAAGAAATCTGTTGTTATTCCCTTGGTTTTCCAAATTAAAAAGCTCTTATCCAAAATTAATGGTTTAAAAAAATAATTAAAATGGATATTACTAGAAAGAACAAAATTATTTAACTCAAAAAATCTATGAAACTGAAACCAAATTCTTAAAGTATGTTTAATAATAGGATTAAAGTCTTGTCTCCTAATCGCAGAAAACAAAAAGGGAAAAGGAGCTCCCAGTAAAGAGGCCAAAGAGAACCCCTTCACTGAGTTTTCCTCAAAATCCAACCATGGAGGACATTCATGTATGTCTGAGTAATGAATTCAAACAGTAATATGTCGAATATTAATTGCCCAATAATACATTCTAAAATTTGGCAAAGCCATACTACCATCCTTTTTTAATTTCTGTAATAAAGGTTTACTCAATCTAGGATTTTTATTATTCCAAATATAAGATAAGATTATAGAATCTATTCTATCAAAAAGTGCTTTAGGAGCAAAGGTAGGAACTGCCTGAAATCTATATAGGAATTTCGATAGAACCATCACTTTAATAGCATTAATTCAACCTGTTAATTGTAACGGCCTTTGCCACAACTGACTCCCGTTGCCTCAGGTGAATAGCCGTTGACCCCGCCAAACAGTGCAAATGCCTTGGTGCAGATTCATTGTAAGGTGCCCAATGATCAGCCACGACACAAATATCAAACAATATTCCAAGTGCGAGTAAAGAATTATGCTTTATAGCAAATTTTGGTGATGGGTTAGTAGCAACAACTAAAAGAAAAGGCAGCACACAAGTAACTTATCAGTCTTGTGCACGTAAGATTTTAATACGTTGGAGCTCACGCCTCTGATTCCATCCACAACGTCCTTCCGAGACTCTGGCCACCATCCGAACCCCCGAAGTCCGGTATCTGCCACCCTGGAACCACTGTCCGTTCCCCACACGTCCGTCCTCTCTGCACGCCTCCCAAACAAACCCTGCACTCCTCAACTCAGCACACCTATACAAGATAACATAACATGACTTCTATTGGCTAGCAAATGAATACACTTTCCATTATCACATAGTATAACCCAAACATTGCTGTTACAGAGAACCCCTTGCTCAGCAGTTAACAGTACGAGAAGCCATTTTGCTAATAAGCGATTAACAGTTAACAGTCCAGCTAATATTACTGAGAACCCTACATAATGATAACATCATAGGTGACCATTTAGAAAGCATATGTTGGGTGTAATCAATTAATGGGAGAAAATTAACTTTTCATAGCAGCAGCATTCTTTCAAAATGAGGACAAACATAAGTAAACATACTTACATTAATATGAATTATACATGACTTACATAAGCCTAATAACCATAATTAATTCTAATACAAGAATCAATTTATTCGCCGCATTTCTGGGCATGACTCAAAGCCATATCCTTCTCAGCCAGAAGCAACTAGGCCACAAAGTGAACTTCCAAGTATGTATGATCTAACCTGCACAAAGGCACATACTCTGAAAATTGACCCTAAATAGTTTAATTTAAATCCCTACAAACAGTTCTAAATGTTTACCACAGCATATAGAATACTTACTGCATGCTTGATTTGTCCTAAATATTGTCAGTGTTCATTCTGCATAATCATCTGCTAACAATTGCTCTGCCACTTTCAAGGAAGTGTAAAATTCCAGACTAATCCTCTTCCAGGTGCCACACATAATTTCTGCAAGGTCACAGTAGTTGAAGGCCATCAAGTCAGTTGATTGACAAATCAGTGATCATTGTGAAAAAAAAAGAAATATTGAGCATTCCCAGAATGCATTATAAAAGAGTTTAGAATGGAGTATCTTAAACTGATGAGCCATTAAGAATGGGCATGGTATTCTATACTTGTGCTAAGTCTCCTGCAGAATATTTCATAAAGAACAAATTAGCTTATGATAATTATTATTGCTGCAAGCATAGCATTTGGTTGCTACATGAAACATCTTTACCTCATAAAAATTCGATTGATTAATAGAAAACACAGGTCTTCAGCTGTCTGAGCTCTCAAGTATTAAAGCACTGCTGAACATATTGCTAGATAGTAATTTCATGATAACACTATTCAGTCAATTCAAAGGAGCCTGTTAGTAAAGAAATGATTTGTACATCCATGTTATCATCTTCTTCTTTCCATTATCCACAATGACGGCTCCACGGTTTTCAAAGTTATAAAATAGAAGCAAGCAGATGCTATTTTACTTGCTTCAAAAGGTTTGCAGAAGACAATTTTCTACAATGAAAGGAGGTATTAAATGAGTTTTCATAGCTTCCACGGAGTGTTAGTTGGGCAAATAATAAAAAAAATCAGTGACTTATCCAGGTATACGCTGAAGCTTGGCCGATGGAGTTTTGAATATACATTTCTTTCCTTCATCAGTGTACTTGATAGTGTCTAAAATTCAGTGCTTCTTGAAAAAAGCTGTAGAATGTTCCCATCTGGTTGCTTTTTACCTTTAAGTCTGTATTGATTTTGTAAACTTTAAGTATGAAATTTAGCCACTCCTTCATTGTTCATGTGGCAATACTTCTCAAATCAGTAGTGATCATCTGAACTGAATATTTCCAGCAAAAGCTGTGCCACCTGGCAAACTGAGTTGCACGTTAATGTCACAAGATAGTTGGTGGTATCAATTCATGTTCAATGCTTATCTGGCAGAATTCCCTCCTGTTTAAGCTGGTTGTATTAAATGTAATAAATCCTGTGTTTGATGGTGGGAGGAGAAACACTCATCCCTCTGGATGAAGGATGGTCCAGGTGAAGGATCTCAACCTGAAATGTCAACTGTCCCTTTCCCTTCGTTATCCAGCACCTGCATTCTCTTGTATGTTCTGTGTGCCCAGCACTCTGTAACATTAAATTTTCAGAAATTTACAGGTTTATTAGTAGGTCAATGGGAACTTATTTTGTTGGGCAAAGTAATTAACTTTGATTAGTTGAGAAGTTCATTGCAACCTTTAGCCGTACCTTGTAGTTTTCACTTTTGACACTTTTCGTCCCTCTTCCCTCCGGGAGAAGGCTCAGGAGCTTGAAGACTCGTACGGCCAGATTTGGAAACAGCTTCTTTCCAACTGTGATAAGACTGCTGAACGGATCCTGACTCGGATCTGGGCCGTACCCTCCAAATATCCGGACCTGCCTCTCGGTTTTTTGCACTACCTTACTTTCCATTTTTCTATTTTCTATTTATGATTTATAATTTAAATTTTTAATATTTACTAATTTTTACTATTTTTAATATTTTTAAAATTTCATATTTGTAATCCAGGGAGTGGGAAGCGCAGAATCAAATATCGCTGTGATGATTGTACATTCTAGTATCAATTGCTTGGCGACAATGAAGTATAAAGTATAGTTGATGTGGCACAATAGGCTTGAGGTAACATTTGGCTAATTTATCCAATTTCATGAGCATTGAATCCAAGATCTTGCTCTCCTATCATTGTATAAACGATCCTCTAGTATTTCTTCAATGAATAGCAGGTAATGTTAGCCTAGTGTCCTGGCTCGTATTGATCCTGCAGCCAATATCAATAACAAACAAATGACTTTGTCATTATTCTGTCTCCATTCGTATGGGAACTTGGTGTGAAGAAATTGCCTGCAAGTGTTCCAGAAGAAAGATCACTGACTCACTTGTGAAAAATGACAGTTTAATTAAAATGCGTCCCTTGTCAGACGATTTTCCACTTGGCTTTTTAAATATTATGAAGCAGTTTAATTTTCTTTGTTAGGAGTCTTAACAGATTTGCTTGGATATTTAAACAGTTATTGACCTATCTAATGTATATTCAGAGACAGAACAGAAGAATTTTATGAATATTTTTACACACAGCATTTTTAGATGGAATTACAATCTTCATATGCATTAGTTGTGGTTTAATAGTTATGATGCTCTAGATATTAATGTAATTGAGTGATTGTTCAGATATATATTCACAGAGCTATCATTGCTCCATTTTCCTACATTTCTCATTTGCTCATTGCTACCAGTTGTAACCTTATGCACAGTATGAAGCAAATGTGATCTTCTGAGACTACCTTGGAGCGCATTTAGATTTGGCTATGCATGAGCACTAGGCAGATATATAGTTTCACATTATGAAAACCAGCATTCACTCCACAGATTCTGCCTTCACCTCATGTTTCCTTGGTAAAGTCTTTAATATATTCAAAGTCACTTTCCACTCTGGTTGTTCTCTCTTCTTCTCCCTCCCATCGGACAGAAGTTACAAAAAATTGAAAATGTGTACCTGCTATCATAAGACTATTAAATGGTCCCTGAGTACAAAAAGATGGATTCTCAACCACACAATCCAACTTGCCATGGTCTTACACCTTACTGGCTGTCTGAACTACCCCTTCTCTGTAATGTAAAACTGTATAATTCTGTATAAGGCCCTTCCAGCTTACACCCATTTTATGTACAGTTGAACATATGTTAGAGCTGTGGATTGGGGCCGCAGGTATCTTCTGCTGCCTGGGAACCTGGCTTGCAGTCATATTTGCCTGAAGCAGACTGTTCCCAAACTTAAACCGTCTGTGTGGGTACACTAAACTTCAGGCCCTTATTCTCTCTTGCACCAGTTTATAGCAACTCTGTAATATTTCCTGTTCTCCACACAGCCCATTTTCTGTTAAAACATTTAATTACGCCTTTATTTTATCTCTGGGTGCAACAATAAATTGTAGTTATATAGCATCTTTCACGTAGAGACACATAGCAATCAGATTTGCTGAAGCATTGCCTGGCAAAAATTAATTCCAAACAAAGCAAGGAGACTTTATGGAGGATGAGAGGTGACCTGATAGAGGTGTATAAGATGAAGAGAGGCATTGATCATGTGGATAGCGAGAGGCTTTTTCCCAGGGCTGAGGTGGCTAGCTCAAGAGGGCACAGTTTTAAGGTGCTTGGAAGTAG
The DNA here is from genome assembly GCF_030028105.1 of Mobula birostris. Classification (NCBI taxonomy): domain Eukaryota; kingdom Metazoa; phylum Chordata; class Chondrichthyes; order Myliobatiformes; family Myliobatidae; genus Mobula; species Mobula birostris. The sequence continues at coordinate 201,380,355 of NC_092372.1, read as the reverse complement.
GTACGGAGGAGATGTCAGGGGTAAGGGGTAAGATGTCAGAGGTCAGGTGGTGAGTGCGTGGAATGGGCTGCCAGTGACTGTGGCAGAGGCAGATATGATAGGGTCTTTTAAGAGGCTCCTGGATAGGTACATGGAGCTTAGAAAAGTAGAGGACTATGGGTAACCCTAGGTAGTTTCTAAGGTAAGGACATTTCGGCACAGCTTTGTGGGCTGAAGGGCCGGTATTGTGCTGAGAGTTTTCTATGTTTAGAATATCTCCCCCACGTCCTTTGGCTCTATGCATTGATGACAATGCTGATCTTCCAAAGGATCAATTTTGTCCCTTGCTATCAATTTGCTCTTTATATATGTACAGAAACCCTATGGCTAACCTTGTCTGTTAGAACAACCTTATGTCCTCTCTTAGTCCTCCTAATTACCCTTTTGAATGTTCTCTTGCATTTCTTATACCCCTCAAGTACCTCATTTGCCCCTTCTTACTCTATCACATCTAAAACAATGGAACCCAGGAACATTGATCTGCTAATCCTGCCCCTCCTGCAAGTAAGACTCACTAATGGCTACAGTGTCATAATTCCACATGCAAATCCATGCTCTAAGCTCATCTGCCTTTCCTACAATACTCATTGCATTAAAATTAATGCAACTCAGGACACTAGCTTCCCCATACTCAACCTTTCAATCTTTGACTTTGTACATAAGCTTAACAACATCTTTCCCACAATCACCCAACTATCTGCTCTGGTTCCCTGGTTCCTATCCTCCTTCAACTCTAGTTTAAAACCCCTCATGCAGTACAAGCAAACATTTCCACAAGGATATTAGACCCACACCAGTTCAGGTACAAACTGTACCATCTATACAGGTCCCACCTCCCCTGGAAGAGAGCCCAGTGATGCAAAAATCTGAAACCTTCCTTCCAATATCACCTCCATAGCCACGTGTTAAACAATATGATCTTCCTGTTTCTGGGCTCACTAATACATGACATAGGTATCAATCCTGAGACTGCAACTGTGGAGATTCTGTCCTTTAACTTAGCACTAAACTTCCTAACACACTTTGCAGGACTTCATCACTATTCATACCCAATTTTATTGGTACCAACGTATATCATATCCTCTGGCTGCTTACCTTCCCACTTAAGGACTCGATCCAAGATGTCAGTGACCCCGGAACCTGGGAAGCAATATACCATCTGGGAATCTCCTTTTAACTCACAGAAGCTCCTGTCTGAACCCCAAACCAATTAATCCCCAATCACTACAGCGAGTCTCTTCCCCCCCCAGAGCTAGACTCACCTGACCACCATGGGTTTCCTCTGCCTGGTCAACAGTGTTGAGAGTAACCACCACAGGGCGGTTCTACTCTGTACTAGCTGCCTATCCCCTTTGCCTTTCCTGACAATCACCCATTTAACTGTGCCCTGCACCTCGGGTGTAACTACTTCCCTATGAGCCCTGTTGAGCAACAGCACAGCCTCTGAATACTCCTGAGTTCATTCAGTTCCAGGTTTAATTCCATAATATGGTCTGAGAGAAGCTGCAGCTCAATTGGCGTTCTCCCTGCCTTCCCACATCCCTCAAGAGGAGCACTCGATAATCCTGCCTGGCATCCGCACTGGTTTAACTGTGTAATAAGAAAGAAAGAAAAAAATAGATGAAAGAAGATCTATCTACAGCCTCTGCTTCTCCTTGCTTTGACTGTCAGAACATAGAGGAACCATTGCAAACCCCCACATCTCCTGATGATCCTTTGATCTCAGTAACTGAAGATGAGGGGTGGGCTGCCTCCCAGGAAAACATCCAAACTGGGCATGGCACCTGGCCGTGTACTGAAGACATATACTAACCAACTGTCCGGTGTGTTCACTAATACCTTTAACCTCTCGCTGCAGGAGTGTGCGCTACCCACCTGTTTCAATCAGGCTTCAATTATACCAGTGCCCAAGAAGAGTGTGGTGAATGCCTCGATGACTATCAACCTGTTCCACTTACATCCACAATGATATAGTGTTTTGAGAAGCTGGTGATGTAAGGTTCTTGCCTGAGACATGATGCGACCTGGTTCAATTTGCCTACTGGAGCAACAGGTGCACAACAGATGCCATCTCATTGGCTCTTCAAACAACCCTGGAACACCTGGACAGCAAAGCTGCATGAATCAGGATGTTTCTTATTGATTACAGCTCAGCATTTAATACCACCTTCCCCTCAAAACTAATCAGTAAGTTCCAAGACCTTAGCCTCAAAACCTTGTTGTGCAATTAGACTCAAGATTGCCTCTCTTGTAGACCCTAGTCAGTTTAGATTGGAAACAACAACATCTCCTCTACGATCTCCATCAGCACAAGTGCACCATGGGGCTGTATGCTTAGCCCTCTGCACTACTTGCTTTCTTCCAACGACTGTGTGGTTAAGTACAGCCCCAAAACCATATTCAGGTTTGTTGATGGCCACTGTTGAGGACCAAATCAAAGATGGTGATGAATCAGCACACAGGAGGGACATTGAAAATTTGGCTGCTTGCTGTCATAACAACAACCTCTCACTCAATGTCAACAAGACCAAGGAACTGACGGTAAACTTTAGGAGAGGGAAACCGGATATCCATGAGCCAGTCCTCACCAGAGCATCAGTGGTAGAGAGGGTTAGAAACTTTAAATACCTGTCTGCTGCTATTTCAGAGGTTCTGTCCTGGACTCAACGCGTAAATGCAATTACGAAGTAAGCACAGCTGTACCTTCACTTCCTTAGGAGTCTGTAGAGATTCAGCATGACATTAAAAACTTTGACAAACTTCTGGAGATGTGCAGAGGACAATGTATTGATTGGCTGCATCATGGCCTGATATAGAAAGACCAATGCCTTTGAACAGGAAATCCTTCCAAAAGTAGTTGTCTTGGCCCAGTTCATCATGGGTAAAGCCCTCTCAACCACTGAGAATATCTACATGAAACAGTGTTTTAGGAAAGCAGCATCCATCATCAAAGATCCTCACCATTCAGGCCATGCTCTTTTCTCACTGTTACCGTCAGGCAGAAGGTACAAGAGCCTCAGCCCTCACACCATTAGTTTCAAGAGCAGTTACTATCCCGCAACCATCAGGCTCTTGAACAAAAGGGGATAACTATACTCACTTGTTCATCCATTCAGACTTTCCCACAAGCAATGATCTCACCTTAAGGACTCTTTATCTTGTTATTTCATGTTCTTGTTATCTATTGCTATTTATTTATATTTGCATTTGCACAGTTTGTTGTCTTCTGCACTCTGGTTGATCTTTCATTGATCATGTTATCATTACTATTTCTATAGATTTGCTGAGTATGCCCACAGGGAAATGAATCTCAGGGTTGTATGTGGTAAAATATATGCACTCTGATAACAAAATTTACTTCGAGCTTTGAAACCTCTATGATCGAAAGCCTGAAAAAAACACAATAGTCACTCCCTCAATGGCTGTCTCTTTTTATTACTCCTTGTGAAGCGCCTAATTATGCCCAATCCAATGTTTCCTCTGGAACAGTAGTGTGCAGAATGTTCTGACTGTCCCTGCTCACTTTTTTTGAACTCTCTCTCTCCCCCTGCACAAACCAACGTCTCCTTGGGAACAGTGGCATGCAGAATGTCGTGATTGCCCCGCTTACTTCTTTTGAACTCTCTCTCCCGCAGTGCAATCCAACATCTCCTCGGGAACTGTGATGCACAGAATGCATTCATATTAGCTCAATTTTTCCCCTCTTCTGCTGCTCTCTGACTTGCTGGTTATTTATGATGTTCTCTTTATATTTCAGAATTCAGGAACTGCAGTGTTCCTTATCTCACTTTTTCAGTCTATTTTTCTGTCTTTGTTGTTCTCATTTACTATTTATGCATGTACAAAACATCAGCCGTGATTAACAAACCTTCATCTCCTTCTCACACCCAGCACCAAAGACAGATGTATCATTCAGTATCTCCACCCAATCATAGGCATTCCTTTCCTTCTTTTCATCCCTTCCTCTCAACTGAAAACATGTTTGATTTCCAATTTTTCTTAGCTGTATAAAGTAGAAAGACATAAAATTACTATAAATTACAAAATAAATAAAAAGTGCAAATAAAGGAATGATGAGGAAGTGTTCATGGTTTCATGGTCTATTCAGGTATCAGATGGCAGAGTGGAATAATCATTGAGTGTGGATCTTCAGGCTCCTGTACCTCTGGATGATAGTAATGAGAAGAGGGCATGTCCCAGATGATGAAGATGCTTAGTGATAGATGTCACCTTCTTCAGGCACTGCCTCTTTAAGATATCCTCAATGGTAGGGAGCGTAGGCACATAATTAAGTGGGCTGAGTCTACACCCCTTTGCAGTCTCTTGCGATCCTGTCCATTAGCGCCTCCGTACTAAGCTATGATGAAGCCAGTCAGAATGCTCTCCACTGTGCATCTAGAGAAAATTGCAGAAGTATCATTGGTGATATACCAAATCTCCACAAAGTCCCAGTGAAGTAGAGCCACAATGGAGGGTCTTCTTTGTGATTGCATTGATTTGTTGGGCAAAGGACAGGTCTTCAGGAATATAAACACCCAATAATTTAAAGGTGCTCTTCCTTTCCACCACTGACCTCTCAATAAAGACTGCTGCACATTCTCCCAAATTCTGCTTCCTAAGATCCACAAACCATTCTCTGGTCTTGTTGACATTGAGTGCAAGGTTATTCTGGACTGGCTGATCTAAATTACACCCTCTCCACCAACCCCCACCCCCCGCATCACCACCTCATCCGAGATTTTGCTAATAACTATGGTGTCATTTGTGAATGCTTTGTAAGGCTGCAGAGCAGATCTACCTGGATATTGCCTGTTGTAGAGCATTTCTGTTATGAGGAGGAACTGGGCAGACCAGTTGTTTTCTATGAACCAGATGAAGTTTAGCTGGTCGTGACTGGTGTTGAAAGAAGTATGAGGGAGTGAAATATGTTAGATAATGAGAAATATTTCCTCTTAGTGGAGGTGTCTAAAATCAGAGAGTGTAGGTTTGGGGGTAAAGGATAGGAGACTTAAAGGAGCCTTGATTTTTTTCTCTCTCTCAAAGGGTGATTGAAATCTAGAATGTATTGCCTTAGAGACAGGTACTTTCATTTAAGGATTTGGATGAGAACTTAAAATCCAAGGACACAGGACTAGATGCCAAGTCCTTATAAATAGGACTAGTTAAGACAGGACGGCATGGTAACAATGGAGAAAGGAGCTGTTTCCTGCATTATGGCTCTGCGACTCCAAAGTGCATATAAAATAATGATAGAGATGGGATCAGGAAAAAATAGCATAAGGTATTTCAAGAAACAATAACTATATGTAACTACAAAAATCAGTGAGAATAAGTATATTGAAGAGGAGGTTTGCATAAATTTTTGATGAACCAATAACAGAGTTTGAGTTCATTTAATTTGCAGGAAACAGTGAACATGTATAGAAAATATTTCATAGGTGTAGAAAATATTAGTACTATTGCTTCAAGCATAACTGGGTTCATGCAACAAAGCACATAATCAGGTAAAAAATACAATTGGTATGAGTAGATCCAAGAAGTAATTTGCACAAGAGAGACTATGATCATCAGTGAGTTCAAGGAACAATTAGCATAACAAGGTAATTGATACATTAGGTAATTAAAATTGCTGGTTAATCCAGCAAAGGAATACCAGATTTATCAGCAGTAAACTGCGGGTTGAATAAAAATGCAGTATAATAGCTGGTCGTTGGAGAAAGTTCGCAACCAATATGAGTGCACTCATTGGACAAGAGAGTTTTTAAACAACACTATAGGAAGCTGTTTGGTCACATGGTCAATGGTTCTTCTGTCAGTAGTTTTACAAATTGGATTAGAACAGAATTGTGCTAACTTTTTTATTTTAGTTTATGGAGAACCTACTGTATTGCCTGTGTGATCAGGTGCTAGGTTTAGCACTTCACCCTCTGAAAGGACATTTGCTTTCCATGTATAATTGATGGAATATTCAGGCAGACTCTTTCAATAGAAAGCATGCATCTATTGCCCCAGGCAGGGTTACTTCATCCTCTTCACCCACACTCTCAAAAAGGAAGAGAAGATGTAGGCACATTTAAATTATACATAACATTCCAGCTACCTTGTCCTGAAAATATTATTCACTCTGTACAAAAGGACGAGAACAGGGACAAAATAATAAACATACATTGGAAATGGGTAAACTCTCTTGTTGCCTAAAGATAGCAAGAACGTACAAAGGACCTTTCAGCTTCTCGTGTTCAGGCTGGCCATTGAACACTCATTCTACTAAGCCCATTGTTGAGCACTTAGCCCATGGCCTTCAGTGACTTGGCAATGCTGGTGCTTGTCCAGATGATTCATAAATTTGGGCCTCCACCGAAACCTAATGCACCTTGTTTCAAACTCCAGCCACTTTTTGGTAAAAATATATTCTTCCTGAGATTGTTCTCTAACCCCTCTGCCTCTTACGTTGAAACTAGGTCCTTCGGGGAAATATTTATTACTCTCTATCTCTATACAGGAGCAGGGAGGTACTACTGCAGTTGTACAAGGCCTTGGTGAGACCACACCTGGAGTATTGTGTGCAGTTTTGGTCCCCTAATCTGAGGAAAGACATCCTTGCCATAGAGGGAGTACAAAGAAGGTTCACCAGATTGATTCCTGGGATGGCAGGACTTTCATATGAAGAAAGACTGGATGAACTGGGCTTGTACTCGTTGGAATTTAGAAGATTGAGGGGGGATCTGATTGAAACGTATAAGATCCTAAAGGGATTGGACAGGCTAGATGCAGGAAGATTGTTCCCGATGTTGGGGAAGTCCAGAACAAGGGGTCACAGTTTGAGGATAAAGGGGAAGCGTTTTAGGACCGAGATTAGGAAAAACTTCTTCACTCAGAGAGTGGTGAATCTGTGGAATTCTCTGCCACAGGAAGCAGTTGAGGCCAGTACATTGGCTATACTTAAGAGGGAGTTAGATATGGCCCTTGTGGCTACGGGGATCAGGGGGTATGGAGGGAAGGCTGGGGCGGGGTTCTGAGTTGGATGATCAGCCATGATCATAATAAATGGCGGTGCAGGCTCAAAGGGCCGAATGGCCTATTCCTGCACCTATTTTCTATGTTTCTATGTTTCTATCTTATCAATAATTTAGGGAAAGTTAGTAGGGTGGAAGTACATCTCTGCCAAAGGAGGTGTAAGCTGTACCTTCACTAGCCTGCAAGTCACCCTTGGACAAAGTGTAGCACCTGATTAGACCCACTCCGCGAATCAGAATCACGTGATACCATCAGAGCAAGTGGTGGATGGTTGTGTGAGCTGTTCGTGTGTATCATAAGTCCTGGTTATGTTAACCACTGATGCCAGGCAGACAATCTCTGAAGAGTATTGATATTGGCTGGTTTCACCCATCTTGTAAAGACACTGCCCAGAAGAAGGCAATGCAAACCACTTCTGTAGAATAACTTGCCAAGAACGATCTAGATCACTGAAAGACCATGATCGCCATCGTCGTATTTCATGATTCATAACAAATGATGTCTATGTCCCTCAACATTTGTATATCTTAGTCTGGTCCCTCCTCAGCTTCATCTACTTCAAGCAAAACAACTTCCTCTTCTAGTTTGTCCTCAAGGATGAAACGCTTCATCCAACCGTGATCCTGCAAAGCTCTTCATTATTCTCTAAATTACATTCCCTTCCTTAACACCAACCAGAAATGCACAAAGAATTCCAGCTGTGGTTCAGCCAGTATAATGTAAAATTGTACCAAGATCTCATGGCATTTATACTCTATATTAACGAAAATCTTCTTAACTCCCTTAGCCATCAAAGATACTTGGACTTATACATCAATCAACATCTGTTTCTCAATATTCCTGAGGGCTCTGCCATTTGTTCTGAATGTCTTACCCTTATCAGTCTTCCTAAAATGCATCACCATACACTTATCAAGATTAAATCCCATTTGCCATTGCCATGTACATTTTGCTAACTCCACAATATTATTCTGTACACAAAGATGATCCTTCTCAATATCAACACCACATGTTTTTCTGTCTTCTGTGAACTTAATAACCATAACTTCTAGAATTGAATCCAAATTAATGTATAACATATGTTAATGAAGGATTGCAGCATTAATCCCTGTGGTACACCATTGGTCAGAGGCTTGGGATCACAGAAGCAACACAAATAGACAAGTGGCTTGATGGAAAGAATCAGATGATGGTAGCGAGGGTTTTTTTTTCCAGAAGTGGCCTATGATTAGTGGCAAACCATAAACACAAGGGATTCTACAGATGCTGGAAATTTTGTGCAATGCACATAGATTCCTGGAGGAACTCAGCATGTCAGGCAGCATCTGTGGTGGGGAATAAACAGTTGACGTTTCCGGTCAAGGCCCTTCATTTACACTGGAAATGAAGGGGAAAGAAGCCAGAATAACAAGGCAGGGGGGAAGGGAAGGAGTACAAGCTGGCAGATGATAGTTTTTTTTTAGCGTGTCACACCAGACAGTCAGCCATTCTAGTCTGGCGCGAGGTGTCAGGATTGGTCTCCTTTCAGATTAACCGGGTCATGATAGGAACGTTCCTGACTCGACCATGTTTTTTTACGAGGCCGAGTGCCTAGCTCAACACTCAACCCGGCACAGGTGGATAGCATGCTCGGGGGGGGGGAGGGGGGTGGCCCGACTTGGATTCGAACTCGGGAGCCTTTGTTCTGGAGTCCGGCGCTGATGCCATTGCGCCACCAGCCGGCCCATGATGATAGGTGAGAGCAGGTGAGGGGTAAAGTGGATGGCTGATGGAGGGAAATTAAGTAAGAAGCTGGGAGAGGATAGATGGAAAAGGAAAAGGGCTGAATAAGAAGAAATCCAATAAAAGAGAATGCTGAACCATGGAACAAAGGAATGAACTAGGAAAAACAAAAGGAGAGGATAGACAGGTGAAAAGAGGAGAAAGGAATGGAAAAAGGGAATGAAAAAAAGGAGGGAGATAGGAGAAATTATCAGAAGTTTTTGAGAAATTGATAATGAGCCCTCATCTTCAACAGGGAAGAAGATTGTCTAAGGTTTGAACAGGATCTAACTCAACTGGGAGAGTGGGCAGTGGAACAGTAGATGGAATTTAACTCAAGAACTGCAAAGTGATGCATTTCATGAAGTTAAATTAGGAATTAAAATAGAAATTACACAGAAAATCACAGAGCACTGGGATGTGTTGAAGAATGAAAGCTTAGAAATATTTCAAAGGCCTAGAGATACCACAGATACCTAGAGATAACATAGAGCCCCTAAAAATTAATGATATAGGTAGATGAAGGGGTAGATATGATATCCTTGTCTTCATTGGAGAGTGCAATGAGTACAAGATTTTGGATGTCATGTTAAAGGTGTATATGATGCTGGTGAGACAGCATAATAAATATTGCATGCTTTTCTAGCTGTCAGACTGAAGGATGCATGCCATTAATCTAGAGAGAGTATAGAACTGATTCACAAGGATGTTGCTGGAACTGGAGGTTCTTGAACCAAGGGGGATAACTTCACTGAACTTCACTTGCCAATCACTAAACTGTTCCCACAACATAAGACGTTACTTTCAATGACTCTTCATCTCATATTCTTGATATTTATTGCTTGCATATCTATTTATTAATCTATTTATGCATGTATGTATTTATTACTTTTTTCTTTTATATTTGCACAGTTTGTTGTCTTTTGCACATTGGTTGTTTGTCTGCCATGATAGGTGTGGTGTTTCATTGATTCTATTATAGTTCTTGGATTTACTGAGTATATCTGCAGGAAACATCTCAGGGTTATACGTAGTGACAATTGTGAACTTTGAACATCTCGCTATTCTGAGGCTATGCCCCCTAGTCCTAGAATCCCCCACTATACGAAATACCCTTACCACATTCTCTCTGTGCCTTTCAATATTCGAAAGGTTTTAACAAGGTTCCCCCTACCTCATTCTTCAAAACTCCAGTGACTACAGGCCTTGGGCTAACAAACTCTCTTCATATGTTAACCCTTTCATTCCCAGAATCATTCTCATGAACTTTTTAGAACTCCCTCCATTGCCAGCACAACTTTTTCTTATAAGGAGCCTAAAACTGCTCACAGTACTTCTCCCTCAAAATTTCATGATTCTTTCATGCTTCTGCAAAGTCCACCATTGGGCAGCAAAGATACAGTATTGAGCAGAAATATTAGCACAGTTTAAAATTGCAGTCATGGATGTTGGCAGCCTTTGGTGTAATCTACCAACAGGTGAATGTCAAAAGATTTAAAAGATCAAAGGACATTTATTAACAAAGTATGTGTACAATATACAACCCTGAGATTCGTCGTTCCACATGAAACAAAGAAACACTATGGAACACGTTCAAGGAAACCATCGCAAAAGAAGGAACAAATTGCACAAATGCCAAAAACTGAGTAAAAAGACTTTTAATCGAGGTTGGCTGAATTATGTCCTGGTATTAGACTTCTTCTCAGACTTCAAAGCCAACAAATAAACAGTTGTCAATGCTTACTCAGGCCAACTCATTTTATTGCAACTCATTATTTTGGATGGACAAACATCCAATAATCAGCATTTTTGTGTTTCAGGAACATTATTTCTAAGTCATTTTTAAGTGTTGGTTATGGGGCAGCATCGCAGTGTAGGAGTTAGTGTGTAACTATTGCAGAACCAGCGACCCAGGTTCAGTTCTGCTGCCGTCTATAAGGAGTTTGTATGTTCTCCCTATAACTGCGAAGGTTTCTGCCAGACGATGCGGTTTCCTCCCATATTACAAAGGGTAGTTTAATTGGTTACTTGAGTGTTATCGGACAGCAGAAGGTCATTGAGCAGTATCACTAAATAAATAAATACAAAGTTTGCATTTTTAATTCCATACAATATGTATTACAGTACTTTGGTTATATATGCAACATTAATCAAGTAAGTTTCTGATCTTTATTATTATTATCATCATACAATCTTAAGATAAACAAATTATTTAAAAGGGACTGTAAAATTATTTTTAAAAAGTGACTTCAGGCGCTTCCAGAAATGTGTGTGGAAGAACCACCAGTTGCATCTGTCCACAAAAATCCAGCTGTGCAGGGCTGCCATCGACAGAACACTGCTATATGGCTCCAAAGCCCGAAGCAAGCAAATCCGGTTGCTCAAATGCTTCCATCAGCACTGCCTCCACCCCATCATGGGTATCAGCTGGCAGGGAAGTTCACGTATCTCACCATTATACAACTCTGAGATTCATTTCCTTCATTTTCATGCTGGTATACTCAATAAATCCAATGTCCATAATTAAATCAATGAACGACCACGCCAACAGGGCAGACAACCAGTGTGCAAAAGACAACAAACTGTGCAAGTACAAAAAGAAAGAAAAAAAGAAATAATAATCATAATAATGACAATAAATAGTAAATATCAAGAACATGAGATGAAGAGTCCTTGAAAGTGCATCTGTAGGTTGTGGGATTAGTTCAGTGACAGGGCAAGTGATGTTTAGTGAAATTATCCTCTCTGGTTCAAGAGCCTGGTAGTTGAAGGATAATAACTCTTTCTGAACCTGGTTGTGTGAGTCCTGAGGCTTCTGTACCTTCTTCCTGATGACAGCAGTGAGCAGAAAGCATGGTCCGGGTGCTGAGGATCCCTGATGATAGATGCTGCTTTTCTATGACAACGTTCTGTGTAGATGTGCTCAATGGCAAGGTGAGGTGGAGCAGGGGAGGGGACTTTACCTACACTGGATTAGACCATAACCACTACTTTTTGTAGAATTTTCTATTCAAGGACATTGGTGTTTCCATGTCAGGCTGTGATGCAGCCAATCAGCAAACTCTCCACCACACATCGATATGTTTTTCAAAGTTTTAGACGTCACGCCAAATCTTCGTAAATTCCTAAGGAAGTAGAGGCACTGCCGCACTTCCTTTGTATTTGCACTTAACTGCTGGTTCCAACATAGGTCCTCGGAAATGATAACTCTGAGGAATTTAAAGTTGCTGAGCCTCTCCATCTCTGATTCCCCAATGAGGACCGACCCACAGGTCACCAGTTTTCTCTTGTTGAAGTCAATAATCAGCTCCTTAGTCTTGCTGGCATTGAGTAAGAAGTTTATAATATCCTGCTCTTAACTGGTAAATTAGTAAATTGTTCTATTGGGTAAGGAATTTCAGGGAATTAACTCAGCACCAATGAAGGGCAAGTGAAACATTTCTTAGACAGAATAATGTTTGATTTAGAAGGAAACCAGCAGGTGACGATGTCACCATGTGCCTGATTACCCTCTACTTCTTGGTAATAGAGGTCACAGATTATGAGATTCCGTCTGAGTAGTCTGGGTGACTAATTGCTATGTATTTTGAAGATGGTATGCACTGCAACCACTGTGAATAATTGTTTAACTTCTCATGTTGAATGAATTAACTTCTACTTCTGAATGAATTGTCTAGCTTTCACCAGACAAACTTCAGGCTACATCCACACTATGCCGGATAACTTTGAAAACAATGTTTTTTCTCTTCGTTTTGACCCTCTGTCCACACTAAAATGGCATTTTCATCCCCCAAAAACGGAGATTTTCAGAAATGATCTCCAGAGTGAATTAATCTGAAAACGCATAATATTGGTTGCTGTGTGTACGGGGTAACCGGACCTTTTTAAAACCGCTGTCATGATGTGCCGGAACAGATGGCGACCACGCGGCATTTCATTGTTTTCTTCTTATTATTATTATTACTACTTTATTGTCGCCAAACAATTGATACTAGAGTGTACAATCATCACAGCGATATTTGATTCTGCGCTTCGCAGAACCTAACAATTTCAGAACAGACGGCAATGAGACTGAAGCCAGAAAAGTTAGAAATGTACTCACCAAATACTTTGACCCATAGCTTACCGAATAAATAAGTATTCTCACTTTGCCCTGTTTTCTGTCCTTGCTTGTATGAAGGTGGTTTACCTAATTATGCAAGTACTTCTCTGACAATAGATGTGTAACAGCCTAATGTAACATTGTATGGGAAATACAAGATAACACTGATGCAGACATATTTTATACATTTAACAAGGTGCTTTATTAATGCAACAGAGTTAGTCAGTTTTTCAATGTTCATCGTCAGCCGGGTCATACTGTCCGTGAACTCCCTGTCGGTTGCCTCCATACACTCCAGTATTTGTTTTTTTAGTTTTAAGTCCTCCTGCGTGAGAGCCAAGAACAATGCCTTTTAAGTTTTTCTACTCTGTAACTGGACAAATGTGCACTAAGTATACCCTTTCCTCTTTGCTTGGTTTCTGTGTGTCCTGCGCATGCCCAGTAGGAGATTCGCACAAATATCTGTCTAATGTGGACAGAGATATTTTGAAAAACGCTTAGTGTGGAAGCCTGTCATTTTTACTCGAAACCGGCGTTTTCAAAATTATCCAGTGTAGTGTGGATGTAGCCTCAATTAGATAAAAGTTTGCTTTCTTTTTTGCCAAGCAGGAAATTGTTAATAAGCCTCATAAAATGATGATGCAACATGACATGATGACTGCTGGTGAATCTTCTCACTTATAGTCATGTATTCTACAAACTGCTGGGGAATATGTTATCTGGCTGAGATTGATACCATAAATTAGAGACAGGCTTGTGTCCTGCCAATAATTTACACACAGCAAAAAGTCTGAACTAGAATATTATAAACCAATTACAGAAACTAAACCTATTGATAAACATCAGATCATTTGACATACCTGGTCCGTCCACATCTCACCAACTTGGTTAAATTTCTTGTGTTGGTACCATTGACATTTTTGTATTGGACCTTTATTAACTTTGTTTACAAGCGGCTGCCCAATAGCATATTTCAGAAGATACAGTAAAAGATAAAGTCTTAATAGAAGGATACTCCTAGATGGGAACACTCCTCACTGGCAAGTCTAGTTAGTGATGATGTGTAAATTGGGTAGAGCACCGGCAGAGGTAATTTGACCATGATGAATTAGATGTGAGGTGATATATTTTGGGAGTAACGTGACACCATCAGGACCCTGGCCCAGAATGTCAACTATTTATTCCATTCTGTAGATGCTGCTTGACCTGCTGAGTTCCTCCAGCATTTTGTATGTGTTACTCTGGATTTCCAGCAACTGCAGAATCACTTGTGTTTATGTTGTTGATAAATTTTGGGATGGACAGTACTGTGCAAAAGTCTTAAGCACATATATGTAGCTTTTGCACAGTACTGCATTTGCCAAGTTTACAACTCTGGTGGGAGCAAAGGATGTTGGGAATGGCAAGGGTGGGGCACCATGGGAGGAGTGTGGGACAAGGTGGCAGAGAAGGAATGCCAGGGGTGGGGTGGACGAGGAGTTGATGCGAGTGTAGACACACCCAACCCTGAGACACCAGGCAAGGTCATTTGAATCCAAAGAATTGGGTTATTGATCATTACAGAATGTCTCTCTGGTACTTCCCGCTCCCTCCCTTCTCCCTTCCCAATTTCCCAACCGCGATTCCCTTCTCCCTACCCCCTTCCTACTCCCAGTCCACAATTGAGAACCCTTATCAGAATTACTCACACAATGTTATGAAATTTGTTTTTTTTTGTGACAGTAGTACAGTGCAATACATATAATTACTACAGTACTGTGCAAAAATCTTAGGCACCCTAGCTATATACAGTATATATTCTAAAGAGTTTTACACAGTACTGTACCTCAGTGTACAGGTTCTTAAGTCAACAACCAAGTTAAAAATGGCAGTTAAAAAAGCAGTTGTGATTCTTGTCTTTATTAGCTGGGTTAGAGAATAGAAGGATCAGAAGCTTTCGATACAACATAAAACATAACAGAGCCATGAATGGAGTACTGTTTGCATTTCTGGTCACTGTACGACACGTGATTGTACTGGAGAGAATCCAAAGAAGATTTAGTAGGGTTTTGCTTTGGATGGAGCATTTCAGCTGAGAAGACAGAACAGGTTTATTTTCTTTGGAAGGAATGAGGCAAAGGAGGCCTTAGCTGAAGTATACAAAATTATGAGAGGGTTGAAACATTTTCCTTTAACAGATGAGTTTTTAACTGGGGAAATAAGTTTAAGGTGAAAGGTTGGAGATTTAGAAGGGATTTGAGTTTTACCTATTACAGTTGAAATCTGAAATGAAATCATGAGGAGTGATAAAGATAGGTACACCCACAGCATTTAAGAATCATTTGGATGAGCACCTAAAACTATTACCACTGAAGGCAATGAAGTCAAGCATTAGACAAGGTGGTCAGAATAGACATACACATGATGATTGATACAGATATAGTAAGGCAAAGGACATATTTTCAAGCTGTATGACTACGAAAATTTGAATATTTTGTTCATCTTATTCTTTCTTTCAAGGACATCAATTAGCACCACCCTTCTGTCTACTTAAGCCCTGTACACTTTTTCCCTATGCTGGAGTGATGGGAAACTGGTCTGGATTTTCCAGACAATGTTAGTTTAGTGCCAGTTGTATGTATATGAATTTTAACGGAATTAAAACAATGCCTATCAGAATAATTGGGTTAAGACTTGTAAGCACTTGAAAATTGGAATATCCAATTATGAACAAATGCAGTTATAATAAGTGCGCTTCTCTAATTGATCTGACAGAGATAAAGAATAATGGAAGAATTATTAATAACCATAATTAACATGGTCTTATAGCACTATTGAGATTTTTTAAACAAATTTTACAATGCACACATATTTTAATAAAACATGAATCAGTATTATTTGGCCCTGGATTGTAATGTATTTGAAGTGTGTTATACTCTCTACACATAGCACATCTAGATCTTAATTAAGATGACTGAACAAATGAGCTTTCATAACGTGCACCTATAGAGAGGGAATATGTGAAAGCTCCTAGACTCTGAATAATGACCTGCAAGTAACTGCTGTGTCAATGCGACTCTTGTTCAAAGCTCCTTCTAGATTTGCCCATTATTTTAGCAGGTATTTTATGACAAATTTAGGAGTGACAACCCAATAGCAACATGGAATTCCTTAATGTCAGCCATTTTTCACTGTTTGGAGATATTCTTCATCTTGTTCTAGATTGTGAAATTGACATCATGATTGGTTGTCCATTATATCCGACAATAACAGTTAGATTTGTGCAGTTCTGTTGCATGCTTGTAGGTGGTTGTTAAGTCCAAGTTGTGAGCAACATAGATGTCCGCAGTAAGGACATGAAAACCGTGCTGCATCTCAAAGTGGAGCCACTGCTATTGGTTTTCTTCTTTGTCAGGAAGCAATTAGTATTGCTCAGCGTCTCTCCTCCAGTTGTTGTGAGTGGTTCTAACCAAGGCTCACCAGCCATTTGAGGCTTGCGTGCGCTGTTCTAGCCATTTTGGTACAAGCCCGGCATGTGCAATGTTAGCTTCCTAGCAGTCTTTGAACCTCTTACACGGCCTGTCTCAATTCCTCTTGCCCATTGGGGAATAGGGAATCTTTCATGTGTCTGACATGCCCTGTCCACCAAAGCTGTGAATTTCGATCACGGACACAACACTCATAGTCCCTGGCTGTCAATGATTTGCTCCTGCCAACAGATGTCAAGGATCAATCTCAGACTATGCACATTTTGAGATGTCCTCTGTATACAGTCAAGGTTTCGCATCCAAACAGGAGACTGCTGAGGACAACAGCTTTGTACACCTTTAGTTTTGTTGACTCTCAGATGTTGTGCTGGTTCAACATCAACACATGCGATCACAGTTGACCAAGGCCCTGGCTGGCCTAGCAAATCTTGATGCTGATTTCTCTGTCTAGTGAGATATCACTACAGAATGAAGCAAGGGTGTGTGCTGGTCCCTGCCTGTTCAACCTGTTCTACACATATGTGCCGAACCATGCAATTGAAGACCTCAAGTGTGGTGTTTATCTGAAGTACTGGCTTGATGGATTACTCTTCAACCTGAGTTAGTCAAAGGTAGTCAAGAAGCTCATTCTTGAAGCCCTCTGCACCGACAACCCTGCTCTGGTAGCTCACACTGAGTCTGACTTTCAGCTAATTGCCAACAGATTTGCAGAAGCCTCAGGTCTCTTTGGTCTTACCATCAGCCCGAGCGAGACAGGAGTTGACCTCATACTACAGTAGCAAAACCTTCAGCCAGGGTGTTTTTAATGTGTAGTAAACCAGCAAGAACTAAAAACTACCTCAGCAGGTTGCAATTACCTAAGGTGCACCAGGAAGCTGAGAGGAAATGTTAAGAAGCTGTTCATACACTCAGAGGCCACTTTATTAGGTACTCCCTGTACCTAATATAGTGGCCACTGAGAGTATGTTCATGGACTTCTGCTGCTGTGGCCCATCCACTTCAAAGTTCAACATGCTGTGCATTCAGAGATGCTCTTCTGCACACCACTGTTGTAACAATGGTTATCTGAATTACTGTTGAATTTACCTGTCAGCTCGATGCAGTCTGGCCATCCTCCTCTGACCTTTCTCATTCTGTTTTCACCCACCGAATTGCCCTCACCGGATGTTTCTTTTGTTTCTCACATCTTTCTTTGTAAACTCTAGAGACTGTTGTGCGTGAAAATCCCAGGAGATCAGCAGATTCTGTCTGCACAAGCAAACTTTTCATAGTCAATGTCACTTAGATCACATTTCCTCCCCATTCTGATGTTTAGTCTGAACAACAGCCGAATACCTTGATCGTGTCTGCATGCTTTGAAGCATTGGATTGCTGAAACATGATTGGCTGCTTTTATATTTGCATGAATGAGCAGATGTACTAATGTACCTAATCATGCAACCACTGAATGCCCATACAGATGTAGCTATCAGCATTCCCAGAACTCTTATGATATGACAGTCAAAGATTTACAAGCCAACGGATTTGTCAACAGACACCAAGGAAGGTAACTGCATGTCTGAATCCATCCCTAACAAGCTCTTTAACCAGGAAGCTAAAAAGTTTTTGTTATTTATTTGTGTTAGTCTTTTTTTCCATTTTATCGGCACACTGAAATTGTTTTAGTTTCTCCAGTCTGCACTATATTTAATCCAAGCATTACAAAAAGCAATACTTTGGGAGAATGCATTGCAATAATTTTATAGATTTCTACTTACCCCATAAGAATCTCAGTGCATTTGAATGCACCCCAGCAACATAATAGGAAAAATAATGTATATTAGGGAAATCTGATAAAAAACATAAATTATTAGTCACATTATGACATACACTTTCATATAGTTCTTATAAAGCAGCAGGTACATTTATGTGAACATTTATTTTATATCCCAAGCTTCCTCAAATTGCTTTGAAGCCATTTAAGTAGTACAGTCACTGTGGTGATGTACGTGATGGATATTCACTGTCCTGGGATGGGGGCTTCTCTTTTTTCCAAGCTCACCTGTGTGAACACAGCACCTGATACTATTAAATATGAATGTATTGTTTTTGAATAAGTCAAACTTCCAACCAATATTCTTTGTTTAGCTTCTTGTCATAAACGGGAGCCAGTCTTCAGTTCTTACTGTAAATGACAAGCAATAATAAGTTTATAATTAAACTTTCAGATTAATCAACAAACACTATCTATAGACCCACAGATTTGCTGGCCCACAGCATTTAAGCGTAGTCTTAAGAGGAGCTTTGTAAGAAATTTGGGTATGGTTATTGGCTTGTTTTAAAATAGACAAAGTAGGTTAAGTTGTTTAGTTCAAGGAAGCTTGAAGACCAGATTTATATTACCGCTGGGCATATCAAATACCTGATCTGTTAATAGTTGAAAGATTTGTGTTGTGGCGAGAATTCAATCCAAGATGACAGATGAGAAAAGCTTGTTTAAGTCAATAGCCGTTTTTATTGCGATAAGCACAAAACCAGACCAGGTGCTATGACTCGGGGAAGAGAATCCAGTCAGTCACCTACAGATGGAGGAGATCATTATTACACACCCCATTTACAGTCAGGGTGACATACAAACAGACATGCAAATAACTGTATAACCAACATTAAAATGGGTGTGAAATCACCCAAGTGGCAAAGAAACAGTATAATTGAAGAGAGTACTGGTTCATTAATAATCATCCACAAATATCTAGAAGAATAACAGAAACATGGGGTGAACTTGAACTTGAATTAATTCTGCTGATTTGGTTTCTGTGATGGATGATAAGCTTCTCTGCAGCTCGTGGGTATGTCTTTATAGCTTATAGGAACTGTACCTGTGCTTTTGGAAATCATGTTTTACATGAGAACATAAGAAATAGGAGCAGGAGTAGGCCATCCAGCCCATTGAGCCTGCTCCGCCACTTAATAAGATCATGGCAGATCTGTCCGTAAACTCAGCTCCATCTACCTGCCTTTTCCCCATAACCTTTAGTTCCCCTACAATGTAAAATTCTATCTAACTTATCTTAAATATATTTAGTGAAGAAGCCTCAACTGCTTCCGTGGGCAGAGAATTTAACAGATTCACCGCACTCTGGGAAAAACAGTTTCTCCTTATTTCCATCCTAAATCTTCTCCCCTGAATCTTGAGGCAATGTTCCCTAGTTCTAGTCTCAGCTACCAATGGAAACAACTTTCCTACTTCTATCTTATCTATCTCTTTCAAAATTTTTGAAATGTTTCTCTAAGGTCCCCTCTCATTCTTCTGAATTCCAGAGAGTATAGTCCCAGGCGACTCAATCTCTCCTCATAGTTTAACCCCTTCATCCCTGGAATCAACCTGGTGAACCTCTTCTGCACTGCCTCCAAAGCCAGTATATCCTTCCTCAAGTATGGAGACCAGAACTGCACACAGTACTCCAGGTGCGGCTTCACCAGTACCCTGTATAGTTGTAGCATAACCTTCTTGCTCTTGAATTCAATCCCTCTAGCAATGAAGTCCAACATTCTGTTTGCCTTCTTAATAATCTGTTGTACCTGCAAGCCAACTTTTTGCGATTCATGAACAATCACTCCCAAGTCCCTCTGCACAACAGCATGCTGCAATCTTTCATGATTTAAATAATAATTTGCACTTCTATTATTCCTTCCAAAGTGGATGATCTCGCATTTACCAACGTTGTATTCCATCTGCCAGACCTTGGCCCACTCACTTAACCTATCTATATCCCTCTGCAGACTCTCCACATCCTCTGTACAATTTGCTTTTCCACTCAGTTTAGTGTCATCAGCAAATTTTGCTACGTTACACTCAGACCCCTCTTCTAAATCATCAATGTAAATGGTAAACAGCTGCGGGCCCAGCACCAACCACTGTGGCAACCCACTCACCACAGACTGCCAACCAGAGAAACCCCCATTTATATCAACTCTTTGCCTTCTATTGGTTAACCAATGAAATATCAATGCCAATACACTTCCTCTGACTCCATGCATCTGTATCTTATTTATAAGTCTCTTGTGTGGCACTTTATCGGACACCTTCTGGAAATCCAAGTATACGACATCCACCTGTTCCCCTCTATCCACTGCACTCATTATGTCCTCAAGGAACCCCAGTAAGTTTGTCAAACAGGACCTACCCTTTCTGAATCTATGCTGCATCTGTCTAATGGAAGCACTCCTTTCCAAATGTTTCACTATTTCTTCCTTAATGACAGCTTCAAGCATTTTCCCAAATACAGATGTTAAGCTAACTGGCCCATAGTTGCCCGTATTTTGCTACATCCCTTTTTAAAAACTGGCGTGACATCTGCTGTCTTCTAATTCACCAGGACCTGCTCAAAGTCTAGAGAGTTTTGGTAAATGATTACCAATGTGTCTACTATAACCTCCACCAACTCCCTCAGCACCCTGGGATGTATCCCAACAAGACCAGCGGACTTATCTACCTTCAGGCCCTCTAGTGTGCTCATCACTATCTCTTTTGTGACAGTGATTTTATCGAGGTCTTCACCTCCCATTTTGTACATAATATCATTCTTTGACATATTAGACACATCCTCCACCGTGAAGGCCAACACAAAATAGTCGTTCAATGCTTCAGCCATTTCCTTATCACTGAATATCAATTTCCCCTTCTCATCTTCCAACGGATCTACACTGACTTCAGCCACCCTCTTCGGCTTTATATATTTATAAAAAACTTTTGCTATCTGTTTTTATATTTTGTGTTAATTTACTTTCATACCCTATTTTCCCTTTCCTTATTTCTTGTTTAGTTGTTTGTGACAAAGGCTCATCACTGACTACAGACGGCACATGGCACACTCGGTAAAACACTCATCCCCAGCAGTAATAGTGACTGGGTCTGAAACAGAGCTGCTGCATGGAGCTGTCTCATATCGAGGCAGCAGCAACCTGCACAGGTGTGCTGATGGTGGAGGATACCATCTTTAATTGGATAATTGAGTTAATTAGCTTTTGGTTGGTCTGGGGGGAGGGGCTTAGCAGTTATAAGCCTCAGGTTACCAAGGCTTTGGGGTTAGTTTTCTTTTGTGTTTAGTCTGAGGGTGGTTATATATATTGTTTTTTCCAGTTTTTGTCTTGTTCTGAGGTAAATAAAAGCACCTCAATCTAGTTTTGTGACTCAAGCCATTTTGTTATTTTTCTTAAACAATTAACCCACGGTTTTTTGTTGCTTTTTAAAGTTTTCCCAGGCCTCCAGTCTCCCAATACTCTTTGTGACTTTGTACACATGAGCTTTTAACTTGATACTATATTTTATTTCTTTAGTTAACCAAAGCTGGCTCTCCCCACACTTACTGTCTTTACTTTTGACTGGAATATACTTTTGCTGAGCACTGTAAAAAATCTCTTTGAAAGTATTTCACTGTTCCTCAACTGTCCTATCAAATAGCCTGTGCTCCCTATCCACATTAGGCAACTCCCCTCTCATCCTGTTGTAGTCTCCCTTTTTCAAGCATAATACATTAGTTTTAGATCTATTTCATCCTCCAACTGTATGCGAAATTCAATCATACTATGATCACTCTTTCCAAGAGGATCCTTGACTATTGCACCGGACTAGATCTAAGATAGCATTTTCCCTTGTAGGTTCACTAACATGCTGCTCAAGAAAGCCATCATGGACGCATTCTATGAAGTCCTCCTCGAGACTTCCTTGATCAACCTGATTCCCCCAACCTATGTGGAAGTTAAAATCCCCTATGACTACTGCCGTTCTGTTCTTACAAGCCTCAGTTATTTCTTGGTTAATCGCCTCTGCCACTGTAATATTTTTATTAGGTAGCCTATAGACAACTCCCACCAGTGATTTGTTTTCCCCTTCACTTTTCGTAATCTCTACCCAGATGGACTCAACATTCTGCTCCGTAGATCTTATATCATTCCTCACAATTGCCCTGATCTCATCCTTAATTAAGAATGCCACCCCACCTCCTTTGCCTTCCTGTCTATCTTTCCATATTACCTGATACCCTTGGATATTTAATTCCCAGTCATCTCCACCTTGCAACCAGGTTTCTGTAATGGCCACTAAGTCATATGCCTTGGTACTGATCTGTGCCACAAGTTCACTAACCTTGTTTCTGATACTACGGGCATTTAGATAGAGTGCCCTTATACTCATTATCTTTTTAGAATCTAGTGACCTATGCGATTTTTGCTGTTTACTTTTATGCACTCTACTCTTGCTTTTTTCTTCACTAACTCTAGCTTTGGTCTCTGCATCATTTCCCTCTTCTTTGCTGTGTGGGTTCCCACCTCCCTGCCATATTAGTTTAACGCCTCCCAGACAGCACTAACAAACAATCTCCCTAGGACATTGATCCTGGCCCTGCCCAGATGTAGACCATCCAGATGGTACTGGTCCCACCTCCCCCAGAAGCAGTTCCAATGCCCCAAGAATCTGAAACAGTCCCTCCTGCACCACCACTCAAGCCAAATATTCATTCTAGCTATCCTGCTATTCCAACTCTGGCTAGCATGTGGCACCAGTAATAATCTTGAGATTAACACCTTTGAGGTCCTACTCTTCAATTTATCTCCTAGCTCCCTAAATTCAGCTTGTAGGAACTCATCCTGCTTGCTTCCTATATCATTAGTACCTACATGCACCACAACAGCTGGCTGCTCACCCTCCCCTTTCAGAATGCCCTGCAGCCTCTCCGAGACATCTCTGACCCTTGCACCCGGGAGGCACCATGTTATACGGGAGTCCCATTTAGATATGGTTTGTAATTTGGAAGTCTTTTATATGATAGAAATCCCCCGTGAATTTTAAATGTGTTTTAAGAATGTTGTTTTGATTTAACCATGTATCACTAAAAATGAATGAACTCTGTCTGAACTATAATGTTAGCTGGAAGTATCTCCTCCTTGGTTGGAAAAGGATAGGACCCATCAACAAATAGTGGACTTTGGCAGCTATACTTGCCATAAAGGAAATAAAAGGAAGTAAACTGGCTTTTGAAGATTGGATATATACTGTATAATTTCCCTTTAGTGAGAGTACTTGTGACTATCTATATTGGATAGGGTTTAAGGTCTTCATCTGAGTTTTTCATTTGAGAATTTCATGGTCAGCAAACCCAAAACTGTCACATACAATCAAGTCATGCAACTGACCCATTTTGTTACTGCTAGGTTGAGGGTTGAATGCAAATCATTCCACTAAGAAGAGCAGTAATGCTCTTTGAAACAGTATCACCCGATCTTTAACAAGCAACTGTGGGAACAGATAATGCTTAGGTTTACATCTCCTTCAAGAGACTGCAACATCTGATAGTGCAATTCCACTTCAGTAGAGGCAGGTCACATTTTGCCTTTGAGTACTTGGATTGAGCTTACATACAAAACCTCTGAATGAGAGCCAGGACTTCTTCCAAAGAATTATTATTGGTCTAATAAGTCACTGCTTTCTCCAATATATTGAGAGTTGATTCTGAAGAGCGCTCTTCGCATACCAATTATATGTGCCCAAAATCCTTATGAATTTGAAAGATATGAATTCTGTCAAATTCAATACTCATTTTTCTGAGGGATAGCAGCAATGATCTTCACTATTCTCTTCCTGATATTTGGATTTGCTGGTTCAGATATGATTTCTAGGTTGTCATTACATTTCCAGGTTTAAAATAAACAGAATTATTATTGAATTTAATTTTCTGAGGCTATACAGTTAATATCCCCTAATAGCCCCCATCCATTATTAAGCACTAGACAAGTGCTGGAGGAATTTAGCAAGTCAGTCAGCATCTATGGAGAAGAATAAACAGCCAATATCTTTGACCTTGACACATAATCAGAACTGGAATTAAAGGGGTCAGAAGTCAGAATAAGAGGGTTCAAGGGAGGAGAGGGGAAGAGAGGGGAAGAAGTACGGGCTGGCAGGTGACAGGTGATACAAAGTGAGGGTGGTTTGGTAGACAATAGACAATAGGGGCAGGAGTAGGCCATTCTGCCCTTCGAGCCAGCACCACCATTCACTGTGATCCTGGCTGATCATCTACAATCAGTACCCTGTTCCTGCCTTTTTCCCATATCCACTATCTTTAAGGGCTCTATCTAACTCTCTCTTGAAAGCATCCAGAGAATTGGCCTCCACTGCCTTCTGAGGCAGAGTATTCCACAGATCCACAACTCTGGGTGAAAATGTTTTTCCTCAACTCCGTTCTAAACAGCCTACCCCTTATTCTTAAACTGTGGCCTCTGCTTCTGGACTCCCCCAACATCAGGAACATGTTTCCTGCCTCTAGTGTGTCCAATCCCTTGATAATCTTATATGTTTCAATCAGATCCACTCTCATCCTTCTAAATTCCAGTGTATACAAGCCCAGTCACTCCAATCTTTCAACATATGACTGTCCCGCCATCCCGGGAATTAACCTCATGAACCTACACTGCACTCCTTCAATAGCAATAATGTCCTTCCTCAAACTTGGAGTCCAAAACTGCACGCAATACTCCAGGTGTGGTCTCACCAGGGCCTTGTACAACTGCAGAAGAACCCCTTTGCTCCTATGCTCAACTCCCCTTGTTATGAAGGCCAACATGCCATTAGCTTTCTTCACTGCCTGCTGTACCTGCATGCTTACTTTCAGTGACTGATGAACAAAGACACCTAGATCTCGTTGTATTTCCCCTTTTCCTAACTTGATACTATTCAGATAGTAATCTGCCTTCCTGTTCTTGCCACCAAAGTGGATAACCTCACACTTATCCACATTAAACTGCATTTGCCATGTACCTGCCCATTCACCCAACCTGTCCAAGTTACCCTGCATTCTCATAACATCCTCCTCACATTTCACACTTCCACCCAGCTTTGTGTCATCTGCAAGTAGTGGAAGGGAACTGAAGTGAGAAGATGGGAGAGATTAGTTGGAAGAGGTAAAGGGGCTGAAGAAGAACAGGAGGGGAGTGTGGACCATGGAAGTAAAAGAAAGTGCAGGTGAAGAGAAGAGAATGGTTAACCCTATTGAGGTTAACCAGAATGGTAAAGAGAAAAGGGTGAGGGGGAGAGGGAGAAATTACTGGAAGTGAAAGAAATTTATGTGCATGCCGTCAAGTTGGAAGCTACCCAGAAGGAATATGAGGTGGTTTTCAACCATCTCGAGTTTGGCCTCATGCTGACAGTGGAGGAGACCACAGACAGATGTATCTGAATGGGAATAGGAAGTTGTCCACCAGCTAGCCATTGGGACATCCTGCCTTTTGCAGCAGACATTGCAGCCCCCAACCTGCAACTGGTCTTGTACGTTTTCACAAATGAAGTGATGTGAATTAAGTTATGTTTCAGGAAAGCCATAGCAACTCATTTACTGTACTCCAAACACTGAACACAAAGCACAGTAAACTGTACCTTGAGTAATTAAGTCATTACGCAGACCAGCCTCTTTAAGTGAGCCCCAATTCAATGTCAGTGACTATGAATTATGTACATTTTCACCAATTACTTTACCCTACACAGCTGCACCGCCCCCTCACCCCAGAATTCACCAGAACCAGCATTGTGAGCCTGTCTGGAGCTCAGGTCTTTTCTTCCATGGGTGGAGGAACATCAGAAGCCTCTGGCTTGTCCACAGGTATGTTAACACGCTTATGGTCATGATGTGATGACAGAGGCATGCCAGCAGATTGCCCCAAATCATGGTGGGCTGGTTTATTGGGATCCACAGAAATACATTCAGGTCTACCCCTCTAATCTATGATAAAAGTATTTTCTCTTTGTTCCAAAACATGGAACGGGCCATCATAAGGGGGCCTAAGAGGATGTTGGTGTGCATCACGGTGGCGAAAACAAACCAGGCAGAACCTAGTTCAGCAGGAACCCAAGAATGCGTATACCATGACAGGAGGTAGGATTGTGTAAAGGAATTGAATTTGCTGAGGAGGGTGCAATGCTGTGGAGAGGCCAAATCGGCAATCATGATGTCAGGAATAAAATCACCTGGTACTCATAATGGCTGCCCTTATACCAATAAAACCATGGCAGATTGCGGGATCTCCCTTTGCAGGTGTTCTGAGCCCAGCAGGACCCACGGGAGGTGATCATGCCAACATTCAACCATCAGGGAAGCCCTCAGAGCATCCCTTAAGGAGCAGTGAAACTGCTCCCATAGTTCATTGGACTGCAGGTGATATGCCATGGCGAGATTTAGCCTAAGGCTGAGGTTCTGAGCTGTCACAACCCAGAGGGCTGATATGAATTGGGGAAAGTAGTCTGAAGAAATATCAGATTGAGTCCCAAACCGAGCAACCCAGGTGCTGATGAACACCCAAGGCAATTCTGTGGCTGTCATTGGTGCTAGAGGGATGACCTTTGGTCACCAGGTGGTACGGCCCACCATGGTAAGGAGGTGCGTGAAACCATATGATAGGGGAAGAAAACCAACAAGGTCTATATTGACATGGTAAAACCATCGCTTAGGGACCTCAAAAGGCGCATTAACATGATAGTTAATTTTTGCCCACTGGCGCTAGCACTCTACAGAGGCTGCAGCCGAATCATACATATTCTTTCTAAGGCCATGCCACTCAAACTTTAGTGCAACCAATTTCTCTGAGGCGTTCCAGCCCAGATGCAAGAGGCCATGTGTGGTGCCAAAAACAGTCTGCCTCCAGTTCGCGGGCACTATGCAGCAAAGGCGACAGTTTGAGACATCGCAGAGG
The DNA here is from genome assembly GCF_030028105.1 of Mobula birostris. Lineage (NCBI taxonomy): Eukaryota > Metazoa > Chordata > Chondrichthyes > Myliobatiformes > Myliobatidae > Mobula > Mobula birostris. The sequence continues at coordinate 201,353,250 of NC_092372.1, read as the reverse complement.
AAAAGAATCCCACCTTCCCTGAACCTAATGTCAGCCAACCACAAGACCGTGACTGCCGTTCAGGAAGCCCACACCTCTGGGTGTGTAGCTTGGTTGGCTGCCATGGTTGGCATAGTCAATTTCTATGTGTATGGCCTCAATGGCTGGCCATGAGAGGTAATCAACCATGGCATTATTTTTCCCCTTGAGATGTTGTATATCAGCTGTGAACTCTGATATGTAGACTAGGTGACAATGCTGCCGTGCAGACCCAGGTGTGATGTTTTGGCCATCGCATGCATGAGGGGTTTGTGGTCAATGAACGCTGTGAACTGGCGAAGAAAACAAAAACGGTGGACAGCCAGATAGAGACCAAGAAGAACACGATCAAGTGTGCTGTATTTGTTTCAGGGGGATGGAGCTGCCAGCTGAAGAAGGCAAACATCTCCAGCCAACTGTTTGTGCACAGCACCCACAGCATAGTTTGAAGCGTCAGGAGTAATGTCTACAGGTGCGTTGGGATTGGGTGTTCCAGTAGGGTCACATTGGGAAGAGCTTGTTTAGTATCATCAAATGCCCTCGTCATTTCTGTTCACGATTAGAGGCATTGACTTTAAGCACTCTATACAGGGGAAGCATAAGTTCTGCAGCTGGTAGAATGAAGCAGTGATGGAAATTCACCATGCCTAAAAACTCCTGTAATGTTTTAGTAGTGCAGGCAGTGGGAAATCCATAATAGTGGCTATTTTTGATGGGAGTGATTTCGTGCCTTCTGCGATTATGTGATGGCCAAGAAACTCAATGGATGACAATTCAAGCTGGAATTTGGCAGGGTTAATAATCAACCCGGGTTGACTTACATGCTTGAAAAGTGTACAGAGATGAGATAGGTGTTCAGATTTGGATGCGTATGTCATCCAAATAAACAAAAAGAACGTTTTTTTTTGAGTCTATCAGCCGTTGCAAAGTCTGTGCTGCATTCTTTAGCCCAAATTGCATGAGCAGAAACTCAAAGAGGCCAAACGGAGTTATCACAGCCATTTTGGGAATGTCATTTGAGCACACAGGCACCTGATGGTTGCCCCTAGCTAGATCAACTTTAGTAAAAATTAACTTTCCAGCTAAACGTGCCAAAAAGTCCTGGATGTCAGGAATCAGGAATGAATCCATTCACTTGAGCACTCGTGTCATACAGGAAGTGTCGCCCTGAAAGGGTGTCCATAATGAACAGTAGATAACTCTGGCAGCTGGAACCCATGGTGTTCACGGACCTCTGACGTCCCAATGCACTGGCACTGTGAAAGCTGCAAGGTGGTTGGCACTTCCTAGTGTTCATACCAAAGCGAGCTTGCTAAAAATATAGGCCTGGAATCATCTCTTTTGAAGTCAAAGGCATCCTTATGTTGGAAGCATTGCTGACTGGGCTTACTGAGGCAGAGAAAGGAGGAGAAATGATGCACCGCTGCCTGGCTGCATGTAGACTCTCAGCCATTTTAGGAAACTCCAAATAGTCTTTCACGAGTACATTAGCAAGGGCTATGCAAACTTGATCAGGCATTAGCTGCATGAGGAGTTCTTTAAAAATAAAACAAGGACGGTGATTTCCCAGGAGAAGTAGTATGTGGTCCATTAACTTCAAAGTATTAACATTGCCAAGGCCGGGCAAGGAGAGCAACTGTCTGGAGTACTCAGACTCCAATAGTCCAAAAGTCTGTAAAAGGTGAGTTCTCAGCAGTCAGTATTTATTGTGTTCTGTAGACTCACCTTTCTCATTGTCTCTCTCAGTGCCTAACAGCACTGCTACATAGTAGAATTTAGTGTCATTGACGTTGATTTCCTGCACTGTGAATTGGGCCACAGCTTCTACAAACTAGGCAATGTCATTTTGCTCCCAAACCTCCAGCAGCTTCAAAGCGACTGCCTTGACCGACGTGTTCAAGAACTCTGGAATCGTCCTAGAGCATCAGGGTCATCAGTGTAGGTTTTCATAAATAAAATGACGTGAGTTGTTTTTTGCTTTAGGAAAACCATAGCAACTCATTTATTGTACTCCAGGTGCTGAACACAAAGTGCAATAAAAGTACTTTACATAGTTGCGTCATCACACAGACTAGCCTCTTAAAGTGATCCTCAACTCAATGTCAACAACTATGAATAATGTCCGTTTCCACCAATTACATTACCTTACAGTCTCGCTGATGTAGAGGGGGCTATATTGGGTCACTGGATACAACAGTTGACCCCGATAGTCTTGTAGGTACCTGAAAAGACTGTTAGGGGTACTGAATTGTCGTGAGCATGAAGAGCCTGAATTGTGGAGGTACATGGGCAGACGTAACACCTGTCACACTTGCAGGGATAGTTGCCAGGAGGAAGATCAGTGGGGAGGGATGAGTGGACAAGCGCTTAACATGGACAACAATCTGTACAGAAAGCGGAGACTGTGGAGGAGGGAAAGATGTGTTTAGTGGTAGGAACCGCTGGAGATGACAGAAGTTACAGAGAATGATTTAGACAATAGGTGCAGCAGTAGGCCATTCAGCCCATTGAGCCAGCACCACCATTCACTGTGATCATGGCTGATCATCCACAATCAGTACCCTTTTCCTGCCTTCTCACCATACCCCTTCACTCCGCTATCTTTAAGAGCTCTATCTAACTCTTTTTTTGAAAGAATCCAGAGAATTGGCCTCCACTGCCATCTGAGGCAGAGCATTCCACAGAACCACAACCCCCTGTGTGAAAAAGTTTTTCCTCAACTCCGCTCTAAATTGTCTACCCCTTATTCTTAAACTGTGGCTTCTGGTTCTGGACTCCCCAACATCGGGAACATGTTTCCTGCCTCTAGCGTGTCCAACCCCTTAATAATGTTATATGTTTCAATCAGATCCCCTTTCATCCTTCTAAATTCCAATGTATACAACCCCAGTCGCTCCAATCTTTCAACATATGACAGTCCCACTATCCCGGGAATTAACCTCATGAACCTACACTGCACTCCTTCAATAGCAATAATGTCCTTCCTCAAACTTGGAGTCCATAACTCCAGGTGTGGTCTCACCAGGGCCTTGTACAACTGCAGGAGGACCTCTTTGCTCCTATACTCAACTCCCCTTGTTATGAAAGCCAACATGCCATTAGCTTTCTTCACTGCCTGCTGTACCTGCATGCTTACTTTCAGTGACTGATGAACAAAGACACCTAGATCTCGTTGTACTTCCCCTTTTCCTAACAACACCATTCAGATAGTAATCTGCCTTCCTGTTCTTGCCACCAAAGTGCATAACCTCACATTTATCCACATTAAACTGCATCTGCCATGCATCTGCCCACTCACCCAATCTGTCCAAGTCACCCTGCATTATCATAGCATCCTCCCCACATTTCACACTGCCACCCAATTTTGTGTCATCTGCAAATTTGCTAATGTTACTTTTAATCCCTTCACCTAAATCATTAATGTATATTGTAAATTTGCTGGACACAGAGGCTCATGGTGTTTCAGGTAAAGATAAAATGAACGCTATTCCCTGTTATGATGGTGGGAAAATGGACTGAAGACAAATATGTGGGAAGTGGAGGAGATCTGGGTGAGAACAGCACCAATGGTGGAAGAATGGAAACCTTGTTCTTTCATGTAGAGAATATCTCACATGTCCGTAAATGGAAAGAATCCTCCTGAGAGTAGATGCAGCAGAGACAGAGGAACTGAGAAGGGAATGGCATTTTTACAAGTGACAGGGTGGGAAGAGGTGTCGTCAAGATAGCTGTGAGAGTCAGTAGGATTGTAAAAGATAGTCTGTCTCCAGAGAAGGAGACAGAGTGATCAAGAGAAAGGAGAAAAATGTCAAAGGTGAACCAAATAAACCTGAGGGCAGGATGGAAATTGGAAGTGAATTTGACAAAATTGGCAGGTCCATGAATCAGTGCCAATGCAGATATAAATCTATCAGAGGAAAAGTTTGGGAGCATTACCAATGCAGGCTTGGGTCATGAAGTGACAAAAAGGCAGGCAAGGATAGGGCCCATGTGAGTGCCCATGGCTATATCTTGGAGAAAGTGAGAGGAGCTGAAAGAGAAATTGTTGAGGGTGAAGACCACTTTCACCAGACAGAGAAAGATGGTTGTGGAGGTGAGCTGGTTAGGTCTGTTGTCTAGAAAGAAGAAGAGAACCCTCCTCCAAACGACCAGATGCTGTGTCTTACCATGGCCGATGTGAGGAGAATCCTGTGCAGGGTCAACCCACGGAAGGCTGCTGGACCAGACAATATTCCTGGCAGAGTACTTAGAGGATGTGCAGACCAGCTGGCTGAGATTCTCACTGACATCTTCAACATCTCCCTGAGCAGCACATTCGTTCCTACATGCTTCAAGGCCGCCACCATCGTCCCCATGTCGAGGAAGTCTTCAGTGTCCTGCCTCAACAACTACCGTCCCGTCGCACTCACATCCATCATCATGAAGTGTTTTGAGAGGCTCAACATGAGGCACATCAAGACCCTGATGCCCCCCTCACTGGACACTCTGCAGTTCGCGTGACGTCCCAACCGTTCGACAGACGACACCATTGCTATCACCCTCCACCTGGCCCTAACCCACCTGGACAAAAAAGATACGTATGTTCGAATGCTATTCATAAACTTCAGTTCAGCATTCAACACAATCATTCCTCAAAAACTGATTGGAAAGCTGAGCTACTGGGCCTGAACACCTTCCACTGCAACTGGATCCTAGACTTCCTGACTGGGAGACCTCAGTCGGTCCAGATTGGAAGCAGCATCTCCAACACCATCACACAGAGCACGGAGGCCCCCCAGGACTGTGTGCTCAGTCCACTGCTGTTCACTTTGCTGACCCACGACTGTGCTGCAACACACAGCTTGAACCACATCATCAAGTTCACCAATGACACGACTGTGGCGGGTCTCATCAGCAAGAACGTTGAATCAGCCTACAGATAGGAGGTGCAGCAGCTAATGGACTGGTGCAGAGCCAACAACCTGTCTCTGAATGTGAACAAAACAAAAGAGATCGTTGTTGACTTCAGGAGGACATGGAACGACCACTCTCCGCTGAACATCGATGACTTCTCTGTGGGGATCTTTAAGAGCACCAAATTTCTTGGTGTTCACCTGGCGGAGAATCTCACCAGGTCCCTCAACACCAGCTCCCTAGCAAAGAAAGCCCAGCAGCATCTCTACTTTCTGCAAAGGCTGAGAAAAGTCCATCTCCCACCCCCCCATCCTCACCACATTCTACAGAGGTTGTATTGAGAGCATCCTGAGCAGCTGCATCACAGCCTGGTTTGTAAATTGCACCATCTCGGATCACAACATCCTGCAGCGGATAGTGAGGACAGCTGAGAAGATCATCGGGGTCTCTCTTCCCACCATTACAGACATTTACACCACACGCAGCATCCGTAAAGCAAACAGCATTATGAAGGACCCCACGCACCCCTCATACAAACTCTTCTCCCTCCTGCCATCCGGCAAAAGGCACCGAAGCATTCGGGCTCTCATGACCAGACTATGTAATAGTTTCTTCCCCCAAGCCATCAGACTCCTCAATACCCAGAGCCTGGACTGACACCAACCTACTACCCTCTACTGTGCATATTGTCTTGTTTCATAGTCATAGTCATAGTCATACTTTATTGATCCTGGAGGAAATTGGTTTTCATTACAGTTGCACCATAAATAATTAAATAGTAATAAAACCATAAATAGTTAAATAGTAATATGTAAATTATGCCAGGAAATAAGTCCAGGACCAGCCTATTGGCTCAGGGTGTCTGACCCTCCAAGGGAGGAGTTGTAAAGTTTGATGACCACAGGCAGGAATGACTTCCTATGACGCTCTGTGTTGCATCTCGGTGGAATGAGTCTCTGGCTGAATGTACTCCTGTACCCACCCAGTACATTATGTAGTGGATGGGAGACATTGACCAAGATGGCATGCAACTTGGACAGCATCCTCTTTTCAGACACCACCGTCAGAGAGACCAGTTCCATCCCCACAACATTATTTATTGTAATGCCTGCACTGTTTTGTGCACGTTATGCAGTCCTGGGTAGGTCTGTAGTCTAGTGTAGTTTTGTGTTGTTTTATGTAGTTTAGTGTAGTTTTTGTATTGTTCATGTAGCACCATGGTCCTGAAAAACGTCCCATTTTTACTGTGTACTGTACCAGCAGTAATGGTCGAATTGACAATAAAAAGTGACTTGAGAACTTTAAAGCCTTCCTGAAAGGATCATCATCGTCATCATCATCATCAGGTACCATGCCCAGTTTGAGCTTTGACTGCCATGGCCCACACACTCCTGTTTCGAGTCAAGTGGATCAATTCATTAGTATTCATTTTCAGCTCTCTGGCTGCTGTCTCCATCATCATTTGTCTTTGTCTTTGTCTTCCTCTTGCTTTCTTCCCTTCAATCTTTCCCATATTTACCGTGCATTCTACCTCCTCTTTCCTAATCACGTGTCCAATGAAGTTACGTTGCCTTTTCATGATCCCATACATTATTTCTCTTTTTGTGTTTGCTCTGTTCATGACATCCTCACTTAGATATTCATTTCATCCATGATATTCTTTGCATCCTCCTCAAAAACCACATCTCTGCTGCTTCAATTCGTTTCCTCATGTTACTAGATATTGTCCAACATTCTGAGCCATATAACATAACTGGATAAACGTAACATTTCAGTACTCTGAGATGGGTTGTCATGCCTCGTTTAGTATTAGTCAGTATACTCTTCGTTCTCGTGAAGGTGTCTTTTGCCATCCCTATTCTTCTTTTGATGTCCATGTCACACCTGCCACCTGATGTCACCCAGCTTCCTAAGTAGCAAAAGTTCTGTACTTGTTTTATGTCTTCCCCGTTTATTCTCAGCCTGCAGATAGGATTCTCCTTCTTTTTGGATATCACCATACATTGTCTTTTTGAAATTGATAGATAGACCCATTTTTGCACTTCCTTCAACAATTATATCAATTAAGTTTTATAGTTCTTCCTCCGTACTTGCAATTAACACAGTGTCATCTGCATATCTGAAATTATTGATGTTTTCACCGCCAACTTTGATTCCCAAGATGTCTCTTATTTTTTGTAATATTGTTTCACTGTACACATTAAATAAATCAGGGGAGAAAACACACCCTTGTCTAACGCCTCTCTTGATTTTCGTAAACTGACTCACTTCTCCATCTATTCTTACAGCAGCAGTTTGTAACCAGTACAGGTTTCTGATTAGGCAGAGGCCTTTCGAATCTAGATCTAGAGTTTTCTGTAATATTTCAAATAACTTATTGTGCTTCACTTTATCAAATGCTTTTGTGTAGTCGATAAAACAAACAAACAAATCTTTTTGCACTTGAATAGCTCGTTCTGATAGTATCCTTAAGATCAATATTGCGTTTCTTATACCTTTGTCTTTCACAAAACCACATTGTTCTTTACCTATTTCAGCTTGTATCTTACTTTTAGCTCTTGTCATCAAAATTCTTAGAAGTATCTTGGTGATATGACTCATTAAACTTATGGTCCTATGTAATTCACATTCTATTGCTCCAGGTTTCTTAGGAAGAGTGATAAATACTGATTTCTTCATCTCTTCTGGTATTATTCCAGTTTCATAAATGTCATTGATTAAATCAGTAAGTTTTTCAATTCCATAATCATCAAGAGCGATAATTTGTTCTATTACCAATTCATCAGGACCTGCTGCCTTTCCTTTCTTCATCTTATTTATTGCATTACCAACTTCAGATTGTAAAATACTTGGACCTTCAATGTTTTTCTTAATTTCTGGTTTTTCACCTCAATCGCATTCAAACAATTCCAACAATTTCTTATGTCAAAAAGCCAAAGAAGTATGGTTAAACCAGGAATGTGACCAAATAGAAAGAATCCTTGAAAGGATATGGAAGTGTTTAGGAACTGGACGTCCATAGTAAAAATAAGGGAATCCTGGCAAGGGAACTAAAAGTTATTAAAGTGATGGAGAACACATGAGGTGTCATAGATGTAGGTAGGAGGGGATTGAAGCAAGGGGGACAAAATGGAGTCAAGGTATGCAGACACAAATCAGTGGGGCAGGAGTAGGCAGAATCAATAGAGTTTCCCTTCTACCACCATCAATGCTGCCTTTACCTGCATCTCCTCCATTTTCCACACACACGCACTCAGCCCATCCTCTCACTGCCATAAAAAGTGATACTATTCACCTTGTCTCCATATCCAACATATCCAACATATCATTCTCTGTAACTTCCAGCATCTTCAACAGGATCCTACTACAAAGAACATCTTTCCCTCCCTACCCCCTCTCCACTTTCCAAAGGGCTCAAAGTCAAAGTATATTTATTACCAAAGTAGCTATACTTCTACAACCTTGAGATTAGTCTTCTTACAGGCAGCGACAAAACAAAAAAAAACAATAGAACCCATTAAAACAAAAGAAGACCGTGAAACTCTCAATGTGCAGAAAAAAAGATTTTTAAAAATCTGTGCAAAACATAAAAGTAAACAAATAACTTTCAGATCTGAAATTTACAAAAGTTTCAGGCCACAGCCACAGTTCGGCGCAGAGATGAGTAAACCTGGCAGAGTGATAAGGTGGAGAGCAGTGCGGAGACAAGTAAAAATCGTGGAGCAGATGGGATGTGCTACACCTGCCCTTACACCTCCACACTCACCCTAATTCAGGGCCCTAAACACTCTTTCCAAGTGAGGCTACACTTCGCCTGTGCATCTGTTGGAGTCATCTACTGTATCTGGTGCTGCTGGTTCAGACTCCTCTACATTTGTGAATCCCGACTCAGATTTAGGCACCTTCAGGCATAGTACAACAAAAGGCATGATTTCCTGGTTGCCGTTCATTTCAATTTGACTTCTGATATGTATGTCCATGATCACCTTTACTGACACCATGAGGTAACACACAGGTTCAGTGGGCAGCCTCTAACCTGATAGTACAAACATCGATTTCTTTAACTTCCAGTACCTTCTCCCCTTTCTTCCATGGTCCACTGTCCTCTCCCATTAAATCCTTTCCTCTTCAGCCCTTTACCTCTTCAATCTTTCCTCTCCTAGTTTCTTACCTCATGCCATCTCCCTCACCCACCCACCTTCTCCCTAACCTGCTCTCACCTATCACATCCCAACCTGTACACCTTCTCCTTCCTCCATTTTCTTATTCCGGCTTCTTCCCCTTCCTTTCCTATCCCGATGAAGGGCCTCAGCCCAAAACATCAGTTGTTTACTCCCCTCCTTAGATTCTGCCTGACTTGCGGAGTTCCTCCAGCATTTTGTGTATGTTGCTCGTTGATGCCTCTCTCCCAGATGAGCTAAATCATTTTACACTCGATTCAATGTCACTGATACTGAGCCCTGAGGAGACCTGCAGATGATGCGACCAGCAGTTTGGTCATCTTTGAGGTTAAAGTACGCAGGTGGTTCCAACAGATGCAGGACCTGACTGCACCCCAGGTCGGGTACTCAGAGTGTACACGGGACAACTGGCTGGTGTGTTTACAGGCATTTTTAATCTCTCCATCTCCCAGTGTAGGGTGCCCTCCTGCATCAAAACATTCACCATTGTACTTGTACCTAAAAGGACCAAGGTAAAATGTCTGAGTGACTGGCGTCTTGTTGCACTCACGTCAATAATAAGCAAATGTTTTGAAAGGCTGGTCAAGGACTACATCTGCAGTATGCTACCACCCACACCAGACCCCTACAATTCACCTACTGACACAACCGATTGACAGATGACGCAATAGCCACAGCTCTACACACCATCCTTACACATCTGCAGAAGAGGGATGCTTATGTGAGAATGCTGTTCTTGGACTACAGTTCTGCATTCAACACCATAATTCCCTCCAGACTTGACAAGAAGCTCAGAGACCCTGCCTTGTATAGCTGGATCCTGGACTTCCTGTCAGATCGCCGGCAGGTGGTAAGAGTGGGCTCCCTCACCTCTGCTACTCTGACCCTCAACACAGGTGCCCCTCAGGGCTGTGTGCTAAGCCTCCTCCTTTACTCTCTGTATACCCATGACTGTGTTGCCACCCACAGCTCCAATCTGCTAATTAAATTTGCTGACGACACTACACTGATTGGCCTCATCTCAAACAATAATAAGGCAGCCTACAGAGAGGAAATCATTACCTTGACATAGTGGTGTCAAGAAAACAACCTCTCCCTCAACATTGCAAAAACAAAGGGGCTGGTTGTGGACTACAGGAGGAATGGAGACAGGCTAACCCCTATAGACGTCAATGGATCTGGGGTTGAGAGGGTGAACAGCCTTAAGTTCCTCGGCATAAACATCACTGAGGATCTCACGTGATCTATACATAGTGCCCTTTCACTTCAGACGGTTGAAGAAGTTTGGTAAGGCCCCCCAAATTCTAAGAACTTTCTATAGGGCCACAACTGAAAGCATCCTGACTGGCTGCATCACTGCCTGGTATGGGAACTGTACTTCCCTCAATCTGCAGAGAGTGGTGCGGAATGTCCAGCGCAGCTGTAGATGTGAACATTCCACTTTTCAGGACATTTACAAAGACAGGTGTGTAAAAAGGGCCCAACAGTTCATTGGAGACCCGAGTCACCCCAGCCACAGACTGTTCCAGCTGCTACCATCCGGGAAATGGTACCGCAATATTAAAGCCAAGATCAGCAAGCTCCAGGACAGCTTCTTCCAACAGGCCATCAGACTGCTTAATTCATGCTGATGCAACTGTATTTCTATGCTGTACTGACTATTCTGTTGTACATAGTATTTATTATAAATTACTATAATTGAACATTGCACATTTGAATGGAGACGTAATGTAAAGCTTTTTACTCCTCGTGTATTTGAAGGATGTAAGTAATGAAGTCAATTCAATTCAGTTCAAGATTTCCAGCATCGGCAGAATCTCGTGTGTTTATCCTTATAAAGTACACATTGGGAGATGACAGGATTTGGTTACCTGTAATATTCCTTAGGCCTAAAAGCTCTCAAATTTCAAGTGAATTTAAACTTGCCCATTTTGTAAGGAGTTGGATTCTGACTGCTGCTGATGGAACAGCATTTACAGTAAGTACAATTTGGATAAATTGGAATGTGACAATTTCAATATTTCTCTTTTTATATTTTTTAATGTACAGATTGACATGAAATTCAGTAACAAATCGAAAGTCAAAAAATGTCCTGAAAAAATGTTATCTTTGAAAAAAAACAATAGTCATTTGGTGTCATAGAATTAGCTAGCAATCTGCTTGGCTTCAATTTACCTGGGACAATGGTAACTTTGAATAGAATTGACTCTTCTATGTAATTAAAGGTTTTAATGATGACAGGTCTAGTTTCTCTTGTCAGTCATGCATTGAAATTTTCTTGACATCAGTGGACATCAACACTGTTCAATCATCTGGTGTAATTTAATGGATAATTTTAATTCATCCAAAAATTATGGAAAATCATCCATCCTATGACTCACTTAATTCAAGGTCTCCATATTAAATGCCTACTTGACTGGGGCAAACAACAGAAGAAAGAAATCGCTTCACAATGGCAAATGATATTATTTAATTTGTTGAGTACATTAATGTTGGATAATAGCTTTCATGCATTCTCTTTTCACTGCCACAGACAAATTAACCTTTCATTTTAAATAAGGCTAGAAAGGACAATATTGAAGCCTAATGGACTCATTAAAATGAGCCAGCTGTTTCAAAACAAAAGAAGTTAAAAGGGAGAAATGGGCTGCCTGCCTGTGCGTTTACTACCTTTTGTGTTTATTTATATTGAAAATAAATATGCAAACGACCAATAGCAGATATTTGCACATGACTTTAGTATTGATCCCCAGGACTGAACTTCTCCCAAAATTATCTCACTTAGACAACAGTAAAACATACTTCAGGCTGCTGTTTATCAATTATAGCTCAGTGTTCAACAGCATTATCCCCTCAATGCTAATTAACAAGCTTCAAAACATGGGCCTCTGTAACTCCCTCTGCAACAGGATCCTCAGTTTCCTTATCTGAAGATCTCAGTCAGTGCGGAGTGGCAATATCATATCTTCCTCACTGACCATCAACACTGGTGCATCTTAAGGCTGTGTGCTTAGCCCACTACTCTACCCTCTCTACATTCATGATTGTGTGGCTTGACACAACTCAAACATCATCTATGTTCCAGCCCAAAACATTGACTGTTAATTCATTTCCATAGATGCTGCCTGACCTGCTGAGTTGCTTCAGCATCGTGTGTGTGTTAAATGAGGTCGATCAGCTGGTTGAATGGGGTCATAACAATATCTTGTGCAACATCAGCAAGACCAAGAAATTAGCTGTGAATTTCAGGAAGTGGAAGTTGGGAAAACACAAACCAGACCTCATTGAGGGGTCAGCAATGGAAGGAGCAAGCAGCTCCTAGTTCCTGGCTGCCATTATCTCTTGGGCCAGCACATTGATGAAGACATCAAGAAGGCACATCAGTGCCTCTACTTCAAAAAGAGTCTGAGGAGATTTGGAATATCACCAGACACTCTGCCAAATTTCTATAGAGGTACAGTAGAGAACATTTGGACTAGTTTCATCACAGCCTGGCTGGAGCCTACAATGCACAGGATCACAAAAATTGAAGAGGGTTGTAGATTCAGCCAGTTCTATCATGGGCTCAACCATTACCACCACTGAGGACATATTCAAGAGGCAGTGTCTCAAGAAGACAACATCCATCAGTAAAGACCATCACCATCAGGGTCATGCTACCTTTGTGGTACAGAAGCTTGAAGACCCAAATTCATTTTAAGAAAAGCTTCTTCCTTCTGCAGATTGCTGAATGGTCCATGAACCCATGAGAACTACCTTGTTATTCTTTCTTTGCATTATTTATTTATCAACTTTTATTAATGTTTAAGTCTTGCACACTTCACAATATATGCCACTGATAATAAATCTGATTCTGATTCTGATACTGAATTGGGACTTGCAAAATTCTAATTATAGCCAAATATATTACCATAACTATCTCCATGCAACGCTGAGCATTCTGGCCAACAAGTACTGTTATTACAGTGCATTAAGGTGTATGGTAATGTGTAGTTTAAAAAAATCCTTATCCTTGTGCGATCAGACAACCATCCTCGATGCCCACAGCTCTGTTGATGATATTCTTTACTATAGAATCTCCTGACAACTGTGAGCAACATCTCCCGTTAGCACCATCTCACCATGGAGTTTCCCTCTGACAAATACTTTGTTCACTTTCAACAGTCGGCTAAACAATGTGCACTGCTGCTGCCTTCAGCAAATCTAACTTCTATGTAATTGTGACAGCCATCTTTGACAGTCAGTTCAAATCCATCCATTAGGAACTCTCAAGCCTTCTTAAGCCATCCCTGAGCAGATTTTACACATAATAGTTCTGCCACTTCAGAACTACTATGTGTATGCTTCAAACTTTATCCACAGCTGATTCTTTAGCCTCTCATGTTTGAAGTTTAAGAATTCAGCCACTGTCAGTACCATATGTTTTTAACTGTCTATCTTTTTCTCGATCCACTCAAGTCAAACTCTAATTTCAGTGCAAGCACATATAGTTTCAATGATCAAAATTCTGAAGTATTACACATTGTGACTTTCCATTTTTCTTGTAGACATTGCCAGAAGACCAGTGACTCCTTGATATTACTCATTCTCAAGGGCCCAGGAGTTCAATCACATCACATTTTTCAGCAATTTTCAACTGTTTTCAACCAGAGTGAAAGGCAATAATGAACAATTTGGCGCTGTTTTGTGTCACTCTGCAAATTCAGTCAGGTACATCCCCCAACAGTTCACTCTTGTTGCTTTGAACGTTACTGAACTTTGAACATTACTGATCCACAGGGATCAGTGCTGGGTCCATTGTTATTTGTCATCTATATCAATGATCTGGATGATAATGTGGTAAATTGGATCAGCAAATTTGCTGATGATACAAAGATTGGAGGTGTAGCGGACAGTGAGGAAGGTTTTCAAAGCTTGTAGAGGGATTTGGACCATCTGGAAAAATGGGCTGAAAAATGGCAGATGGAGTTTAATACAAACAAGTGTGAGGTATTGCACTTTGGAAGGACAAACCAAGGTAGAACATACAGGGTTAATGGTAAGGCACTGAGGAGTGCAGTAGAACAGAGGGATCTGGGAATACAGATACAAAATTCCCTAAAAGTGGCGTCACAGGTAGATAGGGTCGTAAAGAGAGCTTTTGGTACATTGGACTTTATTAATCAAAGTATTGAGTGTAAGAGCTGGAATGTTATGATGAGGTTGTATAAGGCAATGGCGAGGTCGAGTCTGGAGTATCATGTTCAGTTTTGGTCACCAAATTACAGGAAGGGTATTAATAAGGATGAAAGAGTGCAGAGAATGTTTACAAGGATGTTGCCGGGACTTGAGAAACTCAGTTACAGAGAAAGATTGAATAGGTTAGGACTTTATTCCCTGGAGCGTAGAAGAATGAGGGGAGATTTGATAGAGGTATATAAAATTATGATGGGTATAGATAGAGTGAATGCAAGCAGGCTTTTTCCACTGAGGCAAGGGGAGAAAAAATACCAGAGGACATGGGTAAAGGTTGAGGGGGGAAAAGCTTAAAGGGAACATTAGGGGGGGCTTCTTCACACAGAGAAAGGTGGGAGTGTGGAATGAGCTGCCAGACGAGATGGTAAATGCAGGTTCTTTTTTAACATTTAAGAATAAATTGGACAGATACATGGATGGGAGGTGTAAGGAGGGATATGGTCTGTGTGCAGGTCAGTGGGACTAGGCAGAAAATAGTTCGGCACAGCCAAGAAGGGCCAAAAGGCCTGTTTCTGTGCTGTAGTTTTTCTATGATTTCTATGGATTCTAACTTTCCAGCAGGATTTCCTTACTTTACCAATCATTGCTATCCCATTATATAAAACATTCTATCCAGACACTTTAAGTCCAGAGGAATTCCTTGATTGACATATTCTGTCCAAATTATGCTAGATAAAATGATTATGATTCTAAAGTTCATGTAATGACCCAGTGATAAATGCTATATTTATCACTATTTTCTTACCCTGCTCTTATGATGATCTTACACTGAAATTTCTTGGAAAGTGTCAGTAAATCAACATGAAGTGGTATCAATAATTTATTCCAAACTGCTAATCACACTTCACTATCAAGTGCTCAGTGTGAGGGCTCCTTGGGTGGAAAGATTTGGTCCTTCTTTTAAAAGTACTTCAATTGAAAAATTATGTTATACTTCAGGGGAAAAAAATCGAAAACCTGACCTAATGCAGGTCAAAAATTATGAAGGGTTTTAAATAGAGTGATCACAACTAGATGCTATCATTATAAGGAAGTCATGAAAAAAGTTAATGGTAGTTCATACATCTTTGCCTAAGAGTGGAGAAGGTGTTGAGCCAACTACTGCATAGGTAGTTGTGACACATTTATGGACAAGCATGTAAGTGGTAAGTGAAGAGAGAGCTACATTGATAGATTAAAATGAGGAAGGAAGTGAAGAACCACATGTGGATCACAAATGCTAGCTTGAACTGGAACAAGTGACCCCTACCTGTGCTGCAAAGCTTACAAAGTTATAGAATTCATGTCAATGATATATATCAGGGACACAGGCCTTTTGGCCCAACTTGATCATGTGAACCAAGATACCTACTTGAGTAGTCCCATTTGTCTGCATTTCACCATATTTCTCTAAACATTTTCTGTTCATCTAGCTGTCCAAATATCCCTTATACACTGTAAATATACCCAAATCTGTCACTTTTCAGGCAGCCCGTTCCACACGCCAATCACCCTCCATGTGGAAAGCTGCCCTTCTTGTCTTCTTTAAATCTTTCCTCTCTCACCTTAAATCATTGAACTCTAATTTAAGATTTCCCCGCCCTGGGAAAAAGACTGACTATTCACTTTATCTATGCCTCTTGTAATGTAATATACAGTACATCTTTAAGGTCACTCCTCAACCTCCCTTTGCTCCAGAGAAAAAACATCCACAGCTAATTCAGTTTTTCCTTATAACACAAACTCAGTAACATTCCTCTGGATATTTTCTACACCCATTCTATCTGTGAACAGAAAAGTACACAATACTCCAAGCACGTCTTCACCATTGCCTGTACAGCTGTAACATGACATGACATTCTTTTACTCCGTGTCCTGATCAAGGCTGGCAAGAATGCTAAATGCCTCCTTCACTGCCCTGACAACCTGCGTTGCCTTTTTCAGGAAACTATGTACCTGAAACCCCAGGTCCCTCTGTTCTACAGCACTCTCCGGTGTCCGGCCATTTATTGTGCAAATCCTGACTTGGTTTAACTTATCAAAATGCAACACTTCTCACTTGTCCAAGTTAGATTCCACCTGCCAATCCTTGATCCACTTTGGCAGTTGATCTAGATCCTGTTGTAATTTTGGATCTTCACAGTCCATTCTGCCATCGACAAACTTACTACTTATACCTATTACGTAGAGCATCTATGGTTGAACAAGAAGATGGCTTTTCCACGGTCTGCCAGAACATTCTACATCCCAGCAGTATTTTCCTTTGTCTTCAGAAGTTAGTCTATCATATATTAGATGTGAAGAAATATTCATTCTTCACTTAAAGAAAATATTGGTGTTGTCTTATTGAACAATCATTTAGCAACTATCATTGTGACAGTGAAGCAAGTGGTGCTGCTATCTCACACTTTCAACTATCCAGCATTAATTCTGATTTCAGATACTGCCAGCTTTCTACCAGGTTCTCCATTTTCCTCTGGTATCCCCTATGAACCTGGCTACATTAATTAACTAACAGATTGGCCATTAGTGTAAGTTGCAAAAGAATCAAAAGGACACTGATGCATGTATCAAGTAGATTAGGTTTCACGGCTAAAGGAAAATGGGGGAGGAGAAATGGGATTGATGAGATTGCTCTGCTAGAAGCTTTCTCAGATCAATGGGCTGAATGGCCTCTTTGATGACATAGTACATTTTACTGCTCTTGTTTGAAGAAGTGATAAATGTTATTATTGTTTAATTCACATTGAAATGAATTTGTCCCCAGAGTTTGTTAACGTTTTCAGAATGTTTGGTTCAATTTTTAGCCCAGTAATAATTTATAGAGTATTGCCTTTTCAAGTGAGGTATAGGTTCTCAGGATCAGTGATGAATGACGGTGGTCAAGACAGGGTTTCGCAGCTCTAGACCAGACAAACTAGAATACCTGACTGCCATGTACAGTGGAGAATCAAGCAGGAGAGAATGACAAACACAAGAAAATCTGCAGATGCTGGAAATCCAAAGCAACACACACAAAATGCTGGAGGAACTCAGCAGGTCAGGCAGCATTAATGAAAAAGAGTATAACAGTCCACATTCATCAGAGTCTTAGCCCAAAGCGTTGATTGTTCACTTTTTTCTGTAGATATGGCCTGGCCTGCTGAGTTCCTCCAGCATTTTGTGTAGGAGAGAATGACATCCTTGTAAGAGCACCTTCTAAGTTCCCCATCCATTTATATTTAATATGGAATCTTTCTCATATTGTCTCTTCAAGTATTTATGACATAGAGTCCATTGAGTTTCTTCAGTTCCCAGACCTATCCCATTCCACCTGTAACCTATTCTTCCTGACATACCTATTTTCCTGCCACCTATCTGACTACTGGTAATTTACAGCAGCCAATTAAACTACCAACCAGCAGGTCCTCATGATATGTAGGAAACTGGAGCACCTGGAGAAAACACACAAAATGGAGGATACAGCCCAGTCCGTCACTGGAAAAACCCTTCTCACCATTGAGCACACTTACATGGAGCACTGTCAAAGGAAAGCAGCATTCGTCATTAAGGATCCCCACCATCCACACCATACTCATTTCTCACTGCTGCTATCAGGAATGAGATACAGGAGCCTTACTTACTACACCACCAGGTTCAGAAACTGCTATTACCCTTCAACCATCAGGCTCCTGAACTAGGATGGATAGCTTCCCGCATTTCAACACTGAACTGATTGCATAACCCATGGATTCACTTTCAAAGACTCTATAACTCGTGTTCGCTGTATTATGTATTTACTTATCTATTATTATTACCTGTTTCTTTTCTGGATTTGCCCCTTTTCTTCTTTTGCACATTGGTGGTTGTGTGTAGTTTTTCATTGATTCTACTCTGGGTTGAAAAGTGTGAGGTGGTTCATTTTGGTCGGTCAAATATGATGACAGAATATAGTATTAATGATAAGACTCTTGGCAATGTGGAGAATCAGAGGGATCTAGGGGTCCGAGTCCATAGGACACGCAAAGCTGCTACGCAGGTTGACTCTGTGGTTAAGAAGGCATACAGTGCATTGGCCTTCATCAATTGTGAGATTGAGTTTAAGAGCCGAGAGGTAATGTAGGACCCTGGTCAGACCCCACTTGGAGTACTGTGTTCAGTTCTGGTTGCCTCATTACAGGGAGGATGTAGAAACCGTAGATAGAGTGCAGAGGAGATTTACAAGGATCTTGCCTGGATTGGGGAGCATGCCTTATGAGAATAGGTTGAGTGAACTTGGCTTTTTCTCCTTGGAGCAACAGAGGATGAGAGGTGACCTGATAGAGGTGTACAAGATGATGAGAGACATCGATCGTGTGGATAGTCAGAGGCTTTTTCCCAGGGCTGAGATGGCTAGCACGAGAGGGCACAGTTTTAAGGTGCTTGGAAGTAGGTACAGTGCAGATGTCAGGGGTAAGTTTTTTACGCAGAGAGTGGTGAATGCATGGAATGGGCTGCCGGCGACGGTGGTGGAGGCAGATACGATAGGGTCTTTTAACAGACTCCTGGATAGGTACATGGAGCCTAGTGAAATAGAGGGCTATGGATAACCCTAATAATTTCTAAGACAAGGACATGTTCGGCACAGCTTTGTGGGCTGAAGGGCCTGTATGGTGCTGTAGGTTTTCTATGTTTCTATGTTTCTATAGTATTTATTGTTCTATTGTGAATGCCTGCAAGAAAATGAATCTCAGGGTAGTATATGGTGATATTCACTTTACATATGTACATTGAACTTTGAAATGACAGGAAGAGTGTGCAAATTTCATACAAGTATCATTGAAGGTCAGGATCAAACTTGGTTGTTCGTCCATTGTTGACGTCGAAGAGGACCTCGACACCATAATGATGGTGTCGTGACTAGCGCGTGATTTGGATTTAAGTGAGGGAGAGTTGCGCAGCGTCAGCCTCACTCTCTCTTCCCAATTCCCATCTGGATTCAGTGGCAAGACAGAGTCTAGACGGCTGGAGATGGGACTAGGCGCAGTGGATGACCAGGACGTCTTCTGTGTCTTGTCCTGCTCTACACGTTCCACGACGCTTGCAGAGACCGCCTTCCTGACCGTTGGACCTTCTGCTGGTCTCG
This sequence comes from Mobula birostris, assembly GCF_030028105.1. Lineage (NCBI taxonomy): Eukaryota > Metazoa > Chordata > Chondrichthyes > Myliobatiformes > Myliobatidae > Mobula > Mobula birostris. Next base: position 201,333,840 of record NC_092372.1, on the reverse strand, counting down.
TCCTCTCAATCCGCCGGAGTCTGTCTTCACATGCTGGGATAGACAACTCCCTATCTCACCGAGGGTTTGAAACCCGTCGGCTACCCTCACCTAGTTTAGCCGGCTTGTCGAAGCCGTTGCCCGGGGTGTGGCCGCTGTCGCATGCAAACAGCTACGGGGAGCCACAGGTGAGAGCTGAGTGCCAGGTGGGGACCAAAGGTGGACTAACCGCCCTGAAAAGGACGCGACATGTTCCCCCACCAGAGGTGCTACCCTTCCCTAACACCCCATATACCCCAAACTTAGGTTACAGGTGCACTGCATATCTCATTTGTGGATCTCCAAATGGGTGTGTCCATCTTTGCATGCCTTGTTTCTATCCTCTGCTCCACAACTGACCAGTGGACTAGGTTGAGGGCTGTAATGAAACAGTGGATTTAAATACTGAAGTATTAGATGTGGGGAAGAAAGGAGTTGATGCTTTCTTATAGTCTTATCTAGACTGTTTACTTCTTCAAATGTATTAGCCAAGAATTTCTCAGTGGCAGATTAAAATGTTATTGAAGTTGTTTGCATCCAAATAAATATTTCAACTAATAAATTGAACAAACAGGCTTCTAGTTTAGATAAACATCCTGAATGATTATGTGGAAACAAACTCCCAGAGATTAATGTGTTTATGACCTTACTGAAAAAGCTTGGTTAAGAACTATTTATACATGGGGTCCACATTCCCATAAATACAAATGAATTTGTACTTCAATGGTTTCCAAACTTGGAACATCAGCTTAGTTCTTGTACCTTGCAGCTTTCATTATGTTCTGTGTGCGGCTGTAAATCTGTGAAGCCATGGATCTGTTGGATGTTTCGGTGGCTTGTCACACCACCATATCCTGGCAGGTGATCCGCTATGAGGATTGATTGCTCTAATCTAGTTTGAACAGTAAGTTTAGTCAATAAACACACTAAAACCTAAAGAGGCATGGGCTTAATTAAAATTTGTATTGGCCAAATATACTTGGCACTCATATATCAAATTTAATGCATTTTTTTGGTCTTCAAGTGAAGCCTGAAGGATGGAAATAGGGACAGAAATGTTCAGCAATGGAATTCAGGACTCAGCACAGTTATCAATTGTGTAGCAATTGAATGGGAACACAAAGGAGGTATGAAATACATTGTGTAGAGAAAATGTTAAATGGCTCTGTGCATTATAAGAATGGAGGACTTTCATTTTCTCTTGGACCATGGAAGGAGAGATCCTGGCCTGATTCTCATCATACAAAAGAGAATGTATAAAGGCCAAGGAAGCAGATGAAGTAGTGCTGGCCAAAAGGCATAACTGGTCTTAAACCAACAGACACTCCACAACAGTTACAAAGATAATGCTTGTTTAGAATAATTGCATTTCGTAAACAAATGAAACACCATGGCCCAATGTTAATTAATCAAGAAGTTGCTTTAGAAGAACTGGTTTTTAAATAAACTACTGTTAGGGATTATCGAGGAGTTATGGAGTCATACACATATATCAACTGGAACACAGCAGGCCAGGCAGCATTTTGTGTGTGTTGCTTGAATTTCCAGCGTCGGCAGATTTCCTTGTGTTTACATATATCAACTATTAATTTAAATGCAAAACAGTCTTCAGTTCTTAATATAAATTACAAGCAGTAATGAGTTTGAAGTTAAAAGAACACCTTTACAAATAAAGAATACTGTTTGTGGACCACAGACTACCCACAGCAGGGGCAGGCTGGTAAGAGATACACTATGGACTAGAATAGGTCAGTTTGTAGCATTTGCATATGCATCGGCCAAATGTTAAGACAATTGGGATGTGTTAATTGGCCTGCTGAAAACTAGGCAACTATAGGCATAAGTAATTTGCACCACAGTCAACAAATTCAAGGAAGGTTGCAGACCAGACTGATACTATATTTAACGCATCAAATAGCTAACCT